>NC_056743.1:434547129-435951805 GCF_019279795.1 Protopterus annectens
TAGGTGTGTACACACACACACACACACACTTTGCGCATGTGCCATCACGCATGTAAAACATTAAAACTATCACCTTGCTTAGCTCGTATTCTACCAGAAACACACACACACACACACACACACACTCTTTCTTTGTACATGTACTATCACACATGTAAAACATTAAAACTATTACCTTGCCTAGCTCGTATTCTACCAGAAACACACACACACACACACACACACACACACACACACACACACTTACTTTGTACATGTTCCATCACACATGTAAAACATTAAAACTATTACCTTGCCTAGCTCAGATTCTACCAGAAACACACACACACACACACACACACACACTTACTTTGTACATGTTCCATCACACATGTAAAACATTAAAACTATTACCTTGCCTAGCTCGTATTCTACCAGAAACACACACACACACACACACACACACACTTACTTTGTACATGTTCCATCACACATGTAAAACATTAAAACTATTACCTTGCCTAGCTCGTATTCTACCAGAAACACACACACACACACTTACTTTGTACATGTTCCATCACACATGTAAAACATTAAAACTATTACCTTGCCTAGCTCATACTCTACCCTAAGTCAGAAACACGCACGCAAACTACTAAATATTTCCCTTCCCTAAGCCCTTAGTCTAACCCTTCCAACCCGTAAACACTCATGCACACAATACATCCCTAAAGCCAAAAGTTTTGGAATGTATCCAAACGTTTAGCATTACAACAAAACCCACCTACATTCATGCAAACCCAGTTTACACACCACATCGACAGTTGATGAACCATCGCTGAAATCTACAGTCAACAAGCTGGAATTTTGATAAAAAAGAGAAAACAATATACTCTGTAAGCAAAATGTTCATTCAGAAATGTATATTGCAATCATAAGTTCATGTATACATATAGGTTTACAGAACTTGAGTTATACACGTGTATGAAATGCATGCCAGTTGTGAACCCAGCAGCATATGTTGTGGTGGAAATTGTACAATGCAAAAAGAGAAGGTAACATAACTATAGCAGATATGCATGCCATCCTCTGTCTACTGTGTCTGACCTTAGTAGTTAAGTAAAAAAAATAAAAAGTATTCAGCTACCCTGAAAATTTGTGTTCTCTTTGAATGCATTACATACTTTTAAATGTAAAGGTGATTTTTGTTGTGTTCCTACAGATTCATGTCATTTAGGTGCATTATGTTTTAATAATGACAACACCTTTTTGTAAATTTAAGGTTGGTATGCATTACCCTTGATTTAATTTTACTTATAACAATAGAAAGAACATTAAGATAAACAAATTCAGCTTATGTATTTCCCTGTCATTCATGCTGTTGGTCCTTGGGTTGGTGATGATTTGTGTTTATTTTATATCTTTAAAACTAACATTTTAAATGTGAAGAAATTAACAGAAGTCGTTGATGGATATGAAACACTAGCTCAGCCCCCCATTGAGATGATTTTTATGAAGCAGCGGTTCAGCCATTATTGTGATGTCATGTTTAGAATGAAGCAGAAAGGATTCTAAAGAAATCTAATCACTAGAATTCAGCAGACACTGTATCATTAGAGTTAAATGACTACTATGTTTTATTCGAGTAACTGGATTTTGAAATGGGTAATATTTTTGGTTGTATTCAACGAAGAAAGAAAAAAACTGCCAGAAAGAGGTAAAGGAAATCTATAGCACATTTACAGATTTTATCCTGAAATGGATCTAGAAAGGGTGCAAAAGCAAGTCTGACTTTAAATTACTTAAAAGAGCAACTAAGCTCTTAGGTTAGAGACTAGAGTGAAGCTAATGTTAAGACACCTCTACAGTAAATCACTTTTAATGTACAGCATACTATTCCTTATCTTCAACTCTTTATTAAATATTTACTAAAGAACAGATAAATATTGCCAAGATTCTAGAGTTCCAACCAGTCCTTTATGATGATATAACAACAATAAATTGGATTGCTTGTAGCAATATCTGTATTATCTGCAGAGATTTGTTATTAATTTAATCATAGGAGGTTACTAGGCTGTTGTCCCTGAGGGCCTTATAAGCCTAGTCAAGAGTTTAGCCATTGTTTAGACAAGTCAGCACCCAAACCCCTGTCCAGCAGGGACACAGGTGGAATATCAGGAGTGTATTTTCTGTTTCCCATCCAGTTATCCAGGTTGCACTTAAAAAGGTATAATGAGGTACTCTGCTTGACTTAGAGAAGGGAGTCAATTCCACAGATTGAGGAGTCTCTGGGACACAAATCTATCCCACCAATAATTCCTATTGATATCACAGACCAGGTTGAGGTCGCGCATACGGGTTGATTAAATGGAGCTTGACTTGCGGATATGCAGCAGACTGATCAAGGCAGGATCTGAGATTGCTTTGTATGCCAGACAGAGGTCACCTCTAAGGAGGTCTGTATGAAACTGATTAGAGGGACAGGGCTTTTAGCCTATCTGTTTAGGGTAGGTGTTTGAGGCCCTGGATTCACTTGGTGAGGAGCCTCTGTGATCTTTGCAGCTGATGCATGTGCTTTGCAGGGTACATGCTGAGGATGGCGCTGTACTCAATAATTGGCCTTATAAGGGAAGAATACAGGGATCTTATGACCTCTTTGTCCCTGGATGAAATACCCTTACTTATGAGGTGGGCCATGTAGAAAGCTTTCTGTACAAAGGAAGCAACATAGTGGTCAAAAGTTAAGCTGCTATCAACCTTGGTGCCCAAATCCTTCACTACAGATTGTGTACTTAGGATGTTGTTATTGTGATATGTGGGGATGTCACTCTCCCTAAAGGGGGATGATGCATTTTTTGGCATTCAGCTTGAGGCCATGTTTCTGGCAACAGTCATTTGTTTGTGTGAGCCCCTCTTGGAGGACATCCACATCACTTGGGGAATTGATGTGACTGCCCCCAGCTTGCAGTCATCTGCAAACTTGGTCAGGCATAGCCCACAGGTTTTGGCATGCACCTCAGAGAAGTATATCCCGAATAAAAGAGGCCCCAAGACCAGTCCCTGAGGTACGCCACCTGTTACGAGTCTACTACTTGAGGTGGCTTCCCCTATTTTGATTAGGTGGGTTCTATCAGTGAGCCAGTTTGCTACCCATCTGGTAACATATGGATTGATGCCTAGTTGAGAGAGGTTATCTACTATGCCCAAGTGGGGAATAGTGTCTTTGACCAGGTCAAGGTAGGTGATGTGCACCGTCTTCACCTTGTCCCATGGCTTTGGTGACTGTTTCAAAGAAGTCAACCAGATTTAACAAACACGACCTCCCCTTGACAAAGCCAGACTGTGTGGGGTCAAATGTTTGGAAGTTGCCAATGTCCCTGTTAATGAGGTCTTGATAGTCTGTTCCATGGCCTTGCAAATATGGCTAGTTAGGCTAATGGGTCTATAATTTCCTGGATTGGTGGATGCTCCACCTTTATGTAAAGGGGTGGCAGTGGCTGTCCTACACTCGGCTGGGACAAAGCCGGTACTCAGGCTTTGGTTGAATAGGGTGCCTAATGGTGCTGCAAGTTCATGCCTGAGTTCATGTAGGATGCAGCTTGGGATGTTATTGGGTCCCATGGAGGCTGTATTTTTTGCCCTTGAGAGGGCAATGATGTTCCCTAGAGATAAGTGGTGAGGGACAACTACTGGGGATGTTCTGATTTACTGATGGGGGAAACAGAGGGGAGAAGTTTTCACTGAATCTGTCAGCCAGTAGATTGGCTATATGTACAGCATTTGTGTATGTGGTGTCCTTGATCACTAGTTCTGAACATATCTGGGTGCTTCCTTTGAGATTGCGAACATATGTGAAGAAGGCTTTATGATTGTCTCTAGTAGATGCGGCCAGTTTGGACTCGAAGTTGGATTTAGAGGATTTCACTAGTGTTCTTATTTGCTTGTTCAAGATAGGGAAAGATTGCTTCCAGTTGGGCACCTGCTCCTTCTTGGTCCTGGACAGCACTTTTTTCCTTTTGTTATATAGTTTATTTAGTGCATATGTCCACCAGACAGGTTTGTTCTTCCTTACGGAGGATGATTTTGTCCTGTCAGGTATTCCTCATTCCATGCACCTATATAAATGCTCGTATAGTACTTTGGTGTTGATTTGGACATTGGTGCCAGTTCCTGCAGTGGGGGAGGGGATCTCTGAAGCTGTTTATACCATCCCTCAGGAGGTTGTAATCAGCTTTGGTGAAGTTTTTTGGTTTGACCCTAGCTAAAGGGGGTCAGGGGAGATGGTGACTTCAAAAGTGACTGCTTTATCGTCAGATCTTACCTGGGAGGATGATACCATAGGGGTGCTGCAGTGGTTACTCATGTTGGTTAATATCAAGTCCAAGATATTATCACCTCTTGTGGGGGTATCAACTAGCTGTTCCAAGGCATTTGCATTGATAAAATCGAGGAATCTCTGGGCATTTGTGTTCTGGCATGAGTAGTTTTTCCAGTCTATGGTTGGGTAATTAAAATCACCCAGGATCAGGGTTAAGGGTTGAATCCTGATAAATTTGAAGAGCTCCAGATAGGTTGAGTGGGCTTCTTGAGTCAAATTTGGGGGCCTGTAGCTAGCTATAATTTGAATAGGGTTCTTGTCAATGGTTAACTGCACCTGGAGTGTCTCCCGTGCGTCCTACTGTTTGACCAGCTTGGAAGTGTGTGTTTCTCTTTAATATATATTGAAATTCCATCTCCTTTGGCTTTGCTGCCCACATTTTGGGGCCTGAATGTATGATAGGATGAATAACCAGGTAAGGCTGGGGTGCTCTCCGCTGCTTTGAACCAGGCTTCTGTGACTGCACAAATGTCAGCATCTTCCAGGGTTAAGAATGCTTGCAATGAGTGCATTTACATGTTTAGACTCCTAGCGTTTAGCCGCATGACCTTTAATTTTTTTTTGTTAAGATTTTTATTTTGGTAGTGTCATCCTCATTGTTCTATGATAATGAAATGACAGATACCTTTGCACTGCATGGCTGTTCTGGTACTGAGGAGTCCGAGATTCTTTTAATCGGTCTTCTCGGTGTGTGATGATAATGGACAACAATGGAATGCAAGTAAGTCGCCTTCAAGAATAAAGATGCCGGTATTGCCTGCCTCACTACACATACTAGTATAACACTTGTCAAGCTTCTATTTTTAATCCACTTAAAAATTTAACAAAACAGTGGTTGTTGCATCAACATACATATTCTGAAACATAAGATGCATGACACTACAATGCCTTTCTTAATGACTGATTATACTACTTAATTATTTACCAGAAGATTAAAAATTTCATGAGGCACAGGACAAAACAGGCAAAATCATGGATGTAAAAAGTTAACAAAAACAACAGGTTTTGCATCAACAGGCATTTTCTGAATGATAAGAAGTGTGACGCTCTAATATCTGATGATTGACTGAATGTAATTTTTAGCAATTCCAGAAAATCAACCATTTTGCAAGGGACAGGGCAGAAATATAAGGCAAAATCAAGGTCGTTCTACAAATTACACAGTTACAGAAATGTTTTTATGTTAGTGTTTCAAGTGAAGGATCAATTATCATCGGCTTCTGATTTTCTAGCTTGTTTACAGGGGTTTTGTATAAAACACAGTTATGTGGTTTAGAATGTTATGGAAGCAGCATGCAGCTATCAAGCTATACTACTGCTGTATGTTAAGCAGTATGGAAACACACTAAAGTAGTCCATTGTTGTTCTTGGTTATCATCCAGTGTGTTTATTTAGCAATAACCCACAACTGAGTGTGGGACTCGCATGGTGTACCTATAGTCGGTATGATTTAATCACGAGGGCAAAGCTGCCATAAAAGCAATCACTAGAAAATGGAAATCAAAGTCTAAACCAATTGAATTAGAAGCAGTGAATATAGTAACAGAGATAAAAGAACTGGAAGTGGCATCTTTAAAAAAAAATGTAGGGGTAAATTACTAGATAAAAGGAAATTATGGGAACAGTGCATATAGATTAATGTTTTGGAGGAGGAATGAGGTTTAAGGGAGGACAGGAACTGAATGAGATATGTAACGTTTGATTGGCAATAACTGCATAGAACATTATCTGTGATGAATAACATTTGCAACTGAAAATATATCAAAACGGTTACATTTATATAAATGTATGGTTGCCTTTGTCATAAGTGGTAATTCAATAAAGATGTTTCTTGTTTAAAAAAAAACAATAAGACATTATTGTGTTTTTTTTTTACTGGATGGGCAGAATAGTGTGCACAGACTTGGTATTTTTTTCCCATCCATAGCTCACATTACATGGTGGCCTCTATCACAGCGTATATTAATGAAGTAGAGTTTTTAGGTGTGTAAACAGCAGAAAATATTAATTGTGAGTACGCTCTGTAACAGGCTGGATAACAGGCAAGTGAATCAGTAACCAAAGTAAATTAAAAAACAAAACTGTGCTCATAAAGTTGTTTCACTTCACTAAATAAAACCCCCCAATGGAACTATGTGATTAGGTAGAGTAGGATACAGGAAAAGGATAGGAGATTCCCCTTGAAGACCTTTAGATTTGTTCAGATGAGGTAAACAAAGTGAATTGAGAAAAGGGTTTCAGACTGATTATAATAAGCAAGTACATTTCTTAACACTCAGTTCCACTGTTTTTGGTTGCCATCTGTTTTGAGGTTGTCAAAATAAGTACTTTGGTGCTGCTGTTTGTAATTAACAGAGTGCATTAGAGTTGAATTTAATCACAGCTGGCAGTTATTCACTGGAGTTTCAGCATCAAGGTCAAACCCTGCTAGTTGTAAGTAAATTCTAAATTATTTACTGGATATTGGAGCTACTTCATCAACTGATTACATGCCTCCGTAAATGTTTAATTTTTCTCTTTTAACTTGTACAGTTATTTACTGATGCACGTCCCAGATACATATTTCTAATGTTTAATTAATCTGTTTCTTGAGAATAACTTGTACGGTTATTTACTGATGCACGTCCCAGATATGTATTTCTAATGTTTAATTCATCTGTTTCTTGAGATTAACTTGTACGGTTATTTACTGATGCACGTCTCATGCATTCCTTATCCCTCTTAAAACAGTGCTGTAGCTATGTTTTCAGTTTGTGGTTTCCTGCATCCTGCTCCATTGCTGTGCTTTAGACTAATTCATTATTCTTAACTTAAAGGTAGAGACTGAGTGGGTAACATCAGCTTGACCTCGTCTGACCTTTATTGCACTATCCTCATGTGTTGGTCAGAGGTTTGCTTTCCCTCAGGGAGAGCATTGACGATTGTTATTCATATTTTCTGTCTGCTGGCATTATTTACAGTACCTTTGTAGACAATACGGATAAATCACATTGAGATAAATACTGCAGATTTTTTAAATAATGCTGATAAATCACCAGGCATCCATATCCATACAAAGTTTACTGATGAGGACTTTGATGTCTTTTGGTAGGCTGTGGTTAGTACATGGGAGGAGTCAGCAGTTCACTGGATCACATGCTTAATGTTGTTGACTAAGTCAGAGAGAAATGACTCCTTAGTAGAGAGCACACTTCGCTATTTCCACTGTATATTATGTACGATCACCAGCAGCATGTTAATTTGATTGAAGTTGATTGAGAATTCCAAACACCATCCATGCATCTGCAAGAGTATGCATTGTAGCACTGAGATCACTTGACAGTGTGTTGCAGGACAACAATAGATATCTTAAAAGTGTTAATGTCTGACATCAGTCACACAAAGTGCAGTACTGGGATCACTGCCGGTGTGCGCAGGGATTACACTGCACTTTAAGACAATGACAAATGTCTTGGAAGTGTTATTCTCTGACATCAGGCACACAGGATTGATGAGCCCTGTATCGATAATTTCTGGAATCTCTGATACCTCACTGTAAATGCAGACATCTTGTCTTTACTTAGAAAGAACCACTTATCAAGAAGCCACATATGCTATAGAAACTGTTCATCAAGTAACTAAACACAAAATCTACAGCACTTCTAACCTCTATCACATGTATGTACTGTGCACCCACACCCCTCTGTATATGTGCTTCTGTGCACCCACACCCCCTGTATATTTGTTTCTGTGCACCCACACCCCCTGTATATGTGCTTCTGTGCACCCAAACCTCCCTGTATATGTGCTTCTGTACACCACACCTCCCTGTATATTTGTTTCTGTACACCCACACCTTCCTGTATATGTGCTTCTGTGCACCACACCCCCCTGTATATTTGTTTCTGTGCACCCACACCTCCCTGTATATGTGCTTCTGTGCACCCACACCCCCCTCAATGTCTCTACTAAGTTCAAGGAATTGTGAACCTGGAGAAAAAGGGAGACTCAGAACTATGTTAACTCATTTGTTCCCCAGACTGTGCTTGCAAAGTCATCATTACAATACAGTTAATGACTGAAAGATCATTTAAAAATACTAAATGACTGGAGAACTTCTGAAGAATGTATACTCCCCCAAAAAACAATGATGGGTGTGACTGAATTAGTGTGCGTTTACTAATCAGCCCTACAATAATGTGTCCCAATACATCTGTATGCTGTGCCAATTCAGATGGGAAAACAAGGACTAGGATGGCCAATAGCAGATTGGAAAACGAGGACTAGGATGGCCAATAGCAGATTGGAAAACAAGGACTACGATGGCCAATAGCAGATTGGAAAACAAGGCTGGAAAGATCAAACAACCATAAGTGAAGCCATTATGGATAATGAGCTGGTCTTCCTTTGAACTACTGTGGGGAATTCCAGCAGGCATCTGGTCTTGTGCAAGCCTCAAAACACTGATGAAGCCAACTGGACTGGACAGCCTCAGCAGTACTTTCACCCAGGAAATTATGGTGTAAAAGGTCATTATTAGCTCAGTGAGAGTCAGACGCAGGTCTAAATGTTGTTTCCAAAACTTATCTTGGATCTGCCCAGAGGTAAAGGTCATGGCTGTTGCTTTGCCAGATGGCTTGAATCCAGTCTGAGATGGATTTTTCTTAAATCTGTTTATGTTTTGTTTACCTGGGGTACAGCACTGATCTCATCATGAACAAATGCAGGCTCAGTCTGGGTTACATTCAAAATAGTATCAACAAAAATGTAACAAATACAACACACAGTGGAACACAAAGATAACACAAACTGACCACAACAAACAGAAGTACTAAGTATACGTTTTACATCCCAATAAAGTGTACATTTTACAAGCAGAAAAGTGGAATCACATGAGGAAAAAGAAAACCGTGAGAAGCAGGATTAGCCGTGGAAATTGTAGGAGTAACGTGGTTAGAGAACAAAGCAAGAGATAAGTAACGGTAAAGACAGAGACTGGAAAATGGTAAATGTACGATAATAGTGAGTATGGATAAGAAGAAGCTATGTACATATTCACAGGAAGCAGACTCAGAGAGGTAACTGACAGAGTAGTGATTTACTTGGGTACATCACTGATCTATGTTGGCCAGTTTCAGGATTAGCCCGGATCATTTTGCTGAGGAGGAAGCAATAGTCTGGACGAATATAATGTGTACCTTTGCAGTTTTCACCATTTCCATCCCTAACTGAAAATGGTAAATGATTTGGCATTCATCAGATTTTCTGGAATTCTTTTGTTCTACATATACAGACTCCAGAATAAAGAAAAAGAATCAGAAGGAACCCATTATTAAAAACTGTGGTCACAGAGAAAGTGTAGAATAAAACCAAGTATTCATCCAAAGCCATCCAGTAGTAAACAAAAATGTGAAAATATATCTGAAAGATAAAAAATCACTTAACCTCACTATCTATCTAAATAGACTTGTCTGCAATAATACATTACATTTACAGATTCCAGCATAACAACAGATCTTAAGTTCTACCTAAACTGACAGACCAATATTGATTTTTGCATTACTTTCTTAACAATACTTGTTTAATAGCAAAGGCAATGCCAAGACAATAGTATGTTTACTAACATCAATGTTTTCAAGCATAAATCAGTATCTCAGTCATACGTTCTATGTAACCATGGACTGCTTAAAATTACTGCCTTGCTTCTGAAACTTAGAAATAACAGTCATTCACTGTAGCCTTCCTGATGAATAAATACACAAAATGTTTCAAAGGGTAGAGAGTTCCAGTTCTAGCAAAAAAGGGAAAAAAGATCACTTGAAATTTCTTTAAGCCAGCAGAGAAAGAATGCTGACCCTCTAAAGCTTGTGTTAATCTTCTTTGAGAATGAATCACAAATATATTAAGATGAATTAAGAGTATCTTCTCAGTATGCCTGAAAATTAAAACATGTTTAGATTAAAGTTCAACCTAGAAACATAAAATAAGTACAAATGCATGAACACACTCGTAGTTGTAAATCTAGTCAGAATCAGCACTCCTGAGTGTGTCAACCTTTGAGTGGAACATTAAACCAAGGTCCCATCTGCCTGAGTTGTTTGGCGCTCAGGTGGATGTAAAAGATCCCACTGACCTATCAGAAAGAGTGGGGATCCTGTATTTAAATACACAAATAACTATTATTTACAAAATATTTACATATTTAGAAATATTTATAAATGTACAATTATATAGATATACAAATCTGTTTACAAAGTCGTACTAAATTTTCAGCCTATTAGATTTCCACTACTTTTTTCATAACTATCTGATTTTATTTAATGTTGCTAAAAACCATTTACCATTAAACACCATTTCATTTATTCTTTCATTCCCTATCACCCATAAACAATAAAATATTTTTTTATCTATTCTTCTAGCATTCTTTCCTTCTATTCTTATAATATCCATATTTACCTCATTATGGCCAACTGACACCTGCAGGTGCTTCTGCTGTTACAGCCTACTGACTTCTCTAAGCATCAAACATTGCTTATTGGGGGGGGCCTAGATGGCCAACTGAGAGCAGTAAAGTTTGAGAGCTCAATAAACTAGTATAATAATATAGGAACATTTTATTATTTTCAAGTTTAAAACATCAGAAATCTATAGATAAACTACTAAACTACATAAATATCAATTTTGGTGGAGATGTACAAAATTTTTCCTGTCAAATAACTTGGAGATATATTGAGTCACTGAATATGAACAACTCCAGGAACTCTCATCCAGATGCTTCTTTGAAAAAAAGAAATGCAACTGATGACATTTACCTTACAGGAACTATCTTTGAAGATGGGTGGCTTTAAAAATGACTTGGAAAACCGCAAATTAAATTCTCAAAAACAGACTGATACTCTTAAGGAACTATTACAGCAACACCATACAAAAATAAAAAATATAGAGACTTCTCTAAATGACATTGAAGGGAGACTTAAAGAGGAAGAATTCCAAAAAGAACTGCTTAAACAGAATACATTGCTGCTTAACAAAATGAGTGACTTAGAAAACAGGGAATGGAGAAACATCATAAGGATCTTTGGTCTGTCTGAAAACACTGAAGGAGAAGACATTATTTCATACTTAATAACCTGGATTCCTGAAATTTTAGACTTGAAAGATGAACTTTCATTTGGAATTGAAAGGGTGCATAGAGCACTGAGGAAACCTGCTTCTAACTCAACAAATACTCCACCTAGATCCATAGTTGTAAAATATCGTTCATTTCTGGACAAGGAACTAATATTAAAATCTGCTTGGAGAAAATCACTCTTAAAATGCAATCAAAGCCTGATAAGGTTTGACAATGGTTATTCTTCCAAAATACTAGAACAAAGGAAAAAAAGCCTGGCCAATAATAAAACTGTTGAAACAAAACAACATTAAAGCACAGCTGGCCTTTCCAGCCAAGATAAAAAAATACTTTTTGCCAATGAGATGAGAACCTTTAATGACTTAGAAAAATCTACTATATTCATCAAAAACAACAACATAGTGTCTATCCCAGAAGAAATTGAATGGATGGCCCCAACTTTTAAAAGAATAAAATAAACAAATCCTTGGACTGATGCTAGAAAGAAGAAACAAAAAAACTGATTCCAAGATAGCTGTCCCAAAAAATAACTCTTACAACTACATCTCTCAAAGTATCAACTGATATGGTACATCACTTGTCATCTGTTTTTATTTAGAAAAAAAAGGAGGGTTTCTTAAACAACTGAGGAACAGTAATGATTTATTCAGAATGTTCAGATAGTCCAATAATTCTTCACAAACAAAGGTAGGTCAAGATGGTTACTATTTACATTATATATAAGCCAAATAAAGCAAAATATAATACAAACATAGAAGTTTATATTCCCCTACTTGAACTCAATGAATACTTATCTTGTTCATTTTTCATTGATTTTACTTATAATAATTTAAGTAATTAACTAATTCAACAAGGTACCATTCATCAGAGCTCAGACTCAAATGTAACAAAATAACATCATATATAATAGCAGTAACAGTGGAGTGTTTTGAAAAAAAATGCTGTCATGGAGACTAATGCCTTCTTCAGTAAAAATATGATTAGAAATGTCATGTATATCCTGGTTAAATAGCAAGCTCTTAGTATAAATATCATCATTATTCTGTCTAAATATAGTTAATAGCAGTTATGGCAGGTATCACAGCTACGAGTTTGATCAATCCTGATTTGGTGTGCATGGATGCAACTGTGTCTGGCAGCTAGTAGAAATGTCATTATTCTGTCTAAACATAGTTAATATCAATTATGGCAGGTATCATAGCTTCAAGAGCTGTTTGATTAAGTCTGACATAGTGTGTGTGGCTGCAGCTGTTGTATGTTGCCATTTTTGTCTCCAGGAAGCTGTGGGTTGCAGCTTGTGATCAAGGTTTACTGATGTTTGTGTATTAGGAAGAGACATTTGGTGTTTTAGTCTGGATCCAGAGGAAGGGGGTGGATAAAACTGTGATTTGGGATATTTTGGCAGAGAATACTTTGTTTATACATCTGCTGAGTGAGAGGTGGGAAGGCTGGAAGAATGTGTTATCTCTTGTGGTGGCTTGTTGGGAGTTTTTTTTTTTTTTTTTATCTGTTTGCTCTCTGTTCTTTTCCTGGCTACTGTCTCACTGAAAGGGAGGGAATTTAGGCTTGAAGTTGCAGTGAAGTGAAGCTTTGCTTCAGGTGCATTGCAAGCCTCTGGTATGCAGTACACAGACACACTAACAGAAACTGACGCTCCCAGGTTGCTATGGTAATGGAGACAGAGTGACGATAATGCTGATGATTCTCGGCAATTAAGTTTTTGGTTTTTAAAAACAAAAAAAAATATATATATATATATATATATATATATATATATATATATATATAAAATAAAGGGGCTGTTTTAAACCACATGTACACATATTGATGGTCTCTCAACACTTCATTTAGCTCAAGTTGATTATTGATAAAAAAAATAAATAAGCGCAATTTATATTTAAAATGTATTTTGGTCCAAACACATTAAGGACTTACATAAGAGTGGAAGTCTGAGTTATTGTGAAAGACTGAGCACTTAGTCTTGTGCAGTACCCATTGTAGTGGTCTGGGAGGGTACCTTGCTCGGATGTGTTGGGAATACGGGGATAGCTGATTCTAGAGGTGTTTGCTGTTGCCATGAAGTGCAGAGTCATCAGATTTCCTTTGTGGAAATATCCATTTATATAGGGAAAACTGAAAGGGAGTTTAGGAAGCGTATATATGAGCATACCTATGACATAGACAAAAAGAAAGACAGTAACGCATTCTATAAACACTCCCTCAGTTGCCCCAATTTTAAACTAGCCTTTATGGTGCTTGAACAAGTTCATCCCAGTAATAGAGGTGGAGATTGGGAATCCACCCTGGAATTTAGGGAATTAATCTGGCAGCTTAGGCTTGATGCTGGCAGTGCACCTGGCATGAATGAGACGTTAAGTATAGGGCCAGTTCTTAAACTTAGAAGAGCCAGATTATAGATTGCAGCCTGTAGGATCAGTTTTTAATATAGGTCGATACGACATATACATATTTTTGTAAAATAATACAGGTAATCAGTTTATACCTCGGCTGTTTGTTTCATAAACAATATTTTGTTGTCCAATATAAATTCTAGGCAAAGTTTGCAGTCTTGAATGTTGTTTTTAATGCTTATATGCAATATTTTTAAGAAAACGCATAATTGCACATAATATACTGGATGTCAGTTTTATTTGTATAACTCCATGCATTCTTATGAATTTTTAGCAATATGTTAGATAGGAAAATGGCATATGTCTTCTAAAGATTTTCCATTAAGGTTGAATTACTTTTTTAATTATCAATTAAATCTAGCACGTGATGCAGGTATTTAAGTAGTGCTTTCACAGTTTGTTTTGTACTCTGACTTGATAAAGCCTGGAATTGTCCAGGCGAAAGCGCTTGTCTCCACGTTGTTTTACTGTGCTAAAGGATTTGTTCCGGAATTAAACCTGTTTTTTTCCAATCGTTTTGCAGCAGTTGAATTATTGTCTTTACGGGTGTGTTTGGACATTGTTCTTTGTTGCTCTTCACCTTTCGTGAGTTTTTGTTCCTGTTTGGTACCATGACCACCGACGTAGAGGCGTTCAACCCTGCAGTTACACCCCGCTTGCTACAGGAAACTGAGTCTAATCTTCCTGTAACGCGAGCGGAATTTAATCAGGTGTTAGATATGCTAACCGAGCTCAAGGGATTGCTTAAACAACAACGCAAAGATGATGCAGGAACTTCCTCGTCTAACACTTCAGCCAGTATTGTTCCACCGATACAATGGACTGCTGGAAGGGATGTAGATGGAATTAGGACTCCATCTGAAGTTTCTCATGAAAACCATGTGGGCCAGGAAAGCACAAAACCCTCTAACAACCGCAGTAATCCAGGAGCCCGTTCCAAAAAAACAAAGGACAAAACGAAAGATTTTGATTTTGCAAACTGGGCGAATCAGCCCTTTAACTTCAACAAAGGTACTGTTAATTATGTTAACTCTGTGGCCATTGACACAGACTTTGCTGCTTTTAAAAACAAGTTGTATGCATTAAAAAGTAATCAATGCGAGATTATTTGACAGAATGTGTCAGGACTAAGCGTATCCCTAAGGGGTTACGCCTGTTCAAATTTCCGAATTTTGTTAAACATGGCTCTGCACAATACAAACAGCTTTGCAGTATTTTTGACAGAGCAGGCCTTGAAGTTATAACAGTTATGTTAGAGGAATATGAAAAGAAGGCCAGAGCACTCACAGAGGAATTAAATAATCTTCATAATACTGTCATTTCAGATACTGACTTTGGCATGGTCAAGCATGACTATGACAAAGTCTTTGATGAAGTTGACCAATTTTGTTCCAAAATTATCACCAGAAAGATCAAGAAACTCGAAAGGGATATATATGAGTATAGGGAAGAGAAAGCATACCCCTGTTACAACCAACCAGTTAATAATGGTAGATATAATAGTACTTTTGATAGTGGAACTGATGAAGTGTTTCAGGGTAATTATAATGAGGCCCCACGCAGAAGTGAACGTCTGGCTGAAAAAGACAGAAAAGAACGAAATCAGGATTTTCACTACCCCCCGGGGAGAACCGGGGGATGGGGGTACAAACCACAGAGACTAGGGACCAGATGGAACAACAAATAAGTGTAGTAAATCATGATGATAAAGTTCCTGATCCAATTATTTGTGTTGCCCCATGTACTTTGGTTGAGTTTAACGCCAATCATGACTGCATTCAAATAAAGGATGATGTCAACTGTAAGGTGTTTAAAATGAATAACTTCAGTATTTACAACTTTACTGAAGTTCCAATAGACACTTTAGCCTTTGGCATCTTTACCAAAGGCTTCCAATTTGTACCTTCTAATAGAACTAATTTAGCAAACTTACTGGTAGATCTTAAACTTTTCACTCGAGCATTAAACTTGAAACATTTTTTCAAAAATACAACATATAACACAAAAGGGCTTAACAGAAAAAGTACATTTAATCCACCTATGGTCCAACCTCTAAAACTTTATGAGGAGTTAGTGGAACATGAACTGCGAGATAAGTTTTTCCATTCTAAGAACACGCAGCAATCTAATTTAACTAAACAAGAATTTGAATACATTTCAATGTTATCCAGGGAGCACGTTAGGGTAATGAAACCGGACAAGGGTGGTGGTGTTGTACTTATGTACGACCACACCTATGAAGAGAGTATACACAATATGCTGCACGATGACCAACAGTATTGTCTCATATCTCGTAACGAGTATAACATAGCTTTAGCTAAGATCAAATATACATTATATGATCATCTGTTACAAGGAGCTATTAATGAGCAACTTTATAACTTTCTATTAGTTAATAAACCCAGGGTTCCTATTATTTTTGGAATCCCCAAAACCCATAAAGGCATCAGCCCGTTACCATTTAGACCAATTGTCTCAGGCGCGGGCGGGGTAACGGAACCAATTTCTAAATTCATAGATTTTGTCACCAAAAAGCACACCCTGGCCATGACCCATGTGATAAAAGACTCTTGGGAGTTTCTTAGACTTTTCCCAAAAGAAAAATGCCTCACTTCTTCATTAATGATTACTGTGGATATTAAAGAGCTATTCCCCAGTATACCCCACACTGTTGGGGTTGAATGGTTCACTGATTTCCTTAAATATGAAACCAGGCTCAGTAGTAACATCATTAATTTAACTTCTGATATGTTAAATATTGTTCTAAATAATAGCTATGTGTTTTTTAACGGGGAATTGTTTAAACAAACAAAGGGAGTGGCCATGGGTGCTTCCTGTGCTACCGTATATGCAAATGCGGTATTGCACAGATGGGAGCAGGAGTACATTTTTCAGTCTATTTGGGCACAGCACATTACTTTTTATTGCCGTTACCTGGATGACATCTGTATCATCTGGGACGGCACTAGAGAACAAGTAACAGGGTTTTTGGAATACATTAATTCTTCCACTGATTTCTTAACTTTTACCTATGAAATCAATGAAAATGAACTTCATTACCTAGATGTAGCAATCCTGAGGGATGCTCAATCAATGGAACTATACTCTAAGGTCTATAGAAAACCTTCATTTTCCAATTCCCTGTTACACTTCAATAGTCAGCATCCATTCCAACAAAAGAAAGGTATAGTAAAAGGTTTGCTAATCAGGGCATCCCGTATGTGCAGCAGATTGCCTGATTTCATTGCCGAAGCCAACAACCTTAGGGTGATGTTTATTGAAAGAGGTTACCCGGATTATTTAGTGAATAATCTTATTCATGAGATTCTTAGCAAAAGGGACTCTACATACACACCACTATTCGGGAATAATGATGCTGGTTTCCCCACTCCGAGGACCTCCAACACACAAACACAAGAGAATTCCAGTCATTTTATTTACACCTTTTCAGAGAACTCAAGGGAGATAGAGAACATAATTACCAAATTTTGGTTTGTGTTACAAACCAATGACGAATTTAAGAATCTGGTTTCAAAAAGACCAACGTTTGTTAGAAAAAGAGGTCGCAATTTAAAAGAGGTGTTTGAGCAAAAACACATTACCACCTGTACGGCAACAAAACAAAGGAATGGTACCTTTAAATGTGGCATGTGCAAACAATGCCCCCTTATCATCAATAGTAACCAGATATATTTAAAAGCACGTAGAACCAACTTAAAACCACACGGTTATTACACTTGCAACACGAAAGGTGTGGTATATATTGGGCACTGTCTGACCTGCAGCGCGTTTTATATAGGGAAAACTGAAAGGGAGTTTAGGAAGCGTATATATGAGCATACCTATGACATAGACAAAAAGAAAGACAGTAACGCATTCTATAAACACTCCCTCAGTTGCCCCAATTTTAAACTAGCCTTTATGGTGCTTGAACAAGTTCATCCCAGTAATAGAGGTGGAGATTGGGAATCCACCCTGGAATTTAGGGAATTAATCTGGCAGTTTAGGCTTGATGCTGGCAGTACACCTGGCATGAATGAGACGTTAAGTATAGGGCCAGTTCTTAAACTTAGAAGAGCCAGATTATAGATTGCAGCCTGTAGGATCAGTTTTAATATAGGTCGTCGACATATACATATTTTTGTAAAATAATACAGGTAATCAGTTTATACCTCGGCTGTTTGTTTCATAAACAATATTTTGTTGTCCAATATAAATTCTAGGCAAAGTTTGCAGTCTTGAATGTTGTTTTTAATGCTTATATGCAATATTTTTAAGAAAACGCATAATTGCACATAATATACTGGATGTCAGTTTTATTTGTATAACTACATGCATTCTTATGAATTTTTAGCAATATGTTAGATAGGAAAATGGCATATGTCTTCTAAAGATTTTCCATTAAGGTTGAATTACTTTTTTAATTATCAATTAAATCTAGCACGTGATGCAGGTATTTAAGTAGTGCTTTCACAGTTTGTTTTGTACTCTGACTTGATAAAGCCTGGAATTGTCCAGGCGAAAGCGCTTGTCTCCACGTTGTTTTACTGTGCTAAAGGATTTGTTCCGGAATTAAACCTGGTTTTTTCCAATCGTTTTGCAGCAGTTGAATTATTGTCTTTACGGGTGTGTTTGGACATTGTTCTTGGGAATACGGGGATAGCTGATTCTAGAGGTGTTTGCTGTTGCCATGAAGTGCAGAGTCATCAGATTTCCTTTGTGGAAATATCCATGGGAATGGAAGGTGTGTTGAGTGGTACACTGGCAGAGTGGCCACTGCTTGGAACAGGACAAATATTGGTTTGGATATTTTAAGAACAGCCTGGAAACACACCACATGAACTAGTGAATGGTATTCTGGCAAAACTGGATGGGCATTGTTGCCCCTGCTTGAAGTACTGATATGTGTGTATGTAAGAATGGAAATATACTTATAACAAATAAGAAACTAGAAGGGTCGCATAATTTAAAGTCTATGGACTGTATAAACATGCTTGGAAGGAGCTAATAATAAGAATAAACATTACAGCTTGTGGTCTCTCAAATAACTAAGCAACAGCCAAAAAGACACACACACACACACACACACACACACACACACACAAAATAGTTACGTAATGTATGATTTTAGTAAATCTAGACATAAAATATATATTTATTTTTATTTTACATTTGTTGACCGGGCTAGTCTAAGGGATACATGTCCATTTTCAGTAGAGGCCCGGGGAGATAAGCTCCATGGAACAAAAACATCTCGTATGCAAAACAAAATCTCATATACAAAAGTTAATATGTACAATGCATGATTACAGTACAGAGATAATCAAAGAGGGTAGACATTCATAACATAGTGCAAAAGAATTGCAGGTACAATACAAATAAACAGGTTAATACATAATGTAAGAATAAGGTAGGTTATAATATAGTAAATATAATATATAATTGTGTTAGTAATAAGAGGTTGTAATAAGTTTCCAGAAGATGCAAGTAACAGTATATACTAGGACAAGGTTTTGTTGTAATTTAAGGAAAATAGAACTTGATTAATGAGAAGAAGACAGGCAGAAGCAAGATTAGGAGAGCTAGTTTCTTAGGCTTAGTACAGAGGCACAACCAGTGTGTTTTGAAGAAGATTTTTAGTTAGCTTTTGAAAGTGATATAGAGGGTAGTGAGGAAAGTTCACTGGGAAGTAGGTTCCAGTATTTTCCAACAGTATTAGAGAAGAGAGAGTCCCCAGCTTTATTGTTTGATTTAGAAATATCAACAAGAAGTCTGTGAGATGATTGTAAGGTCCAGATTGGTATAGGGGATGATGAGGGTAGATGGTATAGCAGTCTTGGTAGGTTGGTAGAGGGTTTTATGGGCAATGGTCAGTTGGTGGAATTTCAGCTGATTTTGAAGTTCAAGCCATCCTAGCTACTTTAGATTATAGCAGTGGTGGGTTCTGAATGGGTTTCCTGTAGCAAAACAAAAAATTAAATGTAAAATAAATAAAAATATATAATCATCATATAAGATGAAGCAGCCTGCTGAATTTAGCTATTAAAGACAGGATTTAATAACACGGGCTTGTGTATAATCACTTGTCATAAATGACATACACTACATTAAACATCAAGGGGAAGCATGATGATTTTCTTATATAAGTAGATATGCATAACAAGTCATGTAATTGCTTTAACTTGAACTGTAGTTTTTGTAACCCATCTTGACCATATATAATACTTAGGCAGTTACCAAGGTAAAAAGAAGTTATGTACCTACCATAACGTTCCTAGTTGTCGTCTTCTCACCTTCTTTCTTGCTGGTTGGGTTCGGAGCCGATCCTCGGCTCCGACTCAGCCATCTTCAATAGCTCGAGAGCTGTTTACTGGCTCAAGGCTACCCCATATCCCATATCCCATAATGCCTGGTGCTAGCTACTCAGATCTTGTTTGTAAAAGCTATTCCAGACATATTTAAGGAAGGAACTCTGTCCTAGTAGCCCCTTGGGCCTAACTATGAAGCTAAGCAGAAAGGACAACCAGAGAAGGTTCAACCAATGAAATCTGAATAAAGGAGCTCCTCTCGGTCCACTAGGATAGGGGGGTGGAGGGTGGGACGCAAGAAAGTAGGCGAGAAGAAGACAACTAACATGGAACGTTATGGTAGGTACATAACTTTATGTTAAGTTGTCTATCTCGCCTTCATTCTTGCTGGTTGGGACAGTGTCCCTAGCACCTACTATCCTAGGTGGCTCAATGGAACAGACTCTTCAGAACAGTGGAACCAAAATCAGCCCTGTTCCTGGAAGCAATGTCTAATTTGTAATGAGAAATGAAAGTATGTGGGTTAGCCCATGTAGCAGCTGCACAGATAGATTCCATGGGCAACCTAGATTGGAAGGCCACCGAGGTAGACAATGCCCTAGTAGAGTGGCCTTTAGGTTTGGTAGATAGTTTCTTGTTTCTTAATTGGTAAATGAATGAAATAATGTGACAACCATCTAGATAATGTTACCTTTGAGACCGGAAGGCCCTGTCTGCCCTCAGCATAGGAAAGGAAGAACTGGTCCGACTTCCTGATGTCCTTTGTCCTATGCAAATAAAAATGCAGCTGTCTGTGAAAATCTAACTGGTGCAATTTATATTCTGCGTTATTGATGTGATTAGGAAAGAACACAGGAAGGTCTATGGACTGATTCAAATTATTTTGTGTACAGACCTTAGGAAGGAAGGAAGGAAGGATTGGTCCTTAGAGCGACCCTATAGTTATGGAAAACTAAGTATGGGGGACGAATACATAGAGCCTGAAGCTCCGAAACATGTCTGGCAGAAGTAATGGCTACCAGAAAGAGAGTCTTCCAGGATAAAAATGTAATGGAGCAAGATGCTGCAGGTTCAAAAGGTGGCAAGATTAGGGAAGCTAGCACCAAGTTTAGATTCCCACGGAGGCGGGGGATCCCTCACTGGGGGCCTGAGCAGAGTGGTTCCTTTGAGGAAGGCTTTACACAGCTTATGAGACATGATGTTATTAGAAGACAAACCAATGTGAAAATTCGAAATGGCAGCTAACTGAACCCTGATTGTAGCAGAAGCGGAATCAGAATGAAAGAGTTCCACTAAAAAATCCAGAATCTCGTGGACAGGGGCTGAAAAGGGATCTATATTCTTAGCCTCTGCCCAGCAAGAAAAATGTTTCCACTTGCTAGCGTAAGTTTTCCTAGTTGTGGATTTGTGCGATGAGATAATTTCCCGCACAGAGGAGGAAATATTAGGAAGCCTGGCTAAGGTTGGAAGTGGAGCAACCAAGCTGTGAGCTGGTGTGTTTGAAGGGATCGATGCAGTCTGCCTGATTGATGAATCAGTAGATCTGGAATAGGATCCAGAATCCAAGGCTAATGATGCAGGAATGGGAACCATATCTGTCGAGACCAGTAAGGGGCAATGAGGATCATTTTGCAACCCAACACAGTTGCTCTCTGTATGAGTTCGGGCATTAGGGGAAACCGAGGAAAGGTGTAAAGAAGTCCCTGAGGCCAATCGTGGACTAGAGCATCTCTGGGGCAGTGGCCTGGAAGTGGAAGAAGGGTGAAGAAATTGCTGCACTTGCTGTTGAAAGGTGTGGCGAACAGGTCGCAACAAGGCTGATCCCATTTGCGAAAGATTTGTTCCGCAATTACCTGATTCAGAGATCACTCGTGAGGCATGAGAATTGCTCTGCTGAGCCTGTCTGTAATGACGTTGGAACTCCCAGGGATGTGCGTTGTGATCAGAAAACATTGGGAAGAGATCGCCCACTGCCAGAGTCTGAGTGCTTCTCGACATAGAGGATAGGATCTGGTTCCGCCCTGCTTGTTGATGTACCACACCACTGACATATTGTCCGTATGAATTGCAATGGTCCCAGGAGGGAGAGGGTCCTGAAGGGCCTGCAATGCTAAAAGCACGGCTCTCATCTCCAAGACATTTATATGCAAATGGTACTCGTGAGGCTGCCAGGTGCCTTGGACTGTCCTGCCCTGATAATGTCCCCCCACCCTATCAGGGAAGCGTCCATGGTCACTGTGGCAACTGGAGGGGATGGTACAAATGGTCTGCCCTGGGACACTGATGGGGAGACCATCCACCAAGCGAGGTGTTTCTTGCATGCCTCTGTGATCATAATTTTGTGAGACATGGGAAGCTGTTGGAAGGACCACTGTGTGAATATAAGCCACTGGAGGATTCTCATGTGAAAGCGGGCCAGGGGGACAAGAAGAATTGCTGATGCCATGGAACCCAGTGTTCGAAGGATGAACCTGACTTGAATCGTTTTGCATGTTAATAAAATCTGTACTTGTTGGTGAATTAGTGATACCCTGTCCAGTGGAAGGTTCACGAACATGTTTCTGGTATTTAGATTTGCTCTTATATAAGTGATATGCTGACAGGGCAACAATGCAGATTTTTCAAAATTTATTGTGATACCTAGCCTGGAGCAAGTTTTGATAGTGTAACCCCTGGCTCGCAGGAGGTGATGCCTGGTGGAAGCAGTGAGGAGCCAGTCGTCTAGATATGGAAACACCTGGAATCCCTGACGTTTCAGGTGAGCCGTAACCACTGCCATGCGTTTGGTGAACACCCTGGGGGCTGTGGTGAGACCAAAGAGCAGAGCTCTGAACTGATAATGACTGGCTCTCAGCCGGAAGTGAAGGAATCTTCTGGAGCGCCTGTGCATTTTGATGTGGTAGTACGCATCCTGAAGATCTATAGAGCACATCCAATTGTCCTGACCCAGGAAGGGTAAAATGTACTGTAGCGTGACCATCCAAAACTTTGTTCTTTGTACACAGACCCGTTTAGTCTGCTGAGATCCAAAATGGGTCTCCAGTCCCCTGTCTTTTTTGGTACCAAAAAGAACCTTGTGTAAGTTCCGGATCCTATCTGGTCTGCTGGGACTTCCTGGATGACCCTTTTGTGTAGCAGCTTTGAAATTTCTTTGGCTGCTTGGTCCCTTAGATTGGGTGGAACATCTGGAAGGGACTTGTTTGACGATAAAGGGGGTTGAGTAAAGGGAATTCTGTAACCCCCGGATATGATCGGCTGTACCCACTTGTCTTGAGTTGGATCCTGCCAGGCTTTGGGGTACAGCAAAAGTCTTCCCCCGACTGCCTCCAGAGGAGGGCAGCCGGGCAACCCTTCAGGGATGCTGAAAGGGCTTCTCAGAGAAGGATTCTTTGCTGCCCTGGTTCTGCGGACCCCCCCCCCTGCCCCGAGGGTGGCATCTGTTATTGTTCCCTCCTCTGCCCCTGTGCCTGTGGCTCTACTCGCACCATCGGCTGTATAAGAAATGAGCCTCATGGAGGAGTTAACTGAATTCAGAGTCGCCAGCTGGGAGGCCACCTTAGCTTGAGCCCCCACAGCTGATGGATCTTGTAGGGTATCTCCAAGCTCTTTAAGAAGATCCCTCTGAAGGCAGGTGAAATGGCACAAATAATTCAGAGACTTCATCGAGAAGGTCGCTGAAGCAAAAATTCACTTCTCATATCTGTCCATAGTCCTAGACTCCTTGTTAGGAGGATGAACAGATGACGAAGTTTCTGCCAACTCCTCCTTTGTAGTTGCTGCTACCACCATGGCATCAACAGGTACGCCCTTAGATAGAAACTGTTTGTCTTGAGGTGCAGTTATAAATTTAGCAGGTCTCCTGGGGGTTGGTTCCACTGTGTCTGGAGCTGACTACGCCTTCTGAGCCACCATAGACATAAGTGGGTCGAAAGGTGGAGACACCCAGAAGGTGGAGGGTCGGGAACCAAACGCGTCCAGAAATACCGACTCATCCTCGGAAGGGGCTAGGGTATTCCAGTTCCCCCTCTGCTTAAGGATTTCAAGGATGTCTGAAAAGGAGACATCTTCAGAGGGGGATCTTGGGGACCCTTCCGAATCCTCTAAGTCTGTATCTGATGTGACAGACTCAGGGGAGTCAACGTGATTCCTCTTGCACTTCCTCTTACGAGGTGGCTCCTCTGAGTAATCAGGGGAGGCCTCGGAAGAGGTAGAAACACTCAAGGGGGTGCCCTGGAGTGCTGGTTTCCCACGCTTGGGGTCCGGAGGAGGGTCAGAGACAGACACAGGCACCATAGGGGGAGGAGCCAATGGGGATGATCGTGGGACTATCTCGGGGGCCAGTACACTCCTCATGACCTCAAAAGCATCCCTGCCTGGACACAGAGAAAACTGTGGTTCTGAAGAAATTGAAATCCCTCTCCACACTGAGGGGGACAGCTCCGAAGCCGATGTAGGAGCCGAGCTCACCTGCGCCGAAGCTCCGAGAGGGAGAGCAGGGTCAGACAAGGGTCTGATGCCACTCGCCCCCTCAGAGCCAACGAGTGAGTCTAGGTGCCCAGATCCCTCCAAGGACGGGACCAAGGATGGGATCGGAGCCGACGATAGAACCGAAGGAGAAGGTATCGGAGCCGACGGTTCCACGACTCGAACCCCAATGAACTCTGGCTCCGAACTCAAGGGAGGAGTCGGAGGAGGAATATTTTCAGAAGTGGACGGAGCTGACACCTGATGAGGGGGGCTGGACAGCATTTTTGCTAGGGCCTGCGATTTCAACAACCTGCTGACCACTCTCTCCGAATCATGATCTGAAAGTTTGGAGGACCGAGAGGAGTGAGATGACTTATGACTGTGCTCCAATTGGAGCAGAGGTGACTGTGGGGCTGAGTGTATCGACTCCAAGGAGGGAGACCTAGATCTTTTCGACTCACGGACGGCTCCGAAGTTCGTGTTGGAGCCGACTGTGAGAGAGGCACATCAGCTCCAGCTGAAGCCGAGGCATATGGTGCTGCTTCACCTGACAGCTCAAAACTCTGAGCCAAAGACTTGGATGGCTTGGAGGATTTCGCAGGCTAAGCCTTAGCTGGTGAATCCTGTGGCTTAAGCAAACCCTGTAGGATTAACTTATTTTTGCGCTCCTGCAGGACCCTTGGGCTGAAAGCATGACAGACCAAACAAGAGTCCTGCAGGTGCACCGCGCCCAGACAGTAGACAAAAAAAGTGTGACCATCTCTCAGAGACATATACTGACAGCATGAGTCATACTTCTTGAATCCGGACCCTTTAGTATCCTTGGACATGTTACCACGCACACACCAAGGAGAAAAAATGCACACACACACACACACACACACACACACACACACACACACACACACACAAGCCCAAAAAACAAATTAGCAGGTAAGCTAAACTATACAGCTAACACACACTAACACAAACTAAGTCTATTACTGCTGACACTACTTTGATCTATATTATATCTATATATCTATATATATCTATATATATATATATATATATATATATATATATATATATATATTTTTTTTTTTACAACTAGAATAAAACAAAAAAGGGTTAGCCTCTAACTTAAACGGCTACAACTTAAGGAGGGGAGGGGTGGGGTGGGGAAAACTCTCTAAAACGAGTTTTCAAGAAAAACAAAAGGGATAAAAGCTATCTAGGGAATCTAGCTAGGGGAATAGAACAACTAAGTAATTAGGTACACTATAAAGAAAAAATTTAGTAAAATTTAGTAAAAGTACAAAAGGTATACGAGCCTGAGCCAGTAAGACAACCTCACAGTCTGAAGCGGCAAACAAGATTTGAGTAGCTAGCGCCAGGCATCATGGGATATGGGGTAGCCTCAAGCCAGTAAACAGCTCTCGAGCTATTGAAGATGGCCGAGTCGGAGCTGAGGATCGGCTCCGAACCCAACCAGCAAGAATGAAGGCGAGATAAACAACTTAACATCTAATGTTTTATACATGACATCAAACTGACAAAGTTGTTCAAGAGAAACAATAGAAGCCTGAACTTGAAATGTCACAGAATGTAACAATCGTATTCTGAATAAATAGTATTAAATTGACAATAGACACTCAGTTTAATAACATGGGCTTGTGTGTAATAACAATACTGTTTTAACTTGTCATAAATGACATATACTATATTAAACATCAAGGGGAAGCACAATGATTTTCTCAAATAAGTAAATGTACATAAGTCATATAATTGCTTTAACTTGAATTGTGGTTTTGTAACTCATCTTGACCATACGTAATACTTAAACTGTTACCAAGGTAACTAATGTTTTATACATGACATCGAACTGACAAAGTTGTTCAAGAGAAACAATAGAAGCCTGAACTAGGAATGTCACAGAATGTAACAATCACATTCTTAACAAATTGTATTAAATTGACAATAATCACTCAGATTAACATTTGCTGGTTATACAAAATAGAATATTGCCATTTAAATCTAAAAACTTTCAGTATATGCTATAAAAATGACAATTTATGAATATGGAAAGGGAACTTGTAATCATTGATCACAATAAGTGAATTTGTTGTTTTTAACCTATAATTTCATTCATTTTATATTAAGAAATGACAGATATGAAAATCCTTGTGTGTAGGAAATGGGAGTAAGAGGGATGCACTGATCATTAAAATGCACTAACTTTCATCAGTGTTCACATAAAACAAACTTGATGCTTTAAGTATGTTAGCAACAAACAAAGTGATTACTTAAATGCTGGCAAACAATGAAATATAACTTCTGATATATCTAGTAAAATACACTGTATTATAAACATTAGGTATAAATATTACCATCTATTTATATTAAGTAATACATTTTGAAAGACTTCATCAATAAGGGTGAATATGTTAAATAACTGTGTGCTGTAATCTTTTACTGAGGTTTTATGTATTATGCATCCTAGTTTATTATGATTGAATCGCTTGTCATCTGTCTTTCATGTAAATATTAATTGCTTATACAATAAGTCAACATGTATATTGTATTAGAATTCTGTCTAATCTACAACAGTACTATATCTGTTCAAAATAATATAAATACTGCTTATTCCTATTACAAATATTCTCCATATGATAATTCAGTTTATGGAGCTCAGATGTTCTGGATTGTCAAGGTATGAGTGATAATGTGATGGACAGGTTTATCCATCAGATTAGGAATTATTTTCATTCCATGGCTAGTGCAGATCTTAGTTTTGTTAACATTTATTAATTTAAATTTATTTCACAAAAACAATTTTAGTATGCCTGACCAAAACATTACTTTATTGGTAAACACTCAAAGTATAAAACTGATAAATTCCTTTAAAAACTCAAACATATACTTTATAGTTATCAGAAGAAAATGTTTAATAGTCACAATAAAACAAATAATACATAGTCTAAATAACCTAAGGTGGATTTAACTTTATTATCTTTAAATAACAATGGTTTAAACAATCCTAGCAAGAAATCAAATGTACTGAAATATTTAAAACTAAACAAAACACAAATTGTTAAGAAACTCATTTCAAAACAAATGACAACTACAAATGGAATCATAAGGAATATATGTTATTGGCACAATCCACTTATAAGACAATTTCAAAAGGGTAATAATTTTATGGAAAACAAATGTGAATAACTCAGAAATAATTTATAAGTATGAAGATAAGGAAGGCCTTACGGCATTAGTAATAGTTAAATATAATAACAGAATATGGACCCTAGCCAATCTATACTGGTTCCCAGACATTGGAACAGGAACTGTTAAAAAAACACTTTGATTTCATTTCCAATAATTATAAAGGCAACTTAATATTAGGAGGATATTTTAACTGTATATTTGATATTTCTGAAACTATAAATAAAAGACTGCTGTGTACAACTGCTGTATCAAAAGCTTTAAACAAGTGGGTAGAATCATTTCATCTGGTAAATACTTGCATATTTTAAAGAAGATAAATCTTTGTTGTTTTCCCATCAAGATCACAGATCTGGTACCCAAACTAGAATAGATAAAATATTTGCTGTCCATGACTTACACTCTAAAATCATTAATTTCTCAGTCACTCCCTGCCCTTTTTCAGACCACAATTCATTGATACTAAAACTTCAAAATGGGTACAAACCATTAATCTTTAACTCCAGAATTCCAGCATATATAACTAAAATTAAATAGTTAAAACCCTGGTTATTATCTGAATTACAATTCTTCTTTGATATTAATTACACCACAGAGATAAATAAAATAATGATATGGATCTCATTAAAAGCTTACATATATGGTAAAACCCTAACTTGATATAAAAAAATCAGAAAATGGGATTCTGAATTATTAGAGCTACAATCTAAACTTTTGCCAGTAAAAGCTGAAAGAATCAAAATCATTTGGAGGTGAAAAAGAAAGTAGATGTATTAAACAATAAATATAACAAAATTATAACACATAAAACTAGTTTAGCTTTAGAAACACTAAAAATGAATACCTTGGCCACTTTTCCCAAGTATCTACATAATGTATCCACAAGAATCAAAATACAATCAAAAGCTAATAATATTAAAATATCTTCCATGAAAAGAAAGGGAAAAATGTCTCTGATATAGTTGACATTCTTGCTGCCTATAGAAATCACTATATGGAACATTTCCAAAAAGAAAATATACATATCAATCAATTAAATCTAGATGAAAAATGTTCTATTATAAAAAATACCAGAAAACTTAAAACTAGATCTGCAAGCACCCATATTCTACAAAGAAATTACAGATACACTAAAAGAGGATAAAAATAATAAAGCTCCAGGTAGAGATGGCATAATTATGGAAATATATCAGCTTTTTCCTTCAAAGATAATATCCCTCTTCCATAAAGCTCGAAATTCAATCACAAGCTTTAATACCACTCTCTTGGAGATATTCCGTAATCACTCCAATCCTAAAGGAAAACAAATCCCCAAACCTCTGTACCTCATATAGACCTATATCATTATTAAATAATGACTATAAGATATTTATGACAATATTAACTAACAGAATGAAAATACCACTATCCAAAACAATAAATAATGATCAAACTGGATTTATATATCATAGATACACACATGACAATATTAAAAGGATAATTTCTCTTATAGATTGTTAATAAAGAAAATAAAGGAACACTCATAATTGGCTTAGATATAGAGAAAGCCTTTGATTCCCAAAATTGGGACTATTTATTGAAAATCCTAATGCTATTTGAATTTCCTGCATCCTTTGTTCATCTCCTAAAGTGTATGTATATATATATATATATATATATATATATATAGTGTATGTCAAGTTAGGTCCTTTTACCTCTGAATCTGTACATATAACAAAAGGCACTAAACAAGGATGTCCCATGTCACTGATTTTATTTGCTCTGGCTATTGAAATATTGGCAGAGTCAATTCGTAACAGTATAAAAATCAAAGGGATAGATGTTTATGAACAATACAGTTCTAAAGTAATGCTATTTGCTGATGACATATTACTAACATTATCTAATACAAAAGAGACATTAGAAGAATTAGATATATTAATTGACAAATTTCACATGACTTCAGGACTCCATTTCAATAAATCAAAATCAACATTTTTATTTTTAAATAAAAAAAGAACTGCAGACTAAAGGGGATCACATCATAGGGAAACAAGAACCTACCTTAAAATATCTAGGAATCGAGTTATGCAAGGATAATGAATTAGTCTCAAAAAACTACAATGATATCATCAATACAATTAAAATCTCTGTGGAAAAATGTAACAAAATAATATTAACATTTAAAGATAGACTACAATTAATAAAAAGAAGTTATGTCTTACCATAACGTTCCATCTGTATTGTTGATCCTTGTTCAGTCATTACGCATGGATATCTGTTCCGACCACGGAACCGAGCCGGCCATTTTCCAAGCTCGCGTTAGCTTCAAACTTTCGAACTAAACTCTTACCCATAATCCCCCTCTCCCTCTTACCTCAGATTGAGTTTTCAAGTCAAAAGAAGGTATAGGCTACCTCTGGTCAAATAACCTAAGAGAACCGGATGGTGAGATCCACTAGAAGCCACAGGAGGGGGAAGGAGGGAGGGTCGTAATGACTGAATGAGGATCAACAATACAGATGGAACGTTATGGTAAGACATAACTTCTTTATCTGATATTGTTAATCCTCGTTCATTCCTTACGCATGGGACAGAATCCCCAGCTACCTCTATTCCTGGGAGGCTCTCATGGAAGGACATTCCTGAGCACCATAAAGCCAAAAGATGCTCTTCCCCTGGAGGCCAAATCCAATTTGTAATGATTGATGAAGGTATGAGGCATAGCCCAAGTTGCAGCTGCACAGATGTCATGTAAAGAAGCTCTGGCATGGAAGGCAGCAGAAGTTGCCACTGACCTTGTTGAATGAGCTTTCATGGTAGTAGGCAATGAGATATTAAGTTGTGTATAAATGAAGGTCACACAGTCCTTCAACCATCTAGCTAATGTGACCTTAGCAACAGCAGATCCCAATCTAGGTCCAGAAAAGGCCAAAAATAACTGGTCACATTTACGAAAGGACCTAGTCCTGTTTAAGTAAAAATGGATTTGCCTGTGGATATCTAGGGTATGTAGGCAATACTCTCCTCTGTTTGAATGATTGGGAAAAAAAAACTGGCAATTCAATGGCTTGATTAATGGACATTTTAGAGATCACTTTTGGCAGAAATTGTTTAGTTCTCAGAGACACTCTTTCTGTATGAAAAATCAAGTATGGACTCTTGAGACATAAAGCTTGAAGCTTAGAAATACATCTGAAAGAAGTAATAGTGACCAAAAACAAGGTTTTCCATGACAAATGCTTGAGGTCGCAAGAAGAAGCTGGTTCAAAGGGTGGCATTGTCAGAGCTTGTAGAACTAATGATAAATCCCATGGTTGAATAGGTTCTCTAAAAGGTGGCTTCAGATGATTCACATCTTTTATGAGGGTCTTTCACAATTTGTGGGACATGAGAAGAATCTTGGACACCCTCATGGAAATTAGAAATTGCAGCCAAATTAACTCTAATGGTAGAAGCCGATAGACCTGACTGGAAAAGGTCGGCCAGATAGTCTAGTATTATCGACACTGGTGCTGAGAAGGGATCTACTTGTTTGTCTTTCAGCCAACAGGTAAATCTTTTCCACTTGCTCAGATAAGTAATTCTAGTGGAAGACTTATGAGATGCAATGAGAATGTCGCATACTGGTAAAGAAAGATCATTCTGCCTGGCAATCAAGGGAATTGGAGTAGCCAAGCTGTGAGCTTCAGGCTATTCAAGTTGGGATGAATCAGGTTCTGTGGATGTGAGATCAACTCCGGGGTTGGATGGAGAATCCATGGTCGATCTAGTAGGTGAGGCCAAAGGAAGGGCAACCTAATCTGAAAAGGCCAATATTGTGCTATGAGGATCACCTTGCTCTTCAACCAATGGGCTTTCTTCAGAAACTGGGGAATGAGGGGAAAAGGTGGGAATGCATAAAGATGACCCTAAGGCCAATCATGGACTAGAGCATCCCTGGGGAACTGTCCCAGAGGGGGAATCGGGGCAAAGTAGTTGCTGCATTTGTAGTTGGTCAGGGATGCAAAGAGGTTACAACAAGGATGGCCCCAGCGGTGGAAGATCTCCGCCGATATCAAGGGATTCAGGGACCACTCGTGAGGTTGAAGAATACACCTGCTGAGTCTGTCTGCTATCACATTGGAACTCCTGAGAATGTGCTTTGCTAGAAGAAAATGGTTGGTAGCCATCGCCCATTGTCATATCCTCATGGCTTCTCGACAAAGGTGGTAAGATTTCGTTCCACCTTGCTTGTTGATGTACCAGACCACTGCCATGTTGTCTGATTGAATTACAATCGTCCCAGATGGCAGCAGGGGATGGAATGCTTGCAACGCCAGAAGCACCGCCCTCAGCTCTAGAACATGTATATGCAGATTGGCCTCCAGTTCGGACCAAGTGCTTTGGACTGTCTGTCCCTGACATAGCCCCCCACCACCCCATCAGGGAGGCATCCATGGTCACTGTGGCCTTGGGTTGCTGGGGAGAAGGAGCAAGACCATTGTGACAGATTGTGTGTCATCCACCAATTTAAATCCTGTTTGCACCTGTGGGTTACTCAAATCATGGCTGAAAGAGGATGCAGAAAGGGATACCATTGGGTGAGCAGTAGTCATTGTAGAAGCTTCATATGAAACCTGGCCAGGGGGACAATGGTGATGGAGGCTACTATGGAACCCAACAGCTGTAGAACCCAGTGAGCTATGGATTTCTCCCTTGAAAGGATTGGAATCAGTTGTTGTTTTATCCTTAAAATTCTGTGCTCTGGAATGGCAGCTCTGCCGTTCTTTGTGTCCAAGATAACCCCTATGAATTCTGTCGACTGAGATGGGGTGAGATTGGATCTTTGCCAGTTTATGGTTATGCCTAGACTTTGTGCAGCGAGGAGAGAGTATGCCAGGGCTTCTTCCAGTAGATGTCTGGTGGGGGAGGAGATGAGCCAGTCTAGTTATGGAAACACCTGGAATTCTTGAAGTTGCAAGTGAGCTGTGATGACTGCCATGCACTTTGTGAACACTCTGGGGGCTGTAGAGAGTTGAAGGGCAGTACTCTGAACTGGTAGTGACTGGCACCCACACGGAAGTGCAGAAATCTTCTTGATGGCCTCTCCACTTTTATGTGGTAGTACGCATCTTGAAGATCTATCAAGCACATCCAATCGTCTTTTTCCCAAAGCGGGAGGATAGACTGTATTGTGACCATCCAGAATTTTTGTACTCTCACAAACTTGTTCAATACACTGAGATCCAAAATTGTTCTCCAGTCCCCTGTTTTCTTTGGCACCAAAAATAGTCGAGTAGAATCTGGATCCTATCTGGTCTGGAGGGTCTATTTGGATGACTCTCTTTCTTAGCAACTTTTCTATCTCTAGTGCTGCTTCTTCCCTTTGACTGGGTGGAATGTCAGGAAGGTTTTTTGAAAGGACAGGACAAATATCGAAGGGGATATGATAGCCTCTGGTTATAATTCTTTGTACCCAAGAATCGGTGGTGATGGTTACCAGGCAGAAGGGTACAAGGAGAAACTACCCCCAACTACTTCCAGAGGAAAGGAGTTGGACCGCTCTTCAGGAGCACTGGTAGGATTGGCCAGGGAAAGAGTCCCTGGAACCCTGGTTACGCGGACCCCCTCTGCCCCGAAAGGAGCATCTTCCCTGTGAGTTTCCCCCTCTGCCTCTAGGGGAGAACTCTGCCTGTGTGTCACGGAAAGGACCCTGAGATTTCTTGAACCATATCTTCCCACTCTTTTGGTTTTGGGAGAAAGCACGTTGAGAGGAAGAATAATGGACACCTATGGCAGAAGGGGTCTTACCGTCCTGTTCACATCTGGCCAGTGTGCTCTTAACTTTTGGTCCAAACAACGAAGAGGCCACAATGGGAGCATTAAGAAAGGAAGCCTTAAAGGGTTCCACGAAATTGCACAAGTGCATCCAGGCGTGTCGCCTCAAGACCGCAGCTGAACCCACCGCTCTAGCTGCTCCTCCTGATGCGTGAGATATCAGTCACATAGAGGAGTTAGAAATTGATTCAATGGTGGCCAGCTGAGAGGCCACTTTGTCATGGACCTCATCAGACACGGCACCAGCCAAGGTTTGAGAGAGTTCGGAAATCAGATCCCTTTAAAGCCTGGTAAAGTGTGCCATATAATTCAGGGACCTGATAGCAAAGGTCGCTGAAGCAAAGGTGAGCTTCCCTATCCTGTCCAGGGCCCGGGACTCTGTTAGGCGGGTGGACAGTTTGGCTTTCTTCCTCTGTCAGATCCTTTTTTGTTGCAGCCGCCACCACCAAAGCATCCACAGGAAGACCTTTTGACCAATGGGGATCCATAGAAGGAGGGGACAAAATCTTATCTGGCCTCCGGGGAATAGCCTCGACTGTGTCAGGAGCCTTCCATGCATAAGGACCAGAAAGTAAAACAAAGTCCAACAGAGGGACCAGAAACCAAGGCAATAGTAAAAAACTGAACGTTTAATTCCAAAAAACAAAATAGATCAAGCGCTTTCGCTCAGTTAATACTGAGCTTTATCAAGATACAGACAAACTCTGTTCTATTCCTTAAGTATTAGAATGTCAGTCACCTGACCTTCAAATTAACATATTTAATAGATAAATAAGTAAACCTTTAAGCCATTAAATCACTGAGGTGGAAAAGTAGAAACACATTCTTTAAGTCACTCACTACAAATACCACCCAATGTAAAAATAACCTACTAACAAACTTTGATCATTATACAGCAATAAAAAAACATTGCTTAAACATTTTAAAATGTTCAGTGTATTAAAAAAATACATCAAAATAACTACCATTAAAAAATCCATATTAAATACATAAAAAATATAATAAAAACCTTTCACTAGTGTGAAAAAAATATAAAATCCAACAGTTTTCGTATGTTATAATGTATTACTAATGAAGGCTGATGAATCTATTCTTCTCTAAAATAAACTAGTAACTAACTTATGACCTACAGTCGAGCTACCCTTAATTTTAGAATACTATTAATATTTGTTTTCATTTAAACCAGGGGGTTTCGCAACATCTAACTTAAGCTGCCATAATAGTTCTCTATACTCCAACCTGGTCTCCCAATCACCACCTCTGACGTCAGGTGTAACCTGCTGTAAAACCAAAAATTTGAGTTCCATGTTGGGACAACTGAGAAGGTGCTTAGAAAATGCATTTGTTTCCTTCCTTCCACGCATACTGCACAATGAGCCAGACAAGTTCATCAGCAGGTGGAGTAACCCAGGAGGCAGGGGGCCGGGCACAAAAAGCCTGTAGGAACACAGACTCCTCAGAGGTCAGATTACAGGGCTGCCAGTCACCTCTCTGTTTAAGGATTTCAAGGATATTACCGAAGGATACCTCAGGGGGTGACCGAGGGGATCCTTCCCCCTCATCAAAGAATGTATCTTCAGTGAGGGACTCCTCTGTGGAGTCCATATGCTTCCTCTTACACAAACTTTTCTGTTGGACTTCCTCAGAGGGAGAAGCCAGGGTAGACAGCGGAAAAGGGGTTTCCTGCAGGAATATGTCCTGAGGCCATTGCACCCAGTGTCCGCTAGGTACGACTTGTGAAACCAGTGTACCAGAGGAGGGCGGGGGGATAGACAGTCCGGTATCACCAGCAGAAGCAAAAGCCTTCTCCATCAGTTGGAAGGCTGGTCCACCTGAAGAGGAGTGAATGTCCAGGACAGGAGTCACCCCTCCCCTAAGTGGTTCAGCCTGCCGACTCGGAGTTCCCGGATGGCTGTGGAGCAGCAAATTACACATGTCACAACTGTCATCCTGGCCATAGCAAAACTTTCCTGCCATGAAGGCAACTGCAATTCCTTAGTGAGATCCATAAAGGGAACTGCAGAGGGGGAAGACTGTGCTATATCCATGGACTTCAAAGGTATTGAAGGAGGAGAATAAGAAGGGGGAGAATAAGAAGGGGTCTTTGGAGATGGGTGATCACCTCCCAAGGAAGGATAGGTCCTGGGAGGTGGGATACCTCTGGCCAAAAGCACTTGGTCCACAAGACGCAGCACATTGTGTTGAGAAAGGCTTCTAGTGGACCTCACGGAGACTGAGGGAGAAAGAGGCCTGTCCACAGAAGAGGCAAACTTAGTGCCCATCTCACCAGTTTGCACCGAGAACAATGGTGCCGAGAGAGACTGGACTACGGGTGTTTGCACCGAGGAAGTCATTGGTGCAGAGGTCACAGTCTGCACTAGCACAAGAGTCAGTGCTGAAGTGGTTGTCAGTACCAAAGCTGGAACCAACATTGGAGCCAACACCAGAGGCATCCATTCCAAGTAAGATGTTGGAGTCGATGTGGTCAAGGTCTGTGCCAACTGAGCGGTCGGTGCCGATACAGTGGTAATAGTCTGAACCGAGGAGCCCCTCAGTGCCGATATAGTGAAGGTTGCAGGAGAAGATGGAGCCAAGATTAGTAATGGAGCCGAAGGCCTCGGTGCCGAAGGTCTAGGCACTGAAAGCACTGGGGCTAACTAAGTGAGCTCCGGAGCAGAAACCTTAGCCTTTTTAGGTTTTGGTTGGTGGGATTATGGGCTCTAGGAGGGGTTAAGGCCTCCGACCCAGAAATGGTCTCTGAAAAGGGAGATTTAAGAAGTCCCTTCAGCAACAACTTGTTTTTCCTTTCTAACCAGGTTCTGTTAGAAAAATTTTCACAGATAGTACAGGGTGGGTCAACAGATAAATGGGACACCCCCAAACAATAAACGCATAGAGAGCATGCATCAGATGTATGTAATTTGTGTCAACAATCAGAACACCTTTTAAAACCTGGACTACCTTTCTTATCTGCCATGATAGAAAACAGGGATAGTAGAAAGGGTATCAGCAATGGTACAAAAGAATACCCGAAGGTATGAAAAAAAAAAGATTAACAGCGATGGTAGGGGAGAAATAACTCGTGGTAAAAGGAGTAGAGAAAGGAGAAGAAAAACTCAAGAAAATACACTATCGCATCTAGCGAACATAAGAGACAATGAAATAGAAACTTTTCTGACAGAAAAAGTTATATAAATGACTATTCTGACAACAAATAACTATACGTAGCTCAAGAGAAGCAGCTTGACACGACCGAATGGCAATGCGGCAAACGAAATCTGGGGTAACAGGGAGAGGGGGATTATGGGTAAGAGTTTAGCTCAAGAGTTTGAAGCTGACACGAGCTTGGAAAATGGCCGGCCCATTTCCGAGGTCGGAACCAATACCCATGCGTAAGGAATGAACGAGGATTAACAATATCAGATAAATTGTTTTTCTGCTCAAGATCCTATATGCAGCCTTGGCAATACAACTGTTAACAGAAAGGAATATACTTAAATAAATAAATTCATGCCTAATAAAATGTTTATGGTTTCCCAAAAGAAACAGCATAGCTTTAATACATCATATCAGACCATGGAAACAGGGAGGATTAAACTTTCCTGTTATAGAAACATATACAAAAGCATCAATATATAAAACAATCTCAGATGGGATAAGTTCAGATTGCTCTGCAAATTGCAAAGAATTACTAGCTGTAATATCAATAAATTAATTTGATTTAAAAAAAAATTTCAAATAACAGATGAAAACAATTTGCCATGGCACATATGTATTAGTATGCAATATAACATAACTAAACCCACTAAAACTCATATGATTAATTATTACATTGACTCATTTAAGAAAATTATTAATGCAAATATAGATTTAAAAATCTGGTTTGTTCTTTTAACACCATTTATAGTCACAAAGAACTTTCCACATAAAATATAGAGAGAAATTATTAATTCCTGGGAACAGAAAGGATTTGTTTGTTGGCTCCAGTGTATCAAAGAACTAAAAGTTTTAGATATGCAAGTAATAAAAACAACATACAAAATTCCAGAACAGGCGTGGCTAACTTTACAGAGTATTCTGTCATATTTGCAAGATTTAAGTAGAATAATTAACAAATTTTCATTCAAAGAATTACCTAAATTTACACAATACATATATGAAATCATATAGAATGACTTTGATATGGGAAACAGTATTTCAAAATTTTACAAAATATTGATAAACTATAAAACAACACCCAAAACCTCATATTGGAAATATATAATAAAAGGACACTCAATACAGTTAACTGAAGATATTAAAACAAATATTAAAACAAATATCTTATTATTGATAAAATATACATCCTTTACACAATACTGGAAAGTTTTTATTTTATAATGTTTGCACAGAACATTCTTAAACCCAGACAGAATCAGTAAAATTAGTTCTTCCATAAAAGTAATATGTTGGAAAAGTGAGCAAGTACACATTGCATATTGGCACCACATTTTCTTTGGTTGTGTTAAAATTAAGCCATTTTGGAATGGTATTAATAACTTTCTGCAAGCTTTATTTAATGAATCATTTTATTTAACTAAAGCTCTTGTATTATTAAATGTGAATGAAGGTCCTCATTTGAATAGGTCAAACATGTATCTAGTATGGACTATACTTGCAATTTCAAGGAAGTGTATAACAAGAAGATGGAATACAAACACAATACCAACTTGGAAGACTTCTACAGCCTAAGGAAAACCACAGCATTATTGGAAATTAAAATTAAAGAACTAAGAATTTATCCAAAGCCATTTATCAACAACCCTTGGGGAAATGTCTTATTGTTGATTGACACTATACAATACTTGATCAGACACTCTGATAATGGATTGGACATACTTATAAAGTAACTGTATACATTAAGATCTGTTATAGTGTCAGGCTAATGTAAATAGTGTACATAGTTATTTAAGATGTTATGCATAAATACTATGGAATTCATTCAAATGTATTTGAAAAAAAAAAAAAATTTGAGGAAAAAAAAACATTGCTTATACATATTTGCAGTAATATTTCCAAAATTAGTGCTACATACAAAGTTCTAAAATATTTCATCTTCAGCTTACTCAATGGCAAACATAACTATATTGATATTTAACTCCTGTTTAGTGCAGGTAAAGAAATATGTATTTGTTATTCATACAATATTAAGTTATGTTATAAAGTTCATATTTTTCAAAATATCTCGACAATCAAGTGACACAGACAGAATTGCTTAGCCTCATATGGAAGCTGTCAGCCGGAATAACAAAATGCTACTGACAGTATGTATATAACTTGAGTGGATGCTAAGATAATGTAGCTCATTTACAAAATACTTTTACTGTGACTTATAAACTCCAGTTTAAAACCTCAAACATAAAGAATATTACCATTATAAAATATCTTATGCTATAGAGCTTGCCATTTGCACTTTTAGTAACCCATATTGTTCCAGAGATATGAGCACTTTTTGAAATGTGAGGACATAATTTGATTCTGTGAAAAAGCTTAGGTTATGCCCATTGATAGTTACAGTGCAAACTGAGGGAAAGAGTTAATCACATCCATGTTTATTTTATCTACTTCCTTTATATCTTCAAAGAAAACTTCTTTAAACAGTTTTCCCCATACTTTTTTACTCTTATAGTTTCTTTTTCTTGACAATGTAAATATATTCTATCATTTTTCTTCTTATATGGCATATTCCCTTTTACTTGTAATGTATGTCAGCCTGGGATGACATGCTCGACAAGCCACGTTGCTTCGCTAGGGACAGCTTGCACCTGTCACCACTGGGCTTTCGGATATTGGCAAAGGCTCTTGCCACCCCCACAGTGCCTTTTTTAGGCAAGGCTCAAAAGTCAAACCCACCCCCATAGACAGCACAAGGAACAAGAAACTAAGGGTAATGCTAAACACCAGAAGTCTTAACCTCAAGATGCACGCACTCGAAGCTCTCCTCAGTATGGAGAACATCGATATCTGTGCAGTGACAGAAACCTGGTTCAAGGCTCCAGAGAGCACCCCAGCACTACCAGGCTATACCTCATATCATGCCTTTCGGCCCCAAAACCCGGACCGAACCACAAAAGGAGGGGGAGTTTCCATATTTATCAAGGATATCCACACCTCCAGGTTAGTGGCATTGCAAGTATCGGAGACCATCCATGTGCAACTAACAGTGGGCAAGACTGCTTTTCAGTTTATAGCATCCTACAGACCACCCTCTCAAAGTCAGGAATCCCACTCTGCTTTCCTGAAAACATTGGAGAACATGAAGATCTCTCCGAACACCATTATATTGGGCGACTTCAACTACCCAAACATTGACTGGGAGCACTACTCAAGCCCCAGCACCTTAGCCCAAAGGTTCCTGGAAATTATAAACTCAAATGCTATGGAACAACTAGTCACCACTCCCACAAGAGGGACAACATACTAGACCTGATCATTACCAACATGGGGACTCTATGCTCCACACCAGAAGTATATCCCTCATTGGTAAGATCAGACCATAAATTAATTTCACTGGATGTCCACATCCCGACCCCACCCCCAGCCCAGAAAACCACAGTGAAAAACTTCTCAAAAGCAAACTTCTCACTTCTCAAAACCGAAGTGGAATCCTTCAAGGCCCCAGGGCCAGTGGAAACTATGGCCCAAACTGCAGAATCCTATATAAACGCATTCTACAGACATCTCCAGGAATGCATGGATCATGCTATCCCAAACAAAACCAAGACCCAATCATCCAAAGGCAGGTGTCCAGTCTGGTGGACCCCTGCCATAAATAAACTGTACAACAGAAGGAGGAAGCTACTACATGATAGAGCAAAATCCCTAATAGGGAAGGCGTCTCTGATCAGTACTAGCAAAAAGTTACAATCCTCATAAAATCCTCCAAGGCCAGCTTCGAGAGAAAAATTGCACAGGACACCAAAGACAATCATAAGGCTTTTTTCAGTTATGTTAGAAACCTGGGATGCAACTCCCAGACTTGTTCTGAGTTGATTCTAAATGACAAAAAATACACTGAACCCACAGACATCGCCAATATCCTGGCAGACAGGTTCAGTGCAAACTTCTCCACCCTCCCCCAAAAGAGCAAGTATCTATTCCGGCAGAGGGCTGCCTCCCAAACATCTCTGATGCTCAGATGAAGGCTGCCCTCTCCAAAGCAAAAAACACTGCTTCCATGGGACCAGATGGCATCCCAGGTTGCGTCCTACATGAACTCCAAGAGGAACTAATCCCTCAAATAAAACAGCTATACAATCTCAGCCTCACTACAGGATATGTGCCCACAGAATGGCGTACAGCAACAGTGGTCCCACTCCACAAAGGTGGAGCCTCTACGGACCCTGGAAACTATCGCCCATAAGCCTGACTAGCTTAGTCTGCAAGGCTATGGAGAGGATCATCATGGAGCTCATAAACAAAGACATTGGGGACCTACAGACACTAGATCCTACCCAGTTCGGCTTTGTCAAGGGCAGATCCTGCCTTTTGAACCTGGTTGACTTCGAAACAGTCACCAAAGCCATAGATGAAGGGAAGGTAGTCCACACAGCCTATCTGGACCTTGCAAAGGCATTTGACACAATACCCCACTCGGGCATCATAGATAAGCTATCCAGCGTAAATATAAACCCCTGTGTCACAAGATGGGTCGCAAACTGGCTCAAAGACAGAACCCACGAAGTGAGAGTTGCTGGAGCCATGTCAGACTCGAAACCGGTCACAAGTGGCATCCCACAGGGTTCTGTCCTGGGACCACTCTTGTTCGGTATATACTTTTCCGAGGTACAGGCAAACGTGGGAGGACTATGGCTCACCAAGTTCGCAGACGACTGCAAACTGGCCGCCATAATCGACTCTCCAGCTGACACAAACATCCTTCAAAAAGGTCTCACAGAGACAGATAACTGGTGCCAGCGCCATGGTTTAAAGCTAAATGCCAAAAAATGTATAGTCATACCCTTTGGCAAAAACAATGTGCCCACAAATTACCACATAGGCGGAAACCCATTAAGTACAGAGAAAGTTATTAGGGACCTGGGGACCCAAGTTGATAGCAATCTCTCCTTTGAAAACCACATTGCCAAAGTGGTTAGAAAGACCTTCTACATAGCCCACCTCATCACGAAGGGTTTCACATCTAGATCAAGAGAGGTAATCGTGCCCTTTATTCATCCCTCATCAGGCCCATCATAGAATACAATGCCCTTTTGGGATGTACCTTACCCGACACCTGCAGCAATTAGAAAGAACCCAAAAGTATCTCACCAAGAGGATCAAGGGTCTCAAACAGATGCCATATGCTGCTTGGTTAAAAAAAAAAACTCCAGCTCTACTCAGTTGCATACTGCCTACGAGGCGATCTATGCCTGACATACAAAGCTATGTCAAATCCAGAATTAATGGACATGCTCCACCTCAGTAAATCTAAATCCCTTAGAGCCACACGCCGAGGGACTTGAACCTCAGCACAGAAATAAATAGAACTTGCTGGAGGGACAGGTTCATAACCCAGAGGCTCCTTCGCTCTGGAATAGAATTCCAGTTCATGTGAGGCAGTGCACCTCACTGAATCTCTTCAAGAAGAATCTCGATAGGTGGATGGGGGATCGTAGGTTTGTCCCAGGGATTACTCCCGTGTCACTATTAGACAGAGGCACAGTAAACTAAACCTTAAAAAGGGCACAGTATACTCAAATCAAGGGGTGGCGTAAGCCATACAGAATCGGGCTAGGCTTATAATTGCCCCAGGGCAGATAGCCTAGTATGAACCTATGTATTACTAATCTTCACAAAAATATCTTAATATTCTACTTTCTGATTATACCATTTGCTTCGTATTTTTTGTGGTGTTAATCTTTCTCATCTGCTAGATTTTCCCATGGTTTTACATACTAATGTTTTAGCATTACATTTGTATACCATACTTTATCTTTTTCTATGTCATCAATTTTTATTTTACACAAAAATATTTTTTTATGTTAACATTTTATTTCTTCATTTATACAGTCTTTCTCTTTTACTCTTTTTATCATACCCCCAAATTTATCATATTTATATGTATACAGTTTTAAAACTAATCTCTCATTGTTTCTATTTATCCACTTCAATACTTTGTACAAATTTAATGAAGCAACATATACCACTGGGATAATTAACCCTAAACCTCCTCCTCCTCCTTTATTTACATACAAAGCTCTTCTTGTTACTGGGTTTAATCTAGAACCCCATATAAATGAAAATATCTACAATAATTATTTTTCAAATATTGTTGGCAACATAAATACACTTGCTAAGTATGCCATTTTTTCCCATCAGTACTGAATTTATCAAATAAGCCTTTTTTCTGGATGATAATTTATCAGTTCTCCTGAAAAGGCCTGCTTATGTTATTTCCTCTATTGTTTTCCCATTCAGTTCTACTACTATATCTTCATTCCCAAATTGTACACCTAACACAGAAATTTCATTCATTGTAAAATATATACCCCTATCTTTACTATGTTACCTAAACCTTTACTTTTCTCTTTATGTAAAGCCATCCCTATCAGCTCTAGATGCTCCTTTGTGCAAATTATCACTTTTCATCCAAATTTTATTTGCATTTATTATAATCTGCATATATTAATGGATTCTTAACCCTTCAGGTGTTATATACTCTGCTTCCTTCATTTTATAATTTATTTCACATACTTTCACATTCATAACTAATACAAACAGTATACAACTCATTGGACATCCCTGTCTTACACCATTCTTCATATGTACCTCTTGGTTTAACCAGCAATTTACAAGTATTTTTACATTATTATTTCTATATGCTGACATACATAATTTCCTAACTGTCTAACTTATATTCTTTCATTACTACCCATTAGATTCCATGTCCAATTGTGTTAAATGCCTTGGTAAGGTCTGTTATCATGATTTCTTTGCTTCTTTTTTGTATTCATGAGATCATCCACAATTTTTCTATCATTAGTAATTCATGACAAACCTTGCCCTTTGTACTATATATATATATATATATATATATATATATATATATATATATATATATACACACATACACACACACACACACACTCTTCCATAATATTTTCCATTTTAGTTTCAAATCTCTTTTGTATTACTTTCATAAAGATCTTATAATCATTGTTATCCAAACTATTGGTCTCCAGTGTTTTACTCCCCTTCTATCTTCCTTCTTCCATATGAATTTAAGTATTATACTACATAATTCTTTATACATAAAAACATTTAGCCATTCATTCAAAGTCTTTAAAAAATATTTTTTGCTAATCCCTTAAATTTTATATATTCATACTCTATTCAATCTGGTCCTGCAGCCAAAGCTATATTTACTTGTCCTAATACTTTAACTAGATCATTTCCAACTCTTTATTCTCTTTTTCTGTTAACTTTTTTTTTTTTTTTTACTTTTCATGTTTATTTCCACTGCCTTCTTTTTCTCTTTAAACATTTCTTGTACATATTGCACTACAGTATTTCTCCTCTTACATGTTTTATTTCTCTCATTACACTACCATCTTCCTTTACTAATCTGCTTATGTAACTTGATACTTTTTTCCTTTGAAAAATATATTTGTTTATATAACACTTCTTATTTTTTTCTTGATTTATTTCATATAATTCACTTCCTTTGTCAATAGGAAATTTCTGTCTTCATGTTCTAAAGATTCCAATGCATTGTTATATGTTCTTTTGTATTTTTCTTTCCATACTTTTCTCACAACATATTGCCATCATAAAAAACATTTTCTATATTTTTCCTTAAATAAACTGGCTCCCCACTTAAGCACCATGTTCAATAATAGCCTCGCATCAGGCTTTGTGCCCACTGAATGGCACACAGCAACGGTTATCCCAATCCACAAAGAGGGAGCCACCATTGGTCCCAGGAACTATCGACCTGTTAGCCTGGTCTGCAAGGCCATGGAACGTATCATAATGGAACTCATAAAAAAAGACATTGGTAATCTCCAAACTCTGGATCCCACCCAGTTCGGGTTTGTAAAAGGCAGATCATGCCTCCTGAACCTGATCGACTTCTTTGAGGCAGTCACCAAAGCTGTGGATGAGGGTAAGGTGGTTCATACAGCCTATCTTGACCTCGCCAAGGCTTTCAACACCATCCCCCATTCTGGAATTATAGCTAAACTCACTAAACTAGGTATAAATCCCTACATCACAAGATGGGTTGCCAACTAGCTCACTGACAGAACCCACACTGTAAAAGTTGCAGACTCCAAATTTGACCTCAAAGCAGTGACAAGTGGAGTACCACAGGGTTCCATCCTGGGACCTCTCCTGTTTGGTATCTACTTCTCTGAAGTACAGGCTAACATAGAAGGCCTCTGGATAATGAAGTTCGCAGATGACTGCAAACTAGGAGCCATAGTCAAGTCCCCAAATGATGTGGACATCCTACAGAAGGGCCTCACTGAGACAGATTTCTGGTGTCAGAGCCATGGCCTCAAGCTCTGCCAAAAAGTGCAGCGTCATCCCCTTTGGTAAAAACTCTCTACCCATGAACTACCACATAGGCAGCAATCTACTTAACACCGAATGCACGCTAAGAGACCTTGGGACCCAGGTGGACAGTAGTCTCTCCTTTGATAGTCACATCGCCACAGTAGTAAGGAAGTCCTTCTATGTGGCACACCTCATCATAACAGGGTTCTCATCCAGGAAAAAAGAGGTCATTGTTCCCCTTTACACTTCACTCAGACCCATTATAGAGTACAACGCCCTTTTTGGAATGTACCTCAGAAGACATCTGCAGCAGCTGGAAAGGCCACAGAAGTATGTCACAAAGAGGATTACTGGCCTCAAACAAATGCTCTATACTGACCACCTCAAAAAACTCCAACTTTACTCCGTAGCATATTGCCTACTCCGAGGTGATCTCTGCTTAACATATAAAGCTATGTCAAACCCAGAGCTGTTGGACATGCTACACCTAAAGAAATCTCAATCCCTCTGAGCTACACGCTCTATGGACCTAAACCTTATCACCACAATAAACAGGACATGCTGGAGGGATAGATTCCTGTCCCAAAGACTTCCTATAGTCTGGAACAAGTTACCCATCTATGCCAAGCAAAGTTCTTCATTAACGCTCTTTAAGAAAAATCTTGATGAGTGGATGGGAAATAGGAAATACACCCCAGGGATCACTTCTGTGTCACTGCTGGACAGTGGCACAGGAAAATAACTTTCTTGGGTGGTGTAAGCTATGGAACCTTGCTGGCTAGGCTTACGTAGGCCCTTGGGCCGATTAGCCTAATACTTACCTATGAACCTATGTCATCCACCATTCAGACCAATTTTTTTAAAATGTTCTTAGAGTAATAAGGTCTTTCCATAACTATATTACTAATCTCTCTCCTTCATTCCATGCTTTCTCATTTATCCTATTTACTCCTTTGCCTATTTTTATTTATTCCTTGTTTTCCTTCATCTCTAGCCATACTGCAAGATGATTAGAAAATCCAGTTTCAACTACCTCCTCTTCTCCTATAACTAAACTTACTGATACTATAACATCTATTTCAGTTCTATATAAACCCATTTTGTAAGTCCACAAATTTCTGTCCTAAAGTTTTAACTTACCATATCTTATAACATCTAACATTTTTCGTATATTTTTCCTTTATTTTTATGTTTGCCTTTTAAATCACAATTAAAGTATCCTGTTGTTATAATGTTCATATTTATCACTATGCAGTCCAAAATCTGATGTAATAAGCTTTTTCTTTCTTTACAATTAGTATAAGCATATAATGTTATAATTCTGTATACTTGTTCTTTTAAATCTACAATGGTTAATCTTTCCATTTTTGCTAAAGTTATTTCTAATATCTTTGCCATATTTCTACAAAATAAATTTATCCCAGAACATCACTCACTTCCCAAATTCCAGACTATCTTTCCTCCCCATAGTTTATCTGTTTGGAATCTTTCTTCTAATATAATTACATTTACACCACGTATTACACCACTCCAAAATTCCTATTCTTCTTAATATATTCTGAATACTATTAACTTCTACAATTTTCATTTTCTCTTAGGTTCATGGGTTCATAGCTAATTACTAGGCTAGCTTGCTTAATAAGTCATTCTTAGCATAGTCAGTTTCCTACTGAAAGGTGAGAATCAAACACTGTACCTTGTGTCTGTTAGTCAAACACAGTAACCATTATACCTACTCCCAATCCTTAGCAGTATATAATCTTTTTCATCCATTTCCTTTCTTTTTTCTTTTATACTTATCCCTTGAAATTTTCTTTTTCCTGTCTTTTACCCTTTTACCAGTAGAAATATTTTCTTCTTTTTCTACTTACCAATTTATGCCCTCTTTATCACTTATTTCAAAACCTTCTTGTATGTCTTCTTTACTATTTTTTCATACTAAGGCACAAGTCAATATATCAATGAAGGATGCTGATGCTTATAAATAAATGAGCATGAAGAAAATGTATGAATCAGAATTTATTGGAATTGAGCACTTTTGTCTCTTCCTGAGACTTTATCAGACTAAAGTCATCAAGTACCATATATATATATATATATATATATATATATATATATATATATATATACACACACACACACACAGTCTTGACCTTTAAATCAATTTCCTATTAATTCAAGTTAATTGAATTGATTTTGTCTGCTAAGCATGCACTGGAACTTCCAGTATTAAGAACTAAAATTAAACAATCGTTTAAGTGATCTACAGTACATACAGTCTGAACAATATATTTGCACTGTTTACAGTTTCCACATTTCCTTGTTCTTCCATAAGCAATACTCTTCATACATTCTCTGTTTTCAAATAAAATGCTTTAAATTCTTTGAAACTTTGCTAACTATTTGGGTTGACTCCCTACTACTGTGTATGCAAGGGTTAGATCTGAGAATATTTCAGTTCTTTTTAATAATCAATCTAATGTCATAAACTTCATTACTAAATACCATTACCATAACTGTTCCAAAGGTTATCACCCTGTTTACTTAGGCCTGAACTCAAAATAGGTTTGAATTTCATTTTGGTTCCCTATTTTCCACAACTTCATTTACCACCTTCTCAACAAATACACTTTGGGTAACCCCTGTCATAAAACATATGTTTTTTAATTTACTGATTTCCTCCAAAATGTATCCATGTCTGAAACCATTGTAGCCAACATGATGGCTTACCTCCTAACCAAACTGATCTGCTAGTGATATGGATGTGAACTTGACTAATGTAAATAGGTGTTACTGTCCATAGGTTTTCTATAAATACTGGATGTTAATCCTTGATCTGTGTTGAAAATTGTGTCTAATTTGTTTGAGAATTTTTAAATAAAACTATTAATGCATTCTTCTGGACCAGACCATAAAATAAAATATCATCAACGTAGCATAGGTTTATTTTACAAAATTTGAAAAAAATCATTTTGACATGCATGTAAAAATTCTCATGCATATAAATCAGCATTGGCAAACATAGGAGCACATGCTGAACCTATCGCTATGCCAGAAATTTGTTTAAAGAGTTCACCCTCAAAATATATAAAATTGTTTTCTAGCACAATCAGCATACAGTCCACAACTAGTTAGATATTGTCAGTGTTTAAAAAATTGCAACTTCAAGAGCCCCTCATGGAATAACTCCATGCCTTCCTCAATTGGTATACTAGAAAAAAGATCAGTGATGTCGTGTCAGAATCCTAATGTTACTTTCCCACAAGCTACTTTTTAGCCTCTCCAAAAAGTCCCAGGAATCTTTTAAAAGCTGGCTCTCCATTGAAAATAATGGTATTAACAGCCTATCAATAAGTACTCCTATGGCATGGGTTTTTGTCTTGTGTGCTAATACAATGGGCCTAAAGTAGGGACTTTGTATCCTTTTGTGAACCTTGGGTATACCAAAAATTGTAGGAATGATAGTATTATCTTTCTTTTAAAAAAATTATATATCAAGGTCTATTCTTCCTTCAATCCTAAGTTTCTCTAACTGGTGATCTATTCTTTTGTAGGCTATATTAATCTGGTTCCTCAACACCTGGTGGTATTACTATCCCAAAGTATTCCTGCCATAGCCCCTGAATAGTTGTGAGAAATTAAAAGTACCATACCACCACCTTTGTCAGGTTGCATACATCTTATGTTTCTATCATTACCCAAATCATTCATAATTTTTCTTTCATTAGTTATCAAATTCCTATAAGTCAATTTCTTTGTCCTCCCAATTTTGTATAGGTTGTCCAAGCAAGCTTTCTTGAAAACCTGAGTGGTAGGATGCAGTATGGGTTTAAAGACACTCTTGTTTTCTACAAATTCCTGTTAGGTTGGTATTTTAATGGTGAATAATCTTGTCCTTAAGTAAAACTACTAAATTTAACTTTATTTTAAATAATGTCAGTTCAGTGGAGGTGTCTGCTAGACTAAAATGCCTGTTAGGTAAACATTTGAATCCTTTCTGGAAAAGAGAGAAATGGTCAGAGGTAACATCAATATTTGCATACTTAAAAATATTATAGTCTTTATGGCTTAAAATCAAACCTCCATATAAACGCAATATTATCTCCTCCTGTTCCTCCTCCCTTTGTGGAGATTGTGCTATCTCCTTCATTTTCTGGATCACTCTGCACCACCATTTCTTTAAGTAAATCATCCCACAACCCTCCCAACTAGAGGATTGTTATTACACATATATTATTTGCTGACTTATCTCTATCAGATTCCCTTTGCAACATTTCCTCTGAATCCTGCACACATTCTCCACTCTCAGTATTTACTTTTCCCTCCATTTCTTTCACTACTCCACCATTTCCTTCTTTCTCCATCTGCCTCCCTATTTCTCCAAGCCAGCTCTGCACCTGGAATGGAAACAGGAAGTGGTCCTCTAATATGGGTCCCACTCACAACAATGATGAGTACAGAAAGTTCTGAAATGCCCTGGCTAATTTCCCATACAAAAATAAATACCACCTTGGTTTTTCCCTGAAAAAGGCCACTAGACTGATGGGATTAATCGGGTTAACAAAGGATTAAAAAAATATGTACCTATGAAACATATAAATGTATATGAATGTACAAGGACATAAACATGCACTCACATGCATAACAAAGCCTAAATAAAGAATTAAAAGAATCTACACTTATAATTCATTATTTGCTACTGACAGTTACATTTCACAAACTAAAGATGATAAAAGTAGAATGTCACAAATATATATTTTTTCTGAATATAGCCATATTTATTATACTTAATAGTGTTTGTTTCTTGCATCAATTTTTTAGGAGGCTTTGTTAAGAATTGTAATTCCTTCATTAAAACATATACTAATACTTAAAAATACTTTTACTCTATACCTCCTTCTAATACTAGTGTACTATTACTTACAGCATTCTAGGTGTAGTCAAATTTTCAAGAGTAAATGCTTCGCATAATATAGAGGATTGAGTGAGTTTATGACCATAACCACAGCATTATGTGCTCTTGAAATGGATGCCAAGAAATTCAGCTCAAGATCAAAGCTCGATGGGTGAATCTTGCCATCCATGTTGAGAAAAAGAAGTGATGTCTTACCATAACATTCCATCTGTGTTGTTCATCATCTTTCATTCATCACTGATGGGTTCGGTTCCAAGCCCTCGGAACTGAGTCAGCCTTTTTACCAAGCTCGGGCCAGCCAAAAAACTCTCAACCTAAGTCTCTACCCAGAATGCCCTTCTCCCTGTTACCTGAGATCAAGTTTGCTAGAGAAAAGGAAGTAAAGCCGAGGCCACTTCTGTGCAACTATCCTAAGGCACCACGTAGACCCAAAGCATCCCCCAGGAGCCTTTGGAGGGGGAAGGAGGGTGGGAAGTGATGAATGAAAAAAGATGAACAACACGGATGGAAAGTTATGGTAAGACACAACTTCTTCATCTGATGTTGTTAATCTTCATTCCATTCATCACTGATGGGACAGAATCCCAAGCTACCTTGAGGTCCATGGGCAGCCCTTATGGAAGAACATTCCTAAGTAACATTGAGCCAAAGGCAGCTCTCCCTTTGGAAACCAGGTCCAATTTGTAATGATTGATAAAGGTATGAGGCTTAGCCCAAGTAACTGCTGCACAGATGTCATCCGTGGAAGCCCAGGAATGTAAAGCTACAGTTATTTCCATAGATCTAGTTGAGTGAGTTTTAACTTTTGGCATAGGATCATTACTGAGGGAATAGATGAAACATATGCAGTCCCTTAGCCATTTTGATAAAGTAACCTTGGAAATGGCCTTTCCCATTCTGGGCCCAGAACAAGCGATGAAAAGCTGTTCAAATTTATGGATACGTTTGGTCTTGTCTAGATAAAATCTCAATTGTCTATGTACGTCAAAGAGTAAAGGCAGTGCTCTCCTCTACTGGCAAAATTCGGAAAGATCACTGGTAGGTCAGTGGTCTGGTTTATGGAGAATTCAGAAACAACTTTGGGGAGAAAGGATGGATTCGTCTGAAGTGATACTCTGTCTTTATAAAGGACCAGATAAAGCCTTTTGATGCACAATGCCTGCAGCTCTGAGAATCTTCTGGCAGATGTGATGGCCACCAAGAACAAGGATTTCCAAGACAAAAACTGTAGGTCACACTTCGTAGCAGATTCAAAAGGTTTCTGAGTTAATGACTTAAGGACTAGTGTGAGGTTCCATGATTCACAGGTAGTTACTAGGATATTGGCCATAGGGCCTATATATGCCTAGCCAAATGGTACCCTTGCTTTTGCCACCCAAGAAAATTATTTTCCTGTGCCCCGGTCAAGCAGAGCCACAGAAGTGATCCCCAGGGTGAATTTCCTATCTCCCATCCAATCATCAAGATTTTTCTTGAAGAGTACTAGTGAGGAGCTTTGTTTGAGATAGATAGCTAGTTTGTTCCAGAGTATGGGAAGTCTCTGGGACAGGAATCTATCCCTTCAACATGTTCTGTTTATTGTGGTGACAAGGTTTAGGTCCCTAGAGCATGTGACTCAGAGGGGATAGGGATTTCTTTAAGTGGAGCATGCCCAACAGCTCTGGGTTTGACATAGCTTTGTATGTTAGGCAGATATTGCCTCTGAGTAGGCAATATGCGACAGAGTAAAGCTGGAGTTTTTTGAGAAGGTCTGCATAAAGCATCTGTTTGAGGCCTGCATCCTCTTTGTGAGGTATTTCTGTGGCCTTTCCAGTTGTTGTAGATGTCTTGTGAGGTACATACCAAAAGGGGCATTATACTCTATAATGGGTCTAATGAGTGATGAGTAGAGGGGAACAGTGACCTCTTTTTTCCTGGATGAGAAACTTTTTGTGATGAGGTGTGCCACGTAGAAGGATTTCCTGACTACTGTGGTGATGTGATTATCAAAGGAGAGACTACTGTCCACCTGTGTCCCAAAGTCTCTTATCACACTTCTGGTGTTAAGTAGACTACCGCCTATGTAGTAGTTCATGGGTACAGAGTTTTTACCAAAAGGGATGAAAATGCACTTTTTGGCATTGAGCTTGAGGCTATGGGCTATGGCTTTGACACCAGGCATCTGTCTCAGTGAGGCCCTTTTGTAGGATGTCCACATTGTTAGGAGTTTTGATTATGGCTCCTAGTTTGCAGTCATCTGCAAACTTTGTTAGCCAAAGACCTTCTGTGTTAGCCTGTACTTCAGAGAAGTAGACACCAAACAGGAGAGGACCTAGGAGTGAAACCCTGTGGTACTTCTCTTGTCACTGTTCTGAAGTTGGATTTAGAGTCTGCTACTTTCACAGTGTGGGTTCTGTCAGTAAGCCAGTTGGCAACCCATCTTGTGACATAGGGATTTATACATAGTTTAGTGAGTTTATCTATAATTCCAGAGTGGGGGATGGTGTCAAAAGCCTTGACAAGATCTAGTTGGGCTGTGTGAACCACCTTACCCTCATCTACATCTTTGGTGACTGCTTCAAAGAAGTCTATCAGGTTTAGGAGACCTAATCTGCCTTTTACAAACCTGAACTAGGTAGGGTCCAGAGTTTGGAGATTACCAGTGTTATAAGTTCCATGATATGTTCCATAGCCTTGCAGACTAGGCTCGTCAGGCTAATGGGGTGGTAGTTCCCGGGGTCTGTGGTTGCTCCCCCTTTGTGGAGTGGGATAACCGTTGCTGTGTGCCATTCAGTGGGCACAAAGCCTGAGGTGAGGCTATGACTGAACATGGTACTTAGGTGGGGTGCCAGTTCGTTCTGTAGTTCATCTAGACCGCAGCCTGGGATGTTGTCAGGTCCCATGGATGCTATGTTCTTGGCTTTGCAGAGTGTGTTTTTTACCTGTGCAGCCGTGATTACAGGAACATTGCATTCTTCCGGTATAGAGATGGGCCCTTTAGTGGATGAGAGATGGGTAAAGTTAGCACTGAACCTATCTGCCAGGATGTTGGCAATATCAGTTGGTTCTATATATTTAGTGCCATTGTGCTGTAACTCAAAGCAGATCTGAGTGTTGCCATTGAGATTCTTGACATAGCTATAGAATGCTTTGTGATTGTCTTTAGAATCAGTGGCGATTTTGTTTACGTAACTAGCTTTTGAGGATTTTATGAGGGATCTCAGCTTCTTACTGAGGCTGACCTGGAGTTCATCCAGTCATGGGATTTTACTCTTTTTGCAACAGTTTCTTCTGTTGTAGAGTTTGTTTATGGCAGGGGACCACCAGATTGGCTTCCTTTTTTTGGAGGTAGCATCTTGGTTCTGTTAGGAATTGCACGATCCATGCACTTGTGTATGTGATTATAAAGTGCAGTTGTATAGGATTCAGCACTCGCACCTCTATTGTCCATCAGCATGAATGTCATGAAGTTTGCCACTTCTGTCTTAAGAAGCGTGAAGTTCGCTTTGGAGACATTTTTTACGGTGGTTTCCCTAATGGGGGGTGGGGTGGGATGTGGATGTCTAGGGTGATTTGCTTGTGGTTGGATCTGGCCAACAAGGAAATGACCTCTGGTGTGGAACACCGGTTGCCCATATTGGTAATGACCAGGTTTAAGATATTGCTGCCCCTGGCGGGGATGTGGATAAGTTGATCCAAGGCGTTGGAATTTATGAATTCCAGAAAATGTTGAGCACAAGAGTTGGTACATGAGTAGTTTTCCCAGTTAATGGTGGGGTAGTTGAAATCGCCCATTATTAGGGTGTTGGGTTGTACCCTAATATTTTCCAATGTATTAAGAACTGAGGAGTGGGAATCCTGGGACATGGTGGGGGATCTGTAGCAAGCTACAATTTGGATTGCGGTCTTGCCCACAGTTAGTTGCACTTGGATAATCTCGGATGCATTATACTGAGCAACTAGCCTGGAGGTGTGAATAACCTTAATGAATAGTGCTTCTGTCCAGGTTAGGTGGCCGAAAGGTGTGGTATGAATTATAGCCTGGTAATGCAGGGGTGCTCTCTAGAGCCTTGAACCAGGTCTCTTTCACTGCACAGATGTCGATGTTCTCTTTTTTAAGGAGTGCCTCGAGTGAGTGCATTTTGAAGTTTAGACTTCTAGCATTAAGTAGCATTACCCTCAGATTTTGCTTGCTTGTACCTGTTACTGTGGTGAATTTGTCATTTGAATATTGCCTAAAAAAGGCACTATAGCGGTGGCAAGAGCCTTAGCCAGTATCCAGAATCCCAAGGGTGACAGGTGCAGGCCATCTCTGGCAAAGCATCGTGGTTTGTCGATCATGTCATCCCAGGCAGACAGATACTGGATCCCCTTAGAATGACACCAGAAGCTTAGCCAATTGTTGAAGTCAATCATTTTGTCCTTGTACTGTAGTATCATTCCATGGGCTGTCTGACAGGAGGCCTGATATGAGAAGTCCCCTTGAGGAAAGCCTTGCAAATGTCTAGAGAGATAAGAGGGGTGCCATCTATACCATGGTGGAAATTGCAGCTAGATGTACTCGTATGGTAGAGGCAGAGGCTCCATTATCAAAAAACCTAGCCAAGTATAGAAGCACTGCACTAACTGGAGCCGACTATGGGTTTAGCATGTTATCCTTGGACCAGATGGAGAATCTTTTCCATTTATCCTGGTATAGTCATCTGGTGGATGGTTTATGAGAGGCCAGAATGATGTGTCGAACAGGCGAGGAGAGATTGGCTTGCCTGGCTACTAGTGGAAGTGGAGAAACTAAGCTGTCCGGTTGAGACTATACAGATTTGGGTGACTCAACCCTTGGGGGTGAGTAATCAGATCTGGTAGAGGGTCCAGAATTCACGGCAGGTATACTAGGTGAGGCCGAAGGAAGGGAAACCAAACTTGTCAAGGCCAGAATGGGGCTATGAGGATCACCTTGCATCTCAACTGAAGAGCTTTCTTTAGAAATTGTGGGATCAGAGGGATGCGAGAATAAGTGTAAAGAAGTCCCGTGGGCCAATTGTGGATCAGAGTGTCCCTCGGTAACTCCCCTTCCGGGGGAAGTAGGACAAAATAGCTGCTGCACTTGGTGTTTGATGGGGAAGTGAAAAGATCACAGCAGGACTGGCCCCAGTGGCTGAAGATTGCTGATGTCACCTCGGGGTTGAGGGACCACTCGTGAGGCATGAGGATACATCTGCTCATCATGTCTGCAATCACATTTGAGCTCCCCAAGATATGTGTTGCTATTAGAAAGCGGTTGCAAGCTTCTCGACATAGGGATAGGACTTGGTTCCTCCTTGCTTGTTGATATGCCAGACCACTGACATATTGCAACTGTCCCGGAAGGGAGAACTGAATGGAAGGCCTGCAATGCTAACAGCACAGCTCTCAGTTTCAGAACATTGATATGCAGGTGGGCCTCTGAGGTGGACCATGTGCCTTGGGCAGTCTTTCCCTGGAAATGGCCCACCCACCGGATCAGGGAAGCATCCATGGTGTCAATGGTTGTGGGCTGAGGAAACTGAAATGGATGACTCCAAAGTTCTACATCTGGCCTCATCCACCAAAGCAGGTCCTGTTTGCAGGAGTTGGTTATTCGAATCTGGTAACTGAGGGTGTGATAGTTTGGGAACCATTAACACAGAAGGAGCCATTGCAGAATCCACATGTGTAGCTTTGCTAGAGGCACTATTGGGATTGATGCTGCCATAGAACCTAAGGCCTGAAGAACTTCCCTTGCAGAAGCTGTTGTTTGTGAGAGTATCACCTGGAGTTGAAGCCTCACTCGATGCAGTTTGTGAATTGGGAGTGATACCAGACAGGACTGAGTATTGAACACTGCTCCAATGAACTCTATTTGTTTAGGGATAAGGTTTGATTTCTCCCAGTGTATCGTTATTCCCAACAATTTTGCCAGAGAGAGAGTATAATGTAGTGCTGTTACCAGAAGATGCTCAGTGGGGGCCAGATATGGAAACACCTGGAATCCTTTTAGTCTCAAGTGAGCTGTTACTACTGCAATGCATTTCATGAACACTCTGGGGCCTGTAGAGAGACCAAACATCAGGGCATGGAATTGATAATGACTGGCTCCTAGCCGGAAGTGAAGCAGACTCTTGGAGCATTTGTCCATCTTGATGTAATACGCATCCCGGAGATCTATAGAGCACATCCAATTGCCTTCTCTTAAAAAGGTGGGAATAGACTGAACCATGACCATCCGGAATTTGATTTGGGTGACAGACTTGTTTAAGCTGCTGAGATTCAAAATGGGTCTACAGTCCCCTGTCTTTTTTGGCACCAAAACGAATCTCAAGTAAAATCCGGATCTGCACTGGTCTGGTGGGACTGATTGGATGAGACTTTTTTGAGAATGCTTTATAATCTCTGAAGCTACTTCTTCCCTTTGACTAGGTGGAACGTCAGGAAGTTTTCTTGGGAAATTTAGCTGACAAGAAAGGGGAATGGTGTAACCCCTAGTGATAATGCTCTGCACCCAACGATCGATGGTGATGGATTGCTAGGCAGCTTGGTGCAGAGAGAAATGCCCCCCAGCTGCTTCCAGAGGTAAGCAGTTGGGCTGCTCCTCAGGAGCACTGATAAGCCTGTCCAGAAAAGGAATCCCTGGAGCCCTGATTACGAGGACCCCCTCTGCCTCTATAGGGGCGTCTTCCGGAATTGTTATCCCCTCTGCCTCTGGTAATATCATCACCACATGTGGCATAGAAGGGACCTTGAGATTTCTTATGCCACATATTTATAACAGGTTATCCTGATTTTCCACCTGAGAAATGGTTAAGAAATGACTTACAGTTTCAGAGCAGTCCTTGGTCAATTGTGATTGTTTCTTAAACACAAACTTGTCTTTGCTTTGGCTCATTAGCAGCAGTGCAAAGAACTGCCTGCTCACACCCTTGTTCTCCCCTCCCCCTTCCCTGTTTATTACCTTAAGACAATCCCAAAGTTAATAAATATTACCTGTGGCAGGCACCATTTTTAAAACTACAACCACCCTTGTCACTATTATATGTTCATTTATCAGTTAACTCTGTTACCTGATTGTTTCCAGTCCCCTCATAAGAGCAACTAACAGGGTCTCTACCTGCTTCACTCCCCACCCTGCCCCCTATTCCCTCCCACCCCCAGTGGTCCCACCTTTATTACACTCACAAACCTCTCCCATCTTTCCAATAGCCAACCACAGCGCTAACCCAACACTACCTCCTCCATCTTCCCACAACTATCACACCTCCTCAACTAACATGTACAAGCATACCTTACCTATACTCACTGCATGCACTCTCCTTGCATATCTTACATCCTACAAAAGCTCCATCATTCCCCCACTCAACCACTACCACTGTACTACTATTCACACCACCACTCATGTCTCACCCTCACTCAGCTCCCCTCCCACCAACTCAAGAACCATCCCTATGCACTCCCCACATATTCTGCCAACTATATTACTCAAACATAAAGCATCCCTACAACTTAACATAGTAAGTCACCCACCATGCCTATTACCCACAGAGCACAATCATGAAGTTTCCCTTATAAACAAACACATTCAAAAACTGAGAAAACTAATAACCTCATGCATGTCAAAACTAGCCCTAAGTGGAGACATCCACCCCAACCCTGGCCCTACCATCTCCAACCCCAATCCTCATAATCAGACTAGAAACCACAACTTCTCCCATATTACAGCCAATAGAAAGCCAAGTGACTTCCATCTACTAAGCCTAAATATTAGAAGTATATCCAACAAAGTCCATGAACTCCATGCCACCATAGACTTGTACTCCCCAGATATAGTCATCCTGAAAGAAATCTGGCTAAAACCTCATATTACCAGTGAGCAAATACTCACTACAGGTTACGGCATTCTAAGAGTAGACCGACTAAACAAGAAAAGAGGTGGTGTAGTTATAATATTTAAACAGCATCTAAACATCCAGATCTTAAAATCATCAGCTCCACAAATAGGCAATGAAGAAATAATATATACCAACCTCAAAATAAAACCATCAACATAACTGGATGCTACTTCCCACCTGGCCAAAACATCCCTCCACTAGAAAACCTCCTCAGCTGGTCTACCCACCATCTCCCCCAAGAAACTATCATTGTAGGTGATTTCAATATTGACTGGCAATCCTGTTCTGGCAACCATCCAACTCATCATGTAAACCTTCATGGCTACACCTAACTAGTCCAGTCGCCAACCAGGATAAATAAAAACTCCAGCAAGCACACTACCCTGGATTGGATACTAGTCAGTAAGAGCCCCCAGTCATATATAACAGGCTGCTTATCAGATAGCCTCAGTGATCACTCCCCAACATTCCTACTCAAAAAATACCTATACCAAGCTAAACCTGTCATCTACCGTCAAATATGTAAAAAACTAAACTTTAACCCACTCACATTCATCTCATCCCTCAAAGAATGTAACTGGCATCCTCTAAAGTACCTCAGTCTTGATGATGCAGTTGAATATTTTAGTACTACTTTCCTGAGCATCCTTAATTACCATGCCCCCATAAGACTTTCCAGAACCAAAGCACAACCCTCCCCATGGCTACAGAAAACCACCAAGTCAGAAATGAAAAACAGGGATAAAGCCTGGGAGCACTGGCGCAAAACCAAAACCCCCTCAGCTAGACAGAAATTCCTAGAACTACGCAATAGAGTCAAAAAGCTAATAAAACAGGACAAATTTTAATACTACCATTCTGCCCTAGACTCCTCCCAACACAGCCCCAAACAATTATGGTCCTCCATAAACTCCATCCTCCACCCAGGTAAAGTCAGTGCCCCTCCTCCTAACATCCCTCACTCCACAGAAAATATTGCTACCTCATTCAACACACACTTCACACAAACCATACTATCACTAGCTAAACAAAACAACCCCCCTCCCCTCCAACCCACACCTTCAACTAGTAATCTCCCCACTGCCTTCTCCTTTTCTCCTGTACCTACCTCCAACATAAAAAAACTCTTAACTAAACTTAAGCCCACCAAATTAGCAGCAGACAACCTCCCAAGTGAATACCTACAAATCGTAGCTGATGCTCTGGCCTACCCAGTATCCATCTTGATTAACCGATCTCTATCAGAAAGTTACGTTCCCACACTGTGGAAAGTATCACATATAATTCCCCTCCACAAAGGCAAACCCTCCACAGAACTAACCAATTACCGCCCCATAGTGATTCTCTCTCCACACTCCAAAATACTAGAGAGATGCATACACTCTCGGGTCTCAGACTACTTCCTTACTAACAACCTCCTTTCTAATACTCAGCATGGTTTCTGACCAAACCATAGCACCACCACTGCTTTACTCTCCTTTACTAACACTATCCTTTAGCATAAAAACAATGGCTATCTCTCCTCTGCTACTTTCCTAGACCTATCTAAAGCATTTGACATGGTCCCACACAAACAACTTTATCTCTGTCCTCAATAACCTATCCTTCTCTCAGTTAGTCACCAACTGGTTTCAGAGTTACCTGTCTGACTGCCAATAATACGTTGTATGGCAAGTACCTGTCTCCATAGGGTTCCCCAAGGATCCGTCCTTGGACCCCTACTCTTCTCTGTTTTCACCAATAATCTAGCCTCTGCCACCAAACATGGCACACTCATACAATACAAGATGACTCAACCATCATCTGAGACATTAAACCAAAATTTGACATTCACATATCCATGACCCATAAAAGTCCACAAAAACTAGGTTATACATAAATAATAAGCAACTTTTCAATAGCAAATTCCACCTTATCTCTCCCCACCTACTTTTATCTCTCTCAATATATACCACCCTAAGATGCGATCTAAACAAGCTACAGAGACCTGCTACCACCAGACCACTAAGATCCAGCAACAAAATTACTTGCAGATCCACTAAAGCTGGCCAAGCTGCTGGTGAAGCCACTATTCTGCACCATAGCCAAATTAACTACCTTTCTTTCCAGTCCACTAACTACCTTGATTATAGCAAGCTCAGATGCTCATAAGCCTAGTACTTATTATACAACGGAACTAGTAATTGCTATGTTAAATTGTTAAAATCTATGTAATCCAATGTGTAACTACTGTTGTTTTTTTTTAAACTGTGTTTTTTTTTCCCCCTTCTTACTGAAAATGGGTCAACAAATGTAAATAAATAAATAAATGTTTCCTCTCTGATTCCCCTGAAGAGTAGTTGAAGGTTGATTGCGAGTTGCTGAGCCACTTGTCCCATGACCTCGTCAGACAGACAACTGCCAAAGCGTCCCAGATAGTTTGGAATCATCCCTCCCCCTCCTCGCTAAAATGTGCCACATAATTCTGGCAAAGGTCCCTGATGCACAAACACATTTCCCAAGTCTGTCCATGATCACCTCAATAGAATCAGGGTTCTTTCCGTGTGTTGCAACAATGAGCTGATGAGCTCATCGGCAGAGCAGGGTCTACCCAAGAGGTAGAAGGCGAAGCCTGCAAGAAGCCTGCAGGAACACTCCACTCTCAGACACAAAGGTTGGGCACAGTCACCTCTCTGATTTAACACATTTCCAGAGACATCAAGAGGACAGCAAGGGAGAAACCACCCATCGGGATCACTGTCATCCATTGGTATCCATGCTGAGTCCATGTGCTTCCTGAACAGGGGTGTCTTGTGGCTTCTCTCTGCCCGTCCCAGGGGTGGTCTGTGACAGCTGCTCAGGAGGAGGTGAGTGGGGTTCTGACATCAATCAGTGCTGCAGAAGCCAGAAGCCTCTCCCTATGCGGCGGGCGAAGGCAGGCCTGCCCAAGAGGATGACAGAACTGAAAACAGACTACCTCAAGGACCCCTCAGCACCCCCCCACCCTGTGAACCCACCCCCTCCCCCGGATGGAGCAGATGGGCATGGGCGGGATCAAGTGGATACTCTGGACTGGGAGTCAAGGAGATTCGATGAAGGGCTATATGCTTGGCCCAATGGATCTACTGAGGGGGAGTATGGGTCCGTGCGTGCAGGTCTGCCAGCTGAAGCTTCTAGCTTCAAGACCGGGCCCGGAGTAAAGGGTCAATCAGTGTCGGTGACAACACTACAACACTTGGGAAATGGTCGGTTCCAAAATGGAAACTAATGGCGTAATCGTCGAAGTGTCCCATGAGAAAAGAAGATGGAGCCAAAGGGGCTGATTTATGCTCCAAAGATAACTCTGGAACCTTTGATTTCCCAGGTTTGCTCTGAAAAAGGAACAGAGTGGGATCTCTCTTTGTCCTTAGAAGGAGGACTTGAGTAACCCTTTCAGAATGAGTTTATTTTTGTGCTGATTTTATTTATTTATTTATTTACATTTGTTGACCTGGCGACTGGACATGGGTCCATTTTCAGCGAAGGCCGGAAAAAAGCTCCGGTTAAAAAAAAAACAACAGGTTACATTTTGGATTGCATAGCACGATTAATCGATTTTTATAACATAGCAATTTACAAACATTTACAGATGGTGCTGATACCATTAAAGGAGGTGAGGGATTCAAGCCAGTTCAGCAGTTCAGCAAGTGAGAGAGTGGGGTGACTACAGGATGCTTTGCTGCTTTGGTGAGAAGTTGCTTATTCTGTATAATGCTCCCTTAGTTTTTGTGTTTTTTTATAGTCATGGATAATGTGACTCAAATTTTTTTAGTTTATGTCTATTTGGTGTGTTCAGTTGGGTTTATAGTGGTTTCTTTTGCCTGTGATGTTAAAAGTGAGTTGTTTTGTTTTATGTTTGGTGGGTTGGAAGAGTAGTGTTTTTTGTTTGGGCTATTTTCAACAGAGAAAAAGGCTTCCTGTGTGACTTTTTGCAGTTTGGGTAGGGACTGGGCCTGCAGAGATGATGTGAGTCATCTGGGGTCAGGATGGATCCTTGGGAACCCTATGGAGACAGGTAGTTGGGCAGATATGTCATTCCTGCCACACAACGTATTGTTGCAGAGAGAGTAACTCTGGAAACCAGTTGGGAGACAGATTGATGAAGAATAGGTTTATTGGGACAGAGAGAGAGTTTGTGTGGGACCATGTCAAATAATTTAGTTAGATTTAGTATTTTTAGAGTGGAGAATATCTATATGGGGGTTGATGGTTTTAGTTCTGTGGAGGGTGCCCTTTGTGGAGAATTGTATGTGATACTTTCAGTGTGTGTAACTTTCTGACGGGTTGTCTGCTACTAATGTGGTGGGCTTAAGTTTAGTTAAGAGTTTTTTTATGTTGGAGGTAGGAGAAAAAGAAGACAGTGGGTGGATTACTACTTGTTGGTGTGTGGGGTTGAGGGGAGGGTTGTGTTGTTTAGCTAGTGATAGTATGGTTGTGTGTGATATATATTGAATGAGGGAGTATATTTTTTTCAGAGTGAGGAGGGTTATAGGAGGGATACTGACTTTACCTGGGTGGATTATTCCTGTTTTCATTTCTGACTTAGTGGTTTTCTATAGCCATGGGGAGTGTTGTACTTTTTCTGGCTGCTATATATGACTGAGGGGCTAATCCAATCCAGGGTAGTGTGCTTGCTGGAGTTTTTACTTATCCTGGTTGGCGACTGGACTAGTTGGGTGAAGCCATGAAGGTTTACATGATGGGCTGGATGGTTGCCAAAACAGGATTGCCAGTCAATATTGAAATCACCTAAAATTATGTTTTTCTTGGGGGAGATGGTGGGTAGACCAGCTGAGGAGATTTTCTAGTGGAGGGATGTTTTGGCCAGGTGGGAAGTAGCATCCAATTATGTTGATGGTTTTGTTTTGGTTTATTGAGAGTGCGTTGACTGAAACACTGGCAAATGTCACATGGAGGTTGCACCAAAAGGTGGGACACTTCCAAACAGTATACACAGTCATCATGAAAATCACTGTTAGGTAACGTGTCCTTACATGAAGTACAATGCTTAAAACCTGAAGTACCCTTCTTATCCGACATCTTGATAGAGAAAAAAACACCACAGGCCAAATGTATAATCCAACTATAATCAAAGTCAACTCCGTTCAAAAAAGTCACAAATATAACAATGCACTGATATGATTGAGAAAGGAAAGGAAACACCTGAATAAAAGACAGCTAATAGGTTAAACAATACCAACTATGGTATTGAAGAAATACCACAAGGGTAAGGGAGGAAGGCCATACCAACAATGGTACTTGAAAGTGTACCAGCGGTAACTACAGGTAGTGAGGAAAAAAATAAGGTGAGACAGAAGGAAAGACACTAGAAAAACTAATTGCTTAATAAAATATGAAGGTATCCAAAATTTTTCACACAAATATCAAAAAAGTTTCACTTAGCTGAGAGCTCAGCTGAAACGCGGCCTTACATCTACGTGGCAAATGAGATCTGAGGTAACAGGGAGAAGGGCATTCTGAGTAGAGTTGGCACGAGCTTGGTAAAAAGTCTGACTCTGTTCCGAGGGGTCGGAACCAAAACAATCAGTGATGAATGGAAAGAAGATTAACAACATCAGATCACATAATTTAGGGTTACTGTTAGAGACCCGATCATAATTCTTTGTAGTGCATGGAGGCTACATAAAAATAAAATATACATAAGTGTTTTGCTGGCTTTCAAATCCATAAAGCATTTGGCAAACCCTATCAAAAAGACAGTATAACATTTTGTCATATGTTAAGGTAAGAAATTAAAAAAAGAGGGGAAATTATTAACACAGCAGGCAGAAAAAATCTGATTTTAATTCTGCCACTGTCATTTGTTGGCTAGTATGCTTAGCAACATACCTGATCTTAGCAAGTGAAGCAAGAGGTACTTAATTGTTAAGATTGGGTCTCATGCTCTAGAAGTGCTTAACTGGTTAGTCTTTTTCTGGATACTGGAGAAAAATCACCATGCTCCATGTGCATTAATGCTATGCCCTCTTTATGATCACTTTTAATTAATTGGATTTTTCACATTACAATTTTATTTTATTATATGTGACAGTATTTACATGTTCATAACTAATAAAAGTTATGTGTTTTACAATATATTTTTTTAGTTCCTATAAAATATGAGGCACATTTTCGGAAAATTCCCAAAGTGTAGTTGTTTTTTGGCTAGAGGGCATAGGGGTCAGTTTTCAGTTTTTTTTTCTCTGCACAGAACTGCTCACTGAGCGGCGATAGTTAGCAGTGCCCTGCATAGCAGAAGACACATAGACAGTAAAATTTACCTATAGAGTTAAGAATATATGTAAAACCTATTACATCATGTGTCATTGTGAAGAAATAACTTTACAACAGCTAGGCTGTGCATCAAATACCACTACTGTATACTAGCATTATATAACAGCCTGCTCTTAAGCCCAGAAACTGCCCTAGGAGAGCACTCCTAAAACCCAGTCTTTAATCCTAAACAGCCAACCCTATTACAAGACCAGATAACATGCATATGCAATTTCCAAATATCTTTGTGGCCAGCTTGGTAGATTTGGGCATCTTAAGGCAATGTAGCAATTGTCTCATGTTCTCAGACAAACAGTTAATCATTAAAGAAAATAACATGGCATGTGAGAGATGTAAATACATAACTTCCTTGAAGGCAAAAATCTTGCATACAAATGCGGTATCAGGAATACCCACACTACATCCCTCACATATACCGTTCACCACACACACAGATTGTCTTATGCTGAGGCTTTTAAAAGAAACCTTCTCAAATCTCAAACCTCCAAAGCCATGCACTGGCAGCACTGCTCCTCAGCAGTCACTAAAGCACAAACCAAAGGCAACACCAAACATCTCACATAAGCCTACACCTAATGATCCCCCAAGTGCAAAGCCCATATGGCAAGCATACACTTTACCTAATACTCTTGTAACTGTGGGCTCCACTGTGCGAGACACAGATGACTGACTCACCAGGTTGGACAAAGGAGATAAGTTAGTTGCCTATCTAGAGCCAGAATCCACAATATCATGCACACAGTCAAGTTACTACACCCCAGGTACCAAAAGGAGGCTACCACAATCCATGTTGTGTGTGAATAACCTGAGCCATACCTCACTGGAATACATGAAAAGAGGCATAATGGCTTTCTCGGAGTATGTGCCACAGATAGGTATGAGCCTTGCATTGAGCAGCATTCTGCCTTTACCAAGGATGAAGCCACAATATGAACATAAAATCATTGATTTTTAATAATTAGCTAAGTTTCTGGTGTCACTCCAGGGGGATCCAATATCTGTCAACATTGTTGAACATGGTCAAAAGACCATGTCGCTTTGCCAAGTATGGGTCGCACCTGTCCCCCTCCAGGCTTTCGGATATTGGCTAAAACTTTATCCACCTCCTTAGAGCCTTTTTAAGGGAATGCCAAAAAACAAAATTACCAACATAACGAAAAGTCTCCAAACAACTTTAAGGTGTTACTGCTCAGTGCTAAACAAAAAACTTCACACCCTTCAAGCCCTCCTCACGCTGGAGAATATAGACATTTCTGCCATGACCGAGACTTTGTTTAAAGCTGTAGAAAGTACTCTGGAAGTGCATAGCTACAGTGCCTTCCACACATTTAGACCAACAGCAGCACAGACTGTGGCTAAAGGTGGAGGTGCTTCGATCTATATACATACCTTCAGGTTGGTTAAACAGGATGATAACATGGAGCTCATTCAAGTGACAAGTCACCACAGGTAAGGACTCTCACCATATCATGGCTAGCTACAGGTCTTCATCTATGCCCCAAGAGTCTTACGACTCTTACCAAAACCTCATAGATGCTCTCACCATGCAACCAAGCATCCTATTCATGGGTAACTCTAAGAAAACTCTGTATAGACTGTGAAATGCATACTGCCTCAAATGCACAGGCACAACATTCCTGGGCTTTATTAACACAAACAACCTGGAACAGATAGCAAACACTCCAACCCGAAGACCAAACATACTGGATCAGGTACTCATTAAAATAGCAGAGCATCCCCCCCCAGGTCACGTCCTCAGCAGTGTTGTCAGATCACAAAGCTGACTTATTTGAAGTAAAAATCAACCCAGAAAATACAGCTAAACCAGTGACTGTTAAGAACTATTCAAATGCACACTACATCCTATTAAGTGACAGTTTGTCAAAATTCAAGGCTTCTCCAACCCCAAGATCATAGCTACCTTTGTAGAATTATTTAGAGTCACTATATAAACATGTGGATGGCTGCACCCATACCTATAAGAAACAAGCCCAAAACAAACACTAAAAACAAACCCCACTGGTGGAATCCTCACCTGCAATAATAAAAGAAGAAAATTCATGGTCAAAATCAGTAAAAACAACTCCCTTAAAGACAAGTGCTCTCTTATACAACTACACAATAAACTAAGAGATCTAATTAATCCCAACAAGAACAACTATGATGCTAGGATAGCCTCGCAAGCTAAGGAAAATCACAAGGCCTTCTTCAGCTATGTCCGAAACCTTACAGGAAACGCACAACATTGTGTTGAACTGGTGGTGAATTGCATCACCTACATCAATTAGGGTGACACAGCAAATTTACTGCCTGATAAATTCAGCTCAAACTTCACCTGTCCCACTTCCCCTGAACTCCACCAGGTGAAATGCACTTCAACATACTTCCCCCAGATATCAGCAGAGACCAGGTGCTGGCAGCACTCACTAAAGCCAAGAACACCACCTCCATGAGTCCTGACAACATCATCAGTTACCTACTGAACAATCTAAAACATAACCTATCAGGACAACTTAAGGCACTCTTCAACTATAGCCTTGAAATAGGCAGTGTTCCAAGTGAATGGCAGACCACAGCAATCATTCCCATCTACAAGGGTGGGCCATCAACCAACCCAGGGAACTACAGACCCATCAGTCTAACAAGCCTAATATGCAAAGGCGTGGAGCCAATTATCATGGAAATGATAAACAAGGACATTGGCAACCTATAAACACTGGACCCAGCCCTGTTTGGCTTTATTAAGGGAAAGTCATCCCTACTTAACCTGCTGGACTTCTTTGAGAGGTTCACCAAGGCAATGGACAATGCCAATAGTAAAGCATTGTATACAGTATATCCTGACCTGGTTAAGGCATGTGATCCAGTACCCCATGCAGACATTGTTGACCAGCTCTCTAAGCTAGGCATGAACCTTTACAGAACTCAGTGGATTGCTGGCTGGCTCACAGACAGGATCCAAAAAGTCAGGATTGGTGAGACACCCCCACAAAGAGACCTGTCACCAGTGGAGTACCTCAGGGCTCTGTGCTGGGCTCAGTCCTGTTCGGCATCTACTCCTTGGAAGTCAAGGCTAACGTTAAAAGTTTCTGGCTCACCAAGCTGTCAGATGACAGTAAATTAGGAGCTATTATAGATTCCTCACATGGCATAAAAATCTTGCAAGTGGGTTTAATACAAATGACTGGTGCTAAAGCCTTGGCCTAAAATTCCATGCCAAAAAAATGCATTATAATGACCTTTAGGAAACTGTCAATGCAAGTTAATAATGCCGTCAATAAAACATCCTTAAGAGTCAACCCAGTAGTAAGGGATCTGGGAACATATATAGATAGCAATCTTGCCTTTGTCCAACATGTAGCGAAAATAATAAGAGAATCATTCTATGTCACCCAACTTATACGTAAGGGTATGGCACCCAGGTCCAAGGAAGTTATAGTACCACTCTACTTGGCCCTTATCAGATCTATCATTGAATACAGTGCCCCCTTTTGTATTTATCTAACCACACTTGCAACATTTGGAACACTCACAAAGGTTTCTCACCAGGAGAATTTAGGGCATGAATACCCTATCCTAAAATGATCATGCAAAGGCTCTGACTCTGTATTCAGTCTCCTAGAAGCTGCTGAGAGGGGATCTTTGCCTGGCTTACAGGGCTTCCTCAGACCCAGCACTGATGGATCTGTTGCATATGTGGAAAACAAACAGCACCAGAAACACTAGATCTAGGAATCTGAGCTTCACTTCTGACATAAAAAAAGAACACGCCGGAGAGACAGATATGTCCCAAAGAAACATATAAAATAATATCTAGTTTTGATTTATTTATTTACTGACATTTAATTAATGGGCAAGTCTGACTGGATAAGTGTCCATTTTCAGCCCAGGCCCAGGGAGAAACGCTCCAAAGTAATCCAAAAATATTTTAAGAACAATAATTTTATAATCTTCAAAAATAATACAAGAATATCTACAGTTTAAATAATTGTACCAAATTATACATAAAGTAAAAACATTGGTTAAGTATTGATACAACTTATAGGACAGTGATATAATATTCTGAGAAATTTTAGCCAGTTTATAGAGAAATTAAAAGCAAGTTAGTATAACACAAACAGGAACTGAAATATAAAGTGAGAGAAAATTATACTCTGTATCCTACAGACTGCTAAGAGGTGACCTGTGTCTAGCATACAAGGCATCCTCTGACTCATTACTGTTGGATTTACTGTACATCAGGAAGTCAAATGGCATCAGAAATATTCAGTCTAAAGATCTAAACCACTTCTGTAACATAGACAGAACTGTTTGAAGGGGCAGGTATATTTCACAGAAGATGTTATGGAACAGGCTCCCCATCCACATAACACAAAGTTCGTCCCTGCTCATTCAAGCACAACTTAGATCTATGGATGGGAAACAGAAAAGTTACCCCAGGACTTCCCCATATGTTACTAATGAACAGATGAAGCCCCTAAATGCTTTATCCCATGCATGGGTCCCATTAATTTATCTATGGCATGATCCCAATTTTTCTCATTTGGGGTAATATATAATTATCGACCATAGAGTAGGTAAGGCCAATCTATAGTAAAATGGAATAAGGTATTTTGAAGACAAAAAGGGAAATAGACCAGGCTTTAAAATGGCCTGCAAGGGCAGCTAGCCTAGTCCTTACCTATGAACCTATAAAATACAAGAAGAAATAGACTGAGGTAAGGAAGTGAGTGAAGAAGTGATAGTAAGGAGCTGTAAAATATGATTAGGTTCTTGCTCATATTTAGAGATATAGTTTATCCTGGGGCTGAGCAATAACAGAGCCACATTTTGGCTAGGAAGAATCCAATTTGATTTATAATTTTAAATTAAAATTAGAAGAAAAATAAATGTAATGACAATCAAAGAAAAGTCACACTATCCTAAAGTTCTAGAAATATTTTTTTCCCTTGTTTTTAATAGTAATGGAGAAGTGAAACTTTTATCTAAACTTTATAAATTAATTCTAGAATTAGAACTCACACTTCATTGATCACTTCACTCGACGACAATAATGATTATTGCAAACAATTTTAAAATCAGCTGGCTTACTTACAACTAGTACTATAATAAAAAAGCCAAAAGGCAACATTGTGACCAATATTCAGTTTATTAATACAGCACATAGTTTACACCATAGTTAAGTGCTTTCATTCAAACTAAATTACAACGATCATCAAAACTGACATATCTGGTAAATTAAAACCTAATTAATCTTAAGCAGCTACTTATTTCATCACATCCATTCACATAAATAATCAATCTGTACAAACATTGTTAAAATATATACTTTTTTGAAATCCATAAATATATTTTTATTTATTATTTAACTTAGTTTTCCTACTTTTATTGCAAGAATACTGCTAATACAGCTCGACAAGCTCCTGCCTGGTACCCTGCAGAGTTCTACAGCAGCAGAGAGACAAAAGAGAGACTTTGGAGTGATTAAGTATTATTTTTCTGCATTTTCTGGCTGCCTTTAGCTAACTCCACATAAAATGTTGATTTTTTAGAGTTTCTGTGATTTAAAAAGCTTGTTTCAGCTACATATTGTACTTATTTTACTGCCTGCACTTTAACAACATCATTTTTGTGTTTAAATTACCTGTTTAACTGTTGTAGGCTACACACTCAAGTGTAATAGCTATTTCTTTAGATTTAATGTGTTTTTTTATTGCATCTGCTTTATTTTCTGAAAAAAAAAAATAGTTGTTTTCCCGCCTTTCTAAGCTAGTATAGTCCAGTTTTCAGGTTAGTGCTGAATTCAGGGCTGTGTTACAAATTTCTGTTTGCCCATATCTTACTTGGATAGAAGGAAGTTTCTCTGTTCACTGTGAGAGAGGGAGCTTTGAGCAGCCTATCTCTCCCTGGGGGAGTGGTTTCAGCTCAGAAATTAGTAGTTTATTGGCCATTTTGGGCTAATTTCTCTCTCTCTCATGTCTCTGCTATAAAACCCACATTTGCAAGGTTTTTGGGTTAGTTTACAGCTCAGCAAGCTCCTGCATGGTGCCCTGCAGAGTTCTACAGCAGCAGAGAGAAAAAAGGGAGACTTTAGAGTGATTAAGTATCATTTTTCTGCATTTTCTTGCTGCTTTTAGCTAATTCCGCCTAAATCGCCGATTTTTTAGAGTTTCTATGATTTAAAAAGCTTGTTTCGGCTACATATTGTACTTATTTTACTGCCTGCACGTTAACAAAGTCATTTGTGTTTTTAAATTACCTGTTTAACTGTTGTAGGCTACACACTCAAGTGTGATAGCCATTTCTGTGCATTCAAAGTGTTTTTTGATTGTATCTGCTTTATTTTCTGCAAAAAACAAAAAATGTACTTGTTTTCCCGCCTTTCTAAGCTAGTATAGTCCAGTTTTCAGGTTAGTGCTGAATTCAGGGCTGTGTTACAATTTTCTGTGTTTGCCCATACCTTACTTGGGTAGAAGGAAGTTTCTCTGTTCACTGTGAGAGAAGGAGCTTTGAGCAGCCTATCTCTCCCTGGAGGAGTGGTTTCAGCCCGGACATTAGTAGTTTATTGGCCATTTTGGGCTAATTTCTCTCTTTCATTTCCCTGCTATAAAACCCGCATTTGCGAGGTTCTTGGGCTAGTATACAGCTCAGCAAGCTCCTGCCTGGTGCCCTGCAGAGTTCTACAGCAGCAGAGAGACAAAAGGGAGAATTTGGAGTGATTAAGTATCATTCTTCTGCATTTTTTTGCTGCCTTTAACTAACTCCGCCTAAAATGCTGATTTTCTAGCGTTTCTGTGATTTAAAAAGCTTGTTTCAGCTACATATTGAACTTATTTTAATGCCTGCACTTTAAAAAAGTTGTTTTTGTGTTTAAATTACCTGTTTAATTTTTGTAGGCTACACATTCAAGTGTGATAGCCATGTATGTGCATTTAAAGTATTTTTTTGATTGTATCTGCTTTATTTTTTGAAAAAAAAAACAGAAATATACTTGTTTTCCCGCCTTTCTAAGCTAGTATAGTCCAGTTTTCAGGTTAGTGCTGAATTCAGGACTGTGTTACAAGTTTCTGTGTTTGCTAACACCTTACTTGGATAGAAGGAACTTTCTCTGTGATAGAGGGAGCTTTGAGCAGCCTATCTGTCCCTGGAGGAGTGTTTTCAGCCCAGAAATTAGTAGTTTATTGTCCATTTTGGGCTAATTTCTCTCTCTTTCATTTACCTGCTATAAAACCCACATTTGCGAGGTTTTTGGGCTAGTGTACAGCTCAGCAAGCTCCTGCCTGGTGCCCTGCAGAGTTCTACAGCAGCAGAGAGACAAAAGAGAGAATTTGGAGTTAAGTATAATTTTTCTGCATTTTCTTGCTGCCTTTAGCAAATTCTGCCTAAATCGCCGATTTCTTTGAGTTTCTGTGATTTAAAAAGCTTGTTTCAGCTACATATTGTACTTATTTTACTGTCTGAACTTTAACAAAGTCATTTTTGTGTTTAAATTACCTGTTTAACTGTTGTAGGTACACACTCGTGTGATAGCCATTTCTGTGCATTCAAAGTGTTTTTTTGATTGTATCTGCTTTATTTTCTGAAAAAAATACTTGTTTTCCCACCTTTCTAACCTAGTATAGTCCAGTTTTCAGGTTAGTGCTGAATTCAGGGCGGTGTTACAAGTTTCTGTTTTTGCCCATACCTTACTTGGATAGAAGGAAGTTTCTCTATTCACTGTGAGAGAGGGAACTTTGATCAGCCTATCTGTCCCTGAAGGAGTGGTTTCAGCCCAGAAATTTGTAGTTTATTGGCCATTTTGAGCTAATTTCTATTTCTTTCATTTCCCTGCTATATAACCTCCATTTGCGTGCCGGGCCGCTCCCATTAGCTAGGGTATAACTATTCCCGGCTCCACAATGTCTACTCTTCAATTTTTCCCTTGGAACTAGACAAACTTTCAACTTAAGCACTCAAACCATTCACTTCTCATCCCGGCACTTGCTCAAAACTCATAGCAAGCACTAATAAACCTTAGCACTAGACCCCCCTATACTGTAGAGAAGGACAAGGCTCTCTATTCAACCTTATCAGCCAATGAGTAAAACAGTTCACCATACCTATCCAGGCATGTCCAAAGGGCAGTTTCAGGTGTACCCTTCGGTCCAACTGGTGAATCTGGGCATTTTGAGGCAATGTTACAATTGCCTCATGTACACAGACAACTCTCTCCTCGTTCCACCAAACACTAATACATGCGAGAGATGCAATTATACAACCAAACTGGAGGCTAAGCTCTCTCAACCCAAGACTGGACCAGGCAGTCAGGAGGAGAAGGGAATTACTTGCATCACATCACCAGTCTCACATAGACCTATGAAACCAACACTGGCAAAAACACACATAAATACATGAAAACCTACTCGGAGGCTCTAAATAAAAATCTGCAAAAGCAACAGAGAACTCCAAAGCAGACATCCAAGCAACCTCCACCCCCCCAACAAAAGCCATGAAACACACACTTCACAAAACCAGTGTGCCATGCAATCACAGCCCTTAAGGCAAAATAACATACCCAACACGCTAGTAATAGGTGACTCTATAGTCAGGCACACTGACATCCCACTCACGAGGCTGAATAAGGAGAAGGTTACTGTTAGCTGCCTTTTGGGTGCCAGGATCTGCTGCATAACACAAGCACTCAGGTCACTCCCAAACAAGTACAAATATAACTCTGTCATTGTCCATGTTGATGTGAATGACCTGAGCTGTACTTCCCTGGACTACATGAAAAGAGACATGGAGGAGCTCTCTGATCACATAGCCCAGGCCGGTATGACCCTAACCCTGAGTAGCATCTTGCCCTCACCAAGAATGATACCATGGTATAGAGAAAAAATGATCAATTTCAACAACTGGCTAAGCTTCTGGTGTCATTCAAAGGGGATCCAGTGTCTGTCAGCCTGGGATGAGATGCTCGACAAGCCATGCTGCTTCACTAGAAATGGCTCTGTCACCCTTAGGCTTTCGAATACTGGCCAAGGCTCTTGCCACCCCCATAATGCCTTTTTTTAGACAAGGCTCAAAAGACATACCCACCGCAGTAAATAGCACAAGTAACAAAAAACTGAGGGTAATGCTACTCAATGCCAGAAGTCTAAACCTCAAAATGCACGCACTCGAGGCACTCCTCAGTATGGAGAAAATCGATATATGTGCAGTAACAGAAACCTGGTTTAAGGCTCCAGAGAGCACCCCAGCCCTACCAGGCTACAACTCATACCATACATTTTGGCCACAAAACCTGAACCGAAATACAAAAGGCAGGGGAGTATCCATATTCATCAAGGATACCCACACCTCCAGGTTAGTGGCACAGAATGATGCTTCAGAGATCATCCATGTGCAACTAACAACAGGCAAAACGGCTATTCAAATTATAGCTTGCTACAGATCACCCACCATGTCCCAGGACCCCCACTCTGCATTCCTGGAAACACTGGGAAACATAAAGGTCCTACCAAACACCCTGATATTGGGTGATTTCAATTACCCAAACATTAACTGGGAGAACTACTCAAGTACAAACGCCCTTGCCCAACATTCCTAGAATTTATAAACTCAAATGCCCTGGATCATCTGGTCAACACCCCCACCAGAGGTGACAACATATTGGACCTGGTCATCACCAACATGGGCGACTGGTGTTCCACACCAGATGTCAACCCCTTGTTGGTTAGATCTGAGCATAAACTAATCACTCTGGATATCCACATTCCGCCACCACCCCCAGTCAAAGAAACCACCGTGAAAAACTTTTCAAAAGCAAACTTCACGTTACTTAAGACTGAGGTGGGAAGTTTCAAAGCCCCCACGCTAAAGGATAACGCTGTCCAAGCTGCAAAATCCTTTACTAATGCACTTTACGGGCACCTGCAAGAATGCATGGATCGTGCTATACCAAACAAAACCAAGACTCACTCCTCCAAGAAAAGGAAACCAGTCTGGTGGACCCCTGCCATAAACAAGCTATACAATAGGAGGAGGAAACTAGTACAGAAAAAAGTAAAATCCCAAGAAGGGAAGACATCCCTTATCAATATCGGCAAGAAACTATGTTCCCTCATAAAATCATCCAAGGCTAGCTTCAAAAGAAAAATTGCCATGGACATAACCACAAGGCATTCTTTAGCTATGTCAAGAATCTAAGTGGCAATTCTCATATCTGCTCGGAGTTAGTGCAGAATGGCACAGAATACACTGAACCGACTGATATAGCCAACATCCTGGCGGACAGGTTCAGTGCATACTTCACCCCCAAAAGGACCCATAACAATGCCAGAAGAATGTAGTGCCCCTGAAATTACAGACACTCAGGTTAAAACAGCCTCTCCAAAGCCAAAAACACAGCATCAGTGGGACCGGACGGTATCCCAGGCTATGTCCTACACAAGCTCAAAGATGAACTAACCCCTCACCTAAACACACTGTTTAAACTCGGCCTCTCCACGGGCTATGTGCCCACAGAGTGGCACACAGCAATGGTTATTCCACTCCACAAAGGTGAAGCCACAACGGACCCCGGGAACTATCGCCCTATAAGCCTGACTAGCTTGGTCTGCAAAGCTAATGGAGCACATCATCATGGATCTCATTAACATAGACATTAGGAACCTCCAAACACTGGACCCTACCCAGTTCGGCTTTAAGAGCAGATCATGCCTCCTAAACCTGGTGGACTTCTTTGAGACAGTTATCAAGGCTATAGACTAGGGAAAGGTGGTCCACACAGCCTACCTAAACCTCGCAAAGGCCTTCAACACCATTCCCCACTCAGGTATTATAGATAAGTTCACCAGCCTGAACATAAACCCCTACGTCACGAGATGGGTTGCCAAATGGCTCATGGACAAAACCCACATGGTAAGAGTTGCAGGAGCTAGGTCTTACTGTAAACTGGTTACAAGTGGCATTCCCCAGGGCTCAGTCCTAGGACCCCTCCTGTTCAGCATATACTTCTCAGTGGTACAGGCAAGCACAGGAGGACTACGGCTGACCAAGTTCACAGATGACGGCAAACTAGGGGCTATAATTGACTTCTCCGGCTGACACACATATCCTCCAAAAGGGTCTCACTGAGACAGATACCTGGTGTCAAAACCATGGCCTCAAGCTAAATGTCAAAAAGTGCATAGTCATCCCCTTTGGATAAAACAAAGTACCCACAAACTATCACATAGGTGGTAGCCCCCTAAATACGAAAGACATAATAAGGGATGAGGACCCAAGTAGATAGTAACCTCTCCTTTGATAATCACATTGCCAAAGAAAATCCTTCTATGTGTCCCACCTAATCACAAAAGGGTTTGGATCCAGATCGAAAGAGGTCATTGGACCCCTCTACGCATCACTCATCAGACCCATCATGGAGTACAATGCCCCATTTGGGATGTACCTTACAAGGCACCTGCAACAACTGGAAAGACCACAGAAGTACTCACCAAGAGGATCACTGGCCTCAATAAGATGCCCTATGTAGCTCGACTGAAAAACTCCAGCTGTACTCTGTTGCATACCGCCTACTCAGAGGTGATCTCTGCCTGACATACAAGGCCATGTCCAACCCAGAATTGATGGACATGCTCCACCTAAAGAAAACCATATCTCCTTGAGCCACACACTCCAGAGATCTAAACCTCACCACAACAATAAATAGGACATGCTGGAGGGATCAATTCCTGTCCCAGGGACTTCCCATGCTCTGGGACAGGATTCCAATCTATATTAGGCAGAGCTCCTCACTAACCCTCTTCAAGAGAAACCTTGACAAGTGGATGGGAAACAGAAAGTTTACCCCAGGGATCACTTCACTGGCTCTGCTGGACAGAGGCACAGGGAACTAATCTAAGCTGGCAGCGAAAGCCAACACATTACAGCTAGGCTTATAAATGCCTTCAGGCAGATAGCCTAGTACCTACCTATGAACCTATAAGGCTCAGTTTATTATGAAGCCCAAGGATTTCCCAGCACCCCTCTTCACATTTTGGGGGTATTCTTTCACAATACAAAGAACAAATTATTTTTAAAAGTAGTACACTGTATTGAATGCATAAATAAGGCATTTCCTAAATCCTTATTTCTGATTGTGCAATCCTGCTTATATATGTCCGATTTCAATGCACATTCCATTATTCTTATATAAAATGAATTACAGGTCATACTGCTAGTACTAATTGGAAAATCTTTTTTGTGGAAGTACTTGCCTAGGGTCGGTCTTAAACCTCTCCCAATTCATAAAATTTATAAAAGCAATGATAGTATTGAAAACCACACTACACTTCAATAATAATAAAAACAACAAAATATCCATAGTGGCCTTTAACTGAGCCTTCTAGCTCCTCAAGAATACAGCCTTCAAAGGAAGGTAGTCACATTTAAAAACAAGCATTTAAAATACACTATCAATCAAATAAATCCCTCCCAAAAATTTATATAAATCAATAAAAGAAAAAGAAATTAATTAAAATCTATGACAAAGGATGATGTATTTCATTTAACAAGTGCTTGCCAGTAAAGTGCTTTATTCAGTTCAAAAGGGTTTTAAGTGTATTATATTTAACTATGAAGCACATATTCCTTAATATGCTTTTAACATCGCCATCATTTCTTTCAGCATTATTATAGCAATATATACAATTTCAGCTTTCAAATCCTCACATTTATCATTGACATTCTAAAAAAATAAAACCAATGTTTTTTTTTTCCCAGTGGTTTTATTCTTAATATTTCTACAATGTTCTTTCAGCTTACAGAGAAACTCTTTTCATTTCTCAGAAATATTAAGAAGAAAGCCAATGATGATTTCAGCTTAGTATATAATCTGCAGAAAAGAACATTCTGTACTAAAAGCAGCATGCAATATGGCAGAAAAAATGGGTTTGTAGACAAAGCTCTGTTGAACTGAATCATTAATGTCTGATTGTGAAATTGCACATTATTATTACTTAGCACCAAAATCTCTAATATAGATAACAGGAAACAAGGAAAACACAAGGCGCTTGCAGAAGGAAAAGGTAATACAAGTCAAAGGAAAATACAGAGAAATGAAGACTTGTGACAGTACCACAACAGAGATTTGAACTGGCACTTTCTGGCAAACAGAAGTAAATTACTGTAATACAAGATGCAGGATAAGAGAGTGGGAGATCATGCATCACCTCTGAAAGCCTTTGTCCTCGAGTACTGGGCATCCTAAGAGGGTTGAAGTTAATGTTTGCCTCACTTCTGAAAGCCTTTCACCTTAACTGTTGGGCATATGATGGTGGGAGTTAGTTTGTCCCACATCTGAAAGCCTTTGACCTTGAGTGTAGGCTCCATGACACAAAGGGATAAAGCCCTGACTATAACCCAGGCAGCTTGGGTTTGACTAGTGACCTGGCTACTGAAGAATTCAACAAGAGGAAGGTTGGAGTGTGCTACAAATGGCAGCTCAGCCATCCTTGAAGATTCAGATTCACCAGTGGCTGCAAGATGGCTGTTATAATTTCCCCCGTTAGCACAGAAACACTTCGTCATAAAAACAGTGTACAGTGAAAAGGCTCAAACTAAATGCAGAAATAACAAAAAAATAAAATACAGCATTGTCATATTTGGAAAACAACCTTCATCTACACACAACAGCACAGCTAGTACCTCACTCTACACAGACGCAGTAGTCTGGAATCTTGGCACCTGAATGAACAGGTCCCTCATCTTTGATCACCATGTTACAAAAGGAGACAGGAAGTACTTCCAAAGGAATTTAGTCTAGTTCAAAAGACATTAATATCCCTGTGTATTCTGCACTGATTAGACCATTATTGTGTACAACAGCAACACAACAGAACCAGTATCAACCATGTTTATTAGCTTCTTCTCTCTAGCGCCTTGGCCACAGTAAGCCTTCAAGGAGTAAAGTATCAGATGCAAAGCACAATATATATAATCACATTAATTAACCAATAAAATAATTATACAATTAATAAAATTCATGAAAACCCATTGGTTTAAATAACACTTCTCCAACAACATTCTGTATTCAAACCTCTGGGTAATAAAGTACCATATTTCAAAATAAAAACAGTTTCCTTTTTTAAAAGTAGTTTAACCACAATAGAAATATCAGATTCAAAAATAGCTACCTGTTGTAAAATAGTGGCTTTTAAACTATCACTGTTGCCACTATGAAATTCATGAAAATGTTGAGCTAAGGGGCTCTCTATTTTATTATTTCTTATATCTCTTAAATGTTCAAGAAGCCTCACCTTAAACATTCTTTTGGTTTGCCCAATATAAAACTTGTTGCATCCACATTTGATAGCATAAATTACCCTACTAGTTCTGCAATTATATGTCCCATCTGAACAAAACTTTATATTATTTATGTTAGAAAAAACTCTATGTATATACGGACAGCCATTACATTTGCCACATGGGAATGTACCTAAACTAGTCAATTGATAGAATATTTTAGTTCCTGGTCTAGAAAATTTTGTATGCACTATCATATCTTTAATACTTCTGCCCTTTTTATAAGAAAAAAATATTTTTTTTGTCATTAAATTATTTAATTCTTCAAAATTATATAAAAATTCCCAAAAATGTAATATACTTGATTTGATCTTATTACTACAGTCATTATAAGTAGAAACTACAAATAAATTGTCTTCCAAATTAGTTTCCCTATTTACAATGTGCCTGTTTCTATTTTTATAAATATGCTGTGTATCATATCTCAATTTTTTAACCCGTTGAATATCAGCATCCAAAAATCTAACATCATATTTTCTTCTCATAAACATATTTTTAGTTGATTGAATTTCTTTAAGAAACATATCATCATTACTACATAACCGTGATATTCTTAAAAATTCACCATATGGCAAGGCTTGAATAATATGTGCAGGATGACAGCTATTAGCTTTCAAAAAATCATGAGGCACCCCAAATTTCCTATATATACTAGTTAATACAGGTTGACCATCTATACCTTGTAACTTAATTATTGTGTACAAGGCTGCGTTCAGGATGTAGCTAGTCAGACATATCACGATAAGATCCAAAGGCTTCTTATTTCACAAAAAACCTTTCATCATATTCCCAGAATCCACAATATAAATCTTATATACTCGGCCTTTGCTGATGACTTAAATATATACTTCCAACTCCCCACTACTGACCTCCCAAAAAAAATTATTGATGAATTCTCGGTAGTTTCAAATTATAATTTAAATTTAAACAAGTCACACATATTTCCCCTCAATCCTATAGGGCATAAAGAATTGTACTTTCCTATGAGTGAGATAAAAAAAAAACTACCAGATAAAATATCTAGGAATAATATTTACTTCAGACTTCAAAGATATTATAAACAATAACCTACTAACTACATGGACTAGTATTCAAAGCGATATGGATAGATGTAAGAACATTAATATGTCTCTACTGTCAAAAGCTAGTGTTGTCAAGATGAATTTTTTTTACCAAGAATACTCTTTCAATTAAATGCTACCTTTTCAAATATTCCCCAAAACTTTTTCCTTGCCATGGAAAAGGCTATATCAAGATTCTTATGGCATCCCAAATCTACCAGAATTAAATATGCAGAACTTGTACTCGCCAAAGATAAGGGGGGATTGGGGTTACCTGATTTTAAACTTTACTATAGTATAATTACTGTATACAGATTAATACAAATAGTAAACTATGACTCGTATATAAATACTTGGACACCCCAGTGGACCAAAATCTGGTATGAACAGTTGAAATCCCTTGGCTGCAATATCAAATCCTTACCATTGTTGAATTTAAACCAGGCTAGCATATACACAAAGAATTTACACCCACTAATTAAAAACATGATTCTTACAACACACAAACTATTTAAATCATTGCAATTAGCTGACGCTTTTGCCCTTATACAACCGTTACACCTAAATCCTAATTTACTAATGAATAATAAACCAGTAAATCTAACAAACTACCCCCTGATAAAAGACTACACAATATAGGATATATACCAATGGAAAGATTCTAACACGGGGCAAATGAGACTTGAACTCAAACTTCCTATGAAATATAGTATTATCCTTAACCAACTTCATCATCTTATAAATGCTAAATTCTCACAAATACACACTGACTTACAGAACATAGATTTAGTTAAATTAATACTTGAAAATCTTGCGATTAAAGGGAAAACAATTTCTAGGACTTATAAAATTGTAATGAGTGCAAAACATCGGAAATCTTTATTATTTTCAAACTATTGGCAAATGAAAAATCAATCACTGACTGAAGAAAATAAGAAACTAGCCATTGAAAATACAATCAAATTAATTCCTTTCAAGAAGCTGTTATATACACAAATTATGGTAAATAATCTATATTATACCTTATCTAAATTAAATAAATTCAATCCTAACTTTTCGCCCATATGTCCCCATTGTCCGGATCAAACAGCTGATATTTTACATGTCATGTGGAACTGTAATAAGATACACAACTTATGGTGTTCCTTGAGAGTAAGATTAGTGAAGATGGGATATGAAAAATCAACCCTTACTTGGGAGACAGCTATATTGTACATTAATATCAATCAACTCCCAAAAATATTAAAACATGTCTTTATTATGATGTGTGCCCTTATTAAATTCTTTATTACAAAGAATTGGAATGTCATGTCAACAATTACATGGGAAAATTTTAGCAATCTTGCGAACAAATATATGTCATCTCACAAATTAATTTATTCAAAAACAAAAAACAAACGCTATTATCAAAAATATTGGGGTTACTTGCTAAATATAATTCTTGACAAATAAAATGTGCCCTGTCATGAAAAGCTAACCTTTAAATAAGAAATTAATGTAGTATAATCAGTCTTTCTTGCATCTTCTCCCGTTTCTTAGTATATGTGTAACTAGATATTTCCCTAAACATACGAATAAATGGTTAAATTTCTATTTTTACTTTATATATAGACTATCCCCATTCTAACTATCCCTTATGAGACCAAATGAACATAAGAATTCTCATACTTTACTTGACGATGTAGTGACTTCTTGTGTATATATTTTGTGTGTGTGTGTGTGTGTGTGTGTGTGTGTGTGTGTGTGTGTGTATATATATATATATATATATATATATATAATTTTCTCGGAACGAGATTGTTGTCTGTTTTCTTTAGATAGGTATTTGTATTGTTTATTTGTGTTTTTGAGTTACCGTATTGTTGTTATTTGAAAAAAGAAAATTGAAATAAAGAGATTTTAGAGAAAAAAAAAAAGATCTAAAGGCTTCTGATAAAAAAACCTTGGCCTAAAAACCCTTGGCTACTAAGGCAGACTAGAAGCCCTATACCTATACTTTGTATCTTATGGACGTGTGTAGAAATCTATGCCTGACATTTTGTGCTATCAAATACCCTACCCTAAATGATTTCTACCTTCAGAGGAAGAATGGTTGCACAAAAACCCAAACCTCCACCAACATATTAATAAAATATGTGGGGAGGGATAGAGTAATTACCCAATGACTGCCCAAACTATGGAAAAAACTGCCCCTGCACTTTAAGAAGAGCAAAATCCTTATTCCCTACAAAACTAATCTTCACGATTGGATGGATACCACAAGACCATCCTCAGCCTGACTTGTTTGCTCTTCTGAAAGTGGGCGGTACATCTTGAGGGTGGTATCTGGCAAGGCACATGTGGTCTTCAGACTTACTTGCCTTACGGTTTTAATGTGTCATCATCATTACTGATAAGACCCTCAGTAAGGAGTTCAGCCTTTGCTAGTATTTCTGAGAGGGAAAAAGATGCAAAACCAAAAGGATGACTTAGCAGCAGACAGGCTTGAAACTATTTGAATGAAACTGACAAAATTATAAACAAAAAACACTGAAATGCTATAATCTCTGTATAACATCTTGTGGGTGCTGGAGATGTGGAAAATTAGCTCTTAATCAAGTTTATAAAATGTTTTCATTTGCATGAGAAAAGCTGCAATAAGTTTGTTTTAGACATCGTAGAATTGACTGATTGCTGTTCTTATATTGTCTCTTGATAGACCTTCTGTCTTTGATAAAGAGATTGAAATGAAGGGCAGCATCTTCAAAGAAAAATTTCAAAAGGTAAGCTCTCATTAATTCAATGCAGTTTAATTTTCACATATTACAATAAAAAAGTAAGCTCTTTTAGATGGTTGTCTTTTAAACACAAGCACACACTGGCTGGACCTAGTAACTGATTTCCATAAGCTTACTCCAAGGCAGTCTCAATTATTCATCACTAACAGATCTAGGATTCTTTTAATGTGAACTTTTTATAAAATGCAATTCTTTTCTTGATGCTTATAATATAAACACACACGTGTGTGTGTTTGAGTGTGTGTATTGTATATGAAGGAATGGTATCAACATCTACAAATTAAAGTCAGCAGTTTTACATTTTAATTGATAATGTAGTTGTTTCCACTCTGTTTTTTGCAGTTTGCATTCCAGAATGCATCCCTTTATTTTGGGATGTCTCATGCAATGAATGATTATTCAGGATAATTCCTATACAACAGCCAACTTCAGGTATCAGATTTTCTTGAAGTGGCACCACTGACCCAATAGCATCAAACCACACATTTTGCTGAATAAAATGGCAACATTTGCATATGGTCTGCATTTTCCTCCTGCTGTGGAAGTGAGTTCAATGATCTCAGTCATATCTAGGTGAAGTTTCTACCCTCTCAATTGCTTACTAGTCTACTTTTTCAAAATTATGTTCATTTTTGGATCCATCTAACCTGGTTTCAACATCCCAAGAGAACATCAAGTTGTTAGATCCTCTTACTAGAGCACCCATTTCAAGTACATCTTCATTCTGAGGCCTAGCATGATTTTGTTGCTCTTGCCAGAAATTTAAGCTGGTTTCCAAAAGGAGGGCAACACTTCTCCTCTCCAACCCTCTCGCCATTTTCTCTGTACGAAACAAAACATAGAGAATCTACAGCTGAGATTTTGTTTGCTTTCAGAGCATAAGGAGAAACATCACAATAATAAATAATGTTTAATCAACATATAAAAGCAATCAAAGCCTCTGTTGTAACCTTATCTCTAGTAAAGCTTCTAAAGATCAGTCTTGACCATCTTTCAGTGCAGTTTGACATGGACAGCTCTGAGACAAACAAACTGAAAGTCTTGTTATCTGTGACTATAGTCAGCAGTTCAGGCCATAGCGCCAAAGTTCATTTGTTCTTGATAGATGACCAATTATTAGAACTGATGGCACTTCAGTATAGGAGCAGTCGCAGGCTTTATAGGTAGTTACTAAGTTTGTCTACTTGACCATTGAGAAATCTTATACTGTCATACTTGTCTATCAACATATTTAAAACCTATGAAATAATTTCACTCTGGATTTTTTTTTTTTTTTTTTTTTTTGCGTACTGCATGCTTCTGTGTTTTTAATTGGGCTTTAAGGTGTTTGTTTATTTTTCATTATGTTCCATTTGCTGAATAATTTTGTCACTGATAATGTTGCACCGCTGAGGTAGTTAAGTATTTTTTTTTTCATAAGTCATTAAGTATACATGATGCCTGAGGCTGGGATCCACTCCAAAACTGTCACTTTTTAGTTCATCACTCAGTATGATTTATTATTTTCTTTCAGAAATACTTGCTTTACATTATATTCTAGATGACATTTTATTCCATAATGCATCACTTTTTAGAATAAGCATGTCATTTTACACATACCCAGTTAACAACAACAAACAATCTAATAACTAGCTGAAGTGCATTTCAGGCATTGCAATAGGAATTTACACAGTGAGCATATTTTCTTGACCTTCCAACTCTGACATGGATCATAGTACATTTTTCTCTATTAAGCCGGCCACTTCAAACATCTAATCAGTTTTTAGCTCATTCCGGTCACCTGGAGGAACATAGTTTATTCTAAATTATAATAAACTGCTAAAGCAATAAAATTCCAACTCTAGTCAGTGAGGAATGCAACTGTATCCTCTGTCATTCTGAGTGGCATCCAGTATAATCTACAGATTAATGGTGGCAAGCCACTTACTAGTACACCCAAGCCAGATTCATTAATGCCTTCACTAAGTGTACACTAACTGTACACAATCTGTATTCAGGAACATCCCTACCACACTTTTTTCATGTTTTCTACTCATTTAGAAAAAATACACTAAGTGTACATGCAGTCTACACTTTGTGGAAACCTTTATGTATCCCCCTTGATATTTTAAGTCAGCAAGAAAATAAGCGGGAAAACTAAAATTAGGAGGAAGAAGGTGTGAATTATGCTTATGTTGTCTCTTCACTCAGAACAGTGTACACCTAGTGTAGGTGTTAATGAGTCCTAGAGCTTGCATATTCTTACCTAGACTATGTGAAAAATCTGTGTGTACTTCGTAACCACTGATGTATACAAAAATCCAAGAGATCCATTATTATTGACATCTTGCTTTATTTGCCTTTATTTTAACTCATCTTTTCTGCAAATTACTGGAGCATTATTTATGTAGTAAACACTACCCTATTTGTAAAATAACAAGGGAAGCACAGAGATGTGCTACATAAGCCTGAATGTAGACAGACGTAGATGCACTTGATTGAAACATACTAAAACTAATTTGGGAACTGTAGGATGCAGAAACATACTAGTTAAAAAAAAACACGCAGCAGTTTTCCACTCCTCAATGCCCTAACTTAATACAAGAACTCCATTTTTGTACAAAATCCCGGTACATGTGAGGCAGAGCACCTCGCTGGCCTTGTTCAAGAGGAATCTTGACCAATGGATGGGAGATCGCAGATATACCCCAGGGATTACTTCAGTGTCACTGCTTGACAGAGGCACAGAAAAATGATAGGCATAGTTTTTATTCAAACTAAAGGGGTGGCGAAAGCCACATAACTATGGGCTAGGCTTATAAATGCCCTTGGGCAGATAGCCTAGTATGAACCTATGAACCTATGTGAGGGAATATTGTATTTTGTTGGCTTAGCCTGAGTTTTTTGTGCTATATTTGTTTTGTTGTTTACTAGAATGTGTTGGTTAAGGATGTTTTTTTTTTCTTTTTTTGTAGTTTGATCACAACTTATTGTGCTTTTGTCTTTATGGTAAAAAAAAAATATATATATATATATATATATATATATATAAAATGTATCTTGTATGCCAAGGAGGGTTAAAAAACTCCAGTCTTGCTTTAACTATGATCGTGTTTTTTTTTTTTTTTGTTTTTTTCCTGTTTTCAAGTTAGCTTGGAGTGAAGACTATATAAGCTGGTGATAAGAGACTGCAGCCCCCCCTGCAAAAATGCCTGTCTTAATTTTTATATACTAGCACATATTCCTGTGCACTTCAATTACAAAGATTTAGAGGTTATACGTACTCGAGGTAAAGGGTTACATGGAAAAATATGCAAATTACTGACAGATCAAATGCATTTCAGATGAACATAGTAATCCCCATCTTATTAGGGGGCAGTGTAATAGGATAATATTACAAAGATCTTTGCCATTTCACTGGCACATAGTATATTATATTACCTTTGATAAAAATCAATATTTTTTTTACACTGAACATATTTGAAGAATCTCAGTTTTGAATACTTCACTAAACTTTCAGAGTTATAGTTCAGGATAAGGCGGTACCTCTCAACTGTCCAGATTTTCACAGAATGTCCAGATTTTTGGCTCATATTTTTGTTATGCTCCTTGTTAAATTTGTGGTTTTCTGGCAAATCACTAGGATGATCTGAGGATTGAAATCACTAAATAATCACATACATTTCAGTCTCAGACTTCAAATTCTTAAGAAAAATCTGTGTTGAAACAAACCCTGTTACTCTAGCAACTTTCTAAGTTTATAAGAGGAGTATTTAAAATCTGTCCTATTTTTGGGGCCTTTGCCCCCCCCCATTTTGTCGAGCTTGGTTTAGATTTCTTGCACTGAGAGGGTGAGAAGTATGGGCAGTATCCACAATGTCTTATTTAAAACTTGGGATTTTAATACTGAGTCGCTTAGTCACTTACTAGTAATTTGTATACTGTCTTCTAATTTAAGCACTGACTGATATGACAATACAGCTGTTGTTTTGTTTCTGTGTATCTCCAATATGTCTTGAGAAAGTGAACATGTTTTTATATCAACATGCAGAAACGTCTAGTGTTGGATTGGGATGTTTCTACTCTATATTAATGCCATATGCTGCAGCGCAGAAAATGTAGTTTATTTATTCTGTCTGTTCACATAATAGGCCACAGCTGAGATGGAACAACGCCTGAATTTATTCATCACTAGTTGTTACCCCATGACTATAGGACCTCTAGATAATGGGGTTTTAAATTTCGTTTACCAACAAGTCATTATTCTGGCCAGAGATTGTCTGGATAAATCCCTGGAAGGTCGCATCAACTCTAGATACTTTTGTGAACTTCAAGACAACCTGAAAAAACTTCTAGATAATGTAAGTATTGGAGCAATTTGCATGTTTGTTGTACTTTGATATGTGCAGTCAGAAGGGGTGCATAGCAGAATTTTTACAAAGTGAAGTGCATATGGTGAGGAGTCCGCTGCACTAAAAGAGCTTAACTTGTGTTGGTTGTATTACATTAATTATACATTTTTGTCATGTCAGTTAGGTGTACACTCAAGGTCGTCCTGCAGTGGAAACCATACCTCTCAACCTGGACACATCAAAAATCTGCACAAAGGTCCATGAAAAGTAGCTACAGCTGGCCAAAAAGCTGGACTAATTAACATAAACTTTGCATACATAATGTAAACCCCACTCACTCCTGTGGGATTGTGGGTACCAATTTTCAAATGATTGTTTGTGTGTGTGTCTGTGTGCGTGTGTGTGTGCGTGCATGTGCATCAGAGAGACAGAGTGTATGTAGACTTTAAATACTTAACCAAACTTATATTTTGGATGTAAAGTACTTCCTCCAGCAACAGTTAATATGCTACAGCAAGTTTGAAATATTATGCAGAGGAACTTTTTTACATCGAAAATACTAAAAATATACATAATTAAAAAAAAAACAAATTCAATACAATTTAACAGTCTATTCTCTAAGCACAATAATGCCCTCCAGGATGTGTGTTATTGTGTAAATAACACCCACCCAGAGAAAGGAGAGGCCCTCTACACCCTTGGAAAGGCATTATTTACACAAAAACACACACCATATTGAGAACTGTCTGGGGAAAAATATGAACAGAGACTAAAACTACTGAACCTCTTTTCATTAGATACAAGAAGGCAGGGGGCATACTACTGGTGCAGAATTATGCCACAGAATTGTGAAAGGATAACTAAGTAGAGGAGGGATAGAGGAGATGGGATCACAACATACTGCGGGACCTAACTAATCCTCATCTCTCTGAAAGCACTTCTTCAAAGACCCATGGAATATACTGCTCAAACAGACAAAGAAAGAGGAGTCTACAGAGTTATTTAAGAAAGCATGGGTAAGCTGGGGAAAGGAGGAAGGGGCAGTTAGAAGGAAGGAAAAAAAATAACTCTTGTCCCTTATTAGTGAATAGCTCTAAGTAGGCTGTCTATCCTGTCATCATACTAATGGAGCAAAATTAAATCTACTCCACAAACAGCAATACATGTGCCTCATGTCTGTAACACCTAACCTTGCATCTGACTACTGCACACCTGATTAAAAGCCCCCTAGTCAAAAGCATGTGCATCCTTCACAGGCAAACATATATGTCACCTGACAGTTACACAAAGTGGGAGATATCTGGTACTTCTGAACCGGCAATTTCTTCACTGCAGCATAGGATACTCATGTTGTCCACCAGACACTGAAGCTGCTTCTTACACAGCACTGTTCTATTAACCTGCTTCTTACACAGCACTGTTCCATCAACCTGCTTCTTACACAGCACTGTTCCATCAACCTGCTTCTTACACATCACTGTTCCATCAACCTGCTTCTTACACAGCGCTGTTCCATCAACCTGCTTCTTACACAGCACTGTTCCATCAACCTGCTTCTTACACATCACTGTTCCATCAACCTGCTTCTTACACAGCACTGTTCCATCAACCTGCTTCTTACACAGCACTGTTCCATCAACCTGCTTCTTACACAGCACTGTTCCATCAACCTGCTTCTTGCACAGCATGGTTCCATCAAACTGCTTCTTACACAGCACTGTTCCATCAACCTGCTTCTTACACAGCACTCTTCCATCAACCTGCTTCTTACACAGCACTGTTCCATCAACCTGCGTCTTACACAGAACTGTTCCATCAACCTGCTTCTTACACAGCACTGTTCCATCAACCTGCTTCTTACACAGCACTGTTCCATCAACCTGCTTCTTACACAGCACTGTTCCATCAACCTGCTTCTTACACAGCACTGTTCCATCAACCTGCTTCTTACACAGCATGGTTCCATCAACCAGCTTCTTACACAGCACTGTTCCATCAACCTGCTTCTTACACAGCACTGTTCCATCAACCTGCTTCTTACACAGCACTGTTCCATCAACCTGCTTCTTACACATCACTGTTCCATCAACCTGCTTCTTACACAGCACTGTTCCATCAACCTGCTTCTTACACAGCACTGTTCCATCAACCTGCTTCTTACACAGCACGGTTCCATCAACCTGCTTCTTACACAGCATGGTTCCATCAACCTGCTTCTTACACAGCACGGTTCCATCAACCTGCTTCTTACACAGCACTGTTCCATCAACCTGCTTCTTACACAGAACTGTTCCATCAACCTGCTTCTTACACAGCACTGTTCCATCAATCTGCTTCTTACACAGCACTGTTCCATCAACCTGCTTCTTACACAGCACTGTTCCATCAACTTGCTTCTTACACAGTACTGTTCCATCAACCTACCTCTTACACAGCACGGTTCCATCAACCTGCTTCTTACACAGCACTGTTCCATCAATCTGCTTCTTACACAGCACTGTTCCATCAACCTGCTTCTTACACAGCATGTTCCATCAACCTGCTTCTTACACAGCACTGTTCCATCAACCTGCTTCTTACACAGCACTGTTCCATCAACCTGCTTCTTACACAGCACTGTTCCATCAACCTGCTTCTTACACAGCACTGTTCCATCAACCTGCTTCTTACATCACTGTTCCATCAACCTGCTTCTTACACAGCACTGTTCCATCAACCTGCTTCTTACACAGCACTGTTCCATCAACCTGTTTCTTACACATCACTGTTCCATCAACCTGTTTCTTACACAGCACGGTTCCATCAACCTGCTTCTCTAACAGCACTTTTCCATCAACCTGCTTCTTACACAGCACGGTTCCATCAACCTGCTTCTTACACAGCACTGTTCTATCAAACTGCTTCGTACACAGCACTGTTCCATCAACCTGCTTCTTACACAGCACTGTTCCATCAACCTGCTTCTTACACAGCACTGTTCCATCGAACTGCTTCTTACACAGCACTGTTCCATCGAACTGCTTCTTACACAGCACTGTTCCATCAACCTGCGTCTTACACAGCACTGTTCCATCAACCTGCTTCTTACACATCACTGTTCCATCAACCTGCTTCTTACACAGCACTGTTCCATCAACCTGCTTCTTACACAGCGCTGTTCCATCAACCTGCTTCTTACACAGCACTGTTCCATCAACCTGCTTCTTACACATCACTGTTCCATCAACCTGCTTCTTACACAGCACTGTTCCATCAACCTGCGTCTTACACAGAACTGTTCCATCAACCTGCTTCTTACACAGCACTGTTCCATCAACCTGCGTCTTACACAGAACTGTTCCATCGAACTGCTTCTTACACAGCACTGTTCCATCGAACTGCTTCTTACACAGCACTGTTCCATCGAACTGCTTCTTACACAGCACTGTTCCATCAACCTGCGTCTTACACAGTACTGTTCCATCAACCTGCTTCTTACACAGCACTGTTCCATCAACCTGCTTCTTACACAGCACTGTTCCATCGAACTGCTTCTTACACAGCACTGTTCCATCGAACTGCTTCTTACACAGCACTGTTCCATCAACCTGCTTCTTACACAGCACTGTTCCATCGAACTGCTTCTTACACAGCACTGTTCCATCAACCAGCTTCTTACACAGCATGGATTCATCAACCAGCTTCTTACACATTACTGTTCCATCAACTTGCTTCTTACACAGTATGGTTCCATCGAACTGCTTCTTACACAGCACTGCCCCATCTCCTTTGAATAGTTCAGCCTAGGACCTGAGGTAAGCATATTTAGACTAAGAAAGTCAGTCAATTTATAGTCAAGTTACACAGCTGGATTGCAATAGTAAAATGCATCCGTCATGAACAGCAAATAAAGTGTACCTAACTTAGCCATTCTGGACATCTATTTTCCTAAAATTATTCTCTTAAATTTATACAAAAGTCAGATTGTCACTCACCCTAGCAATTTAGATGCTAGGATATGAGACATTTGCCACATAATTAAAATGAACAGTCAAGTTTTTTCCAAACACACCCTAAAAGTTGTTTATCTGGTGCAGTTCTGCAGTTCATAAGAAGGCATTAAATTATTTCTGGCAATCTTGAATTCAATGTATTTGTGTGGGGGTGGGGGCAAAGGTCTTTGCCTTGGGCAAGCTGCTAATTGTCATCTAATTCTTGCCATTCATTACTTCAATGTGTTTCACAAAGCAGGGATAGTCCCTTGTCACTTTCTCTAAATATGTTACGAATCTACCTCAAACTTTTCAGCAAGTAAACTGTACTCCTCATCAGATATTCAAAACTGACATTCTACTGCCTTGCTTTAGACTATTTAACACCATCATATGTGGAAAGTGAAAGTCCCGAGTGTATAAAGGCAGGTGAAAGACAGGACTCCGTGAAATGTTTAAAAAAAAAAACAAATGGGGTATTTAGAGGAGCCTGTTAAAAGGATCATAAGATTCATGGCTTTTCAAATACATTTATCTTGAGTGCACCTAACTCTTGGGAAGTATCACTTCTCATATGTTACTCCTGAGTTCTTGGACAGTTTGCGAAGACAAGAGGGTGAGGCACTCCTAAACAGCAGCACCACCTCCATCACTAAAACAGTACTGATACACTGGATACAACAACAAGCCAATGCTCCAAGTATAAAGAGACAATTTCCAAACCCCTAATGATGATGGCAAACAAGAATAACATTACGGAATCTACTTGGTGCGCCAGCAATTCCAGTGACTAATCAAAACAGAGAAACAGTCCCTTTACACTCCACGATGGATAGTGGTAGTTTATTTGCTGTCAGTCCCAAACAAACATACCAACACCAAAAATAAAGTGGAAAGCTAGTTGCTTACTTACCACTTTTATCACCTGGCAAAAGCACACAAAAACATGACAAGTACCCCAATAGCTCAGCTTTGCTTGATTGTTACTTGGCTGTCATAGAGATTGTGACGTCATGTGCACAGAAAGCCTTAATGTTTTTGAACAGTCTTGTACTGATCTGCGCCTTGGGTGAGGTTATTTTAGGGTTGGAACTCTCACATTTCACTGTAAGCTGTTAGATGTCAATGGATTCTACTACTTTGATCCATTCCATATGAAGTCAATTTACATACTGTAGGTAACTTGTCTCAGTCTTGTTCCGTACCCTCCCCATTTAATTCATAAGGCAAGTAAAATGCTCAAAAAAGGAGACATAAAGATCATAACTATTGCTTTATAAAAACAATGTTATTGATTGAGAAACTGAAGTATACACAGCATACCTCTTAGCATTAGACATCCGGAGCAAACCTAAAATAATGGGGGGGGGGGGACAATGGTCCTAAAATAGGGACAGATTTTAAAAATTGCTCCTATAAACTTAGAAATTGCTAAAATAAGAGGATTTGTGATAGCACGCATTTTCTGAGGGATTTGAAGTCTAAAACTCGAATGTATGTCATTGTTTAGGGAATTTAATCCTCATTGATTTGCCACAAAAGCCACAAATTTTATGAAGACAGAGTCACCAGAATGCTCATGCTCACAGGCTCAATGGGCATGCACGTCATGCATACTTTGCATGTCGATAATGCCAAGGGATACGCTGGTGGTGCATATGACATCAGCATGAGCATAAAACAAAAATAAAATGAAGTCAGGATTTAAAGAGGCCACTCAGAAATCCGAGGCACAGGCACTCTATTATTTTGAGCTAAAAAAGCAGTAAATACTGAATTATTCGATACAGTTCAGATGTACAATGGAAGCTCAGATAAGAAGATAAAAAGTAGAGTTCTGTTTTCTGAGTTGTTGATTAGCTTTCCTCTACTGAGCTCCTGATCCTGTCACATAATTGTGCCATCTTGTAGCTCATGTTTAACACATTTAGGGTAGTTATGTCTCCTCGTGATATTGGCCATAATGCCACACTTTGAGTTGGGGGCCCATCTCACCCCTGAGCTCAACAGTTCTTCCACTTACTTCTGGAAACAATCTTAGCATTTCTCATTGTAAAGCACTAGTGTTTGATGCTAAACCCTCCAAAATGCTATGAGTATCCTTGCAGTCACTATCACCAGCCAGGACCCCAGCTGGTCCTTTGTTTATTACTTGGGCCAACAGCAAAAAGTGTAAGAGTGACACACGTGTTGCTACATCAGTGCAGCCAGAAGGAAATGATGCAACAGTCTCAACATTTTCATGCTCTTCCATAAAATGACATGTATATGCAGAGTAGCCTGTGGAAACTGAGAGGTGTGTCTTGTGCACAATCCCAGGCAGGACTCGGATTGCAGAGAGAAGGTAAGGTTCATAGGTTCATAGGTTTATACTAGGCTATCTGCCCTAAGGCATTTATAAGCCTAGCCCAAATTATTGTGGCTTACGCCACCCCTTATATGAAAAAATACTGTGCCCATTAGTTTGTTGTGCCTCTGTCCAGCAGTGACCCAGAGATGATTCCCGGGGTAAACCTACGATCTCCCATCCACAGGTCTAGATTTCTCTTGAACAGAGTCAGCGAGGTGCTCTGCCTCACATGGACCGGGATTTTATTCCACAGCATAGGGAGTCTCTGAGTGATAAATCTATCCCTCCAGCACGTCCTATTTATATCCGTGCTAAGGTTTAAGTTGCTTGCTCTAGTGGTTTTGGTGGATTTGGATTTTTGAGGTGGAGCATGTCCATTAATTCCGGGTTGGACATGGCCTTGTATGTCAGACACATGTCACCTCTGAGCAGGCGGTATGCGACTGAATAGAGCTGGAGTTTCTTCAATCTGGCAGCATATGACAGATTTTGGAGTCCCTTTATCCTTTTGGTGAGGAACTTTTGGGGTCTCTCCAATTGCTGCAGATGTCGGGTGAGATACATCCCGAATGGGGCATTGTACTCGATCATTGGTCTGATAAGTGAAGAGTACAGGGGAACAATGACCTCACTAGATCTGGATGTGAATCCTTCATGATCAGGTGGGCAATGTAGAAGGTCTTTCTAACCACTTTAGCAATGTGAGTGTCAAAAGAAAGGCCACTGTCAACCTGGGTCCCCAGGTCCCTGATAACCTCTTCTGTGCTTAGTGGATTGCCACCTATATGGTAGCTTGGGGTTACCTTGTTTTCCCGAAGGTATGACTATACATTTTTTGGCGTTTAACTTCAGGCCATGGCTCTGGCACCAGCTATCTGTTTCCGTGAGTCCCTTCTGAAGGATATCAGTGTCCGATGCACTTTCCACTATGCCCAGTTTGCAGTCATCTGCAAACTTTGTCAACAAAGTCCTCCCATGTTGGCCTGTACTTCTGAGAAGTAGATGCCAAACAATAGGGGCCAAGGACCGAGCCCTGTGGGACACCACTTGTGACCGGCTTGGAGTCTGACACAGCGCCAGCAACTCTAACCCTGTGGGTTCTGTCCTTAAGCCAGTTTGCAACCCATCTTGTGACATATGGGTTTACATTTAAGCTGGTAAGTTTTTCTACAATACCCGAGTGGGGTATTGTGTCGAAAGCCTTTGCAAGGTCAAGGTAGGCTGTATGGACTGCCTTTCCCTCATCAATGGCCTTGGTGACTATTTCGAAGAAGTCGACCAAGTTCAAAAGGCATGATCTTCCCTTATCAAGGCCAATCATTGGATACAGCATACTCCTTCAAAGCCCTATAACAAAGTATCCATCACCTTGATCACTGTTTGCTTTCTGTTGCCTAGCAAGAAATCAGGCTTGCATCCATCTTAGTCTGATGATACTGAAGGCACCTGGAGAGGTGCCTCCTGAGTTTCCACCTATGAGGTGAGATTTATGATATTCTCAGGACCTTTTGTCATGTAGAGTAACATAGGAGACAATACTGTTGATGAAGAGCAAACCCTCAGGTCTCTCATTGAGGTTCTCTGATTGAAACTGGACTTAAGTACTCTTACCTACAATGTACCAAGCAATGTTTTTTTAGTGAAACCTATAGAGATTTCTGTGATCCCCTCCAGAGGAACAGAGGAGGTTATATATTAGGACACTGTCCATAGTCTCCTAGGACATAACCTCAAGGGTCAGACAATGCACCTTTAAAGAAAATATTTTTGATGCCCACAAAGGGCCCTGGACAGGGCTGTCAAGATTAGATACTTCCCATAGCACGCATCTTACTGGGAGCTGGTGACCCATCATCTCACAGCTAGACCCTTTCAAAGAGCATGTTCAGACCTTCCTCAGCTTGAACAAGAAGTGTTTCCATCCCCCTTATAATGAAGTCCCTGCTTTAAAAAGGGGGGAAGAATGCAATAATGAGACTTAACAAGTATGTTCCCTTTACCCTTCTCTGTAAATTAACAATGCTTTTGAGAAAGTACTCAGGATCATTAGATTGTCAGAGGACTGATCTGTTGTTCTTTTGCCTTCCTTTCAGAAAAGATTTACTATCTGGTAAAAAATGAGGTCCAGCTGGGTCTACTTCCACTTTCTTAAAAATGTCATTTTGGTGAGTTGGAAGCATCCAGATACTTCCTCCTAAGAAGGCAGATTGTCTCTGTATAAATTCACGGTATAATGGAGTAAGATCCTCAACAAGCTTACAAAAGCATATTCCAATATAGCCTTGCACTCTCTGGCTGAGTATCTTGCTCAAGGTCACACAGCAATCAAATGGAGGTTGAGGGAATCAAACCCTGTACCACAGGAAGCAACTTGTTAACTTATACCCTTCATCTTCTTTGCAAACTGCCATGCAAAACTCCTACAAACCTGCCAGGGAATATACTGATAGTTATCTTTACTTAGGCTATTCCATGATTGCAGGCCCTAAGACTGTAAGATCTTATTTTTGCTTCCAGCGCAATGAAATTTCTTAACTAAGGTAATATTGATTACTCTCCAGTGGCCATCAATGTTTCCACAAAAAGGGTTCAGCTTAAGCATTTTAGCAGTGAAAGGAGCTAAGTTAGTGTTGCCTGTAGTACAGCATATTGACACAGTGACCTGTTGCTGCTGCATGAATGCAAGCAGCATTTACAGAAAAAAAGAAGTTATGTACCTACCATAATGTTCCATGTTAGTTGTCCTTCATCTCACCTTCCTTCTTGTTGGATGGGTTCAGAGCCAATCCTCAGCTCCGACTTGGCCACTTTCTATAGCTTGAGAGCTCTTTACTGGCTCGAGGCTACCCCTTATCCCAGAATGCCCAGAGTCAGCTACCCAGATTTTGTTTGAGATAGCTCACACTAGACATAATCAAAGAAGATAATCCATTATTATTAAACCTGGATATACAGTAAATTGTCATGGTTTGCTTGGGAAGCAACTAATAACAAAACAGGTTAACTAGTGAAACCATTGAAAAAACTCCTCTCAATCCTCGAGGAAGGGGGAAGGTGGGAGGGAGGCAAGAAGGAAGGCAAGATGAAGGACAAATAACATGGAACGTTATGGTACATACATAACTTCTTTATGTTAACTTGCCCAATCTCGCCTTCATTCTTGCTGGATGGGATGGTGTCTCTAGCACCTCAATCCTGGGTGGCTCATTGAAAAGACTCTTCAGAACCGTGGAACCAAAGGAAGCTCTGCCCCAGGAGACCTCATCTACTTTGTAATGAGAAATGAATGTATGAGGATCTGCCCAAGTAGCTGCTGCACAAATTGAATCTATGGGCAATCTAGACTGAAATGCTACCGAAGTAGCTACTGACCTGGTTGAATGACCTTTGGGTTTTGCTGGAAGATCTTTTTGTCGCAAATGGTAGGAATGGGCAATGCTGTCTGATAACCATTTTGACAAGGTTACTTTAGAAACTGGAAGGCCTTGTTTGTTGTTAGCAAATGAAAGGAACAACTGATCTGAATTTCTCATCTATTTAGTTCTATGGGGATAGAAACATAGTTGTCTATGCACATCCAATTGGTGTAATCTGTATTCTGCCTTGTTGGAATGATTAGGAAAAGGCAGCAAGTTCAATGGATTGATTCAAATTGTGTTCTGAACAAACTTTAGGTAGAAAAGATGAGTTGGTTCTCAGAGAAACTCTGTCTTTGTGAAAAACTAGGTATGGAGGGCAAACACATAGTGCATGAAGTTCTGAAACTCATCTGGCAGAAGTAATAGCAACTAGGAAGAGTTTTCCAAGAGAGAAATTTCAAAGAACATGATGCTGCTGGTTCAAAGGGTGGCAGTATCAAGGAGGCCAGAACCAAACTGAGATCCCAAGGTGGAGGGGGCTCTTTCACTGGGGGTGGTCTAAGCAGAGATGTACCTCTCATGAAGGCCTTACAGAGTTTGAGAGACATTATGCTTGAGTTAGAAACTCCGATGTGAAAATTTGAAATGGCAGATAGTTGTACTCTGATGGTAGCAGCAGTTGCACCAGAATGAAACAGTTCTGCTAAGAAATCCAAAATCTTGTGTACAGGAGCTGTAAAAGGATCTAAATTCCTGGATTCTGCCCAATAAGAGAATCTTTTCAATTTCCTAGCATAAATTTTCCTTGTAGTTGTCTTATGGGAGGAAACAATAATATCACGCACTGCTGTGGAAATATTGGGGAGCCTGGCTAGAATTGGAAGTGGAGTAACCAAGCTGTGAACTTGAGAGATTGGAGGGATTGGTGTAGCCTGCCTGACTGATGAATCAAGAGGTCCGGTACTGGGTCCAGAATCCAAGGCTGGGCTAGAAGATGGGGGTGAAGGAACGCAAACCAAATCTGTCAAGGCCAATAGGGGGCAATGAGGATCATCTTGCATCCCAATGATTTTGCTTTTTGAATGACATTTGGAATTAGGGGAAAGGGGGGGAATGCATAAAGGAGTCCCTGAGGCCAATCATGGACTAGAGTGTCCCTGGGTATCTGACCTTGAGGAGGAACAAGGGAGAAGTAGCTGCTGCATTTGTTGTTGAGGGGAGAGGCAAAGAGATCGCAGTAAGGCTGGCCCCATTTGCAGAAAATAAGATCCACAATTTCCTGTTTCAGAGACCACTCGTGAGGCATGAGGATAGCTGTGCTGAGCCTGTCCGCTATTACGTTGGATGTCCCAGGGATATGCGTTGCTGTCAGAAAACGTTGGGAGGAAAACACCCAATGCCACAGTCTGAGGGCCTCTCAGCACAAGGGGTAAGACCTGGTTCGACCCTGTTTGCTGATGTACCAAACCACTGACATGTTGTCTGTCTGTATTGCAGTAGTCCCGGCAGGGAGAGAGTCTTGAAGAGCTTGCAACACTAGGAGCACCACTTTCATCTTCAGGACATTGATGTGCAAGTGGTACTCGTGAGGTTGCCAAGTGCCTTGGACTGTCTTCCCTAGATAATGCCCCCTCCCATCTTATCAGGGAAGCGTCCATGGTCACTGTGGCAACCGGATGGGATTCCATGAAAGGTCTGCCCTGAGTCACTAGTAGGGAGACCATCCACCAGGAAAGGTGTCTTTTGCAAGATTCCGTAATTAGCATCATGTGAGACATGGGTAATTCCTGGAAGGACCATTGTGTGAAAAGAAGCCACTGAAGGATTCTCATGTGAAAGCGTGCTAAGGGAACTAGAAGAATGGCTGCTGCCATGGACCCTAGAGCTTGAAGAACATATTTGACTTGAATTCTTTTGCTACTCAGGAGAAGTGACACCTGTTGTCGAATAATGGAAACTCTTCCCTAAGGCAATTTTACAATCATTTTTCTTGTGTCTAGCTGCTCTTCTATGTATGTAATAGACTGACAGGGCAACAAGGCAGATTTTTTGAAGTTTATTGTAATGCATAGTTTAGCACAGGATGTGATGGTGTAATCTTGTGCCTCTATAAGTTGTTGCCTGGTGGTAGCAGTGAGGAGCCAGTCATCCAAATAAGGAAACACCTGGAATCCTAGACATCTCACATGAGCCACAACTACTGCCATGCATTTGGTGAATACCCTGGGGACTGGGGTGAGACCAAAGGGCAGAGCTCTGAATTGGTAATGACTGGCTCCTAGCAGGAAGTGTGGAAATTTCTTGGACCGTCTGTCCATTTTTATATGATAGTATGCATCCTGAAGATCTATAGAGCACATCCAATTGTCCTGACCCAGAAAGGGGAGAATGGACTGCAGTGTTACCATCCAGAACTTTTCTTTTTGTACAGATTTTTTTAACCTGCTGAGATCCAGAATTGGTCTCCAGTCCCATGTCTTTTTGGGCACTAAAAAGAATCCTGAGTAAGTTCTGGATCCTACTTGGTCTGTGGGGACTTCCTGGATGGCTCTTTTTTCTAGCAGTCTAGAAACTTCTGTGACTGCCTGATCCCTTAGATTGGGAGGAACATCTGGGATGGATTATTTTGAAACAAGATGGGGTTGATGAAAGGGAATCTTGTAACCTCCGGATATAATGGATAGTACCCATTTGTCTTTTGTAATATTTTGCCAAGCGATTGGTTACAATGAAAGCCTTCCCCTGACTGCCTACAGAGTTGAGCAGTCGGGCATCCATTCAGGGATGTTGATAGGGTTTGAAAGAGAACGTATCTCTGTCACCCTGATTTTGCGGACCCCCTCTGCCACAAGGGCAGCATCTGCCATTGTTATTATTTCCCCTCTGCCCATGGGGGAAAATTCACCACGTGCATCAGGCAAGGGTCCCTGGGATTTTCAAAACCACATCTTTCCACCTTTCTGACCCTTTGGGTATGGTCTGGTAGGAGTGGAAAAACGGACTCCCACATCAGAGAGCGTCTTGCCTTCCTGCTGGCACCTGGTAAGTGTGTCTTTCACCTGAGGCCCAAAGAGAGAGGAGCCATCAAAGGGGGTATTGGTGAAGGACGCTCTGAAATGTTCCACAAACTGACACAGCCACAGCCAAGAATGTCTCCTAAGAGCCACTCCTGTTCCTGCAGCTCTGCTAGCTCCATCAGCGGCATATGAAATAAGCCTCATGGAGGAGTTGACTATTGAATTTAGAGTTACCAGCTGGGTAGCTACCTTGGCTAAAGCTCCCTCAGCTGTGGGATCTTGTACGGTATCTCCAAGCTCTTTTAGGAGATCCCTCTAAAGTCTAGTAAAATGGGAAAGATAGTTCATGGACCTAAGGGAGAAGGTCACTGATGAGAGCATTTGCTTCCCATATCTGTCCATCGTATGAGAGTCTTTATTTGGTGGATGGACAGATGAGAAGGTTTCAGCTAACTCTCTTTGTGGCTGCTGCTACCACCATGGCATCACAAGAATATAAATTTATTGGGTCTCCTCGGGACAGGTTCCATGGAATCTGGAGCTGACCAAGCCTTTCGAGACACCTACAGACATGAGTGGATCAAAAGGCAGAGACACCCAGGAGGTGGAAGGTCAGGAAGCAAATGCATCCAGGTATACAGACTCATCCTCAAAGGGGGCTAGGGAAGTCAAGCTATACCTCTGCCTAAGAATCTCAAGAATGTCCGAAAAGGAAACATCTTCAGAGGGAGACCTTGGGGACCCCTCCGATTCATCCAGGTCTGTATCTGAGGTGACAGATTCAGGGGAGTCTTGGTGCTTCCTCTTGCACTTTTCCTTCCAGAAAGTCTGCTCAGAATGCTCTGGGGAGGGTTTGGTTGCCTATGCTTTGGGGCTGGAGGAGGAGCAGAGGTCGTCACAGGCACTGAAGGGATGGAGCCGATGGGATGGATAGTGGGGCCTTCTGTGGGGACAGCACTCTCTGCATGACCTCGAAGGTGTCATGGTCTCGACACAAAAAGGGCTCCGGCTCCAAAGAGATAGGAATCCCACTCTGAGCTGATGCTCCAAGAGGGAGAGTGGGGTCGGCCAAGGGTACGATGCCACTTCCCCCCTCGGAGCCAATGAGATAGCTTCGGTGCCCAGATACCTCGATGGGAGGAAGAACAGAGGTAATTGGAGCCAACATCGGAGCTGAAGAGGATGTCATCAGAGCCGAAGGAACCACTATCTGAGTCCATGGACTCTGGCTCCGAACTAAGCATAGTCAGAGGAGGAATTGAAATTGAAGCGGATGGAGCCGAAGCCTGTTGAGGCAGGCTCAAAAGCATTTTTGCAAGGGCCCGTGACTTCAGCAACCTACTGACCACTCTCTCCACATTCTGATTCGATAACCTCGAGGATCAAAAGGAGTGGGAAGATGAGTGATGACTGGCTTTACTCTGAAATAAGGGTGATTGTGGCACCGAGTGAATTGGCTCCAATGAAGGAGACCTAGCTCATTTGTGGCTTTGAGATGGCTCCGAATTAACAGTTGGAGCCGACTGAGGAGTAGTCTTCTCGGTGCTAGAGGGCACTGACACACTTGGTTTGTCAAGCTCACAGGTCGATACCGAACATGGAGCCGATGGCTTGACTGGTTTCAGAGATTTCACTGGCTGAGAAGCTTTTGCCGGAGAATCCTGTTTTAACAATCCACGGACGATTATCTTGTTTTCCCACTCCTACAAGACCCTTGGACTAAAGGCATGACAAATAGAACAAGAGTCCTGCAGGTGCAGAGCCCCCAAGCAGTAAACACAACTAGTGTGCCCATCTGTCCGAGACATCTTCTGACAGCATGAGTCACACCTTTTAAACCCTGAGGTTTTACCTTCCTTAGACATTTTTAAGTACCACAAAAAGACACACTACGATAATAAGCTAAAAATTATATTAATAAAGACCTTAAAGGAGAGCCTCTAACTTAAACATCTGTCCTTAAAAAGGGGGGGGGAGAACTCTCTAACTTAAACAAGTTCAGGGAACAACAGAAGGCCTAGCGACTAAAGGGCGATGGACAACACAGCACAAAAAAACACAACAAAGGATGAGATAAGGGGTTTACAACTAAAGAAACTCACAAACTACTATAACAGAGAAAAAATATAACAATTCTTCAAGTAAAATATTTCACTTTAAATAGAGAAAAAAGTTATACTAAGCCTGAGCCAGTATTGACACAACCTCGCAGCTAAAGCAGCAAACGAGATCTGGGTATCTGATGCTGGGCATTCTGGGATAAAGGGTAGCCTCGAGCCAGTAAAGAGCTCTCGAGCTATAGAAAGTGGTTGAATCGGAGCCGAGGATCAGCTCCGAACCAATCCAGCAAGAACAAAGGCAAGATTGGACAACTTAACATCATCAGATTTTACAGCCCATCCCACTACATATGCAATTCAACAGTAATTTGGTTTCAGCTTCAGTAAACCCTGAACATTTCCCAAGGATGGTTGGCTTTGTTGCTAGTTAAGTTTTCAGCATAAATTGTGGCTGGACTGCTTCTTTTTAAGCTTCAGGGATGCTAAACTGTATGACCTTTAATTTGTGGAGTGTTCTCAGAACATTACAAGGTAGTACACATCATCTGTATTAAAAAAATCAGCACACGTTCTAACCTAAACCAGAGTAGCCCCCAGGCTGCTGCACATCTCAAAATGTCCAACTTGTAAAGCTTGGAAAAGTGTGGACTAAAGAACAGGTTGCATCATTGCAGATGTACGTTGCATTGAATCCAGTGGAGAATATTGCTGGAGTACCAGCTTTCACAGAAGAATAAGCTTTCTGGCCTGACAAAGGCTATTCAGTAGCATCACATAAAATGTCAGTACAAGTGGTTGACAGCTTAAAAATGGCTTCGTTCCCCAAGTCTTCGTCTAATTTACTTTTATGAATGAAAGTAAATGTTGCTCAGTTTTCCTAATTTGTTAGTCCTTCTAGAGCACAATTATTGTAATCATACATCTCAACTGTACAGATTTTCACAGAATGTCCAGATTTTTACCTCATATTTTTGTTCTGTTTTTCACATAAATTGTGGTTTTCTGGAAAATTACTGGCAAATCATTAAGGATTGAAGTTAGAAAATACTGACAGACATTTGAGTGACAGATTTCATACCCTTCAGAAAATTCATGCTAATGCAAAACCTGTTAGTCTATCAACTTTCTAAGTTTGTAAAAGTAATATTTAACAATTGTCCCTATTTTTGGTCCTTTATCCCACTTTTATTTATGACTTTATCCAGATTTCTTGCTCTTAGAGGTTGAGAGGTATGTTATTGTTGCCTCCAATAAGTCAAATAGTGTGGAAGCCTTTCTCTCGTTTGCAGGTAGAGGATGGCAGAGATAGATAAAGCTCGTTGACAAGGACAGACTAGAGACCTGCATACTAGAGGAGCTGATGATGTGTAGGAATGAGTGGTCATCACCACTTTGTCCATCCTGAGGGATGGAGGTCCAACCCACTGCAGCACCAGCGCTCACGGAAGAGAAAGGTACACACCATGTAGTGTAAGGGCAAAACTTTGTTTGCATGGTGACCTTCATGAGTCATGTGCAGGAAATGCTAACTTCCACAGCAGAAGGCATAGCTCACACTTGCATCTGCCAGTAAGAGTGCTGGCCACTGGGACAAGAGTTAATTAGGGTCAGATTAAAAGCACGATGGCTGCCTGAGGGATAACCAGTCATGACTGACCTTTGTCTATGAGAAAATAATGGGCTTGATGGAGTGGAGAACTGAGACTCAGCAGACTACAAGGTGAGAACAGAAAACTCATGCATGCACAGAAAAAGAAGGGGAGATGTGATCTTGGACAGAAATGGGAAGAAAAGTAGACAAAAAGGCAGAAAAAGAGTAAAACGTCTTTGTACATAAAGGCCTGCAAGTCCAAAAGCATTGTTGTGAAATTGACAGCAGTCAGTAAAGCTCTATTCCAAGAAGCAAACTTCAAACTGACTGAATTAGCTGAACCAAATGGATCCTTGGTTAAATTTTCTAATTTAAGTCTATATTTGGTTCAAGGCCTTTACCACATGGCCTCACATGAAGAATCATTTTCAGTAATAACAAGAGGTGAAAGAGGCAATACCACAGGGTTCTATGGAAGACAGGCTGAGACTGAAGAACAGTGCAATCTTAGTAAAGGAATAAGACAGCTATGTACTTCATGTAGATACTGAAGTGATTCTTTCTTCATTGAAGGTAGACACGGCTAATTAACAGTTGTGGCAGCGTGCTGCAAGATATACCAGTCTTTGACAATGCTAGCCCATGTAATGTGTTAAAAGTTATTTGCAATATACTGCAGCAATTTCTTTTGAATATGAAGCATGCCTTTTTGAATCTTGATTCATTATTTATTTTTACAGGCAAACAACCGATCCAACAGATCACATATATTTATAATCATTAGGGTGATGATGATGCTGATTTCAGTCATTGAGGAACCAGCCAAATTGCTAAACTGTGTGGTAGGTACCAGAAGATTAACTGTATTTCTTTATTCGTACATTATGCATAGTGCCTCTTCCTTTCTTACAGCTTTGTATTCTCTGCCAAAAAAATGATAATTGGATGTCTATAAATACAGCTTTGGATAAATAAATACAAAATTATTTTTTGACTGTGAAAATAAAATGAAGAAACACTTTGTAGTGCATAGAGCTCCCAAATTACGTTCAAAAAGTGGCTAAATTATATCCTGGTACAGAGTTGCTATAGCAAGAGACCCTACCTTAACAACATTTAGAGTGGTGCTTAACAATTGCCCCTATGTATTTTTAAGGTTGGGTCTGCACTAATAGCAGACAGCGCTGACTAGAAAACAGCAGCACCAGGAGATGAAATAGCTTAGTTTCATCTCATTTTTCTGCCAGCTGTCTGCTAAAGTAGACATGCATTTTGAATTTAACTGCTTCCCTAGATGGGGAATGTGTAAGGACGCTTACACTTCCCCACTGCTTTACCAGCTTTCAAAGTTGATATGATGCTTTGAATTTTTGTTTTTTAAAATAATTTTTTACTAGCTAGTAGTACATGGAGAAGATAAATTTCCATGCACTACAAAGAATTATGATTGGCTCTCTGATCATAACAAAGAATTGTGTTGTCGATACGGATACAAAGATTCACCTCTCGAGCTTCCCTGTTGAGGTGGATTTCTTGGCATCCATGTCTCTTAACATATAGTATGCTCATTACAATCGGCAACTGGATTCTAATACTCTATACTGAGTGCATATGATGAAATACATTTTATACGGATACTGTCCAATCGCTGTATTTCACTAGCTTGTACTTCCATACTATTTTTTTTTTAATCTAAGGAGGGGGCCTGCATTTCAGGTATCTACCACTCGGGCAGCAGTTATATTATACATAATTGTCTCCTCAGCCTGTGACTCAGTCAGTGCTTCTCTTTAGAACAGTAAGGCGTAGTAAAATAACCTAGCAGCTTTTAACTTTTTATCCCAAGTTAGTCACATCAAAGTGCACCCCCCCATCTTATCAGTTCAAGTTCTTACAGACTTGCCTTCACTTTTGCCTCCAGCCAACAATTTAAATATCAAGTATAAAATCGGCAAACGAATGAAAGAACACCGTTCGCCTGATAAACTCTTTGTGGTTGTGACCACTAATTATTGCAAAAGTAAATTCTTGTAATTAGGTTTTCAGCAAAATTTTTACTTTTAAAAGTCACTTGAATACTGTAAATGGGAGCCTGGTTGCTGACTGGCATACTCATTCAATTATTACATCCTGGCAGATGCTACAGCCAGAACCTACCTTCTCCCATCCTTTATGTATGCTTCACCAATACTAACAATTCTGAACAAAGCTGATAATAAAAAACTGGAGAGATGCTGTGATGAAATTGTCAAATTCTCTGCAAAAAGCTTCTCCCCCACAAAACCCATCACTACACTGCTGTGAAAGTGCTACACTGGTTAGAGCTTTCCCAACATTTAACATACACCCATAAAATTAATTGTGTACCACATAAATGCCCCTCACTCCAACATACATTTCAACCTCACTCTTGTAACACACCCCTAAGATGTAAAAACTAATCATTGTTGCAAGTAAATACAACAACAGTTCAAGTGATTCACTTTATTCAAACTATGCTCCCAAACTTTGGAACGCTATCCCTCAGGATCTCAAACTCATATTAGCTACCTTCAAAAGTAAGACCAAACACCACCTAAGAGCAAACGGGCTTTGTTCATGTACTACTCCAGGGTAGCATTACCGTTATACCTACCTTAACAATAATACAGTTCAGTCTCAATTACATCCTTGTCACCTAGACTCCATCTCACCTTTATTCACACAATACCATAATTCTATAATGTCTGTAATTATACAGACCCAGTCTAATCAGCCACCCTCTTTTTCTCATAATTTTCTATCCAGATAAAACTTTTCACCTCTTCTTCTTCTCCTTACTCATAAATATCTCCACTCACCATCCCTCTTCACTCTTTCTTATCCTTTGAAGCAAACCTCCAACTAATTTTCTTTTGCCTTAGTTCTCTCTCCAACCACATCCGGCCCATAAACTCTCTACTCCCACCATTTACCACCCGATGCTGCACACTAAGAATACTGCTAGGTATCCGACTCAACTCACCTACATGCCTCCTAACAATATTAACAGCCAAAACTGTTTACCAATGTCACTCAACAAATCTAATGTTGATAATAATAGAACTCCAAACATCAATTTTATACATTTGTCATGTTATAATTGTACCTCTATATACCCTATGTCAATGTCAAACTGTAAGCTGTACTTATGTACAGTTTATCTAGCAGCATTAGTGGTACTATGGCATGTATTCTACCAATATCTGTGCAACTATGGTTTGCATTTCTGAAGTCTTAATCTCTTTATAACTAATTTTGTGGTGCTTTTCTCCCCAGGCCTCTGAGGAAAATGTGTCCTGCCCAGTCATACTTTTCCAGTAAACAAAGACAAATAAGTAAACAAAATAAAATAAATATAGCTGCCACAGCTGGTATAGACAGGTAGGGTGAAATTTTCCTGGCCCAAAAGTGAAGCGAGTTAACTTTTGCCCCTGATTTCTCAATATTAGTATGGAATGTTAGTGGCTGATTTAGCCACAGCAGTTGATTGTTTCTATTGGTGTGCCACAAAGAGTAGTGATACAAAGTGACTTCTGTGATTTTTAAAGTTTTTCTGCAATGCCAAAAAAAAGCTTTTTGTTTTTGTAGTTGTGTTTCCATTGTAGAGTTGTTGTGGTTCGACCCAAATATTACCATTCCATCAACATAGAGGATGAGATGTTGAGTAAAAAGGTCATGAGGTAGTTTATTACTGGAATAGAAGAGAAGAAATGGGTAGAGTAGAGAACAACAGCCAGTATAGAACCTTGGGGTACTCCAATTGAAATAGGTGTGGGCTGAGAAAGGAAAAGCCTAATTTAACTTGGAAGAGCCTGTTCAACAGGAAGTCTTGGAACCACTTGATGGATGTAATGACAATATTCTGAAGAGGAAGAAGGAGCTGTTGACGGCTGAGATCAATAAATATTGCTCCTGTCAAGTTACCTTTCTCCATGCTGATGAGAATTCATCATAAAGTACTTTCACTGTACAATGACCTGTCCAGAATCCATGCTTTTTACAGTAAGGAGGTAGTGCTGTTGAGCAGAGCTTGAAAATTGGATACACGTTATTTTTTCTAGCATCTTGGCAAGAGCAAGTAGGAAGGAAATCGGTTGAAAATGTGAGGTGGTTTAGAGTGTTTGGGCAGAGGGTTAATGAGTGCTGTTTTCCACATATTTGGCATTAAATTTTGTATCCAGCAACAGTTAAAGATGTGACAAAGAGACTCTGCTAGAAATTCCCTGCAACGGTAGATAAACCAAAGGAAAAATGTAGTCTGTACCTTGTGGGGGGGGGGTCTGTGTGCATGTCATCAAGAAGGTTACTGATTTCTTTGCGAGTCTTTTTTGAAGTAAAACAGGGAATGAAGGAAGGGAGCTGTGGTAGAGAGGAGGGGAAGCTGTTGATTGTTTATGGAGGGTGGCTAAACTCTCTGATGAAGTCACAGCAGGTGAGTGGTCCTTGATTACAATGGGTTTGGTTTACCGAGGATTTGGTTTTCGAGGAATTGTATCCAGTGAGCAGACTAACCTCATGCCATAAGTGTTTGGATTTATTTGAGAAAAAGTTGTTTGGTTTTGATATGGTTTGCGTTGTGCCTTTATAAGGATTGTTTAGATATGTTCTTAACTTTATTAAAGATAGCATGATTGCCAAGGGTTTGGCTGTTTATTTTATCTTTTTTAATGAATGCCAGGCTTCATCCCTTAGCTTGAGGAGAGCTGTAGACTTTTTGGTGGACCATAGGGTTTTGTTCGTGTTTAAAACCTTAATTTTTTTTATTTACTTTACCATGGGGAAGAATCTGTCTTTGTTAGAGGATTTAGGTTAAGGTTATTGCTGCTATGTTAGGGTCTTTGATGTTCAGCATGACAGATCAGTTAAAGGTTGCCAGATGTTTTTTCAGTCTGATGATATTTAGTATGAATTGGGCTCTGAATGAGATTAGTTTACAGCAAGATTGCTGATCTGAAAGATAACTGGTGAGTGATCACTGAAGGTAGGTGGAAGAAAGGTCAACAGTCGTGTAGTGTTTATAGCATGGTTGTCTGATGTTACTTGGGATGTCTTATATCCCTTTTATTTTTTTCCCATCTTCTCTGTTTATTTAATCAATACATATCAGCTTCATACATAAAAACATTGCTGCCTAGTCTTCCACAAACTGAGAAACAGTTCTGATGGAGTAAAGGTCCTCTACCTAAGAAATTCTATATAGTTCTTTGAATATTAATGCTTAAAATTCCCAAACAAAATACTGTTGTCCTGTCTCTCTCTACTGAGCAAATGTGCAAGTATTGTAGTATGAATGAACTTTCGAAAGGCTGTGCCTAATACTCTGCTTAATTGTAGTAGCATATAACAAGTACACTAAAATCATAGCTGTGAACATTACTCCCTCTCACACTCTCTCTACCTCAACCTTCTTAAATTGCTACCATGTTGCACATAAACAGTACCAACAGACTCCAATGGCGGACTAATTCTTACAGTTGTGCTTTTCAAAAATATTACTTGTGATTAGTTAATTTTTGCAAATTGACTCCTTCTACTACATTTAAATGCTAAAGCCTTTCAAAATGTGGAAAGATCTTGAAGCTTGGCAGCTGTGGCTACTCTTACACCTGGCATTATAGCCAAAAAGAACCTTTGGACACCTGTAGTACCTTTTCCTGCTTTAAAATATTGGCAGTTGGCATTTTGGTTCACAATTGCACAACTCAACCAATGGAGAATTATAATTTAACATAACGAGCTGTTAGTGGTTATAACTGGCAGCAGGTCTACAGTGTTTTACAGTTCCAAGCAGTATTTATGTTTTACAGCTGTAGCAGACAGACAGGCTGTGGTATCTTACAAAATAAAGATATATTTTAAAGCTATGACTGACAGCTGAATAGCTTATCCATGAGGTAAGGAAATGGAAAGACTGCGTGGGCAAGAGAGACCTTATCAGCTGCCATATTCTGCATTTTAAAGCATCCAGGCAGCAGTACTGTGCATGTCATACTGCAGCGCATGTCATACTGCAGTGCCTGTCATACTGCAGCCTGCAAAACAAGTGGAGTAGCAAATTTTTAGCATCATTCACTTTCTCTGAGCTGTAGTTAGTTTACATGCACTATAAAGATAAATGACCAGAAGTTACCTGCCTCCATAAAGCCTGTTTTAACAAGAAAGGGGCACACTTTGACCTAACTGCTGCTTGATGTTAGCAGCTGCAACTGAGTCTAAGAATGTGGAGACGTGATTACCTATATATCTCACACCACGGCAAGGCATTTGGATGTTCTGAAGATCATATCTTTGGTCTTTTTAATAAGGGATAACCTCTTTGGGTCAACCATTTAGGGGTGGTTTTGACGTGTTTAGAGAAAGCATCGCTGACGTTGGTGAATGAGGTTTCAGAAAGCCCCATAATTAGGCCATCTGCTGAAAAGCAGCACATATACCATCAATACCAAGAAGCTTAATCCTGAAAGCATTAAATGAAAATCAGGAAAAGTAAAAGCCCCAAGACTCAGCTTTCAGAAACACTAATTTGCTCTGTAATGAGTGTGACAGTTTCCAGTTTTAACCTTGAAGAAGCATCAGAATGTAGCTCTCAAACCAGCACAGTTGGTGGTAACCTGTTGTGTAAGTTCCCATTAGGGGTGTAGGATGGTGAAGGACGTAGAAGGGCTTAGTCAACTCGTTAATAATTTTCCCTTGGAGTTTACTACTGTCCATGTTTTAAAACCAAACTATCTCTGATGCTAACTGCACCTGTCAGGATTTAGTGTCCTCCTTAAAGTCGTGCTGTTGGGAACTCGGGGAAACCAGGAAGGCTCAAGTGGGTGGTGAGCAGGAAGGCAACTGCTGTCTGAAAGAGAAGAAGGTAGGGAGATGGATCAGTAGGACAGAGGAGCAGGGGATTTCCTAGCTTGGAAAGAGAAATAACTGCTGATGCTTTTTGTAGTTCAGGGGAATAAGACTGAGAAGTACTTTCATGTTATAATACTTAGCGAATAAATAGGGCATTTTCTATCCTCAAAAAAGTTCTTGAATTTCTCCTTTATTGTTGCAAATTTGACTTTTTCGTCTTCGCAAATTATAAATGTAGTAAACACCTTTAGGGTTTTCTGTCTGTGTGCATGCAGAAATATGGAGCTCAGACTACAAAAAAAATAATGGCCGCCATTACTTTATATTTGCTAAGCAGCACGTTTGCTGTTTAGTGAGTGTAAAAAAAAAATTGAACGGAAAAAAAGTGTGTGTATGTATATGTATGAGTGTGTTTATGTTTCTGTCTGCATGTGTGAGTGAATAAGTGTATGAAAGCTGTGTGTGTGAGAGATCGAGAGAGAGTGAGTGCGATCTTGTGTGAGTGAATGCATGTATGAAAGCAGAGGAGACTATGTGAGAGAAGGAGAGAGCATGGTCTTGTGTGCATAGCTCTTAACTATACAAAATTTCACAATGTCCAGATTTTTGCCTTTTCCTCATACAATTTGTGGTTTTCTGAAGTTTTGTGACAAATCAGTGAGGAGTGAATTCATTAAATAATGACAGGCATTTAAGTTTCAGGCTTTATATCTTTCAGAAAATGCATTGTAATACAAGACCTGTTATTCTAGCAACTTTTTAAGTTTATAAGAGCAATATTTAAAATTTGTTCCTATGTTGGGGCTTTGTCCCCCCCATTATTTTTGGCTTTGTCCAGATTTTTTGTACTAAGAGGGTTAAGTTATGCTTGTGTGAGTGAATGCGTCAATGAAACCAGAGAAGACTGTGTGTGTGTGTGTGTGTGTGTATATGTATTATGAAAGCAGAGGAGACTGTGTATGAGAGACAAAGACAGAACGGGCTCTCTGTAAAACTGTTGTGTTTTACTTACTTGTTTTTAAGTACTATGATTCACTCATTTACTTATTTTTTTAAGCATTAAATTATTTTTTATATATTAATTTTGATGTAAAATGCTTCATTCAATGCCATTAACATATACTACAGAAAGTTTGAAACATTAGGAGGAGGAACTGTTTTACATCAAAAATATGTAAATAAATAAATAAATAAATACTATATAATATAGTACTTAAAAATAAATAAGTAAAACACAACAATTTATACAAAGAGACCATGCTCTAAGCACAATAATGCCCTCCAGGGTGTGCTTAATGTGTAATTAATGCCCTTCCAGGAGTGTAGAGGCCCTCTGCCCGTGGCATTAGGCCTGATAACACCCCTGGACAGGCATTAATTATACATTAACTCACACCCTGTCAGGCATTATTGCTTAAATATATTCATTTGTACATAACGTCTCCAAAGCAGTGATGTAGCGGTACTGTAACAGTGTACATGAATGAGGGGTCATTTTCTGTCTCCTGCATCAGATGGCTTCAAATGCTTCACTCGCTTGGAAAATGGTGCATTTGTTCATAAATTTACATATCACTGAGATCTTCAAACAGAAAAAGAGAGAAGATACATTTTGACAAAGCTGATGCGGTTTCCAAACTCATAATTAATAGTAACAGCATTCAGTGCATGAAAAATACTATTGGCAGTATAACTGTTGAAATTAACTATTTAACAAGATGCTTGTCTGTCTTTAATCAATATTTGCAACTGTTGCAGTGAAAAGTATGTAATGTCTGCAGTTTAGAGCAGTCATGACTCTTCTGAATTTAGATGGATCAACTCTTCATAATTTTTGGAAAGTTTAAATTCACTTTATACATTAATTTCGGTCAACAACAGTGTTAAAATTCATCTGAACTGTTCTTCAGTAATGAGTAGGTCACCGGATATTTATCTAAAAAAAATCCATCCATCCAAAACCTGTTTTCCCATTTTTGCACATGGGGTCAGGTGTGACTTCAACAGTGACAGTCATCTGCAGACAATGTTCACACTGCTCTGAAGTATTTTCTGAAGAAAATATAGTACCAGATCTTTTTTTTTTCAATTCTCATCTCTCTCTGTTACATGTAAAAGATTCAGAGAACTTCTTTTAAGGTATGATTTAGAGGCATCGGTCTGGGTAACAGACTGGCTTAGCATCATACATTGCTCATCTGTATAGAGTGAGAATAATATTTACATTAATTGGAAGCACTTTATTTACAGTTCATTGCCCTAACCCAGTACGACAGTTGTGACTGATTTACCACATCCCAATGAACGTAGGTTATCCTCATGCTGTGCAGATTATATCAGTGCTGACCGTGGCCAAGTTAGCTTAATGCTAATCACAGCATACTGGGTACAGGACAGCCAGGATACTGGGAATAGTAATGCATTGGGTAAATGGGAACCAGGTAACTGGGAATGATGTTGCATTGAATACAGGGCAGCCAGATTACAGGGAATGATGGTGCACTGAATACAGGGTAGTGAGGTTACTGGGAATGATGGTGCACTGAATACAGGGTAGTGAGGTTACAGGGAATGATGGTGCACTGAATACAGGGTAGTGAGGTTACTGGGAATGATGGTGCACTGAATACAGGGTAGTGAGGTTACTGGGAATGATGGCATACTGGGTACAGGGGAGCCAGGTTACTAGAAATGATGGTGTACTGGGTACAGGGGACCCAAGTTTTTGGGAATGATGGTGCACCGAATACAGGGCAGCTATATTACTCGGAATGATTGTGCTCTGGGCACAGGGCAGCCAGGTTACTGAGAATATGGTGCACTGGATACAGAACAGCAAGGTTACTGGGAATGATGGTACACCTGGATACAATGCAGACAGGTTACTAGTAATGATGTTGTACTTGTAATAGGGCAGCCAGGTTACTGGGAATATGGTGTACTGGATTCAGAACAGCAAGGTTACTAGTAATGATGATGTACTTGGTATAGGCCAGCCTGGCTACTGGTGAAATGATGTGCTGGATACTATGCAGTCAGCATCTAATGTAGGGTCTGTATGCATCTACTGCCAAGTATCTGTATTAATATTGCTGTAGCAAAATCTGTTTCCTAAACTGATTACTTCATTTTTCTCTCTTTGATTAGATATTTGAGCCAGACACCTACATTCATTACTCAGATATTTTTAGAAGCAAACAGGAAGAGAAACAGACAAATGTGTTGAACAACCTCTCTTCCGCCAGTAGTCAGCCAAGCATTTATACTGATGTTGGTAAGTCAGAACTGAGTTCTTCTTCAAGAATCTGTGTCCAAAAGTAACATAAGCAAGCAGGTGTAATATGGTTATGAGGGGATCAAGAATCTCTGTCCAAAAGTAACATAAACATGCAGTTGTAATATGGTTAGAGGGGATCAAGAATCTGTGTCCAAAAATAACATAAACGAGCAGGTGTAATATGGTTATGAGGGGATCAAGAATCTGTGAATCTGTGTCCAAAAGTAACATAAGCGAGCAGGTGTAATATGGTTATGAGGGGATCAAGAATCTGTGTCCAAAAGTAACATAAACGAACAGGTGTAATATGGTTATGAGGGGATCAAGAATCTGTGTCCAAAAGTAACATAAACGAGAAGGTGTAATATGGGTATGGGGGGATCAAGAATCTGTGTCCAAAAGTAACATAAACGAGCAGGTGTAATATGGGTATGAGGGGATCAAGAATCTGTGTCCAAAAGTAACATAAACGAGCAGGTGTAATATGGTTATGAGGGGATTTTTTGTAGGAGTAATTTCTGTACAGGTCAGTGGAACAGACTCCAGGAATTAAAAAAAAAAAAAAACCTCCTAAAGAAGGATAGTCCAGCAGCAGGCAAGGCAGACCACCACAATCAGATATAAAACAAATGCAGTGACTTTCAAAATATAAAGCATTTTTGTCTGGTTACAAACACGCTATGCACAACCATACCATAATACATAAATTGATAAAAAGTATACTTTAGAAACATGCAAAAAGTTGTGCTCCTTTAAAATAGTTTATTTTCTTAGTGACTGAAAATTCCTCTCATGATGAGAGGTAGTGATTCTGAGAATTAGACATAAAGGAACTTTTCCGGTAATTGATTTTAGGGGACACCTATCCCCTGGTCTGAATGAAGGCACTAATACGGTGCAAATTTAAGATCTATTAGAATTATTTGCAACCATTTTCAGAACCTTTTTATAATTAACATGCAAATTTGTGAATATGTGAATGCTTCTGATATCTGCTTTTGATTATGTGAGATTAATGGATGATTTAAACAGAATGCAGACCTGATTTGGTTGCTTTCATTCAGAAGTCAGCCATTATTTCTTAGTCCCATGTACTCCCCTTCTAATGTACCCCTACCTAGTCCTCTTCAGTTCCTTCCAAGTTTTCACTTTTCCTGCTCCACCTTCATATTATTGCCTCATTTCTTTACATCTTCTTTTAATCTCTCTCCGAGTATAACCCACATTCTCCATTTGCCTCCTCCCTCATCCTGCATTACTTTCCAAAATTATTTCTAGGTCATTCTTATCCAAGGTAGAGCTAACCCCTCTGCTGATGACTCTAACCTCACCTCTATTACGTCTCTTTCTTCTCTCAATTCACTTTTTCTCTTTATTAACATCATTTTCCAGTTTTCTATATACTGTACGTGCACCAGCCTTGATGCATTAACTGTCAGGCAAGCCTGCAGGCATTCTTTCAAATCTGGTATCCCTAGTCTTTTTCCATTGTTTCTGTGATTCCTTCCTAAACTACTCCAGGCCTTCCCCTTCCCCATACACATTTCAGCTTCACCTTCTTTAATAAGTACTTTTTGGTATGCCTTGAAATGCCTGTTCTGAGTAAATAAACTGTGGCATAATGCACATCTGTAATACTTGTACTTTTTGATCAACATGAAGGTTTATTTCTCTCCATTTTTCCAGTTGCTCCTTAACTCTTTCGTATATCCCCTTCATGTATACTCTTAATGGATTATTCTACTTTCTGAGTAGAATACCCAATTACGTCCTTTCCCCAGCATCTCTTAAAACCTCACATCTCCTTTCAAATCCTTTCTCCTGTTTACAGTCAATACTTTAGTTTTATCTTGATTTCCATTATATTCTAAAGTCCTCCCAAATACTTGTAAAATGTCTCATAGATTTCTTGTCTGCCCTTTGACGTCATACAACTGAGGTCTTCTTTTTCTCTGCTCCTCAACTATACTCACTCCTTCTGCTCCTCCTTGTTGCATCCTGTAATGGTTCAATGTACAGCACAAATAATAACAGACAGGGAAGGCAGCCCTGCCTCATTCCTCATCCTCTCTTAATTTTTTTCTGAAAGTCTTGCCCTTATCTTCACTTTCGCTAAAGCACCTTCATATACGTGTTGTTATTATTATCCATCTGTTTGAGAACCCATTTCTTCTTACTATTTCAAATAGCTACCTGAGCCCCACCCTATCAAAGGCCTTCTCTGCAGCCAAAGACATTAAAAGCATTCTTTTCAGATTAGCAGTTATCCTTCTATCCCCTACAAATCCTGACTGGTTCCTACGTATCAGTCTTGGTAGTATTTTTCCCAACCTTTCAGCCTGTACCATTATAAAGCACTTATAACTATGGTTCAGTACTGATATTGGTCTACATGAGGCTAGCCATCTTGTCTGGTTTCCTTCCCTAAGTATTACTGAAATTTCCATCTCTTTACCATTATTATAATATTGGTCCATATTCTATTATATCTTTAAAGAGTTCTAACCATAATTTAAAAATATCCTTTTTCTGTATGTCCCAAAACTCCGTCTGTATCCTGTTGCTACCTGGAGACTTCCCTGTTGTCATCTGTTTTCCAGATATTCAGTATCTCTTCTGCCTTTATTTTGTCTAGCATGTTTCTTTTTCTCCTCCAGCTTTATCATCTCCCTTCACACTTCTCCTCCAACCACCTTATCTTGCCTTCTCCCATCCACACTGTTTCACTTTCTTTCACTTTTATTACCTCTCTGCTAGTCACTAGGCTCTATAGCCATCCCACAGCTTAATCAACTGTTTACTTACTTTCTCACATGTTGTACCTACGAACTGAATGAAAGTCGATTAGTGAAATAATCCAAGTGTGGGCTCAGGTTATACGGGATTCCCCTTAAAAGATGGGGGTTTACACTGCTGTACTGCATGCACAATTAACAGGATTTTTGGTATTTGGCAGGCAACTTTTGCCAAAAAAAAAATGCTTGCTTCATTTTTCAGTTACCATATATGCTGACTTAAGTCCTTGCAATTACTGTATGTTACAAGTTTTTGGCATCTGTACAACAGACCCTGTATCAGAATTATTTTGAAGTACAACAATCACCTTTATTAGGAAAATATTAGAAACAAAGGTGTTCCCCTGCCTGGCTTAAAATCTGAGGGTCCAGCACAGAAGTGACAATATTTATTAAAGTAGAAGGCATCCTAAATTTGATTATGAAATCTGTGCTTCTCCATGTCTCTGTGCAGCATAGGTCAATTGCTCAGCCCTGGTTGCCCACATTGTGATGTAATGGGATGCCATGCTGTGTGTGAATACAGTATGCACTCATAGTATTAGAATGTAGCCTTGTTTAAAATAAATGAATCCTACTGTAAATTAACTCTGTGGCTTGTTACCTTCAATTAAGATAAGGAGCAAGAAAAATCCATCCATACTATTTCCAAGAGGGAAAATCTTTTTAAATGTGGCACTCACAGATTTACATGAAAAACTTTCTTCCACAGTGTCTGTAGTATGGCATCACAAAATGCAACAGTACAGAAGTGAACAGAGACTGAGAAAATGATTTATACAATCAACATAAGAGGAGGCTTCCTGCTTCTTGATCAAAATATGACTTTTTGGAACTTTTACTGTACAGAACAGTAATGTGGGTCTATATTACCACATCGAAAAAGCCATTAATCGAAAGGCTTTATAACCGAAAATGCAGTTAATAGAACTTGCTTTTGTGGGGGGGGGGCTGTGCCCCCCACACCTCCCCCCCACTAATTATATACACCAACTCTGAGATTGCACTACAGTGAGAAAAGGGCACATTTTCCAATATTCACTGTACCGTGATCTCACAATACACAGTTCTTATATTGGCATTTTCGGTTATAAAGCCGTTTGATTAACGTCTTTTTCGATGTGGTAATATAGACCCCTGTAATGTTATGTCACATAGTGCTCTATTACTGTATTCAGAGTATAGAGAAAGTTAATGTATCTTTAGTGGTGACAGTTTTCTCAGAGAATTCAAGTTTTACCTTACTGTTATCACTGTGATGCAAAATACTTGTCTTCTGAAGCCTGGCCTGTATTATTACGGTATTAAGTAGGTAATGTAGCTTCTTATTTTTCTTCATTTGACTTGTTCCACATTCAGGAAGTAACTATCTAAGGAGCTGTGACAATGGCACTACAGACACATCTGAAGACAATCAAAGAAATTATGCATTCGTGTCTCAGACGGAAGCTTTACGAAAGGTATTGTGATAAGATAATATATACAAAAATAATTTAAATGTAATCGGCAACATAGTCCTGATACAGGACTACTGTCAGCTATTGCAAACTCTTCTAACCAGAGTGTACCAAGAGTTCACAGAATAGGAGCGACCATTGTAATTCAGCTCATATGGGATCATTTTTACTGGCCTCTCAGAACTCCTTCTCATTAGAAGAGTTCATGATATGTAATCAGGCATGCACAGGTTAGACTGCAACTCAAGTATTATCCAGTATTAACACACAATGCCACACTGTACTAATCGGATGTCAGCTCATCGTTTGTAGACTGTGTTTTACAGGAAAGGCTGACAGAGTTCTGTGTCCAGAATACCTGGCTGCTCCTTTGCCGTTTCTGCTGTCTTATAGGCTTCAGAAATGCAGCACAAAAATGTAGACTGGACATCTATAAAGGTGAGATCTAACAGACCGTAAAAATAACGTATGCCAAATTCATGGGATTAGCTTTAGGGCAAAGGCCCAGTTTTTCATGGAGACAAGTGGCCAGAAGAGATGACTGGCTTCAAGAAAAGATAGTGGACTTAAACTCTATGTGGAAAAGTACCAGTAAATGAAATATGATCTGCTACAAATGTACATATGCATATAGGGTTCACTGCAATATGTCGACAGATAACCTACCGATAGCAAATTGGTTGACTCAAATTCATTAAGCACACCCACTGAAACTGTGTGTGGCATAAAGAAAAATAAAACATTCTTTGCAGGGAGCTATTCCCCCTGCAATTTCAAAGTGGAGTCTTTACCCCCCCATGCCCTTTGTTACATACGAACTTTACAGTTGTGGGGAAAAGACAATCATCTTACAAGACTGTAAACAAACTTGCACAACGGCCACTTCACAGCATGAATGATTAATGTAAAATTATTCAGGGACTGGTGAATTTGAGGAATTTGGATGGGGTGACTTCATTCAAAGAGTTACCATTTATGCATGCACTCAAGGTAGATCTTGGTGTCCATATGTGTACATGTATAATTACACTCTACTGGGAAACAGCTGGCAAAAAAAAAAAAAAAATCTGCCAAATTTTACTTCAGTCAAAAAATATACTATGCAGTCTTTGCCTCCCACAGACAAATGTAACTTTTCCGAAAGTGTTTTGACCTTGGAGTTAATGTATTTAGTTTGGGGTTGCTACACCTATACATATGATATACAACAATTTTCACACACCTCCCCTCCACTGCTATGTTTGTCATCTGACCTATAATTCAAAAGTTTGCTTTTTTTTAGAAACCAAAGTTCATCCAGCGTGTTGACAGTCTAAGCAGACAATATAAATATGTGAAAATATAGATATGCATGTTCTAGATATTAAAGAATGAAAGCGCTTAGCATCAGTTTTGCCTTCGAGTGTCTTTCTTTTAGTTTATAAGAAAGAAGTTTGTTGTTTTATTTATATATATATATATTATATATATATATATATATATATATATATATATCAAAGCCAACACCCAAAACACCCGAGGACAAAAAGAGCAGACCATGATCGACAAGGTGAAATCCCAACTATATATAGTTGTGTGTAATTATATATATATATATATATATATATAAACAACACATAACCACGTTCATAGTTGCACAACTGAACCCACATACATACATACACAAAAACATTATTGTTTGAGATCAGTATATTTCTTTTGGACACTCACATTTTTTTTTTTTTTGCCATTGAATTTTATAGTCAAGCTTAATAAAAGTACAGTGATCTTCATGAAGACCCAAAATCACATACACCTTCACAGCTTGTCAGTCTTTTATACTGATTTTTAAAATGGAGACTTAGCCAATTTTCAGTCTCAATGACTCGCCTAATTTTTTGAGTGGTGTCACCTTCTTATAGAAATGCAACTATAGCATAAAGGTTAGAAGTAGATTACATGACTGAGGATATTCTTTCCAAAATCTTTTTCCTGAGGCTGGTCACAATGATCTTAGTGTTGGGATGAGTGGGTGGGGTTAAAGGGGTGAAGGTGCATTGTGTTCTGCAGGGGGTGTATGCTGTAGTATTTGAATTCTGCTTCTAATTATACATTGTGCGTATTTCTTTGATTTGACAGTATTATCTGTTTAAACCACAAGTGCAACACTAACATTTTACAAACAGCAAACAGTACTTTATACAGAATACAAATTCATATTCCTTTCAGATAAGCAAAAGCACAACTGCTATTCTTCAAAAAGGCTTCATGTCTCCAAATAATTTCCTGGCCCACCCTCCTTCTATTGCGACTTCCTTTTAGGCTACCACACACCTGTCCTCTTCTAGCACACAATCAGAGGCACTTTTCTGTCCCTTAAGATCACTAACAAGCAATAAACTCAACCAAGAAAAATCAAACTTTTACCTGGTTGTCAGTTAAAAAAAAGCTTTCTGAAATGGAACGTCTTTCTATCTCAGCTCAGAAATGAAAGCAGCTACCCTATTTTTGGAATTAGCCTACTAGTTAACTTTTACTAAAAGCTGCAAGTGACACTGTTTTAGAGGTGCTGGCTAGTAATGCATGCTAATAGACTGATCTCTCCATCTTGGTGCTGGCAAAAATGTAATAGTTATGCCAACAATGAAGAGAGAAGCATTCCATGTCTTGCTATTTCTGGTACCTTCTGTGTATTGGTATAGGCTTAGAGCAGCAAACAATTGCTGTGGATTTGCTGCAGCTCACTCTTTGACAGGTAAAACAACAGAGCTGTGATGATCCTTCCAAACCTAGCTGACAGCTCAGCTGATGCAGCTTTAATTATGGTAATGAGAAAATCCAAAAAATTAATAAAAGATAATGTTTTAGAACATAATCTGTTGTCACTGTTGTACAGGTATATTTATGAATATATTACTAATCACAAATCTATGTTAAAACTGATTAGTTTCATATGTTTGCAAGTGAAAGTAATATTATCTGCAAAAGTTAAGAAACTGATCACTTACACACCTAGAGTTTTTTTTTATTTTTCCATCCAGAGCTCTCTGTTTAATTTGCTGACTGACACAGTTTACTGAGATCATTAACTTTTCCCAGAGTCAGCCACTCATTAGCTTGTTATAATGTTACATATTTCTGTTAAGCATGGTTATTTCTGTCCAGCCTTAATGTTCTTCTTCTTTTGGCTTTTCCCGGTTAGGGGTCGCCACAGCGGAACTCCGGTCTGCTAATGATTGGCAGTAAATGTTTTACAGGTGCCAGCTCGACGCCCAACCTTAAGCAAAGGCACGCCCATTCTACGCATGTCTTTTGAACACCACTCGACCGTGGGGAGGACATGCAGACTCCACACAGAAGGCGCTCCAGCCGAGAATCGAATGGGAGAACCTCTTGCTGTGAGGCAACAACGCTACCGCTGCACCACCGTAGCTTATACATCTGTCGAGCCTTAATAATCAGAAATATTTGAGCTTATTCCTAAGTACATTAAGTGCCAGAATGAGGAAAGCATTGAAAAGCTCACTGTTTCTGTTAGTTTTTGGCATGGCTGCTATTTATTAAGGTTACAGTTTATAGTTACTGATATGCATCCAAATTTCCTTTAAAATGATGGAATCATTTCTCAACATAACAGTCGTAGAGGTATAGGTTCATAGGTAGATACTAGGCTATCTGCCCTAGGGCATTTATAAGCCTAGCCATAGTGTATTTGGCTTCCGCCTCCCTATTAGATTAGCCTACTGTGCCTCTGTAAAGTAGGTCACACAAGGTACCCTTTTAAGATTAGTTTACTGTGCCTCTGTCTAGCAGGGACACAGAAGAGATCCCAGGGGTGAATTTGCGATTTCCCATCCACGTGTCCAGATTTCGCTTGAAGAGGGTCAGCGAGGGGCTATGTCTAACATGAATTGGGATTATATTCCAGAGTGATGGGAGCCTCTGGGAAATTAATCTGTCCCTCCAGCATGTCCTATTTATTTTTGTGCCAAGGTTTAGGTCCCTGGAGCGTGTAGCTCTAAGGGACTTGGATTTTTTGAGGTGGAGCATGTCCATTAATTCTGGGTTTGACATGGCTTTGTACGTCAGGCATAGATCGCCTCTGAGTAGGTGGTAAGCAACTGAGTAGAGCTGGAGTTTCTTTAGTCGAGCTGCATAGGACATCTGTTTGTAGCCCATGATCCTCTTGGTGAGGTACTTTTGGGGTCTTTCCAGTTGCAGGTGTCGGGTAAGGTACATCCCAAAAGGGGCATTGTATTCAATTATGGGCCTGATGAGTGACGAGTAGAGGGGCACAATGACCTCTCTTGATCTAGATGTGAACCCTTTCGTGATAAGGTGGGCTATATAGAAGGTCTTTCTAACCACTTTGGCAACGTGATTATCAAAGGAGAGATTACTATCTACGTTGGTCCCCAAATCTCTAATTACTCCTTCCGTACTTAATGGATTACCACCTATGTGGTAATTTGTGGGCACCTTGTTTTTCCCAAAGGGGATGACTATGCACTTTTTAGCATTTAGCTTGAGGCTGTGGCTCTGGCACCAAGCATCCGTCTCTGTGAGACCCTTTTGGAGGATGCTTGTGTCAGCTAGAGATTTGATTATGGTGCCCAGTTTGCAGTCATCTGCAAACTTTGTCAGCCATAATCCCCCCGTGTTAGCCTGAACCTCAGAGAAGTATATACCGAACAAGAGAGGTCCCAGAATTGAGCCCTGTGGGACGCCACTTGTAACTGGTTTGGATTCGGACATGGCACCTGCGATTCTGACCATGTGGGTTTCATCTCTGAGCCAGTTTGCAACTCATCTTGTGATATAGGGGTTGATATTTAAGCTGGTAAGCTTATTTATGATGCCTGAGTGGGGTATTGTGTCAAAGGCTTTTGCGAGGTCCAGGTAGGCTGTGTGGACAACCTTGCCCTCATCTATGGCTTTGGTAACTGTTTCAAAGAAATCAACTAAGTTTAAGAGGCAAGATCTGCCCTTAAAGCCGAATTGGGTAGGGTCCAGTGTCTGGAGGCTCCCAATGTCTTTGTTTATGAGTTCCATGATAATACGTTCCATAGCTTTACAGACCAGACTAGTCAGGCTTATGGGGCGATAGTTCCCGGGGTCTGTTGTAGCACCACCTTCGTGGAGTGGGATCACTGTAGCTGTATGCCATTCTTTGGGTACATATCCTGTAGTAAGGCTAAGTTTGAACAGTGACTTAATGTGAGGGTTCAGTTCTTCTTGGAGCTCATGTAAGACACAGCCTGGGACACTGTCTGGTCCCATAGATGCTGTGTTTTTTGCTTTGGAGAGGGCAGCTTTCACCTGTGCATCTGTGATGTCAGGGAGGTTACATTCAGTTGGGATAGGCATTTGCTCCTTTGGGGGGGAATGAGGGGAGAAGTTTGCACTGATTCTGTCTGCCAGGATGTTGGCTATGTCTGTAGGTTCGGTATATTTTGTACCGTTATGCAACAATTCAGAGCATATCTGGGAGTTTCCACCCATGTTCCTGACATAACTAAAGAAGGCCTTGTGATTATCTTTAGTGTCTAGGGCAATTTTTCTTTCGAAACTGGCCTTTGATGATTTTATGAGGGATCAAGTTTCTTGCTAATACTGATCAGAGATGCCTTCCCTTTTTGGGATTTTGCTCTGTCATGTAGTAGCTTCCTCCTTCTGTTGTATAGCTTATTTATGGCCGGGGTCCACCAGACCGGTCTCCTATTTTTGGAGGAGTGAGTCTTGGTTTTATTTGGGATAGCACGATCCATGCATTCCTGCAGGTGCTCATAGAATGCATTTGTAAAGGATTCTGTGGATTGGGCTGTATTATCCTCTGGCCTGGGGGCTTTGAAGGATTCCACCTCAGTCTTGAGAAGTGCAAAGTTGGCTTTTGAGAAATTCTTTACAGTGATTTCCTTGCCTGGGGGTGGGGACGGGATATGGATGTCCAGGGAAATTTGTTTATGGTCTGATCTTACCAATGAGGGGTTTACCTCTGGTGTGGAACATAGAGTCCCCATGTTGGTGATGACCAGGTCCAATATGTTGTTCCCTCTTGTGGGAGTGGTGACCAGTTGTTCCATCATGTTAGAGTTTATAAATTCAAGGAACCGTTGGGCGAGGGTGTTTGGGCTTCAGTAGTTTTCCCAGTCAATGTTTGGGTAGTTGAAGTCACCCAATAACATAGTGTTTGGAGAGACCTTCATATTCTTCAGTGTTCTCAGGAATGCCAAGTGGGGTTCCTGTAATAGGGAGGGTGTTCTGTAGCAGGCTACAAACTGAAAGGCAGTTTTGCCCGCTGTTAGTTGCACATGGATGGTTTCCGATGCTTCGTGCAGTGCCACTAACCTGGAGGTGTAGGTATCTTTGATGAATATAGATACTCCCCCTCCTTTTGTGCTTCGGTCCGAATTTTGGGGCCAAAACGCATGGTATGAGTTATAACCTGGTAGTGCTGGGGTGCTCTCAGGAGCCTTGAACCAGGTTTTTGTTACTGCATAGACATTGATTTTCTCCATACTGAGGAGAGCCTCGAGTGCGTACATCTTGAAGTTTAGACTTCTGGGATTGAGTAGCATTACCTTTCGTTTTTTTATCCTTGGGTTGTCTATGGAGGTGGGTTTGTCCTTTGAGCCTTGCCTAAAAAAGGCACTATGGGGGTGGCAAGAGCCTTGGCCAGTATATGAAAGCCTAAGGGTAACAGGTACAAGCCGTCCCTAGTGAAGCAACGTGGCTTGTCGAGCATGTCATCCCAGGCTGTCAGACACTGGATCCCCTTTGAATGACACCAATACTTTAGCCAATTGTTGAAACTGATCATTTTGTCTTTATACTGTAGCATCATTCTTGGTGAGGGCAAGATGTTATTCAAGGTCAGGGTCATACCAGCCTGGGCTACATGGTCAGAGAGCTCCTCTATGTCTCTTTTCATGTAGTCCAGGGAGGTACGTCTCAGGTCATTCACACCAGCATGGACAATGACGGAGTCATACTTTTACTTGCTTTGGAGTGACCTGAGTGCTTGCATTATGTGGCGGATCCTGGCACCCGACAGGCAGCTTACAGTGACCTTCTCCTTGTTCAGTCTGGTGAGCGTGACATCAGTGTGCCGGACAATAGAGTCCCCTATAACAAGTGTATTTGGTGTGTTGTTTGGCCTTAAGGGCTGTGACTGTGAGGCACACTGATTTTGTGAGATATGTGATTCGTGGGTATTGTTGAGGGGTGGCTGTTGCTTGGATATCTGCTTAGGAGGTCTTTGCTGTTTAGGCAGATTTTTATTTAGAGCCTCCGAGTATGTTTTGTGTGTTTATGTGTTGGGTATGCAGATGCAATAGGTCTGTGTGAGACTGGATTTGTGGTGTGGGTGGTTACCTTTTCCTCCTGACTGACTGTGCCAGTCTTGGGTTGAGAGAGCTCTGCCTCCAGTTTGGCTGTGTAACTGCATCTCTCACATGTATTAGAGTTTGTTGGAAGGAGGAGAGAGTTGTCTGTGTACATAAGGCAATTGTAACATTGCCTCAAAATTCCCAGATTCACCAGCTGGACTGGAGAGTAACCTTTAAACTGACCCTTGGACATACCAGATTAGTATATGGAACTGTTTTTTTTACTGATCAGATTAGGGAAGGGAACTGATGTTTCACTTGATCAGGAAGGACCAATCGGGAGCCTAATACTTATGAGAAGTCAAGGAGGGTGTAGTGCTTTAGTTAGTGTTTCCTTATAAGAGCTGAGCAAGTGCAGGGCTTTAGAAAGAGAATAGAGTGATTACTTTGAGAGTCTGAACAGTTCTAAGGGAAATTAAGTGAAGAGCAGACTTTGTGGAGCCTGGAATAGTTTAAACCTGTTTAGGTGGCACTGCTCAGTGTGCAAAACCACGCAAAAAGAGAGTTGAAGGGTTTTAAGAGAGAGAGATCAAGGAGTTTAGAACTGACCCAAAATGGCCAATAAAACTACAGCTTCTAGGTAGTAACCACTCCTCCAGGGACAGACAGGCTGTTCAGTGTTAACCACTCCCACTGGTGAAAACAGAGACTTCCCTTTAGCCCAAGCAAGCACTGGCCTTCTAGAAACTTCCAAACAGTTCAGAACAGCAAATCTGTAACTGAACTTTCACTTTCAGAAAGTGGGAAAAAAGCAAGATTTTTTTTTTGTAGTTTAAAGGTAGCAGAGATACACAAGCAGCAAAATAATCACAACAGTGCAATAAATGACCCCACACTTGAGTGCTAGGCCAAAATCAGGTAAAATGCAGTTTTTAAGAGAAAAAAACGATTTTAAATTAAGTGCAACACAGGAAATGCAGTAAACAGGCTCTAGATGTGTTCCAAGTACTGTTACCGTTACAGATATAAACTTTAGCAAGCTGGAAAATGCCAAAAAGTAGGCGGCAAAGCAGTAAAACTTAACAAAAAATCAGAAGAAAATACTTAAAATCACAAAAGTGGCTCCTTTTCTTCTCTCAGCGTTTTCTCCCCTTGGTAGGTGCTTCAGCAACAACTAGCAAGCCTGAAAAGACGCCAAAACCATGAGGCAGCCGGGTTTTAAGAGAGACAGATCAAGGAGTTTAGAATTGACCCAAAATGGCCAATAAAACTACAGCTTCTAGGTAGTAACCACTCCTCCAGGGACAGGCAGGCTGTTCAGTGTTAACCACTCCCGCTAGTGAACACAGAGACTTCCCTTTAGCCCAAGCAAGCACTGGCCTTCTAGAAACTTCCAAACAGTTCAGAACAGCAAATCTCTAACTGAACTTTCTTAACTTTCAGAAAGTGGGAAAAAAGCAAGTACTATCTTGTACAATTTGTGTTAAGCCATCATAGTTAATTTTGGTGAACAGAAACAAAACGTTTGCCAAAACCACCTTCAACAAACACCTCAACAAATTTGTTTTTGCAGGGGCCACCCCCTGCCCCCCCATGGGGGGAACCCCCACACAGCCCAGATTTATATATCCCAATTCTGAGATTGCACAACAGAGGGGAAAAAAGCAAACTTCACTGCAGGCAAAAGTAATTTTGGCGAACAGCATTTGCTCTTTTTGGGTTTGTGAAATTACATTTAGTGACATGACGTGCTCCAAATTTTGGAAAGATGGTAAGCATCAAAGGAAAGAACCACATCACTACGTCAAAGGTAAGATCCATAACAAGTACCTTACAGTCACTTCACGTAGACTCATTAAAGGTAATCGTTTTTATTTTCCAAAATTATTCAAAAGGAGCAGTTTATAAATATTCAGACATGTCACTAATTATTCAGCTGCTATCTTAAAATCTTTTTTTTTCAGGACCTTGCAGCTTTTGCACAGCCAGATGATGTGGTTTATGAGGAGGACTTCTCTAGTACAAGATTTCTCGGCTATACAAGATTTGGGTAGATATTAATTCTTCAACATTCAAAGTGAAAACTGCCTTTTGTTTTGTTTTTGTTTATTAGCAACTGAGTCTGATTTAAAAAAAAAAGTATATTAAAATCCTTAGTGTTTAATACAGCATTAGCCTAAAATACAAAAAAAATGCAATCTTTTCATTTTTGTAATCATTAAATAATTACAGCCACAGAGTATATGGTTCTTTTTCATTGTGTCCTTAAACCACAATGATCTGAAACTGTGGTATACAGTCTCTAGATGCATTCATAATTCTTACTTCACTGGTTGGAGATGCCACTGCAACATAAGCTTTCTTCGGGGACTTGTGCTTTCAGACCACTTGGCAACATAACCAGGAGTGTCCATCTTGGCATCACTGAAACAATGTAATAGGAGGAGGCCAATCATCTTCTTCCACTATTTTTTCTACTTGTTTGTCAAAATGAGAGTCCTAGCCCAATATTTCCCACATCCTAATTTTCCACGAAGTAGGTGTTTTCTTCTAATCTGAAAGCTATCACTGATTACAAATGTGCTCCAGTGAAGTATGACAGCCACTAATCTGTGCTCTGTTTGTTTATTTGGGACCCTAAGTTGAAGACATGAGCTGCCCTATTCCAGGCAGGTAACATATACTATGCTTCCTTGAGTTACAGAGAAAGGAGAAAGCAGCACTCTTTCTCTTCACATTAAACTGCATAAATGAGCTGGCAGATGTGGAATGACAGTCTGCCTTATTGCAGCACCTACTATAACTGCCCAACTAATTTCTCCAGGAATCCCAAGTCAGTTTTTAAAAGCCCTGTTTAACTTGGCCTCCAGCTCTCATTTTCTTATTTGATTCCACTTACCAACCAGTCTCTGTGGAAAACAATTTTCCCACTTCAAGATTATGCTCTGTCCTTTTTATCTTCTGGTCATTTCTGTTTCTGATTGCCCTATTCATGCCATCCATATCTCTCAAACTCTTAGGGCAAGAAATTTGGACAAAGCCAAAAATAATGTGGGGACAAAGCCCACAGTCAGGACAGAGGTTAAATCTTGCTCTTATAAACCTAGACATTTGATAGAATAACAGGCTTTAAAAAATGCATTTCCTGAAGGGTATGAAATCTGAAACTCAGATATCTCACATTATGTAGTGGTTTCAGTCTTCAGTGATTTGCCTGAAATCCACAATTTTTATGAGGAATGGACCAAAAATATGAGGCACAAATCTGGACATTCTGTGAAAATCTGGGCAGTTGAAAGGTATGATCCCATCGCATACTTATCGTTCCCTTAATTCTTTGTATACCTTTATTCTGTCCTGCATATCTGCCATTTTTCAAATAAGAAAAGGTCACTTTCCCTTAGTCTTGCTACATATGACGTGTTCTTTTCCCTTTACCATCCTTGTTGCTTTCCTGAGTACATCTAATATACAGTGAATTCCTCTTTCCTATAAAGTCTCCACAGCTGTACATGATACTCTAGTTGTGGTCTGACTGCTGTTTGACACTATCACATTTCTTTGCAGGGATTCCACCTTCCCCCAGCTATACCGCAGAATTAGATTTGCTTTTCCATTGACTAGAATCCACCCATCAAGTCTCATTGCAATCCCTCCCTGTGTAGCTGTGTAATTCACTACTTCAGGTGATGGTTATATTGTTCGGACAGCCAGTGTTAGATACAGATGTTTCTGCTTTTATTACATACAAAGTTGTCTAGATTTTCAGATTATACATTCTTCCCTTCAGTCTGAGTGGTGGGGGTTTATAATGTATCAGATGCAGGGACCACCATCCCCAGATCATGTCTACCATTGAAGGCTCAAATACCACCTGTGCCATTTCTTTTGTTTGGTTTTTGGTCTCTAGAATTGCTCTTGATACAGTGTTTAGCTGACCACCTCCTCAGCAGCATACATCATAGGTTCATAGGTTCATAGGTTCGTACTAGGCTATCTGCCCTAGGGCATTTATAAGCCTAGCCAGATTGTATGTGGCTTACACCACCCCTTAGGATGAGAATACTACGCCCTTTTAGGGTTTAGTTTACTATGCCTCTGTCTAGTAGTGACACAGAGATGACACCCGGGGTAAACCTACGATCTCCCATCCACTCGTCGAGATTTCTCTTGAATAGAGTCAGTGAGGGGCTCTGCCTAACATGGACTGGGATTCTGTTCCAGAGTGTAGGGAGCCTCTGGGTTATGAATCTGTCCCTCCAGCACGTTCTATTTATTTCTGTGTTGAGGTTTAAGTCACTTGTTCTCATGGCTCTGATGGATTTAGATTTTCTGAGGTGGAGCATGTCCATTAACTCAGGATTGGACATGGCCTTGTACGTCAGGCACAGATCACCTCTGAGTAGGCGGTATGCGACTGAATAGAGCTGGAGTTTTTTCAGTCGGGCAGCATATGACATATGTTTAAGACCCTTTATCCTCTTGGTGAGGAACTTTTGGGGTCTTTCCAACTGCTGCAGGTGTTGGGTGAGATACATCCCAAACGGGGCATTGTACTCAATCATTGGCCTGATAAGAGAAGAGTACAGGGGCACAATGACCTCTCTTGATCTAGATGTGAAACCCTTCATCAAAGCTGGTACTTTCAATATCTGCCCTCATCAATCGTGATATCTTTTTGCAGCAACCTTAAAAATGAGTATCTTACATCTGTCTCAAACATTCAGCAGTTTACTTGCCTCATCATAGTACCCTTGGGCTAGCTCCCCTTTTAGGCCTTTCTACACTATTCCAAATCCTTCATTTGCATGGTTATCCTTTGAAGATCCTGAACCCCAACAACTAGGTTTCCCTGTTTCAGTCTTACATTTGTCAGGATTCTTCTGCTTTTGTTCATCATCTACCAGTTCTTCTAGCCCCACAGGTGCTGGTCTACCCTGAATCAAGTTCACAGCTTTCTGGGGACTCGGTGGTGGTTATTGCTTCCATCAATAGCCACACCAGTGTATGGATCTAGGCTGCAGTTTATGCAAGCCCCTTAAAGTATCCCAGATCCTTCACCACTTTTACGTGCCTCCTTCTCTCCTGTATAATTTCCCAATGCATGTCCTGTCAAGTAATAGGATTCTGAAATTCCTTCTTCTTCACATCCTCTGATTCTAATAAACTGTATCAGAAAGGACCTGAGATTCCAAAGCATCCCTTTCTGAAATGGGAACAGTATGAGACTTTGTGTACTTGAATCCACAGATGTTGATACATGAAAGATTTGGCATCTCTACATCCCTTTCAGAGGACCTCAGTTTAAAATTTGTGCTAGCCATACAGAGGAAAAAAGGTTGACCTCAGAATTATTTCTCATCTTTCTAGGAAGACTCATCTAAGAATGTCTGCTATTGGAACAGTGATCTTTGTCTTGCCTCCCTTATTATTTGTATGGATATGATAAAGGGTGATTGGATTTATCTACATATGTGGCCTACATTCCTGAGATCACAGGCTGGGATTTTTACCCACGTATATGGCCTCATTTCCCAATTTGTAAATGTTTGTTTTATTACGGTATATACTGGGGGATAATTGTAACCATCATCATCCTCACTGGGGGATAATTGTAACCATCATCATCCTCATCGTTGCTACTTTTTTCTCATTCTGTATCGCATTGAATCTTTTTCCTATACTTCAAAGTTATTACACAATTTATACTTGTTTAGGGTAAATGAGATTCTGAGATAATAATGATGTATGTATCTGGTTCACTACTGTGCATTTATGTCATTTGTTACTGCTGCATTTTTGTTGCTGCCCAGGTCATGACTGAAAATGGTCCAGTGTTTAGGACCGGTTCATTTAACCTGGATCATCATCATCATCTTCTTTCGGCTGTTCCCATTAGGGGTCGCCACAGCGGATCATCTGTTTCCATTTCTTCCTGTCCTCTGCATCATGCTCCTTCACACCAACCACCTGCATGTCCTCTCTCACCACATCCATAAACCTTATCTTAGGTCTTCCTCTTTTCCTGTTACCTGGTAAGCTTCATCCTTAGCATCTTTTTCCCAATATACTCAGCATCCCTCCTCAGCACATGTCCAAACCAACGCAATCTCGCCTCTTGCTTTGTCGCCAAACTGTCCAACATGAGCTGACCCTCTAATATACTGATTGCTACTCCTGTCTATCCTAGTCACACCCAGTGCAAATCTTAACATCTTTAACTCTGCCACATCCAGCTCTGACTTCTGCCTTTTTGTCAATGCCACCGTCTCCAACCTATATAACATAGCTGGTCTCACTACCCTCTTGTAGACCTTCCCTTTCACTCTTACTGGTACCCGTCTGTCTCAAATCACTCCTGACACTCTTCTCCACCCATTCTACCCTGCCTGTACTCTCTTCTTCACCTCTCTTCCACACTCACCATTACTCTGAACTGTTGATCCCAAGTACTTAAACTCATCCACCTTTACCAACTCTACTCCCTGCATCCTCAACATTTCTCTACCCTCCCTCTCATTTACACACATATATTCTGTTTTAGCCCTGCTGACCTTCATTCCTCTCCTCTCTAAAGCATATCTCCACCCCTCCAGGGTTTCCTCAACCTGGTCCCTACTCTCACTACATATCACAATGTCATCTGCAAACATCATAGTTCACGGGGCCTCCTGTCTGCTCTCATCTGTTGACCTATGCATCACCACTGCAAATAAGAAAGGACTCAGAGCTGATCCTTGATGTAATCCCACCTCCACCTTAAACATATCTGTCACTCCCACCGCAGTCCTCACCAATGTCATACTACCCTCGTACATATCCTGTACCACTCTTACTTACATCTCTGCCACTCCCGACTTCCTCATACAATACCACAACTCCTCTCTAGGCACCCTGTCATATGCTTTCTCTAAGTCCACAAAGACACAATGCAACTCCTTCTGACCTTCTCTGTATTTCTCCAACAACACTCTCAGAGCAAACATTGCATCTGTAGTGCTCTTTCCTGGCATAAAACCATACTGCTGATCACTAATCATCACCTCCCTTCTTAACCTAGCTTCCACTACTCATTTCCATAACTTCAAGCTGTGACTGATCAATCTTATCCCTCTGTAGTTACTGCAGCTCTGCACATCACCCTTATTCTTAAAGATAGGTACCAAAATGCTTTTTCTCCACTCCTCAGGCATCCTCTGACTTACCAAAATTTCATTAAACAATCTGGTTAAAAATTTCACTGCCATTTCTCCTAAGCACCTCCATGCTTCCACTGGTAAGTCATCTGGGCCAACAGCCATTCCATTCTTCATCCTCTTCATAGCTGTCCTTACTTCCTCCTTGCTAATCTGTTTCACTTTCTGATTCACTATCGCCACATCATCCAATCTTCTCTCTCTCATTCTCTTCATTCATCAGCCCTTCAAAGTACTCTTTCTATCTTCTCAACACACTCTCCTCGTTTGTGAGTACGTTTCCCTCACTGTCCTTTATCACCCTTACCTGCTGCACATCTTTCCAGGCTCTGTCCCTCTGTCTAGCCAATTGGTACAGGTCCTTTTCTCCCTCTTTAGTGCCCAATCTCTCATACAACTCTCCATATGCCTTATCCTTAGCTTTCGCCACCTCTCTCTTCGCCATGCGCCTCATCTCCTTATACGCATATCTACTTTCTTCATCTCTTTGACAATCCCACTTCTTCTTTGCCATCCTCTTCCTCTGTATACTCTCCTGTACTTCCTCATTCCACCATCAGGTCTCCTTGTCCTCATTCCTCTGTCCAGATGTCACACTAAGCACCTTTCTAGCAGTCTCCCTTACTAGCTCTGCTGTAGTTACCCAGCTATTCGGCAACTCTTCACTGCCTCCCAGTGCTTGTCTTAACTCTTTCCTGAACTCCACCTCACAATCACCCTTTTTTAACTTCCACCATTTAATCCTTGGCACTGCTTTCACACTCCTCCTCCTTTTCTTGATCACCAATGTCATCCTACAAACCACCATTCTATGCTGCTTAACTACACTTTCCCCTGTCACCACTTTACAGTCTCCAATCTCCTTCAGACTGGCCCTCCTACATAGGATATAATCCACCTGTGTGCATCTTCCTCCACTTTTGTACATCACCCTATGCTCCTCCCTCTTCTTAAAATACATATTCACCACAGCCATGTCCATCCTTTTTGCAAAATCCACAATCATCTGACCTTCTGCATTCCTCTCCTTAACACCATACCTACCCATCACTTCCTCATCCCCTTTGTTCACTTCACCAACATCCCCATTGAAGTCCGCTCCAATCACTAGTCTCTCACCCTTGGGTACACTCACCACCACTTCATCCAACTCGCTCCAAAATTTTTCTTTCTCATCCGTCGCACACCCAACTAGTAGAGCATATGCACTAACAACATTCATCTTTACACCATCAATTTCAAGCTTCATAAACATCACTCTATCAGACACCCTCTTCACCTCCAAAATACTCTTGGCATACTGTTCCTTTAGGATAACCCCTACCCCATTTTTCCTGCCATCCACACCATGCTAGAACAATTTGAACCCACTTCCTATACACCTGGCCTTACTTCCCTTCCATCTGGTCTCTTGTACGCACAATATATCAAGCTTCCTTCTCTCCATCATATCAGCTGGCTCTCTCCCTATACCAGTCATACTGCCAACATTCAAAGTTTCTACCCTCACTACTACACTCCTAACCTTCCTCCTCTCTTCCTGCCTTCGGGCATGCCTTCCCCCTCCTCCTCTCCTTCGGCCAACAGTAGCCCAATTTCTGCCAGCACCCTGTTGGTTAACAGTACTGGTGGCAGTCGTTGTTAACACTGGCCTCGACCGATCCGGTATGGAAATATGAAATGTTCTCCGCATAAGTCATTTGGCAGAGGTTTTACACCAGATGCCCTTCCTGACGCAACCCTCCCCATTTATCCGGGCTTGGGACCGGCACAAAGAAATGCACTGGCTTGTGCATCCCCAGTGGCTGGGTTTCATTTAACCTGGATGACAAGGAAAATAAAATAAATGGCAAACATTTTACTGCCCCAGTGTATTCTTTGTTAGTGCGAATTCCCAAGCCAGAAAAGCAGTGTGTGTGCATGTGAGAGGTGGTCTATTCCTAGGCATGTCTGAGCCTTCCTGACCTCTTTCAATGAGTATCTTAAACGTTAAGTCTTCCTTCACTGGTGTCCCACTACAGGAAGTTCTGTTGTCTGGAGAAGAGACAAACAACCAACTCAGTGCATAAAAAGATAAGGATTATAACCTCTCAGCTGATGGGAAATCATTCACCCTTCACTGACATCCTTTGATCCCATCATCCCAGTAGAAGCAACTGCAAGGACATCAACTGAATGCTGCTCAACAGCTGGATAACTGGCAGAGTAAATATAAGAGTCTGAGATGATGACTAAGTGGGAGTGGAGCTCTCTTACATGGTAACATGAAGAGAATCTGGGTCCCTAAGCAGCTTCTCTAGAATTTGAGGTGGTGATGCATATCCAGCATGTATAGAATGTATTCCCTTTTGTTCAAAAATTTAGGAAAAAATACAGCTAGCTCTATGGATTGATATAAGTTGGAAATAGATACCACTTTTGGTACGAAGGATGGATTAATTCTGAGAGAAAACTAATCTTTATGGAAAACTAAGTATGGAGGCTTACATGAAAGTGCATGTAACTACGAAATTCACCTTGCAGAAGTGGTAGTGACTAAGAAATTATTTTCCAACATTTAATATCTACAGTGGCAGTAGATTTAAAGGGAGGTTGAGTTAGGGCCTGGAACCATAATAGTAATAGCTCATGGAGGTACTGGATCCATAATGGGGGGACGCAGTAGAAAAGTCTTCAAAATTTTTAAGGAATCCACAAAAGCATCATTTTGTCCAATATGAAAGTTGGAAATCACTGCCATCTGAACTTTGATAGTAGAGTAACTAGATCCTTGTTGAAAGCGTTCGGCTAAAAATTTCAAGATCGATAGAATGAGAGCAGAAAAAGGGTCCAAGTCCTTGGCCAACACCAAAAATGAAAGCCTTTTCCATTTACTGTTGTAGATCTTCTTTGTAGTAGGTTTCTGGGAGACTGCTATTATATCAACAACATTGAGAAACCTGGTATGTCTGGCTATAGTCAAAACTGGAGGAACCAAGTGGTTAGTTTCATGGTAAACTGATCGTATGGAAGCACTTTGGACGCGGTGAACAAGAATGTCTGGATATTGATCCAGCATCCCTGGTGGATATACCAGTAGAGGCCACAGAAAGGGGAAGCATGTTTGTTGAGCAATGAGGATTATTTTGGCCTTGCAATGTCTTGCTTTCTAAATGAATTTGTTCATGAGGGTAATGGTGTAAAGGCATACAGAAGCCCGGGGAGCCAATTATGGACTACAGCACTCCTTGGTGATTGACCCTTTTGAGGGATCAGGCCAAAGTAACTTGTTGTTCAGGTAGGAAGAAAATAGATTCCAGCAAGGTTGGCCCTAGCCAAAACTTAGCATTGCCACTAATGGAATGAGGGACCACTAGTGAGGAGTTAGAGTGTCTGCAAATTCTTGTGAGATGAGTCCTGGCATGCAGAGGATAAAATTTCTGAGACCACTGAACTGCAAGCATCCACTGAAGAATTTGCATGTGGTATTGAACACTGGGAATCAATGCTATGACAGAAGCCATAAGGTCTAGACGACACGGTATCAATCGTGCTGCAGGGTGAGGATGATATAACACCTGTGAGGCTGTTTTCACGTAGGGAACAAACTCTGAGTTGTGAAAACTGACAATTTGGAGAGTGGTATCAATGTGACATCCAATGAACTCTGTCTGTTGTGTTGGAAGTAGCTGACACTTGTGAAAATTCATGGATATGTAAGACCCAGTAAGCAGTGGAGGAGAAGGTGATGTAGCAGAAGATGCTTGGATGAACAGTAATGAGGCAATCATCTAGGTAAGGTAAAACCTGGATCCCAAGCATACGCAAGTGTACCACCACCACTGCCATTATTTGGTGAACACCCTGGGGACTATTATGAGACTGAATAGCAGACCTCTGAAGTGAAAATAACAAGCTCACGCTGGAAACAGAAAACAATCTCCTGGACTGGTTCTCTATCTTCATGTGATAGTAAGCATCCTGGCAATCTACTGAGTACATCCAATCATTTCTCCTCAGAAGAGGAAGCATGGACTGAATTGCAACCATCTGGAATTTTGTCTGTTTTACAAACTGGTTAAGATGACTGAGATCCAAAACTGATTTTAGATCCTCCATTTTCTTTGGAACTAAAAAGAACATTGAGTAGACTCCAGATTCTAATTGGTCTTTGGGGACCGGTTGGATGATTCTTTTTTCTAGCATCTTGGAAATTTCCAGTGCTGCCGGTTCCCATTATATGGGTAGAATGCCAGGAATCACCTTTTTCTTTATAGGAGAACAAGAAAATGGAATGGAATAGCCTCTGGAAATTGTTTTGCACCCACTTATCCCTCATTAATTTTAGCTAGGCTTGGGGTGCAGAGATAAGCAATTCCTGACTGCCTCCAGAGTGCAGCAGTCAGGCAAAGCTTGGTAAATGGACCACAGAGGCCTTGATTGTAAGGTCCACCTCTGCCTTTTGGGTGACATCTGTTAGCATTCCCACCACCTCTGCTATGTGCAGGTCTATTGCCAGGAGAATCGTGGTAAAAACTCTGTGACTTGTGAAACAACATCTTTCTTCCTGCCCTCTGGTTCCAGAAATATGACCTTTAAGGGGCAGAAAAACAAATATCTACTGCATACAAAGTCTTGCCATCCTGTTGACTCCTGGTCAAGGTATCTTTACCTTTGTGCCCAAAAAGTGTGGCTCCATCATAATAAATATTAATGAAGGATTTGTTAAAGCCTTCCTCAAAATCACAAAGACGCATCCAGGCTTGTCAACTGACTGTAGGTCCTGTGCCTGACGCTCTGGCTGAGCCATCAGGCAAGTTAGATATTAGATATATGGCTAAGTTAGAAGCTGACTGCACAGTTGAAAGCTGGGAGTCCACAGTCTTTTGGCTGTCTGCAGGCAAAACTCCAGAAAGGGTCTTCAATTTCAGAGGAACTTCACTGAAGAAATTTGATTAACATGAGCAAAATAGTTCAGTGACATGAGTGTAAAGGTCGCTGACAAGTGTGTCTGCTTCCTAAATCTGTCCAATGCCCTTGACTCCCTGTTAAAGGGATGGACAGAGGCACTCTCCTCCGATAATTCCTTCTTTATGGCTGCCTCTACAACCATGGCATACACAGGGGACCTTTACTCCAATGCTTTTTGTCCTTGGGAGTTTGCAATATTATGTTCATTTTTTTAGGGAATGGGCTCCACCACATTAAGGTCCTTTCAAACCAGCTGCACAATAAGATCAACCAGTAGATCAATGGGTGGTACCACCCAGGACGAAGTTGAGCTGAAACCAAAGGCTTCTAGGAATACAGATATGCCAGAGAGAAATCTTCAATGGATTGACCCCTCTCTGTTTCAGAAGTTCAAAAATTTCACCAAAGGTGACATCCTCCAAGGGAGACCTGGGGTGAAACCTCACCTTCATCCATATCTATATCTTTCGTAACAGACTATGCACTTTGGCTTGTGTGTTTGTTTCTTATGAACTGATTGAGAAGACACAAGATTCAGAATGAGACTGGGAGCTGATGCAGCAAGTAGTTTTAAAAGCCTGTGTTGCCAACTGTCCCTGTCTGGCAGGATGAGAGGAAAATGGAGTCAAAGGATCCAGTTGGGGTTTGGGTGGAACTCAGCTCTGCAAAAATGTCTTCTGTTTGGATAACCCCAAAACCCTTTCAACTACCTCCATGGTCAAAGCTTCCACTGGAGCTTAGGATCTCTCTGGATTTGATGAAGAGGGAGAGAGAGAGAGAGAAAAAACCCAGACTCCTAGCATCTGTGGCACTAAAGTAGACCTCTTACCTAAGCTGACTAGTGCTGAGGGCCTTAAAGGAAGACCACTCCAAAAATCTCTGGGTCAAAGTCTCCCCCTAGAAACAGGCACCAACACTGTGTCTCCAATCCAAGGGCATCGGAGTCAAGAGGGATAGGAAAGCTGTCAGAATTTAAATCAAAGGAACTGCCGGTGCAGAAGGAAGCACTTTGAAATGGGTTGAATTCAGAATTGTCAGAGCCAGAGGATGGACCACAACAGGAGAAAGAAGTGGAGGAGCAGGATGGCTAATGCCAAGTACATTCCATGGGAACTGTACCAGAAAAACCCCAAGCTGAATCTGAATCCTCAAAAGCTTGTCATCCTGTCGACATTATACTCTGTCAAGCTCCAGGATGATCAGAGAGACAAAACCACTGAAGATCTGTTGAGTGTTTTCTACTGCAAGATTACAGAGTGCAACCTGGGGCTCACCGGTTCTAGAGAAAACAGCCGAGGGGAAGATAGTTGGGACTGAGAAGCTGTCAGTTCCAATCTCCTAGCTGATTTTAGTGTGGGTCCAACTAGAACTGATGGATCAGGGATTATTTAGATACAGAAGGAGACTTGTCTTTTTCATTTTCTTTAAGTTTACCTTTTTCTTTCTCCTTCTCCTTGTCTGTTGCCTTGTCTGAACACCAAAGCCTACCTTGTTTCTTAACAGGGGAGGTAGAAGAGGAAGACCCAGAAGAAGTAGTCCTTCTCTGTGGACAGAGAAGTCCCTTTTCCACCAATTTGTCACAGTGAGCTTGTAAGGCTCTACCACTAAAGAAGGCCCACAAAGTGCATTGTGTGTCTAAATTGAAAACACCAAGGCAACAAACACATAAAGTGCGAGGAGCCCGAGGGGATTTATGCCCACATTCTGAACATTTCTTAAAGGCTTGAGATTCAGTCATGATGAAACCAGCAGGTTAAATGGAAAATACACTAGAAAAAAATACAATAAATTATCAAAAATTATAGTCACAGTTTGATAAATTCTAAACTCTGTAATTGTAGTAAGCAGTAGCAAACACTATTTATAAAGAACACACTAACCTAATAACAAGTTTAGATTGTTATTAACGCACCACTAACCACCATCTATAATGATAACCCTAACGCTGGAGGGGAGACAAGTCTCCTGGCAGAAGAGGAGTAAGGAATATTTAGGATTTTCTAAAATTCAAAACACGTTTTAAACATAAAGGATAAGAGCCCTTGAAAACAAGTCTGGAGATTTCAGGCAGCAAAAGAGCTCTAAGGTATTGGAGTGCAGTGCAGGGAAGTGTGTGTAGGGGGAGAAGTCACAGCCCTGGAACTGGGAAACCTTCAAATTCAGTGCCGCGGTCCGATCTGATTGGATCCAACATTCCATATGTTCAATCGGATGAAAATAAGACAACACTGGCTCTTCTATTAAGCTGGGAAAGAGATTTACATTGGTAGCCTCCAATTATAACCATTAATTATCCTGCCTTTTCTGTGACCTGAATTTTGTGTTGGAAAAAACTTAAATTGCTCCTGTTTGAACTTGCAAGTTCATCAGAGCTGAATCTTCTTGCGAAGATAATAATTTTTAGTAGTTTCCTTTGCTCTGAGAATTTTGTAGTTGCAGCCCCTTTCTGTTTCTGAGCCTTATTTTGTATTTCACAAGTACAGGGTGTTCTTGTGCATTAATTTTCCCTTTATCCATAAGGTTTGTATAAAAGTTGATTTGAACCAGTTCACTTATTTGATTTTTTCCCTCAAAATAATCAGAATAAAGGTGAAAACATCTTGCTCACTATGAAAATTGTTTCAAAAAAAACCAAAGTGGACCACCACTATCTGAAGGACAGAGCCCTAAAGCACTCATCAGTTTTATCCTGCTTGTTTTGTATCAGTGATATTAAACTTGTGTTTTGTCATTGAAATAGTGGTGGTCCACTTTGGTTTTTTTGAAACAAGGATCTTTATGTACTCTGTGGACCTTTGGACAGTTATCTCACTTTGTTTTTCTTATCACTATGAAAATTCAAAGCCAGTTGCATTATCATTTGCCTAGAATTAAATTATACAGATATGACTTCAGAGTTTAACTTTTCTAAAAGCAGGGATAGAGAAAGGGCACCAAACAGTACTTAACCAGTTGGTTACCAAATATACGTTAGGATTAATATTCTTATTTATGACAGGAGAATCCAACATGGATTGGGTGTTGATGAAATAGATACTGTTTTTATCTCGTGGAGACAAGGTACAGGACTTGATTCTCACCTTTGAGGGAAATTGGCTAAGTTTAAAATTTTCCACAAGGACAGCTAGAGTAGTATTTATGTATGAATCTATTATTCACATACTAGACATAACACAAAAACACATTTGAACACAATATGAGCACTGCTTTTTATAACACTAATATAATGCTGCTGAGGTTGCAACTACATTTAAAAAGGTATAATTAAATTTGCATGATCTGCCACAGAGTTACACAACTGTTTGGTCAATGAAGTCAGACTGACCAAGAATATTGATCCTTTTCCTGCTAAGTTCTAAACTGTCTTGTAGACCATTCTGGGTGAGATTCATAAATTCAGTATGCTAAGCATGGGGCTGGTACACAAACAAAGACTTATAAAGACCCATTGCAGTTGATAAAATGCTATTATAGCCAAAATCTGCATATGTTTCAGCACACCACAATGCTTGTGGTGTGCCATAGATTTGCTAAGTCCAATTTATAATCACTGATCCACAATACTTAACTCTGTGCTCTGCAAACCAAGTCCTGGAACATGCCCACACATTTCAGTGTAGACGCAGGTCTGTACTATGAGTCCAGCAGAACCCACAAAGGTGCAGAAGTTCACATGTGCACATTAGGGAACTGGCCGGTGCTGCAGTAGCCTTAGTTTTATGGGTTATATCCCGTGAAGGATATATAACAGTCAGCCAGCTTCCAAAGCTTCAGGCACCTTCCACGCAACTAAACCGTTAGTCAGCATGAGCTGAGCTGACTAAAATGACTGGACTGAGCTTTCATGTCAACAGGGAGAGGGATGTTGAACCCTGAAAGGACAATGCTGGGAATAACAAAAAAATAGTGTCCACACACTGGCATAAATAACACACCAAAAAACAAGGGGGAATGGAGGTTAGGAGTGAACTTTCAAGCATCTACATGGTAAATATACTTCCACAACTGTAATATGTTCATCAAACTGATCACTGATGCCATAGCCTTAGCTATATGGGTAGATTACCCTAGCTTGGTACATTTGGAATGTAGAAGGGAATGGGTCCAGGAGCCCCTGGAGAATTTATTTTATATATTGTATTTATTTACCAGGAAATTCCAACTGGGCACAGACCTATTTTCATTGAAGGCCCGGGGAGAAAAACTCCAGAAATTACATACAACTACACAGACACAATAATATAGTTTACACACAGCATAGTAGTATAGTATGTAAGGAAACATAGGAAACTTAACAAGTACACAAAATGCAAACATCAACACGTGAAGGTAATGCTTTATATAACAAGCATGGTTAGGGGTTACACATGGTTTGGTATAAATACATTAATCACCTGACAATTAAAGGGATAAGAGGAAGGTGTATGAAAATTTTAGGAGGCTGCCTGGTGGAATATGTCTGAGAGTGTGACTGGTATGATGACTGACAGAGGACACAGGAGAAATATGAGAACTAAGGAGAAGAAGTGGTAGACAGATCAGGCCTAGCAAAGCCAGAACTAGACCTAGAGAAGGAATAAAGCTTATAATGCCTTGTGAACATACGTATGGAGGATCAAGCTGCTGTTTCTAGAATGCTTCCAGAATCCAACCCATTCCAAAATGCCAATGAAGTCAAAGCCCTGATAGAAATGCCATGACCCTGCCTGAAATAGTTTTGTTATGGTGAGTATAACAGAAGGTAATGGCGTTAAAAACACTTTGAAATAGTCTATCTTGATGCAGTTTCTCCCTTCTTAACTCCAAAAGAAATGAACAATTGCTCTGAAGATCTGAAAGATTTAGTTCTGTCAAGATAGTACCTAAGTTGTCTGTGTACATCCAAGGTATAGAGTATCTTTCCCCCTCATTTTTAGGCTCAGAAAAGAAAATGGGGAGATGGATAGTTTGGCTTAAAGTAACTTGGATACCACTTTAGGCATAAAAGAAAGATTAATTCTCAAAAAAACATGTCTCTGCGGAAAGTGAGATAAGACTGACTCAACGTAAGAGCTTGCAACTGTTATATTCTTCTTGCACAGGTCAAAACAATGAGTAAAACAGTCTTCCAGGATGTCAATCTCAAGTTAGGCAGATTAGCTGTTTCAAATGGAACAATTATTAACTTACCCAACACAAAATTATGATCCCAAGGAGGGGCCACCACTTTGCTTGGTGTCCTTTTTATGAAAAAACCCTTTCAAAAATGTTTTAATAGGAGAAAGCATTGAAATTGAAGGATCCATGGGTAGACATGCTGAAATGGCTAAAAAATTAACCTTGATGGAGGAGTAAGAAAGGCCTTGTCATACTAACTTACACAAATATTGCAAAACCAGAGAAACACTAATCCTGAATGAGTACTGATTATGTTGTTGGCCCAAAATAGAAAACCTTTTCTATTTGACAATACATGATTTTCTAGTAATAGGCGTTCTTGCTTCCAATAGTACCTGCTGCACATCCTCACTAAACAGATGTCTAAAGGGAATTAAGACCCTATCATCCATGCAATCATTTAAAGTTGATTGAGGTCAGGTTGTATCAAACACCCCTGCTTTTGGATGAGAAGATCCATTCTGTGAGAAGCCTTGTGGTAATTGGCCTTCACCAGTTACAAAAGAAGGAAGAGAACAACTGTTGCCTGGGCCAGAAGAGAGTCATCATAATGATCACAAGAATGCTATCTAATCAAAGGCAAGCACACAGAAACCAAAGCCAGTCCACCAAAACTACGTTTTGCTGACCGTGGAGATTGTCGTTTTCTCCACCATTGTGTGACCTCGGAGTTTATATATATTCTGAGGGGTATGGAGATGCAGGGGGCATGCCTCCCTGCAAAACAAATTCTGAAGGTGGTTTCAGCGAACTGGTTTCAGCTTCCTTGCACTCGCTGAAACAGCCTTCAATGAATCAACATAAATCCACAATAATCTTGGGGGATTCTTTCAGAATCTTCAGAAAAATATCCTGGGTATCAGTGGAAAAGGTGGAAAAACATACAGGAACATTCCTGTCCAAAGAAAATTAAAGGCATTTGTCTTCTGGGCCTACTTGGATGGAGTCCTAGAGCAGAATCTTGCCGGTTCATTGTTCAGAAAGTCGGCAAATAGGTCTATTTCAGGAACTCCCCAAAGATGTGTCAAATCACGGAAGACCCTGATCTAGTTTCCATTTATGAGGGTCTACCCTTGTTCTGTTGAGTCTGTCTGCCACACAATTTTGCTGTGACAGAATGTAGTATGTCTGTAGAATGAGACTGTGCTGTGAAGCTATATCAAGCTAACATGGCTAGTCTGCAAAGGGGGTAAGATCTGGTTCCCTCTTACTTGTTAATGTACCAAATGACTGTAGTATTGTCTATAACAACTTGAAGAGGGTCCAGGGGATCAAAAATGATTCAGAGAGTTGACTGCCTTGATCACAGAAAGCATCTCTTTTATATTTATGTGCTTGTGTCTACCTCCGTGACTCAAACACCTTGCACTTTTATCCCGCCTGAAACTACTCCCCAAGCAAAGTCTGAGGCATCTGTGACGACTGTTTTGGAGCAGTGGGAGGGAAAAGGGGAGACATGGATATAAGGGAATTTGCGGTCTCCACAAAGTGACTTCTGTTCTGACAAACCCCAGAAGTAGGATTCAAAAAGATAATGGGTGTTAGTGCTGGGACCAAAGAAGCTTCAGATATAATTGTATCTTATTCATGTGGAGTCTTTCCAGGGGTATCATGAGAATCATAGTTGGCATGAGACCCAAAGTCCTGAGGTCTTCCCTCACAATGACTGAAGTCTGAGTGGAAAACCATAGAAACAGATCCAGATATAGATCTATTGGAAGAAAAGCTCTTCAAACTGAGGTATCTAGCTGATACTCCAGGAATACAATCTTGTTTGGAGTAAAAAAAAAATTTTGAATGTTATCTTGAACTCCCACTTTGTGTAAGATAAAGACTCTTCAAAGATAAGCAAGTCACCTATATATTTATTTATTTATTATTTTATTTATTTATTGACATTTGTTAACCGGGTTAGTCCAACTGGGCTTGGGACCCATTTTCAGTGGAGACCCGAGGAGAAAAGCTCCAAGAAATGCAGCAGTTTACAACAGAGGTTATACAATCACTAAGTAGGTATTTACGAGCACAGTTTACACTAACAGATGATAATACTTTAAAAAAAGAGAAAAAAGTTATACAGTGTTGAATATGAACAAATTGGTTTCACAATATATATGTTAGACAAATGAAAGAAGAAAATTAAAGGCAGTATACCTGTATTATATTACAGGGTAGCAGCGTAGTTTCATATTTACATTAATGGTTTGTTTTGTCAGTGCAGGTATCAGAGATTTGGGGAGAAAGAAAGGCTTGATTTGGTAAAAAACAGGTTAAGAAAAAAAGGGGGGAATGACATAGGTTATGGGGAAAGTTATCAAGTTGGTACAATATAATATATATATATATATATATATATATATATATATATATATATATATATATATATATATATATATATATATTTAAAATTATCTATATATAAAATATATAGAAAACTTTGGATACCCTCTAGCCTGCAATGAGCTCTAACTGGAGCTAGACACTTTGTAAACACTTTTGGTGCACTGGCTAGTCCAAACGGTAAGGCAAAGGACTGATAATGTGTTGAAGACACACAAAACCTTAAGAAAGTCCTGAAGACTGGATGAATAGGAGGGTTGTGATGATAAACATTTTTTAAATCTAGTGTTACCAGGAAACCTGAATGAGGAATAAGAGGTAACAGATTGAGAAGTGACATCATTTAAACTTTGGCACTATCACTAACAAGTTTAGGTAAGAAAGATCCAGAACTGCTTTTCAAGCATTTTTGGCACAAAAGCATCTTTGAATAAAAACCTTTTCCAGCCTTGAAATGAAGAACTGGTTCTTTTACTGCCTGCAGAAGGAAAGGGGGGAATAGAGACCGGTCTGGTTTATTTCTTCCCATTGCTGTCCATAACAGTGATGAATGATCTTCAGAACCCATTTGTCTAAAACTATATGTTGTCAAAGAGAAAAGCAGAGACTCAGACTTTCTGGAAGGGAAAAGGGACTGCCAGGTTGGGAGGATGGACAAGTTCCCTTAAATAATCATTCTGACTTGTTAGGCTGCCATTGGTTTTGGGGGGTTCCTGAATTCTTTTTGGAGCATCTGTTTACTCACATTTTGATGAGAATTTTGTGTTTTTGTCAAAACTGGATGAAGGCTTAGAGAATCCCTTAGAAATTTTGAAAAAGGAAGGCTGAGAAATTTTAAAGGGTTCTATATTATCTTACCCCTTTCATCACACTTTTGATGACCCCTGTAGCAGAGGGACCAATCAACTTAAATCACTATCCATTGAAGAATTTAAAATCTCATTTTTTACATCATCTGGATGGTTTTGAGAATGCAGCCAGGCAAACTTCCTCAAAGTACCAGTTTCCATAGCTCTGGAAGAAGTATCAACTGAGTCATTTACGCACGGTTAACAATGAGTTGTGACTTGTGCAATAGGAGAAACTAAATTATTTAAAGCAGATTTTTCTCATAAGAAAATGCAAAGTATTCCTCATACTTTCACAATTACTCAGAATAAAACATGTGAGAGTGGCAATTCTAAATTCTGAAAATTAAAGTTGCAGGAGCATATATTTTTTCATCATATGTATCTGCCCAGCAAAAGAACAGCACACAGGCCAACCATCGATCCTAGAAAGTCTACAGAGGTACGTGCTGTTCAACTGCAGGAAGGCTCTGTAGAATGTGGTGCTGAAACTCGCCTTTTTAGTTAGCGCACCTCAAGCTGAATAACGGTTGGATGCCCATCTAATTACTAAAGGGTTCGCATCTAGAAATAAAGAGGTTATAGTGTCCCTCTACTCGTCACTCATTAGACCCATCATAGAGTACAATGCCCCATTTGGGATGTACCTCACAAGACACTTCCAACAGCTGGAAAGACCACAAAAGTACCTCACCAAGAGGATTACTGGTCTCAAACATATGTCCTATGCAGCCCGACTGAAAAAACTCCAGCTGTACTCAGTGGCATATCGCTTACTCAGAGGTGATCTCTGCCTGACTTACAAAGCCATGTCCAACTCAGAATTGATGGACATGCTCCACCTAAAGAAATCCAAGTCACTGCGAGCCACGCGCTCTAGTGAGCTAAACCTCGCCATAACAACAAATAGAACATGCTGGAGGGATAGATTCCTGTCACAGAGACTCCCCATGCTTTGGAACAAAATTCAAAATTACATCAGGCAGAACCCCTCACTAACACTCTTCAAGAGAAACCTTGATGAGTGGATGGGTAACAGAAAATACACCCCTAGGATCACTTCATTGGCTCTGCTTGACAGAGGATCAGTTAATTAATCAATGGGGCGGTGAAAGCCGACACACTCTGGCTAGGCTTATAAATGCCTTCGGGCAGATAGCCTAGTACCTACCTATGAACCTATATAAAGCATTAATGAACAGTGTCATCTCTAGTCAAGTAAACTAAAGGTGTCTTGTCAGGTGATGATAAAGTTAGACATGCTTTAGCATTTCTGCTTGTGCAACTTCATTACATTTTCCAGTTTATGTTCACCTTCTCATACTAGGCAAATTCTCTAGTTTCCTATTCTAACTTTGTCTGTGCTATTCTACATTTAACCTAGCCCACTCTGACTTTCACTGTGACATCTGCTCCCTCAGTCTCATATTCAGCTACCCAGACTAACTTTAGTAGCTAGAAAAACACAGGGCTGGCAACAATAAAACCTGAGCATAGCAACAATGGATATTTGCAGCTACATGCAAGTAAAGATGGTTAACAGCAATTAAAAGAATTGCTAAGCATGAACAGCTTGTGACTGAATGCAAGTTGCTCCCATGTAACACCAGACACTTTATTTTCTTTCTTCGTGGATCTCTCTCTACATTGCTCTGGTAGTTATTACATTCTAATCTCCAATCACTACAAATACACCTTCCTGGAAAACTACTAGTTTGCCATAATTCCCCATACTTTTCTTGCTAGTGTCCTAGGTGGCATGTAGACTAAAACTAACATTAACTTAGTATCACCTATTTACCCCTAAACACCTGCAGATTCCTCCTTGTCACTTTCTATTTCTTCTTTCAGCAAGAGCTTCATCCACCTTATCTCTTTCTCTCTCTGTCTGCCTCTTCCCAGCCCAAAAACTCCTATTACTCTATATCCGCACTAGTGTTCACCTTTCTGTGCCTGCTTATGGATATGTGTGCTTCCTCTAGGGCTAAAACATGAGCTTCCATCCTCTGTGCATATCGTAAAATTCTCTAGTCCCTTTACATTCCACAATGTGACTTTTATCCCAACCCCCTCCCACATGATATGTTTTTACTTTTCCCCTTTCTTCTAACTTGCATGTTTCTTATATTCTCTCTTCATTTTTATATCAAACCTTCTAGTCCATTCAAAAATTATATTTTAGGTCTGTTTATATTTTCAGTCCATCACCTTGTCTATATTCTTTCTCCCTCTCTCCACATTAACCCCCTCCTTCATTTACTGTGGTCTTATCTGTCCTTCTTTACATCTGTATATACTTTTGCTGTCTTTCTTCATTCCAGTGTAAAATCTAATGTTTATGCAATGTTGCCTGTGCATCTGTCATCCAAATCATCCCTAACCTGCTCTTAATTTTTACAGGTCTCCTGATTTCTAGTTGTTCTACTTTTGTATATGCAGTGTCCAAAATATTTTTTATACAAACTCTAGTTCTCTCGTACTCCCCCATCCTCAGTCATAATTGTCAGTTTATTGTCACTTTTGTTTCTCTTGCCTCTCAGTTTTGGACATAAAGTCTTTATTTTTAGTACAGCCCTGGTGACTTCCCCTCTACTTCATGATGGAGTGTGCCTACTACTTGTTTGTGGGTTGGGCTACTTCTCAACTTGAACTATTATGAATTTCTTTTCCTGTCACTGGGATTTTACACTACGTGCCCTATTCCCAACACAACTAGTGGGATAGGATACAGGAGAACAGAAAAAAAGAACAGCATGCTCCAAGACTGCTTTCCAGACACTGCCATCTTCTCCTCATTTCATCACATTATTTCTCCATCTCTTGTCTCCTCCTCCTGACTTCTTGAATCAAATCAGCTTTTTCCTTCAACCTCTGCTGCCTTTAGAATAACAGAAATAATGCCCTCCACTGGTCTCGCTTACCTCTGGTTCCTCATCACTTCTACTTGTGTGCCAGGACTCCTCTCCTTCTTCCGCAGCTGCCTTTTGCTTTGCTGGCTTCTTCAGCATTGCAAAGCTTTATCTGGATCAACAAAAGTTGTGATTGCTCCTCGTAAAAAAAAAAAAAAAATGTATATTGGCTAGATACAGCCATCCTCCAATGGATAGCTCTCTGCTTACACGGTTTTATCACCTGTGCAAATGCACCCCTTTTCTTATGAGTTTGAAATGAAAAGTCACAAATACTCTTGCATTCACCACCATAAATATTTTATTTGGTTTATACACTTCTGTCAAGATCTTCTCTTTAAGTTCATTGGTTTGGAAGCATATTATTATAGGTCTAGGCTTTTGATCTCTACCTTTCCTGGTTTGTCACATACTGCTTTGCACCCTCTATCTCTCCTCCACTGGGATATCACTTTTCATACTTACCAATCCAGCCACCTCTGAGACAAGCTTCTCTTCAAATCTGTCTGGTACTCCTATCAATTTAGAATTACTCTATCATTCTCTGTCTACCAGATCGGTTAGCCTAGCCTTCAGACAGTCCAGTCTTTCAACTGTTTCTGCCCTAGCTCTCAATTTGTCATTCTCCTCCAGCAGCACTTGTCTAGCTGTAAAATGACAAAAGGACTCAAAAACAAATGATAGAATAAAAATCCACACGAACTCTGCAACACACTTTATTATATGAAGCGCTTTTCGTCCAACTGAATCGTTGGACTTCCTCAGATAAAACATAATTAAAATTCATGGGTTTAAATACAACTCAAAAAAGGTCAGATGACGTACTCATTACATATCTAAAGTAAAAAACTCAAGTACAAATCCATTATTAATATGTTGAATTAATTGTGTTTTTTAAAAACAATTGTATTAAGAAACATTTTACAGCCAGCAAGCAAACATGTTTTCATCAAAAAACTCATTCCTTTTAAAACTAAATAAATACCTACATTTAATAAATTGTATGAATATGTAAATATAAAAATATATATTTTCATGAAATAAAATTGTTCAAGACTAGATATTCTAGGTTTTAAGCATCTGAACTATCTTAATTCCGGTCAAATAAATATATGTGTGTGTGTGTGTGTGTGTGTGTATATATATATATATATATATATATATATATATATATATATATATATATATATATATATATGTGTATACTTTGCCCTCTAACCACTTGTCATGCATGCCTTTATAGAGAATAATAATGCACAATACTAAAGAAGATATATATATGTGTGTGTGTGTGTATCTACAACAAATAGATGATCAGTGTATTTACATACACATATACTTATTGTATAAATATACAATTCACCTCCCTAAACTTTTTAATTTTAATAAGCACATAATAGAACATTTGTCATTAAGGCCGGGATATGTATAGGCATTGAGCCTTATTTGCCAAATCAATTCTAATTTCTCTAATAACAGGGAATGAGGGCCACCCCTAGAGTCAATACTAATCTGATCTATGACCTTAAACCTAAATTTGTGTTCTGGGAAAACAGAAATATGCCTTGCTAAAGCATTTTCTTCTTTGTTTGTTTATGCTATACAAGTGTTCATACACTCTATCTCTTAATCTACGATCCGTTTTCCCAATATAAAATGATGGACAAACTTGGCACTTTGCCACGTAAACCACTCCCCTAGAGTTGCAGTTAAATTTACATTCACTAACTATTTTTTGACCATTAATGCTTGTGCTGATTGCTTGCTCCATTATGTTACAGTAGGGGCAGTTGCCACACTGAGTCATACCTATCTTAGATGTGGATGTCTTTTTCTACTTCTCTAACAAGTATTTTTACAAGAAATGATAGATGCTGGTAAAGAATATACCACTGTACCACCAATGTCCATTGGAGGGCTCACATAAAGAATCATGCTATAGGAACTAGAAAAGTGGCAGCTGACATGGACCCATGAGCTTGAAGCACTAGTTTTGCTGGAGTGGATGGGTGTGACAGCATGGTCTGCACCTGATTTCTGAATGATGTAATATGATGAAGAGGTTATGATGCCACATGTGTCGTAGTATTCAGCGGAGTTCCTACAAATTCCAGAGTCTATACAGGACTTAGGTTTGATTTGGTATGATTAAGAAGCCTAAGGAGTTGAAGATCTGAAGCAAGTAATCCCTGCCTTGTAGAAGTTGCTGCTTGGTTGGGGTAGTGAGGGAGCCATTGGTTCCTCATTTTTCATCCCAATTTAAATCCAGTGGGGGATCGGTTAAAGAGACAGATACTATTCCCAGCTAAGAGTTATGTATCCTCATATGCTTTTGTCTTCTGAGCTTATTGTGAACAGCTATTTTTCAGCTTTTAGCATAAAGCCTTGGATGAAATTTATTTCTTCCATGAAATAAAAAAGCAAGAAATTCTTTATGCGTGATTTTTGCTCAACCCATTAGTAGTCAAAATGTTAGAAAATGGTTCTAAAATGCACTGCAGATCATCTGAAATCCATTGCTGCTGGGTGTGTAGCAGACATCAGACCCTCCCCAGCTTAATTCAGTTATTAGTGCAGTCTTCATCAGTGTATCAAAAGAAATTAGAAAAAAAAGCAAAGTTGAAGAGAAAGACTGCAGTTCTCTTTTTAATCACAATTTTTATTCGAGCTATTGTTGGATGAAGGGCTGTTTAAAAAACTCTAAAACATATCTCAAAGCATCTAGAAACCCATGGCTTCTGGGGGCCTTGCAGCACACAGACCCCTGGCTTAATGCAGTCATTTCCTCCATAGTTCTCAAAGTGCAGTCGTGCGTAGTTAGGACATGCTGAATTAATGAAAGGAAAAAATGAAGGAAAACCTGAAGAGTAAGATAAGCTGTAACAAAAGGAAAGAAAAGTAGTCTTGATGGTGTTGGGGTGCCAGGTGATGTGCATGGATGGCAATATGCAGTGTGGGGGGGACAACGACACATCTCACCTAGGGTACCAGCTCACTTAAAGTTAGAACCAGAGTAAATAAGACAGAAATCCTTTACTGCATTCAAAATGTTGCTACACAGGGTGGAGTGCAGTACTTTCTTCTGGTCTTCATCCCGTTTTTCTCATTCCTGCTTATTTTTGCTATTAAATTTTGTTTTTTAATTTCTCCAAATCTTTTGGGTTTCTAATGTTTGAATGAACCCCATTCCTAAGTCAAAGTACAATTAAAGTTCATGAAATTAGTACTGTTGCAGTCTTTGATGTCAGCCGGAAGTGCTCTTCGCAGCACCTGCAATGTGCCCAGTAATGACTCCTCCTGCAATTCATACATGTATTGGTGCGGACCAGAGTTCCGCTGTGGCGACCCCTTACTGGGAAAAAGCCGAAAGACAAACAACAACAACATTGGTAACATCTAAATATGCTTGTAGATTCTTTTTTATAAGACCCATTGCTCCTACTGCTATTAGGTCTATCTGAGTATCTTTCTTTCACATTGCACTCATTTCTACCTACAAATCCTGATATTTTATGACTTTGTCTCTGTCTGTGTACATAAGACAATGTAGTCACTGGGTGTGGCAATTTCAGTGACCAATGCTACTGCTTTTGTCTTCTCCTCTTGGACCACTATATCCAGTTTAATAACATCGATCTTTTGAACTGTTGGTAATGGATGATCCCATGTGATGTAAAGTTCATCATTTTCTGTGATGTTTTGTGGTTCATATTTCCAGTGTTTTTCAGCCACTTCAGTACCATAGTGTTTGCATAATCCCCAGTGCAACAATCTTGCCACATTATTATGCCTTTCAGTATACAGTCCCACTGCCATTAGTATGTTACAACCAGCAATGAGGTGTGCGACTGTTTCCAATTCGGTTTTACAAAACCCATATTTGTCTGTTTCTCCCACATGTTCAATGGATTTTGTAAACCAGCATGTATGCAACCCACTATCTTGGGCCGCCAATATTAACCTTTCATCTCTTGGTTTGAATTCACCTCGCCTTAACCATTCCTGATCAACATGAGGTCCTTCCAGAAGTTTTCTGCACTTGCAACTATATTTATGCATTTTCCACAGTTTTGCCTTCTCATTTGGTCCTTCACCTTATATTCTTTCTTTTGTTTTTTGGCACATTCACTTGCTGCCTGATTTTTATCCACTTCTGGTTTGATTTCCATTCCTGCTTGACGCGAATATGCTTCTGCTAGATTAAGCAGAGAAGTCATCTTAGATTTATTCTCTTCATGTTTCAAAGCTTTCATTATGTTTGGGTCTTGTGAGGTCAGCAGATATGTGTGGAGTCCCACGATTACAGATCTATACATGTAATCAGTTCAAGGAGGCTCATCCCTCCTTCAGAATAGAGAATATGTAATCTTTGGTATGCACTGATTTTTATAAATAATTTTGTGAGCATGAAGCATCCTTTCTGTTTTCCTTTCTAATCTATCCAACACATTTTGGGGTCAGTCAATCACTCCAAAACTGTAAGTTAGGACAGGAAGATAAAATTGGTTTATAGCTTGAATTTTGTTCCTAGATGTCAAACTCTGTTGTTAGGATTAACTTAAGCCTTCTAAAATATTCCTTACTAAATTCTAATCACACTTGTTCATGTTTTATTGTTGACCTTTCATCAATTCCCAAGTATTTATACACTCCCTCTTGCTCAAGTTCTGTTATATCACATTCTTGCCCCAAACTGATTTTCCTGGTGTTGCAGTTTTCCTGCTTTAAAGGTTGTTTTTGCACATTTATCAAGACCAAATGACATTCTTATATCCCCTGAAAAGGTTTTGACACCTTGCAGTTGTACTTTCAGTTCCTCATCTGATGAGCTATACAGTTTTAAATCATCGCCAAAGAGAAGATGAGAAGTCTTTACACTTTGTTGTTTTCTAGGAGCCAAAATGTAGCCATGGCCTAAGCTGTTAAGTAAACAGCTTAATGGGTTAAGGGCAAGGCAAAATAGCAGCAGTGACAGAGTCACCCTGGAATATCCCCCTTTGGATTTTTATCTCTGTAATAATAATTTGTCCTTTATCATGGCTTAACTGCAAAGTGGTCTGCCACTGTTTCATGGGCACTGTAATGTAGTTGATCAGTGTAGGGTGTATCTTATACATTTTTAAGCACTCTTTTATCCATGCATGTGGGATACTATCAAATGCTTTTTTTGTAGTCACTTCATTCCATACTTAGATTCTTCCCCTTTTTACTGTTCTCCACTACGACTTTATTTAACAACAACTCATCCTTTGTTCCATATGCCTTTCTTTTCTTGCCCTTTTGTTCTACTGCCATAATTAGTGGCCGCGGTGGTGCAGCAGTTAGCGTTGTCGCCTCACAGAAAGCAGTTCTCCAGTTCGATTCTTGGCTGGAGCGCCTTCTGTGCAGTCTGCATGTCCTCCCTGCAGTCAAGTGAGTTTTAAATGCATACATGCAGGCTGGTTTTGTGTGTGTGTGTGTGTGTGTGTGTGTGTGTGTGTGTGTGTGTAGGTATGTCCCGGCTAACAACCTGACACAGTATAAACTCTACTGGTGATCCACTGTGGTGGCCCCTAACTGGGAAAAGTTGAAAGATATTGATTTTGTTCTACTGCCATAATTAAGTTTAAGTAGGAGCAATGTTTTTTCTTTTGTTAGCCAGGTTGGTGTCTGTTTAGAGTGCGCGTATAAATACTTCTTACTCATGGCTAAATCTTTGTACAAAGGTGTTAATACTGTTAACCAAAAGATAGGTACTGCATCTGCCTGGGTTTTCCAGTTTGAGGCTTTTCTTAACTTTGTTTTAATCTCTCTGGCTATTACTTCATCCCATTTCATGTCCTGTACCTTTAAACTTCTTATTCTTTCTTTTACTTGTTCTATCCATTTAGCATCTTTATGTTCCACAGCATCTTCATAGATACTTCTCCAAAATGTATCTATTTATTCTTTTTTTTTTTTTTTTGCGATCTTTCAATTCCTTTTACCTTTTTTCCCAATTCTCTATAAAACTTTTTGGGTCATCAATAAAAGTTTATTTTGTACATTTTCCTTTTTATTTATCTGCTTATCTTCTAAGTTTTTCCACCTGCAAAGTAGTGCAGAAAAGTGAGGCATTGTGGGTAACTATAATTCTGGTTTTGTATGTATTCTGCAGTGATGTTAGTCTGAGGTTGCATTTAAAAATGATGTGCACAGATGAAAGATTGGGATGCATGTCAATCAATCAACAGCACCTCCATCAAGTGTTGCAAGATTGACAAAATCGAGAGAAACAAGTTTTTACAAACCAAAAAGGTAATTATTTTGCAGAGGCAAGCCCCCTCATACCCCAGTGTGGGGGAAGACCCCCTCACACCACTGAACTTAAATATATCTATACATAAAAAGATCATAGCAATGGAGGAGAAAACTCCATAGTCAGCAAAAGTTGTTTCACTCCATTTTTGTTGGTCGTGCAGCACTCAAAAGAAGTGCTATTGATCAGAGGATAGGAACCCCAAAATTGCTTGGTTTCTACATGGAAAATAGTATGGTATGGCATTTTGCAATATACCTGACTAGTGCCATGCAGTAAGATTTGGCAATGTTATCTGAATCTAATGTTATGACTCGATGTGGGGGGGTGTTTGTCAGTTTTTTAAGAAGCTCTGAATTTAATGTTATGACTCGATGTGGGGGGATGTTTGTCAGTTTTTTAAGAAGCAGAAAACAATAAGTAGCAGTTTAAAACCTATTTTGTGTTTTATTGCAGGTATGTTTGTAAAGTGACACACAGAATAAGCCATCAGACATTTGCCTTGAAGAAAATTAAGAAAAACTTACTGAAATCCGAGATCTACCAAGAACTGATCTTTGTAGAAAGAGATATCCTGTCTTTTGTTGAAAACCCATTTGTTGTGAAAATGTTCCACAGTTTCATCACCAGGGATCACTTCTATTTTTTCATGGAATACATAGAAGGTACATTTCCAAGGCTACATGTATGAGCACTGTTCCTGAGATGAAGCAGCTAGGTGTAAAGTACCATATGCTTACTACACCCTTTTACTGTAAATCCTGGTTTGTTGTTTACAGTGTTGTTTACGATGTGTACTGAGCATATGGGAAAAAGTCATCAATAAAGAAAAGTTAACTACCATTACATTTGACAGGAAGATATTAGAAAGCCCAGGTTTGCTTAAATGATTGTGTCTTTCTACGTGTGCTTATGTTTGTGTGCATGTATGAGTACGAGTCCACTTTGTAATTTCGAAATACTGAAATCCCGAATTTCTGTATTTTGAACTTACAAAGTCGAATACTCACATTTCCGAAACCAGCAGAAGCGAGAAATTCAAAATACCGAAGTACCGATATTTCGAATTTCGGCTTCCGGTGGTACGGAATGTGGATGTTTACATTTTATTTTGGCAAGTTTGTGTGTGTTAGTATGTTGGTTAGGGGTTTAGTGTGTGTTGTGACTGTTGTGTGTGTGTGCGAGGGACTGTAAGATGAGTGTGTGTGAGTTTCCTTTGTGTCACTCTTTGTGCGATCTCGGAGTTGGAATATATAATTAGGGGGTGTGGGGTGCATGGGGGCTTGTCCCCCTGCTTATTTGTAGTTTAGATTAGTTTCTTTGATTGTGGGGGGGAGTTTTGTGTATGTTTGTGTGTGTGTGTGTGTGCTGTATGTGTAGAATGAGTGTGGGATTTTGAATTTCATGGGTGTGTGTTTTAGAGTTTGTGAATTTTGGTTGGGTTTTTGGCTTTGTGGATTCGGAATACTGAAATTCGGGATTTCAGTATTTTGAAATTACAAAGTGGACCCATGAGTGCTTGTGTGTATGAAAGTGGAAGTATGTTTCTGTATGTGTGTGTGAAGAGTGAGAGCAATCGAACAGTGGAAGCAGCAGTAACAGTTAAGAGGTTTGTATGCCTCTTGACCTCTTAGCTCAAGAAATCCAGATCAACCCTAAAATAAAGGGGGAAACAAAGGCTCAAAAATAGAAACAGATTTTAAATATTGTGTGTGTGTGTGTGTGTGTGTGTGTGTGTGTGTGTGTGTGTGTTTGTGCGAGATTGAGCGAGCGAGCAATGGCAGCACAGTTACGAGGTTTGCATACACCTCAGCTCCTTAGCTCAAGAAATCTAGATAAAGCCTAAAAAATAAAAAGGGAACAAAGGCTCAAAAATAGGAAAAGACTTTAAATATTGCTCTTATAAAATTACAAAGTTGCTTGAATAACAGGATTTGTTTTAACATGCATTTTCTAAAGGAAATAAAGTCCAAATCTCAAAACGTATTTACTGACCTCAATCCCCAATGACTGGCAACAAACCACCCATTTTTGAGTAAGGGACCAAAACAGATCAAGTAAATATCCGGATATTTTTTGAAAATGTATATTTTGGATATAAAATGCTTCCTCAAACACTGTTTACATAATAGCAAGTTTGAAACATTAGGCGGAAGAAGTATTGTACATTAAAAAAACACATAAAAAATAATATAGGCATGAAAAAAAAAGTAACACACAACAATTTTACAGACAGCCCATTCTCTAAGCTCAATAATGCCCTCCAAGGTGTATGTTGCTGTGCAAATAACACCCTTCCAGAAATGTACAGGCTCTCCGCCTGTAGTGTCGGGCCTCATAACGACCCTGGGCAGGCATTATTTACAAAACAGACACCCTGTTGAGCATTACTGCCTGCATAATGCACACAAAGCCAAAATTACGTTTTGCTAAACTTTTATAAGCAAATTGTCTTACATTGCAAACCATACAACCTAGACATATACTGTTAGAACACTTTTGTTAAACAGACATAAGCTTTGACTAACAGCAAGATATTCCTCTCTGGATGCATGTTTATTGAAATATTTACAGAAATATAAAAACATATGCTTGATTGTAAAATTAGCAATGTAAATAACACTGAATTTCTCATAAGATGTTCATCTTACAGTGCATATATGCATAACAGTTTTCTTCAACAATTTCTAAGGTTTCACCTGATGCGATGCAATAGTTTGTAAGTCACTTGTTTTTCTAAGTGTTAAACACATATGAAAATATTGCTTATTGTCATGATTACTAACAAAAAAACATGCAGTATCTCCAGTATATTGGGATATAAATGGACACTGATAATGAATTTTCCTGACTCCTACCATAACACTTCACACCACATCCCATCAATAGCTTGTAGAGCTCTCAGTTATGAAAATATGAACATAAATTTAAAAATATGAATAGTAAATGTCAAACAGTAATTAATTTCTCTACTGTTGGACATCCTATATTAAATTTTGTTCATTATTCCTTGCTCTTTATAATACTGCCTATTATTAGATGGTAAGTCACTTAGTTACTAAGAAGCCAGAACCAAAAAATGTCTGGACACCATTAGAAGCTATGGGTGTTAGCTGGACAAATGCAAAAAAAGGTGTTATAGACTTGAAAGACTTAATACTTAAATGCAATTAATAGAACAGTGTACAATTTCATTTTATTTAAAGACAGCTGTGCACTTTTCTTATGGCTAAAAGATAATGTTTTCTGAAAACATACAAGCAGTTTTTCATAACTGGAAGGGGAAGAGAGAGAAAAAAATAACAGACAGCAATCAGTGTAAGTGAGGGGGAACAGGCAGAAACATACACTTAAGCATGGGTAGCTTTAATCTTAGGTTAGATAATGCCAATAGCTGTAGCCATCAATTTTTGACAAATGTTTCCTTCTAGAGGGTTAAACAATCATGTTTTGAATATGTACATAGTTTTGTGTTTGTTCCAAGTTAATATGGGATGGGGGGTTTTGCATTTGGTTTTTCATTTGAGAGATTTTACCTAAACAAAAAGTCTTGAAAAAGTGTGACATAGGCTCAACATGGAGATGAGAAGAAACCACTGTACAAAAGATCAGCCTAACAAACATTAGTATATGCATGTAATGCAAAATCTAGAAATACACATTCAAAAAAATGTCATGTATAACAGGTGGGAACAATGGCTTTTTAATATGATGGCTATGCTGTCCATATTATCCTGGAACATGAATGGAGTTACAGATATAGATAAAAAGGAAAGAGTATTGAATTATATGAAGAAATTCAATGCAGAAATAGCAATGCCAAAGGAGACACATTTGGAAAGAGATGAGTATGTGAATTTGTGAAAGGAGGAATTTAGAATGGATATTCAGGAGAATATCTGGGACAGAAGAAAAAGGGAGTAATTATACTAATGATAGGGGCTCCGATAGTGATTTGTAAGGGAAAGTCGAGGGCTATTGGCAAGGGAGGAGGATTACAATGGCATATATTCATATTCCATTGAAAACAAGAAGTTACGTCTTACCATAAAGTTCCATCTGTGTTGTTGATCTTCATTCATTTATTACTGATGGGTTATCGGTTCCATCCTCAGAACTGAGCTGGCCAAATATCAAGCTTGCATCAGCCAAAAAACTCTCGAGCCAAGGTCCTACCCAAAATGCACTGCTCCTTGTTACCTCAGATTGAGTTTGCAAGTTGATAGATAAAAGTAGAGGCTACTTCTGGTCATAACAGACCTACAATAAAGAAGTATATGAGATCAACCGGGAACCTCCGGAGGGGGATGGAGGGTGGGAAATAACGAATGAATGAAGCTCAACAACACAGATGGAATGTTATGGTAAGACATAACTTCTTTATCTGATTTTAATCTTCGTTCATTCCTTACTGATGGGACAGAGTCCCCAGCTACCTGTGTGGCCCTCATGGAAGGACATTCCTGAGCCCCATGGAGTCAAAAGAAGTTCTTCCTGTGGAGGCCAAGTCCAATTTGTAATGAATAATAAAGGTATGAGGTTTGGCCCAAGTTGCAGCTGAGCAAATATCATTGAGGGAAGCCTTAGCATGGAAAGCTGCTGAAGTTGCCATAGACCTTGTAGAATGTGCTTTGACTCTGTGAGGTAAAGTGACGTTGTTTTTGTTGTAGCTAAAGGTTATACAATTTCTCAACTATGAAGCCAATGTAACTTTTGAAACAAGATGACCTTGTCTAGGTCCAGAAAAGGCCAGAAACAGTTGGTCTGATTTACAGGTAGATTTTGTTCTGTCCAGATAAAATCATATTTGCCTATGAACATCCAAGGAGTGCAGCCAGTACTCTCCCTTGTTAGAGTGGTTAGGAAAGAACACTGGGAGATCAATAGATTGGTTGATAGACTGCTCTGACACCACTTTTGGTAAAAAGGAAGAATTAGTTCTCAGTGATACCCTATCCTTATGGAAGATAAGATAGGAAGATTTGACGCATAAGGTTTGAAGTTCTGACAAGCATCTGGCCGATGTGATTGCAATCAGAAACAAAGTTTTCCAAGAGAGATATTTTACATCACATGAAAATGCAGGTTCAAAGGGGGGAGCTGTTAGAGCTTGCAGAACCAATGCCAAATCCCAAGGTTGTACCGGTTCTCTAAAGTGAGGTTTTAAGTGGATAACCCCCTTCAAGAAAGTTTTACAAAGTCTATGTGACATAAGCAAATAATCCTGAAAACCAGTGTGGAAATTTGAGATGGCAGCTAAATGCACACTAATAGTAAAGGCAGACACCCCAGAGTGAAAAAGATGCGATAAGTAATCCAAAACCACCGAAACTGGGGCTGATAAGTGGTCCACTTGTTTATTCACTGCCCATAGAGAGAACCTTTTCCATTTATTGAGATAGATTAGTCTGGTGGATGATTTATGAGATGCAATAAGAATACTGCGCACAGGGGACCAGAGGTTTTCCTGCCTGGCAATCATTGGAAGTGGAGAAACCAAGCTGTCAGTTTCAGGATTGTTAGACTGGGGTGAGTCAGACCCTGCCAATGGGAGATCAACATTGAGGATGGATTGAGAATCCACGGTTGATCTAGCAGGTGAGGCCAGAGGAGGGGGAACCAGACTTGTCGAGGCCAATATGGAGGAATGAGGATCACTTTGCTCTTCAACTGTCATGCTTTCTTCAGAAATTGGGAGATGAGGGTAAGAGGAAGATAAGCATAAAGTAGACCCCGAGGGCCAAGCGTGGACTAGAGTATCTCCCATTGTCTGTCCCCGAAGAGGGGATCAGGGCAAAATAGTTGCTGCACTTGTAGGTGGTTGGGGGAGGCAAATAGGTCGCAGCAAGGCTGGCCCCAGCTGTTGAAGATTCTTGCCGCGATCATAGGATTGAGGGACCACTCGTGAGGCTGTAGAATGCACCTGCTCAATTTGTCCACTATCACATTGGAGCTCCCAGGAATGTGCATTACAGTTAGAAAGCAGTTGGAAGCGATCACCCATTGCCATATTCTCAAGACCTCTCAGCATAGCAGTAAGATCTGGTGCCTCCTTGCTTGTTGATGTACCAGGCCACTCATATGTTGTCTGATTGGATCGCATTAGTCCCTGATGGAAGGATGGAATAAACTTGCAATGCTAGTAGCACCACCCTCAATTCCAGGACATTGATATGCAAAAGGGCCTCTGTCTCCGACCAGGTGCCTTGAACCGAGTTTCCCCCCCACCCCATCAGGGAGGTGTCCGTGGTCACTGTGGCTTTTGGTTGACTGGAGCTGAAGGGGCGAGACCATTGTTGGGGATTGAACTAATAGTAAGAACACTCAACAACACATCAATAACTCCAATTTAATGTTAAAAAGTTAAAAGGTAAGTGCTTTCGCGACCACACACTGTCGCTTCATCAGACAAACAGTGTAGCAATGCATTGCAGTATATATAGGTGTGCTAACACCTTTGCACAATTAATTAATTACTTAGTAATTAACAACATAATGTCATCTAATTAATTCTAGTACATCTTTGAAATGTATTCTATAGTTTATAGAATCTAAGGAAAACAATACAGCGTGTCTACATAATTAAAATACAAGTAAAATTAATGTTGAAGTCTCTTCTAATCATGTCAATCCCCCATTCATTAGAGATAGAAGTAAATAAGGATTCTACATCTAAAGTCACAAATATATAATCACTCTCTAGAGTAGAAAGCCTATCATGTAATTTTTCTAAAAAAAGTCTTAGTATCTTTTAGAATGGTGTAACGACTATCAAGTAGTGTATGTAAAGTATGCTCAATGTATATAGATAGAGGCTTGCAAATCATGTGAAACATAAGGATTCTTCACACAATTTTAAGTTTTTTGTCATTCAAGCACTAAATGTGAATCCTAGAGTAGGAGATATAGAGAATATAACTGAGGCAGCAGAGCAAAAATGGATACTGTTACTAAATGCAGACAGATACCCAGGTCTGAATGGTGCCTTTTCTATTAAACCTTTCCTAAAAGCCAGGAGACTTCAACATTAATTTTACTTGTATTTTAATTATGTAGACACGCTGTATTGTTTGCCTGGTCGAAGAGGTTATCAGTCAGTCATCCAAGTAAGAAACACCCGGAATCCCTGCAGTCTCAAATGAGCTACCACTACTGTCATGCATTTGGTGAACACCCTGGTGGCTATGGTGAGACCAGAGTGCAGAGGTCTGAATTGGTTATGACTGGCTCCCCAGCTGGAAGCATAGGTATCTTCTAGATTGTCTGTTCATTTTATATGCATCCTGAAGATCTATTGAGCACATCCAGTCATCCTTGTGCAGAAAAGGCAGAATGGACTGAACTGTGACCATCCAGAATTTTGTGTACTAAACTGACTTGTTCGGATTGCTGGGATACAAAATTGGTCTCCATTCCTGTTTACTTTGGCACTAAAATGAATCTTGAGTAAGTTCCGGGCTCTCTCTGGTCTGCAGAGACCTCTTGGATGACTCTTTTTTTTCTAGCAGCTACTTTCATCTGACTGGATGGAATATTGGGAATTTTGTTTACTGTTAAGGGGGGGTAGGGAAAAGGATATTATATAACCTCTGGAAATAATTCTCTGCACCCATGAATCATTTGTAATGTCTAGCCAGGATCTCTGGTACAGGGATAAATTCCCCCCAACTCCCTCCAGAGGTGGACAGTCTGGCCTCTATTCAGGAGTGCTGCAAGGATCTGTAAGTGAAGGTATCAATACATCCTTAGTTTTGCAGACTGCCTCTGCTGCATGGACTGTGTCTTCCATTAGCGTTCCCCCCTGCCCTGGAGGAACTATCTCCACATGGATCTTGAAAGGAGCCCTGGCATTTTCTGAACCACATTTTTCAATCACCTCATTGATTCCTAGAAAAGGTTCTTTGAGGAGTCATAAAATGTACACCCACAGCAGACAAGGTTTTACTTTTTTGCTCACACCTGGTTAGTATGTCTTTAACCTTGGGGCCAAATAAGGAACTTCTGTCAAAGGGAGCATTGATGAAGGAAGACTTGAAGGGCTCTGCAAAACCACACAGGTGCATCCAAGCATGCCTCCTAATGGAAATGCCTGAACCTGCTGCCTTTGAGATACCTTCAGCTGCATAAGAGAAAAGTCTCATGGACAAATTTGAAATCAGTTGTGGGGTAGCCAACTGTGAGGCAATAGAGAGCTCCCTGCCTTGGAAGTAATTGCCCCAGGGAGGAATTTGGTAAGCTCTTTAATACAATCCCTCTGGAGTCTAGTGAAGTGTGCCAAATAATTCAGTGACTCAAGTGAGTTCATTGACGCATGCACTCGCTTCCTGAGTCTGTCCAGTGCCTTAGACTCCCTGTTAGGGGGATGGACAAAGGAACTTTGTTCTGAAAGTTCCTTTTTGTAGCCGCCGCTATGACCATGGTATCAATTTTTACTAAACAAAGGAAACTCCAGGCTGCCACAGCTTCCAAGCAACTACCTTTAATAAAAAACTGGTAAGCGCTTTCACATTGTACAATACTGCTTCATCAGACCATAGTAAAAGTAACAAAACAGGCAAACTTTTAAATACAGTGACTCTTGGGACATCTGAATGATATATCTAAAGGTAGAGAGATTAATGCTTTAGCGAAACATGTTAAAAACTATGATTCACATCATAGTTGATCACACCAACAGCACTACTAGATAGGGGCCAAGGGTACTAGTTGCTAGTACAAGGGTCTAGGGAACTACTAAAGGGGCGGTGAATACCGCACAATGTGGCTGGGCTAATATATGCCTTCGGGCAGATAGCCCAGTACCAACCTATGAACCTATATGTTTAAGTTTTTTGTACTGGAAATTATAAAAGTAATAGGGAAAGTGACATAATGAATAAAACAAAATGTGCTGAACAAAGGTGGATTTTACTATTAAAAGCATTTGTAGAACCAGGTTTAAAAGACAGGGTATCTTTAAAAATCTGTTTTAAAGTCACGCCCATTACAACAATGAGGTGGGGGCTTGGCAGGTCAAGGTGTTTTTATTCATGCATATTGAGGTGACATAATCACAGCTTAGATGCTTTTTAATTGTCATGTGATTTTAATGTCTTTATTTGATTGGACTGCTTTGTATTTAAACGTTTGCCTGCTTTGTTACTTTTACTATGGTCTGATGAAGCAATATTGTACACTGTGAAAACACTTACCAGTTTTTTATTAAAGGTAGTTGCTCGGATGCTGTGGCAGCCTGGAGTTTCCTTTGCTTTGTATCCTGTGTTTGTTTTACTCTGTGCTCTTACTCAGCAGTTGGGATTTTGGTTTTAGACATTTTTATCAACTGGTACTCCTTTGCTTCAAAATTCCCTGTCCTTAGGTGGTGCCAGGATCCTATCTGGTCTATTGGGGATTGTCTCAATGGAATCATGTTCCTTCCATGCCCTTCAAGAGATCAACTCAATGAGGTCACTAGCAAGCAAAGTCACCCAGGAGGTAGATGGGCCAGCTCCAAAGGCTTCCAGGAATACTGACTCAGTAGACCAGCCACCCCTTTGTGGATCTCTAGATTGTCTCCAAAGCAGGCGTCATCATATGGTGATCTTGGGGACCATTCCCCCTCACTGAAGTCAGTATCCTCCTTGACAGACACTTGAGAATTTAATAGTTTCATAGTTTCATAGTTTAATACTAGACTATCTGCCCTGGGGCATTTGTAAGCCTAGCCATAGTGATGTGGCTTTCGCCACCCCATGAAATGGTACAGAAATGCACAGAATAGATTTAGAATACTGTGCCTCTGTCTAGTAGTGACACAGTGAAGGTCCCCTTATATAATAGAATTAGTTTACTGTGCCCCTGTCTAGCAGTGACACAGATGTGACCCCTGGGGTAAACTTACCATCTCCCATCCACTCATCAAGATTCCTCTTGAAGAGAGTCAGCGAGGGGCTCTGCCTAACATGAACTGGGATCTTGTTCCAGAGCATGGGAAGCCTCTGGGTTATGAATCTATCCCTCCAGCATGTCCTATTCATACTTGTGCGGAGGTTTAAGTCTTTAGCTCTCGTGGTCCTGATGGATTTGGATTTTTTGAGGTGGAGCATGTCCATCAGTTCCTGATTGGACATGACCTTGTACGTCAGGCAGAGATCACCTCTGAGCAGGTGGTATGCTACTGAATAGAGCTGGAGTTTCTTTAGTCTGGCAGAATAAGACATATGTTGGAGATCCTTGATCCTCTTGGTGAGGTACTTTTGTGGTCTCTCCAGCTGTTGCAAATGCCGGGTGAGGTACATACCAAATGGGGCATTGTACTCAATCATGGGTCTGATGAGGGAGGAGTATAGGGGTACAATGACATCCTTGGATCTGGATGTGAATCCCTTCATGATAAGGTGTGCAAGGTAGAATGTTTTTCTAACCACTTTGGCAATGTGGGTGTCAAATGAGAGGTCTCTGTCGACTTGGGTCCCCAGGTCTCTGATTACAGTTTCCTTTTGCATTTTGTCTTCTTTGGAACTTCTTGGGCAGGATGTCCCGGAGAACTATCAGAAGGTATCAATATACCTTGCAGGGTAGCCTGCTGACTTTGGGCTGGCTGTTCCTGTGGTGCAGGAAGTTGAGGCTCAAGATTCAAAGACAACTGGATCTGGGAAGTAGGAGCCAAGGAGGGTGGATACGTCCTTTCTGTTGGAGCAGAGAAAGCTCTCTGCACTACCTCAAAAGCTGAATGCTTTGGAGGAAGAGCCCAATGGCTCTGAGAAGTCATGCTTCCAGACCATCAGCTCCCTTTGGCCCGAATGCAAACCACTTGAAATAGGAGTCAGAGCCGAGCTGTGCAATACCAAGGCTCTGAGGAGCAGAGATGACTCCTACAATCTTGGAGTTGACTCTAATACCCCGGATCCAGCACCAACACTATGGCTCTGAGAGTCATCCGGCTTCGGCATGCTCAGAGCAGGTCCATTCAGAGATGGAAACCAAAAAAAAAAAACAGTTTCCGTCTGTTGACTTAATTTGACTTTTATTAAAGTCATTTTTTTCCTCCCACATATGTGCTGGCCTTTTCTGTTTTTTGGTTTGCATTTGTAGTTTGGGCCTTTGCAGTTGCCATCTCTGTGAATATTCTGTTCTTGCTTCCATTCAGAGATGGCACCAAAGTAGAAGATGCCATGATTTTTGGATCCAATATGGACAGATCTAGGATCCTCAGATAAAACTGCTCTGAAACCAAAGGTCGGCAGAGAGAATGAGACAATATAGGTAGGATAGTACTCACAAAAGTCTCCAGACCTGATGGGGTAGGAGTCAGAAGAATCCTCATGTGAATTTGTGTTGAGAGGAATTTCCTCATCATCCTGTCCACATCTTCTTTGGTCAGACTTTTGGAAGAATGAGAGGAAGATGCTACGGATGAAGCCCTAGAATGATAATGCTTGGAAGAGATATCCAGAAAGGGAGATGGGAGATGAGAGGACTCTGGATCCAAACGCAGAGGAGATCTGATTTGTGTTACCTGTCCAAATGCTTCTTCAGATCTAAGGGGGTCAGATCCAAAGTTTTTGTGTTTGGATCCGAAGGGGTCGGATCGGAAGATATTGCCTTTGGATCTGAACAGGTTGAATCCAAAGCTTTTGAAATCTTAAGAGGCAATTCCAGTCCCAGATTTGAGGAATTTGTATTACCCAAGGAAAACTTCTTAGCCTCTTTTTTGTCAGGTTTTTAGGGGTTTGAGTCCCAGATGCTGCATCAGAAGTTTTTGGTGGAAGTAACCCTCTCAAAATTAACTTAATTTTTTCTATCAATTACAGCCCCAGGATTGAAGGCTTTGCATATGTTGCAGGCAGAATTTAAGTGTGCCAGGCCTAAACAATGTATACACATAGCGTGTGTATCAGAGAGAGGCATTTTATGGCCACAGGCCATACATTTTTTTAAATACAGAGGGTTTTCAGCCATATTCTAAACTACAAGAACAAATAAAGAAGAGAAAGACTTTTTTTAAGAAAATATGGAAAAGAAAAACAAAAGGAAAGCATTACCAACATTGGTAATACGAGGATATACCTAAACATATGAAACAGAGAGAGAGATTACCAAATATGGTAATATAGAATCACACCATAATCATGTAGATAAACAAGGAAGGATATCTAGAAAGTTTTCCAAAAGGGATAAATAGATAAGGAAAACAACATTTACTCACAAACTCTACTACTACCTGATAGTTTGCATTGACCATCTCTGTACGTGAAAATGGCAAACAAGATCTGAGGTATGTTAGGAGACTAGTGCATTATGGGTAAGGGAGGAACTCGAGAGTTTCAGTGCTTCATGAGCTGGAAAAGTGGCTGAGTTGTATCCAAGGATTGGATCCAAATCCATTTGTTGAGGAATGAATGAAAATGACAACATCAGATCCTAAGATAAAAATGTAGGGTAATGAAGTTAAAATAAAACACTGATGCTTTCCCACCTAGTTGTTAAAAAGAGAGGAATTTAGGGACAGGTGGTGAAAATTATTTGAGAGTTATTAGAGAAGATAGAAATATCTTCAGAAGTTATAGGTAGTGACTGGGATAAAATAAAAATGGAGTTTACAAAAGGTTAAAATAAAAGAGAGAAATAAGGTTAAGAAGTAATAGAAATCTTTTAGAGGGGCTAACAAAGGTTATAGTACTGCAGAATAAGAGGAATCTCACAGAACAAGAGGACGAACAAATGCAGAGTGCTAAAGAGAGAATAAGGGAAAAGCTGGATAATATGTAGGACTTTAAAAAGATTAGAGTTGAGTAAATATTTTTGATAACTCCAGAGCATGAAAACTTTTACCACAAAGACATACGCAAATGAAGAGCGAAAGGGTTTTCGACAAACTTAGGGAACATATAACAAGAAAAATATCCAGAGACCCTGTACAGGTTTTAGAGATATTCTTGAAATTTTATGAAAATTTGTATAAAACAGAGAAATGTGGAAATCAAGAAAGAGTACAAATGGAAATTTTATTGAAAACTTAATTATACCAAGGACGAGTATCAACAACTAGTAGTTAAGATAGGAGATTCTGAGAGAAAAACAGTGATGTGGAATCAAACTTCAAGAAAGTCTCAAGAAACAGATGATATTCCTGTGCAAGTTTGGAAATTAGGAGGAAAGAAAGTGATAAAGATTTTGTTTAACAGTATTTTAAAAGGAGAGGAAGCAGTAACATCTTGAAAGGGGTCCACTTTGTAATTTGGAAATACTGACCTCTCGAACTTCAGTATTTTGAAATCACAAAGCCGAAAACCCAACCACAACTCACAAATTTGAAAACACACAACCGCAAAATTCAAAATCCCGCAATTACGCTACACATACAGTACACACATAAACATACACAAAACTCCCTCCCACAATCAAACAAATTCATCTAAACTACATATAAGCAGGGGGACAAGCACCCCTGCACCCCCCACATCCCCCTACTTATAAATTTTAACTCAGAGATTGCACAAACAGAAACACAAATGAAACTCACACATCTTACAGTCCCTCAAACACATACACAACAGTCACAACACACACTTATACACACTAAACCCCTAACCAACATACTTGCACACACAAACTTACCAAACTTAAAACCAAACATCCACATACCGTACCACCGGAAGCAAAAATTCAATATATCCGTGCTTTGGGATTTTGAATTTCACACTTCTGCTGGTTTTGGAAATGTGAGTATGCAGCTTTATAAGTTCGAAATACTGAAATTCGAGATTTCAGTATTTCTAAATTATAAAGTGGACCCCTTGAAAGCTGTGGTGGCTGTGTTACACAAAGATGGAAAGACCCTTCAGACCTAGCTTCACATACCCTGATTTCAATTTTGAACCACAATTATAAATTGTCTATACTAGCTAAAAGAATGGCAAAGGTGTTGCCAAAAATTGATGGTGTGGATCAGTGTGCCTTTTTTGAAGGGGAGACAGACATTTGACAAGATTATTAGAACAATGATCCAGAGGGAAGCAATATCTAAGAAAATGGGTCTATGTTCACACATTGAATGGTAAAATCCCTGAGTGGCTATTCATTGAATGCAATACATCGAAGTGTTTTGTTGATCCCTAGTCTTGTTTTCAGCATTTTATTTTTCTTTGAAGGAGTCATTTGTTTCTTTTCAGGCTGAGTATTATGCATACTCAGAGTGGTATGTAGAGTGGCCAAGATAAAGTTAAGTATGATCATCTTACACAATGCTGGCATATATCTACTACTGTAAAGGAATGTATTTCCAAATGGAGCTGTCTGCCTGAAAATCCGACAAGTGAACATGCACTCCAGATCTTTTCCTGTCCAGCTACATTTTCCAGAAATGGCTCACGTGACTATATATATATATATATATATATATATATATATATATATATTTTTTTTTTTTTTTTTGCTATTATGATACTGTTCTAGTAGACAATGGTATGTGTGTGTGCGAGTGTGTGTAATGAGGGAGTGGAAGGAGGGCTTCAATGGCTGGTTTGAGGGTGTATGTAACTGCATAGTAGAACAAAGTAGGCTGGAATTTGCAGCATACTTAATATTGTATAGTAAAATTGAATTTAACAACTGAGTGAGTCAGGATTCAAGATGATGGAATATGAATGTTTGAAGTGGGCATCTTATAAATGATGTAGTTGAATAAAATCATTAGAACCACCAGGCTAAGAGCTCGCTTTTAATAAAACAATGACAAGGATAAGGTTAACGCTTTAGGGAAAAATTCCTTCATCAGACAAACAATTCAAGTGATGCATAAGAATTTATATCACAAAGGACCAATCACAAACAGAAAAAATGCTTTTAAAAACCAATCAAGATTAATTTATTCAAGAGCAAACAAAAGGCCACCGCCCCCTTAGAATAAGTTTAAGTGACACTACACCATTTAAACCTGGGCTTCTATCAGCCCATAGTTCAACTATCCAGTGCACTTCAGAGGATTCCATGCGGGTGGCTAAATCACCCCCTTGCAGACTATCATTGACTACCTGTAAACCATAAACTTAAATGAATGGCCAGCATTGCCCCTAACATGCTGTTATAAAGCATTACTTTCATTACAAAGATGTATAGCTGACATATGTTGTAAAATCCTTTGTTTAAACTTACAATTAGTTTTACCCACATAAAATGCACTGCAGGCACAGCAGGTGACTAAGTATATAATAATATTAAACGGTCAGCATACAATTTTGGGGAACATCTTGTATGTGTTATAGGGTGAATGAAAACATTATTATTGGAAATAAGACAACAAGCTTTACAATGTTTGTGCAGAAAGGTTCCTGCTCTTTTTGAAGAAACCGTTTTAGTGCCATTCAAATTCCTATTAGTGCAAAGTATTTGCTTCAGATTTTTGTTATGTTTAAAAGTAAAATATTCCCAACAATATTACTAATGTCATCTACCAATAAGAATTTCTAATTTTCACATATTCCTTTAATATCACTACAGTATTTTATAAATATCCTCAGTTTGTCATGTGACTTATTATTCATTACAGTAGTTCTATTTTTGGAACCCTATTTAGAAAACCATGGGACTGCATTAGTATGTCTGAAGGTCTTACTAGTATTAATAACTCAACTAAGCTACCAGATGAAGTAGCAGGAATCAGCAAAACCAACCTCAAATGAATACAGTGTTACCACAAAATGTTGAATGAGGAAGAAGAGTTAACAGGTTGTGAACTGACAGTGTTTTGAACTTGGGTTCTATCACAAACAGGTTTAGTAAAGAAAGATTCATAACTGGTCTCCAAGCATTTTCCTTGAATAAAAACATTTTCCCATCTGGGAAAGAAGAACTGATTCTATCACTCCCTGGGACAGCAAGAAAATAAAACAGTCTGGTCTGATGGATGAGAGATTATCCACATGGAAAGGAGGACTTCTTTCCTCTGCCATTTATAACCTCGATAAATGATCATTAGTACCAATTTGTCTGAAACTAGCTGTTGCAAAAGAGAAAAATCGGGATTCAGACTTTCTGGTACAGAAAAGGGTCAGCCAGGGTGGAAAGGGGAAGCTTCCCTTAAATAGTCATTCTGATTTGTTAGGCCATCCCTGGTTTGGGGAGGTTCCATTATTTTTTAAAAGTCTCTTTCTCTATATTCTGTTGAGACTGTTTATTTTGTTTTTTGTCAAAATTGGATAAAGAGTTGTAGGAGACAGCAGAGTCTTTGTGGAGAATGATTACTCACTCTACACCAAGCAGAAGGGGAGTACATTTATTCTACTATTCAGGGAATGTTGAGAAGCAGGCATGAGATTCAAACTGCGGTGACTACCTATCTTCAAAATATACTTCCCTAGAGGAACAAAATCATTTTTTGATTAAGTACATGCTAAGGAGGAACAAATGTTTGTCCAACAAAAAGTGAGCTGTGAAACAGAATGAGATTCTGCTGCTTGTTCTTCTGGTAATAAAGACCACAGAGAGACTGTGCCAGTGAAACCTTTCCCAATGTTTCAATAGAAAATGCTTAGAGATAAGGAAGGGAGCATGACAGTTGACTAGAAGAGTTGAAAGTGTGTTGAAAGTGAGGTGCAGACAGGATTTGGGAGATGGAGATAAAAAGGAATAAAACCGGTACCTTGGAAATTGACAAATGTGGGATTACAAAGTGATGATTACATCTGGAAAATATAACAGAACAAGAAAATATGGAAATATTGGAATTTTTGGACTTTGATGGACTTGTCTGGCACTCTAAAGCATATTTTATTTTATTTTACATATGTTTACTGGACTGGTCCAGCTGAATACATGTCCATTTTCAGCAGAGGCCTGAGGAGAACAGCTCCAAATACAAACATTAATATCAAAATTTACAAATTTAGTTCAGTGAAAAAAATAATAGTATTAGCATTAGCATGTTCCTACAGAAGCAGCAATTAGAAATTAATTACAGACTAAGGGTATACAAATTACGCATGACAGTAGAAAAGTTTTAGTATAAGATTTGTATGAAGGAGAATTGAAAGTACTAGTAGCAAATTGAAAGCTAGTCAGGGTCAGTGCAGGGGCAGAGCCAGTGAGTTATGAGGTGAGTTCTGAGTTGGGATTTAAAACAGGGAAGAGAATAGATAGCAGTGAGATTGTCAGGAAGAGAGTTCCAGGCTTTACGTATTGTGTTTGAGAACATGGATTTGCCTGCCAAGTTATTGGATTTGCAAGTTGATTTAAGATGTTTGTTAGAAGAACATAGGCTTTTGAGGTTGCAGTAAGGAGTGATAAGGGAGGTGAGTATAGGGGTGTTAGTAAGTTTGTACAGGAATTTATGGGCTAAGGAGACCTGGTGATATAAGATCAGATTTTGCAGCTCAAGCCATCCTAATTTCTTTAAGTTTATGCAGTGGTGGGTTCTAAAAGTAGAGCCAGAGGCAAATCTGGCAATACTGTTATAGGCAACAGCCAGTTTGCTGAGGTTAGTTTTGGACAAGTATGTGTAAATAGGGGAAGCATAAAGGAGGGAAGAAATCAGATGGGAATGGGCAATGGAAGTTCTGGTAAGTAGAGTAAGGAATGGTTTAATTCTATACAGGGAGCCTAGTTTTCTGTTAACTAATTTTATAGTGTTGTTAATGTGATAGTCAAAGCATAGGTTATTGTCTATCTCTACTCCGAGGAGCCTGGTAGTGGGGTCAGGTGATATGTTAGTGCCATTACTAGACAAGACAGAGAAGTTTAGAGGAGAGGATTTTCGGGTGTGGGAGAACAGTAAGCCTCATTTTAGGAACCATGTTTCAATGGTTTGGAAAGTCTGTTGGGTGACAGGGTGCAGTTCGGAGGGGGATGAAGCAGAACAAATCAAAGTAGAATCATCAGCATATTGTATACAGGTTGCAGAGGGAATACTGGTATGAAGATCATTAATAAAAATAGAAAACAGAATGGGGCCAAGTATTGAACCTTGTGGGACTCTGAGGGTAATGGGCAGGTGGTTGGATAAGTTATTGTGCCAGAGCACTGCCTGTTGTCTGTTATGAAGACAGGAGTGGAACCACACTATAGCTCTTGAGTCTAGTGAGAATGTTTTAAGTAAATTTAACAATATCTGGTGAATGACCATATTGAAGGCTTTGGATAGGTCAATAAAGAGAGCAGAGGTAAGGATATTATTATTTCGATTTTTGTTGACACAATCAGTAAAGGAAAGGAGGGCTGTAGTGGTTCTGTGGAAAGGTCTGAAGCCATGTTAACAGTCTGCAAGTAGGTTGTAATTTAACAGGTGATTAAAAAGTTGTTTTTGGATGCATTTTTTCCATGATTTTAGCCAGGGGGGGAGAGTAGGGCTATGGGTCGGTAGTTTGAGAGTTCCGTAGAATTTCCACCTTTATGCAGGGGAATGATATGTGAAATTTTCCAGACAGAAGGAATACAGCCTTTGACAATGGTTCTGTTAATCAGAATGGAAATGAGATAGGCTAATGGTTTGGCTGCAGTTGTTAGATACTGAGCAGGCAGAAGGTCAGCAGATGGAGAGGAGGCTTTAAGTTTGTGGAGAAGAGAATAGATAAGTGATGTAGGTACTGGTTGCAGTTGAAATGTGGGAATAGAAGTGTTAGGGGAGGTGGACTGAGAGGAGATATCGGGGGATAGTTGATTAGCTAGAGACTGGACAGTTTCAGTAAAGAATGTATTGCAGGCATTAGCGGTTTGTTTAGGGTTGTTTGGGAAGTGCCTATGGGGCAAGGGGGGTGTCAGAGTGGCCAGGTTTTAAGATACTATTTATTCCTGCCCAGAACTTTTGTGGATTTTGTTAGCTTGTTGTAAATGACAGTAGCAGTTTATTTTATCTAGTAGTACAGCTTTTTTAGTGGAGTTTCTGATTTGTCTAAAGTTAACTTGGTCGGTGGAATCTTTAGTGCTATGGTATTTGGTCCAGCGTTGATTTTTCAGAATAATTTTATGCGGTGTATCCTTTGAGAGCCAAGGGGCAGGTTTTGAGCTAATTCTAATAGATCCTAAGGGAGCATGAGAGTCTAGAATAGAAAGGAACCTGGAGTTGAAGTAAGCTACAGCATCATCCAGAGGCAGTAGTTTCAGGGGACCAGTTGTAAGCATTGTTCTGCTAAGAAGCTTTCAAGGTTAAAGTTTGTATTTGTTCTGACCATTTTGTATTTAGTTAGGTTAGGGGTAGCAGTTTTATGTCTGATTAGGTAAGTAAGAGCTCTGTCTGTGTCTTTCGGCTTTTCCCAGTTAGAGGTCACCACAGCGGAACTCCGGTCCGCTAATGATTGGTAGTTGATATTTACGTACCGAGTTACCAGCTCTGATGCACAACCTTCAATGAAGGTACGCCCATTCACGCATGTCTCCATGCAGAAGACGCTCTAGCTGAGAATCGAACCGGACAGCGTCTTACTGAGAGGCGACAATGCTACAGAGCATGGTCACTTAAATCATCTGGTAGTGTCCCTACTGTATAAGTATGGTGGTGACTTTTTATCAGAATCCAGTCCAATATGCTTTCTTTGTTGTTAGATTTGTTCTAGTTGGGTTGTGAATGGTTTGAGAAAAAACATGAAGATTTAAGAGGGAGGGAGGGTCCAGTGAGGTGCAGGTTTTCCAGTCTATATTGACATCGCCCAGGACTATGGTTTCTTGTGCAAATTGAATAGAGAGCCAGCTAAGGATCTCTTCTAGGGTACTGATATTATTTCCATGGGGGAGGTAGGTGCAGATTATATACATGGATTTGTGGGAATTAAGCTGGAGTTTGGAGATAAGGATTTCAGCATTACTTACAGAGGGAGAGTTTTCATGAATGACAGCAATTTGCAAACATGTTTTATAAAGAATTGCTATCACACCACCCTTTTTGGCTTTGCAATCTAGTCTGAAGATGTTATAGCCAGGGGGAGTAATCTCCTCTTTTGGGTTGTTAGTTTGAGCCAAGTTTCAGACAGGCAAAGGATGTCAAATAAGTGTATGTCTAGCAGTGCATGGAGGTGGGTAATTTTATTATTAATGCTGCAGATGTTAAGGTGAGCTATAGAGAGAGAGAGAGTTTGGGGGTTTGGATGATAAGTTTGAGCATGAGGGTGGAGGACAGAGGGGGTTTATAGTAGCAGTGTTATTTTGGGCAAGGGTTGGAATGAATGTCACCTGCTAGAAAAGGGTTTGGAGAAGATGTGTAAAGATTTTCTGTATATGTGATTAGTGTAAGTAATGTGGAATTTTCTATGAAATTTTGCAAGAAGGTAGCTGGGAGAAGAAATAATGTTTGAGAATGGATGGAATGTGTTTTGGGAAGGTGAGTTAGTATGTTGAGTGAAAGTGTATGTTTCTTTGAGTCTAAGTTGTTCATATGAGGTTAGAAGGTAAAGTAGCATAAGGTAAAGAAGAAGTGAAAAAAGGAGGATATGTTTTAAATAATTTGAGGTTAGAGATGGAGGCATAGTGATAGGAAGGTATATGGAAGAAAAATTGGGAAGTAGAAATGAAAAAGCAGACAGGAAGTGTAGAAATAATTTCTGTGTGTTTTAAAGATATAGGTAGATGGGTAGTGGTTGAACAAGAGGGGAGGGTTAGAGTGTGATTGGTGAGCTAAAATGGGGGAGTAGTTCTAGAGGTATAAGTTTAGAACCACTGGGGTGGGTGGAATTGGGGGTAGGGTAGGGGAGTGGAGTGAGCCCGCAAGGCGAACGGAGTGAGTTAGAGCAAGTAAAGGATGAGAATCACAGAGACAATCAGAAGCAAGAGGTAGTAGAAGAGCTCTAGGAATTCCAGGTGAGTGGGGAGAACAACTACAATAGTTTGGTTACAAGGAATAGTGGTGAGGGGAAAGGGGAATGTAGCTAATAGAGGGATAAGTACTAGAACAGTCAGATACAGGGAAGATGCAGAGGGTTAAGTACTAGAACAGTCAGATACAGAAAAGAGGGGAAAAATGGAAGAATGAAAGTAAACAGTAGTGAGGGATTTGATTCTGGAGAGGGGAATAAGAGATATAACACAAGCAAGTGAAGGGTGCCACCTAGTGGTCAGAAGGTAGATTAAAGTGAGTTGGTAGGGTAGAAAAGGGGAAGAAAGAGGTAACTCAGTTCTTAGCTACAAAGGAAGAGAGGAGTTAATACATAGGGGGAGAGCAAGGTCTGGCTGCTGGGTTCCTGGCTCAGGAGTGAGCCTTTAAACAGATACTAGAGAATTCAAACGTAATAAAGAACAATACAATAAACTGTTTGGTTGTGGGGTCAAAACGTACTTCCTTGAATCCTTTGGCAGGAGGGACTTTGAGTTTAGGATGAAAGTATCCTAGGGATGCAGTTGAGATGGCAGGATTAATTAGAAGGGAGTCCTTATTGACCAGGCAGCTCGGTTTTAATGCAGGGAGGAGTTTGAAAGCTAAGTAGGTTAGAGAAAGAAAGTAACAATTAAGTGTTAGGCCAGCAGTGTATCAGTATAGAGCTAATACAGTTAAGGTAGCAACACAGAAAATATCATGGTAAAAAACACTTTTAACACATACACTTACTAAACAGATAACTTTGTACTCATGAATACCACAGTAGCTAAGTCAAATAATATGCATACACTTACTAAAATGGTAACATGTACTTAGGAATACTACAGTTGCTAAGTCTAAAAAAGATGCAGGTTTGGGTTATATGTTAGGTACATCTACACAGTTCTAGACAGAGATACAAACTGATTTGCTAAGCAGAGACAGGTAAAGGAATTAATCAAAACATTGCTAAGCATTGCAAATTGCCATTTAAGTACTCAATCATACAGGGCAGCTCTAAAGACTGCTAGTAGGATGCAGGTATATCTAAGATAATGCAATAATAACAGAAAGCAGTAAAATACCAGAGAGTCCTAGAAAAATATAGGCCTTAAGCCATCCCAAAAAGCAGCCAACATGCCTAATTGAGTTCTAATGGGGAAGGCAAGATACAATTGAACCCTAAGCATCAGGTTTAGTTTAATCCTCCATTTCTCAGAATGTTACACTATCCATACAGAGCAGCCTATATTCCAGTTGCATGGGTACTGATAAAGTGGTTATGAAGATAACGTCAGTAGTAATTAGAGCAGAGTCTTTCCACAGTATCAATTAATGGAGAGTTTTCTGCCTATTCACGCTAAGCGAGGACTTAGCTTAGTTCTCAGGGTGCCACTCTAGGAAAGAAAAAAGTGTAAGCGTATTCATGTTATAATGGTTCATTACAGAGAAGCAGGAGAAAAACTGTGTTTCAGCAAGGGGAAGAGTAATTAAGGTAATGGCGACCAAAATACACGAGCACTGCTGGTAGTACTGTGCTCTAACAACAAGCAGTCCAGCTGATCGCAAACCTTCCGACAGCGTAGCACAGCATTTACTTCTGATATGGGAATATTATAAAATGGTACCAGCCTCAATACCAAAAGAGCACTGCATGTAATAGTGTGCTCTCGCGTGAGCGCTGTTTCAGATAGGATAAAAACAACCTTGAACAGCTAGTCCAGTATTAAATTAGAACTAAGATACGTAAGACACATATGCCCTACTTCATGTCATTAATGTTCTGAAAAATACTTGGGGGAGAAGAAGAGGAGGTAGAAGGTTAACTGTAAGTAAAACATTTTTTTTCTTAATAGTACTATTTGTATGGTGCATGATTTTCTCTGCATGGTATACAGTGAAGTTTTCTCAATTGTTTTTGAGTGTAACAGAGATAATATTGTGGCCAGGTGCTCCTGATTTTTTTCTTTCTTTCTTTCTCCTTCTTCTCTTTTTCTCCCCGTTCAACTCTGAGAGGTGTGGGCACTGCAATGTGTATAGAAAAAAAGGAAAGTCTGGTTAAAGAGCATGACAAAAGAAAAAAACTAATGTGCTTTTTTTTCATTCTTGCATCAGGGAATGACTAGATTAAGACCTTATCTTGATCAAGTAACATGTTTTAAGAGGAAGCAAGTAAATAAAAAAGAATATTAAATATTCTAAGGCTTTATTTATAGCAAATGAAAGTATGCTTATTAGCAGTTCTGTATCTAGTTCTCATGTCTCCATGGAGATAATTTAATAAAGAGAACTTGGCTACAGATAATGCTCTCTGAAGGCAGTCAAGTGTTTTCCCAGCTGGGAGAGCTATAAAGATAAGACAAAACCAGGCAGCACTTAATACAAGCACAGGCTGCACCGTACATAAATGTGGCTGTCACTTTGGGACTTTTGCTTCTATTAGGCAGGTAAAACTTCAGTTTCTGAAGATGTAATAGTTTTGTGTGTTAATATTAAGTTAATAGGTTTTAGGGGAGGTTTGGGGAGGGGTGTTGATTTTTTTGTTTAAGGGCTTTCAATAAAACAAAAGGTTTGTAAGATGTGATATAGGCTCAAATGGATATGACAAGAAACAACTGTATAAAAGTTCAACCTGTCAAACAGTGTATGCATGTAACACCAAAGCTGGAACTAGACATTTAACAAAAAAGTTTTATGCATAAAAGGTGGAAAATAACTTTTTAATGCAAAGATGTTTTCTGTAATGTCTTAAAATGTCAATGGTCTCACAAATAAATACAAAAAAGAAATAGTAAACTATATTAAAAGATGTAAAGTGAAAATAGCTATGTTACAAGAGACACACTTAGAAGAACTGAACATGTGAATTTGATAAGGAAATGTTTTCAGAATGGTTATTGAGCAGAATACCTGCGACAAAGGAAAAGAGGAGTAGTTATATTAATTGCAAGAGGAGCTCCAATAGTGATAGAAGAGGATAAAAAATAATAATGGCATATTTGTAGTGCTAAAGGGCTACTGGAAAGCGAGAAGGATTGCACTGGCATGTATTTCTTTTCCACCTAAAACTGCTATAATGGAGCTTAAGAAAAATCTGGGAGAAATAATCAGGAAAGGAATATTACTTATAGTTGAGGACTGAAATGTGATTTGCAACAGTGAAGATGTGTCTGGGGGACCAGAAGAGAAAATATAACTAAGGAGGACAGATTTTTGAAGAAATGTATTTGGCATGGAAGATGTGAATTCAGTAATAGGAGTTCAGAGTGAATTTACATATTATTCCCAAAAATATAAAAATTGGGCTAGGCTGGACAGAATTTACATTTCACAGGAACATATGCATTTAATTGAAGGTCTTAATACGTACCCAATAACTATTTAATTTCATGTGCCAATAATAACTAAAATAAAAACACAGGTTAATGAAATAAAAATGAGATACTGGCACTTTCCCACCTATTTCAATACTAATCCATGATTATAATGTGTTCGTCTATAATGGCAAAACAATGACAAAATTAATGGAAAAATTGATAGATATGGATCAGTGTAGTTTTGTGGGGGGGAGGCAAGGGTGTCCTCTTTCCCCTTTGTTATTCGCATTATATTTAAAACAACTGACAAGGAAAATATGGGACTCAGAAATTCAAGGATATAATTGGTATGGTAGTCAAGAAAAGCTGTCTCTATTTGTAGATGATATTATTTTATACTTGACAAAACCAGAAAGAGACATTACAGTGTTGTGGAACATTTTGAGACAGTTTCATATCTTTTCAGGATATAGAATTAATGAAGCTAAAACAAAGGCAAAAGTGGTAAATTATGTACCCACACACGAATTGGTTCAGCAATATCCGTATTTATGGGGACATGATAAAATAAAGTATTTAGGGGTATGAATTAAAAATTATTCTGGTGTGGCAGCTCAGGATATGTGGGAATAGACTAAATAAAAGATAATAAAAAAAACTGAGAAAATGGAAGCTTTGTTATATAGATAGTAAGATACAAGCAATCAAAATGTTTTTAGTCCCTTTAGTCTTATACATAGATCAGGCATATAGTTATCAGCCAGAGGAGAAGTTGGTGATAGCAATTAATAAAGAGCTGAAGGGCTTTACCTGGGAGGGAAAGATGGCAGGAGTCAAGTGGGATAAGCTGATTCTTCCAGTAGAGCAGGGTAGATTGGGATTATACAATTTGAAGGGTTATTTCAGAGCTACACAGTTAAAGCTCGTATACATAATGCAATTAGAAAACTATAATTCAAAATGGAAAGGGATGATGAAATGAGGGAAAGCTCAAGAAAGAAGGAGTGACTGGGATTTTGGATACAGGCCTTTAAGGAGAATAACAATAATCATACAGAATATTATATCCATAAAGCAGCAGAAAATATTCTAAGAACTAAGCCCACATGGGAATCAAGAAAGGATATTCTGCCAATAGTGATTAATGCAATTAGGGATATAGACAATAGGCAAAAGTAGGTTGGAATTGGAGAAAACTGGCAAAGGAACCTAGGTTTTGTGAGCAAATAACTAGAGAGGGAAATGTAATAAATTGGGAAGAGGCCAAGAATTTATTTGGACTGCAGATTAGAGATTGCCTTCCTATTAAAGATAGAGTATAGGCAAAGAGAAAAAAATAGGAGTCCTAAATGAAAGACCAAAACTGGCAGAGTTTTTGGTAGAATCTAGAACAGAAGCTATCATTAAAAAGGAATAATTAGTAGAGCATATAAAAATATTCAATGATAAGTAAAAGAATCAATCAGATGAGGTTAGAAAGGATTAGGACGAGAGATTGGATAAACAATTCACAAAGAAGCAATGGGGGAGATATGTGTGTTTCCCAAATATGCAAAAAAGTCTAGAAGATTAGGATTTTTGCTTGGAAATGTTTACATAGATATTTTATACCCCAAGTAGACCCCAGAGAATTTTTCCTCAGATAGCCAGCAAATGTTGACAGGGAAGAAAGAGATACTTGGGAACATATTTTCTGGGACTGCAGTGAGTTGGTGGACTTTAAGGAGTCCCTGTGGGATGCACTGTAAGAGATGCTAGGTGGGCAGATTGGTGTGATGAGGAAGATGATTTTTCTGAGCTATGATACAGGATCAGAAATGCCTAGACATGGTAAGCCCTTGCTGTGTCTAATTATGGTGAATGCCAAAAAAGCAATTACTAGGAAATGGAAATCAGAATCTAAACCAACTATATTAGAAGTAGTGAATATAGTAACAAAGATAGAACAACTAAAACTGAAATCTTCAGAAAAGAGTAGGAGCAAACTACACAGAAAAAATAAGAATTGTGGGAACAATACATACAGGGGAGGAATGAGGTTTAAAAGAAGGCAAGACTTGAATGAACTATGTAATGTTAGACTGACAGTCATTCAGTAGATTAAAAATGATATATAATGTTTGCAACTGGGAGTGTGTCAGTGTGGTTTGTGATGTAAAATGCTTGCAACTAGGATTGTGTCAATGTGGTTTGTTTTCATTTATATAAATTTATGATTGCTTATATCATAAGTAATGGTTTAATAAAGATGTTTCTTGCTTAAAAAATAAAAAAGAGGCAGGAATTGCATAATTTATGTAATGTTGCTTAGGATCTATGATATATATATAAATGGATCTACCTGCGAACAACGAAAGCTCTAAATGCCGGCAATGAGAACACAGACCGACAATGGAAATAATCAATCGTTCAAAATCCTGACGCTGAAAACACCGGCATGTGAAACAAGCACAACTGTGTAAATATACGGTAGTGATGGACTTTAGGGTTAGGGTGCAGGTAAGGTAAGTGTGCGTTAGTGACGGACTTTAGGGTTAGGGTGTGGGGAAGGTAAGTGTGCGATAGTGACGGACTTTAAGGTTAGGCTGCAAGTAAGGTAAGTGTGTGATAGTGATGGACTTCAGGGTTAGGGTATGGGTAAGGTAAGTGTGCAATAGTGACGGACCTTAGGGTTAGGGTTTGAGTTTGGGTTAAGGTTAGTACATAGATAGTTGTGTATGCAAGGTTTAGTGTAGGTTTGCAAGGTTTTTGATGTGCTTGTGTTGTCTGTGTGTTTTTCGGAAAAGGAGTTTGTTTTGTTTTGTTGACTGTCAGGATTGTGGTATGTCGGGCATGTGAACCTGCACGTTTTTGAACTTTCGGTTTTGTGGTGTCGGTGTTATCAGGTAGATCCATATCAATATATGTGAAGTATAATGTTTGTTAATATGACTTTGTTAATACAGCTTGATTACTTTTGTATAAATGAAAATCTGCCTGTGTCACAAGTCATAATTCAATAAAGGTGCTAAAAAAACAGGATTGGAGGAGAGACAAATATTTGACAACATTACCAAACATTGACGATCCAGAGGAAAGCAGTATGTAAGAAAATACCACTGTTGTTTTGTATGTCTTGATGCAGAGAAAGAATTTGACAGAGTAATCTGGGACTTTGAGCAGAGCAATAAAAGCATCTGCATTCCCTGATAAAATTATATGGTTAATTAGTAAGATATATGAGGGATCATAGTAAAAATGAAAGTGGGTGGGTTCCTCTCTGATAATTTCTGCTTGAGCAGAGGACCAGGAAGCGATGTCCTCTTTCTCCTTTGTTATTTGGATTATATTTAGAACCAACAGCATAAAAAATAACATAATCAGAAATTCAAGAATATAATTGGTATGGTAGTCAAGAAAAGCTGGCTCTATTTGCAGATGATATTATTTCATACCTAATAAAACCAGAAAAGGACAATACAGTATTGTGGAACATTTTGAGATGGTTTCAAATCTTTTCAGGATACAAAATTAATGAAGATAAAACAAAGTCCATAACGGTAAGTTATGTACACACATTAATTCTTTCAGCAATATCCATAGTTATGGGGACATGATAAAATGAAGTATTTAGGAGTATGGATTACAAATAATTCCTGTGTGACAGCTAAGGATATGTGGGAGACTAAACAAAATATAATACAAAAACTGAGAAATTGGATGCTCTCTTATTTGGATATGGGTAGTAAGGTACAAGCAGTTAAAATGTTTTTAGACCCCTTAGTCTTATACACAGGTCAGGCATATTTTTATCAACCAATGGAAAATGTGCTTAGCAATTAAAGAGTTGAATGATTTTATCTGGGAAGAAAAGACAGCAAGAGTTAAGTCGGATAAGATGATTCTTATGGCTCCTATACATAGCACAAGTAGAAACCTAGAATTCAAAGTAGAAAGGGATGATGGTGACCCAGGAGGGAAGTTCAAGAAACAAGGAGAGATTATGATTTTGGATGCAGATCTTTAAGGAAAATAACAATAATCATACAGATTATTATATTCATAAAGAATAAGAAAGTATTCTAAGAACTAAGCCAAAACAGGAATGGAGAAAGGAGATTCTGCCAATACTGATTACTGCAATTAAGGATACAGACAGTAGGCAAGAGGGGGTTGTAATTAATTTATAGAAAATTGGAAAAGGAACCAAGGTATTGGGAGCAAATAACTAGAGAGGGAAAGGTAACTGAGTGAGAAGATGCCAAAATTTATTTGGAAGGTAGGTTAGAGATTGCCGTCCATATCAAGGACCGATATCAGAGTATAGGCAAACAGAAAGAAATAGGCAGGGTCCTAAATCAAAGATCAGAACTGGTAGAGTTTTAGTAGAATCCAGAACCAAAGCAGCTGTTAAAAAAATGAATAATAAGTAGAACATATAAAATATAGAATGACAACTATAAGAATCAATCAGGGGAGGTTAGAAAAGATTGGGAAGAGAGATTGGATAAACAATTCACAAAGAAACAATGGGGAATATGTGTACATCTGCCAAATATGCAAAAAAATCTAGAAGATTTACTTTTTTTGCTTGGAAATGTTTGCATAGATATTTTATACCCCAAGTAAACTCCAAAGACGTTTTCCTCAGGTAGACAGCAAATGTTGGAAGTATGATGGGGAAGAAAAGGGTAATTGGGAACATATTTTCTGGGAGTACAGTGAGTTGGCAAACTTTAAGGATCCCCTGCAGGATACTCTATCAGAATACTAGGTGAGCAAATTGTTGTAACTAGGAAAATTATTTTTCTGAGCTATGATATAGAATTTTAATTATCTAGACATAGTAAGGCCTTGCTAAGCCTAATTATGGTGACTGCCAAACATAAACAAGTTATGTACTCACCATAATGTTCCATCTGTGTTGTCCATTTTCATTCTTCCTCAACCCATGGGCCCGGTTCCAATCTTTGTAACTGACTTGACCACTACCATAGCTTGTGGTAACCAAAAAACTCTCAAGCGTATCCCTTACCCACAATGCACCTATCCCATTTACCTCAGATTGAGTTTGCTGATAGACCAAAGGAAAGGTTAATTGTAAGACATTCATTGAAATTATACCTGGAACCATAGTTACATAGCAAGGATAATAATCCGCAAGTCATCCTTTCCCCTAGAAGTCCAAGGGTATGAGGGTTGGAGGGAGGGGAGTTGAGGAAGAATGAAAATGGACAACACAGATGGAATGTTATGGTGGGTATATAACTTCTTTATCTGATGTTGTTAATTTTTATTCTATCCTCAACCTGTGGGACAGAGTCCCCAGCTAACTTAGATCCTGGGTGGGCTCAAGGAAGGATATTCCTGAGCACCATTGAACCAAATAATGCTCTTGTCCTAGAGACCAGATTCAATTTGTAATGAATAATGAAAGTATGGGGAGTAGCCCAGGTCATTGCTGCACAAATATCATCCATGGAGGCTTTAGATTGGAAGGTAGCTGATGTTGCTACAGCTCTAGTTGAATGTGCTTTCAAAGGTTTCAATAATGGAATCCCTAATTTGTTGAAGATGAAAGAAATGCAGTCTGTTAGCCATCTAGCCAATGTCACTTTGCTCATGTTTTCTTAGTTTTGTACTTGAGTAACATATAAATAATTGGGCAGATTATCTGACATATTTTGTTCTGTGAAGATAAAATTGTAATCGTCTATGAACATCTAATATGTGTAAGTAATATTCACCTTTATTAGCAAATATGGGGAAGAAAACTGGTAGGTTAATAGTTTGATTAATATTGACTTCTGAAACCACCTTTGCTGGAAAAGAGAGTTCTTCGTGCAACCCCATCTTGGTGAAAAATCAAATATGGTGATTTACAAGACAAAGCTCGGACTTCTGAAATCCTTCTTGGGGAAGTCATTGCTATTAAGAAAATGGTTTTCCAGGACATAAACTTAAGATCACAATCTGCTGTCAGTTCAAAAGGAAGGTTGTATGATTTCTAACAACACGATGTTCAGGTCTCAAGGAGGGGTTGAATATTTGTAAGGAGGTTTCAACAGAAGAGCAGCTCTCAAAAAGGCTTTACAAAGTTTATGAGAAGCAAATGATGAGTCTTCAAATCCAATATGGAAATTGGATATAGCTGCTAGCTGAACTTTAATAGTAGAAGACAAAGCCCCTTCATTGAACAGTGAGGCTAAAACTTTGAGAATCTTATGAATAGGTGCTGAAAAAATGTCAACATTATTTTGATGTGCCCAAAAGACAAACCTTTTCCATTCTCTGTTCTAAAGTTTAGATGTAGATGGTTTGTGAGAAGCCAAAAGTGTGTGTTGGACAGATGAAGAGAACATATATTGTCTTGCTATTAATGGAACTGGAGAAAACAAGCTGTCAGCTTGAGGTTTGGTATGTCTGGGTGAATCATGCCTGCTGGATGGGACAGGAGATCTGGACCCACTATTAAGTGGGAATCCTATACAATATAAAATATACAAGCACAGAGATTCCTGGATTTTGTAAACACAATATGCCTGGAACGGATAATAGTCAATACACCAACCAGGGGTTGCAACCATACTGGATCTGGTCCTCACTAATATGGGAGAGTGCTGCACACCCTCTACTGTAATGCCTTCCCTTGTATGGTCAGACCACAAAATGGTCTCCTTTGAAGTAAAAATAAAACCTGGACCCCCAGCTAAACTGGAAATATTCAGGAACTATTATAAGGGTAACCTCCTGCTATTAAGTGAGAACCTGGTAAAAATTCAAGCCCCTATAAACCCTGAGAACACTTCTGCCTATGCAGAACTGTTCTCAGAAACCCTGTACAAGCTGTACCCACCAGGAAGAAGTACAGAACTAACTCAAAAAACAAGCCATCCTGGTGGAATCACAAAATCAATCGGATGCATAACAAGAGGAAGAAAATCACTGCAAAAATTAGGAGGTGCAACACCCATCAGGATAAAAGCACTCTCATTAAGCTAAACAAACAACTCGGAGGACAAATAAAGTCTACCAAAGCCAAATTTGAGGTAGGTTTTGCCTTCCAGGCCAAAGACAACCAAAAAGCATTCTTTAGCTATGTCCGCAACCTCAAAGGCAATACACAATTTGCGTGCAGAGCTCATTGTAAATGGAGCCACCCACACTGAGCCAAAAGATATAGAAAACCTCCTGGCTGATAAATTCAGCTCCAACTTTACTCCTCTCTCCCCCTCAACCTTCCCTCAGGAAATATCATCAAATATAGCTCCCCCTGCTATCACTAGGGAGCAGATGCTTAATGCACTCTCTAAGACCAAGAACACTGCGTCAATGGGCCCAGACAGTATCCCAGGTTACCTTCTAAATAGCATGAAACATGACCTATCAGGTCCTCTGGAATTACTATTTAACTGTAGACTCCAAATAGGCTTTGTGCCTCATGAATGGAGAAAGGCAACAGTCGTCCCTCTGCACAAAGCTGGGCCATCTACAGACCATGGAAACTACAGACCCATAAGTCTCACTAGTCTTATATGTAATGTCATGGAAAGAATTACCATGGAGATGATCAACAGAGCTATAGTAAACCTCCAGACAATGGACCCAACCCAGTTTGGATTCGTCAAGGGCTGATCATGCCTACACAACCTGATGGACTTCTTTGAGAAGGTCACTAAAGCAATGGATGAGGGCAAAATCATTCACACTGCCTACCTTGACCTGGCCAAGGCATTTAACACAATACCCCACTCAGGCAATGTTGACAAACTCAAAAGGTTGGGCACAAATCCATATGTCATCCAGTGGATAGCCAATTGGCTCACAGACAGGACCTTGGAAGTTAGAATTGGGGAGTCCACCTCTACAAAGAGGCCAGTCACAAGTGGAGCCCTTCAGGGATCAGTTCTTGGACTGTTCCTTTTTGGTGTTTACTTCTAAGGAGGCAGGGCCATTGTCAATGGTCTCTGGCTGACCAAGTTTCCAAATGATTGCAAATTAGAAGTTGTCATTGAATCTTACACTGACACAAATGTTCTCCAGGAGAGGCTGACACAGACAAACAAATGGTGTCAGAGTCATGGACTAAAACTAAATGCCAGGAAATGCATAATAGTATCCTTTGGGAAGTCATCCATCCCTGGTAACTATCATATTGACAACACAGCCCTTAAGATGACCCAGTAGTCAGGGACTTAGGGACACACACAGATAGTAATCTAGCCTTTGAGCACCACATGTCTACAGTGGTGAGAAAACATTTCTATGTTGCGCAACTTATAAACAAAGGTATGACATCTAAATCCAAGAAAGTCATTGTTCCACTGTATTCAGCATTCATCAGATCTATCACTGAGTACAAAGCCCCCTTTGGTATGTACCTACCAAGGCATATCCAACAACTGGAATGTCCTCAGAGGTTCCTCACTAAAAGAATACAGGGAGTAAGTAATATGCCCTATGCAGACCACCTCAAGGCCCTATGTCTGTATTCTGTCTCCTACAGGCTTTTGAGGGAAGATCTATGCCTGGCATACAGGGCACTGTCAAACCCCACTCTAATGGACCTCCTGCATATCAACAAAACAAACAGTGCCAGAATTACCCATTCTAAAGACTTGAACCTTGCCTGTGACATCCCTTGATCTGAACATATAACACCTTTAGATATAAGCTGTGTGATGATAAAGAGTGATGAAAAAGATGGTCAAATTACATCACTGCACATATTTTCAGTTGCATCAGACACTGTAGGGGGTATTAGTCTGCATGTGCTTTGTAACAGGTATACCACCTGTGGGTATAATCGACTTTCTGCAGATTCAGTGACAGGGTGTGTACTATGTAATGTCATTGTGTAGTGGGGGATGCAAGTAGAAAAATGTACTTCTGATTCAAAGTATGGAAAACTGCTCTCACCCACTCCCTCGCATGCCTGAGACACTGCAGTAATCTACAACTAGAGGAATCTAAACTAAATCAGGGGACATGTATCATCCACACCTATTTCTTTAGGTTGGGTCAGATGTGTACAAGTTATATATAATTTTCAATGGGGAATTTGAACTGTATAGTGGAAATGGACTTCACATGCATATGGCACAAATAATGTAGTTCACATTTATCACTGTTTCAATGTTGCACATGTTAGTATGTTAAGTTTTAAAATATAGTAAAAAAGGCCAAACAGTAAAAAAATTTACACTGCGCCCGCCACTGCCATTCAATAAATTGTAACTAAGAAGAAAATTATGCATAAGCTCTGGTGTCATTTTCAGAGAGCACCACAGAGAGTTATGGTCTATGCTATTCACAGGACATTACTGTTCAGATGATCAGAGCTGCTCTGCATGCTGGAAGTTGTAAATGCAGCAGTTTTGGGTCCACCTGCTGCACACCTCTGATTCAGTATGGCATTGAAGTGCCCCTAGTGTATATGCTTCAACCAAGGTTAAGTAATGACAACTTAATAATAATGTCAGTTCAGCTTTCAGAGATATGTGCATGTACATAACATGAACATATATACAGCATGCATGATATCACATGTCCATACTGTAAAATCACAGTTTTCAGTCATATTTTTCAAAGTCCGATGATGGTGTGTCATTTTCTTAGTGCTGCAAATGCACTTCTTTGTATTGTAGCTACACCTTGTAAAATGACCAGGACAATCCGTATGAAAGACGTATTTAAGCACCAGTACAGAATGATTATTATCTTAATAAACTAATGAAATGCTAAACAGATTGTAGGCCACCATATGAAGGGAGAAATGTAAATGAGCCTCTTTTACTGAATTATCGCATGGAGTAAAAGTTTGCACTGCATGACAGAGAACAGACTTACGTTGTGTATGCCACTGAAGTTACTGGGTATTTTTTGTGTGTGGCCTGAACAGCAATCTAGCCAGCCATGATCAATGTATTAATCTGAAACTGCATACAAAGCAAATCATAAAAACATGATCCACAGGGATCATGTCAGTCGCCCTGCTAGACAGAGGTCCAGCAAAGTAAATAGTGTGGGAAGAAATAGCCAGGGAATTGTTATGGCTAGGCTTGTATAGGCACTAGGGCCGATAGCCTAGTACCAACCTATGAGTCACGGAGCCCAATATCTATATGTCTGTCTCAATTAATGTATATGTAGACCTGTACTAAGAGATGACAATACTCCTCTAAAAATGCATGTTTTAAGTTTATGGGAGACATTTGTGGAAAAGTTGTTAATGTTTTGAAGGCATGCAGGGAGGGGAAAAATACAAAGTGTAGGAACACGGTAGATATTTCTGACTGCATCCCTGTAAACGAACCAAAAGTAACACAAACTATATAACTAAAACCAAATAAATAATGGTGATGGTTATAGAACGGCTTCTTTATTTACTGTTAAGCGCTTTTCATTTGTCTCAAATAGCAAACTTCATCAGACAACAAACAACTAAATCCTTCCTTCTTATATACTTAAAATGGCATAATTTCCTTTTCAAACAGGAAGTGACATATTCAGTGCTTTTTTTAAAAACATATAACTCATATAAAAACTTGTTGCTAAAATAATGGTACAATATCTAATCATCTAAGGCAACATGCTCCATGAATAATTATGTTGCAGACAATAAACCATTTTATATATATACATATACATATATATATATATATATATATATATATATATATATATATATATATATATATATGGGATCCGTATGGATCACCGAATGGCAACATAACCGAAACAGATTCGGCCAGGCATACTTGCGCGAAAGTGCTTTTCACCAAAAGGCACTTTCGCTTAAATATGCCTGTTGCGGAGATCGCACTACAGTGGGAATAAGGGATAATTCCCTTTTCCCCACTGTAGTGTGACCTCGGAGTGAGAATATTTAAGTAGGGGGGTGTGGGGGTGCACAGGGGCTTGCCCCCCTGCAAAAATGTAAAAGTAATGTTTTTTTTTTTAACACACTTTAATGAAAGCGCTTTTTCAGTGAAAGCGCTTTCGTTAAAGTGTGTTTGGTGATTGTAGATTCAGACTATTGAACTTTCGTTCACTAGTCCTAGATCCATATACATATATATATATATATATATATATATATATATATATATATATACACACACACACACACACACACACACACAAATACTCATAGATTAAATGAAAAACTTGCTAAATCCATCATACTAGCAATGCATTTTCTATGAGATCCAATAATTAATGAAATAGTGATTGCTATGTTGTTGTTTTCTTTTGGATTTTCCCGGTTAGGGGTCGCCACAGCGGAACTCGGTCCGCTAATGATTGGCAGTTGATTTCTTTTATGGTGCCGAGGTGTCAGCCCGATGCCCAACCTTCAATGAAGACACGCCCATTCACACATGTCTTTCGAATGCCACTCGACCGCGAGAAGGACATGCAGACTCCACACAGAAGGCGCTCCAGCTGAGAATCGAATGGGAGAACCTCTTGCTGTGAGGCAACAACTCTATCACTGCACCACCGCAGCTGAAATAGTGATTGCTATATACTCTTGAAAAGACACAATATGAATATAAACATGCTAACAATACCTAAACTGAAAATATTATGAATAATAATCTATTTTTTATTATTATTTCTTTTTTACTTTTTTTTTTACTTTTTTACTTACTACCTAGCCAATGCCTTTAACTTAAGTATACTATTAATAGTGCAGTAATCATTTAATCCTGGCCATACACATGAATGTAGTTGCAGTTGCCAAACCAGTTCAGACTTTTCCAGCTGAATAGTCCAAGGTCCGCCCTATCCTGTTCTTTAATCTGCTGTATTACACAAAACTTGAACAGATGATCTTTAAATTCATTTACATGCTTTGCTAATGCATTTGTTAAAATGCCTTTTCTAATTGCATAATTATGCTTGTATATTCTCTCTTTCAAACTTCTAGTTGTTTTTCCTATATAATATGTCTGACATAATTGGCATATGGCAACAAAAACTACCATTTTTGTGTTACAATTAAATTTTCCAGTAATTCTATATTTTCTGTTTTTTATCTCAACCCATTGCTCTTGGAATACAAAACTACAGTAGTTACACATTCCACACCTACTCATACCCATGTGCAAGTTATTAGTAGGTTTTTTACAATGCTCTATTAAGTTCTTAAGGTTTTTGCCTCTTCTTGCCACCATTTTTAATCCTTCCCCTAGCTTTTCTCTGATTTTTACATCATTGACTGCCCAATTCTTTATCATGATAGCTTTTACTTCATAAAAATGCGTACTAAATGTTGTTATAAATACAACTGAGCAGTCATATTGCACTTTAGTCATTATCTGATGGTTCTCTCCATGGTAACTAAGAATGGGATTAAAATGTCCATTCTCCCTTTTTGTTCACACTTCATTATGTATGTCTTCCACCATACTTGTTGGATACCCTCTCTCGATGAACATATTTTTAAGCAACCCACATTCCTTACTAAAATCAACATCGAGAGTTACCATTCTTGCGGCTTGGACAAATTGTCCTTTTACCACTGCATTTTTGTTTCCTATAGGATGTGAACTGGTACAATGCAAAAAAGAATTTGAATAAGTCGATTTTCTATGAATTTTTGCTTTGAATGCTTTTCTCACTTTGTCCTTACTTAAATTCACATCCAAAAAGTGGTGGTATTAATATAGGACAAAAATTACCAAGCATCTCTTCTGTCCCTTTCCATAATTTAAAAATATCATCCAGGTATCACAAATCTAGACTGATATGCTCACTATAGTTGCCATTAAGCACAAAACTTTTTCTCCCATAATACCATTACTAAATTTGCAAAGATGGTGCCACATGCGGAACTGCACTATTAGTGGTATACTTAAGTTAAAAGAATTGGCTAGGTAGTAAGTAAAAAAAGAAGCAAAAAAAGTAAAAAAGAAATAATAATAAAAAATAGAATATTATTCATAATATTTTCAGTTTAGACATTGTTTAGTATGTTTATATTCATACTGTGTCTTTTGAAGAGTATATAGCAATCACTATTTCATTAATTATTGGGTCTCATAGAAAATGCATTGCTAGTATGATGGATGTAGCAAGTTTTTTATTTAATCCATGAATGTGTGTGTGTGTGTGTGTGTGTGTGTGTATATATATATGTATATATATATATATATATATATATATATATATATATATATATATATATATACTTATTTATATATGGAAAATGGTTTATTGTCTGCAATATAATTATTCATGGAGCATGTTGGCTTAGATGATTAGATATTGTATCAGTATTTTGGCTTCACGTTTTTATATAAGTTATATGTTTTTAAAAAAAGCCCTGAATGTCACTTCCTGTTTGAAAATGAAATGACGCCATTTTAAGTATATAAGAAGGAAGGTTTTAGTGGTTTGTTGTCTGATGAAGTTTGCTATTTGAGACAAATGAAAAGCACTTAACAGTAAATAAAGAAGCCATTCTATAACCATCACCATTATTTATTTGACTGCATCCTTGTGCCTGAATGCGTCATGAGGGCCGGGCATAAGTGCAGGACCTAAATTTCTTGTTTCCAAAACTCAGAAATATAAATTGTGATTCAGTAAAAAAGATTAGTAATTACAAAATGTGCAGTTATACAATTAAAGTATTTTGCAGGGGGTCTCTGTCCTCACACCACCTATTATGACACTCATGTCATATTTCTGCTCCCTTTAAGAAGTCTAAAACCTAATTTTTGCACTTTCTGACACCGCACTCTTTAAAATTTAAGAAGAAAAAAAACTAAGACTGGCTCTTGCTGTTGCAACTTTAAAAGGGTTTTGCAGGTTTGGGTTGGGTTGCACATCCACACTCCTGCTACTAATAAATGCTAAAAATGACATTGCAGTACATACGTGTACACGGAGGAACCCATCTTCAGACTTATACCATCATTTGCTCTTGTAGTTTTCTTCTGAATGTCACAATTATGGGCCATAGAAGTTTAAAAGGTACCCATGAAATACATATCAGTACGTTTAGGGTACTAATCCATCAGTAACTACTCCCTGAATGCTTCAGCCACTTGGCAGTAACAGAAATCATACGTCTGTAATGTCCTATTACTACTGCTCCCCAGACTTCAGTTATCATCACTGCCTACAGACGTAATGCCATACACAGATCACTGGTACCAGTACAGTCAGTGTGCTGTGGCATTGGCTACTGTTGTACACTGTGTATGACTACATTGCTTGCTTGCATTTGATCTCTGATTCATGCCATACACTTTCTCCTGACCTTATGTAGGTTGCATAGGTATGACTTTGGTGATCCACTGTGTACTTTGAAACCCAGAATCCTTAGTGAAATGTCAGAAGAAGTGGACTAACTCCACATCACATACATTCTGACCCAGCTGCAATGAAGATTGATATTTTGTAAGATTACACTGGGTAACAGTCAGCCAACACCAATACTGATGGTTAAGAAGCGCTGTATGAGGCATTAAAATGATTTACGGTTCTGTGACTACTACATGGTCTAGATCATGTCTGGAAACTGCCCAGTTTGGATTATTTTACTTAAACAGATAAATAAATATCTCTTCAGAGTTTCCAGTGCTATCAGCAACTCAACTGCTTAGTAGCTATGGTCTAGTTTTAGTCGACAGTACTTCACTGATTTGCAGAAAAATAGACAGCTTACCACATTTATTGTAGAGTCACAAACTAACAGAATCTTTGCTTTACAAATGTTAAATTTACATGTAATCTCATGAGCTGATTTTAAAAGCTAGAGTTACTTTACATTTCTGAATTGTTCTCACAAGAAGATACATTAGTATTTGTGTAGACGATGAATTTTTATTAGACCATCATTGTTAAACACAATTTTTGCTGCTTTGTTATTTGGCTCACTGTAGCAAAGATGCAATTCACTTAGACACCAGTTCTACCACTGTTGACAAAAGCACACAACTGCCCTAGGAACTGCTCGTGGGACAGTTTAAATCTCCTGGAAAATCATGGCAATCATCACTGTTATATATCCAGTGTCACTAATAATATTGTGCAGCAGGTCAAGTGGTATTTACCGATAATTTCAAAAATAATTTGAAGTGCAAGTTTGCTCATGAAAAGTTTTTATATTTAGTAACAGAGGTAAAACAAAATAATGTGAAGTGAAAGAGTTTAAGAAGTACGTATTCAATTAAGTGAAGTAAACAGTTTGGTCATCGGGGTATTTGCAATTAGGCTGGGAGAGCAGAAGAAGCTATCTAAAACAACCTTAGTAATGTTAAAGTTGCAGATATTGTAATGTCCAGAGAATGGCGCTGACATACAGACCATTTTTCTACATGCACTAGCAGTACACCGACATTTCTCCTGGTCTGCCTTACAAATAATTTTATACTGCCTCACTCAAAGAAATAACACTACAGTAAGTGAATCCTTGTGTTCATAAAATGTAGCAGGAGTAATGTATTGCATGATACCTAGAAGCAGTCTTGTCTTTTTGCATTTTACAATGACAGTTCTGATCAATGTCTCTAATTGTCTGACAGGTGGTGATTGTGGAAAGCTTCTAGAAAGCTGTGGTAAGCTGCCCCTTTATCTGTCTCGGAAGTATATATCAGAAACCATACTTGCCATTGAGTACCTACACAGCTATGGCATTATCCATCGCGACTTGAAACCTCCAAAGTAAAACATTTCATTTATGTTTTTGTTGATATTAATAAAATATTTACAGTTTGCATGTCTGTAGTGTGATGCTGTGGTTGCAGCATAAGGCCATGTTGCCAGAAAACCCTGCTTTACATCCCTATGTGGAAACAATCACTTTTGACTATATCCTGCTTAGGACAAACTGTCATGACTTGGATTTTGAATATAAGCATGTTATTTTATCCTGTGTATATTTCTGCCCCTGACATTTATGGCTTTGTCTTACTTGTTTTAGAATTATTGCATTGCAGATAGCATCTTTCTGTAGGCATACCTCCTTATAATAGTACCCATAATAACTGTTTCAGAACTGATATCTTATGACAACTTTTACAGGAGTGACTGCATTACTTTGGCAGCAGCACAAACACAGTGATAGTCAATTTTCATTTATTTATTTAACATTTGTTTACTGGGAAAGTCTGACTGGGGCAGAGCCCATTTTCAGCAGAGGCCTGGGGAGAAACATTCCAGACGCATGTCTTTGGAATATGGGAGAAACCCCCTGCAAACGCAGGGGGGACATACAGACCCCACAAAGAAGGCACCCCAGCCAAGAATCTAACCAGAGAACCTGTTGCTGTGAGGCAACAACGCTAACCACTGCGCCACTATATCGTATTGACATTTCATGAGAGGAAATCATATTGAATTCTACAGCTAATCTATTTGTCACTTCCCTTCTGATAAGATTCCAGTAGATGTGAGAGTGGTACCCTTCCACTGATCTACTAATCAGCTACCTTCTTATTACAAATGAGTAGGGAAACATACTTTCCATAATACAGATGCAACTGTAACCACAACTAAAACTAAAAGTGCCAAGAGACCAGACAACTTACCTAGAGGTTTCTTATATTAAATCAGGAAAATCCTAAACCCTCTCCCCCAAAATACATGTATTAAGTAAAACATTAGTATCTGGACAGATACCAGCTTGGGTAATGGGAGGGCTGTAATGGTATTTGTTTCATTTACATTATTCATTTAAGCAGAGTTTGGAAATGGAAAGCTACCATTATTTCCTTACTCAGATCTGTAATGAAATGAACATAATCAATTGTCAGCTCTTTTTAATAATTTATTGCATTTCCTATTTCTACAGGCAACAGTTCATATTTTTATATTCCATTGCCTGTGTATTAGCTCATAGCTTCAGTGTATGAAGATGAGCTTTTTAACTGACATAGTAACTAAAACACCAGTGTGCTGTTACACAATTTCAATATTAAAGTGAACAAGCTTTTATTACAGTCCATGCACAGTTGAGATCACAAACTTGCTGGCTTTGTTTCTTCTAGACAGACAGAACACAGTGACAATGGACATATGTTCAGAAAAGAACAGTTTGATTGCAAGTTATTTTTTTTTTCCTGGGGGGATCTTAATGTTTACCACAATGAAAATATACTTCCTTCACAGGTGTATTGTTTCACAGTTAGGCACCAGGATATCCATAGTTTAAAAAAATGTATATTCTGTGTGTGAAGTTAAATAATCCTAACATTTTTCACTACACACTCAAGACGACTTTAGTATTTCTATAGAAGATATTCTGTGCTTGACGTTAAATAATCATAACATTTTTCATTAAACACTAAGACTTTTTAGTATTTCTTTAGAAGTTGTAAGTTTGAAGAAGGCCAGCTCTCTAGTTTGAAGTAAGTATACAAAGAATCATTTCATAACTAACTGGATTGGGGTCTGCACTTACTAGCTGGGGTGGTGGACAGTAGTAAGTCCCTTGCAGAAAGAAGACAGCTGACTTTTGACAAAACAAGTTGTGCTGTATGCGTAGTGGGACTTCAGCTGTCCTTCCTTATAGTGACACAATGATGCACTATATTACTAGGGAAAATAAAGTTACACAGCTTATTAGCACTACATACCAGCTGATGAGTGGTGGTAACTTGGTGGTCAAGGACAGAAAAAAAGTCACTGGATAAGCTCACATTTCCTTTTAACAGACAGCTGGTTAACTGACTTCCTGAGAGTCACACAGTAGACAAAGGGAGGCTGAAAGAATCAAATGCAGGATTACTGCTGCTTGTAGATTTAGCAGCTCAAAAGCTTACGCTTTGGTTCATAGGTTCATAGATTCATACTAAGCGAACTGCCCTTGCAAGCCATTTTACGCCTAGCCAATTATCCCTCGTCAGATTCAAACCCTGCACCTTGTGTTTTTAAGGCAAACACCTTAACCATTAGGCCACCCTCCCAACCCTGGTGCTGAAAACATAACTGTAAAGGGGCCCTGCATACTTACTGGCAGTTACATTTTTGATAGTTGGCATTCTAGTGTCTACAATGAGTAATGTAGTTACTTTTAAGTGGCCTGATCAACATAATATTCCTACAAAAGATTCAGGCTTAGCCTGATACACAATTTCTTAACATTGTAACTTGAAAATTCATTGTTTTTATGGTTTATTATCTGAAGTTTTGCTAAGCTTGGAGTGTGGATGAGCTACAGACAAGTTAATAAGAAATATGTTACTATTAAACCAATTGCTATGCTTTGACAAGTACAATGTGAGGCGAGGCTCTCAAAGAAAAAAGTTGATCACTGCAAGTTGTCTGATGCTTACTAAAATAACAAATTACCTCAGTAAGAACTGCAATATTTCCAGTATTAGCAACAGTGAGCAGGTTGTTAATAAAAAGATAAGGCAGTAAAGTATCCAGCACTGATCCCTGTGGAGGCCCTGACCATAGCTTACCCACATGTTAATATCAGATGGTGTTATTAATAAAAATGTATATAGGTCTGTTACCAAGATAACTTGTATCCATTTAAGGTAAGAGACCATGAGCTTAAACCAGTTTTGAAAGCTTAAATATGACAACATATTCCATACACCTTTTTAAAATTAATAAACACACCACATCTAAGAAAACATTTTTTGGGGGTTAGGACAGAAATTAAGCTATTATTGCCCATAGAGGTGTTAAGTATACTGTAGCCAAATGTAAAGCCACATTGACATGAGGGAAGTAATTCCATTCTTGATAATGAAACTAAGAAGCTCCAGGTACACTCTGTTATCAAATAACTTACGCTAGGGGAAGAAGGTTTGAGACTAGCCAGTACTAATGTAGTAAGTAAGGCTTAAATGGTGTTGGACAGATGGAGACTAGTAGAAACTACTGCAGTGTGTGACTGAATGTCATCCTAGACAGGATTGTTTCTTGCCTTCAATCCATTATTTGCTGGAACAGGCTTTGTATCCCTATCAATCTGAATGCATAAAACAGATATTAAAACAAATTAAAAGAATACAGTAATATTTTGACTGACGGGCAACAGTCCCAGTAGCAAAAAATGCATTAATGATCCAGAGCAAGGACAGATAACCTTTTGAGCAGAGTGCCAAAAATGGTGACTTTTACTATTGAAAGAAGTTTAAGTGCTAGGCAGGCAAAGCCACAAGGAAGAAGTAAAAATGGTGTCTCGTAGCTCTTAACCTCTTAGCGCAAAAAATCCTGAAACCCACAAATTTTATGAACAGAACAAAAATATGAGTAAAAAAAAAATCTGGATATTCTGCAAATATTTGGACAGCTGAGAGGTATCAGGTATACCCCAAGGATCTGGCAACATAACCAAAAGGTCTAAAAACAAATACAATATTTACGAACTGCACCAAACCGCTTTATTGAAGAGCTAAAACAGGCTCCAATGTACTAAGCGCTTTCACCATCAAATTAATGGCTTCTTCAGAGTAAAGGAGCATCTAGTCACATGGTTTAAATACAAACTACATTTTTTCCACTAACCGATCACTATTGCACAATTACCAAACATAACAGCATACATACTGGTATATATGGCATGTAAAATTACACTTGTTAAAATAATAATAAAACTATTAATCTCAAAGAAAATAAAAATATTAATAAATGCTTTTTTACAAAAACTTTGTAACATATAAAATATATATACATATATATATATCTCAATAACATAAATTAAATACAATACATTTAAACCCTCCCAGACATCAAACAACCATTGCCCTTTGCTTCAATATGGGCCTAATAGAAATATGGTTGTTTAGTCCAGGGAAAAGTGTAGCATTCAATAGAACCTGCCATTTGAATTCCAGGGACTCAACTCTGTTTTCATTACCACCTCTTTCACTTGTCAATACCCTATCAACTACAAAAAAATGTAAATTTCTTAAAATTGCCACAAACCATGGAATGTACATATAAAGAATTATGTATATCTTTATTTTTTATGGCCCTAAGATGTTCCGCTATCCTTTCTCTTAACCTATGTATGGTTTTTCACCACATAAAAACCTGAACATGTTGTGCATGTTGCCAAATAGACAACCATCTTAGAATTGCAACAACATTTACCTAGGCACGGAATTGTTTTATTGTACCCCCATACAGTCACATAGGGTCCATCACTGATATATCTACAATATCTACAAGCCCCGCATTTATACATGCATGAGCTTGTATATCTTTCTTTTGATCTTTCTAATAAATTTTTAATATTCAATCCTCTTGAAAATATTATTCGAGGTATTTGTCCTAACTCCTTTTTGGTGTCTGTATCAAATGCTAAATCCCATGATTTCTTAACAACCTCAATAATCTGAGATGTCTGGCAGTTATATTTCAAGACTAGGGCTCTGGAATCAAATGGTCCAGAATCAAGGGGTTCTGTTCTTCAGTTGTACCATTGATCCCACTAATGTTTTTCATAATAGGTTTAAATGATGTCCCCCTTCTTCCCGTCACCTCTTTTCTGACTGATATCAGCAATTCCAATGGATAGCCTCTATTTAAAACATCCCTACAAGGCTATACATCTCAACTTGATATATCATGTCATTGCTCACGAGGCGAGACAAACGGACCATCTGCCCTTTAATCATACTTCTACGTCGATGCAAAGGGTGGCAACTTGAAAAATGTAATAATGAATTACTGTATGTCTCCTTTCTGTAAATGTTACTTTCCAACCCTTCTGATGTTTTGGTAAGTTTTATATCCAGAAAGTGTATTGTTTGGTTGTCCCACTTATGCGTGAAGGAAAAAAATGGGGTAGTGGAATTAAGATATTCCACAAAATTCTTGGCCTCATCTTCATCTCCCCTCCACAGAACTAGTATGTCAACTAAGAACCGATTGTAAAGTACAAATCGTTCAATAAAAGGGCTAGGAAAGAGAAATGTCTCTTCCCAATGAAGAAGTACCAAGTTGGCAAAAATGGGGGCACATTTGGCCCCCATTGCCACCCCAGAAATCTGGTGATAAAATTCTCATTCAAATATCTTGTAGTTGTTTTTAAGTATCAGTTCCATGAAATTAACTACATTGTTTAACTTCACACTATTTAGATGTTTACTTCTCAAAAGAATTTCTCTAAAATATTCCAATCCTTCATCCTGGGGTATGGTTGAAAATAAATTCATAACATCTATGGTAAGAAATGTCCAATTCATGTCACTTTTATCCACCCTTTTTAAATGTTGAAAACAATGCCAGGAATCTTTTAGTATGTGACCAAAACCACTTAGCCCCTGTGTATTCTTGTCAATGTATGCTGCCAGTGGCTCAGTTTTGGATCCCCTTGCTGCCACTATTGGTCTAAATGGGGGGTCATTCAGACTTTTATGGATCTTGGGAATACCAAACACAACAGGTATAACTGGGTGTTCTACCAACTAGAATCCATACTCATTCTCCTGAATCCCCCTTCCAAAAGGCTATCCATCAAAAACTCATCAGTTTTGTGATATGATATATTCATTTCACTCCTAGAAGCCCTCTGGTATGTGGTGTTGTCATCTAAAATAGCTTGATTTTAGCTACATAATCAAATTGAGACATAATGACAGCACCACCCCCTTTATCGGGCTTCATAATTCTAACTTCCTTGTTTGTAATCAATTCTTTCAATGCTACCCTCTCAGACATAGTAAGGTTATCTGGTTCAGCTAATTTGTTCTTTTCCACATATCTTCGCATACTATTCAGGGATAACCTTTCAAACATGGCCACATCCTTATCCATAGGTGGAATAAAAGTGCTTTTCCTAGTCAATAAAGGGGGTGTAACATTTTTTTGTTCATTTTGTCCTTTAAAGTATAAAGACAAATTTAGTTGCTTCATATATACTTTTAAACTAGTAAACAAATCTACCATGTTGTAACAAAACACAGGTAGAAACATAAACCTTTTGCTAATAAATCATGGTGCATTTCTTTTATTTCCAAAGCACTGAAAAGGTTGTAATTTAAGAGTGATTTCTTATTGCTACAAACAGTGACTGCCCTAAAATGGACTCAAGAAAACATAAGTGAGTCAACTTCACACTGATTTTAAGATTTTATTGTTTATTTTCCAGTTCTCTATTTTGGATTTGGATGTGGTTCATATTACATACACCATTGTCATGGAAAAATATTCTCTTCTATAGAAGGTAGATTTGATGCGCAGATAAACAAAATAGCTTGTTCTAATCATCCTACTTTTTAAACCTAAACGTTGCTTTAAATATGGGTGAATTTGAAATAAAGTATAAAAGAATATGGGACTATATCGCACCAGAATTCGGAAATAACTGCTAGCGAACATAAACTTATAAAAAGAGATTTTGGTGAAAACACCACTTAGAGAGGCATTGGATTGTATTACACAAACAATTTCCTTCCAGTTTTTGATTTCAGACTCTGCTGTTTATTTATTGAAATACTGCTGTTCCTCAGTTTGACCATCATCAAATCCTCCTCAAAATGCACCAAGCTGGTTAAATCTAAAATGTACAGGGATTCCATTTGCTTTCATTTGAAGAGACCATAATACAGAAGAGCAGCTATGTCCCAGATCACATGTGAAGAGCAGCTGTGTCTCAGATCACATGATTTGTAAGGTGTCAAACTCACCATTTGGATGTGCCAATTTTTACTTATGGCAAGTAAGGTCAGTCCATTAAGGGAAAATACAGGAAATATGAAAGCAAAGAAGTAGTAGGCCTGAAACCTGTCTACAGCACTCACTCCAGCATGGTCTCTGGAGTCACACTGTAACATTATGGAGTATATAATTCTTGGTTCTGCACAAGGTTATCAAGGGACTTCTATTTCCCCCTTTTAGGACTTTAAGAGAATCACTGATTCTACTAGGATCCTCTCCACACTGGAAAACTATATAATCAAGAATTTTAAGAGGTCAACTATCCAGCGTTTGGCTTGCTCTCAGAGTGAAGAAGGTCCTTTTGGACCACTGGACTCTCATTGAGATCAGTCCCAAACCTGTTTCTCCTCTTGTCAATCAATATCTTAGGGCAGCAAGCATCTCTGTACCTGGATAATAATCATATGGATTACAGAATCATAGGAAGTTACTAGGCTAATGGTCTGAGGGCCCTTAGAAGCCTAGCCATATTTTACCCTTGTCACCATGATCAGCACCTAGTGCCCCTGTCCAAGAGGGACACAGGTGGAACCCCTGTGGTGAATTTACAGTTACCCATCCAATCATCCAGATTGTGCTTGAAGAGGGCCAATGAGGTGTTGTGTTTGATATGAAATGGGAGTCTATTACAAAGGTGTGGTAACCTATGGGAGACAAATCTGTCCCTCCAGCAGGTTCTATTAATGTCACATACCAGGTTTAGTTCTTTGGAGTGAGTAACCTTTGTGCCATTTGACTTGCGGATGTGTAGCATTTTCAATAAACTGGGGTCAGAGAGTGCCTTATATGCAAGGCAGAGATCGCCTCTGCGTAGTCTGTATGAAACCGAAAAAGCGATAGTGATTTCAGCCACTCCACATACTACAGCTGCTGAAGACCTTGAATTTTCTTTGTGAGGAACCTTTGTGGTCTCCCCAATTGCTGCTTTGCCAAAAGGGACGCTGTACTCGCGTATTGCCTAATGAGTGAAGAGTATAGGAAGGTGATAACTTCACTTTTTCTCGAGGCATTGCCCTTACTTATGAGGTCAGCCATATAGAATGCCCTTCTTACCACTCTGGAGACATGGTGATCAAAGGCAAGGTTGCTTCCAACCTGAGTGCCCAGATCTCTCACCACTGAATGCATACTTAGGGTATTGCCATTGATGTGGTAATTTGCAGGAACTTCACTCTTGCTGAAAGGGATGATAATACATTTTTTGCATTGATTTTGAGGCCATGACTTTGGCACCAATCATTTGTTTGCGTAAGACCACTTTGAAGGATGTTGACATCGTTTGGAGATTCAATGACCACACACAGTTTGCAGTCATCAGCAAACTTTGTCAGCCACAGTCCCTTGGTTTTAGCTTGTACTTCAGAGAAATAGATTCCAAACAGTAGAAGTCCCAGAACCGATCCCTGTGGAACACCACTGGTAATGGGTCTGCTCCCCTATTTTGACTGTGTAGGTTCTATCAGTGAAACAGTTCACAACCCATCTTACCATATAAGGGTTGATTTCTATCTGGGAGAGTTTCTCAATGATAACTGAGTGAGGGATAGTGTCAAATGCCTTGACCAGGTCTAGGTAGGGTGTATGCACAGATTTCCCCTTGCCCAGGGTCTTTCTGACTGTCTTGAAGAAGTCCACCACGTTTAACAAGCATGACCTCACCATGACAAATCCAAACTGGGTAGGATCTAATGTTTGGAGATTACTTATATCTTTGTTGATAAGGTCCATGATGATTCTCTCCATGGCCTTTCAGATAAGGGTAGTCAGGCTAATAGGCCTATAGTTCCTGGGGTCAGTAGAAGCACCACCTTTGTGAAGGGGGATAATGGTGGCTGCTTTCCAGTTAGCTGGAATGAAGCTGGTACTTAGACTGTGATTGAAAAGAGTAGCCAGTGGTGATGCTACTTCTTTGAGCCCATGTAGGACACAGTCTAGGATGTTATCAGGTCCCATTGATGTGTTGTTGGCCTTAGGGTGTTTATGACCTGCTCTTTAGAGATACAAGGTAGGGGACAGGTGGTAGGGATGTCATGAAGTACATGTGGAGCAGAGGAGTGAAGTTTGCATTGAACCTGTTGGCTAGCAGGTTGGCTATGTCCATTGACTCAGTGTATGTGTTACCATTAACTACCAATTCTGTGCAAATCTAAGCTTTACCTATTAGGTTACATATGTAAAGGAAGAAAGCCTTATGGTTGTCCTTGGTTGAGGAAGGTAACTTTGATTCATAGTTTGCCTTGGAAGACTTCACAAGAAGTCTTATTTGCTTATTTAAGCTGTGAAGGAAGTGTCTCCATTTTAGAGTCCACTCCTTCTTACAGCAGTTTCTTCCTTTTATTGTAAAGCCTGCTACTGGTGGTTGTCCACCAGGCAGGTTTGCTTTTCCTTTAAGAGCTTGGTTTGGTCCTAATAGGCACTGCCAAGTCAATGCAGTTATACAGGTACTTGTATAGGGCATTGTAGTAGAGCTCGGCATAGTTACCGGTTCCGCCTGAAGGGAGAAGTGCAATGAAGCTATTTACACCATCCCGTAAGAGGTTATAATCTGTTTGGAGAAGTTTTTTTAGTCTAGCTGCTGCTAGGGAAGGGTCAGGTGTGATAGTTACCTGAAATGAGACTGATTTGTGGTCAGATCTCACCAGGGATAAACTCACAGAGGGGAGCTACATTGGTCTCCCATATTTGTAAGTACCAGGTCCAGGATGATGGCAAGCCCTGGTGGGGGTGTCAACCAGCTGGTCCAGGGCACTGGAGTTGACGAAGTCGAGGAACCTTTGGGCAGGTGAGTTTGAACACAAGTAATTCACCCAGTCAATGAGACATGACTGAGCTCTCAGACTATGTAGTAAAGTCGCCCAAAACTATGGTGTTAGGATGTATCTTGATAAACTGAAGTTGATCCAAATAGGCAGAGCGGGTGTCTTGATTCATGGAGGGGGTTCTGTAGCTGGCAGTGGCTTTAACAGGTGTCCTACCAACAGTTAATTGCACCTGAAATATCTCTAGGCTGTCATACTGTTTGACCAATCTGAAGGTGTGCATTTATCCTTGATGAATATTAATACACCGCCTCCTTTAGTTTTCTTGCCCTCAGTTTGTGGTCTGAACGTGTGGAAGGAGGTGTAACCCGGTATGGCTAGGGTGCTCTCCACAGCCTTGAACCAGGTCTCTGTGACTTCACAAATGTCTGCGTCCTTCAGGGTAAGGACTGCTTCCAGCGAGTGCAGTTTCATGTTAAGACTCCTAGCATTCAGCAACATGACCTTGAGGTTGTTTTTGGTTGGTATTTTTACATCGGGAGTTTTGTCCTTGTGACACTGCCTACAAAAGGCACTATGGGGGTGGTAAGGAGCCATAGCCAGTGGCCAAAATCCCAAGGGTGACAGATGAAGACCATCTCTGGCAAAGCATTGAGGTCTGTCAATCATGTCATCCCAGGCTAACAGATACTGGATGCCCTTAGAATGACACCAAAAACTAAGCCAATTATTGAAGTCAGTCATTTTCCGTTTGTATTAAGGGATCATTCTAGGTGAAGGTAAAATGCTGCTTAAGGCTAAAGACATACCTGCTTGAGACACATAGCCTAAGAGCTCAGTCATGTCCCTCTTCATATAGTCTGGCACATCTTAAATCATTCACACCAACATGGACTAAGACAGAGTCATAACGGTATCTGTTGTTGAGAGACTTGAGTGCATGTATGATATGGTGGATCCTGTCACCAGCACCTGACAGACATCTGACCATGAACTTCTCCTTATCCACCCTGGTGAGAGTGACATCTGTGTGTCTCACGATGGAGTCTCTTATGACTAATATGTTAGGTTTAGTGTTTACTCTTATGGGCTTGACAGGTGAGACACTGGTGCATGAGCTATTGTGTGTATTATGTTCTTCAGAGGAAGTATTATATGTAGCATGCTTGTGTTTGTGTTTGGGAGGTCTCTGTTGTTTAGGTAAGTTTGTGGCGAGGACCTCCACATATGTAGGTATGTGTGATGTGAGTTTGGGTGAAATTCTTGATATTAGCTTCAAACCTCACAGCAAAAACGAGTGTCTTTGAATGCAGTTACTGATATCATTGTGGTATTATGTATGCTATAGTAAAAAAAAAAAAAGCCTTACAAGCAGCGGAATTTAGGTATGACTGCCCCCCCCCCCAGCCCAAATAGATACACACACACACACACACACACACACACACACCAGTACCTGTATTGAAGTGCTGCTTTCCCGGTCTCTCCATAACAGACATCCTGCACCTTCCAGGTCTGCGCTAAAATCTACATCCTCACGCAAGAGCAGGCAAGTTATCCAGCCTGCAGACATTGCAGTCTGGCCCCCTTCCAGTTTATGTGGTTGTAACCGCATAGACTTTTGGGGCATCTCTGCCCACAGTGTGTTCTCCTGAATCCGGACTGCTGTTTACCCAGTCCAGATTGCTGCACACATGCATACACTTCCGGTCAGCTCAAATGCCAACCATGCATGCGTGCAGTTTGTTCGGGACTTTGGTTTTCAGCTGGGGGGGCTGCAGTCAGGCAGTCCATATGCACGAGCTGCCACTGTTCATTCCTCTTGAAAATATTATTCAAGGTATTTGCCCTAACTCCTTTTTGGTGTCTGTATCAAATGCTAAATCCCATGATTTCTTAACCTCAATAATCTGAGATGTCTGGCAGTTTTATTTCAAGACTAGGGCTCTGGAATCAAATGGTCCAGAATCAAGGGGTTCTGTTCTTCAGTTGTACCATTGATCCCACTAATGTTTTTTCAAAATAGGTTTAAATGATGTCCCCCTTCTTCCCATCACCTCTTTTCTGACTGATATCAACAATTTCAATGGATAGCCTCTATTTAAAAAAAATGGACCATCTGCCCTTTAATCACACTTCTACGTTGATGCAAAGGGTGGCAACTTGAAAAATGTAATAATGAATTACTATATGTCTCCTTTCTGTAAATGTTACTTTCCTACCCTTCTGATGTTTTGGTAAGTTTTATATCCAGAAAGTCTATTGTTTGGTTGTCCCACTTATGCGTGAAGGAAAAAAATGGGGTAGTGGAATTAAGATATTCCACAAAATTCCTGGCCTCATCTTCATCTCCCTTCCACAGAACTAGTATGTCATCTAAAAACCGATTGTAAAGTACATTTCATTCAAAAAAAAGGGCTAGTAAAGAGAAATGTCTCTTCCCAATGAAGAAGTACCAAGTTGGCAAAAATGGGGGCACATTTGGCCCCCATTGCCACCCCAGAAATCTGGTGATAAAATTCTCCTTCAAATATCTTGTAGTTGTTTTTAAGTATCAATTCCATGAAATTAACTACATTGTTTAACTTCACACCATTTAGATGTTTACTTCTCAAAAGACTTTCTCTAAAATATTCCAATCCTTCATCCTGGGGTATGGTTGAAAATAAATTCACAACATCTATGGTAAGAAATGTCCAATTCATGTCACTTTTATCCACCCTTTTTAAATGTTGCAAACAATGCCAGGAATCTTTTAGTATGTGACCAAAACCACTTAACAGCCCCTGTGTATTCTTGTCAACGTATGCTGCCAGTGGCTCAGTTTTGGATCCCCTTGCTGCCACTATTGGTCTAAATGGGGGGGTCATTCAGACTTTTATGGATCTTGGGAATACCAAACACAACAGGTGTAACCGGGTGTTCTACCAACAAGAATCCATACTCATTCTCCTGAATCCTCCCTTCCAAAAGGCTGTCCATCAAAAACACATCAGTTTTGTGATATGATATATTCATTTCACTCCTAGAAGCCCTCTGGTATGGGGTGCCATCTAAAATAGCTTGCATTTTAGCTACATAATCAAACTGAGACATAATGACAGCACCACCCCCTTTATCGGACTTCATAATTCTAACTTCCTTGTTTGTAATCAGTTCTTTCAATGCTACCCTCTCAGACATAGTACGGTTATCTGATTCAGCTAATTTGTTCTTTTCCACATATCTTCACATACTATTTAGGGATAACCTTTCAAACATGGTCACATCCTTATACATAGGTGGAATAAAAGTGCTTTTCCTAGTCAGTAAAGGGAGTGTAACTTTTTTTGTTCATTTTGCCCTTTAAAGTATAAAGACAAATTTAGTTGCCTCATATATACTTTTAAACTAGTAAACAAATCTACCATGTTGTAACAAAACACAGGTAGAAATATAAACCTTTTGCTAATAAATCATGGTGCATTTCTTTTATTTCCAAAGCACTGAAAAGGTTGTAATTTAAGAGTGATTTCTTATTGCTACAAACAGTGACTGCCAAGTCACTGCAGTTATACAGGTGCTTGTATAGGGCATTGGAGTAGAGCTCGGCATAGTTACCGGTTCCGCCTGAGGGGAGAAGTGCAATGAAGCTATTTACACCATCCCGTAAGAGGTTATAATCTGCTTTGGATAAGTTTTTTAGTCTAGTTGCTGTTAGGGAAGGGTCAGGTGTGATAGTTACCTGAAATGAGACTGATTTGTGGTCAGATCTCACCAGGGATAAACTCACAGAGGGGAACTACATTGGTCTCCCATATTTGTAAATACCAGGTCCAGGATGATGGCAAGCCCTGGTGGGAGTGTCAACAAGCTGGTCCAGGGCACTGGAGTTGATGAAGTCGAGGAACCTTTGGGCAGGTGAGTTTGAGCACAAATAATTCACCCAGTCAATGAGACATGACTGAGCTCTCAGACTATGTAGTAAAGTCGCCCAAAACTATGGTGTTAGGATGTATCTTGATAAACTGAAGTTGATCCAAATAGGCAGAGTGGGTGTCTTGATTCATGGAGGGGATTCTGTAGATGGTAGTGACTTGAACAGGTGTCCTACCAACAGTTAATTGCACCTGAAATATCTCTAGGCTGTCATACTGTTTGACCAATCTGAAGGTGTGTATTTATCCTTGATGGATATTAATACACCGCCTCCTTTAGTTTTCTTGCCCTCAGTTTGTGGTCTGAACGTGTGGAAGGAGGTGTAACCTGGTATGGCTAGGGTGCTCTCCACAGCCTTGAACCAGGTCTCTGTGACTGCGCAAATGTCTGCATCCTTCAGGGTAAGGACTGCTTCCAGTGAGTGCAGTTTCATGTTAAGACTCCTAGCATTCAGCAACATGACCTTGAGGTTGTTTTTGGTTGGTATTTTTACGTTGGGAGTTTTGTCTTTGTGACACTGCCTACAAAAGGCACTATGGGGGTAGCAAGAGCCTTAGCCAGTGGCCAAAATCCCAAGGGTGACAGATGAAGACCATCTCTGGCAAAGCATTGAGGTCTGTCAATCATGTCATCCCAGGCTGACAGATATTGGATGCCCTTAGAATGATACCAAAAACTAAGCCAATTATTGAAGTCAGTCATTTTCCGTTTGTACTGAGGGATCATTCTAGGTGAAGGTAAAATGCTGCTTAAGGCTAAAGACATACCTGCTTGAGACACATAGTCTAAGAGCTCAATCATGTCTCTCTTCAAATAGTCTGGCACATCTCAAGTCATTCACACCAACATGGACTATGACAGAGTCATAACGGTATCTGTTGTTGAGAGACTTGAGTGCATGTGTGATATGGTGGATCCTGGCACCGGCACCTGACAGATATCTGACCATGAACTTCTCTTTATCCACCCTGGTGAGAGTGACATCTGTGTGTCTCACGATGGAGGTCTCCTATGAATAATATGTTAGGTTTAGTGTTTACTCTTATGGGCTTGACAGGTGAGACACTGGTGCATGAGCTATTGTGTGTATTATGTTCTTCAGAGGAAGTATTATATGTATCATGCTTGTGTTTGTGTTTGGGAGGTCTCTGTTGTTTAGGTAAGTTTGTGGCGAGGACCTCCACATATGTAAGTATGTGTGATGTGAGTTTGGGTGGGGTAGGTGGTGAGGTGTGCAGGCTGACAACCCTTCTCATTGTCTTATGTATTGACTGGCTTGTGAGAAGGCATTGATTCAAGGTTTTTAATATAGTTGCATCTCACATGTTGAGTTTGTGTGGACTAGAAGCAGAGGCTTGTCTGTGTATATGAGGCAGTAGCTAAAATGCCTCAGGGTGCAAATGTCAACCAAACTGGCTGGAGAAACTGTGGGAAATTGCCCATTCATAGTGCCAAGTGAATTTATATGGTCAGAAACAGGAATATGGTGGAAGGGGGGCCAATTCTAAAGCAAGAAGCAGCACTGGGTAATGAAACTTTCTCTTAATTTAATTACCTGATGTAAACTGAGATCTTGTTATATTCTTGGTTACACTACCTAAGGAAAAAGATAAGGTTATGGAAAATAGGGTTCTTGAGGGCAGAGAAGACAGGTTACAGGTAGCTGCAGTGGGGAGGCCCCATTTGACCATGATTTTGTGAAAGGGGAAGGCCGGCAAACTCAAATAGCCTCAGCTGAACTATACCTCTCAACTGTCCAGATTTTTGCAGAATTAATAGATTTTTGCTAATTAGTTTTGGTTTGTTCCTCATAAAATCTGTGGTTTTCTGGCAAATCATTTAAGAATAAAGTCACTAAATAATGACAGACATTGAATTTCAGACTTCATACTCTTCAGAAAAATATACATGCTAAAGCAAGACCTGTTGTTCTGTCAACTAAGTTTATCCAAGCACAATTTTTAGTATTGTTTGTATGTTCCCCCAGTATATTTGGCCTTGTCCAGATTTCCTTCATTGAGGATGAGAGGTACATGCAAATAAATCACTTCATAGAATTAGATGTATCTAAACCCCTCAACTGTCCCCAATTTTGGGTCAAAATGTTGCTCTCCCCCTAATAATCCCTCCACAAAATGGCAAATTTAGAAGAAAATGTGGAGGGTTTACAATTAATAAATAATTGTAATGATCAGAGTTATAGATTACTTTTAATTTTAGAAATGCATGTAGATTATCTTATTTTGTCAGCTTCTCAAGTTAACAATATTAATATTAAAAGTGTCCCTTCTTTGGCAGGTTCCCAGCTGTATTGTATGGCTATTTTATATTTTTGCATCACATTTTGGTCCATTTTTCATAAAATTGTGGTTTTCTGGCAAATTAATGGCAAATCATTAAAGACTGAAGTTAGAAAATAATAGCAGACATTTGAATTTCATATTTCATACCCTTCAGAAAATTTGTACTAATGCATGACCTACTGTTCTGTTATCTTTCTAAGTTTATAAGAGCAATATTTAAAAATTGCCCTTATTTTTGGGCCTTTGTCCCATTTCTGTTTATGGCTTTGTCCATATTTCTTGCTCTGAGACAGAGAGGTATGACAAATGTGTCAGGGCCATCACTGTCAGTCAGGGACATTTCAAATTGTGACATAGTTGTTGCACCCCACTCCCCCATGTAGTGACTCTGGATGTGTAGACACAAGTACTACAGTAGCTTTTCATCTGTCCTTGATTTTGCAGAATGTTCTGGTTTTCTGTCATATTTATATACTGTTGATTTATGCTTCTTATTCAGAAAATACATGTCGTTGTAATGCCTGTTGCTCTGTGTTTAAGTAGCAATGATTTAATGAGCATCAGGTACGCTTGTCTGAGACTGTAAGATGCAAGTACGCTTTAATAAGCATACTGTTAAAGAATTACCAATATTGAAAGCCTGTTTGTTGTTGACATGCACAGAATATTTACATAACTAGATAGCATATAAGCCTTGGGTATTGAAATGCATATGACAGTATTTGTAATAAAGGACAAGATTACAGTATTTTTAGAAGCTCATTACATTTGTTGGAGACTTGCAGTTATCTTTGCAGGCTTTACATGTAAACTAAACAGAATGATAGTCTATCATGTGTGGTCCATAACCTGTCAGTAATCCTTTAAGCAATTTATCTTGAGCTTGTTTCTTGTTTGCTGTTCATTTTTTACTTTGATCGTGTTTTCCCCATGAAACAAGTAGATAGTTGTCAGGCAGCAGGTCTTTTTGGATAAGAAACATTTTTACAAGTGGGGGTATTGCTACTTTCAGCATGTTACTTGGTACTTGATTAAAGCTGAATATAAATTATAATTAGAACTGCAGTGCAAGGAGAAGTGGTTTGAGTTGAGTACTGCTTGTTTTTTTATACTTGATTTTGACTGGTATTCCAGTAATGTATTTAAAAAGTAATTTATTTTTACATGCCTCACAACCTTTTTGTTTCCATCTAGATATTAAGGAAGCTGTGATGTAGCCAATGCATTGAAATATTTTTTTCTTCGACAATTCATTTTGTCTTGATTGGACTCTCATAATGATGGTTTGGCAGTGGCACCCAGGGCAGCGTATTTAATTAAAGTCCCAGTTTTTGCATTTTTTAGCATAGTTCCATCCCTTTCTAATTGGCCCCACCTATTCAGCTGTGTACTCCTTTGATTTGAAGTCATCAGCTGCCACTGCCTTTCCCATAGATCCCTCTTCCAGTTTTTCCATCTCTTTTTGTAATATTCAATAAATTGAATATATTTGGTGTAGATCGAGTTCAATTTTCTAGTAATTGCTCTCCTGGCAGCCAACACAACCAAACTAAATAAGGACTTACTATGGCTAGGCAATTCAGATCCATTATCCCAGCCCAGAAAAATCACCCCTCCTACCCATACTCATTTGCTCAACCAATACCCCAACAACACTCTGCAGGGAACCTCCAAAATCTGCCAACCCACTACTCTCCCAAAACACATGCTCCCATCTACTCCTCTTCTCTCCACCACACCTCCAAAACCCATCATCCAACCAAGGAAAAAGCCCTTGAAGTCTACTTGGGACACAAACATACCCATCCAAACACCCACAAGCAAAGATCCCAAACCCTCTGGACTTGGCTGCACACCCAGGAACCACCATACTTTCCCCACCTCCCTCCTGCAAACTGCTCTTCCAGTTTCTCCTCCCAATCCCCTCCCACCTCCTTGGATTGACTCCCATAGTCATAATGCAACACTTTACATTCCTCACTAACCATTACCTCCTTAACAGCTGCTTCTCATAGGTTCATAAGTGTTTAGTAAGCTAACGACCACAAGGGCCTTTTTAAGCCTTGCCCAAATCTCAAACGAATTCTGATACCCTTGATAAGTGTAAGCATGGGCCTGGGAGATGAACCATTTACAGGTTACCTGTTTGCATCAGAGACATAGGTGCCAAACCAGGGATGAATTTCAGTTTTCCCATCCAGTTGTCCAAGTTGCACTTGAATTGGATTAGGGAGGAACTCTACTTCACATGGATGGGGAGCCTGTTCCGTAGATTGGGTAGTCTCTGGGATACATACCTATCTTGCCAGCAGGTCCTATTTATATCACAGGCAAGGTTTAAGTCTTTAGAAAGGGTAATTCTGGTAATGTTTGTTTTGTGGACATGCAGGACATCCATCAGAGTGGGATCTGATAATGCCCTGTATGCCAGGCATATATCTCCCCTCAAAAGCCTGTAGGAGACAGAAAACAGGGATAGGGCTTTGAGGCAGTCTGCATAGGACATATTGCTTGTGCCTTGTATTCTTTTAGTGAGGAACTTCCGTGGATGTTCTAGTTGTTGGATATGCCTGGTTAGGTACAAACGAAAGGGGCATTGTACTCAATGATAGGTCTGATGAATGCCGAATACAGTGGAACAATGACTTCCTTGGACTTAGATGCCATACTTTTGTTTATAAAGTGTGCAACATAGAATGATTTCCTCACCACTGTAGACCCATGATGATCAAAGGCAAGATTACTATCTATGTGTGTCCCCTACGTCCCTGACTACTGGGTCAACTCTAAGGGGTGTGTTGTCAATATGATAGTTACCAGGGATGGATGACTTCCCAAAGGATACTATTATGCATTTCTTGGCATTTAGTTTTAGTCCATGACTCTGACACCAGTTGTTTGTCTGTGTCAGCCCCTCCTGGAGAACATCTGTGTCAGTGTGAGATTCAATGACAGCTCCTAATTTGCAGTCATCTGCAATTTTAGTCATCCAGAGACCACTGACATTGGTCTTGACTTCTGAGGAGTAAATGCCAAAAAGGAGCAGTCAAATGACTGATCCCTGAGGGGGCTCACATTTGACTGGCCTCTTTATAGAGGTGGACTCCCCAATTCTAACTTCCTGGGTCCTGTTTGTGAGCCAGTTGGCTATCCACTGGGTGACATACGGGTTTATACCTAACCTCTTGAGTTTGTCAACAATACCCGAGTGGGTATTGTGTCAAATGCCTTGACCAGGTCAAGGTAGGCAGTGTGAACAATTTTGCCCTCATCCATTGCTTTGGTGACCTTCTCAAAGAAGTCCACCAGGTTGAGTAGCCATGATCTGCCCTTTACGAAACCAAACTGGGTTGGGTCCAGTGTCTGAAGGTTTACTATACCCCTGTTGATCATCTCCATGATAATTCTTTCCATGGCTTTACATATAAGACTAGTGAGACTTATGGGTCTGTAGTTTCCAGGTTCTGTAGATGGCCCACCTTTGTGCAGAGGGATGACTGTTGCCTTTCTCCATTCATGAGGCACAAAGCCTGTTTGGAAGCTACAGTTAAATAGTAATTTCAGAGGCCCTGATAGGTCATGTTTCATGCTGTTTAGAAGGCATCCTGTGATATTGTCTGGGCCCATTGATGCAGTGTTCTTGGTCTTAGAGAGAGCATTAAGGACCTGTTCCCTAATTATAGTAGGGAGAGTTATATTTGATGATATTTCCTGAAGAAAGTTTGAGGAGGAGAAAGGAGTAAAGTTGGAGCTGAACTTATCAGCCAGGAGGTTTGTTATATCTTCTGGCTCAGTATAGGTGGTTCCATTAACAATGAGCTCTGCACATAATTGTGTATTGCCTTTGAGGTTGCAGACATAGCTAAAGAATGCTTTGTGGCTGTCCTTGGCCTGGGAGGCCAAACTTACCTCAAATTTGTCTTTGGTAGACTTTACAGTTGTACTCTGAGTTGTTTGTTTAGTTTAATGAGAGTGCTTTTATCCTGCTCGGTGCTGCACCTCCTAATTTTTGCCATGATTTTCTTCCTCCTGTTATACATCCAATTGATTTTATGATTCCACTAGGGTGGCTTTTTTTTAGTTAGTTCTGTACTTCTTCTTGGTGAGTACAGCTGCCTCTATACAGCTATTAACATGTTTGTACAGGGTTTCTATTAACAGTTCTGCATAGGCAGAAGTGTTCTCAGGGTTCATAGGGGTTTGAAATTTTGCCAGGTTCTCACTTAATAGCAGGAGGTTAGCCTTAGAAGAGTTCCTGAATATTCCCGGTTTAGCTGGGGGTCCAGGTTTTATTTTTACTTCTAAGGAGACAATTTTGTGGTCTGACCTTACCAGGGAAGGCATTACAGTAAGGGGTGTGCAGCACTCTCCCATATTAGTGAGGACTAGATCCAGTATGGTTGCACCCCTAGTTGGTGCACTGACTATCTGGTCCAGGGAGTTTATGTTTACAAAATCCAGCAATCTCTGTGCATGTACATTTGATGTCATATAGGATTCCCAGTTAATAGTGGGGTAATTAAAGTCACCCATGAATATGGTATTGGGTTGGATGGTTAGTGTTTCTAATGCATTTAAATACATGGCATGGGTTTCCTGGGTCACAGAGGGTGACCTATAGCTTGCAAGCAAGTGGTATTGGATTTTACCTATGGTGATTTGAACATGGAGCAGCTCAAGTGCATTGTCCTGTTTGACCAGCCTTGAAGTATATTTTTTGATGTAGATAGAAACACCTCCACCTTTAGTCCCTGCCTGTGAAGTAGCTGGTCTAAATGTGTGGAAGGCATTATAAGCCTGCACTGTTGGTGTGCTGTTCACGGCTTTAAACCATGTCTCTGAGACTGCACAGACATCAGCATTCTCTAAGGTAAAGAGAGCTTCCAGGGAGTGGAGTTTCTCTTGGTTTTGACTTGCTATGTCAGAAGTACTTTCAGTTTGGCATTGCCTAAAAAAGGCACTATGGGGGAAGACAATGTTTTAGCTAATATTCGAAAGCCTAGAGGGGAGAGGTGCAGATCATCCCTGGCAAAGCAGCGTGGTCTGTTGACCATCTCCTTCCATGCTGACAAATATTGCACCCCTTTAGAATGACACCAGAAACTAAGCCAGTTAGTCAGTCATCTTTTGTTCATATTGTGGCATCATCCTTGGGGAAAGTAAAATGCTGCTCAATGCTAGGCTCATACCAGCCTGAGACACATATTCCGAAAGCTCTATGATGTTTCTCTTCATATGATCTAGGGAAGTATGTCTTAGGTCATTTATTCCCACATGGACTATGACTGAGTCATATTGCTAATTGTAATCCAATGATTTGAGTGCATGCATAATGTGGCGGATCCTAGCCCCTGATAGGCAGCTGATCGTAACTTTCTCCTTACTCAGCCTGGTGAGAGGGACATCAGTGTGTCTCTCAATGGAATCTCCAATGACTAGAATGTTGGATTGTGTGATGACTTGCCTTATGGGCTTAGAGGTAGAGGCTCTATGTGTTGATGTGGGTGTTGTTTTGAAAGAGTGCGTTTGGGGCTGCTGTGGGTTTTTCTTATGTGTACTTTGTCTAGGAGGTCTTTGTGGTTTAGGAAGGTTACCTGTAAGTGCCTCAGTATATGTGGGTCTGTATGTCTGCTTTGAATTGTGAGTGATGGGTGCAACATGTGTACTACTGACAACCTTACGGACATCAGGGGTGCTTTTATGTGACAGCTTTGCCTCCAGTGACCTTCTGTAAATACATCTCTCACATACCATATCAGTTTGTTTGAGAATTAACTGGTTGTCAGTAAACATGAAGCAATTTCTAAATTGCCTTAAGATGCCCATATCCACCAAGCTGGTAATGGAGAGAATAGGAAAGTTCATATCCATGGTAACAGACCCTTTTTTATTGATTAGACTGTTGGAGTGAGAATATCAATCACAGTCAGGAGTATCCGGTTTGCAGCTATGTGAACAATGCTTGCCACTGCAAACTAGTCCTGTGTGCAACTAGATATTGGAGAAATTTCAGTTGTGCTTTTACAGGCAAAATTTCACTCATGCTGTCTGTGTCTGTACAGAGCACTGCCAAACACTTGAGGGGAAATTAATACGTAGACCCTGAAAATTTAAAGATGAAGTATTTAGGCAGATATTCTGAAGTTAGGAAGAAATCAAGCAGTACTTACTGAAAACAAAGAATTAGCTTGTCAAGAATGATGAAAACAGGGTAGTCACATGAATGGCTACTGCCTGGCTACTACTAATGCTGGTCTCACCACAGCTTCACTCTGTTTGGATACAGTGCTCCTTTGCTTCTTCTCTCACCAGAAGCAAAATGTTAGCACCAATCCCAAGAAGAGAAGCAGGCCACAGCCTATTTGGTGATCCACAGTCTTGTCCCAGATGATGCAAGGGTCTGTAGGCTTGTAGCCTTTTTCAGGTAGATGCCTTGAATAGCAATCAGACCAGTCAAGTACGTTATGCACAGACACTCACTCTCCAACTGAAAAGAGTCAGGAATCAATGCACTGTGCTCCGACTCTCACCAGGATCAATATATTAGCACAGATTCCAAGCTGTTGCCTATAAAGCAGTTATTAGGCTTTCTGGTGATCAGCAGTCTCCAGGAAATAGTTACTGTACTCCTTCACTTACCAGGAGAAAACAGAAGTACTAATGCCAAGATGACTGCTGAGATGCAGACTGTGGGCTCTCCTATAACTGGTGTTCCAGATTCAACCAAAAACTCCACCAAAGCAGGTCTCCAACCTAAAATATCCCTATCCCTTTCTCTTTGCCTTTAGTCTGAGACCAAACCCTGGCAGAGAAGGCAGTCTCCAGCCTGCAATCCAAATGTCTTCCTGGCCTCATTCCACTCCATCACCCCTCCTGCTTGAGTTATTTGCTCCCACTATCTTGGTTCCTTTGTCTGTTCTCACCAGCCAAATCAAGCCCCCTCTTGCCTACTGTCTGCGCCCTCACTTGTAGTCATCCCCCACTGGCAAAACCTCCCCCTCCATTCTTGTTGGTTGCTTTACTTCCTACAATAAGTTCTGCTAGTTTATGAATATAATATTCTGCATGGTTGTTACCACTCTCCCCAAGGATCTGCATCCAAACTCTCACTCTCTCTCCCATTTCTTGAACTTCTCCTTTGCTTCATCATCATCTCTTTCCACTATGAATTTTAAACTTCTGCCCTGTCCATGTCATGTGTATGAGCCTCAGCTGTGTAGCTCTAAAACATCCCTCCAAATCCGGCAAACCCAAAGGACACTGTTCCATTGAAAGGGACTAGCCCATCCCACTCATCTCTTGCCCTCTTTTCTTCCCAGATAAACTCCTTCAACTCCCAATCAACTACTGTCTACAACTACTCCTTGGGTTGACATAAGTATGCCTGACCTGAATACAAGACAAACGGTACCAAAAACATTTTCACTGCTTGTATCTTACTATCCAAATTCATTAATAAGATTTTTCAGTTTCTCAATTTTTATATTATCTATTGTTTAGTTTCTTCCCACATCTCCTTAGCCGTCATAACACAGGCCTTTTAATCCATAGTCTTTAATACTTCTTCTTACCATGTCCCCATAAATCTGGGTATTGTTGAACCAATTTGTGTGTGGGTACATAATTTATAGTTAGACGTTTTCATCTTCATTAATTTTATATCCTGTCTCAAAATGTTCTACAACACTGAAATGTCCTTTTCTGGATTTATCAGGTACAAAATAATATCATCTGCAAGTAAAGACCACTTTTCTTGATTACCATGCCAATTATATCCTCGTATTTTTGGCCCCATTATTTTCTTTGATAACGGCTGTAAATGTAAAGCAAATAATAAAGAGGAAAGAGGGCAACCCTTCCTGGTTCTGTTTAGCTTATCTGACAGGAACTGTCCCACTTTAATTCTTGCCTCCAGTCCTTTATATGTCATTTGAATTAACCTTATTATTATTTCAGAGAATGCAAATGCTTCCAGTGCCCTACCCATAAAATCCAAGCTTACTCTTGTCAAATGTTTTCTCTGCATCAAGACCCAATTACAGAAGCATTTTCTTATATTCTGCTTCCCTCTGGATCATTATTTTTCTATAAATGTTGTCAAATGTTTGCCACCCCTCAACAAAACCACATTAATCCATATGTATCAATTTCAGCAACACCTTTGCCAGTCTTTTAGCTAGTACAGACATAAACACCTTATAATCATAGGCAAAAACAAAACCACTGCACCAGATAAAGTCCAGACCAGGCTCCAAAAATATAATGCTTGAAATCCAAGCAGACAAAGGACACGCATGGCATAAAACCAGGCGATTTGTTTAGTAAAAAAACATGTAAGCACTTTCACGTAGTACTCCTACACATCATCAGACATAAAATTCTGTCATAAACTTAAACATTTTAAACACTGTTAAACCAATCACTGCTAGCAATCTTTTCCCTCCAATTTAGTAATTAGTGGAAACCAAGTGATTTAAAGTAACCTAACTTTAACAGAATAAATACGTTTTTAGTATGTTCCAACCACAACTTATATAATAGTTTTCAGATATAATAAATAAAACATATATTACAGATATTTAAGTAATATAATATATATCATACATAAACCATTTTATCATGCTGTTGCAAATATACTGATGTACTGGAAAATTTAATGTAGAACTGCATCAACAAAGGCTGAAAAGTCCTGCCATCCACTTAGTCAACTAAGTATACACCTTATAGGAAGTTTACAATAAAAAAAAACTTGAACTGTTACATCCACACTCATCAATCTACTTAAATGTTCAAAAAAACAAGCACATAAACAGAAAATATATGAAAAATAAATATAAACAAAACCAAACATCATAGCTAAATGGTGCTAACATAAAAATATATGTGTATATAAAAACACAGTAAAACAGAAAATATATGCATAAATAAATAAATAATATTTGAGGAATATGTGCATATATATAAGCAGACACACCTATAACTACTGTGAAAACATGTATATCTAACAGCTAAGGTGAAGAAAGTATATAAAAAGGAGGAGGGGAGAGAAGGTTAACAAATGTAACTAAGCCTTCTGTCCCTTAAAAAGGGTTTGAGTGACAAAGCTTCATTCAAACCCATACCCTTGTCAGCTTGTAGCAAAACAATCCATTTTTGCTCAATCTTTTCAAGTGTGTTCCTATTATTCCCCAACCTTATGCTGCTTGGCAAGATCTCTATGGTGAAAAATATGAATCTATGAATGGTACCTTCTTCAACAATATGTTTGGCAACAGCACTTCTGGTGTCTCCAATGTTGCTGTAATATATATGTTCCCTAAACCTATGTGATCTAGTAGTCATGTCAACATAGAACTTAAAACATTGAACATTTTGAGATAAATATATAACATTAGCAGTTGAATAATCAGAATAATGCCTAAAAATATATTCTTTATTTGTATCAGGATGTATAAAAACATTCTTATTGGCAATATACTTGCAAAAATTACAATGTCTACAACCAAATGTTCCTTGTCTCGTAGAAATAGTTTTGCTGGTTACCATGCCAGTTCTATGGCAAGGCCTACGTTTTAGTGATTTCAAATTTTTATAAGTAACGTTTGGATATATCCCCACTATTTGCTGTTAATAATGCCGATTCTTACGTATAATATCCATAACTTTCTTATTGTCAGAGGTATAAGGTAGATATAATCTACATTCTTTTTTACGATAACCATCCATCCTGTTAACCGGTGGCATATTCCTTTCTGAGAAATAAGGTTTACCTCTACCTTCCCTTTCCCTATGGGCCATTTGTAAATGTTCATCACATTCAGCCTCAGTATATCCTCTGTCCCTAAACTCTTTCTTTAATAAAGGCTACTTGCTGGAACATAGTATTATCTTTGGTGGTAAATCAAGAAGTGCATAGAGCCTGTCCTTTTAAGATATTTTTGAATACATATGTGGGATGCATAATAGAACGTAACAAAAGGCTGTTCTTCCCACATTCTTTCCTATAAACCTGAGTGTGCAGAGCATGCCCTTCTCTTCTTAACTTGACATCTAAAAAAATCAGTCTCATAAAGTGATGTACATGTAGTAAACTTCAAGAAAGAGGTACTCTCATTTAAAAAAGAAACAAACTGCTCAATTAGTTCTGTAGAACCTCTCCAGATAAAAAATGTCATCCACAAAACAACTATAATGTAACAAATTTCTACTATAAGTAACATTATTCATCAACACAGTATCTTCCCATTGTGCCATTACAGTATTAGCATAGGAGTTGGCACATAGTGTGCCCATGGCCACTTCATATTATTGAATGTAAATTTTCCCTTCAAACACAAATGCATTATTGGTAAGCACCAATTCCATCAACATACATGTAGTCTGTATGTGCCCATTATCAAAATCACTATGACTTTGCAAGAAATCACTCGTATATGGATCTTTATTAAGCTGAGTCTGAAATATTAAGTTGAGTCTGAAGGGTTTATGCCATCTTTAGGTAACATGGCCACCACAGCTTTCTTCCAAAATGTTGGTGCTTCCCCAACTTTTAAACTACTGTTAAACAAAATCTTCCTAGATCTTTAGCATGTTCTTCCCTGCTAATTCCCAAACTTCCAAAGGAATACCACCTGTTCCTGGATACTTTCCTGAAGATTGACTACACACCACTGTTTTTATTTCATCACCTCCTATCTTCACTATTAGTTGTTGAGCCTCATCTACCTCTAACCTTGGCATAATTAAGTCTTGCATAAATACTTCCACTTCTACTCTTTCTTGATTTCCACATTTTCTGCTTTATACAAATTTTCATAAAAATGTCCATAATATTTCTAAAACCTCTACAGGGTCTCCGATTATTTTTCTTATTACAGGTTCCTTAAGTCTGGCTACAACCCTTTCAATGTTCTGTTGCCTAAGTCACTGTGCTAAAAGTTTTTTTGGTCAGGAGTTATCAAAAATACTTCCTTAACTGCAGTCTTTCTAAAGTCATGCATATTATCCAGATACTCCCTTATTTTCTCTTTAGCACTCTGCATTTGCTCCTCCTCTTGTTTTGTGAGATTCCCTTTATTTTGCAATACTTTAACCTTTGTCAGCCCCTCCAAGTAATTTCTATTGCTTTTTAACACTATTTCTTTTTGTTTTATTTTGACCCTGTTTTTAAACTCCATTTTCATTTTATCCCAGTAACTAACTATAACTTCAAAAAATATTTCTCTTCCCTAATAATGCTCAAATAATTTCCACTACCCAATCCTTAAATCCACCTCTTTTTAACAAGTAGGTGGGAAAGCACCAATGCCTTCTTTTTACTTCAGTACCCTGTAATTGTATCTTAGTTTTTATTGCTGCATGATCAGAAAGAGTTATTGGATGTATGTTGATGCTTTCAATTAAATACACATTTTCCTGTGAAATAATTTGTTTATCTAGTCTAGGCAATTTATTGTACATTGAAGAATAATATGTAAATTCTGTACAAGTTCCTACTATTGAATCCACATCTTCCATATCAAATACTTTCATATATTTCTTCCAAAATCTACCTCTTTTGTTATATTATCTCTTGTAGGTCTCCCTGATACATCCTCACAATTGCAACTGAAATTCCAGTTACCACCTATAAATAATATTCCCTGCTGAAAACTAATTATTTCTCCCAAAAAAATTCTTAAGCTCCATAATAGCAGTTTTCAGTGGAGTATAAATATAAATACATCCCACTGTAATCCTCATCTCTTGCCAACAGCCCCTTACTACCACAAATCTATACTTTTGTCTTTTTTCCACATCTGTCATTCTTGGAGCTCCTCTAGCAATTAGTATAGTTACTCCCCTTTTTCCTCTGTCCCACATATTCTCCTAAATATCCATTCTGAATATCCATTCTGAAATCCTCTCTTTGGTAGATTCACATGCTCATTTCTTTCCAAATGTCTCTCCTCCAGCACTGCTATTTGCTCTATGCATTTCTTCATATAATTCAATCCTGTCTCTCTTTTATGTATACCTGTAAGGCCATTCACGTTCCAGGATAATATGGACAGAATAGCCATCATGATAAAAAGCTGTTGTTACCTATTATACATGACAGTTTTGAATGTGTATTTTCAGCTTTTGTGTGACATGCATATACTAATGTTTGGTTGTCTGATCTTTTGTACAGTTGTTTCTACTCATCTTTATTTGCACCTATGTCACATTTTTCAAAACTTTCTGTTTTAATGAAAACCCTGAAGCAAAAAAGTAAACACAAAACACCCCCACCTCCTATCAACTTGGAACAAACACACAAAACTATGTGCATCTTCAAACATGAGGTTTAACCCTTCAGAAGGGAACATTTGCCCCAATTGATGGCTGTACCTACAACCATTATCTAAACTAAAATTAAGGTTACTGGTGCTATTGCAGATATAAAAAATAACTTGTATGCTTGAGAAAATATTAACTATTGACCTAAGAAAAAGTGCATTGGCTATCTTTAAATACAACTATATCATACATTATTCCATTAACTGTATTAAAGTATTAAGGCTACTAGGGAGGAGGTTACCCTCTTATTCACATCCCATAATTTAAAACTTTTTTTTCACTGACCTGCTTGCCACTGTACCTTTACATTTTGCATTTCCCTCTTCAAAGTGTGCTCAGAATTCTCAAGATTAACTGCTTGCACCTGCAGACAGTTTGTCTCTATAGAAATGTACTCAGCATTTGATTCATTGTAAATTTAATTCAGAAAAGAATGCACAGCTGCCCTCAGCTGCAGGCATCTCTAATCCACTGAATATTTGCCAGTGGAAAACAAACAACCTATTATCTTTGCAGATGTAAAAAGCTTATTTTCATGGCTTCCATAATTTTGTCTTTATTTTCAAAGCCTACATGCTTACAAAAACATGTTTACAGCTTAAGCCAAAGGTAGCAATCTAGATATTCACCCCTGTAAAATAAAAACAGAAAAATATCATAATTCTAAATACAGTATAATCAGTGCAGTTTTATACCCTATCCCCATACAAGCAGCCCAAGACCACAGAATATGAACATTAAACTTGCTTTTGTCCAGCTGTTTTTCTGTTACACTATAAAACCTATATTTCTAACAACTAAAAGTAAATTTTTACTTTACTATCTTTAACACATACAACAGTCAATAAAAAGACTCCCCCATGTTTAAAATACCCCAGCTACACACTACACAAAACTGTTTTACTGTATATAACATGCAGTTTATACCATGAAATGTTTTATACAAATACTAATGAGAACAAAAATTGTTTTACTTGCAGTTAGTTTCCCACTATCAGTCTCCTTCTAAATATTAATGATATAAAGTGGGGTATATGCCTTATAGTCCACCCATAAGTTTAACAAAGTCAACAAATGTCCACTGTTTCTCAGCCACTTTTTCTTGCAAAACCTTATTTCATGGATGTGATAAGATGCATTACAGTCTTCCATTTATTCACTAATTTCAGAGTTGCTGGTGATCTTCCTGTTCATCTCCATCTCCCAATACCAGACTCGGGTTCAAGTCCAAGGTAATGCTGATTCTTCTAGTCAATTCATGTGCTTTTTTCTGTCTCTCAAGCATTTTTCTTTGGAACACTGGAAAAGCTTTCACTCTCGACATCTCTCTATGAACTTAACCATCAGAAGATTGAGGAGCACAGTCCCTTTCTGCTTGCTGACTCACTTTTTGTTGAATAAACTTTTTTAATTGCCTCCTTAGCCTGTTCTGGATCAAAAAATCACTTTGACCCTCCAGGAGAAAACACTCTGAAAGCAGTTGGATACAGAAGCTTGAATCTTACACCCACCTCTTGACATTCCCTGACTACTAGGATTAATTTGCTTCTCTCTGCTTGCTGTACAGTGAATAATCATTTTCTATAAATACTCTGATGTCTCCAACTTTTAATACTTTGCCCTTCTGCCAAAATATTGTCAGGAAAAGCTCCTTCCACTGGTATGACTGCATCCTTACTAATATAAGTCTTGGCTGCTTTCTCATGGCCAGGTTTGGAGCATACACTCAATGCACCCTTTCAATTAACAAATTCTGCTGTGCAACACCAGTCCAGTTGCTTATTAGTGCTTTTATAAAATTAATACGGACTGCTTCTTCCAGTTTCTCTGGTACAGCAGAAAATCTCAGGTTTTCTCTGCATATTCTAACTCTATTTTTTAAACAGATTTTCTTGAGATACTTCATATTCAGTCAGCCTTTTCTTCATGTCAGCCTCTGATTTTTTCAGTTTTATCAGTTCAACTGAATGGCTATTTAAATCTTCTATTTTTACAGCCTTTTGTTGTTTAAATTTATATATTTATTCAGTGTTTCTTTTTTTTATCACCTCTGAGAACAGTTATTTTTTTTCCATATAAATTACTGGAAGCCATCTCATGAACTAAAACTGAAGCTTGAACTGTTTTTTGCTGAACAATTACAGAATCCTTTCCAAACAGAATTTTCTCTTTACCTTTTCTGGTTGAATTTCTTTCAGGTTTTACCAGTTTCTTCTTTGCTGACATCCCAGCAAGGTATTTACTAGCCAGTTACAGAATTTTACCAAAATAACATTTTCAATGGGACTCCTTTTTCTTAGTTTCTGTTTTCACACTGAGACAGATGAATTTATGGTGCTGATCAGTGTGCAGTCATCCTAGAAATCTTCACAGTCTTGTTTTTGAGAGTTACTGTCCATCCCAGGATCACAAACTTACTTCTGCTTTCTCCCTTCACTGCGTGAGATCCGAGGATAACAGGGCAGATAAATGGTGACTGAGTTAGTTTTAACTGTCTGGAAGAGGTTCACACTTGACCTTAGGAATACTGAAAGTCATGTGTCATTTCAGTGTAACTTGCAAAATGCAACTGCACCCCTGAGCAGTCATTACATATAATTATACCTGTCATGTTCTTAGGGTTAATTTTCCTTATTATACCTACTGCAGTGTTGACTACTTATTATTTGTACTGTTGTCTGGCTGCACTTAATGTCATATCCTGTTCACCTCATTATTAGGCAGTTTCTCTGTGCTTCCTCCCAAAACTATAATATCTGTTATTTGTATTCTACTAGCTTAAAGATCATGTTTAAATGCACAAAAAATGATGCACTCACCATAATGTTCCCTCTGTGTTGTCCATTTTCATTCTTCCTCAACTGATTGGTCTTGGATCCGACCTCGGATCTGGCTCACCCACATTTACTAGACTCTCAGATACAACTCTCAAGCACCACCTTTTATCTATAATGTGCCGGTCACCATGCAATACCTCAGATCAAGTTTGCTTCCCAATAACCAGTGAAAGAACTAACCTCAGGCTAAGATAAAAAGAAGGCTAGTAGAAAAGACTAGGGCTCAAACCTGGAGCAGAGGTTCCACAACAATCATAAGGTTATTCCAGGTGTTAAAGGGAAGGGGGGAGCAAGGTAGAAAGTCAATGAAGAATGAAAATGGGCAACACAGATGCAGTTATATTGAGTACATAACTTTAATATCTGATGTTGTCCTTTTCATTCATTCCTCAACAAATTGGACAGAGTCCCCAGCTACATGAACCTTGGGTGGGCCTCATGGAAGGATATTCCAGAGTACTGCAGAACCAAAGGCAGTCCTGCTTCTGGAAGTCAAATCCAATTTATAATGAGCAATAAAAGTATGATCATTAGACCAAGCAGCTGCAACACAAATGTCATCAACAGAAGCCCTAGATCAGAAAGCTGATGATATAGCCATGGATCTGGTGCATTGTGCTTTAGGGGTCTGTGTAAGGACAAATTTTGTTGACTGTAAACAAAGTATATTTATTTATTTCTCTATCTATCTATTTATTTAACATTTGTTTACTGGGAAAGTCTGGCTGGACACAGGTCTTTTTTCAGCGGAGGCCTGGGGAGAAAAGCTCCATGAGTAACAGTAAATTTTAATGCACGAATTACAATAATCATTAAAGTATAAAGTAAACAAAATGTAGTATACATAAGAAAATACAAATTTGTTACATCATGGTAACAAAACCTAAGCTTTGATCATAGCTAGCACTATTTGTAAAATATACTTATGTCAAGATATAAGGTTACGACAGGCCGGAAGGAATAAAAAGATTAAACACCGGGGAAGAAGTTGGATATCATTGGGGCTAGTATGATTGTGATGTATGAGAGCATTCACAAGGGATTAGTACAGGAATATAGCCACTTATTTTTTAGATAAGCTTTAAGTGATGGCTTAAAGTGGTTAGTGAACAAGATTGAGAGAATGGAGTTAGGAAGGGAATTCCATATACAAGATATAGACGGTGAGTTAGTCCTTGTTGTTAGAGCTAAGTGGTCTTCTGGAATTGTAAGGAAGGATGAGATTTTGTAGTTTGGGGATTCTGGTTGGTTGTGTTACAGTTTTGTGAGATAGAGAGAATTAGTTGTAACGAATAATGTTGGGAAGTTCAAGCTAGTCTCGTATCCTTAAAGCTGTACAATGATGGGTTCTTTATGGGCAGTCAGATCCAAACTTAGCAAATTTATTATAACATGCTTCTAGCTTAGATAAGTCAGTTTTCCTAAGAATAGTTAAAATCGGAGAGGCATATAGTAGACCGGAGAGCAAGCGGATTTGTGCTAATGTAATTTTTGCTATTTTGGGCAGGAACCTTTTGTGCCTATATAGACTTCCAAGTTTCTTATGGACTTTTTTATTGTTAGGGAGACACGTAAGTCAAATTTTAGGTTATTGTCTATTTCCACTCCAAGAAGCTTTGTATGGCTTATTGGGGAGATGACAGTATTGTATGTGCAGTCTGTCAGCCATCTGTTGGGGGAGAATGAGACAAATAATTGCTCTGTCTTTCTGAAATCTTTTGTTCTATGAAGATAAAAGTGGAGTTACGTGCATCCGAGAGAAGAAGGATGTATTCACCTTTATCCGCAAAGCTGGGAAACAAAGCAGGCAAATTAATGACTTGGTTAATATCCACTTCTGAGGCTACTTTAGGCAAGAAGAATGGATTAGTTCATAAGTTAACTCTATCTCTATGGAAGATGAAATATGGGGATTAGGAAGAGAGAGCCTGGAGCTCAGATACTCATCTCGCAGATGTAATGGTCACTAGAAAAGCATTTTTCCAAGATAAAAATTTTAAGTCCGATCTAGCTGATGGTTCAAAAGGACTCTTGAATCAAACCCAGCAGCACAACTGTTAAATCCCAGGATGGTACAGGATCCTTCACTGGATGCCTAAGCAAAAAGGTACTTAAGGAAAGCCTTGCACAATTTTGATGAAGCTACACAGGAATCATTTTCACCTGAATGAAAATTAGATATGGCTGCCAGCTGCACTTTAACAGTAGAGAAACTAGCCCTTTCTTGAAAAACAAATGCTAAAACATCCAGAACACCTGAACAAGGGGCAGTGAAGGGGTCTAAATCCCTCTGCAGAGCTCAAACAGATAATTTCTTCTATGTACTTTTGTAGATTTTCCTGGTAGAGACCTTCTGGGTACTATAGTAAAATTTGTCAGATCGGGGAGGAAAGCCTGGGCTATCAAATCAACTGTGGAGTTGGAGAAACCATGTGGTCAGCTCGAGGCCTATAATGTCTGGGTGATCCATCCCTGTGGGATGAGAGAGGAAGTCTGGATTGGGATCCAAGGTGGATATCGAAGGTGAGACCAAAGAAAAGGGAACAACACCCGAAAAGGCCAAAAGGAGGCAATGAGGATAACTGTGCACTTCAACCAAAGTGCCTTCTATAAGTATTTGAAGTATTGGAGGATAAGCATAAAGGAGACCGGAGGACCAAATGTAGACTATAGCATCTCCTGGTGGCTCCCCTGGAGGGGGATCAGGGCAAAGAATGTGCTGCACTTGTTGTGGGGAGATAAAAACAGATCACAGCAAAGTTGACCCTACTGATGGAAAATCCTTTCCAAAACTAACTGATTGAGAGACTACTCATGAGGCATCAGAATGGACCTGCTGAGTTTGTCTGCTAGCACTTTGGTTTTCCCTGGGATGTGCATTGCCATAAGAAAGCAGTCGGAGGAGATCGGCTACTGCCATACTCTTACTGCCTCTCGACAAAGGGGATAAGATTGGGTCCCCCACCCCCATTTGTTAATGTACGAAACCACAGACATGTTGGTTTGAATCACAATCATCCCAACAGGAAGGGCATCTTGGAAGGTATGCAACACTAGGAGGACCATTCTTACCTATGGAATGTGCAAATTGGTGTAATCTAACCACAAACACCAAGCCACACAGAGCCAACTCCAGAGGATAACTTTTATTAACCAAACAACACTAAGACATTAACACTAACAGTTCACCGCATTTTCTTCAAAAACTTCATCAGATGCAAACACCATAGCTGAAACTCCTACCTTTTATATATATATACACCCTCCCCCAACAACTACAAGTCAAAAAAAGTCATCAATTAAATAATGAAGAGCCATTTACAATAAAAACATCTATTCACAATCAAACCTTAAATACAGAATATAATAGAAAAAAATGAAATGAAATACCTTAGTAGAACTATAAAAATGCATCACCGTTCACTATATAGAAAATGCAAATAACTATATTATTCAATAAATAAAAATTCCTTCTAAACTACTAATTTAGACAATCCTGCCATTTGCAACCAGTGTGTTGAATTCCAATAGTAAAGTTCAAACAGATAAATACCACCATCTACTGACATGAATGAAAATTACAATTATAATTAACGCATTGTTAAAACTACTAAGCAATATTTTCAGGCAAGTACAGGAAGGTAGAAAAAAATGTAAAAAGATACATAAAAACTATGTGAATATGAAAAAATAGTAACCTATTAAAGCAAACAATACATTTTAAATCAAACAAAATACTATGGAAATAGTCACCCTATAATCTAGCTGCTCTTAACTTCAATACAAGGAGCACATTGTCATTCAAACCTGGAGGTCTGTTGGCCTCCAAAGTAATTTGCCAATAGACCTCATGGTATTCTATACTAGTTTCCCATAAACCACCTCTGGCGTCTATGGGAATTTTCTCTAACACACAAAATAAAAACTTGGCCATGGGGCAATCAATGGTGTGCTTGTACAAGATACTTCTCAAATTTTTGTTAGGTATGTCATTAATATACTCATAAATCCTTTCCTTATTGCACTTATTGCACATCCCAATGTATACAACCCCCTTCAAATCACATGTACTGTAGGTTACACTAGTAATATGCTTGTCCCTAACTTCAATCCAAACACTATCCCTGTGAACTATAAAAGTACATTGTGGACAGTTACCACACCTGTATGTGCCCACTTTATTCCGATTAGAAACCATTTTATAGTTCCTTTCCATTAAGTCTTTAATGTTGAGACCCTTCTTAAAAATAAACCTAAATGGAACATTAAAGATGCCACTCAAGTCAGATATCCTAGAGAACCTGTGCCATTCCTACTCCATAATATTGTTAATGACATAAGCACCCCTATTAAAATCTGTACAAAATCTGTAAGTTCTTTTACGATCATGGTAGCCTTGCTGGGTTTTTTTTTTTTTCATACTGCTTTGGTTTGTTTCCAGCATTGGCTTTTGGGTGTTGCCGGGCAGTTTGATTCATTATTTTCCATTAAAATCTGGAATGAAGGCATGCTCATAATCTCCACTATTATGCAGACTCACGGGAGAAACTGTTTCTGAACTACAGTTGTTCATGGAGATATCCATCCCCAAAATCGGGCAAAACCTATTGTTTCGTCTTTCACTCACCTCCCTGTATACCTCTTCTATCAAATTAGTTGGATAACCCCTATCTTTAAACATGGACCTCAGGGTCTCACACTCACGTTCAAAATCTCCATCATTGGAGGTCATTCTACTAATTCTCACAAATTGCCCTTTAACAATATACTTTTTTTGCCCATAGAGTTGGGCACTAGCGTAGTGAAGGAATGAATTTGAATAGGTCTTTTTTCTATACACTTTACATTTAAAACTTTCACTGTACTTATAGTCACATCTGAATAATCTAGTTTTGCACAATCTACACTATAAGAAAATCTTAAAAGTTAGTCGTGTTAGAAATATAACGCATATACTTGGCTTTAAAAGATTTGATGCTCGAAGGTTTAATTGACTTGGACACACATACTTTTTCGTAAAATGATAAGCCCATGTTCCCTCCATTTTTGGTATACCAAAAGTGCACAAGAATGCAATGGACCCACCTTGAGGCCTATTATATCTGCTGAGGGTTCAGATACTGTCCCATTAGCCAGATACTTTGATGTCAGTTTGAAGCAGATCCTGATGAGGGATCTTATTGTTTTGAAGGATTCCTGGGATTTTTTAAGAAGTATAAAACCAAAGTTACATAGAGAGCATTTACTTTTTGTTACAATAGCTGTTGTGGATTTATTCCGTTGCATACCCCATGATCTAGAGTTAATATGGTTTGAGGAAGCCATTAATGAATATGGTAACCTGTCTTTTAATGATTTTTGTGTCGGTTTCAAATTGATGGACATTGTTTTGAAGAACAACTTCATATTTTTTGAGGGAGAATTCTTCCAGCAGGTTAGTAGTGTAGCTCTGGGGGCCAGATGTGCCCCCATATATGCTAATATCATCTTAATGATTTGGGAACAAAAATTTGTTCTCAAGTCCCAATCAAAGGATTGTTGGGTGTTATATAGGTGTTTTTGGATGATAGTTATTTTTTGGATAGATATAAAAAACACAAGTAGCCAGCACTAAACCAGCACTTTCTTTATTCACAGCGACCTGGTACCTCGGCAATTCACCTTCATGGATCATTGGATAGACTCTGAAGCTAAACTTGGGGGATTTTAGAATTTTATTTCTAACATGACTATTTTTTTAACATTTACTTATAATGTGGATTGTGCAAAACTAGATTATTTAGATGTGACTGTTTATAATAAGTACAATGGAAGTTTTAAATCAAAAGTGTATAGAATAAAGACCTATTCAAATTCATTCCTTCACTAGTGCATGGCATTTTATGTAGGTAAAACAGAAAGGAAATTAAAGAAAAGGATTTACAGGCCTACTAATGACATATGTAACAAAAATTTGAGCAGCGCCTTGTACAAGCACACCACTGATTGCCCCATGGACAAGTTTTTATTTTTTGTGTTAGTGGAAATTCCCATAGATGCCAGACGTGGTTTATGGGAAACTAGGATAGAATACTGTGAGGTCTATTGGCAAATTATTTTGGAGGCCAACAGACCTCAGGGTTTGAATGAGAATGTGTCCCTTTTTCCAGTATTGAAGTTAAGAGCGGCTAGATGGTTGACAATTTCCATAATATTCTGTTTGTTTTAAAATGTATTGTTTGCTTTAATAGGTTACTATTTTTTCATATACACAACTTTTTTATACACATAACTTTTATATATTTTTTACATTGTATCTTCCTTCCTACACTTGCTGGAAATGTTGCATAGTAGTTTAAACAATGTGTTAATTATAGTTGTAATTTTCATTTATGTCAGTAGATGGTCGTATGTTTGTTTGAACTTTACCATTGGAATTCAACACATTGGTTGCAAATGGCAGGTTTGACTACATTAGTAGTTTACAAGGAATTTTTATTTATTGAATAATATATTTATTTACACTTTCTTTATAGTGAATGACGAAGCATTTTTATAGTTCTACTAAGGTATTTTATTTCATTTTTTTTTCTATTATAGTCTGTATTTAAGATTTGATTGTGAATAGATGCTTTTATTGTAATAGGCTCATAATTATTTAATTGATGACTTTTTTGATTGGTAGTTGTTGGGGGAGGGTATATATAAAAAGTAGTAGTTTCAACTGTGGTGCATGCATCTGATGAAGTTTTTGACAAAAACGCAGTGAACTGCTAAGTGTTAATGTCTTAGTGTTGGTTGGTTAATAAAGGTTATCCTCTGTAGCTGGCTCAGCGTGGCTTAGTGTTTGTGGTTGGATTACAGTACTTTTTGCACCCAGTTCTCCTGTTTGGATTCTTTATGTGCAGCTTGGTCTCTTCTGGTGACCACATGCCTTGGATCATTCCTCCCAAGAAATGCCACCCATCCCAAGTGGGAGGTGTCCATGGTTACTGTGGCTACTGGTGGTGGAAAGACACGAAGATGGCCTTAAGAAACTTCAACCAACTGAATCCAACTAAGCAAGCGTTTTTTCCATACTTGTGTGAGTTTGACTGTGAAGACAAGAGATGACAAAGAACTGACTACTGAACAGCCAAAGTCCATTGAATAATGCACGTATAAAAGCAGGCCATAGGAACCATGGTTATGGCTGCTGCCATCTGTAGAATCAGTCTGGCTGGAGGAAAAGGGTGTGAGAGAACTTGTTCCACTTGACACCTGATGGTCCGCACTCTGTTCAGTGGAAGGGAGGCTATTTTGATCAACTGTGTCTAAATGAGCATCTATGAACTCCAGGCTCTTAAAGGGTTGAAGATGTGATTTGCAAAGGCTAACTGAGATGTCTAGGGATTGACATAACTGAAGCCAGTAGTCTTTGGATTTCTTGAGGAGATATCTAGTTAGGGCAGTGAAGAGCCAGTCATCTAGGAATGGAAACACTTGGAATCCTAGCAGTCTCAAATGAACTGCTATCACTACCATACACTTGGTAAACACTCTGTGGCTGTGGTGAGACCAAAAGGCAGGGCTCTGAATTGATATAATAGTATGCTTCCTGAAGACTGATGGAGCATATCCAATCATCCTTTCACAGAAATGGCAGAATGAACTGAATCAGTTTGCTAAGGTCTAGAATTGGTCTTTGGTCCGCTGTTTTCTTTGGCAATAAAAAGAATCTTGAGTAAGTTCTGAATCCTTTTTTGGTCTGGTGGGACCTTCTGGATGACTCTTCTGTCTAGCAGTTTTCCATTTTCTGGAGCTGCAGCCTCCCTCTCACTGGGTGGTACATCAGGGAACCACATTCTTCTGTTCTACGGAATTTGTGAAAATGGTATGAAATAACCTTTGGATATGATTCTCAGCACCCAAGTATCCTTTGTGATTGATGCACAGGCATCAGGGTGCAGAGACAAATGCCCCTGACTGCCTCCAGAGATGAGCAGTCAGGAAACTTTTCAGGTGCACTGAAAGGGGTTATCTGTGAAGGAGTCTCAGAAACTCTGATTTTGCAGGCCACCTTTGCCATGAGAATGACATCTTCCATTAGAAACCCTCCCACCTCTGAGGAGATATCCACTCTTGAGTCTTGGAAAGGACCCTGGGACATACAGAACCACATTTTCCTTCCTCCACACTGATTCCTGAAAAAGGATCTCTGAGGGGCAGAAAAACAGATGCCCCCTGCAGACAAGGCCTTTCCATCCTGTTCACTCCAAGAAAACATTTCCTTAAAAGTGGGCCCAAACAAGGACAATCCATCTAAAGGAGCAATAATAAATGAAGACTTGAAGGGCTTTGCAAAGTAGCACAAGCACATCCAGGCAAGTCTCAGTATGGCTATGCCTGAACCCACAGCCTGTTAGGTACCTTCAGCAGCGGGTCTACTTTGCTTGATCGAATGCCCATATACTCGTATGTTATTTTTGCAAGACGAAAATAATGAAAAAATGAAATATCAAACCGTGCAGTTTTCGCAGGGCAAGTAAACACTTGCTCAACATGGGGAAATATGCTCTTTTCTCCACTGTAGTGCAATGCTGGCGTTGATATATATATAGCTGGGGGACTCAGCCATCCACTTAGATGGTTTCAGATACTATGGTGTGCTTTTATGTAGTTTTGGGCAAGAGTTTACTTGCCCTAGGAAATATGCACTGTTCAGGATTTTATTTTTTGTTATTTTCATCTCGCAAAAATAACATTCGAGTATTTCGGTTTTCAAGCATGCAAATTAGATCCCTTCAGCAGCATGGGAAATTAACCTCATGGAAACATTAGATATGGATAGAAGGGTGGCCAGTTGTGAAAAAATCTTCTTGTGGCCCTCCACAGATATGAACTCAGAAAGGGATTTGGAAAGCTCTTTATTCAAATCTCTTTGCAGCCTGGTGAAATGTGCCAAATAGTTCACTGACTGTTAAGGCAAATTTCACTAAGGCATACATGCACTTCCCTAATCTGTCCAATGCCCTGGAAACTCTGTTAGGGGGTGGACAGAGAATTCTGCTCTGCCAGTTCTTTCTTACTGGCTGCTGCCACAAAAATGGTGTCAGTGGGGACCCCTTTTCTCCATTGGGGCCTGTCCTCAGGAGGGGCAAGGAACTTATCAGAATGGCAGGGATGTGTTCTACATTATCTGTTTCCTTCCACAACTGGCAAGAGACTATATCTATAAGCTCATCTGCTGGGGAAGTCACCCAAGACATAGATGGGCCAGACCCAAAAGCTTCCAAGAACAATGACCCCTCCTGGGAAGAGGAATCAGAGGACAAACCACTTTCTGCCTGAGGATTTCTAAGATGTCTCTGAAGGAGAAATCATCTGGTGGAGACCATGGAGACCCCTCCCTTCCCCTTCATCCAAGTCAGTGTCTTGATTGAGCAACTCCTAAGGGGAGTCTGTCATTCATTTCCATGCTCCCTCGCAGGGAACCTCCTCAGTGGGATGGTCTGGAGAGGCGTCTCAAAAGAGGGGAAAGTCCTCAAGGGGGATTGACTGGATGCTTGATAGGGCCAGCTGTCCCGGTGTGATAGGTCTGTGAGGATCAGAGCATGGACCCAATGGCAGCAGGGCTTGTAGGATCCAAATAAAGAACAGACATGTGCCAAAGCCCCAGCTGCCACAATGACCAGACTCCACCTTGAAGGGGGAATCAGACCTGAGCTATCCAACACCAAATCCCCAAGGGGCAGGGACAACTCTGACAACCTTGGAGTCAAGCCAAGCCCCCCAAACTCTGCTCCAACACTTGGTTGCAAGACACATTCTAGTCCATGGAAATCAGTGCTGGACAAGTCAGGGGCTCAGTTGGAGTCAAATACATAGCTGTCTTTGGATCCGATGCAGACACACTCAGGGGTTTTTGATCTGAAGACTCCAAAATCGATGATAAGAATGAAGAAAGACAAAACTACAGGGTGGGAATCAGACGGGAGTCTGACAAATCTGATGGGAGACAGAGCCAGGATTACCCCTTTCTGAATATGAGCTCTGAGAAGCTTCCTCATCATCCTATCCACTTGGGCTTTGGAAAGGCTCCTGGAGGACCTAATGGAGGAAGTAGTAGATTGTGGCCAAGACTCTCTACTATTTAGTTTTCTGCATTTTGTAGGAAGGGAGAATGGAGTCAGTGAAAGATGGGCTCTATACAGAACCCTGGGGACCAGGTCCTCCGAGACATAGACTTGGTAAGTGTCGGATGTGATGGTGTCATATCTGACTGTTTCAGATCCGAGAGTGTCCAATCCAACTTTTTCTGTTCTTTGGCAGGACTTGCATACCTCTCAGCTGTCCAGATTTTTGCAGAACGTACAGATTTTCTGCTCACATTTTAGTCTGTCCCTCATAATGTGGTTTTCTGACAAATCACTGGGATTATCTGAGGACTGAAGTCACTAAATAATGACATACATTTGAGCTTCAGACTTCAAATACTTCAAAAAAAATGTATGCTACAACAAACCCTGTTATTTTGTCAACTTTCTACGTTTATAAGAGTAATATTTAAAATGTGTCCTTATTTTTGGGCCTTTGTCCCCCCATGTTGTCAGGCTTTGTCCAGATTTCTTGCACTAAGAGGTTGAGAGGTATGGGCAGGAGGTTACAAAACTGAAGCTGACTTTGGAGAGTGGGTGGAGACTACTTCCTGGATTGTTTTGCCTCCAAAGAGACCTTAAGTGTTTTTGCAGGGATTTGAGCTCCTGAAAGAGGAGAAGAAAAGGACGATGGTAACAAACATTTTAGGACCAATTTGTTTTATCAGTCACTAAGAGCCCTAGAGATGAAGCCAACAAAATCGAACAGTCAGTATTCAAACAGGACACACCCAGATAATAAACATACTCCCTGTGGGTATCAGAATTAGGTGTCCTGTGCCCACTGGAACTGTATTTCTTAAACCCAGCAGGGTAGCCAGCTATAGCAACAATAAAGGAATGTGCTGACAGAGATAGAAAAGAAAATTTTAAGCTATATATATCTATATCTGTCTATATATATGTATGTATATATATATATATATATATATATATATATAGAGAGAGAGGGAGAGATTTTTATTTTAATTTAGAAAACTACCAACAAGGGTAGGAAGAAACACAGAGAAAGAAGAAAGTAATAAGTACCAGCAATGGTACAGAGAACTTCTGAGGGTAGAAACAGGAGAGAAAAATAAACTGTAACTCTAACATGATAGAAAATGAAAAACTAAGAAAGAGGTGATTAGAAAAGATAAAACTGTAAGAAAATAATTTACACTCACTGGAAAAAAACGACACCCCAAAGGGATCAGCGTCTGTAGCAATAAGGAGGGAAACAACTGGGGTATAACAGGGTGACTGGGGCATTATGGATAAAGGTAGGAGCTCCAGAATTGGATCTGACAGTCTTGTAAATGTGGCTGAGCCGGATCAGAGGTCTGATCCAAGACCTACCAGTTGAACAAATGAAAAGGACATCAGATCTACCATTTGCTTTTGTATTAAAAACTGTTAGAATGCATCTTTATGCAGACAAACACATTTTAGACAAAAACAAAAGACCATTTAATTTAACACCCATGTATAAAAAATATGTTTTAAAGACTGCCTTAAAAATGCAGAAAACTAAATGTAGTGAGCCATGTTTATGGCATTAATATTCATGGAGGACAGAGAGGATGATGTCACTGGGTTCAAGCTCTAATTATGCTGGATTAGTATAGGGTGAGTAATTTTAAAGTAGTAATATAATTGCCAAACTGTTAAATTAACAGTTTGGTGAAAAAGCTAATGATTACTTTTCTGCCAGATTGTTAATCTTGCTCTCCTTACCCCACTGATGTGTGATCTTGGACTTGGTATATTTAATTAGCAGGGGGTAGTGGCACAGTTTTCATTCTTGTTGTTTTTGATCATTTTAGATTCAATCTAAAATTATTGTTCTTTCTTCGTTCACTATTATGGGTGTTTAGCATTTGATGACAAACACTTATTTATATATATCTATCTATATATATATATATATATATATATATATATATATATATATACACATACACAGATACATAGAGATATATATAGATATATGTATCTGTATCTCTACAGATATAAATATAGATATACATATATGTATATATAATACACTCATAAATTATATACCTATATATATAAATTAAAGCTCACTGATTCAGAAAAAAAAAAAAAAGTTATGTACTCACCATAACGTTCCATGTCAGTTCATCTCGCCTTCATTCTTGCAAATGAGTTCGGAGCTGATCCTCGGCTACAAGTTGGCCAACTACAAAGCTTGAGGTCTTCAGACAGCTGAAGGCCAAGTCCCTATCCCATGATGCACCTCGAGTCACCTCAGATCTTGTTTGCTGCCTGTATTAATACCATGTGCCATTCTGTCACTTTTTAAGGTAAATACCAGGGGAAAGACAAAGCAACCATGATAAAACATGAATCTCGGTCCTCAAAAAACCTGGAGGGGGTAGGAGGGTGGGAAGTAAGAATGAAGGCGAGATGAACAACTCACATGGAATGTTATGGTGAGTTATGTAAAGTTGTTTTATCTCGCCATTCATTCTTACAGATGGGTAGCGTCCCAAGCACCATCTTTCTATGGTGGCTCATGGGAGTATGTTTCTCAGGACAACAGAACCAAAGGAGGCCTTGTCCCTGGAGGCTCTATCGACTTTGTAATGAGTGATAAAGGTATGAGGCTTTGACCAAGTGGCTGCTGCATAAATATTGTCTATTGGTAGCCTAGCTGAAAAAGCAGAAGATGTGGACACAGCTCTGGTAGAATGAGCCTTAATTTTGTGTTGTAGAGGTAAATTGGCAGCTGAATAAGTGAAAGTGATGCAGTCAAATAACCATTTTGATAGGGTTGTTTTTGCCACAGGCATACATTTCCTAGAATCTGAAAAGGAAACAAAAAGTTGTTTGGACCTTCTGAATTCTTTGGTTCTTTCTAGGTAAAATCTGAGCTGTCTGCGAACATCAAGTTTGTGCAGCATATACTCCAAATTATTGGTGTGTTTAGGGAAAAACACTGGTACATCTATAATTTGGTTAAGGTTAGCTGCAGTACAGACTTTAGGTAAGAATGAAGGATTTGTTTGTAGTGAAACTCTGTCAGCATGAAAAACCAAATACAGAGGTTTTATGGACAAGGCTTGTGTTTCTGAGACTCTTCGAGCAGACATGATGGCTACTAAAAAGATAGTCTTCCACGACAAAATGTCAACTCACATGAAGAAGCTGGCTCAAAAGGTGGGAGAATAATGTGTGAGAGCATAAAATTTAGTTTCCAGGGGGTATAAGGGGATTTAACTGGTGGTCTAAGGTGGAAAGTCCCTTTGAGAAAGGCTTTGGATAGCTTGTGTGACATTATGTTAAAGCCTTCAGTACCAAGATGAAAATTAGAGATGGCAGCAAGCTGTACATGAATTGTAGCTGACGCCGCTCCTTTGTTGAAAAGCATAGTCAAAAATTCTAATATAGAGGAAATAGAGGCTTGATAAGGGTCAATGTTATTCTGAGAAGCCCATATGGAAAATCTCTTCCATTTGCTGAGGTACAACTTCCTAGTAGAGAGGATTTATGAGACGATATTAAGATATGTTGCGTTTCGTTTGAGAGGATATGGAACCTGGCTATGTTGGGAATTGGAGCAGCCAAGAAGGGAGGGATGAAGAGCCCCCAACGAGTGCATCAGAAGGTCTAGAACTTTGTCCAGAATCCAAGGCTCTTCCAACAGAGGAGGTCGAAGGAAGGGGAACCAAATCTGACGAGGCCAATGAGGGGCTATTAGAATGATGATCCTTCCCAGGGCTTTGGCTTTCTGTAATACTTTTGGTATTGGGGAATTGGTGGGAATGCGTAAAGGAGACCCAGAGGCCAATCGTGCATGAGTGCATCCCTTGGGGAATCTCCTGGAGGGAGAATCAGGGCAAAGTAGCTTCTGCATTTTGTTTTCATCAGGGATGCAAAAAGATCACAGCAAGGCTGGCCCCATTTGTGGAATATTCTTTCTGCTAGTTATTTTTGAGGGACCACTCATGAGGCAACAAAATTGCCCTGCTCAGTTTGTCTGCAATCATGTTGGACTTCCCCAGGATGTGCATTGCTGTCAGAAAGCACTGAGTGGATGTAGCCCACTGCCATACTCTTAGGGTCTCTCAACAAAGGGGATAGGACCTGGTTCCTCCTTGTTTAAGTACCAGACCACTGACATGTTGTCCATCTGAATCGCAGTTGCTCCAGAGGTAGGGAGTCATGCCTTGGGCTGTTCTTCCCTGAAAATGCCCCCCCACCTGATCAGAGAAGTGTCCGTGGTCACCATGGCCGATGGTGAGGGTAGGATAAAAGGATGACCTATCATTACCTGAAGAGAGGTCAACCAACACTGAAGATCCTTTTTGCATGTGTTTGTTAGAATAATGAGATGTGACATTTGGAGCTCTTCATAAGACCATTGTGTGAGCAGAAGCCATTGTAGAATCCGCATGTGCATACGACCCAATGGAATTGCTGTTATTGCAGCTGCCATCATACTCAACAATTTTAGCACTTCTGAGGCTGGCACCTTGTCTCTGGAAATGACATTCAAAATCTGCTGACGAAGTATTGATATCCTTTCTAAAGGAAGTTTTAAAGTGGTAGTGGTGGTGTCCAAATCTGCTCCCATAAAAACAATATGTTGCATTGGTGACAAGGCAGATTTTTCTGAGTTTATGGTAATCCTGAGTTGATTGCAAAGAGTACGTGTGATGTCCCTGGCTTGTATAAGCTGATGCCTGGTGGTGGCGGAGAGGAGCCAATCGTCTAGGTACGGAAACACCTGGAATCCCAAACGCCTCAGGTGAGCCGTGACCACTGCCATACATTTGGTGAACATTCTGGGGACTGTAGTGAGACCAAAGGGCAGGGCTTGAAATTGGTAGTGATTGGCTCCCAGCCAGAAGCACAGATGAGCCCTGGATGGTCTCGCCATTTTTATGTGGTAGTATGCATCCTGAAGATCTGTCGAGCACATCCAATTGTCTTTCCCTAAGAAAGGAAGTATCGACTGTAGCGTGACCATCTGGAACTTCTCTTTCTTGACAGATCTGTTCAGTCTGCTGAGGTCCAAAGTAGGTCTCCAGTCCCCTGTCTTTTTTTGGAACTAAAAAGAATCTTGAGTAAGTTCTGGATCCTGTCTGGTCTGCTGGGACTGGTTGAATGACTTTTTTTTTTTTGTTTTTACTAGCAACCTTTGGACCTCTACTGTTGCTTGTTCCCTACAACTGGGTGGAACATCCAGGATTTTTGTTATCAAGGGGGAAGAAGTGGTGAAAAGAATAAAATATCCTCTGGAAATTATGCTTTGTACCCAGTTGTCGTTTGTTATTTTTAGCCAGGTGTCTGAATACAAAGATAAGCGACCCCTGACTGCCTCCAGAGTAGGACAATCTGGCCTCCTTTCAGGAGTGCTGGTACAGCTTCCAAAAGAAGTGATCTCTGTCACCCTGATTTTGCGGACCCCTCTGCCACGAGGCCATGTCTTCCATTATTGCCCCCTCCTCTGCCCTTGGAGGGGGGTTTGCCACGTGTATCCAGAAAGGCTCCTTGGGCTTTTCAGAATCACATCTTTCCTCCCTTTAACCCTTGGGGTAGGGTCTAGTAGGGGTGGAAAAATGCACTCCAGCAGCAGAGTCTTTCCTTCCTGCTCACACCTGGTGAGAGTTTCCTTAACTTTGGGCCAGAAAAGAGATGAGCCATCAAAAGGCATGCTGACAGACTTAAAGGGCACTGCAAAGGAACATAAGTGCATCCGGGAGAGTCTCCTAAGAGCAATTCCTGTACCCAATGCCCTACTCATTCCATCAGCTGCATATGAAATCAGACACATGGAAGAGTTCACTATGGAATTAAGGGTAGCAAGCTGGGATGCAGCCTTGTCTGTAGCTCCCTCAGCTACCGTACCCTGTAGAGTATCTCCAAGCTCTTAAAGTGGTCTCTTTGCAGTCTTGTAAAATGTGTGAGGTAGTTCAGTGAATGCATGGCAAAAGTCGCTGAACTAAACATGCACTTCCCGTATCTATCCATGATCCTAGAGTCTGTGTTAGGAGGATGGACAGAGGAAGAAGTTTCCAACATCTTCTTTTTGTGGCTGCTGCCACCACCATGGCATCAACAGGCACTCCCTTTGTGAGAAAGGTCTTATCGTGAGGGGTAGAAATAAATTTATTGGGCCTCCTAGGGACAGGCTCCATGGTGTCCGGAGACTCTCACGCCCTTCATGAGACCAGCTCCATGAGCTCATCAAAGGGCGGAGACACCCAAGAAGTGGAGGGCTGAAACCCAAAAGCTTTCAGGAGGACCGACTCATCCTCAGTAGGGTTGGTGGGCTTCCAGCCACCCCTCTGCTTTAGGATTTCCAAGATATCTGCAAATGAGATATCTTCAGAGGAGGACCGTGGGGACCCTTCTGATTCATCCAAGTCTGTGTCAGATGTGATAGACTCCTGTGGGGAGTCTAGATGCTTCCTCTTGCAAATTCTCTTCTTGGGAACCTCATCAGTGGTAGCTTCTGTTGAGGTCTCGGAAGAGAAGGTACCACCCAGTGGGGCTTCCTGAGGCTCAGAGTCTCTACATTTCAAAGGGATTTGTGATGCAGACATAGACACAGGTACTTTTAAAGAAGAGGTAGTTGGCCCAGAAGTTGTGGATGTCCTAGGGAATATTACTCTCCTCATGGCTTCAAAGGCACCTCTGCTCCAGTGGAAAGGAACCCCTGAATCCGAAGAAACAGATGATTCCCTCGGCACAGTGGGCTCCGATCCAGAGGTAGGAGCCAAACTCATCTGAGCCGAGGCCCCAAGAGGTAAAGTCGGAACCGAAAGATCGGTGCAACTATCCTCCCCAGACCTGACCGGCGAGTGATGGCTCCTAGACTCCTCGATGGTCTCCAAGGAGGTCCGAGTAATTGGAACCAATGGCACTGGAGCAGGTGTTGGTTCTGAAGGCTCCACAATCATCAGCTCCAACTCCAATGGCTCCAAAGGACTGGTATGGCTCAGAGGAGGAAAAGAAGAAGATGGAGGAACAGTTTACAGTTCTGAAACCACTCGAGTCGGAGCCGATAAAAATTTTGCAAACGCCGGTGCCTGTAACAACTTCTGCACCACATGATCCACATCCAAATCAGACAGACTTATTGAGGACCGAGAAGAGTGGATTGAGGATGCCACTGATTGTAAGATAGGTGACTTAAGTACTTCATAGACCAGTTCCAGGACTGGGGACCAGCTCTGTAAAGTTAAGACACTCTGCTCTGAAGGCTGTGGAGTCGACGTTGATGTCTTTTTAGATGTTGTCAGATCCAAAACTCTATGCTCAGATGAAGAAGACTTAGAAGATTTTGGGGATTTGCCAGCTTTATCATGGTCACCCAAAGCTTCCTGAAAAGATGATTTTATAAGTCCTCTGTCAATCAGTTTCCTTTTTCTTTCATGCAGGACCCTACTACAAAAAGAATGGCAGATGGAACAACTCTCTTGTAAGTGCAGAGCACCCAAACAGTAGACACAATTGACATGACTATCAGTCACAGACATTTTCTGTCCACACTTTGGACATTTTTTAAAACCAGACTTGGGTGTTTTTTCCTGATCAGCCATAATAAGCATTTTTTTTAAATGCACACAAGAAACAAGTATTAATAAGATATAAAGTCACACACACAAGTGTTCAACAAGTCCAAAACCCACAAGTATTTTAAGATATAAGCAGCTCTTAAAACAACAGCCTCTGTGACACTAAATAGAATCTAACTATTAACAGCAACAACACACTCTTATAAGCTATTAACTACTAAATACCTACTAAACACACTTTAATCTACTAACATTGTTATAAATACAGCCCTTAAAAACAAATGGGCTCTATAATACTAAATAGAGATTAACTGTTAACGTTGTAGAAACACACTCTTCTTCTTCTTCTTTTGGCTTTTCCTGGTTAGGGGTCGCCACAGCGGATCACCTGTCCACTCATGATTGGCAGTGGAGTTTTATGGTGTCGAGTTGCAAGCCCGGCACCCAACTTTCCACAGAAGACACACACATGCACACACTCACACCTAGGGCTAATTTAGACCGTCCAATCCACCTACAGCATGTCTTTGGGATGTGGGAGGAAACCGGAGCACCCGGGGGAAACCCACGCGACCACAGGGAGAACATGCAGACTCCACACAGAAAGCACCCCAGCCAAGGATCGAACCAGAAAACCTCTTGCTATAAGCTATAAATGTGTGCTAAAACACACTTCTAAACTACTAACATTCTGCTAAGGCACACCAAAAAGAAGGGAGATAATAAAGGCCTGATAAACAAAGGTCAACAAGGCTATAAAAAGCACTATCAGAAGTTAAGCTACACACTAATACAAATTTTGAAAGTTATTAAATTGCAAAAAACTATTAATAAAGATAAATTTTTCTATACTGGCCCGATCTGTGAGGAAACCTCTGATCTGTTGCAGCAGCAAACTAGATCTGAGGTAACTCAAGGTGCATCATGGGGTAGGGACTTGGCCTCGAGCTGTCTGAAGACCTCGAGCTTTGTAGTTGGCCGACTCAGAGCAGAGGATCAGCTCCGAACCCATCTGTAAGAATGAACGGCAAATAGAACAACTTTACATCTTATTTTTACTAGGCACACTATTACCAGTTTATTTAAAGAGAAGTTTTTTGCAGAAGTCAACAAAGGTAATGACTAGATACAGCTTTGCTGTAGTAAAACAAATTATGATGGAAAGTGGACTGAGATAAAAGTTCAGAAAAAGCACCAGATAAAGTTGTCTTTAATGTATAATGTCTTGAATGTTTAAACATACCCTTTTCACATACAGTCTTACACATACTTCCTTGGTAAAGTGTGAATTTTCAGAATCTAGTTGGTAAGTTACTGGCAAAACACTTTTACAGTACTGGTCTGATCTACTCCCCTTCCTAAGATGTTTGCTTTCTACAAAGACCTTCAAGCCTGTTATGATGCTGCCTAACTAATATTTTCCTTTTTCTGTTCTTCCTTCCCAGTATGCTTATTACAAAGTCAAATCACATCAAAGTGGCTGACTTTGGCGTTTCGAAACTTGGACTAATGAGCTTCAGTACAAGCATTTATGATGATCACCTTAAAGTTGCCAGAGAATTCACAGATAATGAGGTAAGAAAAAATATTTCTGTCTTTATCATGTGGTAAAAAGAAAAGAAAAAAAATCACAGATTACAAAACAGCCTGCCCCTTGCTTTTAATCAAACACAATGAGACTAATTTTCTTTTTAACTTTTTTGCCTCCAGCTGCAACATTTCCATCTGTTTGCTGCTTTCTGTTCCTAACCTATCTCAGTACTAACCAAAGGGCTGGGAGCACAGGCAGTTTGGAAAGGGAATGGAGAAACATGGAGTAGAGCATCTATCAACATCATATATATAATGTTGTATATGCATGGGGATTTTTTGGAATGTTTTAACTAGGATAATCTGCTCACATTCTGTACATCACTGCATGATGTCAGTTGGATCCAACCCTCTCCCTCTAATGACGAATTCTTAATGGCGGTCTGTTTTACAACTATAAGATGTTATGTTGTCATAGCTCGCCTTCCTTCTTACTGGTTGGGTTCGGAACTGATCCTCTGTTCTGACTCAGCTGCATTACTAAAGCTTGAGGTCTTCCACTGGCTCAAGGCTGTATCCATATCCCATCATGCTCTAGTGCAACTCCCCAGATCTCATTTGCCGCTAAACAGATCGCAGGCTTCCATCTTGGCTCTGGTTAAGTGAACCACTTTATTACCTTTTATTGCCTCTTAACATTTTTCTTGTGCTAGTTAGTTATTGTAGTTATTGCTGAATTGTTACTTTCGGCTGTTGTTCCATTAGGCCTTGTTATTCCCTATCCCGGTTAACTGTCTTTAGACTAAATTGTTTGACCTGTTTGAATTAGAGGGCTAACTCTGCCCGCATCAGTTAGAAGCAGTTGTTTTCTGTGTGTATATTGTTTTATTACTGTTTTTCTATTCTTCAGATAAGGGGCGTCAGCCCATTTAAGTTAGAGGGCTGCCGCAGCCCATTTTAGTTAGAGGGCAACCTAACTTTTTTCAATCTCTCTTACTCTAGTAAAAAAAAAAAAAGTTTGTTTGCTTTTTATACTTCAGAAATTGATAGTTATTGTTGTAGCTGTTGTGTTTTGCTCATGTGTGAATTGTGTATTAACATGTCAAAAGAGCACAAGGAGACTAAACCTTTGGGTTTTAAAAAGTGCAGTAAGTGCACTCAAAAGATGTCCATTACGGACTCTCATACTATTTGTGTTTATTGCTTGGGAGCAGTTCATCTGCAAGAATCATGCTCAATATGTCACTCCTTTAGCTCCAGAGTGCTATTAGAGCATAGGAATAAGTTGATTGTTAGAGGTCTGTTAAAGTCCCCCTTCCAGGAAGCTTTGGATGAAGGGCTGGGCACATCAGGATGTCAAAAATCTCCTTCAGCTAAATCGGACAAGTCAAAAAGATCTTTTCCCAATTCAGACAATTGGAACCTGCCAAGGAAGTGAGCAAAACTGTATCTTTGGCTCCGACCACTTCGGAACCGACAAAGACTGTTTCATCGGCACCACTGGTTTCAGTGCCTATGGAATTTGAAATCAGGACCTAGTCCCCAGAATTGGAAACAGTCCTGTTCTGAGATCACCAGTATTACAGCCAGTCTGATCTCCCACCCTCTCTTCTAGGTCCACCAGGAGTCTTTTGGATGATGATGTGGATAAGGTGGTGCATAGGCTTCTGAAGACACCTGTGCTGGCCAAACTTCTTTTGGCTCCAACCCATAGGGATTTGGAGCTGGCCAAGACTAATCGATTCCTCCTCTGAGCCGACCTAGGGCTTCAGAGCCAGAATGCTTGGAGCATCGGTGTTGAGAACCATCCCAGTTTCTTCGGCACCGACTACTACTCCGACATCCTTGTTTCCATCCGAGGAGTCTAGGAGTCAACAATCTTCGGTCAGGTCCAGGGAGGGGAGTCGGATCGGACAGTTGTCGGATCCGAACTTAACTCTCAGGGCTTCGGCGTGGGTGAGCTCGGCTCCTACATTAGCTTCAGAGCTAACTCCCTTGGTACCGGTCACTTCTTCTGTCTCTTTGGAGCCGAAGGGATCATTAGATCAGGGGAGGGGGTGTTTGTGCTGATGAGGACAGTGCTGTCTCCCGAGGCAGCTCCACTCAGAGGATCCAACATTCCTCCCTCTAAAGTGCCGGAATCTGTCTCTGCACCACACCATCCACAGACCGGCAGAGACCCTAGGTCTCAGAGTACCCCATCGGGTGAACCCCTGTCTTCTGAAACCTCTCCAGAATTTATTTGAAGAGGTCCCTCATAAGAGACTCTGCAAAAGGAAGCACTTAGACTCCCCAGAAGAGACAATTACCTCAGACACAGACCGTGATGAGTCAGAAGGGTCCCAAGAGTCGCCCTCTGAGGATGTCTCCTTCACAGACATCCTAGAAATCCTTAAACAGAGAGGCAACTGGAAGCCCATCAACCCTTCTGATGAGGAGTCTGTTTACCTGAAGGCCTTTGGATCTCACCCTTCAGCCACTTGGGTGTCTCTGCCTTTCAAGGAGCTCATGGAACTAGTTAGTCAAAAAGCATGGGAGTCTCCAGACACAGTGGAGCATGTCACTAGGAGGCCAAATAAGTTTATTACCGTCCCTTCAGATAAGGATTTTTTGACTAAAGGTGTCCCTGTAGATGCTATGGTGGTAGCAGCAGCCACCAAGAAGGAGCTTTCTGAAACATCCTCATCTGTCCTTCCACCAAACAAAGACTCTCGTACGATGGATAGATATGGGAAGTGCATGTTTTCCTCAGCAACATTTACACTCAGATTGCTGAACTACCTGACACATTTTACAAGGCTACAGAGGAATCTCCTGAAGGAGATAGGAGATACTCTTCAAGGTACAGTAGCTGCGTGGGTCTCTGATAATGTATCATCCCAACTCTCCACCTTAAACTCTGTGGTCAACTCCTCCATGACACTCATTTCGTACGCAGCAGATGGAGCAAATATTGCAGCAGGTTCAGGAATTTCCCTAAGGAGACATTCCTGGATGCACTTATTCGAGTTTGCAGAACTCTTCAAGTCTTCTTTTGTTAATCCCCATTCGATGGCTTATCCTTGTTCGGGCCAAAAGTTAAAGAGATGCTAACCAGGTGTGAACAAGAAGGAAAACCTCTCTCTGCCATAGGAGTCCATTTTTCCATACCTTCAAGACCTTATCCTAAAGGCCAGAAGGGGGGGAAGGATGTGGTTCCAGAAATCCCAGAGACTTTTTCAAGACACACATGGTGACTATTCCCTCAGGGGCAGAGTGGGAAATACTAATGGAAGACGCCACCCACATGGCAGAGGGGTTCCGCAAAATCAGGGCAACAGGGATTCTTTCTGTGGCAGGCCATTTCAGCGCTCCTGAAAGGAGGCTCATCTGTCCAGCTGTGGAGGCAGTCAGGGGACACTTATCTTTGTACCCAGAAGCCTGGCTAGAAATAACAAGAGACAAGTAGGTACAAAGAATCATATCCAAAGGCTACTCTATACCCTTTTCACTTCCCATCCCAAATATAAAGAAGACCCCAGATGTTCCACCCAATCAAAGGGATCATGCAACCCTAGAAATTCAAAAGTTGCTAGAAAAAAGAGTCATCCAAAAGGTCCCCGCAGACCAAATAGGATCCGGAACTTACTCGAGATTCTTTTTGGTGCCAAAACAAACAGGGAACTGGAGACCAATTTTGGATCTCAGCAAATTAAACTAATCCATGAAAAAGACCAAGTTTAGGATGGTAACACTGCAGTTGATCCTTCCCTTTTTGGGAAAAGACAATTGGATGTGCTCCATAGACCTCCAGGATGCGTACTACCACATAAAGATGGACAGATCATCCAGAAGTCATTTGCACTTCCGGCTGGGAGCCAGTCATTACCAGTTCAGAGCTCTGCCCTTTGGTCTCACTACAACCCCCAGTGTTCACCAAATGTATGGCGGTAGTCGCAGCTCACCTGAGACATCTAGGATTCTGAGTGTTACCGTATCTAGACGACTGGCTCCTAACTGCCACCACCAAGCATCTACTACTGGAAGGAAAGACACCACTTTATCTCTCTGCTCTCACCTAGGAATCATGATAAACTATGAAAAATCTGCCTTGTTGCTATCGCAACGTATCATATTTATAGGAGCAGACCTAGACACTCTAAATATGACGGCAAAACTACCTGCAGAAAGAGTTTCAGTTCTGAGGCAACAAGTCTTCAAGCTTCTCTCCAAGACAAACGTTAAGGTGAGAACAGTTCTAAAGGTCTTGGGAACCATGGCAGCGACTATAAGTTTAGTTCCACTAGCACATATGCACATGAGAATTCTACAATGGCTACTTTCCACCCAGTGGTCTTTGCAGGAACTACCCATGTCTCACCAAATTCTGTTAGAGTCCTGCAAGAATGACTTTCATGGGTGGCTTCACTCTAGCCATGTGACATTGGGTCAGCCCTTTCTTCCACCACAGCCAGTGGCAACAGTGACCACGAACACCTCCCAGATGGGGGGCATTATGTGGGAAGGACAGTTCAAGGTACTTGGCAGGATTACGAGGCCCATTTGCATATCAATTTCCTAGAGATGTGAGCAGTGCTTTTGACGTTGCAGGCACTGCAAAACTCTCTCCCGCTGCAAACAGTTGTGATACAATCAGACAACATGTCAGTTGTTTGGTACGTAAACAAACAAGGAGGAACCAGGTCTTATCCCCTTTGTTGAGAGGCCCTCAGAGTATGGCAGAAGGCAATTTCCTCCCAACGCTTTCTCATAGCAACGTGATAGCAGACAAACTCAGTAGAGTGATTTTTATTCCTCATGAGTAGTCCCTAAAGCAAGAAGTAGTAGAGAGGATTTTTTCAAAAATGGCACCAGCCTTGCTGCAACCTTTTTGTCATTTGCATGAATGCCAAATGCAGCAGCTATTTTGCCCTGAGCCCCCCTCTGGGGGAGTCACCAAGGGATGCACTTGTACACGATTGACCCTCAGGACTCCTTTATGCTTTCTGTCCCTTCCCTTTGATTCCCAAGGTTCTCCAGAAAGCCAGCTCATTGGGAAGCAAGCTAATTCTCATTCTACCATACTGGCCTCATCAGATTTGGTTCCCCTTCCTTTGGCCTCATCTTCAGGAAGAGCCATGGGCTCTGGACATAGTTCCAGACCTTCTGACACATACGTCCGGAATGCTCCATCCTTCTCTTCAAACCCTCAAACTGACAGCTTGGCTGCTCCAATTCCAAATATAGCCAGGCTTCCTAATCTCCCTCATTCAGTCAAACATATCTTAATATCTTCTCATAAGGCCTTGACCAGAAAATTATATATCAGCAAATGGAAAAGATTTTCTTCATGGGCAATGACAAAACATATTGATCCCTTTTCTGCTCCCATAACTGCTATTCTTGAATTTCTGGCCAAATTATTTAATGAAAGCACAGCTGCAGCTATCATTCGTGTTCAGCTAACAGCTATATCTAATTTCCATATGAGCAATCTCGTCCCTAACATGATGTCCCACAAACTTTGTAAAGCCTTTCTGAAGGGAACTGATTTGTTAAGGCCACCCATAAGAGCTCTCCTCTACCTCCATGAGATCTAAATTTTGTTCTGTCTTATTTGATCCTTTCCCCTTTTGAACCTGTCTCATCTTGTGATCTAAAATTTTTAAGCTGGAAAACAGTTTTGTTGATTGCTATCACTTCTGCTAGAAGAGTTGCAGAACTGCAAGCATTGTGCATCAAGCTTCCATTTATGATTTTTCATGAAGACAGAGTCTCCCTCAGAACATATCCATTGTTTCTACCAAAAGTATACTCAGAGCCAAACTTAAATCAGTCCATTGAGTTACCATTATTTTTCCCAAACCATGGAAACAAGGCAGGAATATACGCTTCACCAACTGGATGTACATAGACAATTATGTTTTTACTTACGTAGGACAAAAGACTTCAGGAAATCTGATCAGTTATTTGTGTCATTTTCAGAAGCAAAGAAAGGTGCCCCATTTCTATGGTCACACTCTCGAAATGGCTCTCAGATTGTATAACTTGTATATATAAACCTAATGACAAAGCTCTCCTCTTTATAGTCAAAGTCCATTCTACAGGTGCCATGGCAACCTCTTCTGCTTTTCGAGCTAGATTGCCACTTGATAGCATTTGTGCAGCGGCAACTTGGGCAATGCCTCATACCTTTATCACTCATTACAAAGTCAATTTGGCCTCCAGGGATGGGGCCTCCTTTGGTTCCACTGTCCTGAAGAATATACTCCAATGAGCCACCCAGGAAATATGGTGTTAGGGACGGTGTCCCAACCAGTAAGAAGGAAGGCGAGATAGGACAACATAACATAACATAAAAAAGTTATGTACGCACCATAACGTTCCATGTTTGTTGTCCTTCTTGCCTTCAGTCTTACATCCCACCCTCCTTCCCCATACCTATGGCTCCTGGAGAACAAAGAGGTTCTTCCTTGGCAACAATGTCTCTGACCTTCTTCATTGTCTTCATATGATGATTCGATAATACCTTAGGTACCTGTAGTTATCAGCAAACAAGATCTGGGGAGTTGCACTACAGCATGATGGGATAGGGATACAGCCACAAGCCAGTGGAAGACCTCGAGGTTTAGTAATGCAGCTAAGTTGATTCCAAACCCAACCAGTAAGAATGAAGGTGAGATGGACAACAAACATGGAACGTTATGGTGAGTACATAACTTCTATTTCTCCATCAGTGAAGAAGTGTCAAATAGCAGACATGTTACTCCACTCACTCACTCCCCTATGCAGCTGGGTCAGTAAATGAAGTAAATTTCATTTCATTTTTTTTTTTTTTGTTAGGACAAAATGACTATCTCCCTTCTGTTAACACTATAACATACTTAAATTTCATTACGAGCAGAATCATATCCTAGTATAATCTCTTAGGCTTGCAGCTTGAAGCAGCCTATCACAACAGTAGAATTACTTATCCATTGTAGCTAAAATTAATTCAGATAAACCTCTTTCATTGCTGTACCAACCATAACCATGAAAGTGTACTCATCTTTTATAGGTCACATGATGATAGCTGTTGTATACTAGTAGTACTTAATGCAGCAAGTTGATGTATACATACTGTGTAGCTAATAACATTCAGGATAGACTTACTGGAGATTGGACAAGTAGATCATGGGGAGAGGCAGCTGCGTGAGGCCTAATTATACCAGCTGCTTGAACTTGATAGACCGTCCATTGTCTTCTGTCATCTTAAATTAGTTATGTAACCAAAAGAACAGGAATGATGCAGTTCTGAGAGAAAAATGATTCCATCCAATGCAGGAGATCATTGTTTGCCGCATGTTGCATTACACCATTTTCTGCCAAGTTAGTTTCCATCTACTGAAACATTTAAGCATAAAGGCAGTGTTTTATTTTGGATTTGGCCCAACCCCTGTACATCAGAAGACACAGCAAAGTGACTTGAACAAATTAGAAGTGGATACATTTCTAATTACTCTCATCTTGGAATGCCATAGTACAACTAAATACTGTTTTTAAATGTGATTGTACCATAATGTAAGTAAGATTATATTCAATAATTTCCAGTTTTTCAATCACAAACTGCCCAATCAGAGCCCAGATTCCTTGTTATATAATGTGCATACTTCCCTGTAATCTGTTTAGTGTGTTAGCCATTGTCATAGACCCATCTTAAGGGCTGGGTCAGTTTGACTTCTGCTATGCAACCATCAGTAAGTCTGTCTGAAATAATGCCAGTTTATAAATAAATGTGTCCACTATCATCAGTCATTCAACTAAGGTGGCTACAGAATACAAAATAAACTTTCAGGATTAAAGAAACTTGTATGATTATTCAGTCCTCATCAGAAATGTAAATCTGTTCCCAGAAGCAAAATATAAGGATGTTATGTGCTTATTTTTAACTTTTTGTGATATGTATTCTACAGGTGTGCGGTACTGCTGACTATATGGCTCCTGAAGTACTCCTCAGGGAAGGCTATGGGAAGCCAGTAGATTGGTGGTCCCTAGGCATAATTCTTTTCGAGTTTGTTTTTGGCTACACTCCTTTCAGAGGTCCAACACCTGCAGATGTACGCCACAGAGTAATTAATGGTATGTTCCATTCATGGATTTTAATTTTATTTATTTTGGATTTGTTAACTGGGTAGGTGGGCTGGTCCGAAAAACCTTTTCAACCACAACCTAGGCCACCATGGCATAAACAGCAGTTAACATTTAATAAATGAGATACATTGCACATAGAGTAATGTCAAAGAATATAACGGACATTCTGACAGCTTCATACTGCATGCAAGAAAATCAGGAGTACAGAGTTCCATAAGACAAACAAACTTACTCTTCGCCTAGTTCCATAAAACAAACATAACCGTAATCTGCTAGCTCAACACATTAGGTGAGACTTCATACAACTAAACTTGCAACACATTACAATGTTTATAATGTGGTAGCTTTAACTGACAGTTAACATTTTAAAGGCATTTAAGAATATGTTGGCCATATGTGGTATTTACTATAGACATGTATACACTTAACTGGTGTTAAATGCATACAGGTGCAATATAACAAGTAACAGCACATTCTTGGGTATTAGTTTTAGGCAAGTTTAACTTTAATTACAGATGTTGTTATAATCTTTGCAGTGCTGCATTCTTAGTCTGTATCTCTAAAGCATTTGCATTCAGGTTCTTTCCTGAGTTAACTGCCTTCAAGAAAGAAAAAGCATAAGAATTATCACATCTGCTAGTGCTTTATAGTATGCTGTTACAGGATGCTGGAGCAAGTTTAGAGAATGCTTTTTATCAGTACATAATTTGAATAATGGCCTAGATAGTTGTAACCGGTCAAAGCTCCTCACTTCTTCTGTATTTTAGTGAGTAGCAATGGGCAGTAACTAGAGATAATTAGTCTAAAAAGTTACCATATTCCAAGACCAACAATATTTCAGCAGGAATGGGGAGCAATTTGGAGGTTCTCTCTATTACTTGCAATTTGATGGAAACATAGTATTTTGTTTTCAATAATCTCTGTAAAGAAAATATTCCATGTAGACAGCATAAATATGAAAACAAATCATATTCTAACACAAATAAGCATTTTTTTTCACTAATTTTTATTTTTACATTAATAAATGTCACAAATAAAAACTATCTTACAACATGACCGTATATACATATATATATATATATATATATATATATATATATATATATATATGTTATACATTGATATCAAATACCACAGGATATAGGTCGTACAACATATCTATTTACATTATGTACATAGATGCTTTCACTGTTAGTTCCACAGTTATATAGACAGTATATACATTTGTAATATCTAAGTTATTATTTAATATTTGAACTTGTATGTGTTCTTTGTTTCCATTATAGTGTATTTCTAAGTTGCTGTGTGATGAATTATGCTAATATGATATTAAAGGTTTTTTCCCAAATTTCTCTGGATTTCATGTTTTTGTTTCTGTTATCTATTAATATTTTATGAGATAAAAGGTGTTGTATAGCTACTTGTTTAAAACCCTCCCAAGAGATATTTATCATATCTAGCCATTTAAAAGCTATATACAGTTTCATTAGTAGGAAAATTGTTAAAAATATATTTGCTTGTTTTCTTGGTATGTTGGGTGGGAGAATGTGTAATAGAGTGAATTCCCAAGTTAATGTTGATGTTTGATAACCTGTTTTTTGTAATTGTACCTTGAGAGAGTTCCAGAGTTTATAGACACATTTACAGCTCCAAAATGCATGGATTGTCAGCTATCTGGTCCTTACAGTGTGGGCAGAAAGGTTATTTTGATGTGTTAAATTTGTGTAGGATTGCAGGTGTAAAATAAGCATTATTACTGATCATGAGCTGAGTGTATGCTAACTTTTTGAGGGGTATAATCTTCAGTGTTAGATTGATTGCCTGGCTTATTTGCTGATCATCTATGGATGGTTTAATTTTTCTCCAGTAGTTAGAGAAGAGGAGGTCTTTCTGGTATTTGATTTCATTTATCATTTTATATGAATTAGTAATAGTTTTCTTTGTTGTGATAATAGTTTTCCAAAACCTGCTACAAGTTTCTATGTCACTATTGGTCATAGCAACATTTTGGAGGTAACTGGAACACAGTTCTTTGATTTGTCTTAGGATTATTATGTGTGATTTAGGGAGGTTTAAGTTGGTCCTCATTTCATGTATTGAACAGTTAAGGTAGGGATAAATATCTTGGATTGTTTTATCTTTCAGTCTGGGAAAATGGACTAAGTCCAGCATCTCCAGCATCTTATTGTTTATTTTTAAATGTGGGTTTTTATGAAGGGGTTGCAGTATTGTCATGGCTTGTCTAAGGTTCAAGAATTGAAAGAGTTTTTGCGCTAGGTTGATAGAATGTTTTAAGGGCTCTATAATATTATAAGTTTGTATTTCTTTCTGCTTCAGGAATGGAAGTGCTTTGGAATTGAAACCTAGAGCTTTAATATATCTATAATACATTGTCACCCAAAGAGGAGACCAATTTTTCCATTGACGGGTTATGTTCAGCTATTCTTAATATTCTGTTAGTGTTAATGATTGAGTAGTACATTTTAAAATCTGGTAGATTTAGTCCTCCTTTGCTTTTGGGTAGTGTTAATTTTGGATAGGAGATTGTTTTTTTTGGGTTCCCATATAAATTTTGCTAGGAAGGTATGAATTTGTTTGAATAATTTATTATGTATTGTTGTCTGTGATGTCATGAATATATACATTAGTCTAGGTAAAATGTTCATTTTGATTATTGATACTTTGGCCAAGAATGGTAGTTTTAGGTTGTTCCATCTTTTACAGTCTTGCATTATATTTTGCCATTTAAGGTTTACATTGTGTTGGTAGAAGTCTTTGTTATTCTGGAAAAAGGTGATTCCCAAATATTTAGTTTCTTCTTTTATTTTTATTGTGTTTAACAATGGTATTAGTGAGATGAGTTTGGGTGTTTTTAGGGGGAAAATATTAGTTTTATTGAGGTTTAGTTTGTAGTTAGACATAGTCGAGAAATGCTCAATTGCAGCTATTATTTTGTTTATATCTGAATTTGGTGTAGTGCAGTATATGTTCAGATCATACTCAAATGCAGTGAGGTATATTTTGAAGTTGTGTATTGATGGAGGATTGTGGTATGTATTTTGTTTAATGTATAGAAAGAGTGGTTCTAGGTATAGGTTAAACAGGAAGGGTGATAATGGGCATCCTTGTCTTGTTCCATTTTTTATTAGGATCCTATTTGACCAAGTTTTATATATATATATAGAGATGTGTATGGGTTGCTATAAAGAGTTTGAATGATCTGAATTAAGTTATTGGATATATTAAAGTAGGGTAGTGTTTGGAGTAAGAATTCTAGATTAACCCTATCAAATGCCTTGTGGGCATCCACTACCATTGTGTAGATGTTGATATTGTATCGGTTAGCATAGGATATTAGTGCATCTCATGTTAATGTATTGTCACTAATCTGTCTATGTGGTGTAAAACCGGATTGTTCTGGGGAAATTATTTTCTCTATCAGATTTTTCATTCTGTTTGCAAGTATAGAGGTAAATATTTTAGTATCTATATTTAAGAGGGAGATGGGTCTGTAGCTGTCTGGGTTTTGGGATCTGTGTGTTCTTTTAATATAAAGATGGTTTTAGAGGCATTAAAGTGGATATCATTTATTTTATAGCTTATTATGTAATTCAGTGTATAGTATAGTAGCTTGGCTATCAAGGGGGCAAATGCTTTGTAAAATTCTGATGCGAGTCCATCCGGACCCAGAGCCTTATGCGCTTTTAAGTGTTTGATTGTTGTAATAATTTCACTGATGGATATCGGTTCAGTTCATTTTTTTTGTTGGTCTAAATTGAGTTTGGGGAATTCCAGTTTTTGAAGGAAAAGAGTTATATCTTCCTTTGAGGTTTATAGTATTTGTGCTCCATATATTTTAGAGTATATTTGTTCAAATGTTTTAATAATGTCTTCATTTTTTGTGTAGTTTTGTCTTTGTAGTTTATTTCTGATATATTGGAGGCATTTTTGTGTTGGGAGATAATTCTGGGCAGAGATCTAGATGGTATTTGAGCTTTTTCTGCATAAGTGGCTAACATTCTGGCTTCATAAAAAGATAGATTCTTGGTTTCTAACATATATAGAGCCCTTTGCAGTTTTAAAAGTTCTGCTTCTGTTTGGTTCTTAGGGTTATTTAATAGTTCTTTTTCAAGATGCTGTATTTTTTTTCAGTATATGCTCTTCTTTCAGTTGTATTTTTTTATAGTATGCTGCTTTTTTGATAAACAATCCTCTAATTTGTGCTTTGGTTGCAGCCCATTCTATGTCAGTTGGTACTTGGGAGTTAGTGATATTTGTAAGAGCTATTTTTAGTATTGCTTCTGTTTCTTTTATTACATCCATTTTGGAAAGTAAATTAGGGTTTAATGACCAATTACGACCCCTATTCTCTAAATATATCTTTTTGTCCCAGTTAATGTTCAGTGTGATTTTGGAGTGATCTAAAAAGAACCTGGTATGTATAGTTATTGTTGGGTCCATGTTAATGAATATGTCAGAGATTAAGAAGAAGTCTATTCTTGACCACATTTTGTGGCATTGCGAATAGAGTGTGAATTTCCCTGTTTTATCTGCACTGTTCCCATATTTAAAAGGGTCATATAGTTTGAAATCTTGTTTGAGTTCATTAAGGGCTAATGTGGCTTGTTAATTATGTGATTTGGTCATATTAGATTTATCCTTTTCTGGGTTTTGATATGTGTTCCAGTCACCTCCAATCACTAGGTAGTGATCTTTAAATTGGTTTAAGGTTGGGTATAATGACGTAAAAAAGTGTTGTTTGTTATTACAGGGTGCATAAACATTAAGTACCATTATATGTTTTGGTATTGCAGGACTACTAAATGTTACGTAACACCATCTTCCCTAATTGTCAGCTTTGGTTTTAAGTATTTTTTCCTTAAATTGTTTTTTAATTATTATGGCAGCCCCAGCACTGTTTTCCCCTCTGAAGCCATAATTTGACTTATCCATTTCTTTCTGCTAATTTCTGCCCATTGCTCTGCAGTCAAGTGTGTTTCTTGTATTAGTATGAGGTTGGCTGTGGTTTTTAATGTAAGGTGTAAGAATAGTTTTCTTTTCTTCTTGTTCTGGAGCCCTTTAACATTCCGTGTTTCTATTTCCCACATTTATTTATTAGGTGTATTCTGTAGATATGCCATGTATATTAGTTTTGTTTTGTTATCCTTGTATGTGTTACTGTGTGATGGTTTAGGAAAGCATCTATTTATCCCTGTCCCTACTCTGTGCCTAACCACTATACCCCTGGACCAGGAATAATCAGGGGGGGATGAAGGTTTGTTATATGGTTTACCTTTACGTCTAATCTTGGAATGTGTTTTCTTTTTAGATATAGATTTAACCCATAGTATCCCCCCTGTGTTACTATAAACAATGTGGACAAAGCTGAACAAACTAGTTCCCTCAACAAACACTGCTACTTAATATCCCTAGCCTCTTCCAACATATTATTTATACAATTATGGTATTGCATTTAAGGTACAGCATGTATTGTTTTTGTCTTGTGACTAATTCTTTCTAATAGTATTTTTAAAACAGCACATTAATATACATCTCTCAGTAAATTATAGCAATATATGTACCATAGTAATATTGTTAAACAATCAGTCTTGTCATTTTTACATTTTTCTTTCATTTGACTTCTTTTTCCTCCCCTTTATTTATTCAGATTTCGGCCCTCTTTGGTGCCTGTAATGTTTTTCCACATCGATCTGTGTGGGTTATAAAATATATACTTGGCACCTATTTATCAGAGGTAGGAAGTATAGAGAGACATAAAAAACAGCTTAGCTAAACAGTCCTGCTATAGTTAACATATTAAGGCTATATTTACATTACCCCAAGATTGTTAGGTTATTTTACTATTTTCCTGAGATTACTTCTCTCCAGGATCCTTTAACACATTTCTAGTATTTACATAAAACATTTAACAATTTTTTTCCTTTTTTTCTCATTAATCTATGAGCTAGACTGTTTCTGACAGTTTATTTCTTGCCTATTATTTAAGGCTGGATTTTCATTCACTTACACAGTACTGGGTGTACTGTTTTAGTGAATGGTCCAGTTCAACAGTACCTTATTTCTTCAAGGTTTTGCTTGCAGGTTGGTTGACCTCTATGGTGCAGCTTTCTTCTTTTAGCTGGTGCAGATCAATTCTCATTTTTCAGGCAGTAAAATCTTTAGGAGCTTGCTGAAATCCATTTTGACTGACTGTTCTTAATGGAGTCCTCAAAATCATAGGGGGACTGAATTTGCAGACCAATGTCCCAGAAGGAGGCTCCTTCCTATATTCATGCATCGGAAACGGCAGTTGATTTTTGGTTCCTACCCAGGCTGTACTTCCTTTTCCTGTGTTCCTCATAGCTCACATCATGGATTTAAGGGCCTAGACAACAAGGGGAAGCTTTCAGAGTTGGATCCCAGCTAGAGTGCTCGTGAATGGGGTCGTTTTTTCACCCAAGGGTCCTTTATCGTTTTTTGTGGATTTATTTCAGTTCTGAAGGTGGAATTTACTTGAAAACGGCCAGGAATGTCTCTCTTGCCTCTTTGGGGTTAGTGACCATGTATTTAACCTCTTTGATGTAGAAGATTAACTGATTTGGATATTTCATCTGGAATTTGATTTTTTTTTCTATTGGGAACCTGCAGTATGGAGATATTAGTTGTCTTGCTTGTCTTATGTGTATTGGGAGGTCTTGAGCAAAGGAGATTTTATTATTATTCCAGGTGAGTGTGCCTTTTTTCTTTGCTGCCAGTATGATTTTATTTACATCTTGGTAATTTAATATTTTAATATAGACAGGTCTTGGTTTCAGTGGTGTTTGCATTTCCCTCAGGGCTCTGTGGGCTCTCTCTGTTGTTATTTGCTGCATTTCTTCAGGTTCTCTTAGCAGGGAGTTTATTATTTGCTTGATTGTTGGTATTAGATTGTTATGAAGTACAGTTTCAGGTATTCCTCTGATGATGATATTGTTCCTTCAAGATCTTGCTTCCAGGTCTGTTATTTTTGCTTGTAAGTTTTGTATTTCTTTGTCATGGGCATCAGTTCTTTGAGAAATAGAGTCTATTTTTATTTCATTTTCTATTATTTTGGACTCAGATTTTTCCATTCTGGATATTATTTGGCTGAATGAGTCACCAAATGTTTGAAATTGTAATGATAAGTTCTTTATTGCTTGCTGGATAGGTAATAAGGCAGATTTTATGTCTTCCAGATTAGCTGGCTGGTCTGTCTTGGATTTATTTGTAGTTTTAGAGTTGTCAGTTTGTTTAGTTGTCTTTTTGAAGTTGTGTCTTTCTCAGGTGAGGCTAGTACTGAGAATTTGGTCTTAGTTATTGTTGTTTCCATATTATTTTCCTCTTTTGACATCTTGCTGTATAGTGTTTTACCAATCTTGCTGTCAGATGCATTGCCTTAGTAGCACATGGCTTAAGCTGTTATTCAGAAATCTTAGTTAATCCTGCTGTTTCTGAGCTGAATCTGTCACTTTTTCTTCCTCTCTTGTTTGCTGGATGATATTAGCAGTAAATATCTACAGTTATTTCTGTGTTATTAATTCTGCGTTGCCTTCTGGGTTTGTTTTAATCCAGGGTATATCGGAGACCTAGGTGATAGCAGTGCTCACAGAACAGCGGCCATTTTGAACTCCACAAATAAGCATTCTAATAGCTATGGTATGCTGATAATCAGAGGTTACAAGGCTGGAAATAGTGTATGGCAGTTTTAGCTGAGAAAGGAATTTGCTTACCCTTACTTCAATGAGTGTAAAGGACAGAGCCTGATCCAGAACAGTCCTTAGGTATTTTTGTGCAGTGGTCTGGGGGAGGGATTTAGAACCATCAACTCCATCACACATGCTAACTTCCCTAGTCCACTGAGCCACACAAGCTGCCTTTTTATGTGTGGAATCAGTACTTTTCAGAGTATGAGTGCATCCATTTCACTCTTTGCACAGTTCCAAACAGCAGAATAATGGTCTTAGATGTATTTATTATTAGACTGTTAGAGTTTCACTTTTTCCTGGAGAAACGAGCTGCAGCCTTAGGGAGGATATTGGAAAAACAAGGGGGTTGTGGATGAATGAATGGATGGATGGATAAATGGTTATACAACTGAACAGCATTGGAATATCTTTGAATCTGTAACAGCTAATTCAAAAGTAGATCAACATCCTCCTGCACAGACTTAGCATTTTGAGCTTTGCCAATAGTAGTGATGGCAATTCTATCAGACTTCAAAATACAGTGAAGTAGCAGGAAAAGCCAGGCTAGATCATTTATAAACAGGGAAAAAAGCAGAAATGACCCAAGGACTGGCCCTTGAAGGACTGCCTTAAGAAAGCTTGCTTGCTTGTTTATGAAAATCAATTAAACCCTAGTATGGTGAAATTTCCATCTGCAAGGCAGTCCATAAACCAGAGAACAACCTAAGGACACAATCCACAGGAATATATTTTTATTTGTAAAAGGGTGCAGTCAACCATTTCAAATGTACTTTTCAAATAAAAAGAAGCTCTTAGCATTTATGTATGGTCCAACCAATAAAGTTGGGGATGGGAGGGCAAGGCTCGAAAATTGCCTGGGGCCCAAAGTCCACTTAATCTACCACTGAAGTGTGCCTTTTATGCATTACAATAGCATCAAACTCTCCAAACTTAACCTATCTTCCTCTACTTTGAACTGGTTCTCTAGCTACTTATCTAATAGATATCAAGCAGTAAAATGGAAAAAGGCAACCTCCTCATTTCTTAACACCCTGACTGGTGTCCCCCAAGGCTCCATATTAGGTCCCCTCCTTTTCAATATATTTATAAATGATTTCCACAAAGCTATCCCTCTCTCCAATATCATCCAATATGCAGATGATTCTACCATTATCTGCACTGCCTCAACTATCACTACTCTCATAAAGCTAACTCAGGATGCTTTTTCTACCATTGAACTATGGATGGAAACAAATCACCTAGCACTCAACATCTCTAAAACCAAATTAATGATATTCACCCCTTCTAAACTCAACTCTCTCGATACAAACACATTCTCTATTACTAGTGAGAATAACATTCCACTGGAACTAGTGACAGAGACCAAATTACTTGGAGTCCAAATTGATAACCAACTAAAATTCAACTCCCATCTACAACTAAATATTAAAAAAAAACATCAAAAACTAGGGATGCTCTATCGACAAAAGCACTACCTTACAACTGCCACTAAAATCACTCTCTCTACTTCCTTTCTTATTCCCTCCCTTCTCTATGGAGCTCCACTACTAACTAATCTACAAATCTCCCTGAAAACACAACTTTCCTCCTGCTACAATAAAATCGCCAAGTTTGCTAGCAACCAAAAGTCTTACACCCACCACTGCTCCTCTCTCCAACAACTAAAATGGCTAGAACTACCCAATCATCTCACCTATACACAACTATCCCTTGCACATAAACTTATTTTCAACCCCTCCCTCTCTTCTGTGTTTAAAATGCACATACCTGATAGAATATTAAGGTCCAACAACCAAAATCTATTAGAAGTCTACAAACCAACCCGTCCCCCAGGCAAATATCTTCTCTCACATGGGTTAGTTCGTCTCTGGAACTCTCTACCTCCATCTATCCGTACTACCTCTAACCATTTTATGTTCAAAAAAATCTCTTCATTCACATCTACTTTCCCAGTGGGAATGCTCTTGCTCCCACCCTACTTAACTACACTGAACATCCCCATTTCCTCCTACTCCTGCTTACACCCTTGATTTCTCTCTCTCATTATCCATAACTCTCACATTCCTGTTATTACTATAGAATATGTAAGAATACTCTACACTCTACCTCTAACATGGAGAACTCTCTTTATGAAATAACTTTAGTAGAATTTTGAATTTATGTATAATCCTTTTAATCTGCTATCAGTTTTAACACTGTTAAATTAATTGTAATTGTTGTGCATTGCATTTGTATTTGTCTACTTGAGAGTTTTTATAATGTTTTTATAATGTTTAAGTATGTCTAATACCTACTGTAATCTATATTGTCTGGAGCTTGTCTCCCAAGGACTCCATTGAAAACAGGTTCATTTTGGCCCAATGGACTATCCTGGTAAACCAACTGCAAATAAATAAATAAAATCAAAGAAACAGAATCAATAATTGGGATACAGAACTGAAACTTGTGACCCAGAGTCTGTAATTACAATTATCTGTAAGAAACAGTCTTGCATATTAGTTTATTGTATGATGTTCAATTATGTATCTTTGTGAAGTAGTAGTATCACCTTATGATGCAGTGTCCTAACTGACTAATTAATGTCTTCCTCCCCCACATTCTGGCTGTTGTTTTGTTGTGCAGATGTGTTCAGATGGCCTTTACGTAATTACCCTGAAAGTCTTGTAAACATCACTTACAGATTGCTAAGTCGAAATCCGCTGGAACGACTGGGCACAGGTATTACTTATTTTTAGCATTACAATGATGGCAGTACCCTGTACCATCACAAGATTTAATCAAACTGATGGTCTCTTAAAGTTTTATATTTTGTTCTATTTTATGTTGAGAGCAGATGTAAAAGATTGAACTGACATAGGTCTTGGCAGCAGCCTAACATTTTGTTAGTTGAGTTTTTAGCCTAGGGAAAAATATCATAAAAATAAACAAAAATAAAAAAATAATAATGCAACTTTCTTGGCCTGTCAGGAGAACAGTATATAAAAACATTGAAATTGATTTTTCTATATCTGCATACTTTGGCAATGGGTGTTGGCCCATTCCAAAGTGTAAATGAGCAACAGGATACCAGATTTTTTTAAACTAAGATTGGGTAGTTAAGTCTTTATATATTACATTGACTACATTAAGGATATCAGATTGCCTTGTATGAATCTATGACAGTTATGATGTAACTTGAGTAGAACAGAATCAGTGCAAGAATCATCATCTCATTCACTCTTCCTTCTTTCTCATGATCCAGCAATTCCTCCACTCAATCCTTCACTCAAACTTTCTGTCATGTAGCCCACTAGCTAGTAGTATGAACGAATAAATACCACCACCCCCAAATCATCAGGCCAATGGTATATTATCTACTTTGCTTAGGAAAGGGTCTTGTTGTCACTTCCAGCTTATGCATTACGTTGCTGCTAGTATGCTGGAGTTGAGACACACATTTTTCTTCTAAGTACTGGCTATTCATTCTCATTCACACATTAACAGTATCAGCTGGACCAAATGAAGACATGAATTGTCCGTGCAGTGTGAATGGTCCTGCTAGTGATTTTTATTTATACACTGATGGCAATATGAGCTTCTTCTCATGGTGTGAAGATTTCTTTTGATATTACCCCATCACTTTCTCCTGCTGTAGTGCTGTGAGCCACCACAAGTGTCCTTCAACCCTAGAAGGGGAGAACTGCTCTCCATATTCAGGGATATCTGTATTCTTCTCATTTAAGGTTTGAGTTTGCTCCCTAACCTAAATGATGTCACCACATAGGATAGGGTTGTATTTAATTTCAGAATCTGTGAGTTGATGTAAAACTGAAATATAGTTAATCTGGTCTATAACACATGCATGACACAGTAGAAGAAAGGGGACAAACACAGTAGAAGAAAGGGGGACAAATACAATAACTTGTAGTAATGTAGTACCTTTTCCTGGATCTAGACTGGCTTTGCAGTCAGAAAAATCCTGCTGTTTAGTTTATCAATTTCCAGATGTAAGAAGGGAAAGAAGTTGAAAAGACTGGATCATCCCACTGGTTCTGCATTCCTTCAAAAAATGAGAGAGTCAAGTATCCTTTACTGAGGTATATACCTGTAAATTGCTCTGAGGAAGGATTCAGATAGTCTCACACCTACTAACATTATCCCCTTCTTGATCCAATCTAATTACCAGGCTGTCACCTTTAATCTCAAGATTAGCACCGAAGTGCATACAAATTCAATGACATGCAGTGACTACTCCAAAACCCACCTTAGATCCTTATCTGAGGACCTTAAGAATTTCAAAGCATTTTGTCCCCCTGCTGACTGAATCTCTAAAGCCACTATACTTATCCATGATTTTTACAGACATCTAAACCAATGTATAAATCAGCATCTATGAGACATAAGTATATGGCTAGAAATTCAGGGGTATGCTCCTATGATGGAACATTCAGATAAAATGTATAACAGGAGAAACATATAGAGTTCAAGTAATAAAAATGTGTTGACTGTCAGTCAGAAGCAGGAGTATAAGCAGGTCTGCGGGGGATCATAAATGCATCATTATTAACACTAAGGCTGACTACGAATTGAAAGTAGTTAAGTCTTTAAAGTATATTCACAAGATTCTTTAACAATATTAGGAGTATTATGAATAATGCCTAATACCACACCGAACTTGAAGTGAATATTGCTACCTATATTCTGATACCAAAGCCATAGCCAGGAGGCTGACAAATTAATAGCACATTTTTCCACTTCTTCACACCCCACCTCCCCTCCCTTGAATCTTTTAACACTGCACTTCCCAGTAACCCTATACCCATTTCTGAAAGCTATTACCAAGTAACAAACAAAAAATACCTATGTAGGCATGGACAGTATTGTAAGCATCCCTTGTCATTAGCACAGAATGCATTATTGCTGGATTTTTACTTATGCTTTTTTAATCTCATCCTCTCAAGATGGTATTTGCCTGAGTTCTAAAGAACAGGGTGTCCCTAAAACGGACCTAGAAACTACTGTTACATCAGCCTCACTGACATTATCTGTAAAATAACAGTACATAACTAATTCAGTCTCTTTAACTGCTGTATATTTAAAACACTTCATCCTAGTCAGTTTAGTTTTCTGGAGTACACGTCTTTCTTGCTCAACATGGATGACATTTTTGAGTAAGAGAATGATGCCACCAATGAGGGTTATTCTATCAATGAAGACCTTCAACCTGGGTAAGGCATTCAATATGATTCCCCATGTGGCCACTGTTAACAACTGTACCAACTTATACATTAAGCTCCATTTTTCTCAATGGACTGCTGTCTCCCTGACTGTACACACAGGGTGAGATCTCTGACTGTACACACAGGGTGAGACTTGGTACATTCTCATCTAATAGATTAGTCACTGGTGTAGTCCCCAGATGCTCTGTGCCTGGTCCTCTTCTCATTGGCAGTTACTTCTTTGATGGAAAGATAGTTGTCTAAGGTTTGGTGGTCGACAGGCTCTGAGGATGACTGCAGACCGAGTGACATTACTCATTCCCCCACAAATTCCTTTATTCTACAATGGCTAGCTAGAGGTACCACCTGGTATTATGACCTTAGGTTTATTCCAAAAGGTTTTTGGTAAATAAGTTTTTCCCATTGATTATCACATAAGTGAAACCCCACTTAAGGTAAACACAATCATTAAAGATCAAGACAATTCTGACACCAATAAACTGTCCTTTGGTCATGAAATAGTTACAGTAGGGGAAATAGTTATTTCATTACCCAATTAATTGTCAAAAGTGTATCATCAAGACTCAAAAAGGTCTTAGACTTCTTATATTCCTCCCTTATTATGCCATTCTTTGAAAATAACACTGCAGTTGGAATGTCTCTTATTAAACATCAACCCTAGATTGAAACATTTCCATGTTATTAATCAAGACAATCAAAAGGCTAGACCCCCTTACCTAGCCACCTAGATTAAAAATGATTTACATTTTTTTGTCTTACACAGACTCCTAAGTGAAGACTTCTGCTCTGTCTTTCTGGCTATGAAAGACCCTACTTTATTAGATCATCTTTAGCTCAGAAACATTGGTAATGTTAGAAACTGTCATTCCAAAACTCTCAACTTATATCATCACATAATCGGGACTTCTTGGGGGAAGAGGTTCAATAATGAAAAGAATTCCTACCTGTGAACAGACTTCTAGGGCAAGTTAAACAGTTATACCTTGGTCAAATAATGATGACCGGATAGGTTCACATAAATTCTCACCAGGATTTAGTAGTATAGCTCTTGTCAGGATGGAAGGTAAGCTCACTGGCAATACAGCTTTTTTAAAACTAATTGCTTAGTACTAATCTATGACCTTATGAACGTAAGAAGTATAGCACATAGGTGAATGCATTTGTACAGTACTACAGTAGAAGTAAACTAGAGAATGGAAAGATTTGGTATAGCAGACTTCTGTAAGGAAAGAATGAAGTTCTTTTGTCAATTTGCTAGAGTTTGATAGTTTAAATATGTAAGGAAGTTCATCACTTATGATGCTTTTTAGAAACTGATCTTTGCAGAGCAGAGTGGTAAATAAGACTTGTTGCTCAATATTTATTTTGTTATTAAAATAATTAAATACAAACATAATTTAATTAGAAAGATTTTGTTCATTTCATAACATTATAAAACCTACTGAACAATGAATAAACTGAAACAGAGTACAATAATCAGCTATTGCAGCAGAAGAAATTACAAAATATACAGTGCAGCTTGCATTCCACTGAATACATTTTTGAGCTTTCAGTATTTTGACATACAAGAATAATAGGGCTTCCTTTAAAATGTGGCTCTACATGTATAAAAAAGGAGGAAACGCAGATGGCAGTGCTTCTAAACACTTCTTAAGATTCCTGCATTACTATGACCATGTAGCAGTTTTCATATCCTAAAAATAAAAACTGAACACTGTAAAACTCAAAAGGAAGTCATTTTAATAACGATTAAGTGATTTTGACCTATTACTGGTCTTCTTTAGACTAAAAACTTTCACATACAAACTCATTTATATACCATCCATTCAAATTGTTCATCCAGTAAAACAACGTAGCCAATAAACTAAGTATTGAAAGACAACGTTTTTTAGCATTAAAAAGGGATGCTGATATTAGAGTTATGAAGGCAGATGGGGGGAGCTATGGTCATTGTTAATCAAGAAGATTATGTAAATAGTATGTCGAGTTTATTGCAGAATCAAGGTTTTTATGAAAAGGTGTTCGAAAAACATGTTTTGAAAGCATACAGGCACATGGATACATGGCTTTTTGAGGCTTTGTCAGGAGTTATATCAGAAAAAATTTACACATTTTTTGACACTCCTAAACCGAAAATAGGTTAGTTATTTGGTGTCCCTAAAATACATAAAAGTGAGGTTAACCCCGGTATAGAACTATAGTATCTTCCCCAGCTTCTAAGTTGGAACCAGTATTGAAATTTATTGATAGGGCACTTTTAAAAGTTGTACAAAAGTGATTTTCCTTTATAAAAGATTCTCACGATTTTCTTGAAAAAATAAGGGAAAGTGTAGTTAAAAAAGAGGATTTGTTGGTTACGGAGGACGTTAGGTCACTGTACACTTCTATTCCGCATGATGTAGGTTTGGAGTGGGAAGGATTTACGCTCAGTAGCAGTATGGAGTATGAGTTAGGAGAAAGTAAATTTTTAATTGATAGTATACACCAGGTTTTATCTAACAACTAATTCATTTTTAAGGGAGAATATTATCATCATAAAAGGGGTGTTTCTATGGGGGCCCGAACGGTCCCAAACTATGCAAATTTAGTAATGATGTATTGGGGAACACAACTTTTGTTTCACTGATTACCTTTTTTTTGTGTGGAAAGGGAGCATCATGGAACTAGAGGAATTATAGGAGATATGAATACAAGTAGTGATTTTTTTTTTTTTAGTTTTCACATTAGCACAGTACTACTGTTTGTTTTTTAGATTTGGAAATATGTAAAAACTTAGGGGACAACAAGTTAAGTACAATTATATAGTTATAAAAATGTCTCTAGTAATGCCATTTTACATTATTCTAGCATGCACCCTACCTATATGAAACACAATGTTATAAAAGAGCAGTTGGTTAGGTTGAAACGTTTGACCACAGACAAGGGTATTTTGGACGAGCTAGTCAAAGAGTTACATCACAGGTTTTCTAACAGGGGATGTCCCAAAAAAGTTATAGATAAAATTGTTAATCTTGAATACATTGAGAAACAGGTTGAGACACATGATGGTGGTGAGACCAACTCAGGTGTAGAATAGTTTCTTGCCATGCCCTTGGTTTTCTCATTGGATAGTGAAGCGATTAAGAAGATTATTAGGAACAATTGGAGAATGTTATGTGTTAATGATGAAGTCGATCCTTTTTAGGGGGTGGCCCACCTTTATAAGCAAAAAATCAAAGAACATCAAAGTTTTGTTGGAAACGTCCAAAGGTGAGGTGTCAACCAACAGAAGGGGTACCTTCAAGTGTCATGAATGTTCTACGTTTAGATACATATTTGAGGCACCCAATTTTGGTGGGTAATAAAACATATCCAGTACCAGATTGCTTCGTTTGTGGTTCCACCTTTGTTGTTTATTTGGCTAGGTGCTCATCATGTGAAGCATTTTATGTAGGAAAAACTTGTAGGCAGTTAAGAAAAAGGATTTATGAGCACATAAATGTTATCAAGGTGGGCAACACTGATAGTGCAGTAGCCATGCATGCCATTACATGCAAGACTTTTAAAAAAATTATTTTTGTGTCATTGATCATGTTAAAAGTGATTTTAATGTTGACAAGGAGGGTGAACTGGAACACAGAGAGTTGAAATGGCAAGTAGAATTATATGCGTATCATCAGCCAGGATTAAACAGTAACATCAATTATAAAGTAGTATTAAAAAGGTGGAGATATTATGACAAATGTAAGTAAATATTTGTGACTGTTTTTTCATGGGGAGAATCTTTTAAAAGTTTCTGTATTATGGTAGTTCACCATTCTGTGACTTCAGTGTTACTTGATGAAACATTTAATTAATTAGCAGGTTCATTTAGTTTATTGGTTACGTTGTTTTATTGGATGAGCAATTTGAACGGATGGTATAAAAATGATTTCCTTTTGAGTTTTACAGTATTCAGTTTTTTTTTATTTTAGGACTTTTACATTGCAGTAGAGGCATTTTGTTGGTGTTTTAGTTATTTTTAGTTTTCATATCCTGCTTTTGACAATTTCCAAAAGGATGAGAATTGCCATCATCCGAACAGCTGTTGCTTTGGACACTGTGCATTCACTGTGTACATCTCTGTTTTCTGTATTTAACTGGACCCCCTGTTCTGTTACAGTCTATCAAGTAATTCCATTTTTCATTTCAGTCCAGATCTTATTTGCACCATCAGTGCTTATGAATTCACTGCCCAAGTGCTTTTCTGATATGCTGATTGGTGTCAAAAACATTACGTTGATGTACTTAATTGATAAGTAAATGAAAAATGTGATTTTAATCTGCAAAGTGGCTGGTAATGCTTTTGAAAATGATTCACTGCAGATGGTGCACATGAAGTCAAACAGCATCAGTTCTTCATGGGTATTGACTGGAAGGAATTACATGAAGATAACACATTTCTGATCCCAAACGAGAGGACAAGTTGGATTAACAGTAAGTAGAACCTTTATCTCAGGATTCATACCTGCATTATAGACAGCCTTCCATAAAAAGTGTTACCCTTGGTGAAGTATGAGATTATATTTATAATGGACTGCATTGCATTATAAAACATTTCTAAGAACAATATGCTTTATTAGGTGGATGCACACTGTTTTCACTAAGTGTATAAAACAACCATGTGTTCAGGGGTATCTTGAATTTAGAAATGTTATATAGACCAAGGTTCCTAATATGTCTTTGGGTGAGGTCTGTCAGCATGCTGCTAGAAAATTTTATTTGCAAGTGAAATGGTAAATTCTGGTGATTTTTCATCATACTAGAAATGCTATATCATAATTGACTGAATAAGTGAAAAAAGAAGTTATGTCATAAAATAACGTTCCATCTGTGTTGTAGATCTTCATTCATTCATTACTGATAGGACTTCGGTTCCGTCCTCAAAACCGACATGGCCGGTACCAAGCTCACGCCCGCCAAAAACTCTCAGCAAAGTCCTACCCACAATGCCCCTCTCAGAGTCTCTTCAGATCGAGTTTGCCCTTCCTTATAATAGTATAAAGAGATTAATAATGATAGTAGGAGGCTCTGTCTGAGCAGATACCCTAACCAAAAAGGTGATTCTAAAGTCCACCAGAGTCCAGGCAGGGGGAAGGAGGGCGGGAAGTAATGAATGAATGAAGACCTAAAACACAGATGGAACGTTATGGTAAGTCATAACTTCTTTATCTAATGTTGGAAATCTTCATTCATTCCTTACTGATAGTACCGAGTCCCCAGCTACTTTTAATCCTGGGTGGCCCTAAGAAAGGATATTCCTGAGCACCATAGAACCAAAAGATGCTCTTCCCCTGGAGGCGAAATCCAATTTGTAATGAGTGATAAAGGTATGTAGACTTGCCCAAGTGGCTGCTGCACAGATATCGTCCATAGAGGCTCTAGAATGAAAGGCCACTGAGGTTGCTATCGATCTGGTTGAGTGAGCCTTTATTTTGGAAGGCAAGGACATTTTGTTTTGTTGGTAAATAAAAGTAATGGCATTTCTGAGCCAAGAAGATAAGGTCATTTTGGAAACAGGCTTACCCATCCTGGGTCCTGCAAATGCTACAAACAATTGATCCATTTCCTAAGAGATTTTGTTCTGTCCAAGTAAAAACAAAGTTGCCTATAAACATCAAGGGTATGTAGAAGGTATTCCCCTCTATTTGAATGATGGGGAAAGAAGACAGGTAGGTCAATAGATTAGTTGATGGAAAAAACAGAAATGACCTTGGGCAAAAAGAAGGGATTAGTACGGAGAGAAACTCTATCCTTGTGGAAAATCAAATAGAGTCTCTTGACACTCAAGGCCTGCAACTAAGAAACTCTTCTCGCTGAGGTAAGGAATACTAGGAGTAGGGTTTTCCAGGACAAAAATTTTATATCACATGAATCAGAAGGCTCAAAAGGAGGACTTGTTAATGACTGAAGCACCAACGTCAAGTCCCATGGTTCTGTAGGGGGCCTGACAGGAGGTTTAATATGTAATAATCCTTTCATGAAGGTTTTGCACAGTTGGTGTGACATAACTGATGAATTGTCAATTCCATTGTGAAAATTTGCAATAGCTGCTAAATGTACTGTTATCATCGATGCTGAAGCTCCAGCGTGTAACAGGGTAGTGAGATATTCTAGGATCTTCTGAATATGCAAAGAGAAGGGATCCATGTTTTGTTATTTGGTCCATATAGAAAACCTAGTCCACCTACTGAAATAATTTTTTCTGCTAGAAGGTTTGTGGAAAGCCAGGAGGATCTCACGAACAGGGGATGAAATATCAGGTAGCCTGGCAATCATCGAAACTGGAGAAACCAAGCTGTGAGCTTGAGGCTGTGGAGAGTGGGGTGAATCAATCCCTGAGGGTGAGTCAGCAGTCCTTGAGATTGATCCAGGATCCATGGGCTGTGGATCAGGTGAGGCGATAGGAATGGGAACCAGACTTGACGGGGCCAATAAGGGTCAATGAGGATCACTTTGCTTCTCAACCTTTGAGCTTTCTGTAGAAATTTTGGGATGAGGGGAAACGAGGGAAAGGCATACAGTAGACCCGGGAGACAATCACGCATCAGAGCATCCCTCGGTGAATCCCCCTGAGAGGGGAGCAGGGCAAAGTAGCTTCTGTATTTGTTGTTTAGGGGTGAAGCAAACAGATCACAGCAAGGCCTGCCTCAACGATGGAAGATTTGAGCTGCTATAATCGGGTCAAGGAACCACTCGTGCGGCATCAAAATGTTCCTGCTCAGATTGTCTGCAATAAGATTGGAGCTCCTGGGAATGTGCATCGCTATGAGAAAGCGGTTGAAAGCCATTGCCCAATGCCATATTCTCATGGCTTCCTGACATAAGGGGTAAGACCTGGTTCTGCCTTGTTTGTTGATGTACCAGACAACTGACATGTTGTCTGATTGTATTGCAATAGTCCCAGAAGGAAGGGATGTGTGGAATGCTTGCAACACTAAGAGAACTGCCCTCAGTTCCAGGACATTTATGTGAAAATTGGCCTCTATGGGGGTGACCAAGTGCTTTGGACCGTCCGTCCCTGATAATAGCCCCCCGGTTCCTATTATGTGATCAAATCCCATGGAGGAGACCGATCTTTAACTGGAGGTCTGAGTAAGAAGATGCCCTTTAGGAAAGCCTTGCACAACTTGGAAGCAACCAAACAAGAAGCATTGTGCCCTGAGAGAAAATATGATGCGGCTATCAATTGCACTTTGACTGTAGAAAAACTAGCACCTTCCTGAAAAAGAAAAGCTAAAACCTCCACTACCAAAGAATTAGGGGCAATAAAATGACCAATGTCATTTTACCAAGCCCAAACTGAGAATCTTTTCCATTTACTCTTGTAAATCCTCTTAGGAGAATCTTTCTGGGAGGACAAAGGTGTATGACGAACCATGGAAGAAACCCTGGGTTGTCTAGCTATTAGTGGAACTGATGAAGCCATGCAGTTAGTTAGAGGCCTGGGATATTGGAATGCTTAACCCCAGATGAATGAGAAAGAAAATCTTAACTGGGATTCAGTATCCATGAAGGATAATGAAGATAAGGCCAAAGGAAGGTGAATCACACTTGGGAGGCCAGAATGGGGCAATGAGGATAACAGAGATCTTCAACCAATTAGCTTTCTGTAGGAATTTTGGAATTAAAGGAACTGGGGGATAGGCATAAAGGAGACCAGACACCCAAACATGGACTAGAAGGGTCTATATTATATATTCGAACTTTCAAAACTTCGAATCCCATATGTTCGACAACATATGATCGAAGTTTAAAAGTTTGAATATATAATGAAACAAAAAAAAACTTACCTTAATGGTGCAGGCAGGGGAGCAAGCCCCCCCTGACCCACCACATCCCCCTACTTAAATATACCAACTCCAAGATCGCACTTCAGTGCAGAAAAGGGAAATTCTCCCATTCTGCACCGAATGGCGCCATTACATTTAACCTTCGAACTCTTGAAATGTCGATCATATGGGGTCGACCATATGACATTCCACATTTCAAGCGTTTGGAGTTCTAATAGGAACCCGACTAGAACATCTCTCAGTGACTCCCCCTTAGGGAGGATTACGGCAAAATATCTGCAGAACTTGTTGTGGGGGGCTGCAAAGAGTTTGCAGTATGGTTGGCCACAGCAACAGAAAGTCACTTCCACCACTACTTGATTGAGAGACCACTTGTGAGGCTTCAAACTGGACCTGCTGTGTTTGTCTGCTAGTTTGTTGGATATCCTCGGGATATGTATTGCCACAAGAAAGCGATTGGAAGAGATCACCCACTGACTTACTCTCGTAGCTTCTTGACAGAGAGGATAAAATTGAAGTTCCCCCTTGTTTGTTGGTGAACCAGAGTATGGACATGTCAGTTTGAATCACAGCTGTCTCCAGAGGGAGAACATCTTGAAATGTCTGCAACACTAACAGAACTGCTCTCGTCTCCAGGATGTTAATATGCAACCTGCTCTCTTGAGGGGATCTTGCTCCTTCAACCATCCTACAGGACTGCTCTCATCTCCAGGACATTGATGTGTGAACTGGTCTCTTGAGGGGAACATGTGCCTTGGAGCATCATTCCCAAGAAATGCCTCCCCACCCCAGCTAGGAGCCATCCATGGTCATCGTGGCCACTGAGGAAGGCAGACCAAAAGTGTGACTTATGTAAATGTCATCTGATTGGATCCACCAATGAAGATGGTTTCTGCATATCTGAGTAAGTTTGTCTGGGAAGGATAGAGGAAGTCATAGAACAGAAGACTGAACAACTAGAGTCCATTGTAGAACATGCATATAGTAGCATATTAATGGAACTAAGACTATAGGTGCTGCCATTGAACCTAGTGCCATTGAACCTAGAGCCTGAAGGACAAGTCTGGCTGGAGGAGCATGGTGAGCATGAATTTGCTGAACATCTAACTTGATTGCATCTATACGAGGAGCAGGCAGATAAGCAAGCACTCCGATTTATTGTGTTTAACTGTGTACCAATGAACTCCAGGCTCTGAACCAATTGTAGATTGGATTTAGAGATGTTGACTGAAATACTTAGTGTTTGACAAAGTTGGAACAAATAGTCCCTGGATGTGCATGGTTGGGGTGGTGAGGAGCCAGTCATCTACATATGAAAACACTCGGAATCCTTGCAGTATCAGGTGAGCTGCTACCACTGTCATACACTTGGTAAACACCCTGGGACTGTGGTGAATCCAAAGGGCAGGGCTCTGAACTGATAAAGGCTTGTTCCCAACTGAAAGCGCAAGCACCTTCGGGAGTGTCTGCTCATTTTGATGTGATAGTGTGCGTCCAGAAGATTGATTGAGCACATCCAATCATCCTTGTGTAAAAAGGGTAGAATGGAATGAAGTGTGACCATTCGGAACTTCACTTTTCTCACAAATTGGTTCATGTTGCTTAGATTAAAAATTGGTCCAAGGTCCCCTATTTTTTGGCACTTTAAAGAACCTCAAGTAAGTTACAACTCCTCTTTGATCTGGCAGGACCTCCTGAATGACTCTTTTGTTCAGCAGCTTCTGAATTTCTGGAGCTGCAGCTTCTCTCTGACTGGGTGAAAGGTCAGGACGTTTTTTTCTTTTAGATGTGTGTATCTGGAAAAATGCTATGAAATAACCTCCAGATATTATTTTTAGCAACCAAGAATATTTTGTTATAATAGCCCAGGTGTCTGGTTGCAAGGAAAATTGTCTCCCAACTGCCTCCAGAGGTGAGCAGTCGGGCAGCCCTTCTGAAGCACTGAAAGGGTCTATCCAGAAATGAATCTTAGAAACCCTGGTTTTGCAGGCCTCCTCTGTTGTGAGGATGGTGTCTTCCATTTGAACTCCCACCTCTGCCTCTGAAGGAGTTGTCTCTGCATGAATCCTGGAAAGATCCCTGAGATTTATGGAACCATATTTTCTTGCCTCCTCTTTGCTTGTATGAAAAATATCGTTGAGGGATAGAAAAAAATAATTCCTATGGCAGACAGGGTCTTCCCTTCCTGTTGACTGCAGGAAAGTGTTTGTTTCTTTTAAGGAATGGCCAAGCAAGGTTGTTCCATCAAAAGGAACACTGATTAAAGTAGACTTGAAAGGCTCCACAAATTTGCATAACCGCATCCAGGCATGTCTCCTTATGACAATGCCTGAACCAGCTGTCCATGAGGTACCCTCTGCAGCACGAGAGGTCAACCTCATGGACGCATTGGAAATAGATAGTAAGGTGGCCAGTTGTGAAGATGATCTTTTAAAGTCCTCTGCAGACATGGACTCCAAGAGGGATTTGGAGAGCTCCTTGGTCAAATCCCTATGCAGCCTTGTAAAGAGCACCAAATAATTCAGGGGTTAAGGCAAAACACTTTCCAAATCTGTCCAACTCACTTGACTCTCTATTAGTGGGATGTACTGAAGAGCTCTGTTCTGCTAATGCCTTTTTTATGGCTGCCACCACAACCACAGCATCAACAGTGACTCTCTTGCTCCAATCGTGTCTATTTTTGGTGCTGCCAAAATCTTACATGGACAACGTGGGATTGGTTCAACAGAATCCGGTTCCTTTCATGCCTGGTGAGAGATTAGTTGATCAGCTCGTCAGCCGGAGAATTCACTCAAGATGTAGATAGGCATCAAAAGCTTCCAGAAACACTGACTCCTCTGGGAAGGATTATCTGAGGACCAACCACCTTTCTGCTTAAGGATCTCCAAAACATCTCCAAATAAGATATTGTCAGAAGGTGATCTTGGGGACCCCTCCCCTTCATCAAAGTCAATATCTTCTGTGAGAGATTCCAAAGAGGAATCTATGTGCCTCCTTTTGCTTGTCTTCTTACAGGGAATCTCCTCACTGGGATACTCTAGGGATATATCTGAAGAAAAGGGTAGTTCTTCTGAGGGAACTGTCTGGATGGTAGTTGGCACTGGTTATCCCTGCTGAATAAGTGTGTGGGATCAGAGATCAGACCTGTTGGGGGAAAAGATATAGGATCTGAAGAAGTGTAAGAGATGAAATCTGTTACATGAGAAAACACTCTTTTCACTACCTTGGAGGGAGATGGACTAGGAGAAACTATGGCCAGTCATACTGGAGCTGAAACTTCCAAGGCAGACAAGCCACAACAGCGTCCCATTCTGTGTCTCAAGGAGGGAGACCGATCTGAGCTATCTAACACTGAGGTTCTGAGGGATAAGGATGGCTCCAACAGCATCAGAGTAGATCCTGGCCCCTGGGATCTGATGCTTCAGCTCTGAGACTCTTCCTGATCTGAGGGAATAGGAGCAGAACTAGTCAAGAAAACTGTCGGAGTCAGAGACATAACCCTCTTCAGCTCCAACACTGGCTCTCTTTGGACTCTTGGATCCAAGAGATCCAACACCAAAGGACTGATCAGAGAAGGAGATACAACTGTATGGGAAGCAATAGGGAGGTTCGTGGAGCCAATGGGAGATGGTAAACCCCCCATCTGGATCTGAGGAACTTCCTCATCATCATATCTACTACGGCCTTAGAAAAACTCCTGGAGAACCTGACAGATGAGGTAGTGAACTGAAATCTAGAATATTTCCTTGGAGTCATTTGCATGAGGGGGGAATGTAACCGAGGAGAAATTGGATCAATAATGAAATCGGGTGAGTGAGTTCTGGGAGTTTGATACACCACAAGTTAGATCCCAAAGTTTTGGATCTGAAGGTTGTGAAGGAGATGCATCTGAAATAACTATCAGATCTGAGGACTTCACTTCAGATCCAAAGAAGTAGGATCAAAAGATCTTCACATTTATGAGGAGGCTCTGAGGTTGAAGAAGTCAATTGAGTCTTCAGTGATTTAGGAGGGAACCTTTTCCTATACTCCAACAGAGCCTTAGAATATTTTCTAGAGGTTTGAGCCCTTGTGGACATGGAAGAAGAAGGCAATAATAATCCCTTGAGGACCAACTTATTCCTACTATCTGCAGTAACCCTCGAACTGAAAGCAGCACAAATAGTGCAATTTGTGATGCACTTCCTGTGGGCATCCGAATTTGGAAACTTGTGCCCACAGGAAGTGCATTTTTTCAATCCTATTGGCTTCTCAGCCATAGTTCTATGAGAAAAAAAAAGAGAGAACTTTTTTCTTTTTTTTTGGGAGGGAAAACTACAAACAATGGTAGAGGGGTAGGAAAGGCAAAGTAAATTAGAAAAGCAAATTATCAACAATGATATGCAACAAAACTCTCTCACAAGGGTAGAAAAGACTAATGGTACAGAATCCAAAAACTGCAAGAATAAGAAGAAATAAGATTTTGAAGGAAAAACACTAGCAAAAAACTTGAATGAGTTAATAAGATGCAACAAGAGAGGATCTGCATCCATGTGAGATGACGGTAAATAAGATCTGAGGTATTATGGGAAGACTAGGGCATTATGGATAGAGGGAAGAGCTCGAGATTTGGATCCAAAAGTCTGTAGATTGAGGCAAAGTCAGATCCAGAATGCATTCATTGAGGAAGAATGAAAAGGATAACATCAGATAAACTGGACTTTTATTGTCCTTGGTTCTATGTAAATAGTACCTTAGCTGTCTGTAAGCAACCAAGGAGTGTAAAATTATTTCTCCCCTACTTTGCAGTTTGGGGAAAAGCATAACTGTACAGTGTGATTCTGAGAGCAATAAAAAACAACCACTTCCACTCCACAATACATATAATAGGAAACACAAAGTGGCAAGACTTCAAACAGACATGACACCAGGGTGAAACATTCTCAAGCAATTTATTTCTGGTACCTTGGCTTTTTGCCTTCAAGGAATACTGACATAACATTACACCCCTCTTTTATACACACACCCAAAACCAATTAAGTTAATTACATACAAATTAACACAAGTCTCCCAAGTTTTAAAGGCATAAGTTAAGGCAATTTCCTTGGCTTGGGTTGGGAGTGCCTTCTGTGTGGAGTCTGCATGTCCTCCCCGCGGTCGAGTGGGCATTCGAAAGACATGCGTTGAATGGGCGTGCCTTCACTGAAGGTTGGGCATCGAGCTGGCAACTCGACACCAAAAAAAAAAAAACAACTGCCAATCATTAGCGGACCGGAGTTCCGCTGTGGCGACCCCTAACCGGGAAAAGCCGAAAGACAACCAACAACAACAAAAACACTTTTTAATACAAAATTTAAAAACCATATGTTTTTAACTTCTTTTTTTATATATACCATATTGAAACACTGTATAAAAAAATATTTTATAAAGTTAGATTACTGTTAATGTTCATACCCCAAGGTTGCAGTGTTCTAAAATTATCATCCTACATTCTAATTTATATAACTCTTCTTTAAAATTCTCTCCATAAACCATAAAGGGTCGAGCCAGAACAGTAAAATACATATCTTTATTACAATCCCCATGTGCGGACACAGTGTTCAGCTACTGGTCTGAAATTATTTTGATTTCTGATGTCCCTCATTTGCTCCAAAATACTCACCTTCATTTTCCTGCTACTGTTTGATTGATGGACCACTCATGAGGAATCAGAATAAACCTGATGAGTCTGTCTGCCAGTGCATTGGCTTTCCCCAGTATATGAGTTGCGATGAGAAAGCGGTCTGAAGAGATTGCCCATTCCCAGACTCTCATGGCCTCTCTGCACAAGTGGGTAGGACAGGTTCCTCCTTGTTTGCTGATGTACCAGCCTACTGACATGTCTGTGTTAATTGCAATAGTCCCCAAAACATCCTGAAAGGCTTGCAGCATTAGAAGGACTGCTTTCATCTCTAGGACATTGATATGCAACTTGGTCTCAGAGGGGGACCATGTGCCTTGGACCATCTTTCCCATGAAATACCCACACACCCCAGCTGGGAAGCATCTGTGGTCACTGTGGTGATTGGAGGGAGGAAAAGAGAATGGCCTGCTCAGAAACAGGTCATCTGACTGAATCCACTAACAAACATGACATTTGCAAACTGGAGTACGTTTTATGGGAAATTATAGAGGCTGGTAAAGAATAGACCACTGTACTGCCAGTGTCCATTAAAGGATTCACGTAAAGAATTTTGCTAGAGGAACTAGAAGAATAGCAGCTGATATTGACACAAGAGCTTGAAGCACTAGTTTTGCTGGAGGGGACAGATCAAACAGTATGGCCCACACAGTTTCTCAATGATGTAATGTGATGAAGAGGTAATGACGCCATTTGAGTCGTAGTATTCAGTTGAGTTCCTATAAATTCCAGAGTCTGTACAAGAGTTAGATTTCTATTTGGAATGGTTTATTGAAATGCCTAGAGAGCTGGAATCTGAAACAAGTAATCCCTGGATTGTAGCAGTTGATGCTTGGTTGGGGTGGTGAGGAGCCAATAGTTGAGGCAGGAAAACACCTGGAATCCTTTGAGTCTCAAGTGAACTGACATGACTGCCATGCATTTGGCGAACACCCTGTGGGCTGTGGTGAGTCCAAAGGGCAATGCTCTTAAGTAGTAGTAATTGGCTCCCAGCCAAAAGCACAAGTGTCTCCTGGAGCATCTGTCTATTTTGTTGTGATAACATGCATTCTGGAGATCTGTAGAGCACATCCAATCACCCTTGCCCAGAAAAGGCAGGACGGACCGAACCATAACTATTCAGAACTTTGACTTCTTTATATACTGATTAAAATTGCTTAGATCCAGAAATGATCTCAAGTCCCCTGCTTTCTTTGGCACTAAAAAGAAGTGGGAGTAAGTTCTGAATCTTATCTGTTTGGGTAGGACCTCCTGGATGACTCTTTTTTGTAGCAACTTCAATTTCTTGGACTGTGTGTTCCCTCTGACTCAGTGGAATGCCAGGGAGTTTCTTCCTTTGGACAGGAGGTGGAAGGGATAAGGGTATGCAGTGACCTCTGGAAATGATTCATAGTACCAATGCATTTTTTGTGATATCTGTCCAGGCATCCAGGTGCAAGTAAAAAAAATGACCCCCCAACTGCCTCCAGAGGTGGACAGTTGGGCAATGCTTTAGAAGCACTGATAGGGCCTATCAGAGAAGGAGTCTTTGAAGCCCTGTTTTTCAAAGGACCCCCTATGCCTCTGAGGTGATATCTGCCACTGAAACCTCCTCCTCAGCCTCTGGATGAAGTATCCTCGTGCAAGTTCTGAAAAGGTGCCTGAGATTTCTGGAACCACATTTTCTTAACATCTCACTAGCTCCTAGAGAATGAACACTGAGGGATAGAACATTTGATTCCAATGGCAGACAGGGTCTTTCCCTCCTGCTCACTGTGGGTGAGTGTTTCTTTCACTGATGGCCTGAACAAGGAGGATCCATCAAAGGGGGCATTAACAAAAGATGTTTTGAAGGGTTCTGCAAAGTTGCATAGCCTCATCCAGGCATGTCTCCTAAAGACTATACCTGACTGGCTGCTGATGCGGCACTCTCCACTGTATGGGAGATCAGCCTCATCGATGAATTGGCAATGGATGAAAGAGTAGCTAGCTGAGGAGAAACCTTCTTGAGATCCACTGCAGACATGGACTCAGTGAGAGAGTTTGAAGGCTCCTTGATCAATTCTCTCTGTAAGTGAGTAAATGTGCCAGGTAATTTAACAACCTCAGTGCAAATGTGGATGAGGCATATATGTGCTTTCCAAATCTGTCCATCACTCTGGACTGACTTGTTCAGTGGATGGACAGAGGAGTTTTGTTCTGGTAGATCCTTCTTAGTGGCCACAGCCACAACTATAGCATCAACTGGGATTCCTTTGCTCCAATAAGCTCTAGCTGAAGGAAGAGCTAAGAACTTAACTGGGTTCTTGGGAATGGGCTTGACAGCGTTTGGTTCCTTCCACACCCAGTGGGAAACCAGGTCAATAAGTGCATCAGCCAGGGGTTTACCCAAGACATAGATGAGCTACCCCTGAATGCTTCCAGAAACATTGACTCTTCAGAAGAAGGAGTTTGGGAGGACCAACCACCTTTGTTTGAGAATTTCCAGGATGCTTCCAAAGCAGACATCATCAGGTGGCGATCAGGGGGATCCTTCTCCCTCATCAAAATTGGTGTCTTCCATGAGAGACTCCATAGGGGAGTCTATGTGTCTCCTCTTACATGTTTTCTTCTGAGGTACCTCTTCCATGGGGTGCCCAGGAGAAGTGTTGTGAGAAAGGAGAAACCCCTCTGGAGAACATGTGTGGAGGCTTCCTAGAGCTGGCGGACCCTGAGGAGCAGAAATGGTGGGCTTAAATCTTGAACCCCATGAGGGACAAGAGGTAGGATCCGAGATTTGAGAGGACGGCTCTCTATGGAAAGAGAATACCCTTTCTACTATCTGAAAGGCTGACTGACCCGGGAAAACCCCTTCCCCATACTCAGAGCTGAAGCAGCTGAGGATGGAAGGTTGGGGCCAACCCCAGATCCAAGCCCTTCAGAGAGAATTGGACCCAAGCTGTCCAAAGCTGAAGCACCAAGAGGAAGGGACAGATCCAAAGTAGGAGTTGAACCTAACTAATTCAGACCTAGTGCCGACCTCTCGGATCCGAGACCCACTCTAATCCCAAGGTATCAGGGCAGGACTGGTCACGGTCACTGTCGGAGTCGAGGAGGGGAGCTTTATCAAATCTGATGCCAAATCTCTCAGGGATCTTGGCTCCTGGAAATCCAAAACCACAGGTCAGATCTGAGAAGGAGACAGTATTGGCTAAGCAGTTGAACTCACAGACCTGAGAAGGGACAGAGTTGGCAGGACCTCCATCTGGATCTGAACCGAGAAATGTCCCCATCATCCTGTCCATATCTGCCTCTGTTAGGCTCCTAGATGATCTGGATAATGCTAGAGATGCTGGCCTGAAATACTTCTTTATGGTTTAAAATAATTGAGCAGACAGAGCTGGAGAAACAGGTTTTAAAACAAACTCCAGTGACTGGCTCCTAGCTGCTGGATCTGAGGGTCTGGGATCTGAGTAGGAGGTAGATGGCAAGGGGAGAGCTGGATATGGTAATTGCACCTGCTGGAACCAAAGAGGCCTGTGGATCCAACAAGGCACAACAGTCTTCAGATGCAAAGGGGACAGATCCGAAGTCTTCCTGTGCTTGTCAGGAGGCTCCACAAAGCCCTTGGAGACTTTGGGAGGGCTCAGTTCTTTGACTTTACAGAGCCCTGAAGAGCTTTAGAGGTGGTTTGAGCCCCAGGAAAAGAAGAGGCTGGAAGTAAGCCCTTAAAAATTAATTTGTTGCACCAGTTGGAGAGGGCCATGAGGTTGAAAATGGTGCTGATATCACATGAAGACTTTAAATGTTCAGGCCCCAGGCAGTAAATGCACTTTTTGTGGGCATCAAAATTGGGGATCTTATGCCACAAGAAGTGCATTTTCTCAGACATCACTGTAACCACTAGAGAAATTATACCAAGAACAGAAAAACTTTAAAGTTTAAAAGTGTATGAGCTACATGCTCTGAATAACCCATGCACTCGTACTAAAGTAGCTATACAAACAGAGGATACTGTTAATGCTGTACTGTACAGTCTGACACACAAAATTATTTTTTTTTATAATAGTTTATCTATAAAGGGTAGAGAGAGAGAGAAATAGAACAAGTGCCAAAAGAGCATGAGGTGCAGGAAGAATGGTAGGGAGATTGGAAAAAAACAAACCCTAATGACAACAACCATCTAATGACAATAAAAGGGAGAAGGAAACAGAACCATCATATCTCTCACTAATATATAAAAGATAATTTCAGTGCTGCTTATAGAATGACATCACATCTAGTCACCTGACTCTGGTATGATACACACACTTTAAGATCTGTTGCAGAATCTGAAATCTATAAAATTTTTTCAAAAGCTTCCACCCTCCCAGGGTAGCAATTAGTTCACCACTAAGGACAATACAATAGGATTCCTAGTCCTGGTTTTCCCAGACATTTTTGTCTCTGGCTGTAATCACACTTGTAAGATAAAATGTTTATGGCCTAAACCAACCCATTTAATTTTCAGCCTATTTTTTCAAAATTAGCTGGACTGAGATTAGCCTCTCTCCTTCCAGGACTCTGTCAAAACACATACATTTATGCAGTTATAATACTGTCTGACATATATGTATATCTCTTTTCTGTCCAGCAGGACCCACTGTTGTTGCATTTTTAACGCAAGCAACTTTACAAATAAATTTTTAACACAAGTATCTATACAAATCAATGTGATAGTCAAATGACATAAAATTCTTTACAGAACTTCAACTAGCTATGCTGGCATATGTTACACATGCACTGCACTACTCTCCCTGGCATAGATGGCACTACCTCACATCATCACAAGGACATCATCAGATTTATATATTACACACACACACACACACACACACACACACACACACACACACACACACACACTTGCATTTCATAAGCCCACTAATACGGGACAAGAGGAAATCAGGAGGCCAACTGGTGGTGTAGGAAAAAACAGAACGTATCATCTTTTTAACTTGTTAGATCCAAGTGATGCCTCCAGGTGCCTCTGCTACTATATCCTACTGACATCTCTATGTATCAAAAATTGCCTGTTCATATTTGCATCAATAATTTCAAAACTGTGCTACATAAAAATTATTAACAGATTTCATAAGTTCATAGGAGATTACTAGGCTAATGAACCTAGGGCCTTTACAAGCCGAGCCGTGTAAAAACCTGAGTACACTTATAGACCTTAGTTAAAAAGTCATTGTTAACAGCACAATTTTGTGATCAGCACCAACTGCTTCTGTCCATGAGGGACATAGGTACCCCCCGGGGTGAATTTATGGTCACCGCTCCAGTTGTCAAGGTTGCGCTTGAATAGGGTCATCGAGGAGTTCTGCTTCACATTGAGTGGGAGCTTATTCCAGAGGAGCAGCAATCCATTGGAGATATATCTGTCTCTCGAGCGTGTTCTGTTAATGTTACAGGCTAGGTTGAGATCCCTGGAGTGAGTTATTCTTGCTCCACTTGATTTGCGGATGTGCAGCATTTCCATTTGGGCAGGTTCTGACACTGCTCTGTAGGCTAGGTACAGATCGCCTCTCAGCAGCTTTTATGATGCAGAGTACAGTGACAGTGCTTTCAGTTTTTCCATGTAGGTCATGTTTTTGAGGCTCTGAATTATCTTGGTTAGAAACCTCTGTGGGTCTCTCCAGTTGCTGCAGGTGTCTGGTGAGGTACCTCCAGAATGGAGCATTGTACTCAATTAGTGGTCTGATAAGGGCCGAGTTCAGCAGAGCAATAACCTCCCTGGTCTTGGATGCAGTGCCCTTATTTATGAGATGCACAATGTAGAATGCTTTTCTTACCACTACAGACACATGGTGATCGAAGTTTAGATTGCTATCAACCTATGTTCCCAAGTCTCACACCACTGAGTTTAAGCTTAGAGGGGTGCTAGCTATATCTTAATTAGCAGAGGCTACTTCTTTGCCATATTTTGGATTTTGTCCATGAGTTTGGCACCAATTATTTGTCTGCGTCAGCCCTTTCCGTACTATGTTAACATCATTGGGGGAACTCTCTGATTGCTCCCATTTTACAGTCATCTGTAAACTTGGTAAGCCACAGGCCATCTACCTTTGCCTGGACTTCAGTGAAATAGATTCCAACAGTAGAGGACCCAGCACAGATTCTTGTGGTACCCCACTGGTAACTAGTCTACTGGTGGAGGTGGACTCCCCAGCTCTGACAGTATGCATTCTGTCGGTGAGCCAGTTGGCTACCCATCTAGTAATGTATGGGTTAATCCCCAGCTGGGAGTGTTTTTTATTTATTTAGTTATTTATTTATTTGACATTTGTTGGCCAAGTATGTCCATCTGAGCTGAAGCCCTTTCTCAGTGGAGCCCTGGGGAGAAAACTCCACAGCTAATATAAAAAAAATGTTACAACAGTACAGCAATAATAGGCATCATTGTTACAAAAGCTAGATTCTTAAGACCATACAAAGTAATTGTAACAGTAATTAGTCTATTAACAAAGTTACTAAAATAAGCAAACATACATCATATAACACATCAAGAGCAAAATAGCTAAATAACCATAATATAAGATAACAAAATACTGGTTGAGTTAAGTAATTAAGAGTGCAGGAAGTAATTTAGAGTGCAGATAGAACCAGATGAGTTAGAGATGAGTAAGAGAAAGGGTGCAAGTAAATTGAGTTGTAGGAGTAGTTAGTCCAGAGAGAGTAAGGTTAAGGGCAGATGGTGAGAGGTAGGATTATTATAGATTTTTACAGTGGTATGCCCAGGAGTTTAATAGGTGTTCTTTTAAGGCTTTTTTGAACTTGAGTGTTTAGAATATCTTTCTGATGGACATGGGTAGTTTGTTCCAAGATAGGGTAGGAGAGTAGCTATAAAGATTTTGGCCATTTGATCTTTTGGGTTTATATAATTCCCGGAATAGTTGGTCAGAGCTCCTGAGGGTTCTAGTAGGGGTATAGAGGGAGATGAGTGAGGAGATATGTGGGCAGGAGGAGGGCTTTTGTTAAGGATGGTATGAATAATAAGGAGCTAAGAAAGTTGCAGCTGGTGACGGAATTCCAGCCAATCTAGAACTTTGACAGAGCGGCAGTGATGTGAGTTAGACAACTGTATGGCAGTGAACCTGGCAACTGTATTGTATGTGGCTTTTAGATTAGATAATAAAGTGGATTGTAGGTTAGTTAAAATTTGAGAGCGATAGAGAACTTTGAGAAGACAGGCATGTGCAAGAGATAGTCAGGGGTGTTTGGTTAGTAATTTTCTATTTCTGTATAATAAGCCAAGTTTTTGGTGTGTTTTCTTTATGCAATGATGAACAAATAGGTAAATTCTGAGTTGATCATCGATGATTGCTCCAAGAAGTTTGGTGTGATTTTCCATGGTGATGACAGTGTTGTTAAGTGATATAATAGTGAAGGTAGTTTTAAGATGCGAGAGAGATTTAGGGAGGAATAAAAGTTTAGTTTTCTTGGGCTTGAGAATAAGTTGGTTATAAGTAAGCCAGTTTTTCAAAGAGTTGAAGTTTTATGTAAGGTTGTGTAGTTCAGAGAGGTTATCAGAGGTAGAGATGATTGTGGAGTCATCGGCATATTGTATGAAAGATGACTGAGCAGGATGTGTACAGGTGGTTTGTGAAGATGTTAAACAAAAGAGAACCAAGACTGGATCTTTGAGGAACTCCTATATTGATGGGGAGAGAGTGAGGAGAGCCAATTTACAGACTGCTTTCTGTTGGAGAGAGAGCTGGAAAACCAAATGATAGAAGAACTTGAAAGATTGAGGTTGGAGAGTTTGGCAAGGAGCGTGGGGTGAGAGACAGTGCTGAATGCTTTAGAGAGGTCTAGAAAGAGACAAGAAACTAATAGTTGCTGTCTCTGGCTTGAGAGATTGTGTAGAAGAAATAAGGGCTGAAGTAGTGTTATGGAAGGACGGAAGCTGTGTTAGGTAGTAGTAAGCAGGTTTTCTTGGAGTAGAGTCCAAGAGTTGCTTATGCACACATTTTTCAAGACGTTTGAAGAGGGGAGACAGGACAGCTATAGGCTTGTAGTTTGAGAGTTCAGTGGAGTTGCCTCCCTTGTGGATACTTGTGGTACAGAACTGTTTCCAGAGTGTAGGTTCAGTGGAGTCACAGATACAGTGGTTTATGAGGATGGAAATGGGATAGGCTTTGGAGTTAATGGCAAGCTTAAGGAAGAGTGGAGGTAGGTTATCTGCATATGGAGAGCATGGATTTAGCTTGAGAAGGGGATTATTTATGTTGCTGGTGGGTACTAGTTTGAGCAAGAAGGACAAAGAGGATATTTTGGTTTAGGAATGAGGGAGGGTCAGTGGGATTCAAGGAGTTAGTAGCGTGAGTTAGTTTACTGATAGTGTCAGTGAAGTGGGAATTAAGTTTTGTGGCAGTTTCAAGGGGAGAATTGTTAGGGCAGGTACTGGGTGTGGAGGACTTGTCAGGATGAATGAAGGTTTTGTTAGATAGTATTTTGTTTATGTTTTAGAGTTACTGGGTTGGTGTGTTTTTTTTTTTAAATTTTTTTTTTTCTCATCATTTTTTTTTTTTTTCAGGCACTGTCTCTCTTGAGCACGAGAGAGTGAGTTGATTGAGATAGCATGGGTAAGAAGAGAGTTGGAGAGCCTATGGCACTCTTTCTATTTATGTGGCCTAGAAAGTTGGGGGAGGAATTTTTGGATGCAGATTGGTGAGTGGTCATTAATGGAATCCAGTAGTGTTTTGGGTGGTGGTATAGGTAAGGATTAGAAACCAGGATCCAGTCAACGGTAGAACTGGAATTAGTTGGTTTGTTGAAGTTGGTAAGGGGCAGAGATCCGATGGGAGAAGCAATGTAAGTTAATGCTACAGCTGGGGGAGTTGGAGGTAAGTGATTGCAAGTTTATATTGACATCACCTAGCAAGGCAGTTTTGTTGGGTATGTTGTGTGTAAACCAGGAGAGAATGTGTTCTAAAGTAGAAATATTTTCACCTGGGGGTATGTATATAGCGGCTATCATTAATATTTTGTGGTTATTAAGTTTTCTGTTAGCAGCTAAAAGTTCAGCAGGATGAAAGTTGGGATGAGAGATTAACATCAGGGAATCAAAGTAGATTATGACTACATCTCCCCCTTTCTTATGAGGTCTGTATAAGCAAAGAATGTTGTAACTTGGTGGGAGAAATTCATTGTCAGAGATGTGGGGTTTGAGCCATGTTTCTGTGAAAGTTATAATGTCAGGAGAGTATTGGCCCATCCATGCATGGAATTCACTAATCATGTTAGGAAAGCTGTGCACATTTAGTGAGAATAAGGTTAGATGTTTAGAGGTGGAGTTGGGGTGAAGGGAGGCCGGTTGTGAGGGTTGCTTATTGGAAAAGGGGTTAAAGAAGGGGCCTGGGTTGGGGTGCATATCACCTGAAAGAAGTAAGGTATTGTAGGAGGGATAAGGAGGGGGAAGTGATACTTAAGTTTAGTTTTTATGGGGAATGGGCTAGAGAGATGATTTGATCTTAGGGAGGATACTGTTAGTGGTAGAAAATTGTGAGGATGATATTGTGAAGGAGTGATGTCTTTATATGTGTAAAGTTTTCTGAATGGAAGTTGGTGTATGGAGTATGATAAGAGGAGATGTGGGATAGGAGAAGAAGAAAAAGTGTAAAGAAGGAGGGGAAAAACATGTTGAAGGTGTATAGATTAACAGAGATAAGGAGATGTAAGTGTTTGAAAGAGAGGAGAGTGAAAGAACAAATGTAGAAAGTGGAGTTGTAGTTAGAGTTCTAAGTTTAGTGAGTGGATGATTTGAAGGGGACGGAACATTTGGGTGGAGGAATTAAGAATAGGAGTCAAAGATTTAGAGTATAGAGAGATAATGTAGTTAATAAAGAATGTAAATAAAGATGTTGGTGTGTACAGTTGGTGGGAGGTGAGTTGAGTGGAGTGTAGAGTTTTGAGAGGTGTGGAAAGAGGGAGAAAGAGTGTGATAGGTTGAGGTGGAGTTTCGGGAGATGAATATTTAGCTAAGAGAGTATTGGTGGGAAAAGTGGTAGGAGGGAAGAAGGATAGGGTGTGATTGGTTAAGGGTGGGAGGAATAGGAAGTAGCAAAAGGGGAGGGCCAGTGAATAGCTATACAAGTAACGTGTGGGTGGGAATGGGGGTAGAGTAGGGGTAGGGTTACCATATTTGTTTGTATGTAAAAGAGGATGACAAAATATGTGCTGCTACCAGAGGGCTGAAGAGCAAAAAAAATAAAAAATAAATATAAAGTCTTTATTCTTGTAGGACTAAAGACTTTTTTTTTTTTGCTCCCCTCTTAGGTTGAAAAGAAAAAAAAAATCATCAAACAGTTCCGCATTTTGATTGGCTCGTATACTGGTATACGAGCCAATCAAAACCTCGCACAGTGGACCCTCTTCTGTTCAATGCAGAACATCAAACAGTTCCACAATGAACAGAGCTCCACTTTTTGATTGGCTCGTATACCGGTATACGAGCCAATCAAAAACACGCACAGCGGACCCTCTTCTGTTCAGTGTGGAACATCAACCAGTTCCGCATTGAACAGAGCTCCATTTTTTGATTGGCTCGTATATGAGCCAATCAAAAAAAAAAAAACAAAGCGGAGGAAAGACTCCAAAATAGGGATGTCTGTTTTTTGAAAATTCTGTGATTTGTCCAGGTTTTAAAACCTGGACAAATTGCAGAATTTTCAAAAACCACCTGGACAGAAGCCCACAAAAGAGGACATGTCCAGGGAAACCCGGACGTATGGTAACCTTAGGTAGGGGAGTGAGCTCGGGTGGGAAGATCTATAAGAGGCTGAGCAAGAAATAAAGAAAAACAATCAGTCAGTCAATTATCCAGAGCTATCAGGGGTGAGTGCCACTGCTCAGCATTGATAATAGAGGGAAGCTTAATATGGAGCTTGTTCTTGGGAGGGAGCTATTTCTGTAAAGGCATAAAAAAACAACAAAGGGCAGTGCCTCTAAGTTCAATGAAACAAGTACTAATGCAGTTGGATGTAGAATAGCAGTAACTTTAACTAGGGAAAAGAGATAATAATTAGAAGAAAGGACTAGCCTAGAAGGAGGCAACTGAGATTAGTGTGTGCGCCAGAATCCTTGTTGTAGGCACTCTAATTGATACCTGAGTGGGGGATTGTGTCAAAGGCCTTGGCCAAATCAAGATAGATGGTATGTACTGTTTTGCCCTCCAGGGCTTTGGTGACATTCTTAAAGAATTCCACCAGGTTTAATAAACAAGGTCTATCCTTGCCAAAACCAGACTGGGTTGTGTCAAGAGTTGAAAGGTCACCTATGTCCTTTTGGATAAGGTATCTGATGATTCTTTCCATGGCCTTGCAGATAAGGCTGGTTACGCTTATTTGTTGATAGTTCCAAGGGTCAGTTGATGGACTCCCTTTGTGCAAGGGGATTAGTGTTGCTGTTCTCCACTCTGCTGAAACAAAGCCAGTTCTCAGGCTATGGTTAAAGAGCATGCCAAGTGGTTCCACTAGGTCTTGTTTTAGATTGTTTAGTAAGCAGCCTGGGATGTTATCTGGTCCTATAGAGGCCGTGTTTTTTGGCCTTGGAGAATGCTTGTATGACCTGTTCCTTGGAGATGCTCAGTAGAGGACTGGTGTCAGGAATGCTTTGAGGTATGTCTGGTGGGCACAGTTGGGTGAAGTTATTGCCAAATCTGTCAGCTAGCAGGTTGATGAATTCCTCAGGTTCAGTGTGAGTGGTACCATCCACTATAAACTTGGCACACAGCTGGGCATTCCCTTTTAGGTTTCAGACATAGCTAAAAAATGCCTTATGATTGTCTTTAGCTAGGGATGCTAATTTAGACTCGTAGCTAGCCTTAGAAGACTTAGCAGGATATCTGATTTGATTGTTCAAGTTGTGGAGTGTATTCTTCTGTTCAGTAAGTTCCCTCCTGTTCTTAGATATCAGTTTCTTTCTTTTGTTGTACAACTTATTTATATTTGCAGTCCACCAGCTGGCTTGATTTTTCAGGAAGACCTGGATTTGTTCATGTTAGGTACAGCCGAGTCAATGCATTTTTTAAGTGGCTATAGAGGGCATTTGTGTATTCCTCAACATAGGAGTCATTGTTGGCTATGTTGGCAGGGGCTTTGAAACTTTTTATACCATCGTTTAGTAGGCAATAGTCTGCTTTTGAGAAATGTTTCAATTTTTTTACTTCTGTGGTGGTGGTATCAGGTTTGATCTTTACTTCAAATGAGACAGATTTATGGTCTGACCTTACCAGGGAGAGCAAAACACAGGGTAGTACAGTGACTCCCCATGTTGGTAAGCACTAGGCCCAGGACATTTGAGCCCCTTGTGGGGGTGCGGACCAACTGTTCCAGGGCATTTGAATTAACAAAGTCCAGAAACCTCATAGCAATCATGTTTGTGCTCATGTACGTCACACAATCAGTGGAAGGATATTGAAATCTCCCATGACCAAGGTGTTTGGCTGTATACTGAGGGACTCTAGCAAGTCCAGGTAGGTGATGTGCTTCTCCTGGTTCATGATGGGGGACCTGTAGCTAGTGATAATGTGGAAGAGTATTTTAACTATGATTAATTGAAACTGGAGTAGCTCAAGAGAGTCATACTGTTTCACCAGTCTTGAGGTGTATTTGGATTTAGTGAAGATAGATACACCTCCACCTTTGGGTCTTTCATGCTCATTTTGCGGTCTGAATGAGTGAAAGGCATTGTAGCTCTGTATGGCCAGGGTGCCCTCAGTGGCCTTGAACCAAGTCTCAGTGACTGCACAAACATTGGCATCTTCCAAGGTGAAGAGAGCTTCCAGGGAGTGTAGTTTACTGTGTAGGCTCCTAGCATTAAGCAGCGTGACCCTGAGTTTGTCATTAATGGACTTCTTTATGTCAGAAGTTTTGTTGTTTGGACATTGCCTAAAAAAGATGCGATGGGGGAAGCAAGTATCTTAGCCAGTATCCAAAAGCCTTGAGGAGACAGGTGAAGGCCATCTCTGGCAAAGCAGTGCGGACTGTCGACCATGTCTTTCCAGGCAGACAGATACTGGATCCCCCCTGGAGTGACACGAGAAGCTTGCACACTGGAAAACATAACTATATTGATAGCTGACCTCTGTCTACTGCAGGTAAAGAGATATTAATTGTTTGTATAATATTCATTTATCCTGCCAATACATTTCATGTTTTTTCTAAATATCTCGACAACCAAGTAGCATAGGTAGAACTATGAAATCTCTCAGCTGAATGAAAAAAATGCTGCTGACAGCATGTGTGTAACTTGAGTGGTACTGAGATGTTGTAAGTTGTTTACCAACTATTACAAATTTAATAGTTACTGGGTTTACTGTAACATATAAAATCAACTTTAAGACCTAGAATCTAAGGAATGCTACCACTATAAAAATAAACTGAGCTGAAGAGTTTGCCATTTACACTTCTTTAGTAATCCCTGTGATTTTACAGATATGAATATTTGTTTGAAATGTGAGGACATAATTTGATTTTATGAAAAAGCTTAGGCTCCTCCAAATGGAAGACAGAGTGGAAACGTACAGAGCTCTTTTGGAAGGAATGAGTTAATGAGGTGTGCCAATGGCAAAAATAGCCAGTTCTTCTGCAGCTATGCCACTTAGTGGATCATTGCTGGAAATACATGTGGTTGCAGATGCAGCATTGCAGCCAGTTTGCAAACAAGCAATGAGAAGTAAGTGTCAACAAGTTAGCAGCAAATTGCTAAAAAACTATGCTTACAGCCGACTAAGAATCAACCCATTACATTCTGTGTGTTCTGTGCTAAGGTTTGAGAGAGTTTTCCCAACTTCTGCCTAATGGGCTTAAACTGGGCTGGGTATTTTGATTTGCATATTGTAATTTAAATCAGAGCAGAAAAATAATATCAGGAGTCTGAAAAATGTATGTTGTTCTTCACTTTAACAGTGCACTACAATGGTGAATCAGATAAAGAAAGTGCTGCCAGATATATATCCCACATCCGTAGACAGTTTACTTGCATATTCCGTTTTGATAAGGTAATGCAATTTAATAATGCTAATTTATTATACTGTATACAGTGTAAGAAATTATTTGGCAGTGTTAAATCACTATGTGTTTTGTTGAACTCTTTATTTTGTTTATAACTGATCCTTACTTGCAGCTTAAATACCTATTATTTTCTTTAACTAAGTGTTGTTTCAACCCAAAAGTCAGCAAATTCATCACTAGTTGAAGAGCATCACAGTATAGTGGTGAAACTACATACACTGGTGTATAGTTCACTCCTCTTTAACATGCAGAGCTGATCTCCTGATTGTTACAACATACTGTTGGCACTTAAGATCTTGGAGATGTTTTTAGTCCAGTTCAAACGCATCATAAAAGGGCCTCATTATTTCACTTGCTTACTCCTAATTTCCCATATAATGTTAATTTTTATAAAATTTAACTACCAAACAAGTGAATGATGAGTAGCCAGTCAAACAGCATGTTTTTCAGAGGTTTGAAGAAATCAGTGGGCCAGGCTATAACCTACACAGAAATGAGGAAAATGTGCAAGTTCCATAGAGACAGTGACTGAACTCTAGACCATGGGGTGGGGAAGTAGGATCTTAACTCTTAAGCTACTCTGCTGCCAAAAGTTTCATACTATCACTTTAAAAACAAATTAAATTTGGATTCTAAGATACCCCCTTTTTTGTTAAGCAAGGCTGACTTGCATACTTTCGACAAGCTTCTGTTTGGCACAGTGATAGTTACAAAATGAAATCCCTTATTTTTATACACACCAGTTCCCAATTACATCATACCTTAGAAAGAAACCTAGAAGTTTTGAAAATGCACTCCAGCCTGCTGTGTTAGTCATTAAAATTATTATAAATTTCACTTTTATTTTATTAATGACTAACATTATGACCTTTTCAGCTTTGAACATTAAGTCTCTAAGTAATGTGGATAGATTTGACTATATATACACTAGTATTTTCCAAAAGAGGCAGAGCTCTCTGATATTAAAGTTTTAAGCACCATCTCAGATGTAGATACTTTTAATGTATATAGGAATGGCTTTCACTTCAGATTGATGGTGCATCCCTAACAATTTATTTTATTTGTTTCTTTTTTATTAATATTTTTTCTGCCATACACTCAGTACTATCATTCCTTCTTCCCTGCCTTCATCTTTAGCACCTCACATCACTCCTTAAGGGTAGGTGCACTGGGTTAAGGCTGTGTTTGAAGTATAGTTCTTCTGGTACAGGGTTTAATTCTCTCAACTTTCCTTTGCCCACTGTGTGACCATAAGCAATTAAGTCAATCAGACAAGTGTTTGGGGGCAAATGGGAATTAAGACTAGGTTCCAACAATGGTCTCCTGGACTGCAAGCCTAGCAACCACCTATGAAGGAAAGGTACACCACTTGTTTACAAGAATTTTTTCCAAATCAAGAGTTGAAATCTGAGCTCCAATAAGCCAGTACCTGTGGCAAGGGACATTTTTTGTATGCTTATCACATCCAAAGCGGCTGATTTTCTTGGGACCCCCCCCCCCACCTTCACTTCCTTGTCAGGATATGCACATGCTTCTGTATGCACATATGTATACACTTGCCTCTAAACACACATATGCTTCTCCATATGAATGTATAGAGACAGCTTAGTGAAGGCAAGGCTTTGGCTGATGCCAAGTATGCTTCAGGTCCATCACGTTACATGGTCTGCCTTCATTTTACCACAGGTACCAGCACTGCAGCAGAACACATCATTCCCCCTTCCCCAATGATGGGTGACCCAATATCAGATATTTATTCCCACCCCCACTCCCACAGCTTCCTCCACTGCCAGACTCACTTGTCAGTTCCTGATTGTTTCAGTCAGGGTTTTGTCCCTCACTGACATGCAGCTGGTAAATCCTTTAAAATTAATCTGTGAACTTCTGTTTAAAGAAACTGCTGCTGTAAGATAATAGGACCTTGAATTTACTGTCAGCAGCAAATATTCTTGGCTTTAATGAAGGATATCCCAGCAAAAGTGTCCTTACAATTTTTGCTACCTGCAGTATACAATTTAACTATTTTTAATGTCTACAAAATGTAACATAAATTTGCTTCTGTTTTTCTTATTTTGGCCCTACTACTGGTAACTGGGAAGATCTCTGACCACTGAGAGCAGTCTTTGGCTGTGTTGCCTGGTTCTAGTTGGATATTATCCCCAGGTAACAATATACCTACATTTGACTATCATGTCACTAGCCCCAAGAAACCCTACTACTTGGAGACTTTAACATAGACTGGGGCACCTGTTCCTCAGAATCCCCAACCACCCATATTAACCTGCATGCATTTACACAAATCATATCCACCCCTACCAGGATAGGTAAACCCAACCAAAAAGAAAGTATACTTGACTGGGTACTCATAAACAGTCACCCCCAACTGTACACCTCTGGTACCCTCCTTAATGGCCTAAGCAATCAACTTCTCACATATGTAATTAAGCACAAAACCATTAATTCCCAACAACCCTTACTCAGAAAGGTTAGAAACAATAAAAACTTTGACCCTGCCAAATTCCAACAAGAACTAAACTCATGTAATTGGTCTATTCTAAAACACCTCCCCTTAGAGGAAGCAGTAGCATACTTTAACAACAAATTCCTTGAGATCCTTGATTTGCATGCACCTGTTCGTTCAAAGAGAACCAAGGCAAAAACTGCACCATGGCTTTCTATAGAGTCTAAATTCCAAATTACCCTTAGAAACAAAGCATGGGCTTTATGGCGTTCTTCTAAAGACCCGCAAGTCACATTAAATACAGGCAATCCAGGAACGAAACCAAAAAATCAATTTTACAAGACAAAAAAACAATACTACTGTAATTTACAGATAGTAAATCAAAATAACCCTCAGAAGTTTTGGGCAGGTTTAAATAATCTACTACATCCTGGACAAACTTCAACCCCAATCTCTGCTGCTACTATTGATAAAACTCCTGAAGATGTTTCTGATGGTTTTAACCAATTCTTTACTGAGACAATTCAAGCCCTAGCTAGCCAACTACCTCCTAGCTCCCCTGGTCCTGAAAGTAGCACCCTTAGAAACCTACTCACGTTCAGCTTCCAACCAGTCGCCACTTCACTTATCTGTACCTTGATCAAAAAATTAAAACCCACTACACTTTCTGCTGATCAACTCCCTGCCGAGTAACTACAAAAATCAGCTGATGCTATTGCTTACCCCGTCTCAATACTAATCAATCGAACCATAGTAGAAGCTAAAATTCCCACCATCTGGAAAATATCCTATGTAATCCCACTTCACAAAGGAGGCAGCTGTATTGAATTCTCCAATTATAGGCCAATAGCTATACTCTCTCCACTTGCAAAGATTATGGAAAAATGTATTCATAGACAACTCATGCACCACCTAATCCAAAATCGCCTTATGGCAGACACTCAGCATGGCTTCTGTCCTCATCACAGCACTACTTCAGCCCTCCTAGCCTTTACTAACACCATAAACCATAATCGCAACAATAATTATATATCCTCAGCCCTCTTTTTGGATCTTTCCAAGGCATTCGATATGGATGATCACCAACTTTTAATCCACACCCTGCAAACATTCTGTCTAGATACTGGAGCCCTACAGTGGTATCAATCCTACCTGAATGGTTGGCAGCAGGCTGTCCTCTGGCAGAACAAACTCTCTAACCTTCTACCTAACACCCTGGAGTACCACAAGGCTCTATACTAGGGCCCTTGCTGTTCTCCATCTTCATTAACGACCTTTATACTGTCTTCCCAAAAGTCAGCTGTATCCAATATGCTGATGACTCTACTCTGATTTGCTCAGCCACATCTCTAGTAGAGTTATGGGCAGCTACCCAGACCACCTTTAATACAATAGAAAACTGGCTTTCTGAACATCGTCTGATTGTAAATCCCAAAAAAACTAAAATGCTGTTATTTTCACCAACACGTAGGTCTACCGCTTTCACCTTTACCATAAAATCAAATGATGGCACAGTAATCTCCCCTGACCCATCTACAAAACTATTAGGTGTCATCATAGACAATAATCTAAAATTTGACCTACATGTTAACCAAACTATCAAAACCATCAATAAAAAACTAGGGTCACTTTACAGAATAAAAGCCTTCCTAACCCCTCCAGCTAAAATTGCCATAGCTCGCTCTCACCTTCTTTCAACCCTTCTGTATGCATCCCCTCTACTCTCAAATTTAAACAAGACTGTCCTTAACAAACTCTCAATTTGCTACAACCACATTGCCAGGTTTTCCAATGGGCTGCCTTTTAGGACACATCATTGCATCAATCTAAATCAGCTTGGGTGGCTTGAACTACCCAGCCTAATCCAGTATAACCAACTGATTATGGCCTATAAAATCCTCTATAATCCGGACAATACTCCTGCACTTAAAAATATTATCACCCCTATAACAATCCTAGACCGCTTCGATCCTCTAACAAACTACTAATTCAGACTAGCAAAATTAATAACACAGCCGGTGATTCTCTCTTTGCAAACTCTGTAAGTAGATCCTGGAACTCTCTTCCAGCTGATATTACCTTACTTTCCACCTTAGGTCAATTTAAAACTAGACTCAAACAACATTTGTCACTTAACTGAGTATGTCAATGTATCAAGCCTGGATAACTCTCTCTAGAATGTGTAAAAATCTGTTAACCAGTTTACTATGTAATTTAATTTAATCCTGACTTGTGCTCAGGATTAACTGTAACCTGTGGAACTTTGTTTAACTTGCTTACTTATGTAATCTCTGTAAATAGTCTGTTTGTAATATGTAATGCTGGTATTATATAATGCTGTATCTGCTTACCCTTGGAGCTTTTCTTCCCAGGCCTCCACTGAAAATGGACATGCATCCAGTCAGACTATCCCGGTCAACAAATTTAAAATAAAAAAAAAATAAATAAATAAATATCAGATTTTTCGTTACTGACTGGAAGTACAACAAAATTTAGGCAAGAGAGATTCCAGACCCACAGCTTTTCTGCAAGTTATGTTGGTCTTCTGAGATGCCTTTGAAAGTGCTTCTTTAAAGCCATCTTCCAAAAATCTTGCTTCAAAAACATTTTTCCATTGTCCATGAAAATAAAGGGAAAAAAGAATATTTTTACAGGGTCCAAGACAAAGAGAAGTACTTGTACAAAAATCATTTTGCAAATGCCACTGTCATATTGACTGAATGCAGCCATCAGATCTAAGCTGGCAGTTGGGCTTTAAAACCCTGCCTCCCTAGTGATGTGGAAAGCAGGGTGTTAGATTTGGTAAGAAGACTTGTATTACTACTACAACCCTTTGACTCAGGGACAGTTACCAGATCCACATCATTCAACATCATGGGGACAGCCTCATGAAAACAGAGAATGTGAATAAAGATGCACAGAATAAAAACATTGAGACTTGGGGGTCTCTAGATTGCCTTAAAGTGGGGAAATATGCATTTAAATTTAGGATACTTGCATGGAGAGACAGCCAAATGTACTGTTACAAGAAGGCATGCCTGGCTAAGAATCTGAGCCCTTTCTGATACTGTGATGGGCTAGTTGCACAGGAAGTCATACATCATTCCTTCCTTGGATATATTGAAGAAGGTGGGAGAGAAGGTCAAGACAGAGCTCACAGTGAACTTTTCTAACATCATCACCATCCTGCAGAACAACAGGGTTTACCAAACTAAACAATGACCTTCTCCTAAAACAGTCCAAAATGGAACAATATAAAACGCAAAACATCAAAGAAAAAGACACAGTAGTCTTAGAAGGGGTTAATCCAGGTAGCAAGGCAGGGAAAGGAGATCTCTCCCCGCCTAGTAATAAAAGAAGGGCTGCAGCCCCATTCCATCAATGTTCTACATGAGAGGTTTTCGTTATTCGTGCAGAACTGGTAGAACCTGGCATTTGACCTTTGAGTAAGGGAGAATGTATCTAGAGGTTACAAGACAAAATATATGGAGTTCCCTCCCTCTCTAGGCATGCCAAAACTCACCATACAGTTCTCTACTCAAGACTATTCTTGGTATCAAACAAGAAGAATGGACACTGGAGAGACATCCTCGACCTGACCAAGATAAAAAAAAAGTTAGTTAAGAAGTTTAGAATGCTCAAGCTGCAAGTCCTTATCTACTCCTCACGGATGCTGTCTTTGATAATATTGGTTACGAAGGACCTACCTGTACAGCCCCAATTACAAATATTGCAGATTGTTCTCCAGATTTTTGGCAGGGTCCAATCACTACCAGTTTACTTGTGCTTTTGGACCTTTCTACTTCACCCATGTTTTCTTCATCAAATACTTGGCTTTATTGTTTACAACCTGAGCAACAGAAGGAATCCACAGTTACTCCAAACAAGATGATTACTCAATATAAGCCTCTTCAGAGGCTGAAGCTCAAGAGGTCTCTGCCTAGCCAACTTGGAGTATCAATCAGTTTTCAAAAATCAGGCCTAACCGTAACTTAAACTAAAATCATCTTGTTGCAGATTTGAGTTCCACAGAAAACAGAATGTTTTTTGTAACGGGATCATCTCCTGCATCGATTCTTCACTCTGATGGTTTCACCCTTTTTAATTACTCCAAGCCTTTTGGTTTTCTAATATCATGATGGGAATGGACCCTATTCCTAAGTCAAATTATGATTAAAGTTCATTAAATTAGTATTGTTTCTATCTTCAATGATAGCCAGAAATGCTCTTTGCAGCACCAAGAATGTGCCCAGTAATGACTCTTTCTGCAATTTGTATGGAGTTACATGTATCGGTAACATATCTAAGTACAACTGTAAATTCTTTTTTATAAGACCCCTTTGCTCCTTCTACTATTAAAACTGTCTGGGTATCATTATTTGACATTGCCCTAATTCTACCTGGAAATCCTGGTATTTTATGACTTTGTGTCTCTCTCTGTTCTTAAGACACTGTAGTCACTGTGTGTAGCAATTTCAATGATCAGTGTTACTTTTGTCTTCTTTTCATGGACTACTATATCTGGTTTTCTCATATCTATTTTTTGAACTTTTGGTAATGGGTGATCCCATGTGATTATAAATTCATCATTTTCTATAATGCTTTGTGGCTCATTCTTCCAGTATTTTTCTGTTACTTCAGTATTATGTTTGCACAATCCCCCAGTGTAACAGCCTTGCCACATTATGATGCCTTTCAGTATACAGTCTTTCTGCCATTACTATATCACAGTCAGCAACAAGATTTGCAACTGTTTCCAATTCTATTTTACAAAACCTACAGTTGTCCGTTTCTCCCACATGTTCAGGACTTTGTAAACCAACATGTACTTATTCCACTATCGTGGGCCACCAATATTAACCTTTCCTCTTTTGGTTTAAATTCACTTCTCCTTAACCATTCCTGCATTCGATCCTGATCAACATGAGGTTGTTCCACAAGTTTTCCATACTTGCAACTATATTTATGCATTTTCCACATTTCTTGCCTTCTTATCTGATTCTTCATCCTTATATTATTTCTTTTGTTTTTTGGCACATTCAGTGCTGCCTGTTTTTTTATCTACTTCTGGTTTGATTTCCATTCTCGCGTGACACAGATATGCTTCTGCTAAACTAAGCAGGGAAGTCATAGACTTATGCCCTTCATGTTTCAAAATGTTCACAACATTTGGGTCTTGTGAGGTCAGCAGATTTGTATACAATCCCACAACTGCAGAGCTATACATGTAATCAATTTCAAGGAGGCCCATACCTCCATCAGAATGGGGAATATATAGTCTTGGTATGCACTGATTTTTATAAATCATTTGAGCATGAAACATCCTTCCTGTTTTCCTGCCCAACCAATCCATATCCTTTTGTGGCCAAAACTGCAACTCTAAGTTAGGATAGGAAGAACAAATTGGTTTATAGCTTGGATTTGTTCATAGATATCAAAGCTGTTTTCAGTATTAATTTAACATTTCTAAAATATTCCTTATTAAGTTTTATTCACATTTGTTCATGTTTTATTGTCCCCCCCCAAAGGCCCTTTTGACATCCCCGATACTTGTCCCCCACCTCACATCTCCATAGATCAAGTGTTATAGGCCTTATCCAAGGCAAAGAACACAGCTTCCATGGGACCTGATAGTATCCCAGGATGTATTCTGTACCATCTCCAGCAAGAACTGGCTTCGCCATTGAGTACCCTATTCAACCACAGCCTAAGTACAGCCTTCATTCCAGTGGAGTGGAGAACTGCCACTGTCATCTCCTTGCACAAAGGCAGTGCCACTACTCACCCTGGAAACTCACTCCATCAGCTTGACAAGTCTGATCTGTAAAGCCATGGAGCGTATTATGGATCTTATAAACAAGAACATAGGCACTCTCCAAGCACTTGACCCCACCCAGTTCAAATTCATTAAGGGCAGATCTTGCCTGTTAAACCCGATTGACATCTTTGAGACTGTCACCAAGGCTGGATGAGGGAAAGTCAGTACATGCAGCTTTCCTTGACTTGGCCAAGGGGTTTGACACAATCCCCCACTAGGGCATCATCGAAAAGCTAACACAACTTGGCGTAAATCCCTATCTCATCAGGTGGGTGGCTAACTGGCTCAGCAATAGGACCCTCAAAGTCAAAATAGGCACCTCCGATAGCAGACCTATATCTAGTGGAGCTTCCCAGGGATCTGTCCTGGGACCCCCTACTATTTGGCATCTATTTTTAAGAGGTCCAGGCAAAGACAAAAGGCCTGTGGCTGACCACGTTTGTGGACAACTGTAAGGTGGGTGGTGTCATTGACTCCCCAAATGATGCTAACATATTGCAAGAGGGTCTCACAGCAACTAATGACTGGTGACAAAGTCATGGCCTCAAGCTAAATGCAAAAAATGTATCGTCATACCATTCAGCAAAAACACGACTCCTGCTGATTACCAAATCAACGGCAACTCCCTAAGCACACAACCTGTGGTGAGAGACCTGGGCACTCAGGTTGATAACCTCACATTCGACCATCATGTAGCAGCACTGGCCAGAAAAGCCTTTTACTTGGTTCATCTCATAAGTAAAGGGATTGCATCCAGAAAAAAGGAGGTTATTATCTCTCTATACACCTCCCTCATTAGACCAATAATTGAGTATAATGCCCCGTTTGGAATGTACCTCTCCAAACATTTGCACCAGCTGGAAATACCTCACAAAGAGAATCCATGGCCTCCAACACCTGTCCTATCCATACATGCTAAAATCACTATCACTTTACTCGGTATCGTACAGATTGCTCAGGGGTGATCTGTGTCTCACCTACAAGGCAATCTCAGACCCTGCCCTACTAGAGATGCACCATAAGTCTAACTCCTCATTCACTACCCACTCAAAAGGTCTGAATCTAATATGTGACATGATATCAACAAAAGCTGCTGGAGAGACAGGTTTGTCTCCCAGAGGCTGCCCCATCTCTAGAATAGACTTTCCAAACACATCAAACAGAGCACCTCGCTGACCCTCTTCAAGCTCAACCTTGAAGAATAGATGGGAAACCACAAATTTGTTCCAGGGGGTTCACCTGTGTCCCTCACTGACAGGGGCAACAGGAGCTAACAGTGGTTTCTTTTTGGAGATAAACTCTTGGCTAGGCTTGTACGGGCTCCAGGGCCATTAACCTAGTAACCTCCTATGATACCATTCTGCATCAATTCCCAAATATTTATACACTCCCTCTTGCTCAAGTTATTTTATATCACATTCTTGTCACAAACTGATGCTTTCTTGGTGCTGCAGCTTTCCTGCTTTATAGGTTCCTTTTGCACATTTATCAAGATCAAACAACATTCTTATATCATCTGAGAAAGTTTTGACTATTTGTAGTTGTACTTTCATTTCCTCGTCTGATGAACTATACAGTCTCAAACCACCTACAAAAATATGAGAAATCTTTACACTTTGTTGTTTTCTGGTAGCCAAATTGTAACAATGACCTAGTATATTAAGTAGACAGCTTAATGGACTGAGGGCAAGACAAAAGAGTAGCAGTGACAGAGAGTCACCCTGGAATATCCTCCTCTGCATTTGTATCCCTGGAATAACAATTTGTTCTTTATCATGGCTAACTGCAAAATGGTTTGCCTGTTTCAAGGTTGCTGTAATGTAATTGATCAGTGTAGGATGTATCTTATACATGTTTAAGCACTCTTTTATCCATGAATGTGGGATACTGTCAAATGCTTTTTTGTAGTTCATCTATGTCATGCTTAGATTCCTTCCCTTTTTACATTTTTTCGATTATGAATTTATTTAACAACAGATGAGCTTTTGTTCCCTATGACTTACTTTTATTACACTTTTGCTCTATTGCCATGACTGAGTTTTCTTCTAAATGACTATAAACTCTATATCAGTTCCAGTGTACAGTTTATACATCATCGGAAGGCAAATGATTAGTCTATAATTTTTAGGATAGCTCTGCAGGTTTGCTCTTAAGTAGTAGTATTGCTTTTCCTATCGTTAACTAGGCTGGTGTCTGTTCATGGTGCACATATAAATAGTTCTTACTCATGGCTAAATCTTCATGTAAACATGTTAATACTTTAAGCAAGACGGTTGGTACTGCATCTAGGCCTAAGGTTTTCCAGTTAGGAGCTTTTCTTAACTTTGTTTCAATCTCTCTGGCCTTTACTTCATCCCACTTCATATCCTGTACATTTGAACTTCTTATTCTTTCTTTTACTTCTATCCATTTAGCATCTTTGTTATGTTCCATAGGATCTTCATAGATATTTCTCCAAAATGTATCTACTTCTTTTTTTTGTTGGTGTTTCAGTTCTTTTTGCCTTGTTCCCAGTTCTCTAAAAAACAGTTTTGGGTCATCAATAAAGTGTTATTTTGTACTTTTCCTTTATATTTTATCTGCTTATCTTCTAAGTTTTTCTGTCTGTGCTGATATTTTCAGTTTATTATTTGAAACAGTGCATGATAAATCCTGAGTGCTAAAATACTGCACATTGCTGTTATCACATCTATCTTTCTGAGTATTTTTGTTGTTCTGTTCCCACTTCTATACTCTTCTAACAGTGACATTTCTTCTTTTAATTGCTTTATAGTTTTTGCTATTCAGTACTTCATGATGGCGTTCGATTTCTCCCCTCCCTTTCCCTAAGTTGTGTTTTTGTGGTAAGACTTTATCTGTTATTAATTTAGCTGCACAGTAATATATCCTATTTACTTCTGTTATATCACATGAATCTCTATGGACAGTGCAAATTACTCTTTATCAAACTTCCAACTTTTGGGGTTTTATTGACTGTCTTTAGTCTATTTCTTTCACTGATCTTAATATGTCTGTCCATCTCTATTAAAATCAAGCAACTCTTCTCTTAGATCATTTTCTTCTAAACTGAGGGCACATTCTTGTTCGCCATTTCCTGCTGGCATTCTATAGAAAGTTCCAGAGCATCTTCCTGTGCCACATTCTCTTCAGTTTCATCCTGTGTCATCCATTGTTCTTTCATATGGGAACTCACTGGCCTAGCACTCCACAACACTGACTGCATCAGAGTTGCCACAGTTTCCTGTTCCTTCCCTTGCTGTGCAACTCCAGCTGAACATTTGTACTGGTTTCCTATGGAAGGCTCCAAAGTATCTTCATATGGCAAATGATCACGTTTGCTGCTCCATTGGTTTCTCCTTAATTTGGGGATCTATTGGTCTATCCTACTGTGATGTTATCAGAGTTAGATCTTCTACACTAAATCCTTCACTTTACAGGTAATCCATAACCTCAGTTTCTATTACTTTAAATTCTCCATTACTAATCCTCTTTTCTACTTTTCCTCTTTGCTTTCTTATTTTTTGTATTGTAAATTTTTCCCTGCCCAGATGCCTTTGACTGTATTTCTCTTCAAATATCTCTGGTGCTGCTCTTGTCGTATTGATTAGTTTTGCTTTCTCTTTTGCATAAATATCGCACCATATTAAATCTCTCTTTCTTTTCCATGTCCATATTTCTTCTTCAGATGTCTCCTGCTCCCCCTGTTTCTCCTTACTTTGGGGACTCGATGTTCCATCATGCTGTGATATAAACTGTGTTAAACTTTCTACACTAAATCCTTCACTTCACAGGTATTTCTTAACTTCTAGTTCTATTTTTTAACTTCTACTTTACTAATATTCTGTTCTACATTCCCTCTTTGTGATCTTATTTTTTTTATTGGGAATTTTTCCATATCTGAAGCTGGATATCTTTGCCTGTATTTCTCTTCAAATATCTTTGGGGCTGCCTTTTTTGTGTTGATTAATTTGGCTTTCTCCATTGCATAAATATTGCACCATATCAGACCTCTCTTTCTTTACCATGTCCATATTTCTTTTTTATGCCTTTCAAAATTCTCTAGATTTTGTTTATATTTTCATTTCCTCAGTTGCTTCTTTTTATGAATGGCCAAAGGTTTCTTAGTCTATATAATGTCTTTCATAAATCTGTTGTATTAATGAACACAAATTTTTATTAGAAGCTTCTGACAGGTTTTTCTTGTGGAAGTATTTTTTCCTCTAATTTCTGTCTTAATCTTTTTGCATGTCTTCTGTCTGGAAATACTGGGCTTCTTGCATAATAGTAACAATACATAATTTCTTTCTTATCCTCAACAGTCAATTCTATTGTCTTTATGGCTCGTTTTTGGTTTATCAGTTTTTGTGATTCTTGTGGACTGCTATCACTTCCTTCTACAACAGGGGGAACATCCTCCCCCTGGGCCTGGCCTAGTCCCATTGTAGGAATGTTTCCATGTCCTCAGGATTCCACACTGTCATTTTTTCCAGTCCTGGCACCAGTGCGCCTACCAGGATTGGGCATTTGTTTTACCCTGGGTCTTATGCATCAAGCTATCTTTTTAAATTTTTCTCCGTTTTAATTTCTCCAAGTCTTTTGGGTTTCTAATACCATGATGGGAATGGACCCCATTCCTAAGTCAAAGTATGATTAAAGTTTATGAAATTAGTATTGTTTCAGTCTTTGATGTTAGCCAGAAGTGCTGTTCACAGCACTAGCAATGTACCCAGTAATGACTGCTGCAATTCATATGGAGTTACATGTATTGGTAACATATCTAAGTACAATTGTAAATTATTTTTTATAAGACCTGTTGCTTCTACTAGCATTGGAACTGTCTAGTTATCCTTATTCCACACTGTCCTCATTTCTGTCTGCAAATCTTGGCATTTTATGACTTTGTGTATCTCTGTACATAAGACACTGTAGTCACTGGGTGTAGCAATTTCAATGATCAATGCTACTTTTGTTTCCTTTTCATGGACTACTATATCTGGTTTTCTTGCATCTATTTTTGAACTGTTGGTAGTGGGTGATCCCATGTGATATAAACTTCATCATTTTCTATAATAGTTTGTGGCTCACGTTTTCAATGTTTTTCAGCTACGTGCACAATCCACAATGCAACAGTCTTGCCACATTATTATGCCTTTCAGTATGCAGTCCTTCGTCCATTAGTTTATCACAAGCAGTAGCAAGATATGCAACTGTTTCCAGTTCTGTCTTACAAAACCTAATTTGTCTGTTTCTCCCACATGTTCAATGGACTTTGTAAACCAACGTGTACACAGTCCATTATCTTGGGCCACCAATATTAATTAACCTTTCGCCTTTTGGTTTAAATTCACCTCTCCTCTCTCCTTAACCAATCCTCCATTCGATCCTGATCAACAGGAGGTTGTTCCAAAAGTTTTCTATACTTGCAACTATATTTATAAACTTTCCACATTTTTTTTCCTTCTCATTTGATCCTTCACCTTGTATTTCTTTTGTTTTTTTGGCACATTCAGTTGCTGCCTGATTTTTCTCTATTTCTGGTTTGATTTCCATTCTTGCTTGACACTGATATGCTTCTGGAAAGCTAAGCAGGGAAGTAATCTTAGACTTATTCCCCTCATGTTTTAAGATTTTCACTACATTTGGGTTTTGTGAGATCAGCAGATATGTATGCAGTTCCACGACTGCAGAGCTATATATATAAAATTAATGTTGAGGGTGCCCATACCTCCTTCAGAATGTGGAATATATAGTCTTGGTATGCACTGAGTTTTATAAATCATATTTTCCTGTCCAATGTATTAAATGCCTTTCAGGACCAGTCAGTCACTCCAAAAGTAAATATAAGTCAGGACAGGAAGAGCAAATTGTTTTAAAGCTTGGACTTTGTTCCTAAATGTCAAAGCTGTTTTAATATTAAATTCAGTTTTCTAAAATATTCCTTACTAAGCTTTATTCACATTTGATCATACTTTATTGTTGACCCTTCATCAATCCCCAAATATTTATACACTCCTTCTTGCTCAAGTTCTTTTACATCACATTCCTGTCCCAAACTGTTTTCTTGATGCCGCAGCTTTCCTGCTTTAAATGTTGCCTTTGCATATTTATCAAGACCACATGACATTCTTATATCATCTGAAAAAGTTTTGACCACTTGCAGTTGTCCTTTCATTTCCTCATCTAATGAAATACACGGTTTCAAATCAACTGCAAAAAGAAGACAAGCCTTTACGTGTTTTCTGGGAGCCAAATTGTAGCCATGACCTAATCTGTTAAGTAGACAGCATAATGGGTTAAAGACAACACAAAAGAGCAGCAGTGACAGAGAATCACCTTTGAATATCCCTCTTTTGAATTCTTATCCATGGAGTAATAATTTGCCCTTTATCATGGCTTAACTGCAAGGTGGTTTGCCACAGTTTCATAGTCGGTGTAATGTAATCAATCAGTGTCTGGTGTATCTTATATATTTTTAAGCACTCTTTTATCCATGAGTGTGGGATACTATCAAATGCTTTTTTGTAGTCTATCCATGCCATACTTAGATTCTTTCCCTTTATACAGTTCTACATTATGACTTTATTTAACAACAAATGATCCTTTGTTCCATATAACTTTCTTTTTTTACTCTTTTGCTCTATTGCCATGATTGAGTTTTCTTCTAATGACTATAAACTCTGTTGGCATCACTTCCAGTGTGTAGTTTATACATCGTTGGAAGGCAAGTTATTGTCTATAGGTTTTAGGATAACTTGAGGGTTGCTCTTAAGTAGGATTATTGTTTTTCCTGTCATTAATGTGGCTGGTGTCTGTCCGGGGTGTGCATATATATAGTTCTTTACTCATGGCTAAATCTTCATGTAAAGATGTTAATACTTTTAGCCAGAAGTTAGGTACTGCATCTGGGCTTGGAGTTTTCCAGTTAGGAGCTTTTCTTAACTTTGTTTCAATCTCTCTGGCCATTACTTCATCCCATTTCATATCCTGTACATTTGAACTTCTTATTCTTTCTTTTACTTCTTCTATCCATTTAGCATCTTTATGTTCCACAGGATCGTCATAGAAATTTCTCCAAAATGTATCTGTTTCTTTTTTTTTTCGTGGTGTTTCAATTCCTTTTGCCTTGTTTTCCAATTGTCTATAAAATGAGGGATCATCCCCTGCATCAGTTCTTCATTTTGATGTTTGGGAGGGTTGCCGTAATGGTTAGGTTGTTTACCTCACAGAAACAAGGTACAGTGTTTGATTCTCACCTATGAAGAAAACTGACTAGGCTTAAAATTCCTCACAAGGGCAGCTAGCCTAGTATTTACCTATGAACCTATGATTGTTCAAAAGAGCCACTGAATAGTCAGGGTCTTCTTGTAAACCTTGTGTTATATGTGGGGAAAGACACAAAAGTTATGTTCTCAGCATAACAATAGATCCATGTTGTCTTCTTTTCATCTGGTTCAACATGTGGGTAGTCGGATCTGTCCAGATCTGACCTTGGCACCTTGTCCAAAAACTTTGGATCTGACAGCTCTGACTCCTCCCCTACCCACAGTTCTCCTGTCCTGCCTGAACTACCTCAGATCAAGTTTGCTAACAAACCATAAAAAGTTATTATGAGTATATCTATATAAAGATATGTATCCATTTACACAAAAGTACAAATAGAAGAAATAAACACTAAAAAATGTTTGAGACAAATGGGGTCAAGCAGGGTCTACATGAGATCTGGCTACTCCCTAAAACCAGTTTGGTAGGGGAAGGCAGGAAAGAGTTGAACCACACAAAAAAAAACACAACACTGACTGTTATGGTAAGTATGCAACTTTTGTATCCGATGTTGTCTTTTTCATCTGATCCAACATGTAGGACAAATTCCCAAGCTACTCAATGGGTGCCTGGGTAATCTCAAGGAAGGATATTCCTGAGAATGGCAGAACCAAATGGGTGCCTGGGTGATCTTAAGGAAGGATATTCCTGAGAAAGGCAGAACCAAAAGATATGCGCATCCTGGACTGTGAATTTAATTTATAGTGAGTTACAGAGGCATGAGTTTCTGCTGCACTTACTTATGTCACTTCTTATACAAACTCATCTAGCAGTGGCTGTAGAGGCTGCCATTGCTTTTGTAGAATGCGCTTTAGGCTTTGATTGTAAAGGCATACCTAGCTGGCTTATGGACAAAGGAAGTGCAGTTCGCTAACCATTTCAAAACTGTAACTTTAGAAACAGACTGACCCAACTTTTTCTTGGAGAAGGATATGAATAACTGGTCTAATTTCCTGAAGGTCCTGGTATGGTGGAGGTAAAACCGGAATTGTCTGTGCATATGTTCCCTTTTATTTGAGAAATTGGGAAAGAAAACTGGCAAATCAATTTCTTGATGAAATTTAATTCAGAAGCCACTTTTGGAAGAAAGGAAGGGTTTGTTCTCACCAATACTCTATCTTTATGGAAGACCAGGAAGGCAGCCTTACATGAAAGTGCCTGAAGTTGTGACACTCATTTGGCACATGTAATGGCAGCCAAAAATATGGTCTTCCAGGGCAAACATTTCATATCCATGGATACTACAGGTTCAAAGGGCTTCTGAATTAAGGACAGTAGCAAAATTGTGATATCCCAGGGAGGGACTGGATCATGAACTGTAGGCCTTTATAAGAAAGTACGCTTTAAAAATGCTTTTGAGATCTTGAGAGAAGCAATGAAAGTGTTGTTGAATGCTACTTGGAAGTTTGAAATGGCTGCAAATTTAACTTTAACTGTCGGATAACTTGGCACAGACATGGAAAGTTCGGAAAGAAATTCTAGGATTTTTGGAAGTGATGCTGAGAAAGGGTCTAGACTGTTAACAGATGCCCATATGGAAAAGCGTTTCCATTTGCTCTTATAAGTCTTTTTTGTATAACTCTTTTGAGAGGAGATTATAATTTGTACTACTGAGAAAGAAAATCTAGCAGCTCTGGCAACTGTTAGAACTGGAGAAATCATGCAGTTAGTTTTAGAGTCTGTAGCTCAGCTCCAGCAGCGACATCACGGAGGGGGGTGTGAGGATATCTGGGAAGGGATCCAGCATGCATGGTGTGTAAGCTAATTGAGGCCAAAGAAAAGGGAGCCATAGCTGTTGAGGCCAGAAGGGGGCAATGAGGATTACTTTGGATTTTCACTCCATTGTTTTCTGGATGAGTTTGAAGATAAGAGGAATGGTGGGAAAGGCATAAAGGAGACCTGGGGACCAAGGACAGATTACAGCATCTCTCATTAACTGACCATATGGATAAATGAGGGCAAAGTAACTTCTGCATTTGTTGTTTAGGTGAGAAGCAGAGAGGTTGCAGCAAGGTTGTCCCCAATGGGTGAGGATCTTTGATGCCACTGATTCATTGAGAGACCACTCGTGAGGCAGTAATATTGTTCTGGTCAGCTTGTCCACTAGAATGTTGGAATTCCCAAGTATATACGTTGATACTAGAAGGCAATTCAAAGACATCACCCACTGCCAAATGCTCAGAGTTTCTCGGCAAAGAGATGTGGTTCCACCTTGTTTGTTGTTGTACCAAACTGCTGACATGTCTGAATATATGGCAATCATGTACTTGGGTAGATGGTCCTGAAGTGTCGGCAACATAAGGAAGACTACAGTTATCTCCAAGACATTCATGTGAAGGTTGGCCTCTAAAGGAGACCACATTCCTTGGACTGTTCTCTCTTTGAAATTCCCCCCAACCCAAGAAGGGAAGTGTCTGTAATCACTGTGGCCTTGGGTATCGGAGAAGAGAAGTGTCTGCCCACAGTGACTGAGTAGGATGAAATCCACCACTGGATAAGGTTCTTGCAGATCTGTATGAGACAAATTTTGCAGTGAAGGGGATGAATTCTCTGGGACCAATGTACATTTAATGTCCATTGTAAAACTCTCATGTGATATCTGGCTGAGGGAACAATTACCATGGAAGAAGCCATTAGAACTAGAAGTTTTATTGTCAGTCGAGCTTTGGGGTGTGGATGATTTATTACCTGAAGATCAACTGATGTGATTGATCTGATCCATGCTGAGAGTAGCTTTGTTATTTGACGTACAGTGTCCATCTGCACCCTATGAATTCTAAGCATTGAGTAGGCTATAATGTGCTCTTCTTTACATTGATGGAAATACCCAGGGCACACAATAGTTCTAGCAGGAGTGACTGGTATGATAGAAGTAGATCCCTGGAAGTAGCAGTAAAAAGCCAATCATTCACATATAGGAATACTTGGATCCCCTGAAGCCTAAGAAAGGCTGTCACAGCTGCCGTTATCTTGAACACCAAGGGGGCTGTGGTAAGATCGAAAGGTAGCGCTCAAAATTGGAAGTGATTGGCGCCCAACCATAAACAGAAAATCTCACTTCTGCCTCTGAATCATTCTTTCTGAGAAGAGGCAAATTAGACTGTATTGTGACCATCTGGAATTTTGTCTGTTTCACAAATTGATTTAATTTGCTGAGATCCAAAACTGGTCTCAGATCCCCTGTGTTTTTTGGAAGTAGAAAAAACCTTGAGTGGAATCTACATTCTAACTGGTCTTGAGGACTGGCTGGATGACTCTTTTGACCAGCAGCATCTGAACTTTTATTGCTGCAGATTCTGATTGGGTGGAATCTTTTGTCTTATTCATGGGGTCTCTAGAAAAGGAACTGTATAACCTCTGGAAATGATTCTTAGCACCCATGAATCTTGAGTTATGTATTGACAGGCTAGAGAGCGTAAGGTGAAGTGTCCCTCGACTGCCTCCAGAATGCAGCAGCTGGGAAAGATTTCTTTGTGACTGGACCATGGAAACCTTGATTTTACAGACCATCACTGCTTCTGGGGTTACAGCCCATGGAATTACCACCACCTTTTCATCTGGGAGGCCTGTCCCCAGAAGTGTCCTGGTAAAAGCCTTGAGAATTTTTGAACCACACTTTTCTTTCCCCTAACTGATTCCTGGAGAAGGATCTCTCAGGATCTGAAATATGGATTCCAATGGCAGACAAGGTCTTACTGTCCTGTTCACTTCTGGTAACATATCATTCACTTTCAGTTCAAACAAAAAGGAACAGTCATAAAGGACATTGATGAAGGACATTCTGAAGCTTTCTGCAAAGTTGCACAGCCACATTCTGGCATGACAATGCATTGCAATGCCAGTAGTGGCTGCACAGGCTGCACCATCTACTGCACTGGAAAGCAGTCTCATGGGCACATTCGCAGTAGATGGTAGGGTTGACAACTGGGACTCCACAGTTTTGGGGATGTGCACCTGTAGATTAACCACCAGATAATTTGAAAGTTACTTTATGAAATCACACTGGAAACATGTCAAGTGAGCCATATAATTCAGTGCATAAATACAGAAAGTGGATGAAGCATAATGTCGATTTCCTCATTCTGCATATAGCCCTAGACTCCCTGTTAGAGGATGAACAGAGGAACCCTATTTGAACAGTTTTGTTTTTTTGTGGCTGTTGCTACCATCATGGCATCTACCAGGGGACCTTTTATTTATTTATTTTTATTTATTTTACATTTGTTGACCGGGCTAGTCCAACTGGATATATGTCCACTTTCAGTAAAGGCCCGGGGAGAAAAGCTCCACAATCACAGTATTATTTACAGTAAGTGATATTTTATAAATGCAGGTACATTACAGATTTTTGCCATTCATTTGATTTCTGCTTACAAAATCGTAGTACATATCAGCTATGGTTAGTCCTACAAAGAAACCTCTAGTAAAACTTTTTAAACTGTAAAATCACACTCTCTTTATTGGCAGCAGAAAAGTAACTAGCTCATACAAGTATGGTGATTAGTACCGAGAGATAATTGAGGTAGTTAGTCAGTGTTAGCACAGGGGCATATAACCACTGTGATTTAATGTATTGTTTTAGTTTGATTTTAAATAGAGTTATTGAGGAAAGGAAGGTTAGGTCACTGGGGAGGGAGTTCCAGGTTTTACCAACAGTGTTATAGAGAGCAGAGAATCACCAGCCAAATTGTTAGTTTTACCTATTTGTACAAGTAGTTTATTTGATGAGCAAACGGCCTTGAGGTTATTATAGGGGGTGATAAGGTTTGTAAGTATTGGTGTGTTAGGCTGATACAGGATCTTGTGGGCAACTGTTAGTTAAGTGGGTACGGGCAATAGTAGACCTGGCTAGGGTCAGAAAGGGTTTGATCCTGTAGACGGAACTTAATTTTTTGTTGATTGTTTTTATAGTACTGTTAATATGGGAATCAAAGGTAAGGTTGTTATCTATTAGTATCCCAAGTAGTTTTGTAGTAGGATCAAGAGATATGATAGTACCACTGCTTGATGTAACAGTAAAATTAAGTAGGAAGGCCCTACGGGTGGGAGTGAAGAGCAGTAGTTTGGTTTTTTGGGGGTTCAAGATGAGACATCAGTGTAGAAGCCATTTCTCAACTGTATTAAACACGTTTTGGGTTAGGGACTGTAGGTCTGATGAAGAAGTGGCTGAGCATATTAACGTGGAATCATCCGCGTATTGGATACAGGTAGCCTGAGGTATTATAGAATGTAGGTCATTTATAAAAATAGAAGACAGGAAAGGACCTAATATGGAGCCTTGAGGAACACCAAGGGCAATTGAGAGGTGTGAAGATAAGTTGTTCTTCCATAATACAGCCTGCTGGCTGTTGTTTAATTAGGATTGGAACCATTGTATAGCCAGTGCCTCTAGTGACAGGTTTTTGAGTATATTAATGAGTAAATGGTAGTTAACCATATTGAAGGCTTTTGATAGATCAATAAAGAGGGCAGAGGATAGTGTCATTATTGCGATTTTTATTAATACAGTCAGGAAAGGATAAAAGAGCAGAGGTGGTGCTATGAAATGGCCTGAAACCATGTTGGTAGTTACCTAGTAAGTTGTTTTCTAATAGGTATTTTAACAGTTGTTTATGAATACATTTCTCCATGATTTTTGCCAGTGGAGATAATATGGCAATAGGTCTATAGTTTGATAATTCATTGGAGTTACCACCTTTATGCAGGGGGATAATATGTGGAATTTTCCAGATTGATGGGATAGTTCCTTCAGTAATAGTTCTATTAATCAGGATGGATATGGGGGTAGGCTATGGCTTTTGCAGCTTTTTGCAGGTATTCTGCAGGTAGGTTTGCAGAGAGGGTAGTAGATTTAAGTTTTTGAATCAGTGTGCAGACAAGGGATGTGGGAACAGGGTGAAAGTGAAATGATGGGAATGTGTTAGAGATGAAGGTGGTCGAAGATGAGGTGTCTGGGGATAGTTGATTGGCAAAAGATTGAATGGTCTCTGTGAAGAAAGTGTTATGTTAAAGGTATTGGCTATTTGCTTGGGACTACTGTGATCAGAGCCTAAAGGGGTGGGTGTGGCTGAGCGACCTGGGTGTAGAAGTTTATTGATGCCTGACCAGAAATTTTGTGGTTTGTTTTGGTGGGTTTGTTGGAGATGAAAGAAAAAGTTTATTTTGTCCAACTGTATGACTTTTATGTTTCATTTCTTAGCTGTCCAAACTTTAATTGATCTGCAGGGCTTTTAGTAGTATGATGGTTGGCCCAGACTTTGTTTCTAAGGTGGATTTTTTGTTTAGTAGCTTTAGAAAGCCATGGGGCTGATTTTATTCTAGTTCTAATTGTACGTGTTGGTGCATGGTAGTCAAGAGTGGCTAAGAATTTAGAATTGAAGTATTTAACTGCTTCTTCTAAAGGTAGGTGTTTCAGGGGTGACCAATCACATGCCTTAAGTTCTTTTGAAAGCTGTCAGGGTTAAAATCTTTGTTGGTTCTTACTGTCCTATAGGGAGTGGGTTTGTAATGTCACTCATATCTGATTAAGAAGGTGAGTGAATGGTTGCTTATATCTTCGGGGAAGGTCCCTACTTTGTAAGTTTGGTGATGGCTATTTATGAGAATCCAATCTAGGGTGCTTTCCTTGTTATTAACTTTATTGGTCCTTGTGGGGTATGTAATGGTTTGAGTAAAACCGTATAGGTTAATATGAGTAGAAGGCTGTTCAGAGGTACAGCTCTTCCAGTTGATATTAAAGTCACCGAGTACTATGGTTTCTTGTGGATAGGTTGTGGAAAGCAAACCAAGGATATCCTCTAGGGTGTTAGTGTTATTGCCTGGGGGAAGATAAATACAGATGATATAGAGAGATTTACATTTATTAAGCTGAATCTTGGAGATAAGGATTTCTGCATTACTAGTTAGTGGTGGTTTAGAGTTTATAGAGGTCACCTGTAAACCAGATTTATATAGAATAGCTACTCCTCCACTCTTTTTAGCTTTACGGTCTAGTCTCAAGATATTATATCCGGGTAGAATAACCTCATTGTCTTGTGTTGATGCCTTGAGCCATATTTCAGTGAGACATAGGATGTCAAATGAATGTACATCCATGAGAGCATGTAAGTGGGCAACTTTGTTATTTATGCTCCAAATATTAAGATGGGCTATTAGGAGTGAGTTAGAGGGTCTAGTGAGCAATTGTGTGTTGGCAGGAGTTGGAATGTGGGGTTCTGTAGTTGTGGTAGAGTTTGGGCCTGGATTTGGGTGGATATCACCATCTAATAAGGAGTGTACTTGTATTCTCAGTGCAAGTTTTAGAAATTTAGATATTAGGTTCTGGAGTTTCCTAGCTCTTGAACTATTGACTTTAATGTGAGTCAATCTATGATATTTAGCTGGTAGGTAGTTTGGTGTGCTGGATATGTTTGTATGGCTATGAGAAACTACAAGTGTAGGTGTGGAGATTTGCCTTATGGGGTAATGGAATCCTAGGCAGTTAAGGTGTTTGTAGAATGTAAGTAGGTAAGGTATGGATAGAAAAGGTAGGAGTGAGACTAAGAGTAGGAACTTAAGGAGTGGTGAGGTAGATGCAGGTGGCATACTGGACGTATTATATATAGGTTATTGTATAAGGATAAATACTGATTGTGTACTTTAAGGACTAGTGGAAGTTAGGTTATATACCTTTAATGAAGTGTTTCCTGTGGTTGGTTGTATGGATGGGGGTTGTGGTTAAGGTGTATAAATGTAGAAGCACTGGGGGTGGGTGGGAATTGGGGGCAGGGTAGGGGAGCGGAGTGAGCCCACAGGGTGAACTGAGCCAGTAGAGCCAGTGAAGAACTAAACTCTAGGAAAACAATCAGTGGAGTGCTGACTGCCAAGGTAAGTTTAGGGGAGATAATATGCAGGGCAGTTGAGTGATGTACAGTAAAAAGATATATTGGCACTGCAAGAAAGATAATTATAGAAAAACCTGGATGCCTGAAAGTTGTATTTTAAGATAGGTAGATGCTTAAGGAAATAGACCTAGGAAGAGGGTGCCACCTAATGGGCAAAGGATATATTGCAACCATGGCTACTTGCAGGGCTAGCTGGTCTAGAGGTAAAAGGAGGGAAAACAGGAGGTATATGCAGAGGCTGTAAGAGGGGAAGGTATGGAAGTTGGAAGAAGGGAAGGTTTTGGCTGCTGGCTAGGGAGTATACATTAAGAACTTGGAGAATTTAAACAAATTTATTCTTTACACACAATATTCATAGTAAACATACTTTCTTGTTTCCTTGAGAGATTGATGCTCAGGGAGAGGTTTGGCTGCATTCCTTAGCTTAAGGAAGAGACAGCAGTGTTAGACAGGGCAATTTCCCAAACCCTAGTGCAGGACAGGCAGGTTGGAGAGACAAGGTATGGACAGCAGAGAGCCAGGGACGCTCAGCAGCCGAGAGTTAGTCCAAGAATTAAAGACCTTTAGCCAAGAACTTCCTAACCCTTGAAGCAGCTAAAATTCTGTTTTTTTACGGATGGGTTCTGTCAGACTGGGTTCCTTTCAAGCTTTTTAATTAAGAAGGTAGACTAGCAGGTCAGAAGAAGGGACCGCCCAAGAAGTTGGAAGGGCCAGAATCAAAGGCTTTGAGAAACACCAACTCTTTGGAAGAAGGGGCTTCAACGGACCATCCCCCACACTGTTACATCAATTCTAGTACATTTCCAAAAGAGATGTCTTGGGAAGTTGATCTTGGAACCCCTTCTCCCTCATCTAAGTCGGTGTCTTTAGTGACAGACTTAGGAGAGGAGTCAATATGCTTCCGTTTACAAGCCATTTTCTGGAGAATGTGCTTTGTGACCCCCAAGGAGGATAGATGAGGGACTTAAGGGGTGAGTACTCTTGAAAGCCTAATGGAACCATCTGTCCTTGCCTAGTAGAATGAGAGAAGGAGGAGTATAGTCTTCAAAGAGGGTCTGGATGGATCAGAATTTACCAGATGGCTTGGTCCAGCCAGGACCCTCTCCACAGCCTCAAAAGCTGACGCAGCCACTGGAGCCAAAGAAGAGCCTGCCAAACTGGAAAGGATGGGAGCCCTCAAGTATCCGACAGCTTGTAAAATTAGATTTAAAAGATGCTTACCATCACATCCCTTTGATATATTGTTTAGTTTTCTGTTTCTTTTTGACAAAAAAAATTGTGCCAAAAATTATCTTAATGGCAGTAACAGTTTCCTCAGGGATGGGCATAATATTTCCCACTGAGAGGACCCCAACAGCTGCAGAGATGTGGCTAACTCCTGGTATATAGTGGCTGAAAAGTGCTAAACCACAGAGATCCTGGATAAAAGATGAGTGGTCGTGAGGAACAAGCTATGGTCACAGCAGTCACCCACCTATGGCCTGAAGCAAATTGTTGGCCTGCTATGGTAGCAAATGCTGCTTAACTTTTTATTTTTGTGACTGGAAGAATAACTGACCATGGAACTGGTAGTTTGTTCTACAGTGAAGCCAAAAATAGTGCTCTTTCCCAGGTAAAACAAGAAGTATGCACCTGTAAAATATTAAAACTGTTTTTAAAGTCACATTTTTCACACAAAAACACAGTAAAAAGCACTTTAAAACACTTAGCCCCAAAAATGGAAAATAAACACAAATTCTCCACAGAAAAATGTGTTTTAATCACTTTAAACACCTTTTAAAACTGGCAGAAAAAGTAAGCTCCTGTTTTACAAGTACAGTTAAGTCCAGTGACAATCTGTTAAAGCACAAACTCCTAGCTTAAAAATAACATAACCTTCCTAAACAGAAAGGTACAATAAAATACCATTTTTTTAAGCGGAAGATTCTTCCCTAAAGGTAACTTATCTGCTTGGCAATGGAACAGCACAAGCCAACCACTGATCCTCTAAAGCCCGTAGAGGAGGGCTCTCTTCAGCAGCAGGAAAGCCCTGAAGGACTTGACGTCCAAACTTGACTTTGTAGTCAGATCAAGCTGACTGACAGTTTAGGCATGTCAGAAGGTGCTCTGAAGCTTTAGAAGCTGGCTGGCTGTTATTCCTTGGCAGGATATAATCCATATAGCTAAGGTTACCGCGGCACTGATCAATATGATGAACATTAGTATCTCCCACCAGTTAGTCATTTGAATATTTTGACACCCATAGATAGCCATTCTTACAAACCAGCTTGCTCTTCATATTTTGTTCCTTGTGTAATATTCTGTTGCTGCTTCCTGACCAATTTGTTGATCGTCTCACTGCTCATTGTAACTCACTGCAGTTGTTATATTTCTACTAATTCCACCTGAGCTTGTAGGATCTTACTACAACATTCCTGAGGTGCTACACAAAGGTTTGTGGCACCATCCAAAACTAGCACCGCAAAAAGAGGTCACCTAACTTACATACCCAGCTGTTAGGGCTGCTTGGATATAACATTATACATAGAAATGCATTAGACATAGGTGACTCCATAGTGAGACACACATACACCACTAACTAGACTGAGCAAGGAAAAAGGTGATGTCAGCTGCCTCTCAGGTATCAGGATTCAGCAGTTAAGTCACTCAAGTTTTACCCAGCTACACATACAACAAGGCTATGGTGCACAATGGAATGAATGATTTGAGACATAGATCCTGGGATTATATAAAGAGATATATGATGAAGCACTCTGAATCTGGGTCCGAGGCTGGTATGAAGCTTGTCTTGAGATGTATCCTTATCTCAATGAAGATAATGCCACAGTATAAAACAAAAAATAAGTGCTGCCATCTATTAGTTTAATTATGGGTGTCAATCAAAGTAGGTCAAATATGTATCAGCACGGAAGGAGACAATTACAGTCCTTGCTGTCCTCTTCATTTCCCTGTATTGAGCAAAACTTTCTCCAGCCCCATAGTATCCTTTTCAGGCAATGTTAATTTCCTTCATCTACCACCTTACTCAAACCTAATCAAAACAGTATAAAAGTACTACTCAATCCTGGAAGCCTCAATAAGAAAGTACACTCCTTAGATGTCCTAACTAAAGAAAACTCTGACTTCTGTGTTGTTATTGGATTGTTTTTTTTTTTCACTGCAGTGATAAACACACCCAACTACTGTCTTCAGTACCTACCAGTTACTGTGGCTCTTCCTGAAGCTAAAATTAATAGTTCTATGGGTCCTAATAATGTGCTAGACTGCTTCCTTGCAAATAGGAAGCTCTGTCTCAATAACTCACCACTAAATCTATTCAATCTCTCAACTAGTTTCATGCTGGAAGTGTGGAGAGCAACTGTGGTTGCCCTTCCACAAGGGAGGACCCACCACTGATCCAAACATCTATAGACCAAAAAGCACTACCATCCTTATTTGTAAGGCAGTGAAGCCCATCAACAAGGAGTTCATAAAGAAAGACATTGGTAGCTTAAAATCCTACAACCTGATTTTGCTGCTAAATTTTAAAAAATGTCTTTGAAAAAGTCACTGATGGAGACAGATCCTGTCGAAGGGCTTCAATACCATTATCAAGAAATTAACTAAATCTAAACCTTGACCCCACTGATAGTGAAATGGCTAACTGACAGAACCAGATCAAACAAAACTGGGGACCATTTGCCTCTAAGTGACTCACTGCTAATGGGATCCCAAAACTCAGAACTATGGCCACGTTTACTTGATATTTATTTCACTAATGTTAAAGCGGATGTCAGAAGCCTGAGACTGACCACTTTTGCTGATGATTATATGCAAACTTGGAGCTTTCATCAGCTCTCTAGGTGACTAGCAATACTCCAAGAGGGTTAAATGTACAAACCTATGCAGTCAGGACCATGGTCTAAAGATAAATGTTAAAAACTGTAGCATCATGGTCTCTGGGAAATAAAAGCATCCATGTGTACCTACCACATGCACTGTACTTCACTCAAACCTGACCCAGCCAAACCATGACACTTTTGAACATAGTTAACCTTCCTCTAACCACTCATTAGAGAATATTTCCACCCAGCCCATCTGATTGTCAAAGTTATATCTTCTAGGTCCAAGGAAATTATCATTCCTAATTCTTCTTCCCTTATTACTCTCATAGTGGAATATAAATGCTCCCTCTGGTATCTGTCTGTCCAAACAGAAAAGCCACCTTGAAAAAAAAAAACAGCTTTCTCATTAAAAACATGCTTGCAGGAAAATGTTTAAACTTCACAATAAGCAAATAAATATGTCAATGTGATGCACCCCTTATATAAATACAGATATAACTGCTACCATGTGCAGTACTAAAATTCAAATTCTATGTGACCAGACAGCTTGCCTCTTAGGTTTTCCTTGACTCTCCATAGGAAACTAACTAAATGCATATCAGTTATGTTAAAAATATATATTAGCATTTAAACAAATTCCTTATCTGTGGTGAGAGGCTGTAGTGGTACCAGTCAACAGAGAGAGTCACATCAGTCTGAAACAATTTTAGGCCATAAGTACAACCAGCGCTCTATGTCAAATCATAGAGAAAAGTCACAATGCATAATATCCTGCATGACACAGTGGACCTACTTCTAATAGATATGGAACACAATGGGTCTGATAAGGGAAAAAGTTTATCTTTGTGTGCCTTTTGGCATAATATGAAGAAGTGGTAGAAGCTGCTGAAAGGCAGAAAGTCCTTATATTTAAGCTTGCTAAAACTTTTAACATTCTTTTGCATAAAAGAATAACTAAAAATCTAAAAAGGATTAAACAACAATCCATACACAATTCCTTAAGTAAAACACTATTTAAACAATAGGATGTAGCAAGTCATAGTGTTGGGCTAGTTTTCCATATAACTGCCTACTGGAGCATTTTGGACTGTTCTTCTGAAATGCAAAAGTGGGAAATAGGCTTCTTCTTCTTTTTCTTTCGGCTGTTCCCATTAGGGGTCGCCACAGCAGATAATCTGTTTCCATTTCTTCCTGTCCTCTGCATCTTGCTCTGTCACACCCAACCACCTGCATGTCCTCTCTCACCACATCCATAAACCTTATCTTAGGCCTTCCTCTTTTCCTGTTACCTGGCAGCTTCATCCTTAGCATCCTTTTCCCAATATACCCAGCATCCCTCCTCAGCACATATACAAACCAACGCAATCTCGCCTCTCTGGCTTTGTCTCCAAACCGTCCAACCTGGGCTGACCCTCTAATACACTTATTCCTAATCCTGTCTACCCTCGTCACACCCAGTGCAAATCTTAACATCTTTAACTCTGGCACATCCAGCTCTGACTCCTGCCTTTTTGTCAATGCCACTGTCTCCAACACAGATAACATAGCTGGTCTCACTACCCTCTTGTAGACATTCCCTTTCACTCTTACTGGTACTCATTTGTCAAAAATCACTCCTGACACTCTTCTCCACCCAAATAGGCTATGAACGCTTAAATATTCTGATGACTGCAAAATGGGTAACATACATACGTCAAAAAAAAAATGTTGGAGTTCTCCAAGACAGTCTGCAAAAAAACACACTTGGCTCAGTAGTAATACTTTCTGTCCTCCCTACACCATCTTACACATGTGCTACCCCCACAAAAGCACTAACCCCAGCTCTACACTTTATGGTACTAAGTACCCTTCCCTTAACAGTACCTCTACACAAGACAAACATATAAGCAAGCCACTACCCAAACACAACACACCGCTATCCCCCCTCCCTGGCCTTTATTCTAACCCTAACTGACACACACACACACACACACACACACACACACACACACACACACACACACACACACACACACACACACACACACACTCTCTCTCATGCACTAACCCCAGTGCTGAAACTTTGTAAATAATGAAAACTTTCAGCATAACTTACCACTTCCACTAAACTTACAGCCAACAAAACAGAATCCAGTAATTCCACCAGTCAACAAAACCTTCACTTGACAAACATCACCAACCATAAAAGTTGTTCCACAAAAGTAAACTGTGACTAATGAAATTGTTTTCCTATATAGCAGAAATAGAAAATATCAATTATTAAGGCAGTCTGACTACTTGACAATCATTGTGTCATAAGCCTGATAACTGAACATATAAAATTATAACGGATGAAAGATGTGTGAGACTTCTCTAAGTACTCCCGTTTCTCTCCACCTCCTAAAAACATGCTGGTTAAAGGTTGTAGGAAATGTATCTGCATACAGCTATTTTGCCTAACTCTTGTTGTGTTATCTCTACCCTTACAATGCAGCACGGCACTCCTTCAAAACAAATGCAACTTTCTGTTCTTTAAATTAGGTTAAGAGATTTTTTTTAACTGAGGAACAAATATTTTTGTGCATTATATTGCCTCACTTGTTATGCTATTCCTTGATTTTGCTACATCATAGCATACTACCACTACATCACAGCCACAGTTCTTGAGCATTACAAATTATTAGTTGTGCTGTGCATTAGACTACAGCACATCTGTCCATAACGATGTTACTCTTAAAACAGTACCTCCAAGTGGATCACTATCCTAATTGTTATAATCAGCTATGTGCACTGATAATGTTTCTCTTCCTCTCTGCAAGAAAGGCAGTGAAGAAAAGTTCCTCAACACTCTGCTTGTCTATTACAGCAGCTGTTGATATCACCAAGACTAAGGACTGTCTGTGTAAGATTACTGGCAGTAACTGATAAGAAAAACTACATATTTCCCTGTGCATATGCTATGTCAAACAGCCAGAAACAAATTCCTCTGCCCAAACATGCAAGAGGATAATATTAAAAACTATATGTTGGCTTTCCTTTCTTTTCATTTCAAGACAAGGGAACTACAGTTTTATAAAGGACAGACTCTGTCATACTGAAACAATAACTCAACTCTGATATTTCTTTTCTCCTTAAAGTAAACTGCAAGTAAGGATGGTCTTTTCCTTTAACACATTAACTAAATTACAAATGGTATGGTAACATGTAATTTGATTTCAAAAATCACCCTCTACAATATTTTGCTTTCCTGTTTTAAGTGGAAAGCACATAGAAGATAATCTTTGAACGCCTTCCTACTTTTACATAGGATGTTATTTTAAAAAAAAGTTTACATTTTCTGGCAGCCATTTAATGTGTTTTCTGTTTTTGTTTTTTAGCTAGAACTGATGCTCGAAAAGCATTATTCAATGTGCTATTTTTAAGAAAAAGAAAGAAAGAAAGATTTGCATCCTGTTCACCTGCGTTTGAACAACTAAACTACACAAAACTTTGGGTTGGGAACCGAAGACCACATAAATCCTTTACAATTTTAAGTATAAAAATCCTGCTTTATTGATTAGAACTGCATCTGGTCATATGACAAAAACATCTAACCATTTTTCACTTTGAAACTTACTGCTAAGTTACGGTTTAGTTGATCTTATCTGTAGAATGCATTTGGTAATCTCCAAGTGTAGTACTTCGCAGGATGCGCAGTAGCAAAACCCGCCCCGAACACGCCTCCTGCCCAAACGCGCATGAATATTTATTTGTTCCTGCTTTACAATGAGTAATTGTAGCGTTTTTACAGTAGTACAATGTACAGTATTGTGTACAGATCTTACCCTTTTTACAGTATTACACCGTACCGCTAACTGTCGGAACACACGGAAAATCAATAACAGTTACATTTCATATAAAGAATTATGAGCCATTCAGGTAAATGTGTTTATTGGATCAGTGTCTGTGTTCTTCATTTGGATTAATGATTTTCTGGACAGTAGTGACTGAAGATGTCAAAGATTATAGACTTTTAGTGAAAAACATAAAACTGTTTGCATTTGTAATAATGGGGAAAAAATTCTGGTCCGGGAACACATTAAAAAGTTATCAGTTTATGAAAATGTAAGTCTGGTAATAGGAAAGTAAGTTAATAAGTGATTCCTATTTCAAATGGGCAGTTGATCGAGTAAGTAGTTTTTTTGTTGCAATGATACTGTGTTTAGCCACATTCGGTCGTGCTGATTTTATGGTAAGTGTTTTTCCTAAAGCACTTTAATTAGTGGTACAGTGTAGGGTGTCATATGCAGCCATTCCCATCTACTGGAAAACTGAACTTTCATCGTAGTTAGTATTAGGAGCCGATCTCTTATGACGGCCTATTTGCTGCTAAAGTGTGAGTTTAACTGTAACCACTTTTTTCTGTATTTCTAGCGTACGGGCTGGATTTCAGTAACTATGGTATGAAGGGCAAAAAGGGAAAAACGTGCTTAATTGTATAGTAATAGCTTATATTACGCTTTTGATCAATTTAAAAAAAAATGTCACCTTAAACTAGGCAACGAACCTTGTCCGTTAAACTGTTTTATCCAGACGTAACTGAAACGAAAGAACAAATTTTTTGGACAGAACAATTTTTTTATTGGATCTTACCCTTTTTACAGTATTACACCGTAATAATGTGTTAAACATATAACTCAATTTCTTGAGTTACCGATGGAATAACAGGTGTTTCTGTAACATGTCAATCAGATGTACGATGACCTGCCAGTCACTGTGGACATGCCCTAACCTGCGCAGAACCGCCCGCGAGGTACTACACTTGGAGATTACCATGCATTTAATATTGATTTTTTCATTTAGACATAGAAGTTAGTCGACTTCCAACTTTAACTGCTAACCCCACCTCCCTAATTTCAAGAATATATTCAAATTCGCCTCCATGTTTGTCCTGGTCAACACAATCCAGTACAAAAGTTGAAATCTCCTTAAGACTGAATACAGCACAACACAGCATGTCTAAAAGTACAGTTGTGTAAAATCTTACCATAACGGTAGATGTCCTTAACTTCACTGCTACAGTATTCAAAACATATGGGTTCCCTTGCCACAGAAGCCCGACATCTGGCCAGTCTACTAAAGACTCCTGTTATTTTAAAGGTATGCCAAACATCACCAAATGCTCCCTGCATAATGTAGTGCATATAGGTGATGTTCAGGCCTACCAACAACAGAACTGACTGCTCCAGTAGGAACACCAGTCCAAGGAACCCAAGAGGTAACGTGTACATCCAGAAAGGTAAAGAACTAGGGGGATGGAGGGAGTGAGTGAATACTGCAGCAATGAAGGCAAGGACATCTACCATTATGGTAAGATTTTACAAAACTGTGCTATGTCCTTACATTCACTGCTGCAATATTCAAAACATATGGGAGAGTGCCAAAGCTCAAGAGGAAACCTGGGAGAAAGAAAGGGCAGAAGAGTCCCCTAAAAATCCATGAAGAACTGAACTAGCAAAATCAGCCCTATCTCTTGAGATACCATCCAACTTGTAGTGCTTGGTAAAGGTATGCACAGAAATCAATGTAGCTGCTTCAAGAATAGAATTAGCTTCTAAACATTTGAAAAAACAATCACCAAAAAGAGCCACCACTCTAGGAGAATTGGCCTTAATTGAAAAAGGAAGGCTCTTGCCATGAAAGGTGTAACAAAAGGAAACAGCTTTAGAAATTCAAGAAGAAATAGTTTGCTTGGAATACAGTAAGTCCCAAAGATCTGGGATGAAAAGAAAAAAAAATAAATAACTGATCAGATTTACCCTTAGTCATATCCAAATAAAGCCTATATTGTCTATGCATGTTCAAAGTATGCAGTATCCCTCTCACTGTCAGTTTGCTGAGAGAGGAAAACGTAGGCAGATTAATAGACTGATTAAGTGATAGCTCATTAACCACCTTTGGTATAAAAAAGGGTTAGTGCACAAGGACACTGTCATCATGAAAAATCAAAAAAGGACAAGCCATAAGGGTCTGCAACTCAGACACCCCTCTGGCAGAAGTAATAAAAGAATAGTCTTCCTGGAACTATGTTGCAAGGAAGCTGAAGCAGTGGGCTCAAAAGGAGTCTGAGTCATCTTCTCCAAAACAAAATTAAGATCCCAGGGAAGAGGAACAGACTTCCTGGGAGGTCTAATATTAAGGACACCTTTAAGAAACTGTTTCACCTCAAATCTAGTAGCTAAAGGAAGAGAAAAAGGCAGACAGGCAGAGGTAGTTGATAGGTGGGTCTTAATAGAAAAACAGGCCAAACCAGCATTGACCAACTCTCACAAATAAGAGAGAACTAAAGGGGCATCCACAGTAAGTGGGTCCAGGTTATGAGAGACGCACCATTTGGAGAAAAATAAGTTATTTTCTTACCATAACGTTCCATCTGTGTTGTAGATCTTTGTTCATTCATTACTAATAGGACCTGTGTGTCTCGTACTTTATGTCCAAAAAGTGCAGATTTGTTGACAGGTACATTGACGAATGAAGATTTAAAGGGGTCTGCGAAGTCACACAACCACATCCAAGCATTACGTCTCATGACAATGCCTGATGCGGCAGCTCGAGCTGCCCCCTCGGTGGTGTGAGATATCAAACGCATTGAGGAGTTCGAGATGGATTCAAGGTTAACTAGCTGCAAGGCGACAGTATCACGCACCTCATCAGGCAGTACCCCTACCAAAGAGGTAAAATGAAAAAAAGGCTTCCACCACAACAAAAAGTTCACTGAGAAATTTTGTTAAAATGTAGGCTTTAATAAAACGAAGAAATAAAAAGCACAAATTGTGCTGTTCAAGTTGCAGGTCAAACAGGTTAAGCGTTTTCAGTTAAAAAACCTTCTTCAGATCCTAGTGTGTAGACCTGACTTACTGCTGTCCTTAATTGCTCAACCAATCACATACAGCAATCAGATGCACGCCTTCCTTAAACCTCCATTTCATTTCTTAATTAGGCTTCTCTCTTTCAAAATAGGTTTAATAGGAACTACTCTGTTGAGCTCTGGAAATAAATTAGCTCTGAGGTTCATGATCCATTTGCTTTCTTTCCTTTTCAGTTTTGTTGACAATGTCTCCTCCACGGAGATTAGCAGTCACATTTGAGATAACCATAAAGCTAAATGAATGCCCTGGATTTTCAGACACATGTCCATATAGGGCATTGGTTACCACTTTATTCTTGATGTCTAACAGGTGGCGAAGTATCCGTTCCTTAAACTTTCTATTGGTCTTTCCTACATAGTAGGTTTGGCACAAATTACAAGTGCCAACGTATATAACATTCTTGGTGTTGCAGTTAGCAAAACCAGAGAACTTATAGCATTTGTTAGTTACCAGATGAACGAAACTGTTGGAACATTTAATGTGGCTGCAAGCTTTGCAAAAGCCACATTTCCAAGTTCCTAACCTATTTCTTCCTTCTGTAATCTGCTTGTTAGGTATTCCATCATAGTTGCACAATAAATCCTTTAAGTTCTTCTTGTATTTATAACCAAACTTAGGTGTTTCCCCTACAATTCTCTTAATTTTACTGTCAGCAGTTAAGACTGGCCAAAATTTCTTGATGGTTTCACGGACATCAAAGGAGTCAGTGCTGTAGGTCATCATGCATCTGAGACTGTTGCTGTTCCCACCTTTCTTCACGTCACTCTGCTTCCATTTCGAGTAGTACGGTTGCCCTTTGTTGTATCGAATGGACATTGCTTTGCCTTTACTCATGACTAATTGTTTGTATAAGCTGCATTCTCAACTTCTTTAAAGATGTTATCAAATTCTTCATTACAGTCTGTAATCAGTTCATGATTCACACCAGTCTTTATATTGATATCATAGGTAGGTACTAGGCTATTGGCCCTAGGGCCTATATAAGCCTAGTCAAAGGTACCCTGGCTTTCACCACCCAAGAAAATTATTTTCCTGTGCCACTGTCAAGCAGAGCCACAGAAGTGATCCCTGGGGTGAATTTCCTATCTCCCATCCAATCATCAAGATTTTTCTTGAAGAGAATATCAAATAAAGGATTGTGCATACCTGTATTAAATGTTGTATTAGTTTTCCGACAGCTATGCCAATATAGTCTTAGCTGAATGGAAAAGGCAATGGGAAATGGATACGAAAAATGAATGGAAGGAATGCATCATCTTTTACAATAGGTTTGTGGATGATGTTATATTCCTATGGAAGGGCAGTATGCAATGCCTAAATGATTTCATCAACTATTTAACAAGTATGACTAGCTTTCTAAGATTCGAAGTAAAAACGTCAGCAAATGAGATCAAGTTCTTAGACGTGAGAATTTCAATGAATAATAGCAAAGGAATTGGCACCACTATATTCAGGAAACCAAATTGGAGGAACCATATGCTGTACTACAACAGCATGCACCCGAGACATGTTTTTCAGAATATTGTTGAAAATCAAGGGACCAGGATATCCAAGCTCTGTACTAACGACGATGATTTTCTGCAGGAACAAGACAAAGTCTTACAGAATTTTGCTTCAAGAGGCTATAATAAAAAACAATTAGTCATGAGTAAAGGCAAAGCAATGTCCATTCGATACAACAGAGGGCAACTGTACTACTCGAAACGGAAGCAGAGTGACGTGAAGAAAGTTGGGAACAGCAACAGTCTCAGATGCATGATGACCTACAGCACTGACTCCTTTGATGTCCATGAAACCATTAAGAAATGTTGGCCAGTCTTAACTGCTGACAGTAAAATTAAGAGAATTGTAGGGGAAACACCTAAGTTTGGTTATAAAAACAAGAAGAACTTAAAGGATTTATTGTGCAACTATGATGGAATACCTAACAAGCAGAGTACAGAAGGAAGAAATAGGTTAGGAACTTGGAAATGTGGCTTTTGCAAAGCTTGCAGCCACATTAAATGTTCCAACAGTTTTGTTCATCCGGTAACTAACAAATTCTATAAGTTCTCTGGTTTTGCTAACTGCTACACCAAGAATGTTATAAACGTTGGCACTTGTAATTTGTGCCAAACCTACTATGTAGGAAAGACCAACAGAAAGTTTAAGGAACGGATACTTTGCCACCTGTTAGACATCAAGAATAAAGTGGTAACCAATGCCCTATATGGACATGTCTGAAAATCCAGGGCATTCATTTAGCTTTATGGTTATCTCAAATGTGACTACTAACCTCCGTGGAGGAGACATTGTCAACAAAACTGAAAAGGAAGAAAGAAAATGGATCATGAACCTCAGAGCTAATTTATTTCCAGGGCTCAACAGAGTAGTTCCTATTAAACCTATTTTGAAAGAGAGAAGCCTAATTAAGAAATGAAATGGAGGCTTAAGGAAGGTGTGCATCTGATTGATGTATGTGATTGGTTGAGCAATTAAGGATCTTTATTTAACAGCAGTAAGTCAGGTCTACACACTAGGATCTGAAGAAGGTTTTTTAACTGAAAGCGCTTATCCTGTTTGATCTGCAACCTGAACAGCACAATTTGTGCTTTTTATTTCTTCGTTTTATTAAAGCCTACATTTTAACAGAATTTCTCAGTGAACTTTTTGTTGTGGTGGAAGCCTTTTTTCATTTTACTATTTTTGCCTATTAAGGCTTCCTTTGGAGGTGGTTTTTGGTTTGGTTATTTGTGTTTGCCCTACCAAAGAGGAAGACATTTCGGAAATTAGGTCTCTTTGGAGGCAAATAAAGTGTGCCAGATAGTTCAGCGACTGAATGGCAGAGGTTGCTGAAGCATAGGTCCACTTACCTAGTCTGTCCATGGTCCGGAGCTCCCTGTTTGGAGGATGGACAGTGGAACCATCTTCTGCCAGTTCCCTCCTGGTGGTCGCCGCCATGACCATAGAATCAGCTGTCAACTACTTGGACCAGTGGGGCTGGTCTCCAGGTGTAGATAAAATTTTGTCTGGCCTCCAGGGGACAGGTTCTACATTGTCCAGGGCCTTCCAGGCATGCTGTACAATACGTTTAACAAGGTCATCTGCCAGTGGGTTCACCCAGGAAATAGATGGCTGGGCACAGAAGACTTGCAAGACCACTGATTCCTCAGAAGAAGGGTTACAGGACTTACTGTCTCCCCCGCTGCTTGAGAATTTCGAGAATGTCTCTGAATGAGACGTTGTCTGGAGGAGACCATGGGGACCCTTCCCCCTCATCACAATCAGTGTCTTTGGTGATAGATTCCTCCAGGGAGTCAAGGTGCTTCCTCTTGCACTGTTTCTTCCAGGGTGGCTCTCCAGTGGGATCTTCTGAGGAGAGAAGGGGTTCCCTTCAAAGGGGGTTCTTGTGACTACTATGCCTGGGGTCCTGAAATAGAGAGTTGGGAGAGGTGCATGCTGGGGGGGGGGTTCTGATACTGATGTCATTGGTGTTGACTGTGAGCCTTCGGAGTGAAGGACCCTCTCCATCACCTGGACAGCAGGCCCACCTGAGGAGGGATGGGAGCCTCGAACCGGGAGGAACAACTTTGTAACCGGGGTCACACCCCACCCTGAGGGGCCCACCTCCCGGTGAGGAGCTATGAGAGAACTGGAAGCCATCAGAGCCGTGGACATAGACAGCGCCAGTGAGAAAAGAGGCACCGGGCTAGGTACCAAGGTACAGAAGGTCCAAGCACTGCTCTAAGAGAGCATTGGCTCCACCGGAGCCGATGCAGCAAGAGTGGTTGATGCCGACAGGGGAAACACTGCTTTCAGAGCCGAGACAATATGCACTTGAGTGGACATCAGTACCGAGATCTCTGGGATCTGGGTAGAGGCTGGAGGAGGATAAACAGGGGAAGATGTAGTAAAAGATTCCGAGCCAAGAGGGACAGAAGGTCTAGCTGGAATGGGCAATCCCCCAGCTGCCAGAAGCTGGTCCACAACCCACACTAGATCTAACTCAGAAAAACTCCTAGTGGATGTAAAGGAGGCTGCTGAAGGAGAATCGGGTCTTTCTAGAAAGGGGCTAAACCTCTGCCCCAAAAAAGGGTCGTAAGTTGGTGAGTATCTTGTCCTCGGCAGGTATTCGAGTTTTGGAGCTGATGGAGCTGAAGAAACTGTTGGTGCTGTGGCCGGGGATGGTGCCAAAGCAGGTAAAGTCATCAGAGCCAATGTGGGATCCAAGGATGGCACTGAAGTCAGTGGTGCCGAGGCTGGAACCGAAATAGGGGTGAATATCACGGATGGCACCAAGGGAGAGGACAACAGAGCCTAGTGCCATAGAGGTCTGCGCCGGTGAAGCACAGAGCCAACTCGGTTCCATAACTAATGGAGATGCGGGAACCAAGTGACTCAGTTTTTTCTTATGTTTTTTGGTCTTTGGAGGGGGGGGGTGAGACCTCCGACGCAGATAGAGCCTCCGAAAAAGGTGTCTTGAGTAAACCTTTTAAAATAAGTTTATTTTTACGTTCTGCTAGTGTACAATTACTAAAACTAGCACAAATGTCAGTCAGCTTTAATATGATCCATGCCCAAACAGTAAACACAACAAGCATGTGTATCCGAGTTAGGCATCTTACGCCCACACTTGTCATACTGTTTAAACCCCAACTTAGCTTTAGAAAAAAAACAAATTAAGGGAGAGGAAAAGGGAGAGAATACCCATGATGGTATTTAAAAAAATACCACAAGTGGTAAGGAAGGGCCTGTCAAAGACAGGAGAGAGGGACAGTACCAGTAGAGGTAAAAATTAAATTACCAAGGTAAAGGGTAGGAAATAGGATTAGGTTGTAGGTGACATTGAGAAGAGGCTAACTTGAATAAAAAATAGACAGTTTTGAAGAGAAACTGTCTTAAAAATAATTTTCTACTTAGCTTTGAGAGAGATGGCTAGCACGTCTGACTAGGAACGTGGCAAGAGAGATCTGGAGTAAATAGGAGAGGGGTATTATGGGTAGGTCTTAGCTGAGAGTTTTTGGCTGGCATGAGTTGGAAACGGCCATATCAGTTCCGAGGACGGAACTGAGGTCCTATTAGTAATTAATGAACAAAGATTTTTACAACATCAGATGTAGGATTTCTTAGTCATATATTTCCTGGCCTCCTGCAGGACTTGTAACACGTCTTCAGAAAAAAAGATGTCTATGAGGAATCAAAATCCTATCACATAGTGTCAGTTGAAGCATGGACAGGTGGGGATGGATAAGAGATCTCATGTCTTGTGTGAGTAAATCCACCATGTGAGGTAACTTGTGATGATTGCCCCTGACTAGATGCAGAAGAAGAGGGAACCAGTGCTGTCATAGCAAAAGGCAGTCACCAACAACATTTTGGGAGCATCCTGTTGAATTTTGAACATGACCTTAAGAATGAGAGGAAGGGAGAGAATGTATAAAAAAAAATCCCCTTCCAAGAGAATGCGAGAGCATCCATCTTCCATACCAGAGGACCTGGGACTCTGGCACAAAACAGAGGAAGTTTTCTGTTTAGGGGGGAGGGAAAAAGATCCACTTGAGGGGGTACCCCACTGTGGATAATGTTTAGAAACACATCCAAGTGAAGCATCCCTTTGCGGGATTAAGTGAAGGACCTGCTCACAGTGTTTGACACAATGTTCTGATCTGAAGGAATATAAACTGTCTGAAGAGTCATTTGATACTTGACAGCCAGATCCCAACCAGAAGAGCCAGCCGGGAAAGAAGGTTAGATCTTGTTCCCCCCTGTATGTTGATATACCACATAAGTGTGGGGAATGTAAGGACATACTACAGTTATGTAAAGGCTTACCATAAAGGTAGATGCCCTTGCCTTCACCACTGCAGTATTCACTCTCTCCCTCCATCCCCCTAGCCCTTTTCCTTCCTAGATGTGCAGGTTCTCTTTGGTTTTCCTCGGGCTGGTGTTCCTACTGGGGCAATCAATTCTGAGGATGGTACGCCTGAACGTCACCTTATACCCTATGCTACACAAGGAGCATTTGGCTGACATTCAGCATACCGTAAAGCAATGTTAGGCTTTGGTAGACTGGCTGGATGTCAGGCTTCCATAGCAGGGAATCCCATATGCAATGAATACTACAGTGGTGAAAGCAAGGACATCTACCACTGTGATAAGATTTTACACAGCTGTACATTTTGAATACTGCAGCAGTGACTTAAAGACATCAAGGCATTCATAGCATTCTTAATGGCACAACCCTCTGTATTAATCTTGTTTTGCCAAAACAATTTGAATCTCATGCCTCACACTTGTGTCTTTTGGCTTATCCCGGTTAGGGGTCGCCACAGCGGAACTCCGGTCCGCTAATGTTTGGTAGTGGATTTTTACGTGCCGAGTTGCCAGCCCTGACACACAACCTTCAACGAAGGCATGCCCATTCACGTATGCCTCCACACAGAAGACACTCTAGCTGAGAATTGAACGCGGCAACGTCTTGCTGTGAGGCGACAACGCTACCGCAGCACCACCACCTCACACTGTCAAATGTAAACAACAAAAAGTTATTTTAAAAGTTGACATGATTGTTTACCCTTATGGGTCACTCACATACATGTAAAGTACTGAATGGACTTACTTCTCAAATATTTATAATGCGTAGAATTATCATAGGGAAATGTGCCCTGGTTTTATTTGTTGTATTTTTTTCATTCAAATAGTCTTATGAGTAGCAACTATAAGACTTTCTATATATTCTAAAGAAATCTTTTAACAATAACTATGAAAGTGTTTTAAGTTTTAAAAGGCTTGTGTAGTCTGTGGTTCCTAACCTGGGGTTTTGTGTAGTGTAATTTATTCATATAACTATAGCCTTGTGCATTTCATTTTATTTCCATTAAAAATATTATGATAAAATACTGTATCTCACTTCTTTCAATTTTGTACATCAAATTCGTATTCAAGTTAATAACTTTTTAGTACAAATCTAAAACAAAGGCAAATATTAAACTTTGATAAGCAGATCCCTTGTGTTACTTGTCAGAGTATGTACAGATGATGGCTGTGTGGATTTGTGATACGTAAAGCTTTTTTTAAAAACAGCAGGAGCTCCCAAAACTGGATTGAAATACTTTTGAGTTAATGCAGCCTTGATGAATGCTTACAATTTGTAGAATAGAACTGTTACAGAATTGCTGGGTTAAAGGTGGAACAATGCAGGCACTTTTGTTAGTTTTAAGAACACCACTCAGCAATGAACATAAATAACAATTTTGTAATAAAACATCATATTTAGGAAGGTATATCACAATGTTATGAAAGTGGAATACAGTATACCCGTGTGAGTAAACTTACCATAACAGTAGATGTTATAATAGATCACTGTTGCAATAACATAAGCTTGTGACTGCTCAAACTTTCAAAGTTTAAGGATGCTTTCCATGTACTCTGTCAGGAACTTGAGAGGAGCTCTATATAAAAATAGAGCATAAATAAAAAGACAAATATCTGAAAATAGTTTGCTTTGACACTGGTTGTCTATTACTCTTATATTCAAGGGAAACAAACAAAAGGCTTGAGTTTTGTCACGGTGGTATCTATCTATGGACATCCAGAGTGCAAAAGTTCTTTTCTCCCTTGTTCTTGGTTTCATGGAAGAAGACATTGAGATGAACAGTCTCGCATAAAGTAAACTCTAGATCACTTTAGGCATAAAAGAAGGATTGGTTTTATAAGCACTCTATATTAATTAGATTATATTTGCCTTAATGCAATGTGTTTTTCTCATAAATCTCAGCATCATTTATGTTATCACATTTATGTTTTCCTTACTATCTTTCTGAATGTCTTACTGCTTGTGTCTATATACTTAACTAATTCTGAACAACTGTACACTGTTGAAGCTTTTCACTCAGTTCTCCAATGAAAAGGGGTATGCTAGTCATCCTGGTTGAATTTTCCCAGTAAACAAATGCTAAATAAATACATAAATTAAGTGAAATAAAAAACAGTTATCAAAAAAATACTCTTCTAGGGAAAATGAAGTAAAGCTGACTCACCATAAGTGCCTGTAAACCAGATGCTCAACTAGCAGAATTTGGAGCAATTAGTAAAACAATCTTCCATGTTAAGAACTTCAGTTCAGCCTGATGAGCTGGTTCAAATGGAAAAACAGAAATTTTTCAAGCACAAAGTTAAGGTCAAATGAGAAGCCAGTTGTTTCCTATGTGAATGGACATGCAACACCAATTTCAAAGACTCACAAGTATGCTTATGAGTATTGTTAGAAAGGGGGATCCAAATGGCAGCCAACCAGAAATGTCTGATACACAGGACTAAGAAAGGCCAGAGGACAGTAACTTGTGCAAATAATTAAGAACCAGAGGCAGAAAGGCCTGAAGAGAGTCCTGGTTCTTGAAGAGGCACCAGTTAGAAAATCTTTTCCACTGGTACATGTATAACTTCCAAGTAGCATTTTTACTGCTGTATTTCCTCAGAAAAAAAGACTATTGCAATTCTAACATCCCAACAGTTAGTGGGATATATTTTAAATTGGGGTATGCCTTATGTGAGCAAATTCATGCTTTGAGGAAGCTTGTAGCAATTGGCCTTGGCCAAATTTAAAGGAAGAGGAAAATACTGTTGCCTGGGTCACAAGGGAGTCACCAGTGACTATCAGTGGAATGGGTGGAAAAGCATACAAGAACATTCCCATCCACTGGTACGAGCAGGCATATGTCTTCCATGCCTGTATGCATGAAGCCCTGCAGCAGAATTCCTTTAGTTGTCTGTTCTGAGAGGTGGAAATCAGATCTGTTTGAGGTGTTCCCCAAAACTGCATAATTTCTTGAAAACCTAGGGATTACATTTTCGTTCATGCAGGGTTGAGCTTGTCTGCATCAGGTTTTGCCCTGACAGAACGTATGAAGTCTGAAGAGTCAAAATGAGCAGGCATTCTATTTACCAGGCTCTCACAGGAAGTCTGCAAATGGGGTTAACATCTTATATCCCCCTTGTTTATGTACCACATGACTGTAATATTTTTTGTGTAAACATATAGAAGCCCTGGGGATCAGCGATGATTTAAGGCTTTCAAAAAAGATAGCATTTTGAACTTTTAAATATTGACAAAACAAAATTTAGAAAGGAGAGGTCCAGCATATGTTTCCAGGATCTTTCCTTTTTGACACCAAAAAAAAAATCTCTTTATAAAATCCTATGCCCATCTGGCAGGAGGACTGATTTTATTACTCCTTAAGCACATGTCTGATACAGACTGGGATCAAACAAAGAGCCCTAATTCATAGGGCAAGGATGAATCCCCTGGAACAAGGGGAGGAATTTCCATTCCAAATGTATCCCCACTGAATTAAATTTAAAACCGATTTGTCTCTCATACTATGGTATCACAAGGGACTATGAAGCCACCTAGGTAAGGAACAGGTTGGCAAGTTGAGGTGGGGGATGGTGGTGGAGTGAAGAGTTAGACAGCCATGCTGACTGAAAAAACTGACAATTTTTTGAGGCTTTTCCTTCCTTTCTGGATCCTCCTTGCCATAGCTTTTGAAACTCCTATTTAACAGCATCTTGCTGCTTAAACTGTTTATTGAAAAAGAAGGGAAAGTTTTAATTGCATTAAAAAAAAGGGATGAAAAATTTGAGTTATCCCACAAATCATCTTCCGCCTTTAATCACACTTCTTGATTTCCTCAGCTGCAGAAGGGCCAAAAAGAGCTTTTGTGCAGAGGAGTGGTATAGAAAGAGTTCCATATTTCTGGTACGGTAGATTCCTGAATGGAGCGGTTGCTTAGGATAGATACTGGGTATGCAATAGAGTTAGCAGCAATTCTCAGAAATTGAGGGGAAGTTTATCAGTGGAGGGAGAGCATGGTTTTACTTTGACGCAGCAGGGATTTGATACTTAGTAGAAACAGGTCGCAAGGTAAAAGGCTGAGAGACAGAGGAGAGCATAGAGGTTTAGGGGGAGGTGAGGGTGAGACAGAAGAGCTGGGATGAGCAGACTTACCAGAGGGTAAGAGTTTAGAGATGCTATCTTTGAAGTGTTTGTTGAGTAAGTCTGCAGTTTCAGAGGGAGAGTGACAGGGGAAAGGGTTAGGGATGGTAGGAGAACCAGTGTGGAGCAGGGAGTTGATAGCACTCCAGAATTATTTGGGGTCATTTGGGTGACTTTTAGTGAAATATTGGCATTTATCCAAAATAATACTTTTTTTACACAATTTCTAAGTTGCTTATAACCTTTGAGAAAGGTGGGAGTTTTAGTGGTTTGCCATTTTTTTCCATAGAGCATCTCTCTCATGCATCAAAGCATGAGTAGCTTTGGAGATCCAGGGAGCAAAATTAGATTTGATTCTGATTTTGCGAGTTGGGGCAAGAGAGTTTAGGACATCAAGGAAAATGTGGTTGAATTTAATAACAGCATCATTGAACAGGAGAGTTTTTAGGAAAGACCAGTTGATGGCAGAGAGTGTATAGTTAAAGGTTTAACTGAAATCTTGACAAAACCTGACAAAATGGGGGACAAAGGCCCAAAAATAGGGACACGTTTTAAATATTGCTCTTATAAAGTTAGAAAGTTGCTAAACAGGGTTTGTGTTATACATTTTATGAAAGGTTTGAAGTCTGAAACTCAAATGTATGTCATTATTTAGTGATTACAATCCTCAGATCATTCCAGTTATTTACCAGAAAACCACAAATTTTATGAAGAATACACTAAAAATATGAAGTAAAAATGTGGACAGTTGAGAGGATAAGCACACTTTAAAACATGCTTAGTAACATGAGACGCAGAGGTTAGTGAGATATTTGAGGTAGTTTCAACCCCAGGAGAAGGATGACTATTCACTTTTGCATATTCTCAAAAGAAAACAGTAAACACTTTAATATGCGACAGCCTAAATTCCAAATTTTAAAGTAGCAGAAAAATTCACCTTCCTCCCTAACTTGACAATGAACAGTCCTAGTCTGCCCCCTCACCCAGGAGAGGCATGCCCATCCTCATCACACCAGTTCCAACAGATGCCCAACAGGAAGGTTGGCATAATGGTTAAGATATTTGCCTTACAGACACAAGGTGCAGGGTTTAATTCTCATGTGGTTCATTAACTAGGCTTAAACTGACCCACAAGAGCAGTTACCCTAGTACTAATCTATGAACCTATGAAGTAACTGAACCTGGCTCACCTGTGTCATATTCAGGCAGGGCTTTTATACCCTTGCACTAACGCAGCTAAGCACTGTTATGTGGTATGGCTACAAGAAAACAGAGCACTCACACCTGTCCATCTGCAGGTTGATCATAACAGCATAATAACTGACCTCAAAGGAAGGCTTTCATCTTGAAACCATCTAAATAACCAGACAGCAGGACACAGAACAAGGTTGTACACTACATGGATATGTCCTTGACTAGTCTGCATGAATGGCAGTAGACAGCAAAGTATTTTGCACTACAGTGAACAATTTGAAAGTCTCCAAAACAGAACTGTTCGCTCTTATAGTGAAGAATCTGGAAAGCGCCAAAGCAGAATCATTCTCTTGATAAAACAGCCACGAGGTAATGAAATTCTGCACTAGGATCCTTCATAGTGCAAGAGGGAAGAAACTTTAACACCAGGAAGTGTTCATTGATTAAATGGAAAGTGTTCTCTTTCTGATTTAGCACTTGGCAGGTACAACCATTTGCTCCCTCTATTCTCCTTGTTCTAAAAGTATTTAATGGAACAATTTGGTTAAATGTAAAAACATGCTTCTGTAAAAAGACACAGGTCAGCCATTTTAAATTGCTCTTCTGTAGACCCTCATCTCCTTGTTATCAGAAAACTCGTCCTTAAAACAGACTCTTTACCTTGAGCATCTTAGTGGTGGGGGTCATCCTTCCCAGTATGAAATCAAACTTTGTTTCTGAAAACCTTACTTTCTCCTTTTGAACCTGTGAGCTCAGATGCTTTTAATTTTTTCCTGGAAGATGATCTTTCTAGTAGCCATCATTTATCTCTTAATTTACTGAGCTACAACCACTGACATGTAGGGATCATTGTACTATTAAGACTAAGGTGAACCTTACAACCAGTCCTTCCTTCAGTGCTCAGAAGTATCTTGTAACAAACCTTTAACTAACCCATCCAACTGTTTTTCTATCTACACCAAATTGGGGGGGGGGTCTACTCATGTACATGCACAGACAGCTAAGATGTTACAAACAGCATGAAGATGTCCAGGGGACCAAAGATGATTCAGAGAGTTGAGTGTCTTGATAAGGACAATAATTTATTTTAAGCTATTTATGTTTATGTGCTTATGTCTGTCTGTCGTCCCAGATTCCTTGCACTTTTATCCTTTTAATACCCCTCCCCAAACAAAGTCACAGGTGTCTGAGGTAACGGATTGCTTTGAAGCAGGACAGTCCTCACTTTAGCAATATTTGATGTCTCCAAGTGGTTTCTCTTCTAAAAAAACCCCAGGACTGAGATTTAAAAAAATAATGCGTACTGGTGCTGGGAACAAAACAGACATCGAATACCACTGTATCTTTATGTGAAGTCTTACAAGGCATGTCATGAGAATCATAAATGTCACGAGACCCAGAATTCTGAGCTACTCCCTGGCAGTGAGTGAAGTCTGTGTAGAAAACCTCTGGAATAATTTTAAATATACATTTTTTTCTTCAGGAAGTAAAGCTGTTTGCACTGGTGTTTAACAGACACCTGAGGAACACAGGTGTGTGTGTTATGGAGTCAAAAAGGACTTGTGGTGACCCTCCACTGGACCAGTAATCAAGAAGCCTCAATCTTCACCACTGGCACCAGCGGTGGGAGGATAACAGGTACATACACAGTATTTCCAGATGCAGCTCTCTGCATCAAGTTCAGTTTCCTTTAAGGGCACGCACAGACCATAGTCAGTCCAGGGCTGGTTTCTCCCTCTTTCTCCAGATCTCCACTAAGACTCCCAACTGGCACAGCTATAGAGTTGATATCTCAGCTGAGTCATGAAGCCACGACCTACCAGCACCCTCTCTGTCCAGCCATTGCTTTGTGTCCCTGCCCAAGAGAAACACACTCTTTGAGGTTTGATTTACACACACACACACACACACACACACACACACACACACACACACACACACACACACACACACACACACACTTGGGAGAGGCTGGCACAGGTTTACTAGCTACAGATTCCCCTCATACTCCTCCCGCCTTCTACTGCAAATAGTACCAGAGCCTCTCTATCATGGTAAGGTTTAATCATGTTCACATGGTACCATTTCTGTTTCTGCCTCCTGCCTAGCAGTTCTGCCACGTAGTTAAAATTACCAACCTTCCTTACTTCCTTGAAGAGTCCTTCCCAAGCTGCCTGCAGCTTGTTGTGTCTGACATTACTGAGAACCATAACCTGCTGCCCCACAGTATACTCTCAGGCTCAAGCATTCCTGTCATACCAGACCTTTTTCTGTTGGGCTTCTGCCAGGTTCTCCAGGGCCAAGCCCATGAGTTCCCTGAACCTCCTCTTGAGGTTTAGGATATATTCCACAACAGACTAATTGTGGGATTCATGCTCCCACTCCCACTCATCACATATCAGATCCAGAGGTCCCCTCACCCTATACCCATACAGCAACTCAAAGGGTGAAAAAACAGTGGATTCTGGGGCAACTCTCTGCAAGCAAACAGATGGGGCAAATATTTGTCCCACTTCCTCTTAAACTGATCTGAAAATGCCCATAGCAAGTTTTTTTAGTGTAGACTTTAACATCTCCACTAGACCATTACTCTAGGGATGGTAGGGGTGGTCTTTAGGTGCTTCACCCAAGCCAGCAGGTCTGACATGAAATTGGCACCTTTGGCAGTCAGTATTTCATTTTGGAAAACACACCCTGCTGAAAATATCTAAAAAAAAATGCCACCTTTTCAGCCTCAATGGAGGACAGGGCCACCACTTCAGGGTATCTGGTAGCATAATCTACTACCACTGGGATACACTTCTTTCCTGTGGAACTTGGCATACTCAGAGGCCCCACAATATCCATAGCTAGCCTCTGAAATGGCTCTTCAATCACAGGCAAAGGCATCAAAGGAACTTTGACCTTGTCTCCTGCCTTGCCTACCTTCTGGCACTGCTCACAGGTCCTGCAGTACCCTGTTATATCCCTGGAAATCCCAGGCCAATAAAAGTTCTGCATAAAACTGCTGGGAAATTGGCAATTTACTTACTGCAAATCATCTTGATTTTACCCTTCTGTCCTGACCAATCTTTTTAGATTGGTTCTGCGGTCTTGAGGTCTGGTATAGCCCACTTCATCCACCTCACTCTGCTCGGCTCACTTCGCTCCACTACCCTGCCCCCAATTCACCGCCACCGCCACTACTCCTACTTTTATTCCAACCCCTCATCACCTGATCACACTCTCTTCCAAACACCACATATCCCTTACTCTATCCACACCCCTTATCCAACTCTCTACCTTAAATATATACATACCACCTACTGTCAATGTATCCACACTTATCTCCACATTTAAACCCCAATACCAATAGCATCCAACTACTACTCCCTCAAAAAATGCCATTCATCCTAGGATTCTTCTTCATAACCCTCATTTACCTAACCAACATCATGGCAATACATACTAACATATCTCTAGTAAACACAACATTCCACACAACACATACTTACACAAAATCATACGCTCACACTCATTTCCCTATCTCTTCTACACAATTTAAAGACAGCTTACTACTACACATATATAAGGCTCCCATAACAACATCCTACACTAGAAAAATATCACTTAGAGCCAATATAGAAATACTGCACACAATTAAACATATATTATTTATCACAAAGAAACTACTTATATCAGGAGACATACACTCAAGTCCAGGGCCACATAATACTCTACTCTCAGCCAGGCAGATCTCTGACATTCTAATCCTCAATATCAACATCAGGAGTATTTCCAACAAACTTCCTGACCTACATGCATTTATAACCCACTACTCCCCAGACATACTAACCATTACTGAGATGTGGCTAAAACCTAGTACCCAAAACGAAGAAATCCTCCCACCAGGATATAATATATTAAGACTGGATAGAGTGGGTAGGAAGGGAGGTGGGATGGCTATTCTCTTCAAAAACACACTCAACACTGAACCTCTAGAAACCCCCCCATACCTAAATTTCAGAATGCCGAAACCTTAGGTTCAAACTTAAACATTAATGACACCAAAAATATCAATATTCTCTGCTGTTACATCCCCCCAGGTAATAACTCTCCCATCACTGAAGAAATCTTTCAATGGACCGCAGATAACCTTCCACAAGAAATCATCTTACTTGGTGACCTAAATATTGACTGGTTAGCCTGTAGCTCCAACAACCCTACAAACCATATTAATCTCTGCTTTTTCACAACTTATTCAAGAACCCACTAGAGTCAGTAAAAGAACCATAAACAATTTATTCTAGATTGGACACTAGTCAACTGTCCCAAATAACTACCAGATGGTCTTAGTGACCATCTCCCCACCTTACTTCTATGTAAACGTACGAATGTAACCAAGCCCATCATTTTTAGACAAGTAAGAGATGATCACAAGCTAAATATACAGGAACTTAACAATATTCTAAAACATAGTAACTGAAAGGCATTACTAATCCTAGGCTTAGACCAAGCTGTTGACTACTTTAACAGTACTCTCACCAATGTCCTTAATACAGTCGCACCCATCAGGAAAATCAGAACCAAAGCAAACTACTCCCCATGGCTAAGTAGGGATACTAGAGCTCTGCTAAAAGCTTGGAAAATCTGGAAGAGGGATAATACTAGTCTAGCCAAACAAAACTACTAACACCTCAGAAACCTGGCCAAGAGACAAACCAAATCTGATAAACAGAATTATTTCCTAGGTATCCAAAATAAACATTCAAAAGATCCCCAGAAGTTTTGGCTTGCTATTTACTCTCTACTTAAACCAGGCAAAACTACTACTCCCGCTCCCAACTCTACCAACAATGCTAAGGACATAGCCTCCCAATTTAATCACCACTTCATTGAATCTATCTTATCTCTGTCCTCTGAACTAACCAAAAACAACCCTACATATAGCCCAACCACATCATTTCCTTTACTCTCTTACCTGTTCCTACCTCCACAATTAAAATCTCCTCCTAAAACTGAAACCTACCACCCTTGCTGCTGACAATTTACCAGCCAACTTCCTAAAAATAGCTGCTGAATCCTCATGTTACCCTGACCACACCAAACTCCTAGGCATAGAAATTGACAAAAACCTACTTTGTTGAAAATATTTCACAAACTATAAAAAAGGTCCATAAAAAAATGGGAACACTTTACAGACACAGGAAATTCCTCACAAATAAAGCATGGATTATCCTAGCCCAACCTCACCTATTGTCCACTGTAATGTATGCCACACCAATTCTTACCCAAGTCAGAAAACTTGACCTCGCCAGACTTGTCATGTTATAATAAAATTGCCAATTTTGCTAACAACTCCACCTTCAGAACCCATCACTGCCAGGCTTTAAGGGAACTACAATGGCTAGAACTTCCCCAGCTACTAAACTATCACCAGCTTATCACTGCCTTTAACATTGTAAGACAACCTGACAAAACCCCAGCACTTAGCCAACTTCTCACTCACTATAAAACAAATCATCCTCTCCGCTGTATAGACAAATCTCTCCTCTGTATCTCAAGGGCTAACAACACTGCAGGTAAAGCACTATTTTCTCACACCATAGCCAGAAGCTGGAATAACCTCCCTTCTGCTCTGATTTCTGCCTCTACTACTACTCAGTTCAAACATTCACTCAAATCACACTTAATAAATACCTGGTAATGTCCATGCATTACATAAGTGCTCTGTCTTACCACTCTATATACTCTGCTTCCTATAACACCTAATGTAGTATCTACTACAGTTTTAGGAAACATTTTACTGCTGAATGAAATTGTATTACTAGTTCGTGTTTATCTACCTTATCCATGTTTATTACTGTATAATTCTCTTGTTTAATATTACTCTATACTTATCTTTTGTTTAATACTAACTGAACTATGTTAACTTAGATTATCTCTGTATATATATTTTGCTGTTGTTGCTTATTAGCATATTCTGATTTATTTTATTTTTCATATTGTGTCATTTTTATCTCACTGTGGAGCTTTTCTCCCCGGGCCTCCACTGAAAATGGACCTGTGTCCAGTCAGACCATCCCGGTAAACAAATGTAAAATAAAATAAATAAAAATAATACATCTCTTTGTATGCTTTATGCCCATATGACCTGCAAAGGGAATATCATGGGCTATGGCTAGCAGTGCCAGATGGTAGGCTCTGGCCACTATCAGTTAGTGTATTCTCTCACTCTCTGGCTCTGTCTCAGGGATCCAGTCTCTGTACAGTAACCCTTTGTCCCAGTATACAGATTCCCATTTTCCTTGCCAATCAGGCACCTCCCTGGCTACTTCTCTCACTGAAATATGTTAACTTAGATTATCTCTGTATATATATTTTGCTGTTGTTGCTTATTAGGGTCTGAGAGCTGAACCTGTGTCAACTCTCTATTTGTAATTCTTCCCAGTTCCCCTTCCACAGGAAGTCTGGTATCCTCTGACAGCAGTGCCTTATGTCAGCCTGGGTACTACTACTCACCTCTATTCTTGCAGTCACTCTGTCCAAGGGAACATCAGTACCCACAAGCAGCTGTGGCTCACCTTCAGTCTCACTGTAACAGGGTAGCTCCCTCCCTGAAGTAGCCACCTCACCAGTCCTGGCTTCATATGTGTGGTCTGTCTGGTTCTACCCCAGGCTACCAGACCCACATGCTTGTCTCCAAGCCTGACTGCATGTAACTGCATGCACACAAGGTACTGTATTATCAAAATCATTCCCTATCAGGACATCTGCAAAGATATCGTCAAACACACCTACTTGTTTGCCTCCTTTTCCACCCCCCAGTCAAGGTGAATACAAGCCAAAGATATTTGGAATGGGGTCCCTCCTAAAGCTCTGACTGGAGTAGACTGCCCAAGTAAGTAGTGCTCCTCTTTAACCATTGCAGGCTTCGCAATGGTTAAGTCAGAGGCTGTGTCTCTCTTAGCAGTGGCCTGTTTCCCATCTACTAAGATAGGATAAAAACTCTTCTGGTAGTTTTGTACCCTTGTTGTCTACAGACAACTTACCGCTGGCATTCTTTAATTCCCACTTGATGGCTCCCCTACCTTTTGTTCCCCAACTTGCCTTTATGGACATCTATATGCTACATGGCCCCACTGGTTACATTTAAAACATTTAACCCTTGAACCTGACCATGTACCTTAACTAGTGGCTTCCCCTGTTACTGATGGAGTCTGTTGGGGTAGTTTAGGCTGCCCAACATGGGTTCCCTTAGACCTATGTGCAACACTAGGTATCCCTTTCCTGTGCAGTTATGCCCTGCTTCCTAGGTATAGGTCTCCCTTTTTCCCCAACTCATCTGTGGTGTTACATTCTCTATCTGCCAACCAGATTCTCATGTCCTCAGGCAAAGTGCTAAGGGCTTGTTCCCTCATCAGAAAGTCTGCCAGCCCATCAAATGTGGTGACCTGACATCAACTCACCCACCTATGAAAATAAGTACTTAACTCATCAACATAATCACACACACTTTCATCTGCCTTCCGTCTATGCTCATGAAACTTTTTTTTCTGTAAGCTTTAGGTGTTAAAACACTCAAACTATTTTTAACCATATTATAATTTAAGCAATCAGTATCAGCCAATTTAGAAACAACAGTTGCAGCTTTACCATGGAGTAAGGGGGTTAGGAACAGTACCCAGAGCCCTTGGCCAACATTATACTGTTTACAAACCCTTTCAAACATATGAGTAAAACTATCACCCCTCTGTAAATTGTGGAAGAAATTTACTGACCTTTATTACTTCTGGGGTTCGGTTACTCCCTTCCCCATTACCTCCATGACCCTGGCGAAGAGTCAGCATCTCCATTTCATGTTGCCTCTGCCTCTCAGGTTCTTCAGCTTCCAGATATCTAAGTCTCTCTGTTGATTCTGCTCTCTATCTCCAAATGTTGCAGTCTCTCTGCTGACTCTATTTCCAAACGTTTGGCTTCCACTTCAAGTCTCTCTAACTCCAGATGGATTTTTAAGTCCTTTGAGGCAAAGTTGAACTGTCCATTTTCTGAGAGCTGTACATCCTCAAGGCCAGTCTGGTTGTTCTCCTGGTTGATGGTCTGTGACGCAAGTGTGACTAAGGGTGCAATCATTTGTGCTTTAGTCGAGTCGGCATTCTCCAGTCCTTTGGCTTGGCACATCTCAGCTAACTGGCTCCTTGTCAGCTTACCATAATCCTCTGCTGACATCCTTGCCTGCTCTCCCCAACTGACTAAGCTAACCAAAATAAATAAAACTATTGTGATATGAAACTCTCACTGTCTACCATGTGGCTGCTTGAGAGAACAAACAACTTCTTTAGTGACTGCTGTTTACAGGCTACAAGAGTTCACTATCCATGAGGCTGAATCCCAATATGTGATGTGGTGATCCCACCACTGCCCACCAATAATGTGACGAACCACCACTGGACCAGTAATCAAGGAGCCACAATCCTTACCAGTGGGGGATGTACACTGGGAGGATAACAGGTACACACACAGTATTTATAGATGCAGCTCTCTGAATCAAGTGCAATTTCCCTTAAGAGCACACAGAGACCATAGTCAGCCGAGGGCTGGTTTCTCCTGATCCCCAATAAGACTCCCCACTGGCACAGCTATAGAGTTGAGATCTCAGCTAAGTGATCAAGCCAAGACCTATCAGCACCCGCTCTGTCCAGACAGCCAGACAGTGCTTTGTGTCCCTGCCCACGTAGCTGAGACACACATTCTTTGTGATTTGATTTACACAGACACACACACACACACACATACCTGGGAGAGACTGGCAAAAGTTTACTAACTACGCCCTTCTGCTCAGACTATAAGGTAGTTACCACTGCCACCAGTCAACTCCTTACCAGCTATTTTAAGGTCCTTAACAAAGTGTGTCCAAACGTACTGTGTAATATTAATACAAATGGTAGTTTCACCAAGAGCAAGGCTATTAGGAGTGGTCCACACAGTGTCATCAAATAAATATGCAAGTACTCAAAATTTACAGATCAGCCACAATGAAAGGTTTAAATATATTTAACAATAAATGATAAAAGAACAAGACAATACTAAATATATATTCACAGTGATATCAGAGCTCAAACACCAGAGGAAATATTCAAAACAACATTGCAGGACAGTCTCAAATAAATAAAGAAAAATATCTAAACTAAGCTTTACTATATTCGTGGCTGAATCTAAGAAAATTACTATACCGTAGAAACTTACTTATAGAGCAAAGCAGATGTGTGGTGAATATTTTTTGTCAGGTCCAAGACAGAGTACAGATTGTTCTCTCTCTCTTAAGAGACTTCTCAAATTAATATCTGAAATATTACTGCTGGGATAGCTTGCAGAATGACACCATGTCTTCTCATCTGACTCTAGTTCTCAGGTGAAACCCCTACTGCTGGAAGCTTGGCAGTATTTAGCATCTACCTGTGAAAATGCATAGACTTCAGATCTTTGGCAGATGCTGGAAGTCATAAAACATATTTCAAGATTAGTAATTATTTTACCCTAAATACAATACAGAACGCTCCCTAGTACAGACATTGTCAATTGCTGCATTGAAACTGAAAGATACCATCTTGTATGGCCTAGCCATAAATTAATTTCAGCTATTTTTGTGAAGTTAGCATTCTGTATTCCAGTTTCCACTGTTAAAATATATACATTTAAACAGCTACAAGAGTGCATGTACATTTCTGTTTTCTTCCAGCAGGGCGCACACTGGTTACATTTTAAGCACAAGCACTTTATAAAATACTTTTTTAACACACATATCTGTACAAACCAGTTTGATGTACACATGACATGCAGTTCTAATACATTTGTAACATAAGCATCTTGTATAAATCATGTTGATATTCACCAATGACATGTAATTATTTACAAAAATTCAGAGAGCTGTGCTGGCAGTATTCCCCTTTGTCAAATGACTTATGAATGTACTTTTGGAATCCCAACTTGCTTGAGAGAGAGATTACTGACACTTTAGAAAAGATTCTGCAAAAATAAGCAAGTCATCTAAATGGAAAATAGGATACCCTGTAGCCTGCAGTGATCTATGACTAGAGTTAGACACTCTAAACACTCTCAGAGCAGTGGATAACCCAAAAGGTAAGGCAGATAACTGATAATGTGATGCAGGCACACAGAACCTTAAGAAAATTTTGACATCTGGATGAATAGGAATGTGATAAGCATCTTTTAAATCTTATGTTACCAAAAAACTCAAATGAGGAAGAAGGGGTAACAGGTTGCAAAATGACAGCATTTTGAACTTGGGAGCTATCAGTCACTGGCTTAGGAAAGAAAAGTCCAGAACTGGTCTCCATGCCCTTTCTTTCTTTGGCATCAATACATGTTTAAATAAAAACCTTTCCCAAACTTGGAAGGAGGAGGAGTTTCTATTACTCCCTGAAACACTGTGTGCTGTAAGACAGGAGGAAACAGAGGGTTTTGATCTGGTGGGTGTGGAATAATTTCCTGGAAAGGAGAAATTGTTTTCCCACTGCCATCTGTAAACCTGTTGAATGAGGCTCAAAACCCATTTGTTTTGTTGCCAAAGATAGAAATGGCGGATAAGGGGCAACCAGGGTGGGGGCAAGGTCCCTTATATAGTCATCTTGACTTATTTGATTGTCCTTTGTTCGGGGGGGTCCCTGCTTTCTTTTTGGAACCTCCCTGTCATGTTTTTGTTTAAATGTCTGCTTAAACCAGCATTTTGCTGAGACTGTTTATTTTAAATTGTTCTTTCCAAAATCGGATGAGGGAGTAGAAAATCCCTTAAAAAATTTAGAGAAGGGGGCTGAAAAATCTGAGAGATTTTCTGTATCAACTTACCTCTGTCATCACATTTTTGATAACCACTGTAGCAGAAGGTCCAAAAACTAAATCCCTATCCAAAAGATAATTCAACATTTCATTTTTACATCTAATGGGAGGTTTTAAGAGCAAAACCAAACAAAACTTCCTCAATATGGCAGTAGTGGCAACAACCCTGGATGCAGTGTCGACACAGTCATATATATTTTAATTGATAAGCAGTAATCTGAGAAACAGAAGAAACTAACCACACTAAGCAGATTTTTCATCATAGGACCGAGTTGCAGATAAAACATTCCTCATACTTTCACAATTAGTTAGAATACACTTTAATATATGAGCCTGACAATTTAAAATTCTAAAATCAAAGTTGCTGAAGCATACACTTTTTTCAAAATGTCCAGTTGTTTTATCTTTCTTGTCTTAAGGGGAAGGATTGGGATTATAAAAAAGTTACTTGCCACAATGTTCCATTGTGTTGCCCGTTTTCTTTCTTCCTCAACTGTTGGGTTCAAATCCAACCTTCTGATCCATCTCAGTCATTACTTAAGCTCATGGCCACCAAAAAGCTCTCGAGCTCCTCCCTTAACCATAATGCACCAATTCCTAACATACCTCAGATCTTGTTTGCTGGTTTACATCAAGTAGGAAGTACTAGTATAATATTCCTGACAAAAGAAACTATACATGGAGCTCAACTAGAGGGACAGTGGTGTCTTTATAAGCTCTCGTTCTTTCAGAAATCAACTGTGAAAATGTTGGGGGTTGGTGGGTGGGAAGTTGAGGATGAATGAAAATGGACAATACAGATGGACATGGGTAGCATTTGTGGGGAAGGTGCCAGGTTTAGGTTACAGAGGTGGGGGGGATATTCACTGGACTCCTAGTTAAGAACAACAGCCACGTGCTTGCAGGGTGACTACTCTGGCTAGCAGTACAAGTCTGAGGCTTGGGATAGTTTAGCCCAGGTCATATCCAGTCCCACAGGTATCCCCCGCACTGGAGAACAATGCAGGCATCACTTCATTGATGCACAGAGGAAGACGAGTGATACATTTGACAGCTGGACTGAGGAATTTAGGACTGAGCACATCCCACACCTGTGGAAGTATCAACTACAGAGAGTACTTGTAAGACTTATATAGGCAAGACTGGTAGGCATAATGGTATTCTGTTCTGTTTTTCTACAGCTGCAAGTGATCAGGAGTGCAATGTCAGAGCCCACAGGGCTAGACTGGTGAGAATGAGAGAAGCACGTGGTATGTATGCAGCAGAAGAGTAGCATTATTGTAGTATTAAAAGTTAGACAGCTTTTTTTGGTATTTTATACAGTTTTATCAAATTGAGCATGTGTATCCCAATTGTAAATGCAAGTATATGTGCATTAGTCTGTAGCACAAACCAAGAGAACAATTTTAGACTTTAGTCAGAGGTTGTAGGTTGAAATACTACACTTCACAACTATACAATACTGTTATTTCTTCAATAATATTTACATTAAATTAAAATTTCTATACCAGTGGCACAAATGTCCTGCTGTAAACTGTAATCTGTCTAACTGGAATACACATGTGCAATATATGCACATTTCAAGGATTACTTGTTGCAATCTGTAGTATACTGTACATCTGATAGAAGGTTCTAGTCTTAAATGTAAAAGTTAAGATAACAGAGTCAAATAATTGTATTAATGCATTGTATGTTCACATATGAAGGTACTAATCTTATCTCTTTTTTCTCTCACCCCAACCCTTATCTCTCTTATTTTATTTCGTTTATTATTTATAAAAAATATTTGTGTCAGTTTTTATTTGATTTTATGAATTTTTATTTTATTTGTACTTTATTTTATTGTACAAGTTTAATTTAATTTTATTTATTTTTTATTTTATTATGTATTGTCAAAATGTGTCCATGACATCCATGTGTACCACATCACTAAATGCTCCACAGCACAGCATGGTAGGCCAGCCCCACTGAATCCACCTGCACCCCTTCCACCAGCTCCAGCACCGATTCTCTGCATGCCTAGGAGCCAACCTGGCAGCACTGCCTCTGCCGCCCCTGCACTACCTGCCCCCCTCAGGTAGTCCTGCCCCAGAGGCTGGTCCAGTGGTACCATATGGGAGCAGTGGCAGAGGTGATGATTTTATTACCCACACCAAGTTGCCAGGGAGGCTGCTCCCCCTTATTTTGCATAGTACTAGGAGGAGAAGGAGACATCAAGCACTGCAGCCATGAGCTGAGTGAGGTGACAATGATGACAGCCCAATGGGTGAGGACTTGATTCTCACTATCACCCAGCTTGACATCCATGGTGTCTGGATGTCCACACCCTCACTGCAATCATGGTGTCCTCCAACCTTTTGTGTCTATCACTATCCTTGTCTGTTGTTTGTCTTGTCTGTCTGCAATTGCTTCATCACCTACCCGACTAATCTGACCCAGTCATGCCTACGACTCTTCCCCAACATTCCTCTCTCAAATAAAAAATAAATGGGCACATGTCCCACAAAAAAAAATTCCCTCGTACATAGCTTTCCATTTCACATGTGTTTTCTTGATAAACTTGATTTGGCCCAATTGGATATGCAACATGATTGTGTTGTGGTCACCCCTCTCTCTGGATGTGACAGTCCAAACTCAATTAATATTTTGCACATATGTTCAGTTTACACTGTTAAAGAAATGGATAGCTATGTTTTTTTTCCTACCTCCATCCTTCACATTCCTATCCTGTTTTCCCTTTGTTCTTCCCCCTGCTTGCTCCCCATTTCACCACTTTTGTATCTTCCCCATTTTAACACCTTTAATCTGGTCAAAAAATAGAATCACACACAAGTTGCTGGAAAAGCAATGGATCCCTTCACTTTTTGGGCTCATTGTTTGCAAGAACAGTAGCTCTGCACTAAGCAGGGAGCTTCTCGTGTTTAATGCATTGCAGTTCCGCATTCAACACAGGTAGCTCTGTGTTTTTGATTGGCCCGTATACCAGCATACGGGCCAATCAAAAATCGCTAAACACGGAGCTTCTTGTGTTTAATGCGGAACATTGCAGTTCCGCATTCAACACAAGCAGCTCCGCGTTTAGTGATTTTTGATTGGCCCATATGCCGGTATACAGGCTGATCAAAAATCGCTAAACACAGAGCTACTTGTGTTTAATGCGGAACACAAGAAGCTCCGTGTTTAGCAATTTTTGATTGGCCCGTATGCCAGGTATACGGGCCAATCAAAAAAAACAAACAAAGCGGAGGCTGGCCGGGATTTAAACTGGCAGGGCGGGACTCTGGATCAGGCTGCTGATCTCGGGACAGTCCTGCCCAAATAGGGACATCTGGCAACCCTGCCCCCGCACAATACCAACACACAGCAACACACCTCGTATAAACAATTCCTGTCATTGCATTATCACTCTTTAATGAAAAGTATTAGATGCAGCTGTATTCAAACCCAGTACCATCTGGTCCCAAAAAGGAATATATCAATGCATTAACATGCTGCCACAGAGTCAGTTAAGCACCAGGTGTATTTCATAGACTCGATAATAACTGTCAGACTTTAGAAATGCATCTCGCATTTGCACACTGCTTAGCTATGCAACATGATTGTGTTGTGGTCACCCCTCTCTCTGGATGTGACAGTCCAAACTGGGAGGAGTGTGACACTCCTCCCAGTCTAGTGTCATTAGTTCACTCAATCTAATAGAGAACATTTGTGAAGGCCAACCCACTCAAATTCTTAACGTTGAATTAACTTCTGTTCCAGCTTTCTCCATTTCCACTTTACTGGAAAAAAAAATTCTAAGCTTGCTTCCCCCCTTTCCTGTGGCAGGTCAGATACGGATTTGCTGTGTCCAGGACTGTTTGTGAGCTCCTAAGCCCCCCCCCCACTTAACTGGGGTTAAACTATTCCTGGCGCCATAAAGTCTGTTTGTCAAAATTTCCCTTGCAACTAGCAGCTTTTTTTTAGTTTTCTCATCTGTTTCTTTGATCTCAAGCACTGTTCCAGAACTCATTATAAGCACTAATAAATAACAAATTACTACTACTTCAACTTTCCTCACTTGTCTAGTGAGGAAAACAGTTTTTAGTACTTACTAAATAAGCACCTATTCAGGCATGTCTAAAGGTCAGCTCCCAGTGTTTTCTCCTGTCTACCTGATGAATCTGGGCATCTTGGGGCAATGCAGCAATTGCCTCATGTACACAGACAACCCCCTCCTCCTACCACCCAACACTACGACCTGTGAGAGATGCACTTATATAGCCAAACTGGAAGCAAAGCTCTCTTTACCAAAGACAGGCCTAGACAGTCAAGAGGAGAAGGTAAAACACTTACACTGCACCACACTCATCACATAGTCCCTCAAAACCTACACCACCAAAACACACACACAGAACCACAAAACACACACCTACATTCACGGAGGCTCTCTGTACTAATCTGCCCAAACAACAGAGACCTCCAAAGCAGAAATGCAAGCAACCTCCACCCCCCAACACAACCCAAATGCCACATAGTCCACATACTCAGTGTGCCACTCAACTACAGCCCATAAGGCAATAACGTACCCAACACTCTAGTCATAGGTGACTCTATAGTCAGGCACACTGATGTTCCACTCACCAGGCTAAACAAGGAAAAAGTTACTGTCAGCTGCCTGTCAGGTGCCAGGATCCGCCACATAACGCACACACTCAGGTCACTCCACAACAAGTATAAATAAGACTCTGTCATTGTCCATGTTGGTGTGAATGACCTGAGACGTACCTCCCTGGACTACATGAAAAGAGACATGGAGGAGCTCTCTGATCTTGTAGCCCAGGCTGGTATGACCCTAGCTCTGAGTAGCATCCTGCCATCACCCAGAATGACACCACAGTACAAGGACAAAATGACTGACTTTAACAATTGGCTAAGCTTCTGGTGTCATTCTAAGGGAATCCAGTATCTGTCTGCCTGGGATGACATGATCGACACACCACGCTGCTTTGCCAGAGATGGCCTGCACCTGTCGCCCTTGGGATTCCGGATACTGGCAAAGACTCTTGCCACCCCTATAGTGCCTTTTTTAGGCAAGGTTCAAATGACAAATTCACCACCGTAACAGCTACAAGCAAGCAAAATCGGAGGGTAGTGCTACTCAATGCTAGAAGTCTAAACCTCAAAATGCACTCACTCAAGGCACTCCTTAAAATGGAGATCATTGACATCTGTGCAGTGACAGAGACCTGGTTCAAAGCTCCAAAGAGCACCCCTGCATTACCAGGCTATAATTCATACCACACCTTTCGGCCACCAAACCCAGACCGAAACACTAAAGGTGGAGGCATATCCATATTCATTAAGGATATCCACACCTCCAAGCTAGTTGCTCAGCATAATGCATCCGAGATTATCCAAGTTCAACTAACTCTGGGCAAAACCGCAATCTAGATTGTAGCTTGCTACAGACCCCCCACCATGCCCCAGGATTCCCACTCCTCTTTTCTTGATACACTGGAAAATATTAAGGTACAACCCAACACTCTAATAATGGGTGATTTCAACTACCCTACCATTAACTGGGAAAACTACTCATGTACCAACTCTTTTGCTCAACGTTTTCTGGAAATCATCAATTCCAATGCTTTGGATCAACTTATCCACACCCCCACCAGAGGCAGCAATATTCTAGACCTGGTCATCACCAACATGGATGACCGGTATTCCACACCAGAGGTCAGCTCCTCGTTGGTCAGATCCGACCACAAGCTAATCACACTAGACATCCACATCCCGCTCCCACCCTCCATTAGGAAAACAACAGTAAAACATTTCTCCAAAGCCAACTTCACGCTTCTTAAGACAGAAGTGGCAAACTTCATGACACCCATGCAGATGGACAATAGAGGTACGACTGCTGAATCCTACACAAATGCACTTTATAAGCACTTACACGAGTGCATGGATCATGCTATCCCTAACAGAACCAAAATGCTATCCTCCAAAAAAGGAAGCCAATCTGGTGGTCTTCTACCATAAACAAACTCTACAACAGAAGAAAGAAACTGTTGCAAAAAAGAGTAAAATTCCACGATTGGAGGAACTCCCTGGTCAGCCTCATTAAGAAGCTGAGATCCCTCATAAAATCCTCCAAAATTAGTTATGAAAACAAAACTGCCACTGATTCTAAAGACAACCACAAAGCATTCTACAGCTATGTCAAAAATCTCAATGGCAACACTCAGATCTGCTCTGAGTTACAGCACAATGATACTAAATATACAGAACCAACTGATATTGCCAACATCCTGGCAGATAGGTTCAGTGCTAACTTTACCCCCCTCTCACCCCCTAAAAGGCCCGTCTTTATACCAGAAGAATGCAAAGTTCCTGTAATCACGGCTGCACAGGTACAAACTTAACAAACTTCACTCTCCAAAGCCAAGAACACAGCATCCATGGGACCTGACAACATTCCAGGCTGCCTTCTACATGAACTACAGAATGAACTGGCACCCCACCTAAGTACCATGTTCAGTCATAGCCTCAGCTCAGGCTTTGTGCCCATTGAATGGCGCACTGTGACAGTTATCCCTCTCCACAAAGGGGGGCCACAACAGACCTCGGGAACTACTGCCCCATTAGCCTGACGAGCCTCGTCTGCAAGGCCATGGAACGTATCATCATGGAACTCATAAACAAAGACATTGGAGATCTCCAAACCCTGGATCCCACACAGTTCGGGTTTGTAAAAGGCAGATCATGTCTCCTAAACCTGATAGACTTCTTTGAAGTAGTCACCAAAGCCATAGATGAGGGTAAGGTGGTTCACACAGCCTATCTAGATCTCGCCAAGGTGTTCAACACCATCCCCCACTCTGGAATTATAGATAAACTCACTAAACTAGGTATAAATCTCTATGTCACAAGATGGGTTGCCAACTGGCTTACTGAAAGAACCCACACTGTGAAAGTAGCAGACTCCAAATCAGACTTCAGACCAGTGACAAGTGGAGTACCACAGGGTTCAGTCCTGGGTCCTCTCCTGTTTGGTATCTACTTCTCTGAAGTACAAGCTAACACAGAAGGTCTTTGGCTAACTAAATTTGCAGATGACTGCAAACTAGGAGCCATAACTGAAACTCCTAACAATGTGGACATCCTACAAAAGGGCCTCACTGAGACAGATGCCTGGTGTCAAAGGCATGGTCTCAAGCTCAATGCCAAAAAGTGCATTGTAATCCCGTTTGGTAAAAATTCTGTACCCATGAACTACCACATAGGCGGTAGTCTACTTAACACCGAAAGTGTAATAAGAGACCTTGGGACACAGGTGGACAGTAGTCTCTCCTTTGATAATCACATCGCCAAAGTGGTCAGGAAATCCTTCTACGTGGCACACCTCATCACAAAAGGTTTCTCATCCAGGAAAAAAAGAGGTCATTGTTCCCCTCTACTCATCAGTCATTAGACCCATTATAGAGTACAGCGCCCCTTTTGGTATGTACCTCACAAGACATCTACAACAACTGGAAAGGCCGCAAAAATACCTCACAAATGGGATTACTAGCCTCAAACAGATACCTTACGCAGACCGTCTCAAAAAACTCCAGCTTTACTCTGTCGCATATCGCCTACTCAGAGGCAATCTCTGCCTAACATACAAAGCTATGTCAAACCCAGAGCTGTTGGACATGCTCCACTTAAAGAAATCCCAATCTCTCCGAGCTACACGCTCTAGGGACCTAAACCTTGTCACCACAATAAACAGAACATGCTGGAGGGATAGATTCCTGTCCCAGAGACTTCCCATACTCTGGAACAGACTACCTATCTATGTCAAACAGAGCTCCTCATTAGCACTCTTCAAGAAAAATCTAGATGATTGGATGGGTAATAGGAAATTCACCCCAGGGATCACTTCTGTGCTTCTGCTTGACAGGGCCACAGGAAAATAATTTTCTTGGGTGGCGAAAGCCAGGGTACATTTTTGGCTAGGCTTGTATAGGTCCTAGGGCCAACAGCCTAGTACCTACCTATGAACCTATGGGCAAACGTGCATCTCGCATGCATATGCACTTTGCTAACAGTTGCACAAACCCACTGCCTGGTGTGCTATGGAAATGTACATATTATGCAGTATTACTGCTGTTTACTGTCTATTTCCTGTGTATGAGATGAAATTACATGTGCAAATGTTACAAACTGATGGCCCTATCTAACAATATGTCACATAATTACAATACATCCATGTGTTTGCACCCCCAAGCACTGCAACCCTGTTATCTCAGTACTTTTTCTACACACGTCAACCCCACTACAAAATGTAATATCAAATGTTGTGTGCTATGCAATGCACATCAATCTGGTGGGAGGATGGCATAATGGTTAAGGTGTTTACCTTACAAACACAAGGTGCAGGGTTTGATTCTCACATGGGGTAATTGGCTAGGCTTGAAATGGCCCACGAGGGTAGTTAGCCTAGTAGGAACCTATGAACATGCAAAACTACAACTATTGACATACACCTAAAAAGCCTCATCTGCAAGGCTAGGGAAAGAGTCAGCATGGATCATATCCACAGGGACATAGGTGACCTTCAACACATTTGAACTGACCAGTTTGTTTTTTCAAGGGTAGGTCTTGCTTACTGAACTTTGTGGACTTCTTGGATACTGACCCCAAAGACCTGGATGAGGGATAACAGGACATACCACCTAGGGTGAGTTATCCAAGGCCTTTGACACTATTCATCATTCATGTCTCATAGTGAAGATCTCCATATAGAAATGAAGCCATACAGTAGTAGAGGGACAGACAACTGGCTCACCAACAGAACATATACTCTCAAAGTTGTGGAATGCACCTCCACCACTAGTCACTTACCATAGAATACCACAAAAATCTGTGCTGGACCCTCAACTCTTTGCAAACTACTTCCCTGAAGCAAAGGGAATGGAAGATGGCCTGTGATTTACCAAGACTGCAGATGGGTGGTAACTAGACTTACTAACAGAGTCCCCCAGTGATGGTAACATATTACATAAGGGGCTGACACACACAAATGATTGGTGCCAAACTCACTGACTGAACCTTAAACATACAATGCCTCATTGCCCCTTTCAGCAATGAAGTACCCCTGATAATTATGATATGTATAGCACCCTTTAAGCTCAAACACAGTGTTGTGAGACTTGGGAACACATCTTGATAGCAAATTGCATCACTGTGTGTCCCTAATGGTGGCACATACATTCTGCATTGCACACATCATATGGAAATCACATCCAAGACCAGGGTGGTCATACCTCTGCTGTACTCTATCCTTATCAGACCATTAATTCAGTACAACGCTCCCATCTGTCTGTACCTCTCCAGACATCTGCAGCAATTGGAGAAAACACAGATTTGTGCCTGGGAGACTCCATCACCTCCAAACATGACATACATGAAAAGACTGAAAGACCTGTCGGTGTACTCAGTATCATGCAGGCTATTGAAGGGTGACCTATGCCTGCCCTACAGAGCAGTCTCAGACTCTGCCCTTCTTGAAATGCTGGACATCTACAAATCAAATGGGACAAGATCAACTTGCCATTGGTTTCTCATCCTAGCCTGTGACATAACAGATATATCCCCCAATGAATCACAATCCTCTGTAACAGGCTCCCACTGTATGTGAAGCAGTGCTTCTCAATGACTGTATTCAAGCGCAACCTTGACTACTGGTTGGGTGAATGTAAAGTCATTTCTAGGATGGCACCTATGTCCCTCATGGACAGGCCCAGTTAGCACTGATCACAAAATCTCTCTAATAAAAATGACCATCCAACTATACTCAATAAGGGTACTTGTGTTTTTACACAGCTAGGGGTGTAAACACCCTAGGGACGTTAGGTTAGTAGCCTCCTATGAACTTAGAAAGCTATGAGCCTATGCAGGAATCCCAACATCTTGTCTCCCACATGGCCTGCAGATCTCATCCACTATAAGTCCAGCTGATCTCTTATAAAAGTCAGACTTGTACCATGGTGCTTGCATAAAGTACTGTGTACTGTAGTCTGTGTACTTAGGTAGGAGTTATGTTCTCATTGCAGTCAAGTGTGTGTGTGTGTGTGTGTCTAGGCAGAAGATCAGAAGTGTGTATCCCACAGTTACTGCTCCAATGCCATGGAATGACAGTATTTTGATTCTTGCAGATGCCTAAACATCCATTTCATGCAGCCTACCCAACATCTTGTCTCCAACATGGCCTGCTGATGTCATCTACTATAAGTTCACCTGCACTCTTATAAAAGTAAGACTTGTACCATGGTGCTTGCATAAAGTACTATGTTCTGTAGTCGGTGTACGTAGGTAGGAGTTCTGTTCTCACTGCAGTCAGCTGGGCATGTGTGTGTGTCTAGACAGAAGATCAGAAGTGTGTATCCCACAGTTACTTCTCCAATACCATGGATTGACAGTATTTTGATTCTTGCAGATGCCTACACATCCATTTCATGCAGCCCACCCAACATCTTGTCTCCCACATGGCCTGCTGATGTCATCTACTATAAGTTCACCTGCACTCTTATAAAATTAAGACTTGTACCATCGTGCTTGCATAACGTATTGTGTTCTGTAGTCTGTGTACTTAGGTAAGGGTTCTGTTCTCACTGCTGTCCACTGGGCAGGCATGAGTGGGTGTGTATGTGTCTAGAAAGAAAAGTAGAAGTGTGTATGCCATGGTTACTGTTCCAATACTATGGAATGACAGTATTTTGATTCTTACAGACAACTACACAACCATTTTATGTAACCTACCCAACATCTTGTCTCCCACATGGCCTGCAGATATAATCTACTATAAGTTCACCTGCACTGTTATAAAAGTTGGACTTGTGCCATGGCACTTGCGTAAAGTACTGTGTTCTGTTGTCTGTGTACTTGGAAAAGTAGGGGTTATATTCTCACTGCAGTCAACTGTGTGTGTATGTGTGAGCTCTTGCTTGGCATTACATAGAGCATTTTACACCAGCATGTGGGACACTGTTAACTTCTCCTCAACAGACACTACTGATGTCATCAGCTAAGTGTTGTCTGACACACTCCAAGTCAGACTTGTCCCACGGGATTTGCATAAAGTACTGAGTTCTATAGTCTGTGTACTTAGGTAGGTTCATAGGTTGGTACTAGGCTATCGACCCTAGGGCCTATACAAGCCTAGCCATAACAATTCCCTGGATATTTCTTCCCACAATATTTATAGGTTCATAGGTTGGTACTAGGCTATCGGATGCGGTTCTATTCTCACTGCAGTCAAGTAAGTGTTGTGTGTGTGTGAGCTCTTGCTAGATATTACAGAGAGCATTTTACACCAGCATGTGGGGCAATTATCATCTCCTCAACAGACACCACTGATATCATCAAGTATATCAGATTTTTGGATATGCAGTACTCCCACCAGAGCATGGTCAGACATTGGCCTGGAGGCCAGGCCGACATCACCTCATCCTGTACCAGATGGATTACAGTGACATGGCTTTAACTCTGTCCAAATACATCATGGCATGGTTTGTAGGCCCTATGTTATCTTGCTGAGAAAACCCTCTGATCTTTCCAGCTGCTGTATGTGTCTGGTAAGGTACATGCAAAAGAGATCATTACACTTTATTACTGTCCTGATGAGGTTTGACTACAGTGCTGTCATATAATCATAGGATTTGCATATGATGGCATAACATAGGCTTTCAATACCAGTGTGGACACCTGATGGTTGAAGTTCAGATTTTTATCTACATGTATTTCCAGTGCTGGCATCACTGTGTGTCTGCATATCAGGACTGTTGTCAGTGCTGTGATTAACATGGAATTCCACTTTTCAGACAGACAACATAAAAAAGACAGATTTCTAAATTTAGTTATAGATTATGTGCCTTTGTCCCCATTCATTTGTCTATGTTAGCTCCTCCTATACTATATTATCATCATTGGTGGACTCAGTGATTGCACCTAGTATGCAAGAATCAGCAAACTTAAGGCAAAGACCATATACTTTAGCTTGAACTGTCGAGAACTAGAGTCCAAACAATGAAGAGCCAAGCACAGATCCCTGGGGTGTACCAATGCTGACAGCTCTACTGGTACAGGTTAAGTCACTAACTTTAACAGTATGTGTTCTGTCAGTGACCCAATTGATTATCCATCTACTGCTGTAAGGGTTAATCCCCAGCTGTGAGGGTTTCTTAGGGATACCTGTGTGGGGGATTGTGTCAAAACCCTAGGCCAGATCACAATAGGCAGTAAGGCACTGTCTTACCTTCAACCAGGCCTATCACACTGAAGCAATGGCCTGTGACAGCTTCAGAAATCACCTGTGATGTGACTCAGCAGATACTGATATGGTTGAATACACACTTCAACAAAGCCTCCACACAGGCTACATTCCCATACAAGGGTGTACATCAACACATATCTATCTGAGTAGAGGGGACAGCACCTGAGGCATGCATGCATAGAGATATCCTGACTCTCCTTGACTGTGAGGTGGACCAGCATGTGATCATGGAGCTCTTTTACATGTACACTAGTCATACTGTAGCTATGTAAAAGAGCTACAATATGACTAGTGTTCATATAAAAGAGCTCCATGATCACATGGAGCTCTTTTACATGTACACTAGTCATATTGTAGCTATGTGCAACAGACCTGTGTGAGTTGTTAATACTACATCATGTCTGTTACATCTGATAGATGCCCTCAAATATGTCCTTGAGGGCATGCATGATAACAACAGTATCATCCTGTGGAACTTGACCAGGTCAAGGCACTTGACACAAACCAACACCGAGGTATTCACTCAGCACTGCTGTATGTGGCCATAAACAGCTATATCACCAAATGGGTAGACCAGTGTATCACACAAGTGTCATCTCACTATGTTGAAATGTGTGATGTGACCTACATCTCCGGTCCAGTGATGTGGTCCGTACATCAGGGCTGTCTGCTAGTCCCTTTCACTTCCATTAGTTAAGTGATGGACAACACAGGTGACATACACATGCTATATCCACACAGCTGCCTGAAGGACTACAGAATATGGGCAATCATTGACTCCAGCTGTGATATTAGTATAATACAGATAGTAGCACCACATAACAAACACTGCTGCCACAGGCATGACAACACCTGCACTGACAAGACACATGGGGGGAAATTTGTTAATTCAGGAAACAAACACACCACATAAGTAAAATGTGGACATCACACACTATAATCAGACCAATAGGTATGTGACCCATGTGCTGGCGTAGATGGTTAGTCGTACATCCACCAGCACATGGTCACAGTGCTGACTACTCCCTTGAATGTACCACAAATACTGGGTATGTGAAGGACATCCGCATCATGGTTCCCAGCCTTCATCATACCAATAACTGTGTACAATGCACCCTTCTTCATGTACCTCCCGATACATCTTCCAGTGATGTGTAACTGAAATGTACCACCTTTGTCACAATGTGCTGTCACACAACTTATTGGCCATATCTAGATATTCTTTCTGTGGAATATACATGACTGTCTGAAGGTGTGGAACACCAATCAAGTTGTTAGACCACATGCATGTGTGGTACCTGTTCTGCTTATGCACACAACATACATAGGTGTTTGACAACATTAATGGTATGTATATCATTCATGACAATATGGATTGTTCCATATATATATATATATATATATATATATATATATATATATATAGATATATATATATACATATATAGATACACCATGCACACAAGGCAACTAGACTGTATTGCCCATACTGTCACATACAGATATAGCAATGTCCCTTCTAACACCTCCAGCAGATGTTACAGTGCCAGGATAGTGTGGGTGGTTACCCTCACAGAGTGTGGATGTATCCTAATAGTTCAAGTGTGTGCGTGCAGACTCTTCTGCTATAATTGTAAATCACATATGTTATGTCAGAGGCATGGGATTATTGGTGGTATTATTCTGATATTGTCCATGATTGTGGCTGGGTCTTGTAATGTTTTCTCTGAGCCTTTACCTGTGCCTACCTTGCTGGAGAACTCTGCTGAGAGTACACTCATATTCAGGCATATCAGTATGCACATCTTCATAATATGCACCCTACCCCAAATGCATGGCAAATCCCTGGTAAAAGTCCTATGCATTATTCATGTAAGGGATCTTATCTGACACAGTTATCCTCCCCATTATGTCACCTTGTGTGACACTAACATAAAATACATTTTCACTGTACAGCCCCTACTGTACCATATAGATATATGATTGGTGTTGCTGCTACAACCATCTTCCATTGACATGCCCTCCTCTGCTGTACAGTAGGTAGTTTCACATGTCCTCTTTCCCTATGTTCATTCATACAATTCATGTGTGTGTGTGTGTGTGTGTGTGTGTGTGTCTCCCTATTCTATACACACACATCCCTTGAGTGTTCATTTTACATACCAGTCCATGTCCCATTGCAGCTCATTTACACAGCTTCAGTACACAATGCCAGGAATGGGATATCCCAATACTCTGCACTGTAGGAACACTGTCCTGTACTGTGTTTGGACCATATTCGTCACATTCATACAGCTCAGCTGTCCAGATGTTTTCCTTATCAAATGTGCGGCTTTCTGCCATATCACTGGGATGCTCTCAGGACTGCTGTGAATGAATATTACACACACTGGAGGTCATACCTTTCAACTGTCCTAATGTGTGCAGAATGTCCACTTTTGATCTCATATTTCTGATCTTTTCCTCATAGCATATTTTCTTTGGCAAATCGCTGGCATGCCATTGCAGATGGAAGTCACAAACTGATGACAGACTTTTGAGTTTCAAACTTCATGTTCTTGAGATAGTTCATGGTACTGTACAACCTATTATTCCTTCAACTTTCTAAGTTAGGAAGAGCAATATTACAAATCAGTCCCTAGTTTTGGGTCTTTGTCCCCCCATTATTTATGGATTTGTCCAGATTTCTTGCTCTAAGAGGTTTCTAGAGTTTCATTCTAACACATTTCTGTGTGATATCTATGTAAAATATGCCTCTATTTCTGGTCATTTGACCTCCCATTATGTTGGCCTTTGTGCAGATATGTTGCACTAACACATTGGCAGCTGTCTGTGAAGTCCTGATGATCACTGTGGCAATCTACACAAATTCTCAGACTGTAGCTGCTTTGCTTTACACAGAATTCATATCCACGTTCACTCACATGGTTTCCTGGCTGGCAACATTGTTGCTAGCCATGAAACCTGGCTAAGGCGGGCTGCATGCAATTAATATGTATTGTGAGTTACCCCTTGCCGCTCACTGACGCACAAACATGTAAACTCCATGTAGGCTTCACACAGACCCTACACAGAGTTTACTGAATCACAAGGAAAGCCAAATTAATCAGTACAAAAAATAGCCCCGAAGATATTCAAAGAGAAATACAAGCAAAGACATCTAGATATTGAAAATTTCACAATACAAAAAATAAGATTGCAAAGAGGGAATGCAGAACAGAAGATTAGTAAAGTAGAATTAAAAAAAAATAGAAGCTGAGGTTATGGAATACCTGCAAAGTGAAATATTTAGTTTAAAAAGTCTAACACGTGTTATATCTCAGCATGATGGGAACAACAAGTCCACCAAGGAAGGAGAAACAGGAGCAGCAGGAGACATCTAAAGAAGAAATATGGACATGAGAAAAAGAGATTTAATATGGTGTAATATTTATGCAAAGGAGAAAGCAAACCTAATCATTTGAAGAGAAAGGCAAAGGCATCCAGATATGGAAATTTTTACAATACAAAAAATAAGAAAACAGAGGAAAAATAGAAAAAAAGAGAATTAGTAATGGAGAAGTTTAAGAAATCGAAACTGAGGTTATGATTACCTGTGAAGTGAAGGATTTAGTGTATAAAATCTTACATAACATCACAGCAGGATAGAGCAATGGATCCCCAAATTAAGGAGAAACTAGTGGAGCAGGAAACATCTGATCAATGAAGATACTTTGAAGCCTTCCATAGGAAACCAGTGAAAAGTTCAGCTGGAGTTGCACAGCAAGGGAAAGAACAGGAAACGGTGGCAACTCTGACACAGTCAATGTTGTGGAGTGATAGGCCAGTGAGTTCCCATATGAAACAGCAATGGAAGACACAGGATGAAACTAAAGAGAATGTGGCACAGGAAAATGCTCTGGAACTTTCTGTAGAATGCCCGCAGGAAATGCAAAATAAAGACTATACCCTCAGTTTAGAAGAAAAGAGGAGTTTGATTTAATAGAGATGGACGACAGACATATTAAGATCAATGAAAGAAACAGACTACAGAAGGTCAATAAAACTCAAAAAATTAAAAGTTTGATAAAACAAATGAAATCAGTAATTAAGACTATTCATACAAATTCATGCAATATAACAGAATTAAATATGATATATTACTGTACAGCTAAATTAATAACAGATACATTCTCATCACAGAAACACGGGGCAGTAAAGGAAAGGAAGAGTAGAATTCAAATGCCATCATGGAAATATCAAATAGAGAAAACTATAAAGCAATTAAGACGAGAAATGTCACTGTTAGAAGAGTATAGAGGACGGAACAGACCAACAAAAATACTCAGAAAGATAGATGTGATAAAAGCAATACTCAGTATCAGAAGAGATCAGGATCTATCGTGCACTATTGCAAATAAACTAAAGGTAATAGCATAAGCAGAAAAAAAAAACGTATGCAGATAAATATAAAGGAAAAGTACTAAGCAATTTATTGATGACCCAAAAAAGTTTTATAGAGAATTGGGAAACCAGGCAAAAGGAATTGAAACACCACCAAAAAAGAATAAATAAATACATTTTGGAGAAATCTCTGAAGAGCCTGTGGAACATAACAAAGATGCTAAATGGATAGAAGAAGTAAAAGAAAGAATAAGAAGTTCAAATGTACAGGATATGAAATGGGATGAAGTAACAGCCAGAGGGACTGAAACAAAGTTAAGAAAAGCTCCTAATTGGAAAACCCCAAGCCCAGATGCAGTACCTAACGTCTGGCTAAAAGTATTAACATCTTTGAAGATTTAGCCATGAGTAGGAACTATTTATATGCCCACCCCAAACAGACACCAACCTGGTTAACAACAGGAAAAACAATGCTCCTACTGAAGAGTGAACCTGCAAGCTATCCTAAAAACTATAGACTGATAACTTGCCTTCTGACAACATATAAACTATACACTGGAATTTATGCCGACAGAGTTTATAATCATTTAGAAGAAAACTCAATCATGGCAACAGAACAGAAGGGTAACAAAAGAAAGTCATATGGAACAAAGGATTATTTGTTGTTAGTCATAATGGAGAACTATAAAATGGAGAAAAATCTAAGTACAACATGGACAGACTACAAAAAAATCATTTGACAGTATCCCACATTCATGGATAAAAAAGTGTTTAAAATGTATGAGATACACCCTACATTGATCAATTACATTACAGTGACCATGAAACAGTGGCAAACCACTTTGCAATTAAGCCATGATAAAGGACAAATTATTATTCCAGGGATAAAAATTCAAAGGTGGATATTCCAGGGTGACTCTGTCACTGCTGCTCTTTTGTCTTGCCCTTAACCCATTAAGTTATCCACTTAACAGATTAGGTTGTTGTTGTTGTGTCTTTCGGCTTTTTTCGGTTAGGGGTCGCCACAGCGGAACTCTGGTCCGCTAATGACTGGCAGTAGATTTTTATGTGCCGAGTTGCCAGCCCGGACGCACAACTTTCAATGAAGGTACGCCCATTCACGCATGTCTCCACACAGAAGACACTCTAGCTGAGAATCAAACAGGACAACGTCTTACTGTGAGGCGACAACACTACCGCAGCACCACCACCGCAGTCACTTAACAGATTAGGTCATGGCTACAATTTGGCTCCCAGAAAACAACAAAGTGAAAAAGACTTCTCATCTTCTTACTGCGGATGACTTAAAACTGTATAGTTCATCAGGTGAGGAATTGAAAGCACAACTGCAAGTGGTCAAAACTTTTTCAGATGATATAAGAATATCATAGCTTTAAAGAAGGAAAGCTACAGCACAAAGAAGACATCAGCCTGGGACAGAAATGTGATATAAAAGAACTTGAGCAAGAGGAAGTGTATAAATAGTTGTGAACTGATGTAAGATCAACAATATAACATGAACAAATTGCAATAAAATTTAGTAAGGAATATTTTAGAAGACTAAAATTAATACTGAAAACAGAGCTAACCTCTAAGAACAAAGTCCAAGCTATAAACTAATTTGCTCTTCCTGGCCTAACTTGCAGTTTTGGAGTGATTGACAGGTCACAAAAGGATTATTGGATTGGTTGGACAAGAAAATAAGAAGAATGCTTCATGCTTATCAAATGATGTGCCAAAATCAGTGTATACCAAGACTATGTATTCCCCATTCTGAAGGAGGTATCGGCCTCCTAGAAATTGATTACATGTATTGATCTGCAGTCGTAAGATTGCATACATATCTGTTGATCTCACAAGACCCAAGCATAGTTAAAGTTTTAAACATAAGGAGAATAAGTCTAAGATGACTTCCCTGCTTAGTTTAGCATAAGCATATCTGTGTTGAGCAGGAATGGAAATCAAACCAGAAGTAGATAAAAATCAGACAGCAAATGCAGCCCCCCACCCCATGCCCCAAGATTCTCACTACACCTTTCTAAACATACTGGAAATATTAAGATACAACCAAACACCCTAATACTGGGTGATTTCAACTACCTTACCATTAACTGGGAAAACTACTCGTGTACCAACACCTTTGTCCAACAGTTCTTGGAATTCATAAATACCAATGCCCTGGATTAACTAATCCGTAGTCCCACCAGGGGCTCCAATATCTTAGACCTGGTCATTACCAACATGGGAAATCGATTCTCCATACCTATGGTCACCCACTCATTGGTCAGGTCTGACCATAAACTTATCACCCTTGACATCCACATCCCTCCCCCACCCCCCAGTAAGGACACCTCCGTAAAAAACTTCTCCAAAGCCAACTTCATGCTACTCAAGTCAGAAGTGACAAACATTATGACACCTATGCAGACAGGAACAGAAAGTTTGACTGCTGAATCCTACAGTAACACACTGTACGAGCATATCCACTCGTGCATGAATCGTGGCACCCCAAATAGGACCAAGATGCTCTCCTCCAAAAAAAGAAAGCCAATTTGGTGGTCCCCTGCCATAAACAAACTTTACAACAAAAGGAAGAAACTGTTGCAGAAAAGGTGAAAATCCCAGAATGCAAAAAAAACTCCTTTACCAACCTCAGTAAGAAGCTGAGATCCCTCATAAAATCCTCCAAAGCTAGTTATGAAAATAAAATTACCAAAGATTCCAAAGACAACCACAAAGCATTCTATAGCTATGTCAAGAATCTAAATGGCAATGCTCAGATCTGCTCTGAGCTACAACAGAATGGCATTAAATATACTGATCCCAAGGATATTGCCAATATCCTGGCAGATCGAGTCAGTGCCAATTTCACCCCCCTCTCACCCCCTAAAGGGTCCATCTCAATACCAAAAGATTGCCAAATTCTGGTAATGACCACAGGTAAAAACCATACTCTCCAAAGCTAAGAATACAGCATCCATGGGACCAGACAACATCCCGGGCTGTGTACTACATGAACTACAAAATTAAATGACACCTCACCCAAGTGTCATGTTTAATCATAGCCTCAACTCAGGCTTTGTGCCCACTGAGTGGTGCACAGCTACAGTTATCCCACTGCACAAGGGGGGAATCCACCTTGGATCCTGGGAACTACCGCCTCATCCGTCTGACGAGCCTGATCTGCAAGGCCATGCATGTATTATAATGGAACTTATAAACAAAGACATTGGCAACCTTCAAACACTGGACCCACCCAGTTTGGGTTCATGAATGGCTGATCTTGTCTCCTGAAAATGATTGACTAATTTGAATCAGTCTCTAGAGCTGTGGATGAGGGTAAGGCCTATCACACAGTTAATCTGGACTTCACCAAGGCCTTCAACAACATCCCTCACTCTGGAATCATAGATAAACTTACTAAGCTGGGCATTAATCCCTATGTCACTTTACTGACAGAACCCACACTGTAAAAGTATCCGACTCCAAATCCAGCTCCAGACAAGTGACAAGTGAAGTACCTCAGGATTCAGTCCTGGGACCACTCTTGTTTGGTATCTACTTCTCCGAAGTACAGGCCGACTCCAAACTGGGAGCCATTATTGAATCCCCAAATGATGTGGATATTCTACAAAAGGGCCCTACAGAAACAGATCCTTGGTGCCAGAGCCATGAGCTCAAGCTCAATGCCGAGAAATGTATAGTTATCCCCTTTAAAAACATGTACTCGTGAATTACTACATAGGTGGCAGTACACTAAACACCGAAAGTGTGAATAAGAGACTTAAAACAAGTAATCTCCGTGGTATCCCCAAAGTCTCAAAACAACCCACTAAAGTGTAGTGGGTCTAAAAACAAAACAGTGTAAGAAACTTCTCTGTGTGGAAGATTTTCAGTCCATATATTTCTAGTTAATCACTGTATATTAATCAGATCAGACAATAGTAGTAGAAGTAGCGAACGTAAACTCGTCAAGTCAAAAAGTAATAATACAAAATATATAATTCTACAGCATTCCTAAGTATTCGAAAGTAATCCAAGCAAGGCAGGCAGTTTGTTTCCAGTTGACGACGGACCCCGGGAACTACCGCCCCATTAGCCTGACGAGCCTGGTCTGCAAGGCCATGGAACGTATCATCGTGGAACTCATAAACAAAGACATTGGTAATCTCCAAACTCTGGACCCTAGCCAGTTTGGATTTGTAAAAGGGAAATCATGTCTCCTAAACCTGATTGACTTCTTTGAAGCAGTCACCAAAGCCATAGATAAGGGTAAAATGGTTCACACAGCTTATCTGGATCTCGCCAAGGCTTTCAACACCATCCCCCACTCTGGAATTATAGATAAGCTCACTAAACTAGGTATAAATCCCTATGTCACAAGATGGGTTGCCAGCTGGCTCACGGACAGAACCCACACTGTGAAAGTAGTGGATTCCAAATACGACTTCAGACCAGTGACAAGTGGAGTACCACAGGGTTCAGTCCTGGGTCCTCTCCTGTTTGGTATCTACTTCTCTGAAGTGCAGGCTAACACAGAAGGTCTTTGGCTAACAAAGTTTGCAGATGACTGCAAACTAGGAGCCATAATCGAAACTCCTAACGATGTGGACAAACCACAAAAGGGCCTCAGTGAGACAGATACCTGGTGTCAAAGGCATGGCCTGAAGCTCAATGCCAAAAAGTGTATTGTCATCCCCTTTGGTAAAAACTCTGTAGCCATGAACTACCACATAGCTGGTAGTCTACTTAATGCCGAAAATGTGATAAGAGACCTTGGGACACAGGTGATCAGTAGTCTCTCCTTTGATAATCACATTGCTACAGTGGTCTGGAAATCCTTCTACGTGGCTCATCTCATCACAAAAGGATTCTCATCCAGAAAAAAAGAGGTAATTGCTCCCCTCTACTCATCACTCATTAGACCCATTATAGAGTACAATGCCCCTTTTGGTATGTACCTCACAAGACATCTACAATAACTGGAAAGACCACAGAAATACCTCACAAAGAGGATTACTGGCCTCAAACAGATGCCCTACGCAGACAGTCTCAAAAAAACTACAGCTTTACTCCATCTCATATCGCCTACTCAGGGGCGATCTCTGCCTAACATACAAAGCTATGTCAAACCCAGAGCTGTTGGACATGCTCCACTTAAAGAAATCCCCATCCCTCCGAGCTACACGCTCTAGGGACCTAAACCTTGTCACCACAATAAACAGAACATGCTGGAGGAATAGATTCCTGTCCCAGAGACTTCCCATACTCTGGAACAGACTACCTATCTATGTCAAAAAGAGCTCCTCATTAGCACTCTTCAAGAAAAATCTTGATGATTGGATGAGAAATGGGAAATTCACCCCAGGGATCACTTCTGTGGCTCTGCTCGACAGGGGCACAGGAAAATAATTTTCTTGGGTGGCGAAAGCCAGGGTATATTTTTTGGCTAGGCTTATATAGGCCCTAGGGCCAATAGCCTAGTACCTACCTATGAACTGTGTTAAAATATCTAACTATATGTTGATGTTGAAACTGCTAAAAAAAACTATATGCATTCATGTAAGCAACTGGAGCTTATATCCTGGGCCTCCTCTGAAAAGAGACTTTTGTTAAACTCATTCAGACTTTCCTGGTAAACAAAGGCAAAATAAAATATATAAATATGTTCCATTATGTATGCTTCAGGTGTATGATACTGACATACTGGTTTACCTGTGCTTCACCTGAATGATTGTGAAAATGGTTTGCACAGCTTAGATCAGAGCTTTAGGATGAATAGATCATCCAAGTATTACTGCTGTGTGAACAGCATGGACTGGTGTATGTGGTTATGCTCTGAGTCATGTAGAAGCCTGCATTCATGATTGCTAACGCATCTGCATTTATTAGTAGGGATCAGTAGAACCTATGGTGCGCAGTAACACAGTAGCATAGCAAATGATGAGAAGGTACAGTTGTGTAAGTTGAACTTACCATGACAGGAAATATTTGAATGATCACTGCTGCAGTAGTCTTAACTATATGGGTTATAACCTGCCAAGGATATAACAACTAGCCAGATTCTAAAGCTTCAGGGCACCTTCCATGCATTCAAATTGTCATGCAGCTCAAGGTCATCTAACTAAAAGACTAGCTTGGACGTGAAGCCCTTCAGAGCTTTCCTGCCAGTAGAGACAGAGGGAGGCTGAGCCCTGAAAGGACAATGCTAGGAATAAATAAAAAAAAAAAACAGCTTATACAACTGTACTATATTCTTCATACTGATCACTGCTGCAGTAGGTTTAACTATATGGGTCAATTACCATCGCTAACTATATTTGGGAGGAGGAAGAAAAAAGGTCTAGAACCCCCTGGATAATGGTCTTAGCAAAGCTTGATCTAGACCTAGAGAAGGAATCAAGCTTATAGTGTTCTGTAAAAGCATGTACAGAGGCCCAAATAGCAGCTTCTTGAATACTTCTAGAATCCAGCCCTTTCCAGAAAGCCATAGATGAAGTCAGGTCCTTATAGAATGGGTCTTGACCCTGCCTGAAATAGATTTGTCATGATAAGTATAACAAATGGCAATACCTTTAGAAAAACATTTGGAAATGGTCTGTTTTGACACAAGTTCTCCCTTCTCCTCACCTTCACAAGAAATAAAGAATTGATCCAGAGATCTGAAAGATTTAGTTCTGTCAAAATAGTACCTGATTGTTTTGTGGACATCCAGGGTATGAAGTATCTTTTCTCCCTCATTTTTAGATTTAGGAAAGAAAATGGGCAGATGAATAGTTTAGCTTTAACTCATTACATCTGAGTGATGCCTTCAGGTGCATCTGCAGTTAACCCCTAATGACACCTCTAGGTGTCAAATATTGCTTGGTCATATATGCATCAATAATTCCAAAAACATGCTATGTACAAGGTTTTAAACAATTTCACGTTTAAGCTTACACAATACCAAACTCAACTGCATTAATATTTGACCTCTGTCTAGTGTAAGTAAATAGGTATTAACTATTTTTATTATATTAATTTAAATAGATATAATTTTCACATGTTTCTAAATATTTCAACAACCAAATAACACAGACAGGACTCCTTAGCCTCATATGAAAACTCTCAATTACAAGAATAAAATGTTGCTAACAGTGTGTATGTAACTTCAGTGGTTGCTGGTTGTTTACAAAATAGTACAAATGTAATAGTTACTGTGTTTACTGTGACATGTAAAATTCAATTTTAACATTCCTATAAGAAAAGTGCAGTCCGGGTCTGAACTGTCTGCAAACAGCTACAGTTAACTTTGAGTATGTGTCTAACTGTTTGAGCCAATCTTCATTTTCCCCTGGAGAGCACTGTGCTTTGGCTGTAAGCAGCCCCCGCCACCACACACATCTTCCACTTTCTCTTATTCCCTTCTGTTAGCAAATAGTACCCATAACTGATCAATACTGTGTGTTTGTTTATTTAAACTATACCACAGTAACCTACTGATACAAGGTTATCCTGGTTTTCCACCTGAGAAATTAAGACAAGACTTACAGTTTCAGAGCAGCCCTTGGTCAACTGTGATTGTTCTTAACACATACTTGTCTTGCTTTGTGATTGTTTCCAGCCCCTCATACAAGAACCTAACAGGGTCTCTACCATGCTCCCGCCCTGCCCCCTATTCCCTCCGCCCCAGTGGTCCCACCTTTATTGCACTCAAACCCTTCCCATCTTTCCAATAGCCAACCACAGCGCTAACCCAACACTACCTCCTCCATATTCCCTCTACTATCACACCTCCTCAACTGACATGTACAAGCATACCTTTCCTTTACTCACTGCATGCACTCTCCTTGCATATCTTACATCCTACCAAAGCTCCATCATTCCCCACTCAACCACTACCACTGTACTACTACTCACACCACCACCCATGTCTCACCCATACTCAGCTCCCCCCCCACCAGCTCAAGAACCATCCCTATGCACCCCCCACATATTCTACCAACTATATTACCCAAACGTAAAGCATCCCTACAACTTAATATAGTAACCCTCCCACTATACCTATTACCCACAGAGAACAATCATAAAATTTCCCTTATAAACAAACACATTCAAAAACTGAGAAAACTAATAATCTCATGCATATCAAAACTAGCCCTAAGTGGAGACATCCACCCCAACCCTGGCCCTACCATCCCCAACCCCAATCCTCATAATCAAGACTAGAAATCACAACTTCTCCCATATTACAGCCAATAGAAAGCCAAGTGACTTCCTTCTACTAAGCCTAAATATTAGAAGTATATCCAACAAAGTCCATGAACTCCATGCCACCATAGACTTATACTCCCCAGATATAGTCGTCCTGACAGAAACCTGGCTAAAATCTCACATTACCAGTGAGCAAATACTCCCTACAGGTTACGGCATACTAAGAGTAGACCGGCTAAACAAAAAAAGAGGTGGTGTAGCTATAATATTTAAACAACATCTAAACATCCAGATCTTAAAATCATCAGCTCCACAAATAGGCAATGAAGAAATAATATATACCAACCTCAAAATTAACCGAAACAAAACCATCAACATAATTGGATGCTACTTCCCACCTGGCCAAAACATCCCTCCACTAGAAAACCTCCTCAGCTGGTCTACCCACCATCTCCACAAGAAACTATCATCTTAGGTGATTTCAGTATTGACTGGCAATCCTGTTCTGGCAACAATCCAACCCATCATGTACACCTTCATGGCTTCACCCAACTAGTCCAGTCACCAACAAGGATAAATAAAAACTCCAGCAAGCACTCTACCCTGGACTGGATACTAGTCAGTAAGAACCCCCAGTCATATATAACAGGCTGCTTATCAGATAGCCTCAGTGATCACTCCCCAACATTCCTACTCAAAAATACCTGTACCAAGCTAAACCTGTCGTCTATCGTCAAATACGTAAAAAATAAACTTTAACCCACTCACATTCATCTCATCCCTCAAAGAATGTAACTGGCATGCTCTAAAGTACCTCAGTCTAGATGACGCAGTTGAATCTTTTAATACTACCTTCCTGAACATCCTTAATTACCATGCCCCCATAAGATTTTCCAGAACCAAAGCACAACCCTCCCCATGGCTACAGAAAACCACTAAGTCAGAAATGAAAAACAGGGATAAAGCCTGGGAGCACTGGCGCAAAACCAAAACCCCTGCAGCTAGACAGAAATTCCTAGAACTATGCAATAGAGTCAAAAAGCTAATAAAATGGGACAAATTCCAATACTACCAGTCTGCCCTAGACTCCTCACAACACAGCCCCAAACAATTCTGGTCCTCCATAAACTCCATCCTCCACCCAGGTAAAGTCAGTACCCCTCCTCCTAACATCCCTCACTCCTCTGAAAATATTGCTACCTCATTCAACACACACTTCACCCAAACCATACTATCACTAGCTAAACAACACAACCCCCCTCCCTTCCAACCCACACCTTCAACTAGTAATCTCCCCACTGCCTTCTCTTTTTCTCCTGAACCTACCTCCAACATAAAAAACTCTTAACTAAACTTAAACCCACCAAATTAGCAGCAGACAACCTCCCAAGTGAATACCTACAAATCGCAGCTGATGCTCTGGCCTACCCAGTATCCATCTTAATTAACCGATCTGTCAGAAAGTTACGTTCCCACATTGTGGAAAGTCTCACATATAATTCCCCTCCACAAAGGCGGACCCTCTGCAGAACTAACCAATTACCGCCCCATAGCTATTCTCTCTCCGCTCTCCAAAATACTAGAGAGATGCATACACTCTCAGGTCTCACACTACCTCCTTACTAACAACCTCCTTTCCAGTACTCAGCATGGTTTCCGACCAAACCATAGCACCACCACTGCCTTACTCTCCTTTACAAACACTATCCTTCAGCATAAAAACAATGGCTATCTCTCCTCTACTACTTTCCTAGACCTATCTAAAGCATTTGACATGGTCCCACACAAACAACTTATCTCTGTCCTCAATAACCTATCCTTCTCACAATCAGTCACCAACTGGTTTCAGAGTTACCTGTCTGACCGCCAACAATCCGTTGTATGGCAGAATGACATATCTCCCCAACTACCTGTCTCCATAGGGGTTCCCCAAGGATCCATCCTTGGACCCCTACTTTTCTCTGTTTACACCAATAATCTAGCCTCTGCCACCAAACATGGCACACTCATCCAATACGCAGATGACTCTACCATCATCTGCTCAGCCCAGTCCCTACCCAAACTGCAAAAAGTCACACAGGAAGCCTTTTCCTCTGTTGAAACATGGTTATCCAATGCCCAATTAATACTCAACCCAAACAAAAATAAACTACTCATCTTCCAACCCACCAAACATACTCAAAACAACTCTCACTTTAACATCACAGCAAAAGACAACACCACTATATACCCAACTGAACACACCAAATTGCTAGGAGTGGAAATAGACAATAAACTAAAATTTGACATTCACATATCCATGACCATAAAAAGTCCACAAAAACTAGGAGCATTATACAGAAATAAACAATTTCTCACCAAAGCAGCAAAGATTTCAATAGCAAATTCCCACCTTATCTCCACCCTACTTTATGCCTCTCCAGTATATACCAACCTAAGGCAATGTGATCTAAACAAGCTAGAGACCTGCTACAACAAAATCATAAAATTCGCCACAGGGGCATCCTACCGTAGTCACCACTGTCTCTCACTTGCTGAACTGGGCTGGCTTGAACTCCCTCACCTCCTTCAATGGTATCAACTCTCACTCACCCACAAACTAGTAAACCATCCACTAAATGTCCCATCCCTCCAGAATCTACTCCAACCCTATCGCACCACCAGACCACTAAGATCCAGCAACAAAAATCACTTGCAGATCACTAAAGCCAATAACTCTGCTGGTGAAGCACTATTCTCTTGCGCCATAGCCAAATTATGGAACTCACTCCCACCCACAATTACCTCGTACCATCATGCACCAACTTCAAAACTTTATTAAAAGCGCACCTAAAAACATGCTGGCTATGCCCTTGCAACTCCACTCTAATATCATCCACCCCATCCAACTACTACCTTTCTTTCACCTCCACTAACTACCTTGATGATAGCAAGCTCAGATGCTCATAAGCCTAGTACTTATTATACAGCAGGAACTTCTCATTGTTACATTTGTTAATGCCTGTTATGTACTTCACAGATAAAGATTCTAGTTGTCTACTAATGTACTATGTTCTTCATCTGTAAATATGTTGTAAGTAATTTCTGTGTTAAATTGTTAATCACTATGTAATCCAATGTAACTACTGTCTGTTTATTTTACTGTGGAGCTTTTCTCCCCGGGCCTCCGCTGAAAATGGACCCACGTCCAGTCGGACACTCCCGGTCAACAAATTTAAATAAAATAAAAATAATTTAAGACCTAGAACCTAAAGAATACTACCACTATAAAAATAGTTTGTGCTCAAGAGTTTGCCATTTATACTCCGTTCATAATCCTTATGGTTCCAGAGACATAAATATTTGTTTGAAATGTGAGTACATAATTTGATTCTGTCAAAAGACTTAAGCTCTGCCCATTAGAAGTTACAGTGCAAACTTCCTGAACTCCATTGGAGTGAATAAGTTAAGTAAACTTAGCTACCACTTTAGGCATAAAAGATGGATTTGTTCTCAAAGAAACCCAGTCCGTCTGGAAAATTTGGTAATGTTAACTCACTATAAGAGCTTGCAACGCATATACCTTTCTTGTAGAGGTCAGAGCAATCCGTAAAACAGTTTTCCATGTTAAGAACCTCAAATCAGACAGATTAGCTGGTTCAAATGGAGCAAGTGTTAGTGTCTAACACACAATTAAGATCCCAAGGAGGAGCCACCGGTTTATTTGGAGACCTCTTATACAAAATCCCTTTCAAGAACATTTTGACATGAAACTGACTGGAAAGATTAGAATCCATTGCCACATATGCTAAAATGGCTAATAAATTAATCTTGATAGAGGAATAATAAAGGCCGTAGGATATTAACTCATACTAATATTGTAAAACCAGAGAACAACTAGCCTCGAATGGGTACTGGTTATGTTGTTGGCACCAACTAGAAAACTTTTCTCATCTGCTAATATATGATTTTCTAGTATCAGGCATTTTTGTCTCCCTTAGAACCTGCTGCATATCCTCAGAAAACAGGTGCCTAAAAGGAATTAAGACCCTATCATCCGGGCACTCAATTGAAAATGATTGATGTCAGGATCACCCCTGTTCTTGTCTGATTAGATCCATTCTGTGAGGAAACTTGTAGCAATTGCCCCTGGCCCTTTCCAAATGAAGGAAGAATTACAGTTGCATGGGCAAGACGGTAGTCACCAGAATGACCTTGAGGGATTCCTTCTGAATCTTCAGAAGTACCCTAGATATTAATGGAACATTCCCGTCCAAAAATAAAGAAAAGGAATTTGTCTTCCAGGCCTTTTTGCATGGAGTTCTGGAACAGAATTTTGCCAGTTGATTGTTCAGAGAGGAGGCAAAGTGGTCTACCTGAAGAATTCATACAGATAGATCAAATTTTGGAAGACTCCCCAATCAAGTTCCTATTTTTGAGGATCAGCCTCAGTCCTGCTCAGCTTGTCTGTCACAGTTTTGCTCTGACCAGAATGTAGGATGCCTGTAGAGTGAGACTGTGCTGTAAAGCTATATCCCAAGCTAACATAACTAGTCTGCAGTGGGGATATGACCTGGTTTCCCCTTGCTTTTTGATATATCACATGACTGTGGTATTGTCTGTAACTACTTGAAGAGGTTTCAGGGAACAGAGATGGTTCAGAGAGTTGAGTGCCTTGATCAGTGCAAGCATCTCCTCAATCTTTATGTGCTTGTGTCTGTCCAGTACTACCTGCACTTTTGTCCCTCCTGAGACTGCTTTCCAATCAAAGTCTAAAGTGTCTGTGGTGAATGACTGCTACTGCTTTAAAGCAGGGAATGAGAAGGACATATGTGGATATATTGATATCTGTTGTCTCCCCAAAAAAGATTTCTCTTCTGACAAATCCAGTACTGGGATCTGGAAAGATAAAGGGTATTGATTCTGAGAACAAAGAGATTTCAAATACCACTGTATCTTTCTTTTGTGGAGTCTTGCCAGGGGTATCATGAGAATCATAGATGACACGAGACCCAAAATCCTAAGATAGTCCCTCGCAGTGACTGAAGTCCAAGTGAAAAACCTTAGAAATAGATCTAAATAAAGATCTTTTTTTTTTTTACTGTGGAAGAAAAGACTGATGAAAATAACAAGGACTGTAGACTGAACTGTCAGCAGTTAAATAAATGCATACAAATCAGTGCACCAAACTGTAAAAATTATTTATTTTTTTTACTGTGGAAGAAAAGCTCTTTGAACTGAGGTGCCTAGTTGACAAACCAGGAACACAATCCTGTGTGCGGGAGTCAAGCAAGACTTTTGAATTTTCTTCTGGAATCCAGCTTGTGCAAGAAATCTCTCACCCAAGAGAGAGAGAGAGAGAGACACAGAGAAACTCTGCAAAGATAAGCAAGTCATCTAAATATGGAAATATGTGGATACCCTATAGTCTGCAATGAGCTATAATTGGAGCTAGACACTTTATGAATACTCATGGTGCAGTGGATAGTCCAAAGCGAGAACTGATAATGTGATCCAGATGCACAAAACCTTAAGAAATACCAGAAGTCTGAATGAACAGGGATGAGATAATACGCATATTTCAAGTCTAATGTCATCAGGAAACTTGAAAGAGGAAGGCTATGAAGTGACATCATTTTGAATTTGGATGCTATCACAAAAAAGTTTAGGAAAGAAAGATCCAGAACTGATCTCCAACAATTTTCTTTGGAACTAGGAACATCCTTGAATAAAACCTCTTCTCCACCTGGGAAGGAGAAACTGGTTCAATCACTCTTTGGGACAGCAAGTGATGAAGAACAGGTGGACAGAAGAGTCTGATTTGCTGGATGAGGAATGGCCATCTGGAAAGGAGGAATTTCCACCCCCTGCCATCTGTAACTCTGATGAATGATTTTTAGAAACCAGTCATCTGAAACAATCTGTTGCCAAAGAGGAAAATGGAGATTCAGACTTTCTGGAAGAGAACAGGGGGCCAGGAAAGGAGGGGTCCACAAGGTCTCCTGAATAGTCACTCAGACTTGTTGGACTGTCCTTGGTTTTGGGAGGTTTAAGACTTCTTTTTGGAACCCCCTTGCCACTATTTCTTAAATGTCTGTTTAACTGAATTCTGTTGAGATTGTTTATTCTGTTTTCTGCCAAAACTGGATGAGGAGAAAGAAAATCCCTTTGACAATTTGGAAAAGGAGAGCTGAAAATCTTAATAGATTCCTTGGATCACCTTAACCCCTTTCATCACAATTTTTGATTGCCTTTGCAGCAGAGGGGCTAAATCTCTATCCAAAGGAGAATTCAATATCTATTTTCAGATCATCTGGAAGTTTTTGAGAATGCAGCCAAGCAAACCTATTTAAACAGTATCAGTGGCCATAGCCCTAGAAAAGGTATCAACAGCCATACACACACTATAAACAATGAGTAGTGATCTGTGCAATAGAAGAAATTAAGTTATTTAAAGCAGATTATTCATCACACGAAGAAATTGTAGATAAAATGTTCTTCATACTTTCACGATATGTCAAACAAACTTTAACATATGAGCCTGACAATTTAAAATTCTGAAAATTAAAGTTGCAGCTGTATATACTTTTTTCCATACCTATCAATAATTTTCCCATCCTTATAAAGAAGAGTAAGATTGGAATTAACTAAATGCTTATAGCAATTGAGTCAACTAAGGCTATATCTGCTGGGTCAGCTTTTGGGAATAGTGTATAAAAATGTAAAAGACTGAGGAACTTTACAGCCTGTCTTACTTGTTAGGGACAGCAGGCTCACTATCAGGAAATTTTCAGGCAGTAAGACACTTATCTACTAAAACAGAAGGAATGAATGTAGGTTCTGGAAAATTCTTCTGCAACAACGCATATTATTTTCTGATGGAGTGAGAAATGCCAGTGCGCTCCCCCTGAAGACACCGAGACATTCTAGCTGTAGTCTCAGAGAAAGAGACCCCCCACACACACACACACACACACACAGGGAAACTCAAAAATGGAGCTCTCCTCTGAGTCTGAATCAGAAATCTGAGGACAAAAACCTGAATTCATCCCTTGCATCTTTCTGTTCAGATTCAAAATCTTAAATCTCTTCAGGAAAAGAGAAATCCCTCTTTCTTTTACCAGAAACTACTTCACAACAAAGATTAATAGCCTTACTTAAACCATGAGCCAGACCCAGTAAATAACTCTTATCTTAAGCAATCTGAGGAGGAGTAGACAGATGCTTGGTTTACTGTTTCTTCTTGACAGGAAAAATGGAGTCAACTGTGTTACTAATGGCAGCTGCTGCTACACCAGGGATGGGCACAGCATTTTGAAATAATGGGGAACCTTCTCTGTTCCTTCTCCCAGGACTGACAAGAGTGGCTCCACCTTGCCTACTGAAGGGACTCCAACAACCGCTAAGGACATGGCTAACACCCTGTCCACAGAGGATGTAGGTTATACCAGACAGATCCGGGGCAAAAGATGAATAGTCTGAGGTACAACAAATGGCCACAGCAGAATCAACCACCTTTGGCTGAGGCAAATTGCTTGCCTGCTGTGGTGGCAAAAGCTGTTTGCTTAACATTTTCATTTTCTGTCTTCAAGAAGGATTGACCATGGGGCCAGCATTCTGTTCCATGGTCAATCCAAAATTCTTTCCTGGGGAAGACAACCAGCAAATGCCAGTAAAACTACCAGTACACAAAAGTTACTTATGTGACAGAAAAAAAACAGTAAAATGCACTTTCAAACACAATGGCAGCTTCACAAATGAAAAAATAAACACAATGTTTTCCATTAGTTTACATTACTTTTAAAGCGACAGAAAAATGAGTGCTCTGTTTAAAAATATGTTACAGTGTTGAGACAGTCCATTAAAACAGAACACTCCTAGCTTTAAAATATCTTTCCTGAAGGGGAAAGTGATAAAATTATCGGCACATATAAGAAAATGGAACTTTCCCCCAAGAGAACCTATCTGCCCAACAAAGAAAAACACAAGCCAACCAACGATCCTCAATAGCCTCTGAGGAACAATACTCATCGGTAGCAGGAAAGCTCTGATGGGCTTTACACCCAGATTTATCTTTTTGTTCTCTTGCCTTGAGCTGCTTGACAATTTGGGCATGTATGCTGGGTGGCTGTTATATCCATGGCACAAAATAACCCACAGAGTTAAGGCTACTACAGCAGTAATCAATATGAAGAACATCTGGAAACACACTTACCATCATCCACATCATGTCTTTGAATCTTTTATTAAACATCTTCATTGAATTATCATTTGTGACACAGGCAGACTTACATTTATATAAAAGTAATCAAATCATATTAATAACTTCGTATTTACAAAAATATAGGATATATAACAATATACGTGATGTATAATCTAAGAAACATTATATAAAGTATTCAATTGCTGCCTTCTCTTAAACCTCATTCCTCCTCCAAAACATTTTCTGCATGTATTGTTCCCAAAATTTCCATTTTTTCCTTTGTAATTTACTCTTACCATTTGCTAAGGATCCCACTTCTTGTTCTTTTATCCCTGTTACTATATTCACTACTTCAAGTATAGTTGATTTAAATTTTGACTTCCATTTTCTAACATTTTTTGGTACTTTTCTGTTATCGGGGCAACAGGTGTAACGCACACGCAATGATCGCACATTGCATAGCCCTGAACCACTTGTTTTGAAAGACCAAGAAACACACATGAAGACGAAGCACCCTTTTTTACTGCCTTGTAACGAGTCAGTCTGTATAACTTTGTCATACAGACTTGATCAATCCTTCCCCCCAACAACTAAAACTGGATGGTACTTCCAAATGAGCAACAACAGCGCACGTTCCATTCTCTGATTCTGATGTTAATAAAAATGCCAGCAGCAGGGATTACTCCCTGCTGCAATACAACCGAAGCTTGCAAGCCCTGGTTATGGCTTACTGTTTCTTTTTAGTAAATGGTGTATTGGTAAAGTTTTTTTTCTTAGTCGCTGTCATTTCTGTAAGGAGAAGATTGAAGCTTCATGTCTTATCTGTTGTACTGTACTAAATAATCCACAAAAAGTTTCTCAAAGAACCAATGTATCTTTTATCCCCAAGGTAGCCACAGTGTCTTCATCTAAATCAACCATTCAATTGATAGTATTTGTCCCGAATGACACCCATAAAGGAGAATACATGTGCACTGAACTACATGTTCACAGCTGCCTCTGATTCTACTTGCGTAGAACCCACTACCTAGTCCATCACAAAAGAGTCTGTTCATGTCCTTTGCTCCAGTTACATTGGGAAAGAAAGTTTCTAAGATCTCTTCTAAATGACTAATGGACTGTACACCATTACTTTACATGAGTAAGAGAAGACTACAAAGGAGTGGAGTTCACTTGTTACTTTCCATTGTTTACAGTGGATTACATGTGAATGCAACTATAAGAAGTTATCGTGTTCATTAGACCTGTTGCCCCGATAATGGAAAGGTACCCATTTTTTTTGTTAGTCACCAGAATTAAACTTAACAAGGCTTTACTGGGTCTAGGTAATTCAGATCACATATCCCAACTCAAAAAATAATTTCCTTAGTTACACTCACTTGTTACCCAGTATTCTTGACAGAAGACTCTGTAGGGAATTTATAGTCTGCCAACTCATTACACTCCCAAAACATATGTTCCCAGTTACCTCATTCTTCCCATCACACCTTCAACATTTGCCATCTACTTAAGGAATAATTTGTTGGAGTCTGCTCGGGGTATGAAAGTATCTATGCAACCACTTCCAGGCAAAAATCCTAAATCTTCTAAACTTGAATATTTGTGAACCACACATGTGCCCTCCCATTATTTCTGTGTGAATTTCATATGTATTGTCTCTTCCCAATTTTTACCTTTTCTGACTGAATCCTATAGTTATAGTGCAATATTTTATATGCCCTACTAGTTATCCCTTTCTTAAAAGCACCTTCTGTTCTAGGTTCATTTAAAAATTCAACCAGTGCAGGTCTTTCATTTAGAATTCCCATACCCCTTGCTCTTTTTCTATATTCTAACAAACCGATAGGGAATGCAATCACCAGCCTGCAATCCAAATGTCTTCTTCCCATTCTATTATCTTTCCTTTGCAACTTATTTGTCCCCAGTATCTTGGTTCCTTTGCCAGTTTCCTCCAGTAAATTCCAGCCCCATCTTGTTTATTCTCTGTACTCCTAGTTGCAGTTATCCCTATTGGCAGAATCTCATTTTTCCTTTCTTGTGTTGGCTTAGTTTTTAGTATACTTTCTGCTACTTTATGAATTTAATATTCTGTATGCCTGTTCTTATTCTCCTTAAGCATCCCTTTCCACTTTGAATTGTAATTTTTTGCTTACATATTTACCTAAAGATTGTTGCAATGGTTAGCGTTGTCTTCTCACAGCAAGAGGTTCTCCAGTTAGATTCTCGGCTGGTGAGCCTTCTGTATGGAGTCTGCATGTCCTCCCCGTGGTCGAGTGACCTTAAAGACATGCAAGTGCGACCTGGTGCCTGAATGGGTGTGCCTTCTTTGAAGGTTGGGCGTCGAGCTGGAAACTTGGCACTGTAAAAATCCACTCCCAATCATTAGCGGGCCGGAGTTCCGCTGTGGCGACCCCTAACCAGGAAAAGCTGAAAGAAAATACTATTATGAATATTCATTAGGGTTACCACCTGTCCCACTTTGCGAGGGACAGTCCCTCTTTGGGCAGTTGTGTCCTGACAAAAAATATTAAAAATGGCAAATGTCCTGAGATTGTAGGACATAATTATGTCCTATATTTTCTGGAATAGTTGCATAAAAAAGTTATTCTGTATCAAAAATACCTAAATGTTATAAGAAACAGAATAAGCATCTAAAATGCTACAAGAATAAGCTATTATTTAGGCAAAAAAGTTAAGTTCTATCCTTTGTACTGACCGTGGGTATGTGTCGGCCTGTAAAATCTGATGTTTGTCCCGAAAATGTCCCACTTTGGCCATTTGAAAAGGTGGCAACCCTAATATTCATTGGCTAATACTTCCTAAAATGTTCTGCGATCTCGGACTTGGTTTTATTTATACACATGGGGGGGCTTCCCCCCTTTCAAAAAAGTGCAGGGAAATAAGTCATATTGGTGAGCTACAGTATCAGCGCGTCAGAAAGCCATGGGTTTGCAGACAGTTGGGCGGGCCTTGTTACTGCGCAATGGGGTGGGGGGGGGTGGCACTGTTGTAAAACATCGCCGACGTCTTAATGTCCGTGCCACTGTGTAGCCTGCTGTGTTGTAATAAAAACAACCGCCTTTCTGGTATCTAAAAGTATATTAGGAATGAATGCGAATGCAATTAATAACTCTGATCAAAAGCAACAATAATGGAGGATAAATACCATAAAAAGCGGGCACAGTATTTAAATTTTAAGAGGGAACGTTCCCCAGTATTACTCTTATTCAATTAAAAGTTAATTTCTAAACAATTAAGTATGAAACTAATGTCCGTCTTCGGTATGACACTGAACACCGTAATCCTCAGTGATTTACTAGAAAATCAAAAATGAAAAGAACAGGGCAAAAATGAATTAAAGGTCAGGGACTATTGGTTCTTTGCAGTACCACTGCTTTACGATTCATTGATTTCGTCATTATCCGATCAGTCTAAACGGCGCAATCGCCCACAAAATGTCTACAACGATAAGAAAATACGGTAAATCCATTACCCTTGGTACCAGCTACGACAAACTGCTAAAAGTAATTCGATGTTGTGAGGAGTTTTGGAAACAGAAGCTGACGGTTGTTATGGTGATGCGTTAGCTGCCGGACCAAACTGTACTGACGTCATCGATGGACGTGTGCGTAGCACGCTGTTTAGGGAAGGTAGGTTAAAAGTTTTAGTTTTCTAGTTCTTAATTAAACTGCGTCTAAGAATAACGTAACATTTTTTAAGGGGATGGGGTAGTTATTTAAAGATGGATTGTACTGGTTAGGTAGCAGTGCCAATACGATTAAGAACTTAAGTTGAAAATAACGGCAGATCGTCTGAATGATGGCTGCACCAACAAAATAATGCTAGTTGGAGTTTTTATGTTGTTGGAAGTTTAAGTAATGCAAGCTTTAGAAAAGTGTGACTGTGAAGACGTGCATTCCAATAAGTTGTCATAGCCCCTTTGGTGATGATGCACCTAGTTTTAATAAGCTGGCTATAGACATGATTGTTTCTTATGCGAAAGCTCTCATTTACTAAGGAGTCGCATTTTGCTGTTAAAATCTAGGAATCTGATCTGTTTTGCAAGCGTGTACTACTTTGACTGTTCTGACAGTTCTGCACCGATCTCTTATTTTTTCAGTCTGAGTTTCCGGCACAAGTTGTCCTTAACGTAACTGATCCCTTTATATAAATTAATCATTTTGGATTTTACAGCAGAAGGTACATTGATAAACGGCGTGTAAACCAGATACTTTCCTGTAAAAGAGCAAGTATGCAGATAATAATATACTTCAAATTATCTCCTATCACATTGCTGGGGGTCCTGCTACGTACTTTATGAGCAGTTCAAGAATAATCGTTATTGATCTTGGTAGTTCTACCAAACGTAGGTTTACACAAACGGTTACTTATACTGTATACATATGTAGTTTACAGTTTTTCCATTTTCGGCCTAGTGCTCTTCTTGTGTCATTTACAGTTGTTGTTCTGTTGACTTTCAGTTATGTGTAAGCAGCATTTCAGTTCGCTAGTAGGTAGTACTCAGATATATGTCAGCACCAGGGCTCTGCTAAGCTCTGTCCTAAATACATATTTTTCCAAATGTAAATTTAGATCAGAGCTGAGGTCTGCTATATTTGAAGGAGGAGAAGTACCGATATCCTGGAAGACAGCTGTAATACCTCATATAGGCACATTTTAAAGTATTTATTTCTATAATGGTTAAAAGAATGGCAAATGTGATGCCAAAATTGATCGATATGGATTAATTAAGCAATAACCCACGCTTGGGTATGGGTAATGCTGGATTTACACACGGTTGGCATGGTTTGGTCACGAGGGCGAAGCCCGAGTGGCCATAAGACAACTGTGCACCCAGAAGTGGGTTATTGCTATTATACAATGACATTATTTAAGAAAAAAAATACTTAGTTTTCTTAAATAATGGCATTGTATAAGGCCTCATTGCTGCCCTTCCGCAGCTGTCCGGTATTCTGCAGCAATTCTGATGTACTGCGCATGCTTATACAGTACATCAGAGCTGTGGGTCGAAGCAACGGAGAAAGCAACATCTGCTTTGCTTTTTAGAAAGTGTCTCGCTATGTTGAAGGAGTTTAACATAGCGAGACAGCTTTAAAAAAGCAATGTTGCTTTTTTTAAAGCTGTCTCGCTATGTTAAAACTCTTAACATAGCGAGACACTTTCTAAAAAGCAACGGAGATCTTGCTTTAATTTTCTGTTTCTCTAACTTCGCCATTACTAATCATCTTTTGTACTTTTTCTTATTTTTTGTATTGTGAAATTTTCCATATCCAGATGTCTTTGCCTATATTTCTCTTCAAATATCTTTGGTGCTGCTCTTTTTGCATTGATTAGTTTTGCTTTCTTCTTTGAATAGGTATTGCACCTTATTAAATCTCTTTTTCTGTCCCATGTTCATATTTCTTCTTCAGATGTCTCCTGCTCCTCTTGTTTCTCCTTACTTTGGAGTCTAGTTATTTCATCATGCTGTGATGATCTGTGATGGACTTTCTACACCAAATCCTTCACTTTGCAAATATTCCATAAGTTCAGCTTCTATTTTTTTTAATTCTGCTTGGCTAATCTTCTGTTCTACATTCCCTCTTTGTGATCTTATTGTGTTTTATTATGAAATTTTCCATATCTGGATGCCTTTGCCTGTATTTCTCTTTGAATATGTTTGGGGCTCTTTTCTGTTTGGTTGTTGTTATTGTCCTTAAAGGTCTGCATCTAAAATCCCAGTCTCCCCCATTATTTCTTGACCCCCCACTGCTTCATCATCATCCCTTTTCAGTTTGAATTATCACTTTCTGCTTGTATTGTGTATATGAGTCTTAACTGTGTAGCTCTAAAATATGTATTCAAATCAGGTAATCCTAAACAATCTTATTCTGTTGGAAGGATCAGCTTATCCCACTTAACTCTTGCACTCTTCCCCAGCTATATAAACTCATTCAATTCTTTATTTTTCACAAATTGTGCTCTGGTTGATAAGAATATTCCTGACCTGTATATAAAAGTACACGGACTAAAAACATGTTCACTACTTGTGTCTTACTAGCCATATCCATAAGCAAGAGCATCCAGCTTCTCAGTTTTTATATTGTCTTTTCTTTAGTCTGTTCCCACATATCCTTATCTGGCATAATAGAATAATAGAAGCCTTTTTAATCCATAATCCTAAATACGTAGATTCATAAGTATTAGACCAGCTGCTGCTGCAGGCCATTTTAGGCCTAGTCAGTTTCCCTTTTTGTACTTGAATTAACCTATCGCATATGGTTATAGATTGGCCCTACCCATCCCATGGTCAATAATTATGTGTTATCCCTAAGGAGAATAACTGGGATCATACCATAGATCATTTGAGGGGGGCCTGTGCATGGGCATTTTGGAGTTGCCTGTGTCCATTAATAGTACAGGGGGCAGTCCTGGGGTAAATTTTTTGTTTCCCATCCATAGGTCCATGTTGAACTTCAATATGGGCATGGATGAACTTCGTTTTTATATGGATGGAAGTGTGTTCCAGAGCAGCAGTATCCTGTGTGAGCTATACCCGTCCCTGCAAACTGTGATGCTTTTGTTGCAAAAGAGGTTTAGATCCCTAATCCAAGTATTTCTGATGGCATTTGGCTTGCTGGTATGCAACAACTCCATCAGTATTAGGTCATAATTATTAGTAAATGGAAAAAGAGATACATAATTACTATTAAACAGAAAAACAAGGAATCAGAAAATATATCCCTGTGATCACACTTGTGTGCCTGCTGGACAGGGAAAACAGGTGCTGACTTTCTGGGAACATGGGTGAAATTCTCGGCTAGGCTTATAAGGGCCTCCAGGCCAATAGCCTAGTATCGTCCTATGAACTATTGCTACTTCATCTTATTGTGTCCCCATAAATATGGTTATTGCTGAACCAATTTGTTGTGGGTACATCATTTATGGCTATAACCTTTGTTTTATTTTCATTAATTTTATAACCCAAAAGACGTGAAATTGTCTCAAAATGTTCCACAGCACTAAGATGTAATTTTCTGGATTTATCAGGTACAAAATAATACCATCTGCAAGTAAACCAACTTTTCTTGATTACCATAACAATTATATGATTGAATTCTAAAGTCCCTTATTTTCTTTGGCAATGCCTCTAAAATATAAAGCAAATAAAAGGGAAAGGGGGGCACTTGGTTCCTCTGTTCAAATGCAACTTATCAGAGAGGAACCCTCCTAATTTAGTTATTGCCTCCAATCCTCCTAATTAACCTTATTATCGTATCAGGAAATGCAAATGCTTCCATTGCCCTACTCCTAAAATCCCAGGTCACTCTGTAAAATGCTTCCTTTGCATCAAGACCTACTAACAACTCTGGTATTTTCTGACATTCTTGCTCCCTCTGGATCGTCAGTGTTCTGTTCTTCTTCTTTTGGATTTTCCCGGTTAGGGGTTGCCACAGCGGATCACCTGTCCGCTCATGATTGGCAGCGGAGTTTTACAGTGTCGAGTTGCCAGCCTGACGCCCAACCTTCCATGGAAGGCACACGCACGCACACACTCACACCTAGGGCCAATTTAGAGTGCCCAATCCACCTACAATATGTCTTTGGGATGTGGGAGGAAACTGGAGCACCCAGAGGAAACCCACGCGACCACAGGGAGGACATGCAGACTCCGCACAGAAGGCACCCCATCCGAGAATCGAACCAGAGAACCTCTTGCAGTGAGGTGGCAACGCCAACTGCTGCATCACTGTGGCCGCCCTGGATCGTCATTGTTCTGTTAATGTTGTCAAATGTTTGCTTTCCCTTCACAAAACCACATTGATCCATATCTATCAATTTTGGCAACACCTTTGCCATTCTTTTAGCAAATATAGACATAAACGCTTTATAATCGTGGTTTAAAATTTAAATGGGCCTATATGAAGCTGGGTCTGATTAGTCTTTACTGTCTTTAGGTAATGCAGCACCACAGCTTTCTTCCAAGATGTTGGTGCTTCCCCTCCTTTTAAAATACTGTTAAACAAAATCTTTTAGATCTTTTATCACTCTCTTCCCTCCCATCTTCCAGATTTCCACAGTAATGCCATCTGTTCGTGGAGACTTTCTTGAAGATAGATTGTACATTACTGTTTTTATCTCATCTCCTCCTATCTTTAGTATTAGTTTTTGAGCCGCATCTTTCTCTGACCTTGGCGTAATTAAATCTTCCATAAGTATTTCCATTTGTGCTCTTTTTTTTCACATTTCTGTGCTTTATAGAAATGTTCATAAAATTTCCAAAATATCTTTGATACCTCTACAGGATCTCTAGTTATTTTTGTTGTTATAGGCTCCCTAAGATTGTCGACAACCTATTCAACGTTCAGTTGCCTGAGTCATTGTGCTAAGTTTTTGGGCTCTGGAGTTATTATCAAAGAACAGTTGCTTAACAGGAATGTTTCTAAATGCATATTTATTATACAGATAGTTCCTTATTTTCTTTTTAGCACTCTGCATTTACATATTTTGTTCTGTGAGATTCCCCTTATTCTGCAGTACTATACACCATGCCATTGTAATCCTCCTCCCTTGCCAAAGCCCTGTACTACCACAAATCTACCATTTTGTCATCACCTGTGAATGTTGGCAGAATGTCTTAACTGCTTAGGCATAAATCTTCTGAATTTCTTACTTTTTGTTGGACTATTGTCAGATGTGACATCAACAGGTATTACTTGTCTGAAGAACTTAGAAAATGCTTTTTATCTCTTGCTGCCTGTTGGCCGTAAGTCCTGGTACAATCATTTAGCACATTTAGTTCCCTTTGAGGTAAGAGGGGATCATAGGAGAGAGTCATATGAGCAGCCATCATGGTTTTTCTCCTTTTGTAGCCCTAATCCCCAGCAAACAGCTTATCTCTATGTTTGTAGATGTTAGAATGTGATATGTCATACTGTGTGAGTTTGCTAATTCTAGCACTTGTCCCATAAACCATAAAATTAAAATCCCATAAAATTGTCTCATTACTTCTAAATATTACTGTATTTGTTCCTTTTATATTATTGCCCATGTAAGTATTGCTTTATGGAGCTTTTCTATTCGGGCCTCCGATGAAAATGGGCTTACACCCAGACGGAGTATCCCAGTTAACAAATGTAAAATAAATAAATAAAGTCTGCCATATGGATGTGTGTTGGCAAAGCCAAGCACATGTCCTTGGTCCATACACTGCATACTGCGTGCCTGTGTTTCTAGTGGTTGCTGACATTACAGTGGACTGGACTTCCTGTCTCCCACCCCTTAGGATGGGTGAGCCTCCATCTGTCATCCATTGCCACTCTGCTGTGTTAGCTTTTCCAGAGCTCAGGTTGATAGTTAATTCTGGGTCTAAGAAATGTAGACTTTAACTTAATAATGATGATTGCATTTGTGTCTGTCAGTTTGACTGTTTCAGAGAACGTGGAAGAATAGTCTACACATACAAGATATGTAGCTTCTTTGACCTGGAACAAAAAAGTTTCCATTTGACTCCACAGGTGGAATTTCATGACCTTTGCTACCAGGATAACCATGGCGGAAATCTTTTAACATGTCGTCTTCTTTCTCAGTTGTTGTTAAGGTATGAAATCAGGTAGCGCACCTCTTTGCTACTAGTTAATTTGAGTCAGCATTCATGGCCAGTGCATTATATCTTGTGGGCGTTCTTTGCGCTTTACTATGAAGTAAAATAATTACTAATTCTTGTTCTGGCAGTTTTCTGTGCTTTTCTGGTAAAGATTAAATAACACCCTGTTCAGTCTCAGAGAAACCCTGAGCAAAGACTGTCTGAATGCGCTTCTCAGGGATTTGTTCTCTCTCTTCACCTGAACAACTTTTTTGTGTGTTGTGAAATATTCAATTAATGAACACATTGTTTCTCTGAAATAGTAAGGTTTTATTGGTATGACATAGAATGGGCTTATTTCCCCAGAAAATACACAAAACAAACAGTAAGCAAACCAGAATGCCTGCAATAAAATGAAACCGTTCATAGGTACATAGGTTCATAGAAGGTTACTAGGATAATGGCCCTAGGACCTTTACAAATCCAGCCATGTAGAAAAAAAAATGCTGCATCATAACTGACTATCGTTAGATGGTCATTGTTAGCAGAGCGATTCTATGATCAGTAATGACTGCACCTTTCCATGAAGGACATAGATGTCACCCCTGGGGTGAATTTACAGTCACACATCCAGTTATCTAGGTTGCACTTAAATAGGGTCATTAAGGGGCTCTGCTTCTCATGAAGTGGGAGCATATTCCAGAGGAATGGCAGTCTCTGGGAGATATATCTTTCTCTCTAGTATGTTCTGTTAATGTCAGAGGCTAGGCTCAGTTCCCTGGAGTGAGTGACCCTTGCCCCTTTTCATTTGCAGATGTGCAGCATTTCCATTAGGGCAGGGTCGAAGACTACTCTGTAGGCCAGGCACAGCCCACCTCTCGGCAGGCCTGTATGATACAGAGCACAGTTACAGGCTCTCAGTGTTTTAATATGTGACGTGTTTTGGTGGCACTGGATTCTCTTGGTTAGAAACGTCTGTGGTCTCTCCAGTTGCTGCAGGTGTCTGGTGAAGTATTTTACTTTTATTTATTTCATTTCTTTACTGGGCAGTGTCCGACTGGGCACAAGTCCTATTTTCGGTGGAGGCCCGGGGGGGAAGCTCCATACATACATATACGGTTCCCCTTCACAAGATCGAATGTATGGAAGCTCGAAATTCATAATCTCGAGACCAGAATCTCGAACTTCCATTCACTCAAAATTGCGAATGGGAGCTTTAGGTTTAAAAAAATAAAAAGTTAACTTACCTTATTGCATGGGGCCAGGTCCCCCTGTACCCTAGCAGTTTATATGTGAATGCTCTGTGACCGCACTATAGCGGAGGAATGGAAAATCTTCTGTTTTTGCTAGCACTGATCAGAGATGCCTTCCCTTTTAGGAATTTTGCTCTGTCATGTAGTAGCTTCCTCCTCCTGTTGTAGAGTTTGTTTATGGCTGGGGTCCACCAGACCGGGCGCCTGCCTTTGGGGAATTGGTCTTGGTTTTATTTGGGATTGCATGATCCATGCATTCTTGAAGGTGCCCGTAGAAGGCATTTGCAAAGGATTCAGCAGTGTGGGTTGTGGTTTCCACTAGCCCAGGGGCCTTGAAGGATACCATTTCAGTCTTAAGAAGTGTGAAGTTGGCTTTTGAGAAGTTCTTCACTGTGGTCTTTTGTGCAGGGGTGGGGCGGGATGTGGATTTCAGTGAGATTAATTTATGGTCTGATCTTACCAGAGAGGGATATACTTCGGTGTGGAGCATTTTGTCCCCATGTTTGTGATGATCAGGTCTAGTATATTGTCTCCTCTTGTGGGAATGGTGACCAGTTGTTCCATTGCATTTGAGTTTATGAATTCTAGGAACCTTTGGGCTAGGGTGTTGGGGCTTGAGTAATGTTCCCAGTCTATGTTTGGGTAGTTGAAGTCTCCCAATATAATGGTATTTGGAGAGATATTCATACTCTCTAGTGTCTTCAGGAAGGCTGTGTGGGGTTCCTGAGTTTGAGAGGGTGGTCTGTAACATGCTACAAACTGTAAGGCAGTTTTGCCTATGGTTAGTTGCACCTGGATGGTCTCCGATGCTTCGTGCGTTGCCACTAACCTGGACGTGTGGGTATCTTTGATGAATATGGATACTCCCCCTCCTTTTGTGGTTCGGTCCAAGTTTTGGGGCCGGAAAGCATGATATGAGGTAAAACCTGATAGTGCTGGGGTGCTCTCAGGAGCTTTGAACCAGGTTTCAGTCACTGCACAGACATCGATGTTCTCCATACTGAGAAGGGCTTCGAGGGCGTGCATCTTGAGGTTTAGACTTCTGGCATTGAGCAGCATTACCCTTAGTTTGTTTCCACTTGTGTTTTCTAGGGAGGTAGGTTTGTCCTTTGAGCCTTGCCTAAAAAGGCACTATGGGGGTGGCAAGAGCCTTGGCCAATATCCGGAAGCCCAGGGGTGACAGGTGCAAGCCGTCCCTTGCGAAGCAGCGTGGCTTGTCAATCATGTCATCCCAAGCAGACAGACATTGGATCCCCTTAGAATGACACCAGTAATTAAGCCAATTGTTAAAACTGATCATTTTGTCTTTGTACTGTGGCATCATTCTTGGTGAGGGTAAGATGCTGCTCAGGGTCAGGGTCATACCGGCCTGTGCTACATAATCAGAGAGCTCCTCTATGTCTCTTTTCATGTAGTCCAGGGAGTGCGTCTCAGGTCATTCACACCGGCATGTACAATGACTGAGTCATATTTGTACTTGCTGTGGAGTGACCTGAGTGCTTGTGTTATGTGGCGGATTCTAGCTCCCGACAGGCAGCTTACTGTGACCCTCTCCTTGTTCAGTCTGGTGAGCGGACGTCAGTGTGTCTGACTATGGAGTCACCTATTACAAGTGTGTCTGGCATGTTGTTTGGCCTTAAGGGCTGTGACTGTTTAGCACACTGACTATGTGAACTATGTGTTGCATGTGCTATGTCTTGAGATGGCGGTTGCTTGGGTGTCTGCTTTGGAGGCCTCTGTTGTTTTGGTAGATTTTTAATCAAGCGCCCGAGTATGTTTTTGTGTGTTTATGTGTTTGGTTTGCAATTGTGATAGTTCTATGTGAGACTGGGTTTGTGGTGTGCGTGGTTACCTTCTCCTCCTGACTGGTCTTGCCAGTACTGAATTGCGGGAGCTCAGCCTCCAGTTTGGCTATATAGTTGCATCTCTCGCATATATTTGTATTTGTTGGGAGGAGGAGAGGGTTGTCTGTGTACATGAGGCAATTGTAACATTGCCTTAAGATTCCCAGATTCACCAGCTGAACAGGAGAGGACGCTAGCAACTGACCCTTCGACATGCTAGAAATAGTGAAAAAGATTGCTGTGTAACTTAGTCAGAAAGGACCTATGGGGAAATGGGTACTCAAGGGAATTTAGGTGAATGAAGTACTTTCTTTTGTTTGAGTGCTTTACTTGCATAAATAAATGCTTTAGGAGCAAGTGCTGAGCTTTTCAGATAGAGTATAGGCTGTATAGATTGCAAGTAGAACAGTTCTAAGGGAAAAATTGAAGAGCAGACTTTACGGAGCCAGAAATAGTTTAAACTTGATTAACCAGCGCTGCTCTATGAGCAACTTCGCGCTAAAGCGCGCAAAAGCGGGCTTTATAGCAGGGGGTTGAAAAGAGCCAGGAATTGACCCAAAATGGCCAATAAACTACAAGTTTCTGGGCTGGAACCAATCCTCTAGGGACAAATAGGTTGCTCAGTGCTCCCCACTCCCACTGGTGAGACAAAGAAGCTTCCTCTTATCCAAATAATATGAGCAGCCATCATGGTTTTTCTCCATTTGTAGCCCTAATCCCCAGCAAACAGCTTATCTCTATGTTTGTAGATGTTAAAATGTGTTATGTCATACTGTGTGAGTTTGCTAATTCTAGCACTTGTCCCATAAACCATAAAATTAAAATCCCATAAAATTGTCTCATTACTTCTAAATATTACTGTATTTGTTCCTTTTATATTATTGCCTATGTAAGTATTGTTTTATGGAGCTTTTCTATTCGGGCCTCCGCTGAAAATGGGCTCACACCCAGACGGACTATCCCAGTTAACAAATGTAAAATAAATAAATAAAGTCTGCCATACGGATGTGTGTTGGCAAAGCCAAGCACATGTCCTTGGTCCATACACTGCATACTGCGTGCCTGTGTTTCTAGTGGTTGCTGACATTACAGTGGACTGGACTTCCTGTCTCCCACCCCTTAGGATGGGTGAGCCTCCATCTGTCATCCATTGCCACTCTGCTGTGTTAGCTTTTCCAGAGCTCAGGTTGATAGTTAATTCTGGGTCTAAGAAGTGTAGACTTTAACTTAATAATGATGATTGCATTTGTGTCTGTCAGTTTGACTGTTTCAGAGAACGTGGAAGAATAGTCTACACATACAAGATATGTAGCTTCTTTGACCTGGAACAAAAAAGTTTCCATTTGACTCCACAGGTGGAATTGCATGGCCTTTGCTACCCGGATAACCATGGCGGAAATCTTTTAACGTGTCTTCTTCTTTCTCAGTTGTTGTTAAGGTATGAAATCAGGTAGCACACCTCTTTGCTACTAGTTAATTTGAGTCAGCATTCATGGCCAGTGCATTATATCTTGTGGGCGTTCTTTGCGCTTTACTATGAAGTAAAATAATTACTAATTCTTGTTCTGGCAGTTTTCTGTGCTTTTCTGGTAAAGATTAAATAACACCCTGTTCAGTCTCAGAGAAACCCTGAGCAAAGACTGTCTGAATGCGCTTCTCAGGGATTTGTTCTGTCTTTCCACCTGAACAACTTTTTTGTGTGTTGTGAAATATTCAATTAATGAACACATTGTTTCTCTGAAATAGTAAGGTTTTATTGGTATGACATAGAATGGGCTTATTTCCCCAGAAAATACACAAAACAAACAGTAAGCAAACCAGAATGCCTGCAATAAAATGAAACAGTTCATAGGTACATAGGTTCATAGAAGGTTACTAGGCTAATGGCCCTAGGACCTTTACAAATCTAGCCATGTAGAAAAAAAAATGCGTACCATAACTGACTATCGTTAGATGGTCATTGTTAGCAGAGCGATTCTATGATCAGTAATGACTGCACCTTTCCATGAAGGACATAGATGTCACCCCTGGGGTGAATTTACAGTCACACATCCAGTTATCTAGGTTGCACTTAAATAGGGTCATTAAGGGGCTCTGCTTCTCATGAAGTGGGAGCATATTCCAGAGGAATGGCAGTCTCTGGGAGATATATCTTTCTCTCTAGTATGTTCTGTTAATGTCAGAGGCTAGGCTCAGTTCCCTGGAGTGAGTGACCCTTGCCCCTTTTGATTTGCAGATGTGCAGCATTTCCATTAGGGCAGGGTCGAAGACTACTCTGTAGGCCAGGCACAGCCCACCTCTCGGCAGGCCTGTATGATACAGAGTACAGTTACAGGCTCTCAGTGTTTTCATATGTGACGTGTTTTGGTGGCACTGGATTCTCTTGGTTAGAAACGTCTGTGGTCTCTCCAGTTGCTGCAGGTGTCTGGTGAAGTATTTTACTTTTATTTATTTCATTTCTTTACTGGGCAGTGTCCGACTGGGCACAAGTCCTATTTTCGGTGGAGGCCCGGGGGGGAAAAGCTCCATACATACATACATATACGGTTCCCCTTCACAAGATCGAATGTATGGAAGCTCGAAATTCATAATCTCGAGACCAGAATCTCGAACTTCCATTCACTTGAAATTGCGAATGGGAGCTTTAGGTGTAAAAAAATAAAAAGTTAACTTACCTTATTGCATGGGGCCAGGTCCCCCTGTACCCTAGCAGTTTATATGTGAATGCTCTGTGACCACACTATAACGGAGGAATGGAAAATCTTCTGTTTTGCACTTAAGCGTATAGCACGGAATGGAAGATTTCCCTTTCCTTCACTATAGTGCAATCTCGGAGTAGGTATATTTAAATAGGGGGGGTGCAGGGGGGGTGATGCCCCCTGTGAAAACATTTGAAATGTGTCCATTTAATTTTTTTGTCCCTTTCATATATTCGAGTTTCTCTAATTTGAGATTCTGGTTTCGAGTTTATGACTTTCGAGTTTAGAGAAATTCGATCATATGAAGGGGAACCACATATACATATTAACAGTTATGAACAATAAAGAAGTACATATATATGTTATTAACAGTGAACACAGAAAAAAGTCAGTATAGTAATAACTAAATAGTTACAATTCACAAATTTAACTTAAATGAAACAGTTTGAGAAGAATATTTACAGCATGCGTGATAGTGAGTACAGTGTAATACAAGAGCACTGTAGTTGTAAGACAATGCAGAAAATTGTTTCCAATGCTAACTGAGATAGAGGGTTGAACCTAGTTAGCGAAGGCAAATAATAGTTGTGGCTGTGAGAAAGAGCTGTATTAGGGTGAATAGAAAGGGCGATGAAAGGGTGAAGAAAGGGGAGGTGGATGGCCTAGCCAGGGGTGTGGCAGGATCAGAGACGGTGTTTAGCTAGATGTTCCTTGAGGAGATGTTTGAAGTCCCAAATGCTAGGGTTTTTAGCTATTGGTTGAGGGAGGGTGTTCCGGAGTTTGGCAATTTTATAGGAGTAGAGTCCGGTGCCTTGTGTGTTGTGGGGTTGGCTAACCTTTAGCAATAGTTTATTTGAGGATCTTAAGAATCTATGATTGCTGTTGGTTTGGATTAGACTGGCTAGTGCTGGGCAGTTGTTTGGTTTATGTATAATTTTGTGGGCTATGGACAGTTGGTTTAGTGTTAGAATGTTTGGGAGTTCTAACCATTTGAGTTGTGTGAGTACTGAGCAGTGGTGGGTTCTGTGGGGGTGGCCAGTAGGAAATTTGGCAATTTTGTTGTAGCATGATTCAAGATTACTAACATCTGATTTACGAATGTTTGTAAATACCTGGGAGCCGTAGAGGAGGGTGGAGAGTAGTTGTATGCGGGCAGTGGCTAGTCTGGCACTATCTGTAAGGTAAGGTTTGATTCTGTAAAGGGTGCCTAGTTTACAGTGGACCTTTCTGATAGTTAGGGAGATGTGGGTATTGAACCTTAGGTAATCATCAATTGTGACGCCTAGAAGTTTGGTTTGGTTAGTGGGTTCTATTTTGGTTTTGTTTGTGGAGAGGATTGAAAGTGGGGTCAGATATGTTTTGGGTTTATTACAATTAAAAACAACTTGTTTTTTTTAGGGTTTAGTATGAGTTGATGTTTAGCGAGGTAGTTTTCTATGTCCTGTAAGGATATTTGCATGGTAGTTTGTAGTTCCTGGAGTGTGGGGGCTGAGCAGATTAGTGTAGAGTCATCTGCATACTGGACTATGGAGGCTAGTTGGGTTGCAGAGCTGAGGTCATTGGTAAAAATTGTAAAGAGTAGGGGACCAAGTATAGAGCCTTGGGGTACGCCAACAGTGATGGATGGTAGGGGGGGACAGGGTGTGCTCCCACTTAGTGGCCTGCTGACGGTTAGAGAGATAACTGTGGAACTAGGACAGGGCTGATGAGTTAAGGCCATGGGATGACAGTTTATTTGGTAGGATTTGGTGGGAGACTGTGTCAAAGGCTTTTGACATGTCAAGAAATATAGAGGAGACCATTTGTCTGTTGTTAATGAGACCCTGTGTGGTGTTTGTGAAAGATAGTAGGGCAGTGCTGGTACTATGCTTTGGCCTAAAGCCATGCTGAGAGGGGGAGAGGAGGTTGTGATTAAGTAAGGGTAAGGAGTTGGGAGTGAATGCATTTTCCTAAGATCTTGGCTAAAGAGGAGAGGATGACTGTGTGACGGTAACTGGTTAGATCTTTAGAGGGGCCTCCTTTGTGTAATGGAATGATGTGAGATATTTTTCTGAGGTGGAGTGGTTGATCAGTATTGATATGGGATAGGCATTTGTGGGGCAGCAATTTTAAGGAATTCATTAGGTAGTTGGCCAGCAGCTAGACAGCAGGGTTTGAGCTTGGAAAGGAGCAATTTTATGTAGGTAGTTTGGATTGAGGAGAAGGAGCAGGTGGTGGGGAAGTCAGAAGAGGGATTGAGCAGTCTGACTACTGAGAAGTGATAAGATTGACTTAATAAAGTGGGAACTGAATTGTGTAGCCATAGGGACAGTAGCCTTGGAGGTGTCAGGAGGGGGGGGGTTGGGCTATATCCTGGGTTGAGAAGATTGTTAATGTTTTGCCAAAATTTTTTTGGTTGTATTGGTGGGTTTTTTGACATGAGAGGAAATAGTTTTGCTTGTCTGTTTTTTCTGTTTCTTAGCCTGGTTGCGGAACTGTTGATATATTGTGCGTTTTTTAATATTTTTGGTGGTGTGGTAAGTGGTGCATGCCCTGTCTGTTAGTTTCATTAGTGTGTTGGTATCTTTAGTTAGCCAAGGTATGCGCTTATTTTTTGCTCTACATTTTCTTGTGGGAGCTAGATCGTTAAGGATTTTAAGAAAGGTATTATTGAAGTAGTGCACTGCCTGATAAAGTGGGAGGTTTTTAAGAGGTGACCGGTTACTACTCTGAAGTAGGAGGTTGAAGCTGGAGGGGGAGAAGTTTTTCTTGTTCTGGACAGTTTTGTATATTGTGTTGGTTTGTGACTGAACTAGTTTTCTATACAGGAAGGTAGGTGAGTGGCCAATGAGGGAGTCTGGAAGGCAGCCTGCTAAGTAACCTATATTGGGTTTGTTAGTCAGTATCCAAGCTAGAGCAGACTGCTTTTTTGAGTCTTTATCTAAACAGGTGGGACAGGATATGGTTTGGGGGAAATTGAAGAGGTTTAGGAAATTAGAGGGATTGTTGGAGTTGCAGGTGTGCCAGTCCAGGTTGAAATCTCCTAAGATGATGGTTTCCTGGTTAAAAGTGATTGAGGCCCAGGAGAAGAGATTTTCAATTACTGGAAGGTTGTTTCCAGGGGGAAGGTAGGTGGTTATGATAATAATAGTTTTGTTAGGGTTTATTAAGTGTGTTGTTAGAATTTTGGAGTTGGGAAGGTCAGGAGGGGCACAATTTAGTAACTATTTTTAGTGTGTCTGTATACATAATGGTGACTCTGCCTCCCTTTCTATTTGGTCGGTCCAATCTAATTATGCTGCATCCGTTTGTAATAATTTCATTGTCTTTTATGTGTGGCTTTAACCAGGTTTCTGTAGGTAGGCTTTAAGGGTTTCATGAAATTCAGTGATTTTATTTACTATATTACGGAGATTAAAGTTTATAAAGACTAGGTCCGAGTTATTGTTTTTTGGAAGTGGGTGATGGTTAGTAGTGTGTTGGCTTGAAGTAGGAGTAGGGCTGGGAGGGGAATTGGTAGGGCAAGGAGGGGTGTGGGTTAGTGGCCCTGGGCTGGGGTGATGTCAGCCTGAAGCTTAAGTTCTGTTATATTGTATAGAATGAGGTGTTTGATTTTATTGATGAGTTTAACATATATGTGTGTTGAAGGATATGTACAGTTAGTGGTCAAGTGTTTGAAAGGTAGGAGGAGGAAAGGAGTTGTGAGCTGATGGCAGTGTATGTGTGGGTGTGATTGTGGAGGATAGAGAGAGTAGGGGAGTTTAGGTGATATGTGGTGCATGAGTGGGGGGAGGTGGAGGTAAGCAAGAGGTAAAGAATGTTGAGTAGAAGAGTATTGGTTACCAAGGAGATGAGGTGTGACATAGTGGATGGCTGAGAAGTTGTAGAGTGGAGTTGAGTATATACAGAAGTGAGCATTGTACTCTGTTAGTGGTCTGATAAGGGTCGAGCACAGCAGAGTTATAACCTCCTTACTCGGGGATGTGATGCCCTTATTTATGAAATGCGCAATGTAGAAAGCTTTCCTTTTCACTATGGACACATGTTGATTGAAGTTTAGATGGCTATTGACTTGTGTTCCCAAGTCTAGCTCCACTGAGATTGAACTTAGAGGGATGCTATCTATATCATAATTAGCAGGAGCTACTTCTTTGCCAAAGGGGATAATAAGGCATTTTATTGCATTTAGTTTTAGTCTACGACTTTGGCACCAATCATTTGTGCATCAGTTACTTCTGTAATATGTTAACATAATTGGAGACCTTTATGATTAAGCCCAGTTTATAGTCCTCTGCAAACTTTGTAAGCCACAGGCCATCTACTTTCGCCTGGACTTTAGAGAAATGGAATCCAAACAGTTGTGGGCCCAGCACAGATCCTTTTAGCACCCCACTGGTAACTGGTCTTCTGGTGAAGTTGGACTCCCCACCTTTGACAGTGTGTGTTCTGTTGGTGAGTCAATTGGCTACCCATCTAGTGACATATGGGTTAATCCCCAGCTGGGTGAGTTTCTCAGTGATTCCTGAGTGGGGAATTGTGTCAAAAGCCTTGGCTAATTCAAGATAGGTTGTATGCTTTGTCCTCATTCAAGGCTTTAGTGACATTTTCAAAGAAGTCCACCATGTTTATAAACAAGATGTACCGTTGATGAGACCAAATTGGCTTGGGTCTAGAGTTTGAAGGATGCCTATGTCCTTGTTGATAAGGTTTCTCCCTTTCTAATTTCTCCAAATTTTTTGTGTTGCTAATACCATGACGGCAATGGACCCCATTCCTAAGTCAAAGTACGATTAAAGTTCGTGAAATTAGTATTGTGTCAATCTTTGATGTCAGCCAAAAGTGCTCTTCTCAGCACCCGCAACGTGCCCAATAATGACCCCTGCAATTCATATGCGGTTATATAGATTGGTAACATATCTAAATACGATTGTAGATTCTTTTTTATTACACCCATTGCTCATACTGCTATTGGGACTGTCTGGGTTATCTTTCTTCCACATTGCTCTCATTTCTGCCTGCAGATCCTGGTATTTTATGATTTTGTGTATCTCTGTAAGCAAGACACTGTAGTCATTGGGTGTGGCGATTTAATGATCAATGCTACTTTTGTCTTCTTTTATTGGACCACTATATCCGGTTTTCTAGCATCTGTCTTTTGAACTGTTTGTAATGGGTGATCCCATGTGATATAAACTTCATCATTTTCTGTGATGCTTTGTGGCTCATGTTTCCAGTGTTTTTCAGCCACTTCAGTACCATAATGTTTGCACAATCCCCAGTGCAACAGTCTCGCCACATTATTATGCCTTTCAGGATACAGTCCTCCTGCCATTAGTGTGTCGCAGCTAGCAGCAAGGTGTGTGACTGTTTCCAATTCAGTTTTACAAAACCTACATTTGTCTGTTTCTCCCACATGTTCAATGGACTTTGTAAACCAGCGTGTACGTAGCCCACTGAGGTTTTAACAGAAGTTGTCTATACTTGCAACTATATTTATCCTTTTTCCACATTTCTTGCCTTCTTATCTGATCCTTCACCTTATATTCTTTCTTTTGTTTTGTGGCACATTCAGTTGCTGCCTGGTTTTTATGTACTTCTGGTTTGATTTCCGTCCTGCTTGACGTCAATATGCTTCTGCTAGACTAAGAAGGGAAGTCATCTTAGACTTATTCTTCTCATGTTTCAAAACTTTCACTATGTTTGGGCCTTGTGAGGTCAGCAGATGTGTGCAGTCCCACGATTGCAGATCTATACATGTAATCAATTTCAAGGAGGCCCATACCTCTTTTGGAACGGGGAATATATAATCTTGGTAGGCACTGATTTTATAAATCATCTGATGAGCATGAATCATCTTTCTGCTTTCCTGTCTAATCTATCCGACACCTTTTGGGGCCAATCAGTCAGTCCAAAACTGTAAGTTAGGACAGGGAGAGCAAACTGGTTTATAGCTTGAACTTTGTTCCTAGATTCCAACACTATTTTCAGGATTAATTAAAGTCTTCTAAAATATTCCTTACTGAGTTTTATTCACATTGTTCATGTTTTATTGTTGATCCTTCATCAGTTCCCAAATATTTATACACTCTGGCTTGCTCAAGTTCTTTTATATCATATTCCTGTCCCAAACTGATGTTTTCTTGGTGCTGCGCTTTCCTGCTTAAAGGTTCCCTTTGCACATTTATCAAGACCAAATGACATTCAAATATCATCTGAAAAAGTTTTGACTTCTTCCAGTTATGCTTTCAGTTCCTCGCCTGATGAGGTATACAGTTTTAAATCCTTGGCAAAGAGAAAATGAGAAGTCTTTACACTTTGTTGCTGTCTGGGAGCCAAACTAATGCCATTACCTAATCTGTTAAGTAGACAGCTTAATGGATTAAGGGCAAGACAAAAGAGCAGCAGTGACAGAGAATCACCCTGAAAGATCCCCCTTTGGATTTTTATCCTTGGAATAATAAAGTAGTCTGCCAGTGTTTCATGGTTGCTGTGATGTAGTTCATCAGTGTAGGGTGTATCTTATACATTTTTAAGCACTCTGTTGTCCATGAGTTTGGGATACTGTCAAATGCTTTTCTGTAGTGTATCCATGCCATACTCAGATTCTTCCCCTTTTTACAGTTCTCCACTATGAATGATCTTTGTTCCATGTGACTTTCTTTTATTATGCTTTTGTTGTATTGCCGTAATTGAGTTTTCTTCTAAATGACTAAACTCTGTTAGCATCATTTTCAGTATATAGTTTGTACATCATCAGAAGGCAAGTTATTGGTCTATAGTTTTTACGATAGCTTGCAGGTTCCCTCTTAAGGAGGAGCTTTGTTTTTCCTGTTGTTAGCCAGGCTGGTGTCTCTTCAGGTTGTTGGCTAAATCTTTGTGCAAAAATGTTCATATTTTAGCCAGAAGTTAGCTACTGCATCTGGGCCTGGGGTTTTCCAGTTAGAGGCTTTTCTTAACTTTGTTTCAATCTCTCTGGTTGTTACTTCATCCCATTTCATATCCTGTACATTTGAACTTCTTATACTTTCTTTTATTTCTTCTATCCATTTAGCATTTTGCTATGTTCCACAGGATCTTTATAAGAATTCCTCCAAAATGTGTCTATTTCTTCTTTTTAGGTGGTCTTTCAATTCCTTTTATCTTGTTTCCCAATTCTCTATAAAAACTTTTGGGTCATCAGTAAATTGCTTATCTTGTACTTTTCCTTTGTATTTATTTGTGCATCTTCTAAGTTTTTCTGCCTGTGTTCAGGCAACCTCATGTTGATCAGGATCGAACGCAGGAATGGCTAAGGAGAGGCAAATTCAAACCAACGGATGAAAAGTTAATATCGGCGGCCGAAGATAGTGGGCTGTGCACACGTTGGGAAAAAAAACAGGTAATTGTAGGTTTGGAAAACGGAATTGGAAACATTTGCACACCTTGTTGCTGGTTGTAACATACTAATGGCAGAAGGACTGCATACTGAAAGGTATAATAATGTGGCAAGACTGTTCCACCAGGGATTGTGCAAACATTATAATACCGAAGTAGCTGAAAAACACTGGGAAACATGAGCCACAAAGCATCATAGAAAATTATGAAGTCTACATCACATGGGATCACCCATTACCCAACAGTTCAAAAGACAGATGTGAGAAAACCAGATATAGTGGTCCATGACTTTACTATCAAATAAGTGAACATCAAAAGACTGAATCCCAAAAAGACTGAAAATTCAGAATATTGAATGATGGCATTTGTCCCTTCTCCACTGTTGTGCGATCTTGGAGTTGGTATATGTATTTAGCAGGGGATGTGGGGGGCGCAGACCCTTTCATTAAAACTGTATTCAATATTTTGAATCGTCAGTCTTTTTGGGATTCAGTCTTTTGATTTTCAGTCATTTGATAGTAAACCGGTCCATGAATAGAAGACAAAAGTAGCACTGATCATGGAAATCGCTGCACCATTGACTACAATGTCTTGCATACAGAGAGGCACAAAGTCATAAAATATCAGGTTTTGCAGGCAGAAATGAGAGCAATGTGGAACAAAGATACCCAGACAGTTCCAATAGTAGTAGGAGCAACAGGTCTTATAAAAATAATCTACGATCGTATTTAGATATGTTACCGATACATGTAATCCCATACGAATTGCAGAAGGAGTCATTACTGGGCACACTGCGGGTGCCGCGAAGAGCACTTTTGGCTGACATCAAAGATTAAAACAATACCAATTTCATGAACTTTAATCATACTTTGACTTAGAAATGGGGTCCATTCCCGTCATGGTATTAGAAACCCAAAAGATTTGGAGAAATTAAAGAGAGAGTAGTAGTATTTTAACATTGTTGCGTTTGAAATTATATTCCAGAGTATTTCAAAACCCATTTCTTATTCTTAGCCATTTACAGGATTCATCTTGATTTAATTGCTTTTGAGAGGTATGTTTATCTCAGCATATTAGATACATACCTTGTAGGGTACTGCATCCCTCTTAGAATTCTGTAATGCCACTTTTCTTCTGGCTTTGATATCTGTACAATTAATCTGATTTTTTTGTGTACTAGGCTTCATTCCATCTGCTACTAGAATATGATACATGTATTTAAACTTGTCACAGTTGTTTTAAAATTTTTATTTGACTTCTTATTGTCCTGTCTTAATTTTTTAGCAGCTTTATCATTCTTTTGTCATGCTCTTCACGTGCCCAACCTCACGCTAACAGATCATCATTTATGTTTGTAACATGTTTCAAGCCTTTATTCAACTGTGCAGTTGCTTTTTTAAATGTTGTTGGTGCTGATAAAATACCAAAACTTAATCTTCCTTGTGGCATATTTGCTTTTTTTGTTTAGCTTTATCTCACAGAAGTTCTGATTTGCATCTAGTGCAGAAGAGTCTAGTTTTGGCATTGTTGACATTACTTCCTTAACCCCGAACAACAACTACTGCTCCTTTGTCATCACTTTGTTCATAATATCTTCTGGATCTGTACAACTCCAAACTTCACAACTTTGACCATACTCTTTTGTTGTTTTAGCTTTGACTATACTCTTCAGCTATTCTGATGTCTATAATTGCTTCTTAACAGCAGTAACACATACCTCTTGGCACACAAAGTCTGGACAACAAAGCCAAAATAATGTTTGGACAGTAGCCCAAAATCACAGGCAAATTTTAAATAGTGTCCTTGTAAACTTCGAAAGGTGCTAGAATAATAATGTTTGCATTAGCACTGGCTTTCTTTTTTTTTTCAAAAATGTTTATTTTTTTTTTATAACAAGAATAATAACAGTAATAACATATATACTCAAAACTGAAACAAATTATTTACAAAGTCCATAACAAGGAAATACTTCAATATACATTCAGGAAATCATTTAATACTTTTTTAGTAATGATGGTAACTTTCCCAAGCAATTAATTTGTGTGTTAAATTCTTTGTATTCATTTTTAAACTTGCTATTTCTTTTTCACATAAGGTTCTGGCTAAATAAATAAATACATTTCTGAAAGATATAGGAGAGTTAGTTTTCCATTTTTTTTTTGTCACAACCTTTCTTGCTACTGCAAGTATTGACCAAAGAAGGTGTGTTTGAGATCTGGGTAACGATTTCTGGTATTGGTACATTAAATAAAATGAGTGAACTTGAAATTTCACAATTATCATTCCATAAGGCCTTACAGAAACATTCAAATTCCTTTCAAAATTGGGATAACATATTACAAGCAACAGTCATATGAAACCAGTCAGCTTCTGTAGCTTTACACCGCCAACATTTCATATAATTTGTTTTGTACATATTTGCAATTCTTTGAGGTGTATAATAACTTCTGTGGAGGAATTTCCACCTGTATATTTTCCAGTAAGGAGAAATTGTTGTTTTTTGTAATGATTTTAGAAGTAATTTCTTGTTTTTAGTAGTATATTCTCCATTATTTATTTTGGTGGAGTATTCCCAAAAAGAAACATTCGTGGAATTATTATCAGATCTAATGACTTTATATATTGGGGATATAAATGAGGTGCCTTTCAAAGTACCATCAATTATATTAGTCAAAAGTTCTAGTGTTTTAGGTATGTTGTTTCCATGGGTTTGTAAGGAAAATATAGTTTTGTTATGTATAAATTCTCTGCAGGTTTGTATGTCTATCCATTTATTACGTAGGCTGTATCTAGTAATTAGTTGGTTAGCTGAATAAATTCCACTAGTGGATAAGAATTGGTTCCAGTGTGTTAAGTCATTATTTTAAATTCAAGCATTTTATTTTTATCAAAAGTTATTAAACATTCATTAGTATAAGCAGCAGGAAAAATGAATATTAATAAGCTTTTAATTGACTGGTTAGATTGGGTGATTTTCATGAAATTTGCTATTATTAGACTGATAAAGGAGCAATATTTTAACTTCTGCTTATCTTGTATGTATATTTTTAAAGACCAAATAAAGGTATTTTGGTGTATTGTAGTTAGAGGGTCAATTAATGTTGTATTATTGTTTAATAATTTTTTTTCATGTAATAGTTTCCAATATGAATTGTATGAAGGGTTTAACCATAAAAGGATTATATTAAAAATAGAAGCATTTACATAATAATCAATATTAGGAAAACTAATGCCTCCTTCTTCCCAACTTGCCACATGTCTTTGTAAAGATATTCTGGGTTTTTAAGGATACCACAGAAAATTTAGTAAGTTATTACTATTTTTTTTTATATTTTCTTGGTTTGGGGAATGATTAAAGACTGACTTATATAAAGAGTTTTAGGTAACACTATCATTTTAATTAGCATTAGTCTGTCCTCAAACGTAAAATAAAGTATGTTCCAATTATCTGTGAGATTAATAATTAGATTTGTTAAGATATTATAGTTTGTAGTAATTGTATTCTTAAGAGTGGAATTAGTTTGAACACCCAGGTATTTAATTTGTGTGTTGTCCCAGTTAAAGCATTTATAACTTTTCATTTTCATAGTCGTCTTTTTATTTATTAACAAAGTCGGGGTCTTGTTATGATTAAATTTTAGTCCAGATAAACCTTCAAATAAATCTAAAGTGTTAAGTAGCTGATCTAAAGAAGTATCAATGTCTCCAATAGTTAGTAACAAATCATCCGCAAATAGCTGAATCTTTTGAAATATGTTACTATTTAAATTATAGCCTTTAATGTGAACATTATTTCTAATATAGTTGGTTACTGGTTCTACAGCTAGAGCGAAAATTAAAGGGGAAAGAGGGCAACCTTGTTTTGTTCCTTTTGTCAGTTTAAATGAGGGGGTTAAGAAAGAGCCTATCTTTACAAAAGAAACAGAGTCTTCATAAAGGTTTCTAATTAATTTTATAAAATTTAGGGAAAATTTATAGTGTTGCAAAGCTTTAAATAGATAGGGCCAACTCATTGTATCAAAGGCTTTGTGTATGTCTAGACTTATAATTGTTAATTCGTTTTTATTTTTATTAGCTAAGTCTATGAGTCAAAAGTCTTATTGTATTATCTTGGACTTTTCTGTGTTTAATAAAACCCATCTGATCATCCTCCATTAGGCTAGGTATAATGTAATTGATTCTGTTTGATATTATGCTCATGAAAATCTTATAATCTATATTTAATAGTGAGATGGGCCTATAGGGGGAACAGGAGGTAGGATCTTTATCAGGTTTAAGTATGGGAGAGATTAATGAATATCTCCTTGATGGTGGGATATTATAAGTAGTTTTGATTTCCTGAAATGTGTTAGTAGTATTTTTAAGGTATTATCAGGAAGGATTTTATATATTTCAGGAATTAAACCATCTAACCCTGGTGCTTTATTAGTTTTTAAGTTGTTTATTTGATTTTTTAGTTCTGTAAATGTGAAAGGTCTAGCAATTTTAGCAATATTCCCAGGGGATAAGGTCTTTAGAATATTATCAGATAAGAATTTGTCTTGTTTATTGGTTTGAGAGTATTTATATTCTCATAATGTTTTTGAAACCTTGTAGTGTGGAATTTAAATGTGTAGCGCTTATTTTTCTCATATTTTCAACATATGTAATTTCTTTTATGTGATTTCTTTCTTTCAAGTACTTTGAGCATACTGCAATTCTGTGTAGACTTTTAGGATTGATAGAATATGAACATAATTTAATTTTCTCCAGATTTATAGATATTTTGTGTTGCAATACATTTTGATATTCTTTGTTTAATTTATTTATATTATCTAAGACTTTATCATTTTAATGTTTTATTACCTTTTAAGTTATCTAATTCAGTTTGAATATCGTGTAGTCTTTTATCCCATTCCTTTCTTTTTTGAATATACCACATTTTAACTTTTCCATATAATACAACTTTGAGGGTGTCCCATAGAATTGTATCCAATACTTCTCCATTGTTATTTGTTTCTAAAAACTGATTAATTTCTGATAACATCCAATGTTAAGTTGTCAATCTCGCCTTCATTCTTGCTGGATGGGTTCGGAGCCGATCCTCGGCTCCGACTCGGCTTATACCAAAGCTCGAGAGCTATTTTTTACCGGTTCGAGGCTACCCTGTATCCCACAATGCTAGGCACTAACTACCCAGATCTCGTTTGCCGCTTTAGCTGCGAGGTTACGTTTTTGCCGGCTCTCAGGTTAGATTTGAAAAAGATTTTTTTCTAGTAAGGTTTTCCTTTTTTAATTTCAGTGTTAGTGTACCGCTATATCCTGTTTTACCCCTCTAGTGTATCCCGCCTTATATAGTTCCCCTTTCCGGTTTATTTTCTATCTTCCTCGGCCCTACCGCCACTCCTTATATTATTAGGCATTCGGGCTAAGTTTTACTTTAGTTTTTAAGTTAAATTGTTAGTTAACTTTCAGTTTAATTTACATAGTATCCATAGTTATTTTAATCTTAGTCTCTTCGTTGTATGTGGTATGACTGGACTAAGATACTTTAGTGTGGGTGTGTGGTTGTATGTATTTTTACTTGTCATCCCTTCAGGATGTCTAAAGAGTCCAAGGTCTCAGGCTTCAAGAAGTGTGACTCGTGCTGTCAGAAGATGTCTCTGACAGATGGTCACACTTTTGCCTGGGCCCTCTGCACCTGCAGGACTCTTGTTCTGTCTGCCATGCATTCAGTCCAAGAGTCCTGCAGGAACGCAGAAACAAGTTGATGTTGAGAGGCTTGTTGAAGCCTGAAGGTTCCCCGGCCAAGTCTTCATCGGGCAAACCTTCGAAGCCCACTAAGTCGTCGGCTCCATGTACAGAGCCTCCGACCAGTGGTGCTATTTCTGCTTCTACATCGGCTCCGACTGGAGCCGATGCTATAAAAACTCAGTCGGCTCCGATAGTTACGTCGGAACCGTCCTCGAGTCGTAAGCGCTCCAGGTCCCCTTCTTTGGAGTCAGTCCATTTGGCTCCTAGATCTCCTTTGCTTTCAGAGCGCAGCCATCGGTCCCATTCCTCTTGAGTTTCCAGGCTTTCGGATCATGACCTTGAGAGGGTGGTCAGCAGACTCCTTAAGTCGCAGGCACTGGCCCAGATGCTTCACAGCCCTTCTCATCAGGCAGCGGCTATCCCCATTCCATTGTCGATTCCTCCTCCGACCCTTCTTCTGAGTTTGGAACCGGAGTTTGTGGGAGCCGGGACCGTCGACACGTTGGAGCCGATACCCCACCTTTCGACTCCGTCTTTGGCTCCAATTTCTTCCGTGGTGCCATACTTGGAGGGATCCGGGCGCCGTGACTCCCTCGTCGGCTCCGAGGGGGCGAGTGGCATGGGACCCTTGTCCGACACCGTTCTCCCTCTCGGAGCCTCGGCGCAGGTGAGTTCGGCCCCATCAGCCTCGGAGCCATCCCTCTCGGTGCCGGGAGGGTTCCTTATCTCTTCGGAGCAGGGACCTTCTTCCCTACCTGATAGGGGTGCTTTCGAGGTCATGAGGAGTGTGCTGGCCCCTGTGCCTGCTCCTCGGTCGGCTCCCTCAGCTCCTCCCGCTGTAGTGCCTGCTACGGTCTGTACCCATCCTCTCGACCCTGACCGCAGAGATCCTGCGCCTCAGGTGCCCCCATTGGGAGCATCCTCCTCTTTTGAGGCCTCCCGTGGTCCATCAGGGGAGCCCCTTCGGAAGAGGAAATGTAAGAGGAAGCATGTTGACTCCCCTGAGTCCGTCACATCTGATACCGACTTGGATGAGTCGGAAGGGTCCCCACGGTCCCCCTCTGAGGATGTCTCCTTTTCTGACATCCGTGAGATCCTCAAGCAGAGGAACTGGTCTAACCTCAATCCTTCCGAGGATGATTCGGTTTACCTAGAGGTGTTTGGTTCTCGCCCTTCCACCTCCTGGGTGTCTTCGCCCTTTGACCCCCTTATGGAAGTGGTGGTGAGGAAGGCATGGACGGCCCCTGACTCAATGGAACCTACCCCGCGGAGGCCTTCAAAATTTATTACAACCCCTTCTGATAAGCAGTTTTTAACTAAGGGTGTCCCTGTTGATGCCATGGTGGTGGCGGCAGCCAATAAGAAGGAACTGGCTGATCCTTCAATACCGATCCATCCTCCTAATAAGGAATCTAGGACTATGGATAGGTACGGCAAGTGGATGTTTTCTTCAGTGACCTTTGATTGTTAACTCCTCCATGCGGCTTATTTCCTATGCGGCCGATGGGGCGAGTAGGGCTGCAGGCACAGGCGTGGCTTTAAGACATCACGCCTGGATGCGGCTTTGTAACTTTGCTGACCCCTTCAAGGCGTCCTTCACTAACTCTCCCTTTGATGGTTCAGCGTTGTTTGGACCTCAGGTGAAGGATACTTTGACCAGATGCGAACAGGAAGGCAAGACTCTCTCTGCCGTGGGAGTCCATTTTTCCACCCCGTCTAGACCATACCCCAAAGGTCAGAAGGGTGGAAAAATGTGGTTCCGCAAACCACAGGGAGTCGCGCCTGATGCACGAGGTGAGTTCCCCTCTAGAGGCAGGGGGGAACAATAACATATGCCGCCCTAGGGGCAGAGGGGGTCCGCAGAACCAGGGTAGCAGAGAAGCTGTCTCTGGCCAACCCTTCCAGCATCCCTGAGAAGCTGCCCGACTGTCCACCTTCGGAGGCAGTCGGGGGAAGATTATCACTGTACCCAGAAGCCTGGCTTTCCCTCACCCAAGACAGATGGGTACGGTTGATCATATCTGAGGGTTACGACATTCCCTTTGTCCACACCCCCAACACAGCCAAAAAGGCCCCTTCCAGATGTTCTACCCAGTCTTAGGGAACAAGCAGTGTTAGAAATCTCAAAACTGCTAAGAAAAAGGGCCATCCAACCAGTCCCAGCTGACCAGCAAGGATCCGGAATCTACTCCAAGTTCTTTTTGGTACCAAAAAAGACAGGGGACTGGAGACCAATTTTGGATCTCAGCAGACTGAACAAGTCTGTCCAAAGAACGAAGTTCCAGATGGTCACGCTACAGTCCATTCTACCCTTTTTGGGCCTGGGCAATTGGATGTGCTCCATAGACCTTCAGGATGCGTACTACCACATCAAGATGCACAGGCGCTCTAGGAGGTTTCTCTACTTCCGGCTGGGGGCCAGTCACTATCAGTTCAGGGTCCTGCCCTTTGGTCTCACTACAGCCCCCCCAAGTGTTCACCAAATGCATGGCGGTGGTTACGGCTCATCTGAGGCATCAAGGATTCCAGGTGTTTCCATATCTGGACGACTGGCTCCTTACCGCCAGCACCAGGCGTCATCTTATTCAGTCCAGAGATTACACCATTCAAATTTGCAAAGAGCTAGGTATCTCCATAAATTTCGAAAAGTCTGCTTTGTCGCCTTGTCAGTCTATTACTTTCATAGGCGCCATGTTAGACTCAGTCGAACTGTCCGCAAAACTAATGGCACAAAGAGTCTCAGATATTCGCGAACATGTTCATATCCTTCTTCAGAACAACAGAATCCAGGTCAGGTTTGTACTGAAGACTTTAGGTCTCATGGCTGCAGCCATTACGTTACTTCCCCTAGCCCGCTTTCACATGCGAATCCTTCAGTGGATGCTCTTCTCCCAGTGGTCCTTTCAGCAACTCCCATTGTCGCACAACATTTTAATAACCCAGTCATGCAAGAAATACCTGTCTTGGTGGATGGTCTCCCTACAAGTGATTCAGGGCAGACCCTTTGTTCTCTCCCCCGGTTGCTACGGTGACAACGGACACCTCCCTGATCGAGTGGGGGGGATTTTCAGGGCAGGACAGTCCAGGGCACATGGCAACCTTTCGAGTGCCACCTGCACATAAATGTCCTGGAGATGAGAGCAGTACTTTTAGCGTTGCAAGCCCTTCAGGACTCTCTTCCCATCGGGACTATAGCAGTTCTGACGGACAATATGTCCGTAGTGTGGTACATCAACAAGCAAGGCAGAACCAAGTCCTATCCCTTATGTCAACAAGCACTCAGACTTTGGCAGTGGGCGATCTCCTCTCAGCGTTTCTGATAGCAACGCATATCCCCGGGAAGTCCGACGTCATAGCAGACCAGCTGAGCAGAGCCATTCTCATGCCGCACGAGTGGTCTCTCAGGCAGTCAGTAGTGGAAAAAAATTTCCAAAGATGGGGTCAGCCTTGCTGCGATCTTTTCACAACACCTCAAAGCAGCAAGTGCCTCGACTTCTTCACTCTCTTCCTGGCCACCCCCCCCAGAGATGCTGTAGTCCACGATTGGCCCCGGGGTCTTCTGTACGCTTTTCCCCCCTTTCCATTAATCACACAGTTGATTCAGAAAGTGACCGCATTGAGATCCACAATGATCCTCATTGCCCCTTACTGGACTCGACAAATCTGGTTTCCGTTCCTGCATCCGTTACCTCTTGGAGCAGCCCTGGCATCTGGACTCAGTGCCAAATCTCTTGACCCATCAGTCGGGCAAGCTGCACGCATCCCTCCCCTCTCTCAACCTCACAGCTTGGTTGCTCCACTTCCAACCTTAGCCAGGCTTCCCTTTATTTCCCATTCGGTGCGTGATATCATTTTAGCTCCTCACAAATCTTCTACCAGGAGTATTTATGCCAGCAAATGGAAACGTTTTTCCTTCTGGGCAGAATCTAGGAACATGGACCCTTTCACTGCACCTATCCAATCAGTCCTGGATTTTTTGGCCAAACTTTTTCAATCAAGATCTTCTTCATCCACTATCAGAGTCCAGTTAGTGGCCATTTCAAATTTTCATGTTGGCCTGTCAGACTCCTCTGTTATGTCCCGTAAACTTTGTAAAGCCTTCCTTAAAGTATCTTTTTACTTAAGCCCCCGGTCAAAGATCCCCCTCCGCAGTGGGATTTGAATCTAGTTTTAACCTCCTTGATTCTCCCTCCCTTTGAACCTGCGGCTTCCTGTTCCTTGAAGTTACTTTCATGGAAAACTTTATTTCTAGTGGCCATAACCTCTGCGAGGAGAGTCTCAGAACTTCACGCCCTTTGCGTTCGTCTCCCTTATCTGGTTTTCCATAAAGATAGAGTGTCCCTCAGAACTAACATCTCTTTTTTACCTAAGATATCTTCTGAGGCAAATCTAAACCAGACTATCGATCTCCCAGTTTTCTTCCCTAATTACTCCAACAGAGCGGAACAAAAGTTGCATTTTTTGGATGTTCACCGTCAACTCCATTACTACCTGGATAGAACCAAACAAGTTAGGAAATCTGAGCAGCTCTTTCTGTCTTATGCTGAAGGAAAGAAAGGCCTTCCAGTTTCTAAAGTAATCCTTTCTAGATGGTTGGCCTCTGTCATTACTTTCATCTATGAACTGAGGCATCAAGAACTTCCTTCAAGACCTAGAGCCCACTCAGCTAGAGCCTTAGCTACGTCAATAGCCTTTCAGGATAGGTTGCCTTTAGATTCCATTTGTGCGGCAGCCACATGGGCCTCTCCCCATACCTTTATTTCTCATTATAAATTGGACATGGCCTCCAGAAGCTGAGCTAACTTTGGTTCCACTGTCCTCAAGAGTCTGTTCTGATGAGCCACCCAGGGTTGAGGTGCTAGGGATGCGGTCCCATCCAGCAAGAATGAAGGTGAGATTGACAACTTAACATTGAGAAGTTATGTACCTACCATAACATTCCATGTTAGTTGTTGTCTTCTCGCCTTCTTTCTTGCGTCCCGCCCTCCAACCCCCTAGCCTGGACAGACCGATAGGATCCTACGGGGCCTTGTTTTCTTCCCAGTATGGTCTCCCGTGGTTACCCTTTCTTAGTATGGCTTTCTATATGGGGATTCCTCTTCTCCTTTGTTCTGAGGACAGAACTGCTATAGTGTTGGCTATCAAATGAGATCTGGGTAGTTAGCTCCTAGCATTGTGGGATACAGGGTAGCCTCGAGCCGGTAAAAATAGCTCTCGAGCTTTGGTATAAGCCGAGTCGGAGCCGAGGATCGGCTCCGAACCCATCCAGCAAGAAAGAAGGCGAGAAGAAGACAACTATCATGGAACGTTATGGTAGGTACATAACTTTTCATTCTTGATAGCCTTTTATTTTCATAATATAAGCTGGTATTCTTTGGCAATGTATTAAGGGTTCAGTTTGAAAAGTTATACTTAAAGTAATGGCATTATGCTCAGAAAGGGGACAAGATATTAATAATACATTATCTATTTTAGATTGTAAAGAATTTGACACTAAGACTTTATCTATATTAGTTTGTGTCCCAAACCTATATGAATAGTGAGAGAACTTTAGGCAAGAGACAAGTTTTATATGGTATATGTCTATTAACTTTCTTGCATTGATATAATTATGTAGGTGTTTTGCTACAGGGGAGGTCTTGAAGGTTTTAGAACTTTTAGTTATGTACTTACCATAACGATAGATGTATGCGATCCATCTCGTCTACATTCCTAACTGATGGGCTCGGAGCCGAGAAACGGCTCCAACTCTGCCGATAAACTAACACGAAGTCTCTGATTGGCTGGTTCAACCCCTCTATCCCAGGATGCACCACACCCAAGCCCCCAGATCTTGTTTGCCCCACACAAACTCTCCCTCACATGCACTCAACTCACAGAGATACGTGATCCAGAGAGAAGAAATTAGACCTTCAGTGGAAACCCCAAAAGTGTTTCCTCCAAATCCTTCAGGTAGGGGGCAGGAGGGGGGTATATACGAATGTAGGCAATCTATCATTATGGTAAGTACATAAATAAAAGATGTAGTTCACCTATATCCTGGGAGGCTCACTGGAAAAAACACTCCTGAGCACTGTGAAACCAAAAGATGCCCGACCTCTGGACGTCAAGTCTAATTTGTAATGAGAAACAAAGGTGTGTGGAGAAGACCAAGTGGCAGCAGCACAAATTTCATCCACAGACAGTCTGGAGTGGAAAGCTGTTGAAGTTGCCATGGCCCTAGTAGAATGAGCTCTAACTGGGAATGGAAGGGACCTTCCTGTTGATGAATAAATGAAGGACACGCAATCCCTGATCCATCTGGCGATCGTGGCCTTAGTGACTGGTTTGCCAATTTTGTTATCTGCAAAGGCAACAAATAGTTGATCTGATTTTCTGTCCTGCTGCGTCCTATCCAGATAGAAACGTAATTGTCTATGCACATCCAACTGGTGAAATCTGTATTCTGCATCGTTGGAAAAACGGGGAAAGAAGACTGAAAGCTCAATAGATTGTTGAAGGTGAAGAGCAGAAGAAACCTTAGGGAGAAAGGATGGATTTAATCTCAGGGTTACTCTGTCCCTATGGGAAATGAGATAAGGTGGCTTGGCAGAAAGGGCTTGAAGTTCTGAAACCCTTCTGGCCGAAGTAATAGCTACCAAAAATGCAGTCTTCCATGACAAGAATTTTTTCTCACAAGTTGTTGCTGGTTCGAAAGGAGGGGACATCAAGGCACCAAGGACCACATTCAAATCCCATGGCAAAACTGGATGCGATATAGGGGGACGAAGCAACCACGCTCCTTTAAGAAAGGCCTTACACAATTTGTGACTCATGAGTGAAGGATCAAAGGCAACATGGAAATTGGAAATTGCTGCTAATTGTACCTTCAGCGTAGAAACGGCGGAACCTTGGCTAAAAAGAGAAGCCAAAAAATCCAGAACCGCGGAAATGGGGGCTGTCAGGGGATGATCAAGGTTATGCTGCTGGGCCCAAATAGAAAATCTCTTCCATTTGCTAAAGTAAATACCCTTGGTAGAAGGCTTATGCGAAGAGGACAATATTCGAACCACCTCGGGCGAAAACGCCTGTTGCCTGACTAAGGTTGGAAGCGGAGCAGCCAAGCCACCAGTTTGAGAGTCCATAAAGACGGATGGGCCTGCCCCGACTGATGAGTCAGGAGGTCCGGAATCAGATTCAGGATCCAGGGGCTGTCCACCGCATACTTCCACAGGAATGGAAACCACACTTGACATGGCCAGAATGGGGCTATCAGGATTATGGTGCTTCCCAGACGGATCGCCTTCTGAATCAGTCTGGGCAGTAGAGGAAGTGGGGGTAAGGCATAGAGTAGACCGGAGGGCCATTTGTGGACCAGCGCATCCCTGGGTTCTTCCCCTTGAGCAGGGATCAAGGAGAAGTATTTGTCACACTTCTCATTCAGCGGACTGGCGAATAGGTCGCAGCGAGGCAACCCCCACCGGGCGAAGATCCGATCCGCCACTTGATCGTTCGGGGACCATTCGTGGGGCATCAGGATGTCCCTGCTCAGCCATTTCCCGGGAATGTGAGTTGCCACTAGAAACCCCTGGGAAGCAATCGCCTATTCCCACACTCTCATGGCTTCTCTGCAAAGGGGGTAAGACCTGGTCCCTCCCTGTTTGTTGAGGTACCAAACCACTGACATATTGTCTGAAAGAATCGCAATCGTCCCCAGTGGGAGAGAGCTGTGTAGTGCCTGCAACGCTAGAAGCACCGCTCTCATTTCCAGGACATTGATATGTAGACGAGTCTCGTGATCTTGCCAAGTGCCTTGGACAGTCCTGCCCAGATAATGCCCCCCCCACCCTATCTGCGAGGCATCCGTGGTCACCCTGGCAACGGGGGATGGAGGGTAGAAGGATTTGCCCAGGTTCAGGTTGGAGGAGAAAAGCCACCAGTGAAGATCCCGCCAACACGAGTCCGTGATAATTATCGGGTGGGGCAACGGAAGTTCCTGGAAGGACCATTGGCTCGATAGGAGCCACTGTAGAATCCGCATGTGCAGTCTTGCCAGCGGAACTAATAGAATAGAGGCCGCCATGGATCCTAAGAGTTGAAGGACTAACCTGGCCGGAACTTTCCGATGGGGCAATAGTTCCTTGACTTGGTTCTGTAAAATCCTTATCCTTTCTGTTGGGAGGTAGGCTCGCATTATTATAGAGTCTAGCTCTGCGCCTATAAAGGCAACACACTGTGATGTCAGCAATACAGACTTTTCCCAGTTGAATGTTATGCCTAGCAATTGACCCAATTCGATGGTAGTAGTCACAGCATGAGTGAGTAGATGCTTGGTGGGAGCAGTGAGGAGCCAGTCGTCTAGATATGGAAACACCTGGAATCCAAGACAAATCAGGTGAGCCGTTACCACTGCCAGGCACTTGGTAAACACCCTGGGGGCTGTGGTGAGACCAAAGGGCAGGGCTCGAAACTGGTAGTGACTGTTTCCCAGGCGGAAGCGTAAATGAGTCCTGGACACCTTGTCTATCTTGATGTGATAATAGGCGTCCTTGAGATCGATGGAGCACATCCAAACTCCTTCTTCCAGCAATGGAAAAATGGATTGTAGCGTGACCATCCGGAACTTGGACTTCTTTACGAAGCGGTTGAGAAGGCTGAGATCCAGTATAGGTCTCAAGTCCCTGTTCTTTTGGCACCAAAATAATCTTGAGTAAGTTCCTAATCCGGCCTGGCCTTCGGGGACTGGCTGGATGACTCCTTTTTCCAGCAGCTTTACCACGTCTGTAGCTGCTTGAACCCTTTGACTGGGTGGAACATCCGGGATTTTCCTGGGGGGGGGGGAATGAATAAACGGGATGCTGTAACCTCTGGCGATGATCCGGAGCACCCACTGATCCTGAGTGATGGACTCCTAGGCTTTCAGGTGCTCCGAAAATCGACCCCGACTGGCTCTGGAGACGCACAGTCGGGCCGTCCCTCAGGGACGTTGGAAGGATGAGCCGCAAAAGGATTTGCTGTCTCCTGTGTTGCGGGGGCCTCCGCCGCCTCTAGGGCGACGTCGTCCAGAATAATCCCCCCCTTGATGAGCCGGGAAAGACCTTTGCGATTTCTTGAACCACATCTTTCCTCCCCTCTGAGCCTTGGGATAAGATCTCGTGGGAATCGAAAAACGGGCCCCGACGGCAGACAAGGTCTTGCCCTCCTGCTCACATCTAGTGAGGGTGTCCTTCACCTTGGGTCCAAAGAGGGAGGACCCATCAAAGGGGGCGTCTGTGAAAGAAGACTTGAACGCCTCCGCAAAGTGACACAAGCGCATCCAAGCCTGCCTCCTTAGGGCTACGCCCGAACTTGCTGCTCTACCCGCCCCCTCGGCCGCATATGAAATGAGCCTCGTGAACGAGTTAATGACGGATGACAGGGTCGACAGCTGGGCGTTGACAGACTGAGCCAATGCCTCAGGCACATGTCCCGACAGGGTATCTCCCAACTCCTTCATGAGATCCCTTTGTAGTCTTGTGAAATGGCACAAATAATTCAGTGACCGCAGGGTAAAGGTCGCTGAGGATAGGGTACGCTTCCTGTACCTATCCATGCTCCTAGATTCCTTGTTAGGCGGATGGATAGACGTCGAAGCCTCTGCCACATCCTGTTGAGTGGCAGATGCCACCACCATAGCATCTACCGGAACTCCCTTAGTGAAAAATTGCTTATCGGGGGGTGCAGACAAGAATTTATTGGGGCGAGTGGGGACAGGCTCCACAGAGTCAGGGTGTTCCCACACCCTTCGACAAATAATGTCCAGTAACTCGTCGAAGGGTGGAGATGCCCAGGAGGCGGAGGGCTGGGCTCCGAAGGCCTTGAGTAACACCGACTCTTCCGCGGAAGGGATCTTGGAAGGCCAGTCGCCCCTCTGTCTCAAGATCTCTAGTATGTCCGAGAATGAGACATAGTCAGAGGACGACTTAGGGGATCCTTCCGCATCATCCAGATCGGTGTCTGAGGTGACGGACTCGTCTGGGGAGTCCACGTGCTTCCTCTTACACATCTTTTTCCTAGGGGTCTCCTCAGGCAAGGATTCTGACGGCCCTTCGGAAACTGGGGGACCACAGAAGGAGGTATCCTCAGGCCTGGGAGCCCCGCTGTCCGAGGACAGGGGTGCAACAGAGGCTCCAGTCGTCGCCAGGGAAGGAGCTACAGATTCCGGAGAAGTAACTAGGGGCTTTGCCAGTGCACTCCTCATGGCCTCGAGGGCGGGTCCACCAGAGTCTGCTGAAAGACCCACCTCCGAGGCCCTGACCATAGTCGGGGCTCCCCTCGCCGAAGCACCAAGAGGGAGACTCTGAGCCAAAACCAGAGGCCCCGATGACTCCCCGTCAGGCCCGACCGAAGAGCCACGAGTACCAGGACCTGTCGAAAGTATCGAGAAGGTCGGAGCAGAAGTTGGTGCCGACGGACTAACAGTGGGTCTCAGAACCGACCCGACAACTTCCCCAGTTCCTGTAAACACCGGCTCTGACGACCCTAAGGTTGTCGAAGGAGGAAGCAATGGTATAGACAAGGCTGGCTCCGTAGCTGACTGGGCTGGAGCCGACAGCAATTTGGAAAAGACTGGTGACTGTAGGAGCCTCTGGACGACCCTGTCCAGATCCGAATTAGAGAGCCTAGAGGATTTGGAGGAAACTGAAGGGGCTCGACAAACTGTCTCCATAGGCTCCAAAATCACCGTAGGAGTTCAGCTCCGAATCGGCTCCAACAGCATCGGAGCCGAGGCAGACTCAAACACCAAAACTTCCTTCGGAGCCGATGAAGTAGGAGCCACAGAAACCAATCCCGGAGCCAACCCTCTGTCTATCAGCTCCAAAGCCATAGGAGCCGAGGGGAGAAATCCCAATTCCGAACCCCTTTCCATCGGCTCCGAAGCCCGTGGAACCGAGGAAGGGGAAGCAGAACTTGGTCTCTCATCTGTCGCCTCAGAGGGCAATGGCGCCGAAGATGAAGACATAGATTTTCCTCTTTTGGCCGGCGGATCCGACGGACTGGTTACCACGAGGCTCTGAGAATAGAAGAACCTCTTCAAAGGAAGGTCTGATTAATCCTCTTAAAATCAGTTTATTTTTTCTCTCCTGGAGGACCCTCGAGAAGAAGGCATGGCAAACACTGCAAGACTCTTGCAAGTGCTTGGCCCCTAGACAGTAAACACAGATGTCTTGGCCATCTGTGATAGACATTTTGTATCCGCATTTGGTACATTTCTTGAAGCCAGAAGGCTTATGTTCTTTTCCCAGACATTCTCACAAAACACACACAGAAGGAGGAACGGAATGGGGGTAGCTCTAAGTTAAACACTCTAAAGGCAGGGCTAAGGCCCTCTAAGTTAAACAGACCTAGCCCACCAAACACCTGGAATTTACCACAGAAAACAAACTTTAAGCTAAAACAATCAATACACAGTCAGACAACAAGATAGCTATGAAAATAGCTGTTTTTGGTTAATTCTTAAGAAAAAACCCACGAAAAGCCAAAATTTTGACTAAAAAAATAGGGTACTTAGCCACAGCCAACTCAAGACCACGTCTTATCTCTAGAAGTGGCAAACGAGATCTGGGGGCTTGGGTGTGGTGCATCCTGGGATAGAGGGAATCGGAGACTTCGTGCTAGTTTATCGGCCAAGTCAGAACCATTTCTCGGCTCCGAGCCCATCAGTTACGAATGTAGGCGAGATAGGATCGCACTACATCTCGTAGTTTCATCAGATGAAAGAATACAATTAAAATCCCCTGCAACTATCATTTCTCCTCTAGAATGTAAAGTTATAATGTCTAAGTATTTCTTTACTGACTTTGTACCAATTCCAGGGATCCAGTAAGAGTTTATGAGTGTATAGTATTTCCTTTCAGCATTAGCTTTCTGATGGATATGAAGTCTTGAAACTAAAATGTTTGTCATTGTTTAATGACTTCAGTCCTCAAAAATTTGCTAGGAAACCACAACTCTAAAGTGGAACAGACCAAAAATAAGAGGCAAAAATGTGGTCATTCTATGCAATTCTGGGCAGTTGAGAAATGTGCAGCCAAGGTATCCATTAGCTTTAGTTTCTGCTTTATACTACTACTGAGAGCTACTGGTATTTTCTTAGTTGTATGAATCACTTTGTAAGTGATATTTTGTTGGCGTATTTCCTAAACATGTAATTAAATCAGCATAACCATGTAAGGTATAATTGCTTTTGCCGTCAGTATTTGAAATATTTACATGTTTACATATTTACATATGTTCATAGATTAGTACGAGGCTAACTGCTCTTGTGAGCCATTTTAAGCATAGCCAATTATCCCATGTGAGAATCAAACCCTGAGCCATGTGTTTATAAGGTAAACATCTTAACCATTATGCTAACCCCCCCTGACTTGACTGTCTGCTGCTGTTGTCACCAGGTTGTCTTTAGTTTTACATTCTTGAATATGTGTTGCCAGTTTTAGCTTCTTGGAAGCCAAGTGATCCAAAATGTTTGGAGGATTTTAAGTGCTGTGACTTTGAAAAAGCATCTTGTACTGTTTACTTTTATGTTCACAGACCACTAACTTTTGACCCAGTGGCTCCACCCAGAGGCCAAAATGTGTTGACAAAGTGCACACCGTTGTGTGTTCAGTGCCTTATAGTCCCACTGTTTTTAAAGTATCTTCAGACAAAATAAACATACAGATGTCTTTTAGCATATATGCAGTAAAATGTGGAACATAGAAAACCCATATTTAGCGAAAGTGTTATTGTCTTTCCAATAAAGCATGCAGGATAGTAGGCAAGCAGTCAGTATCATAGCTGCTCCTTGTGGCCTAGCTGATTCGATAGCCATCTAGATACAGAAGGCCTATAAGTATATTTTTGCACTTAATCTGTTTCAGTTATAGTTAACAAATCTGTGCTGCATTTATTGATTTGCTTGAGATTGCTTTTTCTCAGTGTCTGCATTTTGTTTTCTGTTTTACTGATGGTTAACAAAACTGTAGTGCTTTTATTTATTTGCTTGATATTTCTAGTTACTGTCTAGATGCTGTTCAGCTGTGAGCAAAGTTTTTTGTGTTATCTGATTCCCTGTGGCTCTTAAGTTTTCCTTTATACTACTGTGTAAGGAGTTACATTTCTGTGAGACTGTATCAGTATCTTGGCTGCTCATTGTGGCCTAGCTGTGACTGATTTGATAGCCATCTGGATACAGAAAGTCTATAAGTATATATATTTTTGCACTTAATCTGTTTCAGTGATAGTTAACAAAACTGTGCTGCATTTATTGATTTCTTTGAGATTGCTTTTCTTGGTGTCTGTATTTTGTTTTTCCCAACCTCCCTTGCAAGTCCTGTTGTATTCTTAAACTTGGTGACTTTGGAATTGCCCACCCCAGCTGTAAATTTGAATTTGGACACACCTCCCAGTCCCATCTCATCAGCTCATTCTACTGTGTGCAGACAGAGCATTTGGGAAGGCTAACCCCCGTAGTTTCTTAATCTTGAATTATCTGCTGTTCCTTCCCTCTTCACAAAAAAAAAAAAAAATTACACTTTACTCAGATGCTTTTATTGTAATTCTGTTCTTCATACTTTATTACCTTATTTTGCCTTGCTTCTTGCTCTTTAAGTGTTGAAGTGCTTTTATTCTGCTGTATTTATTACTACTTGTTGGTAACCTGATTAAATTTGTCTGTTATTCTGATCCTCACCGTCTTAGTTTTGGTTTTAGCACTTGGGTTTCAGTCCAGTTATTTTACATTTAAGAAGGTTTTTGTGGTGTACACTCTTGTTGACAAACCCTTATCAAAACCCCTCTCTCCCGAAGTCCATCCAAGTTTCAGAACAATATGTCTGGACAATTCCCATCATTTTCTCCCGCCAGCCTGGTTGACATGGTCATACTGGGACAGTGTAACAACTGCCTCACTTTCACTGATAACCCTCTTTTCCTAGCACATAATTCTTCTACTTGCGGGAAATGCATCTATATCAGTAACCTGGAATCCATGCTGTCTCACACCACAGTCAGTACTCCTGACAAAGAGGAGATTGCCAGCACAAACACCACACGCACACACACACACACACACACACACACACACACACACACACACACACACACACACACACACACCTATACAGAGGTCCTCAATAAAAACTTACCTAAACAGTAAACTCCTCCAAAACACACTCAAAAACATTCCACACACAACACCAAACACATCACAGACAGCAGACAACACACCATTGTCTCACACAAACAGCCCATAAGGCATAACAATAAACTCATACATCCCATAAGGCACAACAATAAACCAGACATACTAGTCATTGGTGACTCAATTGTGAGACACACCAATGTCCCCCTCACCAGGCTCGACAAGGAGATCACTGTCAGTTGTCTTTCAGGTGTCAGAATCCACCACATCACCCACACACTTAAGTCTGTCCACAACAGGTACAAGTATGACTCTGTCATTGTTCATGTTGGTGTGAATGACTTTAGACATACCTCCCTGGACTATATGAAGAAAGACATGATTGAGCTGTCAGAGTATGTATTCCAGACAGGAATGACCCTAGCCCTAAGCAGCATCCTACCTTCGCCAATAATGATAACGTACTACCAAAAAAAAAATAAATGACTTCAACAATTGGTTTAGTTTCTGGTATCATTCCAAGGGGATCCAGTATCTGTCTGCCTGGGATGACATGGTTGACAGGCCTCGATGTTTTGCCTGAGATGGCCTGCACTTGTCACCCCCTGAGGTTTCTGGCCAAGGGTCTTTCCTCCCCCATTGTGCCTTTTTTAGGCAATGTCCCAGAGACAAATCTTCCAATATAAAAGATCTGTCAAAAAGCAAATTGAAGGTCATGCTGCCTAATGTTAGGAGCCTTAACCTGAAAATGCCCTCACTGGAGGCTCTCCTGGCACTAGAAGATGCCGACATTTGTGCAGTCATGGAAACTTGGTTCAAGGCTGGGAGAACACCCCTGCCTTACCAGGCTGTACCTCATTCCATGCATTCTTACCCCAAAATGAGGTCAGGAAGACTAAGGGTGGTGGAGTTTCTATTTTCATTAAAGACAAGCACACCTTCAGACTTGTTTGCCAGCATGATGCACTAGAACTTCTCCAGGTGCAATTGACAATTGACAAGACACCCATCCAACTTATAGCCAGCTATAGACTCCCCTCCATGACTCAGGACACCCACTCCTCCAACCTGGACCTACTTGACTCCATCAAGGTACCCCTAACACCCTGATCCTTGGTGACTTCAACTACCCCACAATAAATTGGGTGAACTATTCCTGTTTTAATGCACTCTCCCAACAATTCCTGACTTCATCAATTCAAATGCACTAGACCAGCTTGTCTTATCCCCCACAAGGGGTGATAGCATTCTAGACATGGTTCTCACCAACGTGGGGGATGGCTGCACCACCCCCATAGTAAGTTCTTCTCTGGTGACATCAGACCATTGGTCTGTCTCATTTGAAGTGTCTATCCCATCCAGCCCCTCCCCCCCAGCCGTAACCAGGCTAAAAAACTTCTCAAAAACTGACTACAACCTTCTAAGGGAGGGTATCAGTAACTTCACAACCCCACCCCCTCAGAGGATGTAGATAAATATGCTGAACAGTATGCCAGTGCAGTATACAAGCACCTGTACAACTGCATGGACCCAGCCATACCCAACAGAACTAAAACCTGCTCCTCAAGGAAAAACAAGCCTATCTGGTGGACATTCTCTATCAACAGGCTTTACAACAAAAGGAAGAAACTGTTGTCCAGGGGTAAAAAGGCACAAATTTCCAATTGGAAAAACTCCCTCCTTAACGACAGCAAGCAAATTAAATCACTAGTGAAAACCTTCAAAGCCAATTATGAATCAAAACTAGCCTCCAAAACAAAGGCTAACCACAAAACCTTCTTCAGGGTTACGTCAGAAACCTCCATGGCAAAGCCCAGGTTAGTTCTGAGTTGGTTCTTAATGGTACCACTTACACTGATCCTGTTGACTTAGCCAACCTGCTAGCAGGTAGGTTCAGCACAAACTTCACCCCCTTGCCCCCCCAAGGCCCATTCAACATCCCAGATCCTTGCCCCGCACCTCACATTTCCGTAGATCAGGTGTTAAAGGCCCTATCCAAGGCAAAGAACACCACTTCCATGGGATCTAATAGTAACCCAGGCTGTATTCTTCAACATCTGCAGCAAGAATTAGCTTCACCATTGAGCACCCTATTCAACCATAGCCTAAGTACAGGCTTGAGGCAGAGTGGAGAACTGCCATTGTCATCCCTTTGCAAAAAGGTGGTGCCACTACTGACACTGGAAACTATCGCCCCATTAGCTTGACAGGTCTGATCTGTAAAGCCATGGAGCGTATTATTATGGACCTCATAAACAAGGACATAGGCAATCTCCAAGCACCTGACCCCACCCAGTTTGGATTCATCAGGGGCAGATCTTGCCTGTTGAACATGGTTGAATTTTTTGAGATCCTCACCAAGGCACTGGATGAGGGAAAGTCGGTACATGCAGCTTACCTTGACTTGGCCAAAGCCTTTGACACCATTCCCCACTCGGGCATCATCAAAAAGCTAACACAACTTGACGTAAATACCTATCTCATCAGGTTGGTGGCCAACTGGCTCACTGATGGCACCCACAATGTCAAAATAGGTGCTACTACCTCCGACAGCAGTCCTGCCACTAGTGGTGTCCCCCAGGGATCTGTCCTGGGGCCTCTATTGATTGGCATCTACTTCTCAGAGGTCCAGGCAAAGACAAAAGGCCTGTGGTTGACCAAGTTTGTGGACAACTGCAAGTTGGATGCTGTCATTGACTCCCCAAATTATATTAACATACTTCAAGAGGGTCTCACAGCAACAAATGGCTAGTTTCAAAGTCCATGGCCTTAAGTTAAATGCAAAAAAATGTATTATCATACCATTTGGCAAAAACATGGCCCCTACTGACTACCACATCAATGGCAACCCCCTAAGCAACACAGCCTGTGGTGAGAGACCTGGGTGCACAGGTTGACATCAATCTCACATTTGACCATCATGTACCAGCAGTGGTCAGAAAAGCCATTTACTTGGTTCATTTTATAAGTAAAGGGATTTCATCCAAAAAAACGAGGTTATTACATCTCTGAAGTCCTTCCTCATTAGGCCAATAATTGAGTGCAACGTCCCGTTTGGTATGTACCTCTCCAAACACCTGCACCATCTAGAAAGGCCATAGAAATACCTCACAAAGAGACTCCATGGCCTTCAACACCTCTCCTGTGTGGACAGGCTCAAGTCACTATCACTGTACTCTGTTTTGTACAGATTGCTCAGGGGTGATCTGTGTGTCACCTACAAGGCAATCTCAGACCCTGCTCTGCTAGAGATGCTCCATATCCGTAAGTCTAACTCCTCACTCATTACCTGATCAGAAGGCTTAAATCTAATATGCAACATTAGCAAAACCTGCTGGAGAGGCAGGTTTGTCTCCCAGAGGCTGCCCCGTCTCTGGAACAGAATCCCCATACCCGGCAAACAAAGTACATCACTTACCCTCCTCAAGCGCAGCCTTGATGAGTGGATGGGAAACCACAAATTTGTCCCAGGGGTTCCAGCTGTGTCCCTCATTGACAGGATGACAGGTGCTGATTGACGTGTCTTTTTTGGGGATAAACTTTTAGCTGGGCTTGTAAGGGCCACAGGGCCATTAGCCTAGTAATCTGCTGTGATCCTATGTAAAAAAAACCTTGCAGATCATCCAGTTGTTTTCTATAGAACTCGCATGCCTTTGAAAATATTTTCAGGCACTCATAACAGAGCTCATTTTTGTCTCTAAGCTTGCCACTTCCTTTCCAATGGATATGACAAGAAACAACTATATAAAAGTTCAACCTGCCAAACAGTGTATGCATGTAACACAAAAGCTGGAACTAAACATTTAGCAAAAAATGTACATAAAACGTGGGAATAATCACTTTTAATACAATGATGCTTTCTGTAAATTCTTTAAATGTCAGTGGTCTCACAGATAAATACAAAAAAGAAAGAATAGTGAACTATATTAAAACTGTAGTGTGCAAATAGTTATGTTACAGGAGACAAACTTGGAAAGAACTGAACATCTGAATTTGATAAAAGGTTTTCAGGGTGGTTATTCAGCGGAATATCTGGGGCGAAGGAAAAAAGGAGTACTTATATTAATTGCAAGAGAAGCATTTAATTGAAGGTCTTAATATGCACCCAATAACTATTTCAGATCATGTGCCAATAATAACTAAAGTAAAAACACAGGGTAATGAAATAAAAATGAGACACTGGCAGTTTCCCATCTATCTGTTAAAAAGAATGGAATTTTAAGGAATGAGCAGTGGAAATTATTCAGGAGCTATTCAAGAGGGATAGAAATTACTTCTGAAAATATAGCTAGGGAGTGGGATAAAATTAAGGTGGAGTTTAAAAATAAGGTGGACGTGAAAGAAAGGGAGTTGTGGTTAAGAAGCAGCAAGCATTATTTAGAGGGACTGACAAATGTTAAAGTATTGTAGAATAGAAGGAGTCTCCCAGAACAAGAAGAGGATTAACTGCAGAATGCTAAGCAGAAAATAAGGGATGACCTTGATAATGTACATGAGTTTAGAAAGATGGCAGTAACTGTTTTATGATGATAACACTAGAGCACAAAAATGTTTAGCACAACTACTGAGGCAACAGAAAGTAGAAAGGGCTGTTGCCAAGCTTAGGAAGCCTATAACCAAGAAGGTAACAAGAGGTCTGGTAGAGGTATTAGAAAATTTTCAGAAATTTTATGAAAGTCTATATAAAGCAGAGACATATGGAAATCAAGAAAAAGATACAAATGGAAATGTTTATTGAAGAATTAAATATGCTATGGTTAGAAGTAGATGAGACTCAATTACTAACAGGATAGGAGGACATGAGATAAAAATTGTGATGTATAATCAATCTACAGGAAAATCCCCAGGAAGGGATGGTATTCCTGTGGAAGTTTGGAAGCTAGTAGGGAAAAAATGATAAAGATCTAGAAGGTTTTAACAGTATTTAAGAAGAGGAGAAGTACCAACATCCTGGAAGAAACAATTGGTAGCTGTAATACCTAAGATCCATCAGATCCAGCTTCATACAGGCCCATTTCAATACTAAACTATGATTATAAAGTATTGATGTCTAGAATGGCTAAAAGATTAGCAAAACGTAATGCCAAAATGATAGATATGAATCAGTGTGGTTTTGTGGAGAGGAGGCAAACATTTGACAACATCAACAAAACATTCATGATCCAGAGGGAAGCAAAATATAAGAAAATACCGTTGTTGTTGGTGGGTCTTGATGCAAAGAAAACATTTGACAGAGTAAGCAGTGACTTTATGAGCAGGGCAATGGAAGCATTTGCATTTCCTGAAAAAAATTATAAGGCTGATTAGGAGGATATGTAATGGATCAGATATATAATGGGGTCCTCTCTGATAATTTCTGCTTGAGCAGAGGAAACAGGCAGGCGTATCTTCTTTCCCCTTTGTTATTTGCATTGTATTTAGAACCATTGGCAAAGAAAATAAGGGACTCAAAAATGCAAGGATATAATTGGTACAGTGGTCAAGAAAAGCTGGCTGTATTTTCAGATGATATTATTTTATACCTGACAAAACCAGAGAGAGAGAGATTAGAGTGCTGAGCAACATTTTGAAGTCTTTTTGTGTCTTTTCGGGATACTCAGTTAATGAGGTTAAAACAAAGGCAATAGTGCTAAATTATTTACCCACATATGAATTGGTTCAGCAGTATCCATATTTATGGGGACATGATGAAATGAAGTATTTAGGAGTATGTATTAAAAATGATACTGGTGTGGCAGTTAAGAATATGTAGGAAGAGATTAAACAAAAGATAATATAATAACTGAGAAAATGGAAGCTTTGTTATATGGATATGGATAGTAAGATACAAGCAGTTAAATGTTTTTAGTCCTGTTAGTCTTATACACAGGTCAGGCATATTTTTATCAATCAAAGGAGAAGTTCTGGATAGCAATTAATAAAGATGTGAAAGACTTTATCTGGGTGGTGAAGACGGTAAGAGTCAAGTGGGATAAGATGATTCTACCAGTAGAAAAGGGCAGATTGGGATTACCTGATTTGAAGGGGTACTTCAGAGCTACACAGTTAAAGTTCTTATACAAATCACAAGCAGAAAACTATAATTCAAAGTGAAAAGGGATGATGAAATGGGGGAAGCTCAAGAAACAAGGAGAGACTGGGATTTTGGATGCAGGCCTTTAAGGATAATACCAATAATCATGCAGAATATTATATCTATAAAGTAGCAGAAAGTATCCTAAGAACTAAGCCAACATGGGAATGGAGAAAGGAGATTGTGCCGATAGGGCTGACTGCAGTTAGGGATAAAGACAATAGGCAAGAGGGGTCTATAATTTATTGGAGAAAACTGTCAAAAGAACCAAGATATTGGGAGGAAATAAGTAGTGATGGAAAGATGATAGAATGGGAAGACAATAAGAATTTATTTGGACTGCAGATTACAGATTACCTTCCCTATCAAGGATTGATATCGGAGTACAGACAAAGAGAAAGAAAGAAGGTGATCCTCAATGAATGACTAGTACTGGTAGGGTTTTTAGTAGAATCTAGAACAGAAGCTGCCATTAAAAAAGGAATAATTAGTAGAGCATGTAAATAACATATTGTATGAGATCTATAAGAATCAATCAGAGAAGGTAAGAAAGGATTAGGAAGAGAGACTGGATAAGCAGTTCACAAAGAAACAATGGAAGGATGTAAAGTGGATATAAAAAGTCTAGACACCCCTGTTAAAAATGCCAGGTTTTTGTGATATAAAAAAATGAGACCACGATAAATCATTTCAAATCTTTTCCCACTTTTAATGTGCCCTATAACTTGTACAATTCAATTGAAAAACAAACATTTGTTAGGGGAAAAATATAAAAAATAAAAAACGTACAATATGCTAGTTGCATAAGTGTCCACACCCTTAAACTAATACTTTGTTGAAGCACCTTTTGATTTAATTACAGCATTCAGTCTTCTTGGGTAGGAGTCTATCAGCACTGCACATCTTGACTTGGCAATATTTGCCCACTCTTCCTTGCAAAAGTGCTCCAAATCTGTCAGATTGCGAGGGCATCTCTTATGCACAGCCCTCTTCAGGTTACCCCACATATTTTCTATTGGATTTAGGTCTAGGCTCTTGCTGGGCCATTCCAAAACTTTAATTTTCTTCTGGTGAAGCCATTCTTTTGTTGATTTGGCTGTATGCTTGGGGTCATTGTCATGTTGAAATGTGAAATTCCTCTTCATCTTCAGATTTCTAGCAGATGCCTGAAGATTTGGGCCAAAAGTGACTGGTATTTGGAACTGTTCATAATTCCCTTCACCTTGACTAAAGCCCCAGTTCCAGCTGAAGAAAAGCAACCCCAAAGCATGATACTGCCAACACCATGCTTCACCGTAGGGATGGTGTTCCTTTGGTGATGTGAAGTGTTGTTTTTGCGCCAAACGTACCTTTTGGAATTTTGGTCAGAAAGTTCAGCCTTGGTCTCATCAGACCATAACACATTTTCCCACATGCTTTTGGGAGACTTGATGTATTGTTTTGCAAATGTTAGCCGGGCCTGGATGCTTTTCTGTGTAAGAAAAGGCTTCCGTCTTGCAACCCTACCTTATGGTCCAGACATATGGAGAATACAAGAGATTGATGTCACATGTAGTACACAACCAGTACTTGTCAGATGTTCCTGCAGCTCCTTCAGTGTTGCTGTAGGTCTCTTTGAAGCCGTCCTCACCAGTTTTCATTTTGTCTTTTCATCTATTTTGGAGGGATGTCCAATTCCTTGCAATGACACTGTTGTCCCATATTTTCTCCACTTTTTCATGACTCTTCACTGTGTTCCATGGTATATCCAATGCTGTGGTGATTTTTATGTATCCTTCTCCTGACTGATACCTTTCAATAATGAGATCCCTCTGATGCTTTGTGAGCTCTGTGCGAACCATGGCTGAAGCTGTAGCAGGCAACTGAGTAAATGTCAGGAAAATCCTACTAGGACAGCTGAACTTTATTTGGGGTTCATCAGAGTCTCTTTAATTGATGGCAGGTGTGTACCCAAGAAGACTGAATGTTGTAATTAAATCAAATGGTGTTTCAACAAAGTATTAGTTTAAGGGTATGCACACTTATGCAACCAACATATTGTACATTTTTTTATTTTTTTTATATTTTTCCCCTAACAGATTTGTTTGTTTTTCAATTGAATTGTATAAGTTATAGGTCACATTAAAGGTGGGAAAAGTTTTGAAATGATTTATTGTGGTTTCAGTTTTTTATATCACAAAAACCTGGCATTTTAACAGGGGTGTGTACACTTTTTTATATCCACTGCATGTATGTCTGTGACATCCGTGCACTGGCCCAGCAATCAAGGAGCCTCAATCCTCACCACTAACACCAGTGAGGGGCGTCCATATAGGGAAAGTATAATAAATACACACACAGTAAAGTACAATTTCCCTTAAAAGCACACAGAGATCAGACAGTCTGGGGCTGGTTTCTCCCTTTCTCTCCAGGTCTTCAATATGACTCCCCACTGGCACAGCTGTAGGTTCCAGATCTCAGCCTAGTCGGCAAGCTAAAACCTCCAGCACCCTCACTGGTGTTAGTGGTGAGGATTGAGGCTCCTTGATTGCTGGGCCAGTGCACAGGCGTCACATATTAATTGTTTAGCAGTGGTGGGATATCCACACCACATATTACTTGGTTGGCAAATGCTAATTGGCTTGTAGTGGTGTGGGTAGAGTGAATTCCTGTAGCTTGTGTACAGTGAGCTTTGAAGGTATTTTGTACTCTAAATCAGCCACGCAGTGAATACTCAGAGTTCAGATCACAATTGTTTTAGTTCTTTTTTTAGCTTAGTTAGGGAGAGCAGGCACGTATGTCAGCAGAGGAGTACAGAAAGCTTTAAGGAGCCAGCTGGCTGAGATGTGCCAGTCTAGGGGACTGGTGCATGAAAAGATGCTGACTCTTCTCCAGAGTCATGGAGGTAATGGGGAAGGGAGTAACCGGACCCCAGAAGTAATAAAGGTCAGTAAATTTCTTGTGCAGTTTACAGAGGGGGATGATTTTGATAGTTTAATTCACATGTTTGAGAGGATATGTAACAGTATGATGTTGACTAAAGGCTCTGGGTATGGTTCCTGACCCCCTTAATCCTTGGTAAAGCTGTAACTGTATTGTCTAAAATTTCTGATCAGGAATGTTTTGATTATACTACTTTTAAGAACTGCGTGTTAGAATTTTTTAAGCTAACACCTGAAACGTATAGGAAAAAGTTTTGTGAGCATAGACGCAAGGCAGATGAAAGTGTGTGTGAATATGTTGCTGAACTGAGCACTTATTTTCATAGGCGGGTGAGTGGATATCAGGTCACCACTTTTGAAGGGCTGGCAGACCTTTTGGTGAGGGAACAAGCCCTTAGCACTTTGCCTGAGGACATGAGGATCTGGTTAGCTGATAGACAATGTGCTATTTCAGATGAGTTGGGGAAGAAGGGAGACCTATACCTAGCAAGCAGGGCATCCCTGCACAGGAAAGGGACCCCCAGTACTGCTCATGGGTCTAAAGGAACCCATGATGGGCAGCACAGACTGCCCCAGCAGAATCTGTCAGTAGCAGGGGAAGCCACTAGTCCAGGTACACGTCCAGGACCTAGGGTTAAATGTTTTGAATGCAACCAAGTGGGACCATGTGGCATACAGATGTCCATGGAGGCAAGGTAGGGAACAAAAGGTGAGAGAGCCAGTAAGTGGGGAAGACAAAATGCCAATAGTAGGCTCTCTTGAGACAACAGGGGTACGGAACTACCATCCTGCAGATGTCCTGATAGGGAAGGATTTGGATGAGGCAGTACCATGTGTGCATGCAGTTACACGCATTTAGGCTTGGAGACAAGCATGTGGGTCTGGTAGCCTGGGGGAGACCCAGACAGACAACATACTTGCAGCCAGGATAGGTGAGGTGGTTACTTCAGGGAGGAAGCTACGCTATAACAGTGAGACTGAAGGTGAGGCACAGCTGCTTGTGGGTACTGATGTTCCCTTGGACAGAGTGACTGCAAAGGTAGACATGAGTAGTAGTACCCGGGCTGACAGTGAGGCACCACTGTCAGAAGATCCCAGACTTCCTGTGGAAGGGGAGCTGGGAAGGGTTACAAAGAGAGATTTGAGACAAGCTCAGCTCTCAGACCCTACATTGCAAGGCATGAGGCAGGTAGCTAGTGAGGCACCTGATTCTCAAGGGACAGGGGAATCAGTATCCTGGGACAAAGGGTTACTGTATAGAGAGTGGACCCTTGAGGGAGGGCTAGAAGGTGAGGGGGGGTACAGCAGTTGGTAGTGCCTAGAGCCTACCATCTGGCTCTTCTAGCCATAGCCCATGATATTCCCTTTGCAGGTCATGTGGGCATAAAACGTACAAAGAGACATATTATGCAGAACTTCTATTGGCCTGGAATTTCCAGAGATGTAACAGGGTACTGCAGGACCTGTGAGCAGTGCCAAAAGGTAGGCAAGGCAGGAGACAAGATGAAAGCTCCATTGATGCCTTTGCCTATGATTGAGGAGCCATTTCAGAGGGTAGCGATGAATATTGTGGGGCCTCTGAATACCCCAAGTTCCACAGGGAAAAAGTATATCCTAGTGGTAGTGGATTATGCTACACGATACGCTGAGGCAGTGGCTCTGTCCTCCATTGAGGCAGGAAAGGTGGCAAATGCTTTGTTAGAGATTTTCAGCAGGGTAGGTTTTCCAAAGGAAATACTGACTGACAGAGTTGCCAATTTCATTCCAGACCTACTGGCTTGTCTGTGGAAGTACTGTGGGGTGAAGCACCTGAAGATCATCCCCTACTATCCCCAGATTAATGGTCTTGTTGAGAGGTTAAACTCTACAGTCAAGTCTATGCTATGGGCATTGCAGACCAGTTTAAGAGGGAGTGGGACAAATATTTGCCTCATCTGTTTGCTTACAGAGAGGTTCCCCAGGAATCGACAGGTTTTTCACCCTTTGAGTTGCTGTATGGGCATAGGGTGAGGGGACCTCTAGATTTAATTTGTGATGAGTGGGAAGGTGTGTGAATCTCACAGGGAGTCTGTTGTGGCATATGCCCTAAACCTCAGGACAAGGCTCAGGGAACTCATGGACTTGGCCCAAGAGAACCTGGCAGAAGCCCAGCAACAAAAAAGGTATGGTATGACAGGAATGCTCGAGCTAGAGAGTATGTCGTAAGGCAGCAGGTAATGGTTCTCATTCCTGTCAGACACAGCAAGCTGCAGGTAGCTTAGGAGGGACCCTACAAGGTGGTAAGAAAGGTAAGTGATGTTAACTACATGGTGGAACTGCTAGGCAGAAGGCAGGGGCACAAACTGTACCATGGTAACATGATGAAACTTTAACCATGATAGGGAGACCCTTGTGCTGAGTATTTGCAGTAGCTTGCAGGATGAGTCTGAAGGAGATCTGGTGACTGATGATCTCAGTGAGGCTTGGACAGACATCTCAGTGGAAGAAGAGTAGCAATGTCCCAGCAGCTTTCTCCTACCCAAGGTCGAGAAATCTGAGCAGTGTTCGGGGACATGTTCACTCGGAAACCAGGGTTTACCCACCTGGTGTAGGACCAGGTGGATACAGGACCACAAAGGCATATTAGGCAGGCCCCTTATAGGGTGCCTGAGAGAGTCAAACAGACTCTGAGGGAGAAGATACAGGAGATGTTGGATCTAGGGATAATTCAAGAGTCCTACAGTCCCTGGGCCTCCCCAGTGGTGCTGGTGCCAAAGGAGGATGGCAGCACCAGGTTATGTGTAGACTACAGGAAATTAAATAGTCACACAAAGTCAGATGCTTACCCAATGCCTAGAACAGATGAGGCCCTAGAGCAGCTGAGTGGGGCTAAGTATCTTAGAACCATTGATCTTACCAAGAGTTACTGGCAGGTGCCCTTGACTCCCAGTGCTAGAGAGAAGTCAGCCTTTGTGACTCCTTTTGGCTTGTATGAGTTCACAAAGATGTCCTTTGGGATGAAAAATGCCCCAGCAGCTTTCCAGAGGCTGTTAGATCATATCCTAGCAGGAGGGTTTGCCCTTGCTTACCTAGATGATATTGCCATCTACAGCCATTCCTGGCAAAAGCATCTTCAACATGTCAGGGAGGTGCTGGACAGACTACAGAGGGCAGGGTTGTCCATTAAGCCCAGCAAATGTCAGGTGGGTATGGCAGAGGTCTCCTACCTGGACATAGAGTGGGAAGATCAGGCCAGAACCTGCCAAAGTAGAAGCCATTCAGGCATGGCCTGCAACAGTTACCAAAAAGCAGGTGAGGGCATTCTTAGGGACAGCAGGATACTACAGAAGGTTCATCCCCAGTTATAGTACCATAGCTGCTCCCCTCACAGACCTGACAAGGAAAAACGGGGCAGATAAGGTAGTGTGGACCACAGCATGTGAGCAGGCATTCCAGAAGCTTAAAGAGGTTTTGGGAGGACCCCCGTGTTAGCCAGTCCAGATTGCAGCAAAGAATTTGTTGTGCAGGTGGATGCTTCGATCCATGGGGTGGGGGCTGTACTTAGCCAGGTTTCCTCAGAGGGAGAAGAGCACCCAGTAGTATATCTCAGTTATAGGCTCCAACCCAGGGAGGAATGCTGTGCAGATGTAGAAAAGGAATGTCTAGCCATAGTGTGGGCACTGCAGAAACTTCAGCCTTATCTGTATGGAAGAAAATTCACTGTAGTGACAGATCACAATCCCCTAACATGGTTACACCAAGCCAGCCAGCAAAATGCCAAGTTGCTAAGATGGAGCCTAGGGTTGCAAGCATATATGTCCGTGTAACACCGCAGTGGGAGTAGCAATGCCAATTCAGATGGGTTCTCAAGACAGGGAATGGGGTAAGGTATACTCACATAGACCTAACCCTCTCAAGCAACGTTTCTCAAGGGTCACTTTAAAAACTAGCTTGAGTTCCACAGGGGGGGAGATTTGTGAAGACAGATGAAGGCTGGCAGCCTAGCCAGATAGAATTTTGTAGATAATTCTGTCATTTGTAAATATTAATGTAAGTCACAGGCTTGTTCTCTTAAATGTGAAAAGAGTGTATTGGATGTTGAACTGAAAAAAATGTAACAACAGTGCAGTCTGCTGTAAGAAAGTTGATAAGTCAAGCATTTCATGACTGCCTTTGATCTCCGGGCTCGGAGTTGAGATGTCTGGATGAAGGAATTCTGACTGTTGTTTTGAGACCAGAGTTAATTGCTAGAATTTGCATGTATAATTTCTTTCATTGCTCTGGCTTCCTGGCCAGCTGCTAGATCAAAAAGGCTATTAACCTCCGAGTTTCTGTTAGCCTGGGAACCAGAAAGAAATTATGTAATCTGAAATGAATCAGTGGCACTGTCTCAATTTAAGGACAGAAAGAATTAGAGCATTTGTCATGAGAGCATCCATCACCACCAGCACTGTCTTGCTCTGTATGTAAGTTTATTTTAGAACTGTATTTTCTCTTAGATATAGCTAGGAAATAGGAAGGTTAGTCTTTTTTCTGTATTGATGTCAGAACTTTTCTACTGCATTATTTTAAGTATTTCTGTGTGATCTCTGAACTCTTGACTAGCACTGTGTAGTAAGAAGTATTGTCTTGTGTTTTTATTATTTATTATTAAATATTTTTAAACCTTTCAACAGTGGCTGTTTTGTGTAGAGATAATTTAAGCTCTAGAGTACATTGCATGTATATAATGATACTGTCCAAGTCACTCCAAATAAGCCTTGACTGTTCAGTTGCACTTACCATTTGAATAACAGTATTGCACAGTAATAATTGGACACCCTTTAGTAAGGGCCTTTTTAGTTGCTGATAAATATTAGTGGGTTGTGGCAAGTGGTATTACTGTATAGTGTGGGTAAAAGGGGAACAGCTGGAGAACCTGTGCCAGCCTTCCTCAGGAGTGTCTGTGTGGTTGTATATAACTCTTATCTCAAAGTGTGTGTGTCAGCTACTTGGGCAGGGACACGAAGCACTGGTTGGACAGAGAGGGTGCTAGAGGTTTTAACTTGCCCACTAGGCTGAGATCTGGACCCTATAGCTGTGCCAGTGGGGAGTATTATTGGGGACATGGAGAGAAAGGGAGAAACCAGCCCCAGACTGACTGTGATCTCTGTGTGCTCTTAAGGGAAATTGTACTTTACTTCGTGTGTATTTATTATCCTTTCCCTATATGGACACCCCTCACTGGTGTTAATGGTGAGTATTGAGGCTCCTTGCACATGCGTCACAATGTCGCCCAAATATGCAGTAAAATCTAGATGGTTTAGGATTTTTGCTTGAAAATGTTTACATAGATATTTTTTATGCCCCAAGTAGACTTCAGAGAATTTTTCCTTGTGTAGGCAGCAAATATTGGAGGTGTGGCAGGGAAAAACGTGGTACAGTAGACTCTCGGTTAACCGGCACCCATGGAGATTGGTAGATGCCGGTAACTGTAGTTTCTTGTTGCTTGAGAGTTACTATTAAAACTAGGCCTAATACTGTACCCTATACTATTTGTTTGGTTTAACTTGTTCTGAGGTTGGGGAGAGAGGGAATTTATTCCTACCTTCCTTTTTAAAACTCAAAAACTCTAAAATTGTAAGGTATGTTTCTGTGCGGAAAACAGAAAGTGCAACACATGAAAATTGTACTGTATTTTTCATTTTTTTTCTGGTTGGTTGAAAGTGCTGGTTGCATGAGTTCCAGTTAACTGAGAGTTTACTGTAATTGAGAACATATTTTCTGGGAGTGCAGTGAGTTGGCAGACTTTTAAGTATTCCCTGCGGGATGTACTGTCGGAGATGCTGGATGGGCAGATTGGTGTGACGAGGGAGATGATTTTTCTCAAATATGATAAATCAGAGCTGCCTAGACATGGTGTAAGGCCTTGCTATGTCTAATTATGTTGTCTGCCAAAAAGGCAATTACTAGAAAGTGGAAATCAAAATCTGAACTGACTATACTAGAAGTAGTGAATATAGTAACAGAGATGTAAAATACTTGCGACTAGGTTTGTGTCAGTATGGAATGTTTTCATTTATATAAATGTATGCTTGCCTATGTCATAAGTGATAGTTTAATAAAGATGTTTCTTTTTTAAAAAAGGGGCAGGAATTGAATATTTTATGTAATGTTGCTTAGGTTATATGATATGTATCAATATATGTGAAATATAACATTGATTTTTGCCCACATTCAATATATTTATTGTTGTTTTTAACACAGTTTTTTAAATTGGTTTTAACTGTATGTACTGTAATAGGTGTTTTATATATCTTAAGTATTTACTTATTTGATTAATTATAAATTATATTGATGGTTGTTCAAATGTTCACTATTTATTCATCTATTAATATACATGTATTACAGTTTGTGAATTGTGGTTCCCATGTCATTTTTTATTATGTATACACAGCAGTTAGTAAACTATCTAGGAATAATTGAATTTTATAATATCAATTAAGTAATTAAGTAATTATTGTATTAGATAGTGTATATATATTGTAGTTTAGGTGCAGACCTGTAGATTCTGAAGAAGTCTCACGATACGAGACGAAAGCGCGCTCAATCTTAATTCATCGTTACACTGTTTCTGTGTTCTGTGTTGGTGTGGAGATTAAAGTGTTTGGTGTTTGAAAATTACGTGGCCAGTTCGTTTTTTTGGCATAGAGGAGGACAGCCTTTATTGAAACCTACAGCTTGACTTTTGTCTTTTTTTGAAATATAATGTTTGTAAACATGAACTTGTTAATACTGTTTGAGAACTTTTGTGACATAGGCAAGTTTACATTTATGTAAGTGATAATTCAGTAAAGGTGTTTAAAAAGGTAAAGAATAAGAGTATAGCTATAAACCTGTATTGGTCATTGGTCTGGGAGAAAGGTAGCGGTAGCTTAACACACCATGCAATGTAATAGATGGTGTTGGAAAACTGTAACTTTAATTGAGCACTGTTGTTCAAATTTAGTTAAAAATATTAAAAGGTATTGGGTAGTGGTCAAATGTAACTATATTACATTGTGGGTGAACAACCCTATGTTGCACATAAAGTTTCTAATAACTTAAAAGATGTTTTTGAAAGTGGTGGCAAATGTAATCTCTCCAGTTCTAAGGGACTACTAAGTGTCATCGTTGTCTGCAGTGTCCCTCTGTAGAGACTACAGTGTGTGGTGGTTGTGGTTGTTGTCAGTGTCCCTCTACGGGGAATACAGTGTGTGTTTGTTGCTGTCAGTGTCCCTCTATGAAGACTACTAAGTATCGTCGGTGTCTGCAGTGTCCCTCTGTAGGGACTACAGTGTGTGGTTGTTGTTGTCAGTGTCCATATGTGGGGACTACTAAGTGTGGTGGTTGTTGGTCAGTGTCCCTCTATGGGGACTAAGTGTGGTTGTTGTCTGCAGTGTCCCTCTATGGTGGCTACAGTGAGTGGTGGTTGTTGTCGGTGTCCCTCTATGGGGACTACTAAGTGTGGTGGTTGTTAGTCCCTCTATGGGGACTACTGTGTGTAGTTTGTCTGCAGTGTCCCTCTATGGGGATACAGTGTGTGGTTGTTGGTCAGTGTCCCTCCATGAGGATTACTAAGTGTGGTTGTTGTCTGCAGTGTTCCTCTATGGGGACGACAATGTGTGGTTGTTGTTGGTCAGTGTCCCTCTATGGGGACTACAGTGTGTGGTGGTTGTCCATGTTTCTCTGTGGGTAGTACTAAATGTGGCTGTCTGCTGTGTCCCTCTTTGAGGACTACAGTGTGTGGTGTTGTTGGTCAGTGTCCCTTTATTTTTTTAAGTTACAATATAATTTTAGATTCTTTTTCAAACACAGCAGTGAATTTTCATTATGAGAATGTAATACTGCTGGTGTGGTGTGTATGTATATATATATATATATATATATATGTGTGTATAGATATGTATGTATGTATATATATATATATATATATATATATATATATATATATATATGTATATATATATATATATATATATATATATATATATATATATATATATATATATATATATTTATATTGTCAAATGTTCAATGTGCCCTTCCTTTTTTGTTGGTAAAACTGAGAGGCCACTGAATAAAAAAGAATAAATGAGCACAACTATAATATCAAAAAATGTAATTTAAACAGCACTCTTTATAGACCTTTATTTGTTTGCTAAAGGTTCAAAAAGTTTGAATTTTCTAATTTGGAAAAAAGATTTTATGAACACAAGAGGAGGGGCTTGGGAGACAATTGAATACAAGGAATTAACTTAAGCTTGCTGCTAGTAAGTCTCCAGATCTTAATAAATACACATCGGTATATCCAGTCCTCGGGATGAGGACGGCTAAGTTATAGTGATACTTTTAAACAGGCTGTTTGAATTTTCTTATTTATGTTTGTGAGTAGTAAGGTTTTTCAGATTTTGGAGATGGAAGGCACTGGTAGGACCAGTTTAACAAAAATGGATGACTAAGTACGTTTTTTTTTTTATATATATATATATAGGATGGTTTATTTTTTTAATTATGGAAATTGATTTTATAAATTATTTTAAATGAGTTGAATGTTTTCCACCATATGTAAAATGTACTGAATATTTATGGATTTTGTTCTTTTATTTATAATATTTTATTAATTTAAAAATGGCAATTATTTAGTCATTTATTTACTTAAATTGCAAAGAATATATTAAATAGGAATATTAGTTGTAGGATTTAAACAGTGCAAAATTATTTTAATAAGAATGAATTGGATATGTGCTATGTTTTATATTTTATTATTTTTTTCATTTGTCACAACACTATGTCCTGTTTCAATAGGAGAATATGTAGCTCTACGTGTAAAGCTGTTTGACTGTCCTTTTGTCATGTCATGTTATTGTTTTTTAAAAAGTGGTGTGCGTAGTGTCTTAGTTCTAATAAAGTGATGGTGTTGTACTGATAGGATGAAAGTATGTGTTTTGTGGTTTTACTTAACTTTTTTTTTTTATGCAGAAAAATCCAGGTGTTGAATTTCCATTGGTAGTGGTTTCCTGAAATAGCAAAAGAGAATAATGCAGTTTTAGTAGACACACTGCGAACCATGACATGAAGATTAGTCACAGCACAGTCGTATTTGGCAGCTGTGACAATTAAACCTTGTCCTGTTCTTGTTACTTAAAAATGCTCTTTCTCCATTCCTTCCACCATTCAAGTACTGTTAACCTCTTTTTTGTGTCAAAGAATGCAGCACAAATGTTTGTTTCCTTGCCCTAGCCTAGAATTTTAAAACTACAAGAAAAATAACCTGAAATATTTTTGTATGATTCAACTCCTATTTCACCACAACAGTCTGGTATGCCTTAGTAGGCGGCCGCGGTGGTGCAGTGGTTAGCGTTGCTGCCTCACAGCAAGAGAGGTTCTCTGGTTCGATTCTCGACTGGGGTGCCTTCTGTGCAGAGTCTGCATGTCCTCCCGGTGGTCGCGTGGGTTTCCTCCGGGTGCTCCGGTTTCTTCCCACATCCCAAAGACATGCTGTAGGTAGATTGGGCACTCTAAATTGGCCCTAGGCGTGAATGTGTGTGCCTTCTGTGGCAGGTTGGGCGCCGGGCTGGCAACTCGACACCGTAAAACCTCCACTGCCAATCATGAGCAGACAGGTGATCCGCTGTGGCGACCCCTAACTGGGAAAAAGCCGAAAGAAGAAGTCTGGTATGCCTTAGTACTGCCACTGCTAGACCCATCCACCGGTCATTCTCCCAATCCCTGCTATCCCGACTTGTGATAAAGATCCCAAGATACTTAAGCTGTTCCACATGGGGTAGCTCATCCCTTCTCCCCCGCTGATCTACAGAGAGACAAGTCTACTCTGTAATGGGAGAAAACCATGGCCTGTGATTTGTAGGTTGTGATTTTCCTCAAGCGACTTCACTTAGTATTGGACCATTCCACAACACACCAGAAGTTCCAGTGACTTGAAATATCCTGTCGTCGTAAATCGAGAATAGTTGAGTCATCAAGGCAGAGTATTGGTGGACTTCTTCAATCACCCTAAATATATTCAACTGAACACCAAGAAGGCAGGCACAGCTGTGACTTCCTAAATGAAGGGAGTGAATGTCATGCAGCAGTGGCCATCGGACCCCACACGTTTGTAAAATTTCCCAGAAAACATTCTAGAGTAAATAATCATATGCCATAAAAACATGTAGACCATATTGGTGAACTTGCATGACCTATTCGGTATCCAAGCAGTGACAGAGACAACCCACTTTCTGTGGGCAGACTGTTGGACATTGACACCAGGACACTGATAAAGGCTTTCCGTTGCAGTCTGGGGAGGATGATCTGTCTGTAATGTGAGTGCATCTTCTCATCCCCTTTTTGAAAATGGGGACCACCATCCCAGTTTGCCATTCCAAAGCAAGTGTTCCCATGTTGTATGATTCGTTGAAAAGGCATGTTTACCATGATACCTAGGCAGTATCTACTATTGCCTTTGTCATTTTCAGTATCCTGTCCACTCCTGCAATTTTGCCTTCTTGGAACAGTGACCTCATCTTCCAAAATAGAACAAATCCTAACAACTTTAATTCAGCATTGTGTCTTTGTGTCCTCAAAGGAGAGCATATATTCTGGGTTCAGGAGTCTCTTGATGTATTCCTTCTGCTTTTTGCTAGTGTCCAGAGCCAAAGCCATCCTTTCTTCACTCGTATTAAGAGCAGCTTGTGCAATACCACCCCACCTCACCGAATCATTAGAAAGGTAATTATAGGTTAAGAGGTAATTACTAGGCTAACAACCCCAGGAGGCCTTTTTAAGCTTAGCCATGCTTTCCAGGGGTGAGAATCAAACCCTGTACCTTGTGTCTTTAAGATAGACAGCTTAACTATTATGCCATCCCCAGCCCTGAATGTTAATAAAGCACCTCTGCTCTTTTTAATAAGTGCAGTGGGATATTTTACATTCACATGAGCTACCACCAACTCAGGCGCATGGGACCTCAGTTTAATATTAAGGAATGCAGCCCCACGTTGCACTGCAGTGTCATTACTGGAAAAACAATTCAAGTACCTGGTATGGGAATAGATCCACAGCCTTCTGCACCAAAGATGATTGTGCTATCTGTTTAGCTGATGAGACTGCATGTGGTTTGTTAGAACCACTTTGAAGCTCTCCAAAAGTCATTACCCTTTCTAGTATTGCACCAAAGTCCTCTTTCTTTAACCTGGTGTTCACCAATGTGCCTAGTAGTGCTTTATCATTTCAACCACAGTGTCTCCTCATTTACTGAGGTTTTTAACAGGACACTGTCAGAACAAATAGACATGAATGTAATATTTCTGGCACAGCCTATATATGTGGTCTATAGGTGAAAACAAGCAGGCTCAACACTTATTTTTCCACTTTCTAAACCTATTATTCTAGGTTCAGATTAAGCTAAGAATTAAAGAAGCTAGCATGCACCAGGTTCAGTTTGTATAAAAACAATGTATTACACTATTAAAATTGTAGCTGAATGAGAAGATGTTTACTAAAGTGCACTGCTTTAATAAAGCAGAAAAGAAAAAAATATGACTTGGAGTAGTTTCATTTCCATCAGAAAGGCGTAATATACCATTTGTAAATCTAAGAAAAAAAAATGTTTTCATTCAGACCTGGTCCTTGAAGAGTACTTAAGAACCGGAGAAGCAGTCCTGAATTGTATCCACTCTTTTTGGGTAATCCAGACAGCTGAAATGATTCACGCAACTCTACAGTGGTCTCTCCTTAGGTAAAAAGGTCCATTTAATCGCAGACAGAACTTGACTGGTTTCCTTCTTAGGCAAACCTCTTTTTTTCAGTCCAAATAGATCTGGTTTTGCATCTGTGGATGATTAGGGCCCCTGAATCATCAAGATGAAATACCAAAGTTTAAGTTCCCTTTACAGGTATGTGGCTGTGTAGCAGTCCTCTGTTATATACTCAAGACAGACTCTTTCTTAGAGTTCATCTGCTGGTATCTGAACAGCTCAGATGAGATTACTTCAGCTGCACAAAAGGCTGAACAGTGATTGATCGACTGTAGTTTTTTCCAAATAAATATCTTTTACCAAAAGAAAGAAGAACTTTGGCATGTGTTTGTTCTCTGCTATAGATTCATTCCAGATTTAGTTGCCAGCGGATACCTTTTGAGGGTGTCTGTGTGTGTGTGTGTGTGTGTGTGTCTGTCTGTGTGTCTGTGTGTGTGTGTGTCGGTGTGTGTGTGTGTGTGTGTGTGTGTGTGTGTGTGTGTGTGTGTGTAAGCCTGAGAGAACCTATGTCTGTTTTTTCATTGGCCAGGGTTTTTACACTTTGACAAAAATATGTTTTGAGAAAGAAAAGGCTAGCCTTCCAATGATTTATAGTTCTGCACGCTCTTTTACGTATTAGTCTGGACAAAGGATTCATTTAGGCTTCTGTCTTAGATGGGTCACATAATCATGGGCAATGGTGACATGGCAGACTTGCACTGTCTGTAATGTACAGAAGATGCAAAAGCAGCACCATTCTCCTTCCAGCCCATTTCAAAGGGCGAGAAGACAGTGGATTTATTTGGAGTGGCACAGATGGCCTTTAATACTGGGTAACTTAATGTCCAAGTCCTTTCATGTGGAGTTGAAGTACTATTTTGTTATATGGATTATCATTTGGTTTGCTCTCTTCACCCGATCAGCAGACTCTGGATGACAATTTATTAATTTATTTACATTTGTCTACTGGGAAAGTCCAACTGGGTAATAAATACATGTGTGTGTGTGTGTGTGTGTGTGTGTGTGTGTAGAGAGAGAGACACACACACACACAAACACATACGTAGTCTGATTTTGATAGTGGAATACATAGGATACAATAAAGTATGAGGAGACACCAGTGATGTAAAAGTAAAAATAAATAAAAAATGCAGGTAAACACTGAATATTTCCTTTTCTGAACAGCACACCATATCCAAAAACAGCCTTCCAGGACTCTGGATGATGGGGCACATGCAATTTTTTTTTTTTTTTTTTTTTTTTTTTTTTTTTTTTTTTTTTGCAACCACAAAATTTTCCATAGATTTCCTAATTACCTCACTAGTGAAATGGGGTACCCTGTCAGATTCTACTCTCATGGTTAACCCCCAGTGACTAAACATATGATTAGAAGTGATGTACTTGTTTATGTAGAGTTATTAGGGGCAGGTGAGCGCTCAGTCCATTTTGTAAACTTACACGTGGCAGATTGCCTCTGGAAGACCTAATTACTGGACCAGTCCAAGCAATTTGGAGGTTAGACAAAGGTATTGTGATGCCTGTTGTCTGATGGGGTGCCCTTCTTGTAGGATAAACCATCTTAAATTTGCTGCATGTTATGCATCCCTGCACATGCTTGATAACATCATTACACATGTTAGACAGTAAGTTACTTCTTTTATTGTCTCATAGGTTCTTCTGTCCTTCCTATGGGCTCTTGTTGGCTCATCATGTGCAGGCTGTAGCATAATCCCTCTGTGCCTCAAAGGTACTACCCATAGTAATCTGTGTGAGATGTCACCAGTTCTTACCAGGAGACCATCTTTTTACAGAAATCTGTCTTTTGGTTATACATGATCTGCAGATCACTTTCAGCTTTGAGATGTTGAATCAAGCAATGTCTTGTCACTAAACAGATGCAAAACATACTCCTGCTCTTGTCTTTTTGCTGATAAATAATTATATCTACATTTGCCAAGATTTTGCACTAGCTGGTCTGTAGTTAGATTTAGTTTGGCATACATAGGTTCATACATTCATAGATTAGTACTGTTCTAACTGCCCTTGTGGACCATTTTAAGCCTAGTCAGTTAGCCCATGTGAGACTCAAACCCTGCACCTTATGTCTAGGGTAAACATTGTAACCATTATGCCAACTCCCCACCCTTTTGTGTTAAACCAGCTCAAAAATGCTGGAGCTGTGTTGTTCCTCACCAGAGGATAGTGCTTCAGAAATGAGGTCATCTACTAAGGGTATGAAAAATGCACATTAGTACATAACTATTTTTACTTTAGAGTTGAGCTTGCCATTAACTTCCCAGCCTGGTAAATGTATGAGGAAGCTATGTCTAGCATAATCGGAGTCTGTACATATTATAATGTCCTGCAGAAAGAACTGGACTACAATTTCTACAGCTGAATATACAGCTGGTAATTAAGTATACTAGTTAATTTTGAGCCCAAACTGGTAGTTGACAGAAGGGCCTAGTTTATCTTCATGTCATACTATCCACAAGCCAAAATACCTCTTTTCATCCTGGTTAAAAAAACAGCCATCATGGATACATTTTAAAGATCAACTGTACACACTTCCCCTAGCTCTTCTGTCTCTTTTGCTGCATGAGACAGCACAAGGTAGTCACCATTAACATTACATGAGCATACTTTTTATCAATGGACAGTTTCCCTGCAGTAGGATTAAACCATTGGGTAGTAATTTATTTTCTGCCTTCATGTCATGTTTTGCATATTTTCTGGTAACTCACCAAAAACAAGGACAGCTAATTCCAAATCAAAAGAATGACTCTCCTATTTTTGTGACGAGCTCAAAGTGACCATTTACAACAATGGGTTTTGCTGTCGGGTTAAACTTCAAGATATGTATTAATCTACAGCTGCTGTCTGAGTAGAATGTGTTGTGGAGTTTTCATCTCGTGACATTCAAATGTTTGCTAAAAACAAACGTAGTGTGGTCAGACTTTTTTTATTAGCACTTAATATTCTCAGACATTGGCTGAAATTGCTGTAGTAGTTTCAGCCACACTTTGGCATACTTGGAGCATAGTTTGTCCTAACTTCAATGCTTGTAGAGTCGCCACAAGGGCACTGGAGACCCCCCCTCCCGTTCATGACCAGAAATTATCATCGATAAAATCCACATATGTAACCAGGTACCTAGACCTGCGTATAGGGGTGAGTTTAGATGTCTTAACATCTACACAAGGGGTGCTGCACTGTCCTTTGCCATATCTGGGAGCTTAAAGCACAGACTTTTATACTCTCTTAAGTAACCATCATCATTTGAAACATCTCCTAACAGATATGACTTAAATCTCATATCAGGTCTTTGTCTGTTTAACATTCTGTAACACATTTCAGTCATAAGACCTCATAACCCAAACATAAAATAAATCTGTGTGACTGCAGAGTTTCCGACATTGCAGTCATCTGCTGGTCCAAAGTAATGCAGACAGGTAAGGTGTGAGGAGGGAAAGAGGGGAGAGAGGAGGGTGGATTGCAAGAGAATTTGCTAGAATATTAGCAATGTTCTTAGGGGTCAAAGAAGAAAGTACCATTAGAGATAAGTTTAGCGCAGAATTGCTGGTTGCTTCTAATATTCCTGTTATAGTTGAAGAAAGCCTTACGCAGAGACTTTAATGATATTAGCAGTCAGTCGGGGTTTACCCCTCAACTGGAGCACTTCTGGTGATAGAGTGAATACAAATTTTTAGCCTTCATTTGACTGTATCATAACAGTAAGCTGTAGCCAAATCAAGACTAAACATCTGCACATTAACAAACTGCCAAAAGCTGTCCACTGTGTAGCCTGTATCCTTAAAGCCTTGAGGTTATACAGTATGAATAGGAAGTCAGAAAATAATAAAATGGTGGACAAATGGGAGCAAGTCAGTTACAATGTCACTGTTCTGTCTTGGGATTGTAGCAGGTAAGATTTTTTTTTTTTTTTATCCTGACAGGGTCAAGCCAGATATTGTGGGTAGGTAGCATATTTCTCAATGTCTTTGCTCAAGAATTCTGGACAAAACCAAATATAGTGAAGAGGGGGTAGAATTCCAAAATCAAGGACAGTATTTACGTATTACTGTAATTCATTTAAAACACTAATAGAAGAACAGGTTTTATATCAGTATGCATTTTCTGAACAATAAGAAACATTACAAATCTGCATTATTGCCTGACTGTAATCTTCATCAATTTACCAGAAAATCAAAAATGTTATGAGGGGCAAGGCATAAAGCAAAATCAGAAACATTCTGCAAAATTCTAGAAAGGTATGGCAGATAGTGTATACAGGGGCTCTCTGTGCAAGAAATGATTGACCCTGCTATTTTGCCATTGGAATTCTGTCTTTGCACGATAAATGTGTATTTGAGTGAAGCAAGCTGGACTGTAAGATGCGACTACTGTATGTATGAAACAAAAATACATTAATGTAGCCATAATTGTTTTCATCCTGATAGGGTCAAACCAGATATTATGGGCAGGCAATGAGCATTGGAGACTGCCTGTTAATGAAATTGCTAGCCCTGCTGTTTGCTTTTATTATTCTGTTTTTGCATGCCTAATGTGTACTTGGGTAAAGTAAGTTGAGTACAAGCTATATATGTGTGACAAAAATTCATTAACATAATCATTTATTTTTTATCTTAGCAAAGTCAAACCTGATACCCTGTGTAGGAGTATGAAGGATGTCATTGGATGAAATGATTGGCCGTTCTGTTTGCTATTGTAATTCTGACCTTGCAAGACTAATGTGTACATGGGTAATTGTAAGCTGGAATACAAATTGTGACTACTGTTTGTGTAAGACATGAAGACAACAACAAAGTCAGTTTTTTATCTTGGCAGCGTCAAATCAGATATGGCTAGGCAAAGACGAATGGGGCTGTCTGTTGAGTTGCAAAACTAATGTGTATTTTAGTAAAGCAAGCTGGAATATATGCTGTGATTGCTGTTTACTTGAGACCAAAAAAAAAAAACATAACCATTATTTTTATCACAGTACAGCATATTAGGTTTAATTATTCAACAAAGTGTGTGTAACTGTTTGCAAAAGAGGAGCATCTGTGAATGAAAGTTGCTTGTTTTTTTTTTATTTTATTTTATATAGTCATCATTCTGTGTTTTTGCTGGACAGATATGTGCATTTATGTGAAACAAGTTGGAATTTATTTTAATTTGGCTTTTGTTTGAGTAAAATGAGAAACATTCATGGTTTTCTATAATTGTTTAGGATTGCAATTAGTAAATTTTGGCAGGCATTTGTGTTTCAGTCTTCATATCCTTCAGCATCGTATTTAATAAATGATTATGTTTAAAAGTCTGGACATCCCTTGGCAATGGATGTAATACATGTCCATCTTTGGAAGTCTCAGCAAGATGCATGTGAAAGACACAAATAGTATTGCCATCACACAGTGCTAGGTTCTGTGGTTGAGTTCTTAGCTGTGGCTGCTTCTGTGTGGAAGATACCTACCCTTTATGTCTCTGTGTGGGTTTCGTCTAGGTGAGCATGGTTTCAAACAACACGCCTGGCAAGGAGATGCAATAATTGAATTGTTGTTCCTCCGTTTTGCCTGTAATTTACCATGCGATAGAGTGGCTAGTGGCTGTTTGTGCGTATGTCTTTGTGTGTATCCACATTCTGTGATAGACCTAGCTTGTCAGAATTAGTGTTTTGTGTGTGTGTGTGTGTGTGTGTGTGTGTGTGTGTGTGTGTGTGTGTGTGTGTGTGTGTGTGTGTGTGTTTTGCCTGTAATTTACCATGCGATGGAGTGGCTAGTGGCTGTTTGTGCATGTGTCTTTGTGTGTATCCACATTCTGTGATAGACCTAGTTTGTCAGAATTAGTGTTTTGTGTGTGTGTGTGTGTGTGTGTGTGTGTGTGTGTGTGTGTGTGTGTGTGTGTGTGTGTGTGTGTTGGAATCTCATACATAACTTTTCTGTTTTCTGGAGAGCAGTAAAAATAGTTAAGAAGTAAAAACGTGTCACAGAGCATCTAGAATCTCAGAGTCTGGGAGCTTGCTAACCCCCACATGTCAGCCGTAAAAGGGGTTTTTGACACAGGCCTGGTAAGGGGGGGCATCATCTTGGGTCTCACCCAGTCTAAAACCGGCCCTTAGAGGTGTGCTCAAATGGTTGCTATAGCTTTTGTGAAGGTTAAGGACAGAGTGGCATATTTTTCCTTAACTTCTTCACTATCAGATCTCACAGGTTTGCACACAAGGTCACTATAGCTTATCTATAGGCAGTGCACTTTTTAGGAACAAGTTGAAATACATTACTATGATCATTATTTTTTTCACTTTCCTCATAAACGAACATCAGACATGTACACAAGTGGTGACCTTTTGTGGGTAGGGGTAAAGAGGCCTGCATGCATCAGGTTGAAATGCATCACTGTGTTATTTTGTTTGTTCACTTTTATCACAGTCTGATGTCAGAGAGGTACATAGGAGGTGTCTTTCTTTTGAGGGTAGGGGTGTGGAGACATGCTATTCATATGTACAACAGCAACAGTATAAAGTATATGTTTGTGGCCATTTCTTCTTTCACTTTCATTCCAGTCTAGCACTACAGGGGTGCATAGAAGGTGACTATCTGGGGGGGTCAAGAAGGCAGACACTGTTTCCACGTATGGTTTATGTGTCCTTGTATGCATTAGTCTTTCCAGTTTATTGACAAATATTGATTTTTGCCAGCATTGAACATCAAGCCTAGGACACAACTTATTTTTTTAAATGAAAGTAAACAAGATTGAATTTTTGTTCAGGCCATCCCAGGACCAAAAGTTTGGAAAACAGCCTAAAATGCACCTTATAGTTTCTAGAAACCAGTGATTTTTAAGTTCATTTGGCTTGGTGCAGTCTTTGCCTGTTACAGTGTGTTGAAAGGATGGCAGGAAATATGAAAAGAAAGACAAGATATGGAAATGCAAGAAAGAAGCCCTCTAGATGATGTGGAGAGCTGGAGGGACAAGCAAGAATTGTCACTTTGAACTAAACGTAATACCTCGTACTATAGATTCACTTTATGCATTTAAGATCTGTATAAAATTGACTTACTTTCTTCAGGACAGTGTTTGTAGCTTCATATGTGTGTATATAAATATACAGAATATGAAAAGAATGAGTGGTGAGTGTACAAGAAGTGAGGCTGTGTATAGTACTGAATGCTTACTGACATTTGTATTTGTTTAGCATTAATTCCACCATTCTAGCTGTTCTCAATACTCCACTGTTATGCCTGTCTTTGGAATTAGTTCATAGCTGGCTTTGCATTTCTTAAGGGTAAGTTTGAAGCACTTAACCGTTTTAAATCCCTTTTATAATGATGAAGTGGATATCTTTTATAGATGGCCTGAAGCTACTTTTTATACAGTTTGTTGATGCGGTAGTTCCACCATATGGCTTTACATTTAAACTTGCCAGTAGGCTTGCATTGTAGTGGTACAGATGCCTCAGTGTATCTACCCAAGAGGGAGTAAAATTCAGAGAAGTAGGTAGTAGTCTTGGGTGCAAGGTTTGTTAGGGAACTCTACCATTTATGATTATCAGGAAGATCTGTAAATAATAAATAATTGGTTTTGAAGTTATGCCTGAAAGTAGAGGTGTTATTAAAGACTGTAAAACATTTTTTCATAGAGTAGGTTTCAGCAAGATGAACAGATTTGACAAGGGAGGAGTAGCAAGTAGTTTGATACAGTTAGGAGAAAGATTTGTGAGACAGGATCAGGGAGATTAACACCTCATAAGAACAATATGTGTATAATAAAAACAAGCAAAAAAAAAAAAACTATACTCGATAAACAAAACTACTTCCTTAATGTCCAAAACAAACATAATAAAGACCACCAAAAGTTCTTGCATGCCATCAACTCCCTACTGAAACCAGGTAAAACATCCACTCCAACTCCAACCACCAACAACAACACTACAGACATTGCTTCCCAATTTAACCACCATTTCACTAAAACCATCCTATCCCTGTCTGCACAACTCTCCAATAACAACCATTCCTGCACCCCTAACCAACCCCCCAACAATACCCCATCCTTTACCCTCTCACCTGTACCTACCACTACAATTAAACAACTGCTACTAAAACTTAAACCTACCACCCTTGCTGCAGACAACCTAACAGCCAATTTCTTAAAAATAGCAGCTGACTCACTATCTTACCCTGTTTCCATTCTTATTAACCACTCCCAAACAATTCTCCAAAATAACTCCAATAAAACGAAAAGCACAATGGGGCTGGAAATGCGTAAGGATGCACCACAGTCACACTATATAAATGAACTTCCAATGGTTTATTAACGAATAAATTCTTGAAACGAAAAGTACATGAGCGCTTTCGTTTGGCCTCTGCCAAACTTTTTCAAAAACAATGTTTTTGAAAAAGTTTGGCAGAGGCCAAACGAAAGTGCTTTTCGTTTTATTATTAACCACTCCAGTCAGGAATCCTACATCCCACAGTTATGGAAAGTGTTATACATTACCCCCCTTCATAAAGGTGGAAACTCTTACGATTCCTCTAACTACCGTCCTATAACCGTCTTACCCCCCCCTTATCTAAAGTACTTGAAAGATGTGTTCACTCTCAAGTGATGCAATTCCTGAATACTCCTCTCTCCCACACAACATGGCTTCCATCAACACCGTAGCACCACTAGCCCTCTCCTCTCTTTTACAAACACAGTTAACCTATACAGAAATAACAACAACTTTGTCTCAGAGATATTCTTAGACCTATCTAAGGCATCTGATATGGTGTCACACACAATACTTCTAGACTCTCTGACCTCTCTATCCTATGCCCCATCCACCATAGCCTGGTTTTAAAACTATCTATCACACAGACAGCAGTCTGTCCAATGGCAAAACAGACCATCTCCCCTATCCCCATCCACTATAGGAGTCCCACAAGGTTCAATATTGGGCCCACTACTCTTCACGATATTTACTAACAACCTTCACAGGTCCTCCCAACATGCCACTCTTGTACTATATGCAGATGACTAAACTCTCATCTGCTCAGCACCATCTCTTACTACCCTGCAAAAACTTACTCAGGAATCCTTTACCTCAGTTGAAAGTTGGATTACCCAGATCCAACTCATCCTCAATCCCAACAAGACCAAATTACTCATATTTGCTCCTAATAAAACTAAAACCACCCAACCTCCTTTTACAGTCACATCCAAAAATAGTACTAACATCTCCCCCTCTGACCACACCAAACTACTTGGAGTAACAGTTGACAATAAACTGCTATTTGACGTCCATATATCACAAACAATCAAAAAAGTCCACAAGAAAATGGGTACCCTATACAGACACAAAAAATTCCTATCTGATCAGGCACGCATCACACTCGCCCAAACACACCTACTTTCTACACTCATGTATGCCGCACCTATCCTTACCCACACTAGAAAACAGGACCTGGAACAACTAGAGTCCTGCTGCAATAAAATTGCCAGATTTGCTAATAACTGCACTTCCAAAACCCATCATTGTCAGGCACTATGAGAACTTAAATGGTTAGAACTCCCCCCAACTACTTAACTATCAACAACTGATACTTGCCTACAGTATTGTAAAACATCCTGACAAAACCCCATCCCTAAACAACCCAGTACACAGCAAATTGGGGCGGGAAAAATCTCTCCTGTATCTCTAAAGCCAGTAACTCTGCAGGAAAAGCTCTGTTCTCCCACAACATTGCCAGAAACTGGAACAACCTTCCCACCTCTCTGACCTCAGCTCTTTCAACTACACCGTTCAAAAAATCTCTCAAAGCACACCTGTTAAATTCTTGGTTATGCCCATGCATCACATAAGACCCCATCTTTGAAACTGCACATAAATGATGCAGATGCAGTCTCCGGATGTTCTGCTACAAACTCGGGAACCCCTACTGCAACAAATGAATCCCCTATTTTGGGCTAATTTTAACTTTTGCTTTCTTACTATGAAATGTACCTTTGAGCAGTTATTTGCCTGTTTGTCACTTGTACAATAATATGTTTATTATTAATGTAATTTGTTGTAGAGCTTTTTCTACAATATAAGTTGTACAAAAATATGGTTATTATTAATGTAAATTGTTGTAGAGCTTTTTCTACAATATAAGTTTCACTACTTGTGTTTATTAATTCTGAGCTTTTCTCCCCAGGCCTCTGCTGTAAATGGACACATGTCCAGTTGGACTATCCCAGTTAACAAATGTAAAATAAAATAAATAAATAATAATACTCTAGAAGAGGAGGGAGGTTTAAGGGAAGGCATACATTTTGCAACTTATTCAATACTGGACTGATGATCGTTATACAAAAGAACATATTTGATGTATAAGATATGTAACTGGGAACACGTTAATATGTTTTTTTCTTTTACATATATATTTAATATATTAATTTTTGTTGTATGTAAATATATTTATATACATATGTTTAATATAAATATTTTTTATATTAATTTAAATATACATCCAAACTTGCCATTATACATACAGTATATATTTTAAGTGATAATTTAATAAAGGTGTTAAAAAAAGATTAACACCTCTGGTAGGCTGGGGACAGTTTAGCCAAACATGTTAGCATTTATGAAGTCCAGAAAACTCTGGGCAGAATAATTCTTAGTATTATATATTTGGTAGTTAAATTAGAGCCAATCCTTTGTCCTTTCTCCAGGGTGGTTACACTTAGGTTTAGAGTGCAATACTCTAATGTTCACAGTGTAATACTCAAAAATGTCTCTTTCTGTGCAAGAATCAATCCAATGTCTTAACCATGTACCTGTGCAATACCAAAGTCTCATGCATGCAAGTGTTCAATTCGAAAAGTGTTAAAATGTGTTCTAATTATGTGCAATATTAGTCGGTCTACCTGCATGTCCGTGATGTAATAGCAAGGCATTACATGTGTAAATGTCTCTGAAAATATGTTGTCTGCACATTGAGTCTGGAGACACGGAATTTCGTTCAGTTTTTGCACTTGTGTGATTTCTGAATGACAAAGTTTACTTTGACTTTAAAGGTAAAATAAGATGCTGGTGTTGTGGGGCTTGCCCTGGTGCTGAAATGCTGACCTGCTATTTACAAGAATTGCTGAGTATTTAACACAGAGCAATACTCAGATATTTTGGTTCCCTATTATATGATCGAGGACGCATTCTTTTGAATGTGTCTTGATCGAACTTGAATGCACGAAACAGCATATAAGCGAATTCTTTCCCTGGGAAAGAAATTGCTTGTCCACCTTAGTTATTTTGCCATTTTCGTCACTGTAGTGTGATCTCGGAGTTGGTATATTTAAATAGGGGGGTGGAGGGGTGAAGCCCCCCACTTTATGTAATGTTTTAAAGTTTGTTTTTCTTTTTTCATTTTTGGAACAGTGATTTTTTTTCCCTGGGAAAAAAATCGCTGTTTTAAGTGTTCGGGATTGTAAGCTTTCACTTACATGGAGTCGATAAGCCAGCGTTCGCTGATTTAGTATAGACCCAATATTTACAGGGTGCAAATGGGATTTGAAAGGCATTGAAAGACTGACAGGTTCACTTTTTTAAAAAATGTTCCTTTGTAGATGTTTGATGTTTGTATTTTTAGTGTAATATGACTCAGGATTGTGTTGTGTACTATTATTTCTGTTTTCATATCTTCTGTCTTGATCTTGTGAATTAGACTCTCTTTAGACATCTTTGTTTTTTTATTTAGCCATGTTTTAATTTACACTCAGCAATGAACATCTGCAGTGCATGCTAGAGATAATAGGCTACCTAAGGTCAAAAGGTATTTTCTATAAATAACAAACCTGAAGCCTTCATGTTCCCAAATCTCAAAATCTCAGCTGCACCTTGATATCTTGCAAGGGATAGGAGGTGCCTTCTCCCTGAAAACAGACACACTGCGATATGCATGCTGTGCTTGTAGAAAGCCGATGATGGTCATGCCTCACAGGCAAAGAAACACCACCTTTCTTGCCACTGCTGTACATAGCACATTTGTGCTCTATGCACACTATTGCAAGATTCATACATGTTTTGTGGTGGCATACCATTAGTGTATTCCATGTTTACAAAAGCGTGTTAATGACATGATTGACAGCTAAACATAACATGCACAGCTGATGTATGTAGCTGCATGTTAAGTTCATCAATCCTGTAGTTTGTTGTTAGTATTGACTTTAACAGTGCTAAGGTCTGCCCCCATTTTTTAGCTGTTTCCTAATATTACCTTTTATGAAAGCAGAGACTGCTATTCCTCGAAAGTATTTGGTAAATGTGGTCAAAACTGTCCATAATCTGTTTAACAGTGGCAGTATACACAATCCACATTTCTGTGACAGTGCAGATTTCAGTTGCCCACTGTGCTGTTTAGGCTTACATGAGTGCCACCTTCACCTCATTTAGTTTGTGTTTGTTTCCAGTTATGTTAAGTATACAAGAATTTGGATTCTTCTGAAAGAGTCTTAATAGGGTGCAAATGTCCAGTTCGTTACATGAACTTCCGTGAGGAAGATAGTCCATCAGCTGCAAAAAAGCATAAAGTTTCACATCTCCTTTCAGGTAAAACCACATTTTATATGCTAAGACTTTATGCTGACGTTATGGAGCCTAACAGATGCATCTTGCTTATCTTGTGGGTCATTCCATTACTGGCTTATACATTTGAAAGTGCTGACGTATTAAAGCAGAAAGTAAACATTTTCAATGGAATCCTTATATTAAAGCCTGGACCTCAACTAGAAGCCACTGTTTCACAATAACTGTAAATAAAAAAATAAAATGTAAGAAAACACCTGATATATTTATTAACACTGTATAGCAGATTCTTTAAAACAATTACATTGTAAGGAAGACTGTCTAGCCAATCTTCAGACATACCCTGTGTTACTTTAGTGGTGTTCACTTTTATTTTATTTTATATTGTTTGTTATTGGGATAGTGAAATGATCAAAAATTACTAATTTCAGCAAATCAAATTTTAATAAAGGGCAGAGTAAGTTTAGTTAAATATTTTACGTATTAACAGATGTACAAGAGTAGTAAACATTGATGCAAAAGGTATACAGATAATAAAATGCTTTATGGGCTTTAAAAATACTTAAAGTACAAAGAGCAAACATAAATGTTAAATATTACAAACTGCAAATATAAGTTTAAAACAAAATAAATTATACAGGAAAAACAGAATGTACAGAGACAAAAAAAAATATTTAAGGCAGTTAAACAAAGAAAGTGTTGATGGGAATAACTGGATTTATAGATCAAAGGCATTAGTTTTAAGTAGTAGAGGTGAAAAAGACAGAAACATGTTGCGCTCTGCTTGGGAGAAGAGTAAATTACTCCTAAATTGGGAGTTATTTTTACTGTTTCTTTTATATACTGTAAGGTCATCTCATATTTTAGGTAAAATGATGAAAAAGTGGGGGAGTGCTGAGGAAAAAACAAATGAGGTTTATGCAGAACAGAAGCATTGTTAAACTGCGATCTAAGAGACTATGAAGTCTTAATACATGATTTAGAGAAGGCATCGTGAAAATCAGAATCAGGCGTAGATAATTGACACAAATTCTTTAACAGGACACCAGTTGACCTTCGAGAGGATGGTCCACTGGTCATATATGTATAAATCTACAAGTTCTGTTATATAGCATTTTAAGGTGCTTTTTTTGTCAGACCTAGGCAAGAAGGTAAAGTTCAACTCTCTTGTGACATTCCTTTAGCTGTGACTGTTGTGGTCTCAGGGGTTAGGAATCTTGGAATTTTAAAACTACCATAGAGGGTACTGTTAATTTTAGGTTTTAGTAAGTTGATGTGATATGACATGAAGTGAGACAGAGAGAGAAATCAAAAATAATGTTTAGATATTAATTGATAGATAGGAACTGGTGTTGTTTTGTGAAGGGGAGGCATGTATTTGACTACATTAATAGAACAATAATAACCCAAATGAAAACAGAATATAAAAAAATATCGCTATTGTTGCTGAGTCCTGATGTAGAGAAACCATTCATCAGAGTAAGCTGGAATTTTATGAGTGGGACAATGGAAACATTTGCATTCCCTGATAGAATAATGAGGTTAAATAGGAATATGTGTGACAGATTGGCGTCAAGAATTAAATGGGAGGGCTCGTCTCAGATAATCTGTGTTTGAACAAAGGAACCAAGCAGGGGTGTATGCTTTTCCTTTTGTTAATTGCTTTATATTTAGAACCATTAGAAAAGAAAATAAGGAACTCAGAATTGCAAGGATATAATTAGTGTGGTAGTCCAGAAAAGTTGGCTTCATTCGCAGATGATGTTATTTTGTACTTGATAAATCCAGAAAAGGACATGTTGGTGTTGTGAAACATTTTGTGACAATTTCATGTCTTTTCAGGATATAAAATTAATGAATATAAAACAAGACTATAGCCATAAATGAAGTACCAACTCACAAATTGGTTCAGTAATACCCATATTTATGGGGACACAAAAATATGAAGTATTTAGGAGTATGGATTAAAAAGACTTCTGTAATGGCAGATAAGATGTGTGGGAAGAGACTGGATTACCTGATTTCACGGGACATTTTAGAGCTACGTAGTGTTAAAGCTCATGTACATAACATGAGCTGAAAGCTGCAATTCAGAGTGGAAAGTGATGATATTGATGGGAGAAGGGGTGAGATTTTTGGGTACAGAAACTTGAGCTGAGTAAGAAAACCACATAGAATATTATATTCTTAAAGTTGTGTATTCAAAAGTATTAGAAGAACTAAGCCAATATGGAAATGCAGAAAGGAAATTTTGTCCGTAAGGATGACTTCAGGTAGGAGTACAGAAAATGGGTGGGGGCTGGAATTTTCTGGAGAAAACTGACAAGGGAACCAAGATTTTGGGATTAAATATAGTGGAATGAGGTCTATAAGAAGTTGTTTGGGCTGCAGGTTAGAGACTGCATTCCCTGCCAGGAACTGATAGCAGAGTACAGACATAGAGAAAGGGATGGGGGAATCCTAAGTGAAAGACCTGCTGTGGTAGAGTTTTTAGTTGAATCGAGAACAGAAGCTGCTGTAAAAAAGGGAATAATTAGTAGGGCATATAAAGTACTGCATGATAATTATAAGAGTCAGTCAGAGCAGGTTAGAAACGTTATGAAGAGAGACTGAAAAAAACACAATTTACAAGGGAACAATGGGAGAATGTATGCATGTTCCAGGTTTGCAACAAAGCCCAGGTGGTGTAGGATTTTTGCTTGGAAGTGTTTGCACAGATATTTTTATATCCCAGGCAAACGTCAAAGGATTTTTCCTAAAATTGTCATGAGGAAGAAAAATATAACTGGGAACATTTTTTTTTTTTTTTTTTGGAGTGTAATGAGCAGTTAGATTTTAAAAATTCCTTACAGAATACTCTGTCAGAAATATTGGGGGGAAACAAACAGGTGGAACTAAGGATTTGAACTACCTACACATAGTAAGGCCTTATTAAGTTTAATTGTATTGGCTGACAAAATAGCAGTTACTAGAAAATCGAAGTATTGAATACTGTAAAAGAGATAAATTAACTGGAAATTAGATATTTAGAAAAGGGAAGGAGCAAATTACTTAGAAATAGATGGAATATGTGTGAACAACACATGCAAAATAATGTTCAGAAGGAGGAGGAGGAAGGTTTAAGAAAAGACAGGAATTTTTGTAATTTATTTAATGTTGGACTAAATGAGAGTTATGGTACAGAAATAAAACAAAAGTAATATATAATGTATGTAAAGGAAATATATTAATATAGTATATACAGTGGATATAAAAAATTTGCACACCCCTGTAAAATGCCAGGTTTGGTGATAGAAAAAAATGACACCACAGTAAATCATTTCAAAGCTTTTCTCACCTTTAATGTAACATATAAACTGTACAATTCAATTGAAAAACAAATCTGTTAGGGGAAAAAATATAAAAAATAAAAAAAATAAGTTATGTACTCACCATAACGTTCCATGTGAGATGTTCTTCGTGTTTCACTGTTGCAGTCATCACATTTAGATTATTTGCCAGCAGGTAGCCCTCAGCCTGCCTGAATACCATAGTCTTCGGATTTCTGTATCAGATGCTGTCTCTTCTTCCATGACGTCAGGGGTATAAAACATGCAGCCGACGCCGTGACATCAGTCTTTCTTGCTGTGCGGTGCCCGAAGCAGAAGGAGTTTGCAAGTGCCAGTCAGCCATCTCCTGAAATTTTCGTTTTCGAGTTTCAGACCCGAAGTCTTCAAAAAAGATAAGTACCCCATTAGGGATCCTTTTTTCTTGTTTCAACTGATGTCAGCAAAAGTTAACAATTGTCTTGCCTGTGGAAAGCAAATACCTCATAGAGATTTTCATTCTTACTGCATCCCCTGTTTAGGCCCAGACCACGATGTCCCTCGCTGTCGGTTTTGTGCCTTGTTCAACCCCCAAACTATTCGTAGTCGGGCTATTTTTACAGCCATTTGCTTTCGTACTCGATCTCAGTACTCCGAAATGGCTTTGTTAAGCCATTTGACTAACGATCTTCTGAAAAAACGTAAGGATAAAGACAGAGACAGACCGCATAGGTCCAAAACTGCTGACAACGCTTCCGTTAAGCTAGTCGCCAGAATGCCAGTACTCAGTGAGACGCTTTTGCAGCCCCTGATACCCGCTACTTCTGATTTGCAGGCCTCTACTGAGACCCATTCGGAGTCCAGTATGCCGCGAGATGCTTCTTCGACTATGGAACCTGCGAATGTCTCTATCTTGGAAGGGTCCGGAGCTGCTGTGCAGGCACCAGCTTCTGAGGGTGTATTCAGGCCTATGGACATTCATATTAAACCGACACCATCATTTCCATCCAGAAGTTCCGAATCTCTCAGGTCAAAAACTCGCACTACGCCTAGAAAACCGACAACCAAACCGTGGGCTCAAGCCCATATGCTTTAAACCCAAATGCTTAGAATGGCTGAAGACCTTATTACCTTAACTAGGGGAAGCCAGCCTTCCCCCTCTAAGAGACCTAGAACTGAATTTCTTTCTGATTCTTCTGATCAGGAATCTAGGTCCTATCCCAGAGACTTCCCATACTCTGGAACAGGCTGCCCATCTATGTCAAGCAAAGTTCTTCATTAGCACTCTTCAAGAAAAATCTTGATGAGTGGATGGGAAATAGGAAATACACCCCGGAGATCACTTCTGTGTCTCTGCTCAACAGTTGCACAGGAAAATAACTTTCTTGGGTGGAGTAAGCCAGGAAACCTTGTTGGTTAGGCTTGCATAGGTCCTTGGGCCAATAGCCTAGAACCTACCTATGAACCTATGATATTTCTGCTCCTTCTGATTACCTGGATTTGCCCTTATCTACTTATGAGGATTCTAATGCAGAGGATTCCATTCCCTATGCCTCCTCTCCAGAAGATTTTTCTTTCGGTGAAACCTTGCATACTCTTAGGGAGCTTTTCCGCTGGGAAAGCCTAGATTACTCTGAGTCCAAAAAAAGACTTAGGGAGTTCTTACTTGTGCTGCAACACAGGCCTTTAGCTATCCCTCCTGTTCTGGACATTGTAGATGATGCCTTCTTGGAATCTAGTCTTACCCCCGACACTTTACCTCCAGCTTCCAGAAAAACTGACAGGTACTACAGAGTACCTGATTCTCACAAGTTCCTCTTCAAGAATCCTTCTGCAGATCCAGAGACCCAAGGACCAAAAGGCATTAAGGCCACTGCTGCCAAAAATCCTACCCCTTCTGATACAGATTCTAAAGCCTTAGACAGATGGGGTAAGAAGGTATACACTTCTGATACTTTGGCTGTTAGGGCTTTAAATTGCCAGTTTCATATGTTAAAGTATCAGCAGCATGTTATGGGACTACTTAAACAGAAAATGATTTTGATTCCTGACTGTGCTGAATACAAAGAATTACAAGATTTAATGCATTCTGCAGAACAAGTTGGTAAACATACTTTGCAATGTAGTTACGCTTTAGAAGCATATTGCAGGGCTGCTAACACTGGGTCTATACTTATAAGGCATGCTTGGCTTAAGGAGCAAAACTTGCCAGATCATGCTAAAGCTAAATTACTGGATGCTCCCTTAAACCAAGACCGCTTTTTTGACAGCAAAACAGAAGAAGTCCTCAAAAGAATGGAGGAAAAAGCTAAATCTTTGCAAACTGTTAAAGATTTCTTACAGCCTCCCAGATTCAGTAAGCATTGGCCTTCAAATAACTGGTCCTTTCCAGTCCCTTCCAGGCCTTCTCAGTCCAAACCCAGGAAAAGCAGACCATCTAGGCTGCAGTCTCAGGCTATGCACAGACCTAAGCAGTGGGGGGCTCCCACTTCCAAAGCAGGGAGTAGTAAGCCACCCTCCTACGGAAAAATGTCACAATGACTTAACCTTAACCCTTCCAAGCCCTGCTCCCCTACCTGCTCCCTTTGGAGGAAAGCTTGCCCTGCATGCAAAAAACTGGGAACTCATTACCCAGGACAAATGGGTTTTGAACATAGTTTGCCAAGGTTACTGTTTCCACTTCCACACTCTACTAATCCCAAATGGTTGGCGAGACCTACCCCCAAATAAGTGGGTGGAGGCCCAACAGCAGGTTTTCTCTCTTCTCAGTATCAGGGCTATTCAGCCTGTCCCAGCAGAACAAAGGGGAAAAGGTTTTTATTCAAGACTTTTTCTGGTACCCAGAAAAGAGAGCTACTGGTATCCTGTCCTGGACCTCTCTGTTCTCAACCCCTTTCTGGTAGTTCCAAAATTCAAAATGCTAACCCTTCAACAGCTTCTTCCCATGCTAGCCAAGGATGCCTGGCTGGCGACCCTAGACTTAAAGGAGGCTTACCTGCACATCCCAATAAGGGAATCTTGCAAGTAATACCTACGCTTCAGGGCAGGTTCCATGCACTCTCAGTTCTCTGCACTTCCCTTTGGCTTATCTACTGCACCCAGGGTATTCACAAAGTGTCTAGCTCCAGCCATTGCTTTTTGCAGGCAGAGAAATATTCATATTTACCCATACTTGGACGATTGTCTGATTCAGGCAGAAAGCCAGGACTTGCTATTACAGCACCTGGCATTCATAAAGAAACTTCTAACCTCACTGGGGTACACCATCAATGAAAAAAAATCTCACCTAGTACCCTGCCAACAGATTGTATTCCTGGGAGCAAGCTTAAACACAACTTCCCAGATGGCATTCCTCACTACGGAGAAACAAGTTTACTTGACAACCTGTTTCAAACTATTGGCCACAAAACCCCAGCTATCTGCAAGGAAAATACTGCAAGCCCTGGGGTTCATGGCCTCTTGCATTCTACTAATTCCATATGCAAGACTGCATATGAGGAAACTCCAATGGTATCTAAAAAGCATATGGTGTCAATATTCTCAGGACCTGGAAACAATGATTTCTACAGACAGAGTTCCTTTGGTGGGCATAGTCCTGCTACCACAAAAAGGGACTCCCTTTCACGCTACCCCTTGCCGCCCAAACCCTAACAACAGAAGCATCAGACTATGCATGAGGGGCTCACATGGCAGGGCAGTGCATTCAGGGCAAATGGAACCCAAGACAGATGCACCTGCATATCAATCAAAAAGAAATGTTAGCTGTACAGAATGCTCTGACAGCCTTCAAAGACCATATTCTTCCAGGACACCTATTACTAAAGACAGACAACACCACAGTTATGAGGTACATAAACAAGCAGGGGGGAACCCACTCATACCCTCTGTGCAGACTAGCCATGGCTCTGTGGAACACAGCCTTGAGCTACCAAATACACTTACAAGCTCCATTCCTGCCATGGCAGACAATTTAAGCAGAAATCTCATGGATCCACACGAGTGGAAACTAGAACCTAAAATATTCACCTCTTGAGGAACAAATGGGGGACTCCAGAGATAGACCTGTTTGCCTCCCCTCAGAACTATCAGTTGAACAAATTCTGCACAAGAACTCCCCAACAATCAAGCTTGGAAAGTGGATGGCCTGTCCTTTACCTGGAAAAGCCTCTCGGTTTATGTCTTTCCTCTCAAAGGTTCTACTAAAGATCAAACAGGGCAAGCCAAGGACAATACTGATTGCACCAGACTGGCTATGTTAGCACTGGTTCCCCCTCTTGCACAGTATTACACTGCTCCAACTATGGCACCTGCCTCAGACCCCTTCCCTGCTGTCCCAGCAGGTGGGCCAGATTCTACACCCTCAGCTTCAAACCCTGAACCTTGCAGCCTGGATAATTCCCTGAGCTCTCCTCTAGCATCCCTCAGTAAGCAGGTGCTGGATGTCATTCCGGAGGCAAGGAGGCCTAGTACTAGAAAATCCTATTCTGAAAAGTGGAAAATATACTGTTCCTGGAGCCATGCTCAGGGCATGTGCACAACAGTGCCCAGCTTACCTCATATTCTACAGAACTTAACAGAAATGCTCCACAAGGGCCTATCTTTCTCATCAATTAAAATTTATGCCTCTGCCATTTCAGCACATTGTAATACTGAGCCACCTCTCTTCTCTCACCCCTTTCTAAAACAATTCCTTAGAGGGGCCAAAAATTTAAGACCCCCCCAGGAGAGCTCACACTCTAGCCTGGGACCTTAACTTTGTATTGGAAAAGCTCACCCCCCCTTCCTTTGAACCAGCTGCAACAGCAGAGTTGAAATTACTTTCTTGGAAAACAGCCTTCCTTCTAGCCATCACTTCAGCAAGAAGAGTATCTGAATTACAGGCCCTCATGGCAGTGGAACCCTTCATTATCTTCCATGCAGACAGGGTTTCCGTCAGGACTAATCCTTCCTTCATGCCCAGGGTGGTGTCTAGTGTGGCCCTAAATCAGTCCATCCATTTGCCTTCTTTTTTTCCTAATCCATAAAACAAAGGGGAGCGAATACTGCACCCTCTGGACGTGCACAGACAACTTAGATTTTATTTGGAAAGGACTAAGCCTCTCAGAAAATCTGAACAACTGCTAGTTGGCTTTGCTGCAGGGGCAGAGGGGAAGGTCATTTCTAAGCAAACCGTCTCCAAATGGATAGCCCATTGCATTAATTTCTGCTACAAGCACCATGGAAAGCCTACCCCACAGGGGATTAGATCACATTCCACTAGGGCTGCATCTACCTCTGCGGCTTTTCTCAGAGGAGTCCCTACCAGGGACATCCTAGAAGCTGCTACCTGGAGTTCTGTACATACCTTAACCAAGCATTACAACATGCCTATCTTTTCTAAATCCAGAGCTGGATTTGCCACTGCAGTCTTGCAGGGCTTAATAGCTGGCCCTAATGCTCTTTAACTTCTTCCTCCCTTCCTTAACTTTGGGAATCAACCCAAATGTGATGACTGCAACAGTGAAACACGAAGAACATAGTACAGTTGTGTACACTTGTACCATAAATGTAGATGTTTGAGTGTATTCACTGTTGCAGTCCTGGTTACCCTCCCTCCAGCCCCCTGACTTCTCTTGGCGCTACCTTTCCTTCTTGTGTGGTATTTTTATTTTTTCTGGTGTATTTGCTTTTTGATGGGGGTGTACCATACCATATAATTGCTTCCTATTGTGGGGACACCTGACATCTGGGGCAAGAAAAACTGATGTAATGGCGTCGGCTGCATGTTTTATACCCCTGACGACCTGACGTCATGGAAGAAGAGACAGCATCCAATGCAGAAATCTGAAGACTCTGGTATTCAGGCCGGCTGAGGGCTACCTGCAGGCAGATAACCCAAATGTGATGACTGCAACAGTGAATACACTCGAACACCTACATTTATGGTAAGTGTACACAACTGTACTTTGTTCATCTCGTCTTCATTCTTGACTGATGGGTTTGGAGCCAATCCATCAGCTCCAGTATGGCCGTATGCAAAGCTCGAGGTCTTCCAGTAGCTCGAGGCTAAGCCCCTATCCCATGACGCACTGTGAATTACTTCAGATCTTATTTGCTGCGTGTATTATAAACCATATAAATGACTTGTCCTCCTATGGAAAGATAGAAGAAATTGAGCAACCAGGATGAAACCAACATCCAGGTCAACAATCAGCCAGGAGGGGTAAGGAGGGAGGGATGTAAGAATGAAGGCGAGATGAACAACTCACATGGTGAGTTGTGTATGGTGAGTACGTAACTTCTTAATGTGAAGTTGTTCAGTCTCGCTGTTCATTCTTGAGTGATGGGTAGCATCCCTAGCACCATCAATCTCGGGTGGCTCATGGGAGTACATTCTTTAGGAACGTAGACCTAAAGGAAGCCCTGTCCCTGGAGGCCTTATCAACTTTGTAATGCGTGATAAATGTATGAGGTTTAGACCAAGTGGCTGCTGCACAAATGTTATCAAGGGGCACTTTGGCTTGGAATGCAGAGGATGTAGAAACTGCTGTGGCTGAGTGAGCTTTAATGTTGTGTTGCAAAGGCATATTAGCAGCTGAGTAGACAAAGGTGATACAATCAGATAATCATTTAGACAGAGTTGTTTTAGCCACTGGTCTAACTTTTCTGGATTCAGAGAATGAAACAAAAAGCTGGTCTGGCTTCCTGATATCTTTTGTTCTATCCAATTAAAATCTGAGCTGTCTGTGAACATCAAGTTTGTGCAGCATATACTCCAACTTATTGGAATGATTAGAGAAGAAAACTGGTAACTGAATGACTTTGTTGATATTAGTCTCTGAACAAACTTTGGGCAAAAAGAAGGATTTGTCCAAAGAGGTACTCTGCCAGCATGAAAAATCAAATAAGGAGGGCTGATAGATAAAGCCTGAAGTTCTGACACTCTGCGGGCAGAAGTAATAGCTACCAGAAAAATGGTTTTCCACAACAAATATTTGAGGTCACAAGATGATGCTGATTCAAATGGGGGGGAAGATTATACGTGACCGTATAAAATTTAGATTCTATGGAGAATAGGGAGTTTTCACAGGCGGTCTCATATGAAGTGTCCCCTTGAGAAAGGCTTTGGATAACTTGTGGGACATGATATTTAACCCGTCAATCCCAAGATGAAAGTTAGTTATAGCAGCCAACTGGACCCGAACTGTTGCTGCTGCCGCTCCTTTGTTAAAAATCATAGTCAAGAATTCTAGTATGGATGTCAAGGGGGCTTGGTAAGGATCAATGTTATGCTTAGAGGCCCATATGGAAAATCTCTTCCACTTACTAAGATATAATCTTCTAGTGAACGGCTTATGAGAAGACAAAGGATCAGTTTTGTCTCACTGGAGAAGTTATGAAGCCTGGCTATGAGGGGAACTGGAGCAGCCAAGCTGTCCGCTTCAATGACTGCAGAGAAGGATGAAGGTCCCCTGACGGATGTGTCAGAAAGTCTGGAACTGGGTCCAGAATCCAGGGTTCCTACAAGAGATGATGCAGGAATGGGAACCATATCTGCCGAGGCCAATGAGGGGCTATAAGAATGATGGTTCTTCCCAGGGATTTTTCTTTCTGTAGAACCTTGGGTAATCAATGGGATTGGTGGAAATGCATACAGGAGACCCGGGGGCCAATCGTGTACGAGTGCGTCCCTTGTGGCTTCTCCCAGAGGAGGAATCAGGGCAAAGTAGCTTCTGCATTTTGTGTTGATGTGACTGGCAAAAAGGTTGCAGCAAGGGTGGCCTCATTTGCGGAAAATCCTGTCCGCAATCTCTTTCTTGAGGGACCACTCGTGCGGCAACAAGATGGCCCTGCTCAGTTTGTCTGCTATCATGTTGGATCTCCCTGGGATATACGTTACCAACAGAAAGCGCTGGGAGAAAACAGCCTACTGCCAAACTCTGAGGGCTCCTCGGCAAAGGGGGTAAGATCTGGTGCCCCCCTGCTTGTTCAAGTACTAGACTACTGACATATTGTCTGTCTGAATTGCAGTCATTCCTAGGGGAGAGAGTCCTGGAAGTACTGCAATGCCAAAAGTACTGCTCTCATCTCCAGCACATTGATATGCAAGTGTGACTCCTGATCTGTCCATGTGCCTTGGGCAGTCTTTCCCTGAAAATGCCTCCCCCCCCCAAAATCAGGGAAGCGTCCGTGGTCACAGTGGCTACTGGAGGGGGTAGAGCAAAGGGACGTCCTGTGGTGACATGAAGAGACGTCGACCACCACTGGAGATCTTTCTTGCAAGAGCTTGTAATCAATATCGTGTGGTCCATGGGAAGTTCCTGGTAAGACCATTGAGTGAACAACAGCCATTGAAGGATCCGCATAAGCATTCTTGCTAATGGTATGGCTAGGATTGCTGCAGCCATCAAACCCAATACTTTCAGAACCTCTGAAGCTGGTGCACTGTCTTTCGATACCAATGTGCTGACATGCTGACAAAGAAGAAAGACTGTTTCGATTGGTAGCCTTAGAGTGGTGGTTGAGGTGTCTAGCTCTGCCCCGATAAAAGCAATATGCTGCGATGGCAACAAGGCAGACTTTTCTGAGTTGACTGTAATGCCTAGATGATTGCAGAGTGACAGAGTATACTCCCCTTTCTGAATCAGTTGATGCCTGGTGGTGGTGGTCAGGATCCAGTCGTCTAGGTATGGAAACACTTGGAATCCTAGGCACCTCAGGTGAGCTGTAACCACTGCCATGCATTTGGTGAACACTCTTGGGGCTGTAGTGAGACCAAAGGGCAGGGCTCGAAACTGATAATGATTGGCTCTCAGCCGGAAACGCAGGTGATCTCTGGATGGCCTGGCCATTTTTATGTGCTAGTACACATCCTTGAGATCTATTGAGCACATCCAATTGTCTTTCCCTAAGAAGGGAAGTATACACTGGAGCGTGACCATCCGGAACTTCTCTTTCTTTACATATTGATTGAATCTGCAGAGGTCCAAAATGGGTCTCCAGTCCCCTGTTTTCTTTGAAACCAAAAAGAACCTTGAGTACGTTCCAGATCCTGTTTGGTCTGCTGGGACTGGCTAGATAACTCTTTTTTTCTAGCAACTCTTGGACCTCTGTAGTTGCTTGTTCCCTGTGACTGGGCGGAACGTCTGGGATTCTCCTTATTGATGGGGGGGGGTGGCGAATGGTATGAAGTACCTTCTGGAAATGATACTTTGTACCCAGCTGTCTTTTGTTATTTCTTGCCAGGTGTCTGGATATAAAGATAAGCGACCTCCAACTGCCTGCAGAGCAGGACAGTCTGGCCTCCTTTCAGGAGCGCTGGTAGTGTTGACCAGAGAAGTGATCTCTGTCACCCTGATGTTGCTGATCCCCTCTGCCACAAGGGCGACATCTTCCACTATTACCTCCTCCTCCTCTGCCCCCGGAGGGGGGTTCACCACATGTGTCCTGAAAGGCTCCTTGGGCCTCCCGGAATCACATTTTTCCTCCCCTTTGGCCTTTGGGATAAGGCTGGGTAGGGGTGGAAAAACAGACTCTGACAGCAGAGTCTTTCCCTCCTGTTCACACCTGGTCAAAGTTTCCTTCACTTTAGGCCCAAAAAGGGATGAGCCATCAAAAGGGGTGTTTATGAAGGATGACTTAAAGGGCTCCATGAAGGAACACAAGCCTATCCAGGAATGTCTTCTAAGAGCAATTCCTGTACTCGCTGCCCTACTCGTTCCATCAGCTGCATAGGATATGAGACGCATGGATGAGTTGACAATAGAATTTAGGGTAGCAAGCTGGGCAGCAACTTTGTCACAGGCCCCTGCAGCTACTGTACCCTGAAGAGCATCTCCCAACTCCTTAAGGAGATCTCTTTGCAACCTAGTGAAATGGGTTAAGTAGTTCAGTGAGTGGAGAGCAAAAGTCCCTGAACTGAACATGCGTTTCCCATATTTATCCATGATCCTAGACTCTGTATTAGAAGGATGGATAGACGAGGAAGTCTCAGACATTTCCTTTTTGGTGGCCGCCGCCACCACCATGGCATCAACAGGGACTCCTTCGGATAAAAAGGTTTTATCTGGTGGGGCTGTAATAAAATTGTTAGGCCTCCTAGGAATAGGCTGCATGGACTCCGGTTACTCCCACTCCCTCCGAGAGACCAAGTGCATGAGCTCATCGAAGGGCGGAGACACCCAAGAGGTGGGGGGTTGAGACCCAAAAACCTTCAGGAGAACTGACTCATCCTCAGTAGGGCATTTGGACTGCCAATCACCCCTCTGCCTAAGGATCTCAAGTATCGCGGCAAAGGAGATATCCTCAGAGGGGGACCGCGCGGACCCTTCTGACTCATCCAAGTCAGTGTCAGATGTTAAAGACTCCTGTGGGAAGTCCAAGTGTCTCCTCTTGCACAATCTCTTCCTGGGAACCTCCTCAGTGGAGCCTCTGAGGAGGTCTCAGAAGAGCAGGGGGCACCCTGTGGGGCTACCTGAGGCTCTGGGTCTCTACACCTAGCCTGGACGATGGTAGAATCAGACACAGGCACTTTAGGGGATGAGGAAGCAAGGCCTGAAGTTGAGGATGTCTTGGGGGACAAAGCTGTCCTCATGGTCTCGAAGGCACCATGGCTCCGATGGGAAGGAACCGACGGATCCGAGAGAACCGTCAAACCCTCCTGCAGCGAGGCCATGGGCTCCGAGCCAGAGGTAGGAGTGGAGCTCATCCAAGTCGAAGGCCCGAGAGGAAGAGTCGGCACCGACAAGTCGGTCCAACTATCCTCCCTGGATCCAACTAGAGAGTGTCGGCTCCTCGAGTCCCCAGTCGGCGCCGAGGATGTCAGAGTCGATGGGGCCATGGGCAGTCGAGCATGTCTCTGCTCCAAAGGCTCCACGATCAACAGGTGTACTTCCTCTGGCTCCGAAGGGCCGGTATGGCTCGGAGGAGGAGTAGTCAAAGCAGGAATAGTGGTCTTCGGCTCCGAAGCCGCTTGGGTTGGAGCCGACAACAATTTAGCAAGGCCTGGTGCCTGTAAAAGCTTCTGCACCAATCAATCCATATCCAAATCTGACAGGCTGATAGATGACCTAGATGAATACACTGATGGTGCTGACTGAAGCAGTGGTGACTGAGGCACTTTGGATACCGGCTCCAAAGCTGTGGGCTGGCTTCGAAAAGAAAAGACAGTCGGCTCCGAGGTCTTTGGAGCCGATGTTGCAGAATCCTCCGATTTTTTTGACTTCTTGGAATGCTTAGAATCCTTAGATTCTACAGAAGATCTAGAGGACTTGGAAGATTTGCTGGCCACATACTGGTCACTCAATGCCTCTTGAAAAGGGTACTTTAACAAGTCCCTGTCCATCAACTTCCTTTTCCTCTCTAACAACACTCTCGAAAAAAAAGAATGACATATAGCACAAGACTCTTGCAAGTGGGCAGCTCCGAAACAATAAACACATGTTACATGTCCATCCATAACAGACATTTTTTGGTTGCAGTCTGGACATTTTTTAAAACTAGACTTTGAGTGCTTGTCTTTATCATCCGCAATAATAACTGGTGTACAACACTCATGTAGATAATAAGCAATTTACTAGGCTCTAACATAAACACACTCTCTACAAAAACTAAGGCCAAAACACACGAGGCCAACAATAGAAAAAGGCTGTTTAAAATCACTTAAAAACTACTTAAACACAGTAAGAGATAACTAGACCAAAACACACGAGGGGAAGGGGAGCTTTAAGGAAGCTATAAAAGCTTACTACCTAACTTATCTATGAAAAGTTTAGTAAAAATTATTTAAGCAACTGCTAAATATAAAAGTTTTTAAATTGTACTCGCCCAAGCTTGCACTGGAACCTCCGATCAGATGTCGCGGCAAACGAGATCTGAGGTAATTCACAGTGCATCATGGGATAGTGGCTTGGCCTCTAGCTACTGGAAGACCTCAATCTTTGCATACGGCCGTACCAGAGCCGATGGATCGACTCTGAACCCATCATTCAAGAATGAACGGTGAGATTGAACAAATTCACATTGCACAATAAGCAGGTTGCATAAGTGTGCACACCCTTAAACTGATACTTTGTTGAAGCACCTTTTGATTTAATTATAGCATTCAGCCTTCTTGGGTACACACCTACCATCAATTAAAGAGACTCAGATTAACACCAAATAAAGTTTGGCTGTCCTAGTAGGATTTTCCTGACATTTACTCAGTTTCCTGCTACAGCAAAAGCCATGGTTCACAGAGAGTTTACAAAGCATCAAAGGGATCTCCTTGCTGAAAGATGTCAAGTCAGGAGAAGGGTACAAACAAATTTCCACAGCATTGGATATACCATGGAACACAGTGAAGACTGTCATCAAAAAGTGGAGAAAATATGAGACAACAGTGACGTAGTAAAGAACTGGACGTCCCTCCAAAATTGATGAAAAGACAAGACGGAAACTGGTCAGGGAGGCTGCCAAGAGACCTACAGCAACACTGAAGGAGCTGCAAGAATTTCTGGCAAGTACTGGTTGTGAACTACATGTGACAACAATCTCTCATATTCCCCGTATGTCTGGGCTATGGAGAAGGGTTGCAAGACGAAAACCTTTTCTTACACAGAAAAACATCCAGGCCCAGCTAAAATTTGCAAAACTATACATCAGGTCTCTCAAAAGCATGTGGGAAAATGTGTTATGGTCTGATGAGACCAAAGTTGAACAATTCCAAAAGGTGCATTTGGTGCAAAAACAACACTTCACATTGCCAAAAGAATACCATCCCCATGGTGAAGCATGGTGGTGGCAATATCATGTTTTGGGGTTGCTTTTTTTCAGCTGGAACTAGGGCTTTAGTCAAGTTGGAGGGAATTATGAGCAGTTCCAAATACCAGTCACTTTTGGCCCAAAACCTTCAGGCATCTATAGAAAGCTGAAGATGAAGAGAAATTTCACCTTTCAACATGACAATGACCCCAAGCATACATCCAAATCAACAAAAGAATAGCTTCACCAGAATAAAATGTAAGTTTTGGAATGGCCCAGCCAGAGCCCAGACCTAAATCCATTAGAAAATCTGTGGGGTGACCTGAACAGGGCTGTGTACAATAGATGCCCTTGCAATCTGACAGATTTGGAGTACTTTTGCAAGGAAGAGTGGGCAAGTATTGCCAAGTCAAGTTAATATCTGCTTTGGCTTCGTGGATAGAACAGATGCTAGTTATCTACTGAATGTACTATGTTCTTCATCTGTAACTATATTTGTAATATTTTAATTGCTAGGATTCTTAATCTGTAACTATGTAATATTTTAATTTGTGGAGCTTTTTTCCCCGGGCCTCCGCTGAAAATGGACCTGCGTCCAGTCGAACATTCCCGGTCAACAAATGTAAATAAATAAATAATAAATAAGATTGAATGCTCTAATTACATCAAAAGGTGCTTCAATAAAGTATTAGTTTAAGGGTGTACACACTTATGCAACTAGCTTATTGTATGCATTTTATTTTTTATATTTTTTCCCCTAACAGATTTGTTTATTTTTTAACTGAATTGTACAGGTTATAGGTCACATTAAAGATAGGAAAAGTTTTGAAATGATTTATTGTGGTCTCTTTTTTTATATCACAAAAACCTAGCATTCTAACAGGGGTGTGTAAACTTTTTATATCCACTGTTGTTTGTTTTGTTTTCTGTTGATGTGTGTGTGCCTGTGTCTTAGATGATCATTTAATAAAGGTGTTTAAAATTAGTAATAATATGTAGATATTTAAAAAGGAAACTATATCAGAGCAATTGCTGTTGCACAAAATGAAGTGGTTGGAAGGTGGTATTGATTTAAGCCTTGCTGGGGTGCCACATGGCATTTTTTTCAGTTTAAAACACATTGTTTATTGTTAAGTCAGCTTAAGAAATTTTGGTGATCATAAATATTATGTATATTATTTTGTAGCATTTTTATGTCGTGTTCTGGATGGGTAACATATACTATTATGTTATCCACAAGAAGGACTTTTTCTGTTTAGTGTTTTTTTCATTTATATGCAGTTGTCTTTGATTGTCTTATGTCTCTTGCTCTCTCTCTTTCGGCATTTCCCGGTTAGGGATCGCCACAGCAGAACTCCGGTCCGCTCATGATAGGTAGTGGATTTTACGGTGCCGAGTTGCCAGCCTGACACCCAACCTTCAATGAAGGCATGCCATTCACGCTCGCATCTACCTGCATGTCTTTAACATCACTCGTCTGCGGGGAGGACATGCAGACTCCACACAGAAGGCGCTCCAGCCAAGAATCAAACGGGAGAACCTCTTGCTGTGAGGCAACAACGCTAACCGCTGCACCACCGCTGCTACTCTTACTAATGGTTGTAAATATAAAGCAAAAGCAAAGGGGAAAGTGGACAACTCTGTCTGTTTTTTGTAAGACTAAATTCTTTAGACCAAGGGTGTTCAGCTGGCCTGCAGGCCATAATCTAGCCCAACAAAGCATTTTATCTGGCCTTTAGCATGTCCAACAACAAAACTATTTTGACTTTGCAGACACATGTTAGTCATGGTAATGTGGCACCTCAAAACCTTACTCAGTTTTTTAAGTGGCCCCGAAACCAAAAAAAGCTGGGACCCACTGCTTTAGATAGCTCACCAGCACATTTCACATTAGTCTGAGCACCTCTATAGATACTAAATGTTAATGTTGTCAGTGCTTGCGAAAACCAAAATGCCTCAAAAGAACTCTTCAGAAATTCCCAACTCATTCTGTAAATTCTTTTTTGGTGTCCAGATCTGTTAATGTTAGTGTATCCTTTAGAATTGTAAGGACTCTGTTCACTAACACTTCCGTAATATTTTTTATACCACATCTCATTGCTTTTGGTGGAATATCTACTGCAGCCAGTGTAATTTGTATGCACTACAAAAAAAATAACATAAACCGAATAACTGAAATTAATGAAATAAAACTCAGTGAATAAACCAAACTTCACTTTAATAAAAGAGACAATCCAGTAAAAATCCAGTAAACGCTTTTGTCTTCTAACAATAAGACTTCATCAGATTGAATTCAAAAAGACTGTCATTTCATATAAATACTTAAACACTAAATCACATAACATTGCAGGTTTAGTGTTTTAACCCCTTCCTTTTCAGATATGCTACAAAATCTACTGTTCAACCCTGGAGGATAGCATGCATTCAATCTGACCTGCCATGAATATTCCAGCCATCCAAGTTTGTCTTCTGCATTGAACATTGTTTCATAACCAGTGATGGCTCCCAATACAATAAATTTGAAATCCACCTTGCATTCACCCATTTTGTAATGTTTGTCTAAAGCATTAGTGTCATTACCAGTCTCCACAGCTCTTTTGTGTTCGTACATTCTCTTATATAATTCCCTGCATGTACGTCCTACATAGAAAACCCCACAAGACTTACAAATAAATACACAACATATTTTGACATGCATGTGTATGTGTTATTGATATTGATTTTAAAGTTATTAACTGTGATCTCACTAATTCCTTCATAAATTAAGTCACAAAAATTGCATGCAAAACATTTTTTTCATACTTCCACCTACATTTGATGATCTTACATTAAGATGACTCTGAAAATAGTTTCTGAAGCTTTTTCCTTTTTTGTAAACAAAACTTGGACCTTCTCCCACTACTTTATAAACTTCATTACTTTTCAATATTCTCCAGTTGGTTTTAATAATCAGTTTAATAGTTTCTGAATCAACACTGGTAGAAATCTGCATAGCAGTCATATAATCTCTAGTAACATTTTTTTAGAAGGGACACTAGAATTTTTCCTAACTTCTTTTATCTCATCAAATTTCTTCTTCACTAATTCATTTGAATAACCTCTAGCAGCAAATTTGTGACACATATTTAAACTTGCACTGCCAACGATACCCTTTTTGATTAAGACCCCTTTTTTTCTCTCGTTCTACACTAACAAGAAAATCCTTCCCATTTTTCTTTACAAAGCTTACATGTTCTTTGTAATCTAAGTACATTTCTTGTAACATTATTATCCGTTCAGTGCTGTTATGAATATAAGTTATTATCTTGTCCTTTTTTTTCGCTGTTCACCAACCTATTAACATGGCAGACTAGTAAGTCAAGTTGTAACATTGTAAAGCTTATCTGTTATTCTAAGTACATATATTCTTTGACTTTCTGTTGCAGATTGGTCCTTCATAGTCTGTTTCTGTCATTATTGTGTCACTTTATATATTATTGTGTCCTGGAAAAGCAGAATGCTGTGGGTTCTATTCCTGCTGTAGGTGACTTAGTGACATTGCATTGCAGCATTAGAGGGGTGCTGCACTTCTTAGTGTGTCATTATTCAGGTGACATGCTAAACCAAAGTCCCATCTCCTCGAGTTGGTGGTAGCTTAAGTGTTTGTAAAAGATCCCTTGGCCCTTACTGAAAAAATAGGGGAAGTTCCTCGACACCCTGGCCAAATTACCCTGCTAGTTAAAGTGGTACTTCTGGTCTCCCCTGAAAAGAGGCCTACTGGGATTAACCCAGTCAACAAAGGAAAATAAAATAAATAAAATGTTGTCTCATCTTTACATGGTCTCTTATTTTCATTAAAACAACATACAATTCCATCCTTACCACCCAAAAATAAATACATATTAACTATATACATATTTTTCTCAAAGCAGTGGAGCGAATGCTGTATAAACAGCAGTATAAAGCTTTTTTTAGTCTTTCCTAATCAGATTCAAACCCTGATTTACTCCTTTGGGCTAAAGAACCTGCATTATAAATCACTAATCTGTTTTTGCACTTGCCTGCAGTTGGTTTTGCAGACATCCTCTTTGGATGTACTGGGGGGAAACGCAGCTGGTTATTACTGAAGGGCCTAGGGGTGTTCCTAAGATATTAGTGAGGGAAGAGGCTCCGACTACCATTATAGAGTACCATCAGGGGTCAGAGCCTCCTAAATCTTTCAAGGCTGATGTACCACTTAAAAAGAAGCAGAAAATTAACAACATTTTGCCTGTTCTGAAAGATCCTCAGAGTGAATGGCGGAACTTAATTGAAGGCCTGTTTAATGCCCTTAAGGCCCTTAAACCTCCACAGGGAGCTACTTCTACCTTCTTTAAGAGGCCTGGGGAGCAGGATTCCTCTGATGAGGATACTGCTGATTCTGATGAAGAGTCCCTGATGTAAAAGGCATTTTTATATGCTTATGTATTTTAAACCCATATACGTTCCTGACCGTGTAGCTTGATCTGTTAGAACTGCGGTACAGGATTACTAGAGATTCACAAAGAGCACAAAGCCTGGAAGATATTTATGCTTCTTATGTATATTTGATTCATGTTTGTAGTGCTACATTCATATAGCATAGTAACGTTACACTGATTTTTGTCTCTGTTGCCGCATTTCTAGTGTACCTGGAGCAATTGAACCTCTGTGTTTACTTGTTATTTGTAAATTTTCAATACACAAGTTGACTTTTTTCTACTCTCTCACTCTCTCTCTTACTAGTTCACCCTCCATCTCTTGTACCTCAGTGCTGGTTCCCCTTCTTGTACCAAATGCATGGTCACTTATAACACCTATTGCTACAAGTGAAACGGAACATCACAATCACTACATATGGATATAAAGCAAGAGAATTTTTACAGTAGTTTTAACACTCTCGTAGTAGTATCACTGCTACAGTGATCACCCCGCCAGGAGTGACAGCTGTTAAAGTTACTAATCCCAATGTCACTACTCCCCCACTAATGTTTCCTTCTTATCCTATTAACAAATAAAGTTAACTTTAATTCATGTCTTTTTAGCTTAACATGGGAATACTGGCAAATCCTAAGTTATTGTACCTGGGTTGCATAATGTTAAGGCACCTACCTGCTCTACAGACACTGATTGTTTTTTGCACTCATCGCCAAGACCTCCAGGGGTAGTCCCGCTCTGTTTTACCCTTGCTACGCTCAGGGTCACTTAATTTCCCTACCCCCATCCCCACCCACCCCAACACCAATTACCTTTCCAGCTAACTGCATTTTTCCACACACCCTTTTGCAACCCCCCTCCTCCCAATGCCTAATTATCTCTAACTTATCTATCCCATCACTTAACACCTCCCCTGTCCTTATACCTCCTACACTCACAAATTGTTTAGAATCACATAACCCTCTATTTTCCTCCTAATCCTTTGGTCAGTTACACTCACATTATTTTCTTCTACCATTAAAATGTTCCTACATTACCTGCTCATCCTCCCTTGCTTCTCTCTTACCTCTCCACTTGTCATATACACTTAAAGCCACTTCCTCCCTCTCCAACACCCCCTATCTTTACACTTCATGCAGTTACACATTATTATTCTCATATGTCTCATTCACTCTTTCTTATAACCAACTTTAGCATCCCAAACCTTTTACTCAACTTATTACATCCAAAAAATGATATTAAGCAAAACCATCTTTACCTATTTAAGACTAGTTTATTATATTCCCTGCAATACCCTACATCTTTCCGGTGACAGTCATCCAAATCCTGGATTCCACTCCAATTCTTGTTTATCCTTACCTTTCCCTTGTACATCTCATCACTGTAACCTTACAGCAAAACATTTGTTGTTATATTCCATTAATCTCTGTAGTATTGTTAATAAAGTAAGTGAATTTCATTGTTAGGTAGCACAAAACTCCCCCAACATTATAACTATCTCTGAAACCTGGCTTAAACTACATATATTGGATAAGGAATTCCTGTCCCCAGGATATAACATCCTTTATCTTGACAGAACTGTCAAAAAAGGAGGAGTTGTAGCAATTCTTTACCCCAACAATCTGACCCTATCTTCTCTACCAAATCCATCTCCTACCTTCCTCCCTGCTGAACTGTTAACTGACAACTTCAATCTCAGTAACCATAAAACACTAACTAGTGCTGCCATCTACATACCTCCAGGAGATAATATTTCTATAGTCAAACAAATCCTGTCCTGGTTTTCTGAAAACATACCAAATGAGTGTGCCTTTCTAGGTGATAACATTAATTGGCTATTACTTAATTCCTCCTACCGAAGCTCCAGTATTAACTTGTATAGCTTCACCCAGCTCACCTCATCTCCTACCCATTTTACTAAAAAGTCTAACTCCACATCTGTAATTGATTGGATACTAGTCTTCCACCCTAACCTCTATCACAAACCTCAATCCCTACTTGACACCATTAGTGATCACGCTCCCATCTGTGCCAAGAAATTCACTTCTCATCTCCCTAGACCACAAAAGCTTATTGAATGTCGAAAATTCTCCAACTTTCATCTTGACTCCTTTAACAACATTATTTCATTAGCAAACTGGTCCTTTCTATTTCATCTGCCTCTTGAAGCAGTCCAACATTTTAACACCATATTTCTTAACACGCTAAACTCCCTCGCTCCTCCTCTGTCCCAAAGGGTCCAATGTAGATGCTCCCCTTGGCTCACCCAGGCTACGCTCACCCTAATTAAGAAGAGAGACACTGCCCGGAAGTTTTGGACAAAAACTAAGTTGTACACTGACTACCAAACATATAAAGAACTACGTAACCCAACAAAAAAAACTTAATTTAGATTAAAAAAACTGTTATCCGAAACCCCAAACGTCACAACATAAAAATCCCAAGAAATTCTAGTCTACTGTCAACCAAATCCTGCACGCTGGAAATCCCTTCACTCCCAGTCCCTGCCCAAACAACTCTCCACAAGAGACTGCATCAGTCTTTAACTCTTACTTCATTGACTCAATTAGTAAACTCATCCAAAACTTCATCACTGATCCCTGTAATAGTATCACTCCATTACCACTAAAAGACTCCTTTTCACTGAAACCTGTCCCTACAAACTATATTAAAAATCTCCTCCTCAAACTAAAACCCTGCTTTGTATCTGCAGACAACCTTTCACCAGTGTACCTCAAGGCTGCTGCGCACTCCATTGCCTATCCTATTTCTATTCTTATAAACTGCTCAATAAAGGAATCCACTGTTCTCTTATTATGGAAAAAATTGTATATTACACCCTTTCACAAAAATGGAAACTCTACTGACCTTGACAATTACAGCCTAATAGCAATACTGTCTCCTCTATCCAAAATCCTTGAGATATGTATACATAAATTCTAGACCATTTCATCTTCCACAACCTACTCTCACCTTCGCAGCATGGTTTTAGACCATAGCATAGTACAGCAACAGCCCTCATCTCCTTTAGAAACTCTATTTCCCAGGTCAGAGACAATAACAAACTGGTGTCCTGTCTCTTTCTTGATCCCTCCAAAGCTTTTGATACCATCTCTTACCCTGTCCTTTTCTCTAGACTCTCTCAACTCAGATGCTCATCGTGTTTCACTGTTGCAGTCATAACTGTAGGGTTCTCCCCTGCCGGCAGGCAGTCCTCGGTCGGCCAGAATCCCAAAGTCTGGGTCCGGCGTCGGCTGTTCAACCATGCTCCCTGATGTCAGAGCGCCAGGAGTACAAAGCTGACAGCTGACGCCATCTTCCCCAGTCTTTCTTGCCGTGCGGTGATAGCAGTTCGCAAGTGCCGGTCGGCTGACTCCTGACGATTTTTTCTGATAAACTTCAGTCCGAAGACTTTCTTCTCCACTCAAAGCTAAGTACCCCGTTGGGGGAAACTTTTTTCTTGCTCCAGTCCAATGTCAGAAAAAGTTAATAATTGTATTTCATGTGGGAAGCAAATACCTCATAAGGATTTTCAGTCTTACTGTATTCCTTGCTTAGGCCCTGACCACGACGTAGCTAGTTGTCGGTTTTGTGCTAGATTCAATCAACGTACAATTAAACGAAGGTACAATTTTGCTTTTCATTACTTCGGTAGGCGCTTTAACTACAAAATGTCGTCGAATACAGTTCCGGCTACCGGAGTTCACAAATGTCGCAAGGATAAAGACAGGCCTCTGAGGTCCAAATGTGATGATAAGCGGACAAGTGGAGCCAGCTTCAGGTTCGTCCGTCGTCAGTGAGGCGCTTTTGCAGCCCCTGTCGTCGGCCATTTCAGAACCGATGGCCGAAACGGACTCTCATGAGGAGCCAACCAGGCCTTTAAATATTTCTATTGCAGGACCTTCGGACAATGCTTCTTCGGATGGGTCCGGAGCCGCTGTGCAGGTACCGGCTTCCGAAGGGGTTTTCAGGCCTACTCAGCTTCTAATAAAGGAAAAGCCAAAGACAAAGGCAAAGACTCCTTCTAAATCAAAGACTGCAACACAGGCCTCTTCTGAACCGGCTCCCAAGTCACAGAAACAGTTACTCAAGATGGCAGAGGATTTACTTACTATGATTAGGGGTTCTCATCCCCCTCCAGATAAAAGGCCAAGGCAGGATGTTTATTATGATTCCTCTGATCAGGCTTCTGTTTGTTCAGTTTCTTCTTCTGACCAGGAATATTCTTTCCCTCCTTATGAGGATTCTGATGCTGAGGAATCCATTCCTTCAGCTTCTCTCCCTGAGGATTTCTCTTTTGGGGAAACTTTGCATGAAATGAGGGAACATTTCCACTGGGAAGGACAGGAATATTCGGAATCTATGAAAAGACTAAGGGATTTTCTTCTTCTCCCCCAACATAGACCCCTGGCTATTCCTCCTGTTTTGGATATTGTGGATGATGCTTTTTCGGAGGCTAACTTAACCCCTGACACTCTTTCTCCTGCTCCTGTTAAACCTGACAGATATTACAGGGTCCTGATTCCCACCAGTTTTTATGCAAGAACCCTTCTGCTGACCCTGAAACCATTTCTCAGGGTCCTAAGGGAGTTAAGGCCGCTTCTGCCAAAAATCCCATTCCCACTGAAAAGGATTCTAGATCTTTAGAAAGATGGGGCAAAAAAGTGTACACTTCTGCTACTTTGTCCATTAGGGCTTTAAACTGTCAGTTTCATATGCTGAAATACCAGCAATTTCTCTTGTCTGTTTTAAAACAAAAGCTTACTTCCATTTCTGCCTGTGCAGATGATAAGGAATTACATGACTTATTGCATGCCACTGAACAAGTTGGGAAGCATGGTTTACACTGTGGATTTGATGCCTTGGAGGCTAAATTGTAGGGCTGCTCCCTCCGGCACAGTCATTAGAAGGCATGCATGGCTAAAGGAACAAAATTTGCCAGAACAAGTAAAAGCTAAATTATTGGACGCTCCTGTTCAGCATAATGTTTTGTTTGGATCAAAAGCTGAAGAGGTGATTAAAAAGATGGAGGATAAGGCAAAATCCATGCAAACAGTTAAAGATTTCTTACAAGTACAGCCACCAAGATTTAGCAGAAAGTGGCCTTCTAAAAATTGGTCCTTTCCCACTTCAGACAGGCCTCAGAGGGGTAGATATAGACGCCCCAGAGGAAGGCCTCAAACACAAGCTTCTTATAGACCAAGACAGTGGTCTGCTTCCACCCCTAGGGGAGGAGAGGACAGGTCACAAACTCATAGGAAACAAACTCAATGACTCCCTCTGTTGGGCTGCAGGAACTTCTTGCCTGGAAGCCCCTCTCGGAGGAAAACTCTCTCTTTTTTATCAAAATTGGACTCATATAACCCAAGACAAGTGGGTTCTGGATGTGGTTTTAAGAGGTTACAAATTCCATTTTCATACCCTGCCAAGGCCAAGCGGATGGCCAGACCTTCCAAAACATCAATGGACAGAGGCCTTAAACCAGGTGGAAGCTCTTTTGGCTATGAAAGCCATAGAACTGGTTCCACTTTCAGAGATGGGACAAGGTTTTTACTCAAGGCTCTTTCTAGTCCCCAGGAAGCAAAACTCATGGAGACCCATTCTGGATCTGTCAGTCTTGAACACCTTTCTAGAGATTCCAAAATTCATGATGCTTACTCTACAGCAGCTACTTCCAATGCTATCCAAAGATGCATGGATGGTAACTTTGGATTTAAAGGAGGCATATTTACACATTCCCATCAGGCAGGAACGCAGGAAATACCTCAGGTTCAAGGCCGGATTGAGGCACTTTCAATTCTCTGCGCTGCCCTTTGGATTGTCTAGTGCACCCAGGGTCTTCACCAAATGCCTGGCTCCAGTAGTAGCTTACTGCAGACTCAAGGGAATTCAAATTTACCCTTATCTGGACGATTGTCTAATTCAGGCAGACAGCAAGGATGTCTTACTCCAGCATCTAGAGTTTGTACAGAACCTCCTCAAGTTCCTGGGATTCTCTGTAAACATAAAGTCAAATTTGACACCCTCACAACAGATAACTTTTCTGGGTGCTCTTCTAAACACCACAACCCAGGTGGCATTTCTGACATCCGAAAAACAATTACAGCTGGCATCAACTTTCAAAACCTTGGCAACTTTAATTCAGCTATCTGCAAGGAGATTCCTGCAGGCTTTGGGTTACATGGCCTCCTGCATCCTTCTCGTACCATATGCAAGACTGCACATGAGGAAAATACAGTGGTACGTAAAAAGTGTATGGTCTCAGCATTGCCACAGTTTAGACATACTGATCTCCGTCCTGCCTTGCCTTCAAAAGGAATTTCTTTAGTGGTCCAGGGTATGTACTCTAAACAAAGGGAAGCACTTCTGTCTGCCTCCTGCCACTCAGATTCTAACCACGGATGCCTCAGATTATGCTTGGGGAGCCCATTTTCAGGGCAACTGTCTGCAGGGCCTTTGGACAAAGGATCAGAAGCTCCTGCATATCAATTTAAAGGAAATGTTAGCCGTTCAGAAAGCTCTAATGGCCTTCAGGAATCTTCTACAACCAGGACAACTACTAATACGGACAGACAACACCACAGTTATGTGGTACATAAACAAGCAAGGGGAATCTCATTCCTACCCCCTTTACAGACTAGCCATGGATCTATGGAACACAGCTCTAGCTTGCAATCTGGACCTTCAAGCTCAGTTTTTACCAGGGAAGCAAAACTTCCTGGCAGACAGTCTGAGCAGAAACCTTTCAGATCCACACGAGTGGATGCTGGCCACCAAAATATTCAGGATGATAACAGCAGTCTGGGGATGTCGTCACATAGACCTCTTTGCATCCCATCTCAATCATCAACTACAGAATTTTTGCACCAGGTCTTTCCACAAAGAAGCTTGGAAAGTGGATGCCCTATCATTCAGTTGGAGGAACCTCTCGGGATTTGCCTTTCCGCCTCTTCCTCTTCTTCCACGGGTATTATTAAAGATAAAACAGGACAAGCCCAAGATGATAATCTTGCTGGCCCCAAATTGGCCTCGACAGTTTTGGTACCAAACTCTAAAAAAACCTATGTCTGGAGCCTCCTTGGGTTTTACCTCAGTCTCCGAACCTTCTGTCCCAACATCAGGGTCAAGTTCTACACTCTCATATCAGAACTCTCAGCCTGGTGGCCTGGTTAATCCAGGGCCTTTGATTTCTTCTTTCCTACCCAAGCAGGTTATGGATGTCATTTCAGAAGCTAGACGTCCTAGCACCAGATAATCTTATGCAGGAAAATGGAAAATATTTTGTTCCTGGATGCAGGCTCAGGATTCTGATCCTCTTCTTCTGAACATTCCTTTAATTTTACTTTACTTGACAGATCTCTTACATAAGGGCCTCTCTTTCTCTTCCATTAAGATACATGCCTCTGCTATTTCTGCTCATTATAATACAGACCCTCCAATCTTTTCCCACCAGCTCATGAGACAGTTTCTCAGAGGAGCTAAGAATTTAAGACCTCCTAGATCTCCTGCCATTCCTGCTTGGGATCTCAACTATGTTTTGGAAAAACTAACCTTGCCTCCTTTTGAGCCTGCTGCCTCTTCTGACATCAAGTTTTTATTTTGGTAGACAGCTGTCCTGTTAGCCCTAACCTCTGCCAGGAGAGTTTCAGAGTTACAAGCTCTTATGGCTGTGGAACCTTATATTATTTTTCATCAAGACAGGGTGTCTTTGAGGACTAATCCTACCTTCATGCCTAAGGTGATTTCCAAAGTGGCTTTAAATCAAACTATCCACTTGCCAGCTTTTTTCCCTACTCCTCAAAATAAAGGGGAAAGGATCTTACATTCCTTGGATGTACACAGACAACTACGTTTTTACCTGGACAGAACCAAGGACATCAGAAAATCAGAGCAATTGTTTGTTTCTTATGCTTCAAGTTCCCAAGGTAAAGCCATTTCAAAACAGACCATTTCTAAATGGATTGCTCATGGAATCAGATTTTGTTATTCACACCATGGAAAGCAAATCCCAGGGAGTATACGGACTCATTCCACCAGAGCTGCTGCCACTTCTGCTGCCTTCCTCAGGGGAGTTCCTACCAAAGACATTTTGGAAGCTGCAACTTTGAGTTCAGTGCATACTTTTTCAAAGCACTACAATCTACCGCTCTACTCTAAGTCTAGGGAAGGCTTTGCCTCTGCAGTCTTTCAGGGCCTTTTAGCCGCCCCTTCTTCTTTATGACCACCTCCCTTTCTTTCAGCTTTGGGATTCTACCCTACAGTCATGACTGCAACAGTGAAACACGATGAACATAGTACAGTTGTGTACACCTACCATAAATGTAGATGTTTGAGTGTCTTCACTGTTGCAGTCTGGGTTTCCCTCCCTCCTGTCCCCTCTTATTTTTACTTTTGTGTGGTTCCCTTTTTTTCACCATTCTTCTGAGGTGTATTTGCAAAGGATATGGGACTTTTCTCATTTTGGGAGTCCTGACATCTGGGGAAAGAAAGACTGGAGAAGATGGCATCGGCTGTCAGCTTTGTACTCCTGGCGCTCTGACGTCAGGGAGCATGGTTGAACAGCCGACGCCAGACCCAGACTTTGGGATTCTGGCCGACCGAGGACTGCCTGCCGGCAGGGGAGAACCCTACAGTCATGACTGCAACAGTGAAGACACTCGAACATCTACATTTATGGTAGGTGTACACAACTGTACTTTTTTCTTCTCCAGCTATCTCCTGGTTTCAAAGCTATCTTTCCAACTGACTACAAGCTGTTAAATGGCTCTCCTCCCTATCCCCCTTCCTCCCCATAAAGATGGGAGTTCCTCAAGGTTCTATACTTGGTTCCTTTTTATTATTTTCATAAATCACCTGTACACTTCCTGCCCACAGTCATCCCCAATACAGTGCGCCGGTGACTCCACAGTCATCACCTTATCCGAATCTCTCCGTAAACTACATACCCTTACACAAAATTCCTTCAACCTCATTGAAACTTAGCTTACAAACAATCAACTCTTACTCAGTCCCAAAAAGAATAAATTGCTACTTTTCCTTGCTAAATCTCTCTTTCAACACAAATCCACTTTCACCGTCACATCCCTAAACAACACCAACATTAAAGCTGAAGCCCAGACTAAGCTTCTCGGCACTGTTATAGATGACCAGCTAAAGTTTGACCAACATGTATTCCACAGTGTTAAGAAAACTCATCAAAAATTAGGTCTATTGTGCAGAAGTAAAAAGTTCTTAACCCTCGAGTCACAACAGACTCTTGCCAAGGCTTACCTCATCCCTATCCTGCTATATAGTTCTCAAATCTTAACTAGCTTACAATCAGATCTCCTCATAAAACTGCAAATAACCTATAATAAAGTAGCTAGATTTGCAGCCCAACAATCCACCTAGGTCACATCACTGTCTTGCTCTCACTTCTCTCATCTGGCTAGAGTTGCCTCATCAACTTCAACTTTCTCAACTTACCCTCATTGATTCCATTATACACAAACCCTCCTCCTGCCCTTCCATCTCTACTCTAGTTTCCAACCCTCATATTCTTAGAAGCACTGACCAATTTCACCTGGCAATTTCCAAACCTAGGAGTTCTTTTGGACAAAGACTGTATAGTTGTCTGCCAGCCCTTTTATGGAACAAACTTCCCATGTGTCTACTAGAACAGGCCAGGGCCATTCTGCATGGTTTCATAGAGTGCTCTGCTGGCCCTTCTTCCTGAGCTTTTGTACTCTCCTTATTGTAAAGAATGCTGCAACAGTGATATGGAAGGACATTGTACAGTTGTATTAGATCTTAACATCACAACAGATGTCCTTCTCTTCACTGTTGTAATATTCACTCACTCTTTCCTCCCCCCTGATCCTTTTTCCTTCTGAATGTGCTTGTTACTTACTAGTGTCCTTGCACTGTTGTTCCTACTGGAGCTTTTCACTTCTGAAAATGGTACATCCAGACATCACCTTTATGCCCTATGCCATGTGTATGGTGTATAGTTGTGATGGGTATGCCCATTGCACCCTAAAGGCTTGTGTATACTGGCCAGGGATCAGGCTACCCTTGGCAGGGGTTCCTATTGTAAAGAATACTGCAACAGTGAAGAGAGGAACATCTACTGTTATGGTAAGATCTAACATTACTATACTTTTCCTTTAATGTACTTACCACTTTAAAATTGTATTAATTTCTGCAACTAATGCACATTTTTTAACATTTCCCCTTTGACATCATTACTTATATCACATTTTATAGCTATATTCCAAATGTCAACCCTGTTATTTATCTAGACAAATTGTTCCTCTCCTCCTATAATCAAGCATAGCTTTGTCAGGGAAGACAATCTACATTCCAGTAGCACTAGACATGGAAGAAGTCCTTCTCCAGACAAAAAAACACCTCCTCCATTCTAAAGCCCTAATAACAGATGTGAATTGTCAACCCAAACCTCGTCTGTGACATCAGGACATGTTGGTTTGGCAGGAATGTGTCTCAAAGATTACCCCTTCTCTGGGATAGGCTTCCTATCCATATGAAGCAAAGCTTATCCCTAATCCCATTCAAACAGAGCATGGACCATTAGATGGGAAGTCACAAGTTTATCCCTGGTTTGGCATCAATGTCCCTATTGGACAGAGGAAGTCTGTGAATGCTTGATGTGTACAAGCCTATATTATAACCGTAAAATTCCTTGGGGTACCGACACACATCAGCAGTATTTTAGATAATTTGATGCAAGTTGGGCTAGGCTTAAAATGGCTCTTGGGCTGATAGCTTAGTAACCACCTATGAACATATAAATGGTTTTGAAATGTCTTTCAGTGTGCAGCTTGCATTGTAGTTATACCAAAATCCTTGCTCATACATATATTTCCCTGCATTTAACTTATTTTCCTCATCAATATTTCCATTATATTGTTTTTGTGAATCTTATAATCTTTCCTTCTTACAGTCCGCATACTTGTCTCTCTAACTTTGTTTTTACTTTATACATTATTGCTTATTGGTTTTCATCATAAAATATATTTCATTTTTCATTAATCATTCCTTCACTTCTTTATTTCCATTTCCTTCTCCTACTGTCCTAGAATCTTCATTTAAAAGAAACATAACACAGTCTACTCTTTAAGAACACAAGAGACTTTCACCAAATATTTTGCAGTATACTCCCTTCATTTAAATATATTCATTTTTAAGTAAAATATAATACAGAATGTTGATATATAATTATATTAATCAAATAGCTATTTTCAGTTTTACTTACTGATTTAAATTGTATTATTCCACATGCAACTCACATTTTGGTTATATTACATTCTGTTTTCAATGTATATATATATATATATATATATATATATATATATATATATATATATGTGTGTGTGTGTGTGTACATTTTAGATACTATTCTCAGTCAGCAGTCCCACTTTACTGACTTTTATCAAAACTCTCACTTTTTTGAAAACTTTGTTTATCCATCATTTTTTTGGAAAACAACAAAGGGTGTCACAGAGAATCTTTCCACAGAAGTGTTTGATTATTTTTCTGCATTTGTTGACAATTTGCTTGCTCCCTAGCTGACTTCTCCTTCCTCTATTTCTTCTTTTCTTTTTGTGACTTCATCTTGTTGTGCCTGTCAACGATCTGTGTAAGTTTTAAAGTAAAGTGGACAGAAGACTAGAAGTAACGGGAAATAAAATAACCTGAAACAAAGTTTCACTTCTTACAGAAGTAAGAAATGCATTTCTTAAGCCAGTGCCTTGGCATAAAGGGATAAAGCCTTAATTCTGCCCCAGTCAACCTGGACTCGAGTTGCAGCTTGGACTTGTGAGGTGCTGGCAGTGAGGTATGGGTGTGCCCATCATAGGGGAGTGGGGCATTCATCTAGCTGTTCCCTGTGGGGAGGCATGGTCTGTAGAGGGGAGTAGCCCCTCAGACATAACTGATGAGTGTAGGGCAGTGGGGACATAATGTAGATCATTAAAACCTCTCAAAGCAATGTGGTCCCATGGTGTCCTACTGATCCCTCATCTACCCCAAACTCTGATGAAACAAATCTGTGGGGAATTGTTAGGGGGTAGATAGGTCCTGATGCAGTACAGAAGGCACTGGGCCAAGCCAATGATTGGCTGTGTTGTAGGGAGAAAAATAATTTCTGTTAGTATGTGTTTGGAGTGAAATGTCTTTATCCACATAAACCCTTGTATCTCCAAATTTTAAGATTGTTCCTTTCTTCCAAAAAATAAATAAATAAATAAATAAAAGACTTTTCTCCTTTAGTTATTGTGGCTGCGGTTTAATCAGTATGGGGCTCAGCTGCTTTCGTAGTCTCAAATTACGTTTATTTACCTTTAAGTGTTCTTTTTTACTGTCAGCAGTATGAAGTCCAGTCCATGTTCTGAGATATTTGTCATAAATTCTTAGCAGTCCTTCCCTTTGATTTATTGTCATTCTCTTGTAAACCTCACATTCTCTCTCTCTCTGTGACCTATCCTTATGTTCTTTCAAGTTCTGTGACATTTGTTCATATTTAATTTGCTGTTCCACCATTTTTCTTTCATTGCATTTTCAGCAGTTTGCATACCAGTTGTTTCCTCTAAAAGCCTGGTTAAAATATTGCCTTCTATATTTTGTTTCTGTACATTCCAAAAGGAAACCACATCTTAAAAATCCAATTGTATTCTGTCATTCTTCCTCTGCCATTACCATCTGCTTTTCTTACCTCTGTTCTCCATTCACTTCTTTCTCTTCTTTGTTTACCTTCTGGATATCATACATATTTCAGCTACAAATTCCTGCTTACATTTTATGGTAGTTTCCTGGTTTGTGTTGTTTTCAAGCAGTTTTCAGCCCAGAACTTTGTTTTTAGCTTGTTACGCCTACCACCACCATTTTGAAATCCCATGTCATTGCATTATTTTGAGCTTTATGCATTTCAGTATTTCATTGGAAATATCCTTTTGTAAAATGAGTATGCAAGGATGTGTCCATTATTCATATTTTGCTTGTGCTTTCTTTCAGTGTTTCATGTAGAAAGGAAAAAAAAACACTTTATTGCTACTGTATTTACCAGCATTTTAAATGCAAACACATTTTGGTATGGCTATAGTCCTTGTAGCTGTACGAGTGTCTTGCTGGATTTCTCTGTAATCTGCCATTTTTTAACATATCTTTATTTCATTCAACAAAGAAAAGCAACAATATGCTAAACATCTTTTAGCTGGTCATAACAGTTCTAAAAGATCAACTAAGAAATGTACTGAGTATATTATTATTGATGAAAGCTTATCTTTGATGGTACAGTATTTTAGGTATGAACTATTACTTGGCAGTAAAGTGAGATAGCTTACTTAGTAGATCAATTCAGCAGATAATTATTGCTAATGGTTTAATTACAACACTATCTGGCTGTAATGCTTTCTTCACATGAGTTCAGTACTCCAAATCTAATATTAACATATAACAATTGTTGTTGCAGTATCTCCAATAGTGGCTAGTGCTTAAATAATGATTATAATAAACATAATTAAAATATTATCTCCAGTCCAGTCAAATGACTTATTAGTATCTTAGCTCTAGAACTATAAGTGTAATACATTTCTTTGCAGTTTCCATGGTGACCCTTTGATCCATATATCCCATCAATCTTTTTTTGCACATTTCAAAACAAAAATCATAAAATGCTGTGGCTTTTTTAGCCTGTCAGGCAGCTACAAATCTATTACCACATTAATTCATCCACATTAGTTTCTAATAGAACACTATACTGTTTTCTAATATTCTCCACCATTTAACAACCTGTCATGAATTTCCAGGGTCATAGAACGTGTCATATACCAGGTGATAAACTGATAGTTGATTTTGTTTTGTGTGATTTGGAGCTTGTTAAGTTCCATTTGTGGGTCTTTGGGAATCTGTCTAAAGGTGATATTTTCTCTGACAGGTATGGACACACCACCACAGTCACCACTGGGTCTGAAAGCATGATAGAAGCTAAGCCCAGGCATAGTGGTAGTGCTTTCTGGGCATTTAAACCATGTTTCCTTGATTACACACATATGCAGGCGTTCCTCACGTTTTACTTAGATTCCTCAGATGCCAAAAGAAAGACAAGATCTGATTCTTCATCTTTTGAGTTTTAAATCAGATGTTTCATCTATCTGAATCCATTGAGCATAAAAAGTCTTATTACCTTACTTAATTTCAGACCAGTGCAGCTTAGTATTTCTTCTTGAATAAAGGCCTCACAGTCCTTACTTCCTTCCTTTCAGTGACCCAATAATGCAAATACTGCTCTGATGTGCCATATCGTCAAGGTCCTTTTGCCCCTGCTTTAATTCCTGGATAGGTTCTCATTTATTTTTTAAATCCTGCTTCTGTTTCTGGAGTAAATCAATTGCATCTGCGTGTTCATACCTTCCACTTTCTCATCCTGTCTCACTTTGACTTGTGCCATATAAGTTGCAAGTTGCTCATTTGCTTTCAGAGTTTCACTGTCAGTTTGACCCAAGCCATGTCAGTCTAAGTTTGAGTCTGTTGATCCCTCTTCATCATAGTATCTTCATCTCCAGCAACTCACTTTCCAGCTTCTTTTTCATCTTCTTCTAAAGTAATTTTAGGCATGGAATTCAGTCCCAACATCCTTCTGTTTGGCTAGTAAGCAGTTACTTTCAGGTTAACAACATTCACAACATGAAAATATCTGTTTTCTGAAGAGAATGTGTCTATTTAGTTGGGCAGCACCCCTGGAAATCTCAAAAACCTCCATATTCTGAATATTTGAGCAGGTACATGGTGTGTACTTCTACAGATGACATAATAGGAACAGTATCTGGAATGGTCTGTCAGACAGACTATCAGAATGTTCTGGATTCAGTGCTGCTTCTGGAAATGTCTCAGGTGCCTTCTTAGATAGCTCTCTGGATTCTTCTATTTCAAACAAGTGTCTGTTTTCTTCTAAGCAACATACTTTTCTCACTTCAAACAGCACTTCTTCACCTATTTACGGCTAGTCCTTTTGGCAGTTTTCTGTGTAGAATGTTCATGCACTCCATCTGTCCCCTCTTTTAAAGAAGATAGTTGTTTTGCTCTTTTGACATAGCAGAACTCCTGTTTAGACTAATTTGTTTTTAGTCACTCAAGTACTGAATTCTTGTTTTCAGTCTGTAGTAAAGAGGTAGAAGAAAGCAGTTTACTGGTCTTTGACCTATCAGTATGTGATCAGGTGACAGATGACATACAGAGGTGTATTTCAGAAAAGCTAGGTGTTCATCAAGGTAACATTCATGAGGTTTTCACAGTCTGAACTATTGTTTCAACTTGACCACTGGATGTTGGATAGTTTAGATTACAGGGCACGTGATGAATTTACCATTATGCTGCAAATCAGTTGAATTCATCACTTACAAACTGCAGACCATTAACTAAGACTACTTTATTAAATATTCCTTGTCTCAAAAATGCAGTTTTAAGTGTGTTAATAGCATCAGCATTTATATTTTTGTGTCCTGTAAGTTTGAATAGTGCTTGGCACATACAGTCTCCGAAATGAAACAAATCTTTTCCAGCTTTGCTGCCTCATTTTCCTGGTATTGCGTAAGAAACCATTTATTTTCTTATAATATGCATTGCACATAGAACAGCCTTTAATTTCTTGCTCAATTTGTTTTGACATGCCAGACCAATATAATACATTAGACAAAGGAACAACATTAGTATTCTAAAAAGCGCATGCTTATTGGACATAGCAGTCAGCCTTCCAGGAAAGGAGCCATTCTCACATACTTGAAACTTGGCAAATAGTTTAAAAGAAGTGGCTACTGCTTCCTTTGTCTTGATGCAGAGAAAACGTAAATTGAACTAATGTCACCTTTAAATCCAAATTCCCTCTGCCCCTACACACACTAGTCACTAATTTTATAAACCTATAAATGCATACAGAAAATAGAAAAATGAGGATTCCACTTATAATTGAAAGGTAGATTACAAGTGTCCTAGTGTAAACATCTGGGGACTTTCTTACTCTCTGTATATGCATATCCCTTCAAAGTGGCAGAAAGTGCAGTTAAACAGATGTACTATGTAAAGAGTTATGGTTCCATGGGTGTCTTCTGTGCCGATCCCTGATGGAAGCTGGGGACATGACATAATGAGGTATGGCCGAAAGGGGGAAAGGTTGATGACAAGGCTAAGCAGTTGTGTAGCTGTGCATGTCCCCATTGTACGCTCACCCCTCAGATGTACCTCATGGAACCAAAGGGAGGGGAGAAGCAACAAGGATAGGTCAAAAATAGCATCATCCGGCAGATGTGAGTGGCCAGACCCCCCAGGATGCTCTTGAGTTCTGCACTGACCCCAGCCTTATCGGAGGTAGTCCTTCTGGTTAAGGAACTGGCTTGCCAGACCTAGTGATGGATGTGGGTTACTGGGTAAGAAGCCATAGGATGATACAGGATGGAGAAAAAAACGTGTTGTGTCACTTGAACAGAATTATGCAGAATATATTGCCAAACTGACTTGAGCAGATTCAGGTCAGATAGAAGAAATGAAAGAAGGCTACTGAGCTGAACAAGACCCCCTGTGTCACATTCATTAATGCCAAGAATCTCCCAACAGCTGTTCATTCCCTGGTGAAAGTTGGGCAGTAGGGAGTAGAGCAGCCTACCATCCTACCTTCTTCCCCCTTGGAGCACAGTCTCCTCCTTTGACAGCTACTCCAAGCCTGCAGATGCAGTCTGCCAAAGGGAAGCATGTCATTTCTCCTTGACTACTCAATGCAGATGTATGACTGGTAGCACATTCTGAACCGACTAGGAACTCAACTGAGTGAACGCCTAGGGTTCTCATCAGGTGTCACTCATGTAGCAAACATAAGCCACCACCCACCCCAATGATGGGTGAGCTGGCAGCAGCCACTCACTCACTCACGTCCTGTCTAGTCAGCCCTGCAGGCAGCCATGCCACTAATCAAACTCTGGTTACTTGCACTGTAGTCAGGCCTTTATCCCTTAGCTATGGGACCATCATCTGTGCCCCAATCCGAGTATTTTTTTATAAAACACCCTGTTTCTCCTGCAGTATCCTTGACAATTGCAGCTGTCAAAGTGCTGAGCTTGTTGACACATATTTCTGTGCATGCCTCTGCCTCCTGCCCACACGTCCTGTTTGTTGTCACTCACCCTTGAACCTTGTGCCTCATGCTGGAACAACCAATGTCTCCTAGGTGTCAGTCATGCAACAGACTGGCAGCTTGTTGTGGCCAAAACTGGACCAAGGACAGACCCTATTGCACCTCCCATAACCAAGCCCATATCCTCCCCTCTCCCTGCCTACTTTTTGCCTATTTCATGACATCATAGTCATGTCAGGGGGAGGAGGAACATCCTCTTTTCCTGGTTTTCAATGCTCTTTTTACAAAAAAGCATAGTAAATCTGCAGTTTAACAAATTCTGATAGCCTGTTTGTTTTGTGAAATAGGATACCAGAGATTGTACAGTGTTTTCCTTATTAACACGCAATTGGTTTGATTTCTGGATAGTATGGAAAAAAAAACATAGGTGGCAACCCTACTTACTGGGCTTCTTTCCTACCTCCCAGAATGGGGGAACTGTTGATTTAAAGGGGTATTTCAGAGCTACATGGTTAAGACCCCTCCCTATACATGGCACAAGCAGAAACCTGTAATTCAAACTGGAAAAGGATGATGATGAAACAGGTGGGAAGCTCAGTAAACAAGGAGAGACTGGGATTCTGGATGCAGATCCTTAAGGAAAATAACAATAACCATGTAGAATATTATATTCTTAAAGTAGCAGAAAGTATTCTAAGAACTAAGCCAGCATGGGAATCGAGAAAGGAGATTCTGCCTATAGGAGTGACTGCAATTAGATGTACAGACAGTAGCCAAGAAGGGGCTGGAATTTATTGGGGAAAACTGGCAAAGGAACCAAGGTACGGGGAACAAATAGCTAGAGAGGGAAAGGTAAAAGAATGGGAAGCTGCCACAAATTTATTTGGACTGCTGGTTAGAGACAGCCTTCCCTGTCAAGGATTGATATCCGAGTATAGGCAAAGCAAAATAAATAGGGAGGTCCTAAACGAAAGACCAGAGCACTGGTAGAGTTTTTGGTAGAATTTAGAACAGAAGCTGCTATTAAAAAGAAATAGTAGAGCATACAAAATATTGCATGATAACTATAAGAATCAGTCAGAGGAGGTTAGAAAGGATTGGGAAGGGAGGTTGAATAAGCAATTCCCAAAGAAATAATGGAGGATATATGTATGTCTCCCAGATTTAGGATCTTTGCTTGGAAGTGTTTGCATAGGTATTTTATACCCCACGTAGACTCCAGAAAGAATTTTTCCTCAGGCACACAGCAGATGTTGGAGGTATGATGGGAAGAAAGAGGTAACTGGTAACATACTATCTAGAAAGACAAACGCTATAGAACCCACCACGTTGCAATAATTCAGTTGAGAAGCTTGGCACAAATCCACAAGGGAGTTTTATTAGACAATAAAAACAAGATGATAAGCGCTTTCGCATACTGTTACCGTACGCTTCTTCAGATCATAACATTCTTAATATTCTTTAGATAACATACTATGTGAGAGTGTTCAATCTCGCCATTTGTTCTTACACACGGGTTCGGAGCCGATCCTCGGCTCTGAGTCGGCCACATAGCAAAGCTCTGCATCTTAGAGAAGCTCGAGCCCAGGCTATATCCGACAATCCTCTCTGCCAATACCCAGATCTAGTTTGCCGCCGCAACAGATCACATCGACGAGAGCTCGGACCAGAGAGATTTACAGATAAGATTCTTATTTTTCTTGTTTAAAAAGTTCTTAAAGTTAGTTTTTGATATAGTGCTAGTGTGTGTGTGTGTGTGTGTGTGTGTTCTTATAGTTAATCCTGTAATATTCTTATAGGTTCCCTTTTGTGGCCTACCTCCTTTTTCCCACCTTATAGTAATACTTATATATATATATATATATATATATATATATATATATATATATATATATATATATATATATATATATATATATATATAAATATTTACTTAGTAGTTATTAGTTATTCTAGCTAGTGTCTTAAAATTTTTCCTAGTAGAGTGTCTTACTTCTACCGGTTATGTCAGAGAAAGCCAAATCCGGCTTTAAAAGATGTCAGTGTGGACAGAAAATGTCCATCACTGACGACCACACTTCCTGCGTTTACTGTCTTGGCCCTCTCCACCTACAAGAGGATTGCTCCATATGCCATTCCTTTAGCGGGAGGGTCATGACAGATAGACGCAGGAAACCTATAGATAGAGGACTACTGAAGCCTGCCTTCCAGGAGGCTTTGGATAAATCGGACCAGGCTTCTAAGTCCTCGAAGATGTCGGAGCCCATGTCATCGGCTCCGAGTTCATCTTCGAAAGTTAGTTCGCCGGTTCCACAGACTTCGGGGCCAAGCATCGAACGTTTGTCTTTCACTGAGCCCCAGGTCTTGGAACCGGTGTCGGAGCTACCGCCACCGTCCATTCTTCGGTCGGTGCCATCTTTCGCCCCTTCGACCCGATCTTCCAGACCGTTATCCGATACAGATGTGGATTGTGTCGTGCAGAAACTCATGGAGAACACGGCCCTTTCCAAGTTGATTGCAGTTTCCTCCCAATTGGTGTTGAAACTAGAAGGCCTCCCTATATCTCCAACAGGTCCTCCTTCGAGACCCATTCAGTCTTCGGAGCCGGGAGAAGATGAGCCAATGATAGTGGAGCCCTCGGTGCCAAAACCGTCCATTGCACGATCGACACCATTGACTTCGACTCCTTCGGAACCTGTAGGTGAGTCGCGGAGCCGACGATCTCTCCTCGGTTCCAGGACCGAGAGTCGTACCGACCTTTCGGTGCCGACTCTCCCTCTCGGGGCCTCGGCGCAGATTGGCTCAGCTCCGTCCTCGGGGTCGGGGCCCACGGCCCCCGTGTCTGGGATGCTACCATGTTCTTCGGAACCGGAGGAGTCCTCGGCCCGGGGTTCAGGGGGTTTTGACCTTATGAGGAAGGTTTTGTCTGCACAGACAACCACTTCATCGGAGGCATCTTCTCCCTCCCCTAAGGGGCTGCTTTCTGTTTCTGCCCCCACGACCCATCCAAAGTGTAGAGCACCATTGCCTCAGCCACCCCTAGAGGGTGCCCCCTGTTCCTCGGAGGCCTCACCGGAAGCCCCCTCCGATGAGGTTCCGAGGAAAAGACTGTGCAAGAGGAGGCACTTAGATTCCCCGCAAGAATCTCTAACTTCTGATACTGACTTGGATGAGGCAGAGGGGTCCCCAAAATCCCCCTCTGAGGATGTCTCATTTGCGGACATCTTGGCGATCTTAAAACAGAGGGGTAAAAAACAAAAAAGTGAACCAGAAACAGAGTCTCCAACAGTCCTTCCAAATAATGCGAATAATGCAAAATGTTACAGTCAATGACTGGGTCAAAAACACCAAGTGAACAAGTTGTACCAAATCCAACAGACGAAATTTATTAAAGCGCTTTTCATTTGCTCTATGAGCAAACTTCTTCAGAATAAGTTACACTCCATCACAATACAATATTTAAATACTAAATTGTCACCAATTAAGCATGATTAAGGACAAATAATTAAAATCAATTAACATTTAAAAATGCTTAAAGGTATAGTTGGATATATTCCAGTAATAGAGAAAATGTATTATGTGCCTTACATAAGTAAGATAGACTATGCATCCCTGATAATTTCCAAATATGCATGTGACAAATAAATTAATTATTAAAGAAAAAACTAATTTAAATATACCTTACATATTAAGTTCCAAACTTAATGGGAACCAAAAAAACCATACCTATCACTGCATAAGTGAAGTCAAACCCAAATCTCATAAGAGTGCCAAGTCTATAGGGCAAATTCACATAAAAATCCCTTAATTACCGTGTACATATACAAACACTATTGTTATTCCTAACAAAAACTACAAAATAAATTTGAAAAATATATAAAAAATAAAAAATAATAAATAAAAAAAATTAAAAATATATGTAAATTATCCATGAATGAAAACATAAACCAAATTTATATTAGTAACAGTTAACAACAAAGTTCTATCTTTTAAGACTAGAAATACTTAATAAACATGAAATAGTACATGCTTCATTTAGAAAACAGAGGGGTGATTGGCAGTCCCTGGCCCTCACTGAGGACGAGTCGGTGCTGCTGAAGGCTTTTGGTGCTCAACCTTCTACCTCCTGGGTTACTCCGCCCTTCGATGAGTTAATGGATTTAATTGCTCGAAGGGCATGGGAGACACCGGACACAGTGGAACCGGTCCCTCTCAAACCGAGCAAATTTATCACTGCCCCCCCCCCCCCCCCCAGGACAAGGGTTATCTCACCAAGGGAGTTCCAGTCAACGCTATGGTGGTGGCGGCGGCAGCCACTAAAAAGGAGATGTCTGAGTCTTCCTCTTCTGTTCATCCTCCTAATAAAGATTCTAGGACTATGGATAGATATGGGAAGCGCGTTTTTAGTTCAGCGACTTTTTCCATGCGTTCGCTAAACTATTTGACACATTTTACACGTCTGCAGAGGGATCTCATCAAGGAGCTGGGAGATACCCTCCAGGGTAACACGGATGCTGCTGTTTCAGATAAGGTAACAGCACAGCTTAACACCCTTACCTCCATAGTGAACTCATCCATGAGGCTCATCTCGTATGTGGCTGAAGGATCGAGTAGAGCTGCAGCTTCAGCGATTGCTGTACGAAGACAATCCTGGATGCGGCTGTGCTCATTTGCGGAAGCCTTCAAGTCTTCCTTCGCCAACGCCCCCTTTGATGGTGCCACTCTCTTTGGGCCCAAAGTGAAGGAGACACTAACTCGGTGTGAGCAAGAAGGAAAGACTCTGAGAGTCCGATGTTCTTCGTCTCACATTGCTGCAGTCATAACCTGTGGGTAGTCCGCTGTCCTCGATTGGTCCGAATACCAAAGAGCTGGGCTGGCGTCGGTCATTGTCGCCTAGAGCTGACGTCAGTACGTAGTAGTACTTAAGCGCATGACCGACGCCATATCCTCAGTCTTTCTTGCCGCGTGGTCCGAAGCAGAAGCAGCGTTTGCAAGTGCCATTCGGCGTTCTGAAATTTTAATTTATCGAGTTTCAGACCGAAGACCAAGTTGGGCTAAGTACCCCGTTGGGGAAATCTTTGTCTTTTCTTGCCGCAGTTTTCCGGATGTCAGAAAAAGTTAATAATTGCATTTCTTGTGGGAAACAGATACCTCATAGAAATTATCATTCTTTCTGTATTCCTTGCTTGGGGCCTGAGCATGACGTGGTCGGGTGTCGCTTTTGTGCTAGATTTAATAAGCGCACCATTAAAAGGAGATTAGACTGTGCCAGGCTTGTTTTTGGTAAAAGGTGTAACTATAACATGCCGTCAGATCCTCCGACGCCCGCTACCGCTAAAAAGCGTAAAGATAAATCTTTGAAGTCTAAACCGGATGAGTCGTCCGTTGCGGACGCCGGTTCTGCGGAGCCTCCGGTTGAATCTGTGGATCCTGCCGAGGGTTCGGCTGAATCCCAGGGGGAACCTTTACTTTTGCAGGAGTTGGCCTCTCAGGAGTTAGGCCCGGCTGAAGGTGCTTCTCAGGTGTCTGTAGTTCCATCTTTACAGAAGGTTATTAGGCCTTCTACTTCAGTGGCTAAAGGCCATGCTAAGGCCAAACCTTGTCTTGTTGGCCCTGGTCATGGTTCTACCTCTCCAGCCCCTGTTCCCAAAAAACATATGTTGAAAATGGCGGAGGACTTGATTACTTTGATCAGGGGTTCTATGCCCCCCCAAGAGAAAAGGCCTAGGGTGGAGGCAGATTTAGAGGGAATGGATCATTCCTCTGACTACTCTGATTCCTCAGCTGAGGAAATTCAGGAATTCCCTTCTTACTCAAATTCGGATGCAGAGGATTCCTGTCCTTCTGCTTCTCCTCCAGAGGATTTTTCTTTTTCTGAGACTTTACATTCCATGAGGGAACATTTTAAGTGGGAAGGTCAGGATTTTTCAGATTCTCGGAAGAGGCTTAGGGAATTTTTGTTTCTGCCACAACATAGGCCCTTGGCTATTCCTCCTGTCTTAGATGTTGTTCAGGATGTTTTTTCTGAATCTTCCCTTAATCCTGATTCTTTGCCTCCTGCCCCTGTTAAGCCAGACAGATATTATAGAGTTCCAGAAGCACATAAGTATTTGTACAAGAGTCCTAGAGCTGATCCGGAAACTATTATTCAAGGTCCGAAGGGTATTAGGGCTTCTGTGGTTAAGAATCCAGTTCCTTTGGATAAAGATTCTAGAGCTTTAGATAGGTGGGGGAAAAAAGTGTACACCTCCTCTACATTAGCTATGAGGGCGTTGAATTGCTAATTTCATATGCTGAAGTATCAGAACTTTTTGTTGGGTCAATTGAAATCTAAGGTGGATGCTTTATCTGAGGGTGTAGAGGAGCTCCATGAGTTGGTTCATGCATCAGATCAAGTTGGCAAGCATTCTTTGCAGTGTGGTTTCGATGCTCTTCAGGCTACATCCAGGGTGGCTGCTACAGGTTCAGTTATTCGTAGACATGCCTGGCTTAAGGATCAAAATTTGTCAGAGCATGTTAAGGCTCGGATTTTGGATGCTCCTCTTCAATCGGAAGTACTTTTTGGTCCTCCTGTGGAATCAGTTTTGAAAAAGATGGAAGATAAGGCTAAGTCTATGCAGGCGGTCAAAGATTTTATGCAGGTGCAGCCCCCTAAGTTTAGTAGGAATTGGCCTGCTAGAGGATGGTCTTATCCTTCTTGGATTATCAGTCTAAGGGCAGGTCTAGGCGTGGTAGAGGCAGAGCTCACGCTCAGGGTTCTTTCAGACCTAGGACTTGGAGTTCTCCTGCACAGTCTTCTGGTGAGGGCAGGGGTCAGCCCTTTCGTAAACAGACCCAATGACCTGTATCTTCTGCTGCCAGACCCTTCTTTACTGGCAGCTCCTCTAGGAGGAAAGTTGGGACTTTTCAAACAAAACTGGCATTTGGTCACCCAGGACAAATGGGTGTTGGATATAATAAATCACGGGTACAAGTTTTATTTTCACACTTTTCCTCCTTTCAAAGGCATGCCGGATGTGCCTCCTCAGCAAAGGATGGAAGCTCAGGAGCAAATTTCTTTACTTTTGCAGATGGGGGCAATTCAGGTGGTCCCTCCGTCAGAAGTAGGCCTATGTTTTTATTCCCGTCTATTCCTAGTGCCAAAGAAAGGAAACACTTGGAGGCCAATTCTGGATTTGTCCATTCTCAATACCTACCTAGACATTCCAAAGTTCAAGATGTTAACATTACAACAACTTCTGCCTATGCTAGGCAAAGATCACTGGATGGTAACCCTGGATCTCAAAGAGGCCTATCTTCACATCCCTATCAGACCCAGCTGCAGGAGATTCCTGAGATTCCGGGATGGTACTTCTCATTATCAGTTCTCTGCATTGCCCTTTGGTTTATCTACTGCGCCCAGAGTATTCACAAAAGTTCTGGCTCCTGTAATTGCCTTCCTCAGACAGAGAGGAATACAAATTTATCCTTATCTGGACGATTGCCTGATTCTTGCTCAAAACAAGGACAAGTTACTACAACATCTCCAGTATGTAATGGCAGTTTTAAGGTGCCTAGGGTATTCTGTGAACGAAATAAAGTCCAGTCTAGTGCCCTCTCAGGACATGTGCTTTCAGGGTGTGAGACTGAATATAGCTTCTCAGATGGCATTTCTGACCCCGGACAAACAAAGAACTCTTCATCTATACTTCCAGCAGTTATCAGTAATGTCCAGGCTGACTGCAAGGACAGTCCTTCAAGCCTTGGGGTTCATGGCATCTTGCATTCTAGTACTTCCCAATGCCAAACTGCATATGAGGAAGCTACAATGGTATCTCAAAAGTGTGTGGACTCAACACTGCCACGGTTTGGACACTGTCATTCAGATTATACCTTGCATCCAGAAGGAATTCTTGTGGTGGGCTCAGGAATGTCACCTAAACAAGGGACTCTCTGTGATCCGACCAGAGGCGAGTCAGATCCTAACGACGGATGCCTCGGACTTGGCTTGGGGAGCACACTTCAATGGAAACTGGATACAAGACACGTGGCCTCCCAAACTACTACATTTGCATATCAACATGAAGGAGATGTTAGCAGTCCAATTTGCCTTGATGGCCTTCAAGGACCTACTTCAGCCGGGACAGGTGTTGATTCAAACAGACAACACAACAGTCATGTGGTACATCAACAAGCAGGGGAACCCATTCCTACCCTCTTTGCAGACAAGCAATGATTTTGTGGGAGACTGCTCTGAGTTTGCACATCAATCTTCAAGCACGGTTTCTGCCAGGAGCACAGAACTCCCTAGCAGATGTATTGAGCAGGCAAATTGTGGATCCCCACGAGTGGAAACTGGACCCTCAGGTATTCAAACAGTTGACCGTGGTTTTGGGAGCTCCAGACATAGATCTGTTCGCTTCTCCACTGAATTTCCAACTGCCAAAATTTTGCACAAAGATGTTCCACCCAAATGCTTGGAAAGTGGATGCTCTATCTTTCAGTTGGAACAACCTTCACGTTTATGCTTTTCCCCCTCTGCCTCTTCTTCCCAAGGTACTCTTGAAAGTCAGGCGGGACAAGCCTTGCATGATTCTAATAGCACCAGATTGGCCACGTCAGCATTGGTATCCTCTGCTGAGGAGTTTAATTCAGGAGCCTCCTTGGCCTTTGCCACAGGTTCCTCATTTGTTATCCCAGTCAAACAATCATTTTCTCAATGTTCGGTGCAGTCCCTGCATCTAACAGCCTGGCGTATTCTGTAATGGAGCGGTGGGGTCTCAGCTTCCTCAACAGGTTTTAGATGTCATTTTGGAAGCCAGGCGGCCTAGTACTAGAAAAGTTTATGCTGATAAATGGAAGAGATTTTTTCTTTGGAGCACAGCAAAGGGCTTTGATGTTTCAGTGCCTAATTTGAGTTTTGCACTACAGTATCTTACTGAATTACTGGACAAGGGTTTGTCATTCTCTTCTGTGAAGGTTCATGCTGCAGCCATTTCTGCTCACTATGATTGTGACCCTCCTTTATTTTCTCACCCTTTGTTCAAACAATTTCTTAGAGGGGCAAAGAATATAAGACCCCCACATAGAGCTCCTACTCCTTCCTGGGATCTCAATTTTGTGTTGGAGAAACTTACTTTACCTCCTTTTGAACCTGCAGCTACATCTGAATTGAAGTTTTTGTCTTGGAAGACTGCTTTTTTGTTGGCCATTACTTCTGCTAGGAGGGTATCTGAATTGCAGGCACTCATGGCAGTTGAACCCTTTCTGATATTCCATAAGGACAGAGTTTCTTTGAACTAACCCTACTTTTATGCCTAAAGTGATTTCTAATGTGGCCTTGAACCAGTCTATTCATTTGCCTACTTTTATGCTGATCCCCAAAATAAGGGGGAAAAGTCTTGCATTCTTTGGATATCCACAGGCAGCTACGTTATTATTTGAGCAGAACTAAAGAGTTCAGACAGACTCAACAGTTATTTGTTTCTTTTGCTTTGGGTTCACAAGGGAAAGCTGTTTCAAAGCAGACTATTTCTAAGTGGATTGGTCAATGTATTGCTTTTTGTTATTCTCATCATGGGAAGAATGTTCCTGCTGGGATCAGGCCTCATTCTACTAGGGCTACTGCCACATCTACTGCTTTTGAGGGGGGTAGCTACTAAGGATATTTTGGAGGCAGCTACTTGGAGTTCAGTACACACTTTTACTAAGCATTACCATCTCCCTCTTTATTCCAAGTCCAGGGCTGGGTTTGCCACTGCAGTTTTACAGGGCATGTTAGCAGCTCCTAATGCTATTTAGTTTGCCAGCCTCCCTTTTCCTTTGCTTTGGGATTCTACCCACAGGTTATGACTGCAGCAATGTGAGACGAAGAACATAGTACAGTTTTGTACCTACCATAAATGTAGATGTTCGAGGATCTACATTGCTGCAGTCCAATTATCCCTCCCTCCTTCCCCTCTATAGTTTGTGGTTGCTGTGTTTTTTTGGGATAATCTTTATTTTCACACTGGTAGTTGTTGAGCGTTTACTATTTTGGCTCTGGCCTTCTTTCATTCTTAGGCCTTCTGACATCTGGGGCAAGAAAGACTGAGGATATGGCGTCGGTCATGCGCTTAAGTACTACTACGTACTGACGTCAGCTCTAGGCGACAATGACCGACGCCAGCCCAGCTCTTTGGTATTCGGGCCGATCGAGGACAGCGGACTACCCACAGGTTATGACTGCAGCAATGTAGATCCTCGAACATCTACATTTGTAGTAGGTACAAAACTGTACTTTTTTCCGCTCCAACTAGACCGTACCCCAAAGGGCAACGAGGTGGAAAAATGTGGTTCCGTAAAACTCAGGGATCTTTCCAGGCCACACAGAGTGATGCCCCCTCCAGAGGCAGAGGGGGCTAGAAATGGAAGACGTCGCCCCGGCGGCAGAGGGGGTCCGCAGAACCAAGGCGACAGGGATCCTGTCCCTGGTAAGCCTTTCCAGCACTCCTGAACGGGGGCCCGACTGTCCTGCTCTGGAGGCAGTCGGGGGTCGCTTGGCTTTATACCCACAGGCCTGGCTAACTCTTACCTCGGACTCTTGGGTAAAAAGCATTGTAACCAGAGGATACAAAATCCCCTTCGTATCAACTCCACCCCAACAAAGAAGGTTTCCAGATGTGCCACCCCATCTGCGAGGCCCAGCAGCAATAGAAATTTCAAAGCTGCTCGAAAAAAGAGTCATCCAACCAGTCCCGGCGGACCAAAGAGGATCCGGAACTTACTCAAGGTTCTTTTTAGTTCCAAAAAAGACAGGAGACTGGAGACCAATTTTGGATCTCCGCAATCTCAACACCTTCGTGAAGAAGGAAAAGTTCCGGATGGTCACGCTTCAATCGATCCTTCCATTTTTACAGAAGGACGACTGGATGTGCTCGATAGATCTCAAGGACGCATACTACCACATCAAAATGGTCAGACCGTCCAGAGATCACCTGCGCTTCCGGCTGGGAGCCAGTCACTTTCAATTTCGAGCCCTGCCCTTTGGGCTCACCTCAGCCCCCAGGGTATTCACCAAATGCATGGCAGTGGTAGCGTCTCACTTGAGACGTCTAGGATTCCTGGTGTTTCCCTATCTGGACGACTGGCTCCTCACTGCCACCACCGAGAGTCGCCTCATACAAGCCAGAGACTACACAGTCAACCTTAGTTCCCACCTAGGGATTTCAATAAACTTCGAAAAATCTGCCTTACTGCCCTCCCAACATATTTCATTCATCGGAGCAGATCTAGATACACGTGTAACACTGGTAAAGCTCCCTCCAATAAGGGCTTCATCCCTCAAGGAACAGGTTCTTCTTCTACTGCAAAGCAGGAAAGCCCCAGCCAAACTAGTGTTGAAGGTTTTGGGACTCATGGCAGCGTCCCTGATTGCAGTTCCTATGGGGAGATTGCACATGAGGCTTCTCCAATGGCTGCTGTTCACGCAGTGGTCGTTCCAGCAGTTACCCCTAGTGCATGAGATTCTGATAACAGATTCTTGCAAACGAGACCTCTCATGGTGGGTGCACAGTCAGGATCACACTATGGGTCGTCCGTTTGTTCTACCCAATCCGACGGCCACGATAACCATGGACACTTCTCTGATAGAGTGGGGGGGACTATTTCAGCGAAGAACAGTCCAAGGGGAATGGTCCAACATGGAGTACAACCTGCACATAAATGTTCTGGAGATGAGGGCGGTGTTCCTGGCATTGCAACACTTTCAAACCCTCCTACCTCTAGGAACAGTAGCAGTTCAGACAGACAACATGTCTGTAGTCTGGTACATAAACAAACAGGGGGGAACCAGATCTTACCCATTATGCAGAGAGGCCATGAGAATTTGGCAATGGGCAGAGTCCATGTGTCGCTTTCTGATAGCAACGCACATCCCGGGGTCATCCAACGTCATTGCGGACAGGTTGAGCAGAGCCATCCTGTCACGAGTGGTCCCTCAATCCACAGGTGGCGGAAAGAATTTTCCACAAATGGGGCCAGCCTTGCTGCGATCTATTTGCTTCCTCGATGAATACCAAATGCAGAAGCTATTTTGCCCTTCTACCCCCACCGGGGGATGTCCCCAGGGACGCACTGATACACGATTGGCCCCCGGGTCTCCTATATGCATTTCCACCTACCCCCTTGATTCCCAAATTTCTTCAGAAAGCCAGGAACCTGGAAAGGACAATTATACTCATAGCCCCATTCTGGCCTCGACAGATATGGTTCCCCTTTCTTCGAGCCCATCAAACAGAGGAACCGTGGATCCTGGACCCAGTACCAGATCTACTGACCCATTCGTCGGGAGTTCCTCACCCGTCTCTTCTATCCCTCAAACTAGCAGCTTGGCTGCTCCACTTCCCTGCCTAGCCAGGTCTGAGCTACTTTCCCCGGCAGTTCAACGCATTCTGGTTGCCTCTCATAAAGCTTCCACTACAAAACTCTACAGGAGTAAATGGAAACGCTTTGTGTACTGGGCATCTAGCCAACACTTGGACCCCCTAGTAGCTCCCTTACATAAAGTTCTAGAATTTCTATCTATCCTCTTTCACAAAGGAGCCTCTACTTCCACACTAAGAGTACAGTTGGTGGCCATATCCAACTACCATGTTGGTGAGGACGTTTCTCACATTATGTCCCACAGGCTTTGTAAGGCTTTTATGAAAGGATCCTTCCATCTTCGACCGCCCGTCAGAGACCCTTTATTCCCATGGAATTTAAATTTATTATTGTCACAACTAATGTTGCCACCCTTTGAACCAGCCTCAGCTTGCCTCCTGAAGTTCTTGTCGTGGAAGACACTTTTTCTCGTAGCTGTTACTTCAGCTCAAAGAGTATCAGAGCTGCAAGCACTGTCAGTCAGGCCACCTTACTTAATTTTCCACCCAGATAGAGTCTCCTTGCGAACAAATCCGTCTTTCCTTCCTAAGGTATGTTCTGTCACGAATATTAACCAGTCCATAGAACTCCCTACTTTTTTTCAAGAACCATACCAGCAAGTTGGAGTATATGCTGCACAAGTTGGATGTCCACAGACAACTAAGATTTTATTTGGATAGGACTAAAGATTACAGGAAAACAGATCAGCTTTTTGTCGCGTTTGCAGACAATAAAAAGGGCATGGCAGTTACAAAACGTACACTATCTATGGCTTACTGATTGTATAGCCTTTGTATATTCTAAGTCGAATCAGGCCTTGCCTGCAAAACCTAAGGGCCATTCTACCAGATCCGTTTCCACTTCTTTGGCTCATTCAGCTCGTCTGCCTTTGGACACGACTTGTGCAGCAGCCACGTGGTCTAAACCACATACTTTCATCGCTCATTATAGGGTTGACAAAGCCTCCAAAGACAGGACATCTTTTGGTTCCACTGTGCTTAGGAACGTTCTTCCATGAGTCACGTGGGGTGACGGAGCTAGGGACGCTACCCGTGTGTAAGAACAAACAGCGAGATTGAACACTCTCACATAAAGAAGTTATGTTCTTACCATAACGTTCCATGTGGAGTGTTCATCTCGCCTTTGTTCTGACATTCCCTCCCTTCCCTCCCTCACGTGTTTGGAAGAACGGGTAGGACTAGAGTCTGGTCGAAATGCCTTAACCCCTTCCGGATATATTGTTTCTTACCTCATGGGGTATATATTCACTACCCTTAGTTAATTTGTTAAGTGAGAGAGTGTCTCTGAGTTCTGTGGCAGTGTGTAGCCTTAGCACCTGAGGTTTTTGGTTGGTCTGGTTTACTTGCAAACTAGATCTGAGTAATGGCAGAGAGGATTGTGGGATATAGCCTGGTCTCGAGCTTCTCTAAGATGCAGAGCTTTGCTATGCGGCCGACTCGGCTCCGAACCCGTGTGCAAGAACAAAGGCGAGATGAACACTCCACATGGAACGTTATGGTAAGAACATAACTTCTTTTTCTGGGAGTGTAATGAGTTGGCAGACTTTAAGTATTCCCTACGGGATGCACTGTCAGAGATGCTGGGTGGCCAGATTGGTGTGACGAGAGAGATGACTTTTCTCAGCTATGATACAGAATCGGAATTGCCTAAACATAGTAAGGCCTTGCTGAGTCTGTTTATGGTGGCTGCCAAAAAAACAATTACTAGAAAATGGAAATCGAAAACTAAACCAACTTTACTACAAGTAGTGAATATAGTAACAGACATAAACCAACCGGAATTGGTATCTTTAGAAAAAGATAGGTGCAAATTACATAGGAAAAATGGGATTTGTAAGAACAATACATGTAGAGGAAAAATGAGGTTTAAAAGAAGACAGGATTTGAATGAGCTATGTAATGTTTGACTGACAGTAACTGGATGGATTATAAGTGATGTATATTGTTTGCCACTATAATTACGTCAATATCGTTTGTGACATATAATGTTTATAACAAAAATTCTGTCAATATGATTTGTTTTCATTTATGTAAATTTGATTGTCTATGTCTTATGTGATAATTTAATAAAGAGGTTTCTTGTTGAAAAAAAAAAAACAAAGAAGAATTGGTGAGCCTTTGGCTGCTTCCTTGTCTGGCTCTGCCTGTGCTCGGGTGACTGATCTATTTGGGGTCATCAAGATAACAGTCAGGACAGTTTTTTTCTGTGTCACAGAGGAAGCGTAAATAAAATGTTTTGAACATTTTACCATCAGTCTACTTAAAGGAAAACTCCTCTCTGAAAATGAAAAAAATGTTTGCAACTTATCTATGCATTGCATGCAGTGCTAATGAATCATAATCATGTTATTTGTCTTTTTATATAGCCGCAGTGGTGCAGTGGTTAACGTTGTTGCCTCACAGCAAGAGGTTCTCCCGTTTGATTTTCGGCTGGAGTCTGCATGTCCTCCCCGCGGTCGAGTGACGTTAAAGACATGCAGGTAGGTGCGAGCGTGAATGGGCGTGCCTTCGTTGATGGTTGGGCGTCGGGCTGGCAACTCAGCACCGTAAAAATCCACTGCCAATCATGAGCGGACCAGAGTTCCGTTGTTGTGACCCCTAACCGGGAAAAGACGAAAGTCTTTTTATATAGTAATCTCCTTTCCTTTATTCATTTATTTATGTATTTCATTTTTGAGAATTAGGTAGGTGGGCTGGTCCAAAGACATCATTCAGCCATGTCCTACGCATGATGTAGGTCCGATAATTAGAAGATCAACTTCAAATATTCACTGTTATACAGTCAGTATTGTTTTGCATAATTAATGTATGCAAAGCACTACTGTTCAGTGCATATAATTATATAGTGTTTTGCATATTTCATTTATACAGTGCACAGTTATTCAGCTATGAAGGATATATGCCATTAAACATGTCTGTTTTCATATTTATCAAGGATTTACCATAAAATTAGATGTTATTTGTGTTTCACTATTGCAGTCATGGCTCGTTAGATTTCCTGCCATGTAAGTCCTTGGCTAGCCCCACTACCAGAGTAAAAATCTCCTTCCTCCTTAGGCTGTTGGATGTCCTATCTGATGTCAATATGCTTGGGTATGTAGGGGCCGCGATCTTAGCTAGGCATCTTAGTCTTTCATCTACTTCGCATTGTCCAATGGCATCTGATGGTCTTCCTGAGGTTAAGCTCCCTAAGCGTAGGAAGGATAAGGAAAAAAGATCCAAACGTAGGGCCTCGGATGACAGTCATTCTCTGTTTGCCAGCCCCCCAGGTTTGTTATCAGTGAGGAAGGTGGAGCGCTTTCACAGCCACCTTTTGCACCTGAGGTGGTGGTGCAGGCCTCTATCGAGACCTGTCTGGAGTCCGACATGCTGTCTGGTCCCTCCACTTCTGCACAGGCCTTGATTCTTAGTTCGTCGGTCAGGTCCAGGGTCACTCAGCAATCCACGGCTTCCAACGAGCGATCTTTTATTGGTGACATCCCTTTGCAGCATCAGCCTGCTTTCGGTCATCCTTACTGAGAGACTGGTGTCAAGATTGTGGATGTACCTAGGCACAAAGCCAGAGCTACCCCTATGCCTAGACCTGCTGGCTGTCATGCACAGGGATGTCAGCAAGACCTGGTGAGGTTAGCTGAAGACCTTATCTTTATAGTCAGAGCTAGGCAACCCCCTTTGGAGTCTTCCCAGGGAAAAAGAAGAGGGATCCTACCCTGAAGTTTTCTCTGAGCTTCCTGATTTTGATGAGGATTCTGACCAGGAGGAATCTGTCTTTGAGGCGGGACCCTTCCTTATTTTGAAGATTCAGATTCTGAAGAGAATCTGACTTCAGCTTTGCCTCATGAAGATATCACCTTTGGGGAAACTCACCATTCCATGAGGGAACATTTCCACTGGGAGGTCCAGGAATACCCACAATCAAAAAAGAGGGTTAGGAAGTTTCTTGACCTTCCAGAACACAAACCTTTGGGCTATTTCTCTTGTGTTGGAGGTTGTAGAGAATGGTTTTATGGATTCTTCCTTGAATCCAGATTCTCTTCCTCCAGCCCCTCGAAAACCAGATAAGTTCTACAGGGTGCTGGACTCGCATAAATACCTCTTCAAGAAGCCTTCTGCTGATCCATAGGTTGTCCAAAGGACGCAAAGGAGCTAGCTGTTCAAAAAATCCTTACCTGCTGACAAAGAAAGCAGAGTGCTTGATAGGTTTGTTAAAAAAGTTTACACTTTTGCTACCCTAACCATGAGGCCCTTAACTGCCAGTTTCATCGGGGCCTTAACTGCCAGTTTCATATGATCAAATACCAACAAACTATTTTAGATCAAATGAAACAAACAGTATCATCCCTGGAGGACAAGAACATTTCCAAATAATTGTTGGACCTTTGCCATTCTAGCTCCCAAGTGGCTAGACACCCTACATTACAGCTATAATGCTATGGATGCCTCCAGCCAAGCTGCAGTCTTTGCTTCTGTTTTATCGCAGCAGCATAAGAGGTAATTGTAGGTAATTATGTCTGTATAAATAACTGTGAAAAGCATGTCACATTAATGTAGGTTTTGAGAGTTAATACTAAGAACTAGTATCACAAGTTTATTAACCGTTATTCACACACACACACACACACACACACACACACACACACACACACACGTGTGTGTGAATGTTAATATTGTAATATTTGTTAGCGTTTATCTTTGTTTATAAACTTATGCTGAATGTAGTAGAACTTTAATTAATTTATGTTTTCTGTCTGCTGCCAGAAAATCAGATGCAGCTATAAGACTGACCAGTTTCTTATACCTCAAAATGACTGTCACAGGGATTATCTTAATGATGTTTTTTTCATTTTCTTTATCCTCTTGCCAGAATGGAGTGTTGAACCCTATAATATGGCACATTCTAGTCATCATAAACAAATTTTCCTCTCAGTTTATTTACAGAAGTGGTGCTGTGAGTTACTGGTTCTTAGTTTATAAAAGTAGTATCAGTACTTTTTTAACTGAATTTCTGTGATTTGTGCTTATTATAAGGAACTAAAAAGCATTTTTGGCCAGTTTACAAGTTCTTCAATGCAGAAGAAGTTACTTACAATATTTTATTAAGTACATGATACTCTGGTTCTTAAAATGATTTCCAAACTCTCCTTCCCGTACAGTCTTGTTAGATGTGAAAGTCTAGCAGCACTGATAATTCATCTATGACTGATGGTTGCCATTTCAAAAAGCTAGCATGGCACATTACAGCTGCATGTACATTTTCCTACCGTGCTTACTTATTCATCCGTTTCCTATTTCTTCTACCTGCTAATCATCTAGCGGTGTCAAGGCAGTACCCATTTATTCCAGTTCATTAGGGTGAGAGACATCATGGCACAGCAGTCATCTAAGCAGCCCTCTCTTAGAGCTGACATGCAGACTTCCTGATGCAAGGGCCTGCCTATGCTTTCCCCTGTGAGTATGCATCTTCCTGCACATGCTTTATAAATCCTACCATGTGGAAGCAAATTGACAGAGCCAGGTGCATGCCCCCACTGCATACCCATGCACCTTTGTCTCTGTTAGGTGCTAGTACTGAAGGGTGCTGGACACTTTGCTTTTAGAATGAGGCAAAGGTAATAATATAAAGTTGAAGAGAATGGTAGGAGGATTTACAGGGGGTGGATTATAATGAGCTGGAAGAGCGGATCATAAGTGAGTTAGGGCACTGATGTATAACCAAAGAACTAAAACTGTGGGAGATGATCAGGGGATGTATTATTCTGGGTAAGAGATACAATTACGAGGAAGAGGAAAAATGTAAAAAAAAAAATAGAAGAAGAATTGTACTGCTACAGAGAAAAATGAGATTAGTAGTTTAAGGCAAAAGGGAGAAATACAGGAAGTGGAAGAAAGGAGGTGGAGGACACTCAGTACAAAGAAGAAAGCAAAAACGCAGCAAAGGGGTGAGCTGAAAGAGAGTTATACAAGGGTCAAAAGGGGAGGCAAAGGCATCTTTGGATGTAGATCAGGAGGAAGGCAATGAAGGATAGGTGTGGTCATGCTGAACAAAGGTCAGAGAGAAACTATAGATGACTGGGGGAAAAAGCAGAGATACAGAAACAATGCTCAATTTTAGCTTTTACAATAGAAAAACAAGCAGTGCATGCCATGTTGGTAGCAAGATAAGACAGTGAAAAATAAGGAAGGCTGCTTTGCTTCTACCAAGTTAGGATTGAGTGGGGAGAGCAGCAGATGGACAAAAGGATAAAGAGGAAGGAGGTTGAGAGGGAACCAGGTTACTTAGTGGAGGATAAAGCAGATGGACCAGATGGGTGGCTTCCCAGAGTTCTGTAAAATCTAAACAATAGGCTGGTAGATTTTCCTGGTTGAAGTTTCAGTATATCATTGGCCTCAGCAGAAGTGCCTAAGGACTGGAAGACAGCAAGTTTTGTATTTGCATACAGAAAATAAAGCAGTAACATTAACAGCAATGGCATTAAAAAGTTGGTTGGTTCCCTAGAGGAAAGCAATCTCCTGAGCAACACTGGTCATCTGTTTATTGCCAGAAGAGGTGGTCAGTCAAACATGATTCAGGTTTGTCAGTAGGTTACAGGAGAACATGACAGGAGAGTTCCAGTTTAAATGGACAGCTTGGACTTCACCAAGGCCTTTGACTCAGTCCTACACCAGTGGCTTCCAGGAAAGCTGGAGGGATAGTGGGTAGAATCAAAACTGTGAAGTAGGACTGATGCATATTTATTTATTTTTTGTTATAACAAGAAACATATGTATTAAATTATCAGATGTAACATAAGCAAACTTACTTATACAAATGAAAATAAACCACCCTGACTCAGTTCCATTTGCAAACATTATGTATTATAAACCATACTGATACAGTTATAGTTGCAAACATTGTACATCAGTTATAATCTAGCCAGTCATTGTCAAACATTGCATAACTCATTCAAATCCTGCCTTCTTTTACATCATATTCCTCTGCATTTATTGTTCTCACAATATCCATTTTTTCCTATGTAATTTGCTCCTACCCTTTTCTAAATAACCCATTTCATCTGTTACTATATTCACTACGTCTAGTAAAGTTGGTTTAGACTTTGATTTCCAATTTCTAGTCAATGCTTTTTTGCCACCATTATTAGACTCAGCAAGGCCTTACTATCTCTAGGCAATTATGATTCTGTATCATAGCTCAAAAAAATAATTTCCTTGGTTACCCCAATTTGCTCACCCAGTATCTCTGACAAACTTGTCTGCACAGAATCTTTAAAGTCTGCCAACTCATTACACTCCCAGAAAATATGTTCCCACTTACCTCTTTCTTCCCCATCACACCACCACCATTTGCTGTCTACATGAGGAAAAATTCTTTGGAGTCTACTTGGGGTATAAAAATACTTATGTAAACACTTCCAAGCAAAAATCCTAAATCTTCTAGACTTTGTAACATGTTTAGGAGACATACATATATCCCCCCATTGTTTGTGATTTGCTTTTCCAATCTCGCTTCCTAATCCTTTCCAACATCCTCTGATTGATTCTTATAGTTATCTTGCAATATTTTCTATGCCCTACTCTACTAATTATTCCTTTTTTTAACAGCATCTTCTGTTCTAGATTCTAGTAAAAACTCTACCAGTGCTGGTCATTCTTTTAGGACCCCCCCCCCCTATTTCTTTCTCTTTGCCTATACTCTGATATCAGTCTTTGATAGGGAAGGCGATCTCTAACCTGCAGTCCATATAAATTCTTGGCGGCTTCCTATTCTTTTACCTTTCCCTCTCTAGTTATTTGCTCACAATACCTTGCTTCCTTTGCCGTTTTCTCCAATAAATTCCAGCCCCCTCTTGGCTGTTGTCTGTATCCCTAATTGCAGTCATTCCTATCGGCAGGATTTCCTTTCTCCATTCCCATGCTGGCTTAGTTCTTAGAATACTTTCTGCTACTTTATGAATATAATAGTCTGTATGATTATTGTTAGTCTCCTTTAAGGTCTGCATCCCAAATCATGTCTCTCCTTGAGCTTCCACCCGCGTTTCACCATCATCCCTTTCCAATTTGAATTATAATTTTCTGCTTGTGCTATGTACAAGAACCTTAACTGTGTTGCTCTGAAATACCCCTTCAAATCGGGTAATCCCAGTCCACCTTGTTCTATTAGAAGAATCAGCTTATCCCACTTGATTTTTGCCATATTCCCTTCCCAAATAAAATCCTTCAGCTCTTTATTAATTGCTATCCACAACTTCTCCTCTGGTTGATAAAAATATACCTGACTCACGTATAAGACTAAAAGGGCTAAAAACATTTTAACTGCTTATATCTTACCATCAATATTCATATAACAGAGCTTCCATTTTCTCAGTTTTTGTATTACTTTTTTCTCTTCCCAAAAATCCTTAGCTGCCATACTGGAGTCATTTGTAATCCATACTCCTAAATACTTTATTTTATCATCTCCCCATAAATGTGGATATTGCTGAACCAATTTGTGTGCAGGTACACAATCTATCGCTGTTCCTTTTATTTTAGCCTCATTAATGTTGTATCCTGAAAAGATTTAAAACTGTTTCAAAATGTTCCACACCACTGAAATGTCCCTTTCTGGTTTTGTCAGGTATAAACTAATATCTGCAAATAGAGCCAGCTTTTCTTCACTACCATACCAGTCATATCCTTGGATTTCTGAGTCCCTTATTTTCTTTGCCAATGGCTTTATATATTATAGAAATAACAAAGGGGAGAGAGGACAATCCTGCCTGGTTCCTCAGCTAAAGCAGAAATTACCACAGATGACCCCACCCACTTTAATTTTCTCCTCCAATCCCTCATATATCCTCCTAATCAGCCTTATAATTTTATTAGGTAGTGCATATGCTTCCATTGCCTTGCTCATAAAGTCCCAGGTTACTCAATCAAATGCTTTCTCTGCATCAAGATCCACCAACAGCAGTGGTATTTTCTTAGATTCTGCTTCCCTCTGGATCATCAGTGTTCTGTTAATAGTGTGAAATGTTTGCTTCCACTCCACAAAACCACATTGATCTATGTCTCTCAATTTTAGCATCACTTTTTCCATTCTTTTAGGCATTATAAACATAAACACTTTATAATCATGGTTTAGTGTTGAAATGGGCCTGTATGAAGGTGGATCTGATTTACCCTCTTTAACTATTACAGCTATCACCACTTTTTTCCAGGATATTGATATTGCTCATTTTTAAATATTGTTAAACAAAGCCTTCCAGATCTTTATCAGTTTTTTTTCCTCCTAGCTTCCAAACATACACAGGAATGCCATCTATTCCTAGGGACTTTTCTGTGGATTGGTTATACATCACCATTTTTATCTCATCCCTCCCTATCCTAACTGTTAGTAATTGAGCCTCATCTACCTCTAACTGCGGCATATTTAATTCTTCCATAAACATTTCTGTTTGTACCTTTTCTTGATTTCCATATTTCTCTGCTTTATGCAGACTTTCATAGAATTTCTGAAATAGTTCTAATACTTCTATAGGACCTCTTGTTATCTTCCTTGTTACAGGCTCCTTAAGCTTGGTGACAGCCCTTTCTACTTTCTGTTGCCTGAGTCGTTGCGCTAAAAGTTTTTGTGCTCTAGAGTTATTATTAAAAACATTTGTTTAACAGCAGTCTTTTAAAACTTAGGCATGTTATCGAGGTAATCCCTTATTTTTGAATAGCATTTTGCAGTTCCTCCTCTTCTTGTTATGTGGGAATCCCCTTATTTTGCAATACTTGAACATTTGTCAGTTCCTCTAAATAATTCTTGTTACTTCTTAAACATGTCTCCCTTCTTTTTTTTTTTTTTTTATTTCCACTGTATTTTTAAAATTCACTTTAATTTTATCCCACTCCCTAGCTGTATTTCCAGAATAAATTTCTATCTTCTGTAATAGCTCCTGAATAATTTCCACTACCTATTCCTTAAATTCCTTTCTTTTCAACAGATAAGTGGGAAAGCACCAGTGTCTCAATTTTATTTCATTACCCTGTGTTTTTATTTTAGTTATTTGCGCATGAAGTGAAGTAGTCATTGGATGCGTATCAAGACATTCAGTTAAATGCAAATGTTCCTGGGAAATGTAAATTCTGTCTAGACTAGCCCAGTTTTTGTATCTTGAGGAATAATAAGTAAATTCATTCTGAACTCCTAGTATTAAATTCACATCTTCCATGCCAACTATTTTCATAAATTACTTCAAACATCTACCCTCCTTTGTTATATTTTCCCTTCTGAGCCCCGCAGACATATCTTCAGTGTTGCAGATCAAATTCCAATCCCCACCTATAGGTAATATTCCTTGCTTAAAGATGATTGTTTTTTCCCGGAATTTTCTTAAGCTCCATCATAGCAGTTTTCTGTGGAATACAAATACATGCCAGTGTAATTCTCTTCCCTTACCTTAACCTCTTAGTACTGTGCATTTATCATTATTATCCTTTTTATCCTCTTCTGACACTGTTGGAGCTAATTTTGCAATTAGTATAACTACTCTTCTTTTCCTTTACCCCAGGTATTCCACTGTGTAACCATCCTGAAAACCTTTCTTTATCAAATTCACATATTCAGTTCTATCCATGTGTGTCTCCAGTAGCATAGCTATTTGTACTTTACATTTTTTAATATAGTTCAGTACTCTTTCTTTTTTGTATTTATCTTTGAGACCATTGACGTTTAAAGCGATTACAGAAAGCATAATTTTATTGAAAAGCTGTTATTCCCACTTTTTATGTATAACAGATGTCTAGTTCCAGCTTTTGTGTTACATGCATATACTGTTTGGCAGGTTAATGTTTTATACAGTTGTATCTTGTCATCTCTGTTTGAGCTTATGTCACATCTTACAAAACCTTTTGTTTTATTGAAAGCCCTCAAAAAAAAAAAAACGCCAATACCCCCCGAAACCTATTGAGTTAATAATAACACACAAAACTATGTACATCTTCAAATATTGAAGTTTTACTCTTCTAATATTAACAAATGTTCCAAACTGACAGCCGTACACACAGACAAGATATCCTAAAAGAAAGTTTATCCCTGCTAAGACGTATGGTACAGCCTGTGCTTCTACTAAGTGCTGCCTGGATTTGTCTTACCTTTATATCTCTCTAAGCTGGGAAAACACTTGAATACTGTCAGAAAACATTTTCTTGAAGCCATTTCTCCTTATTACATTGCCTCCTAGAGACATGAAAACCAGACACAAAACTGCCAAGCATACATTTGTTTACTAGAAAAAGGCCTTATAATGTTCAATATTTTTTTTCATTTACTTGGCTTCTCTTAAAATATGTTACTAGGTTAAGCTAAGGGCCTTAACCCAGTCACTGCCCTATGAAAGAATGAGAAAAAGCACATTTGTTTTTCTTTTGTCATGCTCTTCTAACTAGATTTTTTATCTTTTGTTTTTTTTTTTTTTTTTTACATTATAGTGACTGCATTCCTGAACACTGAATAGTAAGAAAGAGAGTAGAGAAAAAAAAAGCAGAAAACAGGACCCCCTATTTACATTACTATCTCCATTACTCTTAAAATAACTGAAAACATTGTACTTCATAGCATGCAAAGAAAGTCATGCACTGTTAAAATAGTACCTTTAAGAAAAAAATGTTTTACTTACAGTTAACATTCTCACTCCTTCCCCTCTCCTGAGTATTCTTCCAAACATTAATGACATGAAGTAGGGCATTATGCTTTTAAGTTCCCTACAAGATTATCATAGTCCAAAAAAGTCCAGTATTTCCAGGTTTTCTTGTTCTGTCGGGTATAATTATTGCTTAGTAATCCCTCATTTGTCAATTTCCAAGTTGCTGATTTTACTCCTGTTCCTCTCCATCTCCCAGATCTTGTCCTTACTTCATTTTCAATGTACTCTTGATTCTTCTAGTTGGCTCTTCTGCCTTTTTCCATCTGTCAAGCATTTTCTGTTAAAATATTGGAAAAGATTTCACTGGCACAGTCTGCCTGTGGTCCGTATTACCAGAAGAACCAGAAATGGAATCTCCTTCTGTTTCACAGCTCACTTTTTGTTAGACAAACTTTTGTATTTCATTCTTAGCGTGTACTTCATAAAAAATTATGTTGTTCCTCCAGAGAAAAATATTTTTAAGATAGCTACTTACAGCAGTTTAAATCTCATGCATACTTCTCAACATTCACTGAATAATGGAATAAATTTACTCATTTTCTGTCTGGCTGCCAAATGGGAACTGTAGGGTCAATACATGTAGATAAGGAATGAAGTTTAAAAGGAGACAAGATTTTAATGAGCTATGTAATGGTTGACTAACAATGACCGGATATGTTAAAAGTGACGTTTAATGTTTGCAGCTACAGTTGTAATCACACTGTTTAAAATGTATAATATTTGCAACTGAGACTATGCTTCTATGGTTTGTCATTTCTATAAATGTAATCTGGCCTATGTCTTACATGATTTAATAAAGATGTTTCTTGTTTAAAATAAAAAAAACACTCTGCTGTCTCCCACTTTTAGTACTCTGTCCTTCTGCACAGTTTTGTCAGAATCAACAACTTCTGCTGATAAGATTACATCTTTACTATTAAAGGTCTAAGTTGCTTTCTCATAGCAGGTTTGCAGCATATACATGATGTGTCCTTTCAACCAACAACTCCTATTGTGGAATACCAGTCCAGTTGCTTATTTGTGCTTTTATAAAATTAATACTCTGTTCCTTTCAGCTTCTCTGGTACAGCAGAAAACCTCAGAGTTTTCCCTACATGCCCTGTCTTCTGATTCTATTATTCTTTGAAACATTTCTTCCTGTGCAGTCTCATATTCAGCCAGCCTTTTCTTCATTTCAACCTCTGCAGTTTTATCACCTGATCTGAATACCTATTTAAAGCTTCTTCTGTTTTTTTCCAGCCTTTTATTGTTTGAGTTGATATTCTCAATCGTTTCATTTATTTTAGCCAGATCTGTCTCTAGATTACTGGAAGTCATGTCTGGAGCTTGTATTGCTTTTTGCTGATCAGCTGAAATACTCTTCCCAGTCAGTGTTTCTTCATCACCTTTTGTTGCTAATTTTCCTTCAGGTCCTCTGTATTTCTTTTTCCTTAGCATCCAGGCAGTGCACTTAGTAGCCAGTTACTGAAATTTACTCAGAATTTTAGGTCCACTAGCTTTCTGTCCTAAGCTTCTGTTTTCACACTGGGAGAGCTTTCGTTAAACTGTTACTCACTGTCCATCCTTCTTGGAAGTCCACCACTGCATAACTGAGTTGTTGGACAAAGCAGTATGTTGAGAAGGGCAATGTTTGGAATAAGGAATATAATTACTGAAGTACTTCAGGTATTTGTTTTGTGATTGGTAAGCTTATAGGTTTGTAGGTGAATACTAGGCTAATTGCCCTGAAGGGTCATTTAAATTTAGTCAATATCTGAGGTCAGAATCAAACCCTATACCTTATGCTTTTTAAGGTGAAGACCTTAACCATTGTGCTAGACCTACCTAGTGTGTTTGTTTCAGACATAGTCATTGGGAGGTGTGAACAAAATCAACTTGTTTGCATTTGACACAAATTTAGCTGCAGCATTGTAGTATGCAAGGGAAGAAGTCTAATGAAAGATTTGGAAGTGCTGCCCATGTGTGCGCAAAGGTGGCTTTAGGAGTTTATTACAGACATATGCATATTTATGCACAAGTCACAATACAACAGTCCGGCTTGAAGTATCAGCTGGATGAACTAGAACTGTTGGTAACAGAACAAGAACAGAATCTGAGTATCTTGATATTACCTGATCTGGCCTGGGCAGTATGAGACAAAAGTGACTGTAACAAGCAAAACTCTGTGATGTACCCTGAGAGAGAGAGATTTTTGAAACAAAGAGGGTAAACCGTTGCTCTGCCTGTTCCTGGTGAGGCTGCACCGAGCAGAGTTCTGGAGTTCATACAGGAAGTCAGATGTCACACTGCTGAAAGGAGTTAGAGGAACACCTCCGAAGGAAGGTTGGAGGTTGACATAATAGTTAAGGTAAGTAATTCACAGAGACAAGGCACAAAGTTTGATTCTCACCTTTGAGAAGAAATTAGGTAGGCTTTAAATGGCCCACAATAGCAGTTAGCCCGATAATTACCTATGAACGTATAAAAACAGTGTGCAGGTTAAACAAAATGAGATATCACCATAAACAAAATGAGGTGAAACTGATCTCACTACAGACCACAAAAGACCCCGAAGAGAACATGATGTAGGTGAACAAAATCATGTCAAGACAATGTGAAAGAGTACCCGAACCATTTGCAAAAGTTAAGCTGGGGTTAACAGTTGGCAGTATTTTACAGTAGCAGCCTCCCTCTCCCCATAATATTCTTTCCGCAAAGTTTAAACAGCACAGGGTGAAGCTTTGGGGCCAGTACCTCACATGGGCACATGGTCTGGATTGCTTATATGTGATTCATGATATAGGTTGTCACTCACTTCTGTTGTGTATGCAAAGTCAGTCATGATATAGGTTGTCACTCACTTCTGTTGTGTATGCATAGTCAGTCATGATATAGGTTGTCATTCACTTCTGTTGTGTATGCACAGTCAGTCATGATATAGGTTGTCACTCACTTCTGTTGTGTATGCACAGTCAGTCATGATATAGGTTGTCACTCACTTCTGTTGTGTATGCATAGTCAGTCATGATATAGGTTGTCACTCACTTCTGTTGTGTATGCGCAGTCAGTCATGATATAGGTTGTCACTCACTTCTGTTGTGTATGCGCAGTCAGTCATGATATAGGTTGTCACTCACTTCTGTTGTGTATGCGCAGTCAGTCATGATATAGGTTGTCACTCACTTCTGTTGTGTATGCACAGTCAGTCATGATATAGGTTGTCACTCACTTCTGTTGTGTATGCACAGTCAGTCATGATATAGGTTGTCACTCACTTCTGTTGTGTATGCACAGTCAGTTGTGATTCTCTTGCTTATTTTTCAGAGTCTGTAGAAATCCTTTAAGATCACGTCCAGTCACTAATGTAGCCTTGTTATGATCCTTACCATTCTGTTGACATTGGCTGCTTCTTTCTTGCTTTGAGTCTGGTTGCTGCTGGAATGATTACCTTCTAGGTTCTTTTCCTAGAACTTTGGTTGTACCTTGACCCTTAAAAGTTCATATTTAAGTTTTGGATTTTTCTTTCATAAATGGAGCACTTTACATTTATAATTTTTGAACCACTGTCAGCCTGAGCTGCTAGCCTCCCCCACATTTTAGTTTCATGGCATGTGCTCATAGGTTTATTCTGCTCTGAGTTTTCAGAATTTTGAAAGGTATAATTTACATGACCATGTTTGGGACTGACTGTTAAGGCACATCATTGATTGTCTTCTGTTGTGAGATGGAGTTGGAGAATTTGCTGAAGTGCAAGGAGACTGCATGTTCTAGTTTGCCTCCATCTAACTCTGATGTCACCCAGAAGCAGGGCTGAATCTGATTAGTTTGGCAGTATTGTTATCCAGAATCTCCAGCTAGTTGCTATTATTTTATCTTGCAAGAAACTGATTATCCTTTCCCTTTAGACCTCATACTTAATCTATGAAGGGATCTATCAGCACTCCAATTAGTCATTTATGCATATTGAGGCTAACCTATCCAGCCAGTGAGCGTTCTCCTGCCTTAGTAGTAGGTGCTCCTAATCCACCTTCCTTAATGTATTACGCTGTCCTTTTACTTGTTCATGCATAACCCCACTTTCATATTTGTATCAAGACCCTTTCTTTTATTTATACACTAAAGAGAGTCTGTTTCTTTTCTTAATTCTTTTATTTCTTTTTCAACATTTCTTTTACCTTCAGAGTATTTTAAAAAAGATTTTCTTTGCATCCTTAATCCTATGTATCATTTTTTTCATTCCTACCTTAGGCTTTCTGACTTTGTTGGTTGCCTTCCACTAGACTGTTCTCCTCTTCCATTCCTCAACCTCCAGTGCTCCTTCGATTTCCTTCTTCAAACACATTGGCCTTTTCTTTCTTTTTGTCTTTTGACTTAAGCTGCCAAGCCCTTCTCCCTGCTACTTCCCTAGCACTTTCTTTGTTCTTCCCCATAAATTATTCATCATCATTTTCTTCCACCATTACCCTATGCCTTTCTTCATTATATCACTATCTTATTGATTTATTTATTTTTTGTTTGTTAACTCGGTAGGTGAAGGAGTCCAAGGATCCTTTTCAGCCAATAACCAGGTCTAAAGGCAGAAATAATATTTAAAGTATGCAAAGTAATAAGGGTACATTAAACATTCAGAAGTGGGAAGCAAAAAGCAGAAAGCAGTAAAGGCACGTCAGGTTATGCCCAGAATAACACACAGCTTAAAATATATACTGGGAAAATTCATTTTCCATATGAGCAGTGAATTTATACTGTGGGCTGAAAGATATATACATGGAAAATCCCACCAACCATATATTTACAACAGTTTGTGATATGATGAGGGTGGCATGCTACAGTTGGATTATGTATACATTATTCTTGTGGAATCCAGTCAGCCGAAGTGTTGTAAAGTGCTGGTCACCATGAAATTGAAGTAAGCGTACTTATAAGTGGTAGTATGAGAAGGCATATGTCCCTAAAGTAGAAGCATTTATTTACTCTGAGAAGATGACACTGCAGTGTTTGTTTTTTTTAATGTTTTCAGGTGAGTTTTGTTTTGTAATCTGTTCCATTGTAGTCCCACAGTTCTTTTGTGTGTTTTTTTTTTTTTGCTGCTGTCCTTGTGTTAACATCATAGTCACATTTTACAGTGGAAGCTTGCACCTCTGTTTCTTGTAGCTCAGCTCACCAGTATAACAAATTGTCTGACAGTCTCCATTTCCTTGCACCTTCCTCCACCTGCTCTGTAAGATCCTTCTGCTCATTCATTTCAGCGTTGACATTTTCCCTCAAACTGTTGCTGTTGGTGCTGAGATACTCCACTCCAATCCTGACTAAATAAAGTTGCAGTATTTTTATTTTCTTTTGCTTCTCCAGTTCCGTATGCTTTTCATTAATTTTTTGCATATTTCATTTTGTTTGCATTCAGCAGTTTGTAAAAAGGATCACTGGATAGTACTAAGCTATTTGCCTTTGCAGAGCATTTTAAGCATAGCTAAGTAACCCATTTGTTCCTTAAAATTTGCTTATCCTCCTTGTTTGGTGTTCAGCATAACATTACGTAATCCCACGTCTGTGTTTACAAAGTGCATATGAAGCACCCGTCCACTTCTCCCCTGCATATTCACTGCCTAAAAAATTATGCTTACTTTTTCCCCATGTTCTTCAACATTTCCTCCTTCCTTCTCCTTATTTTCTCATGCATTACATCTGATCCCTTGCAATACATATTTTACTTTTCCTTGTTCAACTTCTCTTGTATTTTCTAATATTTCATTACATTTAGTCTGCCACATCCCAGTCCCTGCTGCTATCATCTTTGCCGTCTCTCTGCACTTCTCCCTTTGTTATAACTACCTACAACTCAACTGTTTTCTTCCCCAAGCTTCTAGCATTACCAAGTGTAACTGTGTTCTTTTCTAGTGTTTGTCTCCCTTGTTTTTAGTAATCTCTATCTTTACATTCACCTCCTTACCATTAGTATTTCCTTGCCCAGCTTACATTTCAAAGATGACACCATTCGGGGTACCTTTCCAATTCCCCCTTTCACAGTAGTGCCCTCTGAAGGCTGAGTTGGGCCTGTCTCCATCGTAGGGAATTGACTGTTTGCAGTCGGAGAGTTACCATGTTTCCTAGATATGCCTTACTGTTTTTGCTTCTCTGATGCTTAACTTGTGGCCTCTTTTTACCTAACCATTGTAGCTGCCCTTTTTGTTCCTTTACCTTCTTCTCCTCTGTTTTTGTCACACCCTGCTATGTAAGGGCCAAGAAAGAAATAGGAGGGGGATCCTAAACGAAAGACCAGCATTGGTAGAGTTTTTAGTAGCATCTAGAACAGAAGCTGCCATTAAAAAAGGAATAATTAGAGTGTATAAAATATTGCAGGATAGCTATAAGAATCAATCAAAGGAGGTTAGAAAGGATTGGGAAGAGAGAATTGATAAGTGATTCACAAAGAAACAGTGGGGGATATATGTATGTCTCCCAAATATGCAATAAAATCTAGAAGATTTAGGATTTTTGCTTGGAAATATTTACATAGACATTTTATACCCCAAGTAGGCTCCAGATAATTGTTCCTCGGGTAGACAGAAAATGTTGGAGGTGTGATGGGGAAGTGGTAATTGTGAGTATAATGAGTTGGCAAACTTTAAAGATTCCCTGTAGGCTACTCTGTCAGAGATAGTGGGTGAACAAATTGGTGTAACTAGGGAAGTGATTTTTCTGAGCCATTATAAAGAATTGGAATTACCTAGACATAGTAAAGCCTTGCTGAGTCTAATTATAGTGGCTGCCAGAAAAGCAATTACTAGAAAGTGGAAATCATTGGCTAAACCAACTGTACTGGAAATAGTGAATATAGTAACAGAGCTAAAACAACTGAAATTGGGACCTTTAAAAAAAGGGTAGGAGCAAATTACATAGGACAAATGGGAATTGTGAGAACAGTACATACAGAGGAGGAATGAGGTTTAAAAGAAGATAAGACATGAAGGAGCTATGTAATGTTTGACAGACAATGACTGGATAGATTGTAAATTATGTATAATGTTGCAGTTAGGATTATGTCAGTATGGTTTGTGATGTAAAATGCTTGCAGCTGGGATTAAGTCAGAATGGTTTGTTTTCATTTATATAAATGTATGATTGCCTATGTCATAAGTGAATAAAGATATTTCTTGTTAAAAAATAAATAACTTTACTACCTGATACTTGTTATTTTGTCTGTCAGTAATTGCCAGCCTTCCTTTCTTTGCCATTGCTTGAACAGGAAGACTCACCTCTTTCAAAGAAAGGTGTGTAACTTTGTGCAGTACTACATTTTGCCGCAGTGAAGGAACAGTGCCTGGCTAGCTTAGGTTTAGTTACTAGCCCTGACTAAGGTGGTTCCAGCATTAAGTGCCGGTGACTGTGAAGTCCTTGTCTCCAATCTGCACTCTTTTGATTTTGTGATCACTATGTCTTTTTCCTTCACTCTTTTTGTGTATTTTGTTTACTTTTAAAGCACATGGATTAAGCTTTAGAGAGTAGAGTTTCTTTATAGTATGAAACAAATTGACTTTTGCCTCCCATGGGAAATGTATCTGTTTATTGTGAACACAGATTCATATGTTGAGCTCAGAAATTATTTTAGTATTGAATTTAAAGGTTTGTCTACATAACAGTGAAGGTTGCATTGAACTTTAGGGAGTATTTAGACAGACTCTTGTTTTTAGGAGTGATAGGTTCTGTCTGTCACTGAATGTGCGTGAGTTACATATAGCACATCAAGAATACATTGAAGCATCTTTAGGGCAGAAGTACACCTGGCTGCTCTCCCACTGAATATTAAAAAGAGCCCCACCTAATAAGACAAACTCTCATGTAAGCCTGATGGACCTTATTTCATCCTCTGGAGGCAATCGGCAACCTCAAGTTATACCTGCTTCTGACTGCATCATTACTGAATATCAAAATCAAGAATATAGGTCTGTTTATGTTGAGTTTTTATGTTTACTGATGAGGGTATCAGAATCGGAGTATGGGTCTGTATATGCTCAGTTATTCCATTTATTGATGAGGTTATCAGAATCGAAGTATAGGTCTGCATTTATTCAGTTAGTCCATTTATTGATGAGGTTATCAGAGTCGGAATATGGGTCTGTATATATTCAGTTATTCCCTTTATTGATGAGGGATTGTTTTTCAATAGACATCTTTATTAAATTGTCACATATGACACAGGCAATCTTACATTTATATAAATGAAAAACAAACAAAGCTGACACCACACACAGACACCATTGAAACAACTGTAGTTGCAAACATTATGCATTACTTATAATCTATCCAGTCATTGTCAGTAAAGCATTATGTGGCTCTTTCAAATCCTGCCTGTTAAAGGTTGTTCCTTCTCTGCATATATTGTTCCCACAATTCCCATTTTTTCTATATAGTTTGCACCGTCTCTTTTCTAAACATGCCAAATTCCAGTTGTTCTGTCTCTGTTACTATATACACTACTTCTAGTAAAGTTGGTCTAGACTTTGATTTCCATTTTCTAGTAATTGTTTTTTTTTTTTGGCAGCCACCATAATTAGACTCAGCAAGGCTTTACTATGTCTAGGCAATTCAGATTCTGTATCATAGCTCAAAAAAGTCATCTCTCCAGTCAATCCAAACAGCTCACCCAGCATCTCCGACAGAGCGGTCCACAGGGAATCTCTAAAGTCCGCCAGCTCACTACACTCCCAGAAAATATGTTCCCAGCCACTTCTTTCTTGTCCGTCACACCACCAACATTCGCTATCCACCTGAGGAAAAATTCTTTGGAGTCTACTTGGGGTATGAAAATACCTATATATCCACTTACGGAAAGATCCTAAATCTTCTAGGCTTTGTTGCATATTTGAGAGATATACATATATCCTCCCATTATCTCTTTGTGAATTGCTTATCCAGTCTCTCTTCCCAATCCTTTGTAAGTTCCTCTGATTGATTCTTATAATTATCATGCAATATTTTATATGCTATACTAATTATTCCTTTTTTAATGGCAGCTTCTGTACTAGATTCTATTAAAAACTCTGCCGATGCTGGTCTTTCATTTAGGATCCCTCTGTTTCTTTCTCTTTCCGTATACTCTGATATCAGTCCTTGATAGGGAAGGCAGTCTCTAACCTGCAGTCCAAATACATTCTTGACCTCTTTCTATTCTGTTACCTTTCACTTTCTATTTATTTGCTCCCAGTACGTCGGTTCCTTTGCCAGTTTTCTCCAATAAATTCCAGCCCCTCTTCCCTGTTATCTGTATCCCTAACCACAGTCATCCCTATTGGCAGAATGTCTTTTGTCCATTCTTGTGCTGGTTTAGTTCTTACAATATGCCCTGCTATTTATGAAGATAATACTCTGTATGATTTTTGTTGTTCTCCTTAAGAGTCTGTATCCAAAGTCCCAGTCTCTCCTTATTTCTTGAGCTTCCCCCGTATCATCATTCCTTTCCACTTTGAATTATAGTTTACTGCTTGTACTGTGTATAATAGCCTTAATTATGTTGCTCTAAAATACCCCTTCAAATTGGGTAATCCTAGTCTGCCTTGTTCTGTTGGAAGAATCAGCTTATCCCACTTGACCCTTGCTGTCTTCCCTTCCCAGATAAAATCCTTTAACTCTTTTTTTTTATTTGCTGTCCAAAGCTTCTCTTCTGGTTGATAAAAATATTCCTGACCTGTGTATAAAACTAAAGGAACTAAATCATTTTAATTGCTTGTATCTTAGTATCCATATCCATGTAACAAAAGCTTCCAGTTTCTCAATTTTTGTATTATCTTCAGTTTAGTCTCTTCCCACATATCCTTAGCTGCCACAACAGAGTCATTTCTAATCCGTACTCCTAAATACTTCATTTTATCATGTCCCCATAAATATGGATATTTGTTGGACCAGTTTATGTGTGGGAACATAATTTACCACAATTGCCTTTGTTTTAGCTACATTAATTTTGTATCCCAAGAAGATTTGAAACGGTCTTAAAATATTCCACAACACACACTCAGGTCACTCCACAACAAGTACAAATATGACTCTGTCATTGTCCGTGTTGGTGTGAATACCTGAGAAGTACCTCCCTGGACTACATGAAAAGAGACATGGAGGAGCTCTCCGATCTTGTAGCCTAGGCAGGTATGACCCTAGCCCTGAGTAGCATCCTGCCATCACCCAGAATGGTACCACAGTACAAGGACAAAATGATTGACTTCAACAATTCGCTAAACTTCTGGTATCATTCTAATGGGATCCAATATCTATCTGCCTGGGATGACATGATCGACAGACCACGATGCTTTCCCAGAGATGGCCTGCACCTGTCGCCCTTGGGATTCCGGATACTGGCTAAGGCTCTTGCTTTTTTTAGGCAAGGCTCAAATGACAAATTCTCCACCATAACAGTTACAAGCAAGCAAAATCTGAGGGTAATGCTACTCAATGCTAGAAGTCTAAACCTCAAAATACACTCACTCGAGGCACGCCTTAAATTGGAGAACATCGACATCTGTGCAGTAACAGAGACCTGGTTCAAAGCTCCAGAGAGTAGCCCTGCATTACCAGGCTGTAATTCATACCACACCTTTCGGCTACCTAACCTGGACTGAAACACTAAAGGCAGAGACGTGTCCATCTTCTTTAAGGATATACACACCTCCAGGCTAGTTGCTCAGCATAATGCATCCGAGATTATCCAAGTGCAACTAACTCTAGACAAGACCACAATCCAAATTGTAGCTTGCTACAGATCCCCACCATGGCCCAGGATTCCCACTCCTCATTTTTTGATACACTGGAAAATCTTAGGGTACAAACTAACACCCTAATAGTGGGTGATTTCAACTATCCCACCATTAACTGGGAAAACTGCTCATGTACCAACACTTTTGCCCAACGTTTTCTGGAGTTCATAAATTCCAATGCCTTGGATCAACTTATCCACACCCACACCAGGGGCAGGAATATCCTAGACCTGATCATTACCAACATGGGCGACCGGTGTTCCACAAGAGAGATGAATTTCTCGGTCAGATCCGACCACAAGCTAATCACCCTAGACATCCACATCCCACCCCCACCCGCCATTAGGGAAATTACTGTAAAAAATTTCACCAAAGCCAACTTCATGCTTCTTAAGACAGAAGTGGCAAACTTCACGACAGCCTGCATCCTACACAAATGCACTCTATAGGCACTTACACGACTGTATGGATCGTGCTATCCCTAACAGAACCAAGATACTGTCCTCCAAAAAAAGGAAGCCAATCTGGTGGTCCCCTGCCATAAATAAACTCTACAACAGGGGAAACTGCTGCAAAAAAAGAGTAAAATCCCATGATTGGAGGAACTCCCTGGTCAGCCCCAGTAAGAAGCTGAGATCCCTCATAAAATCCTCCAAAGCTAATTACGAAAACAAAATTGCCACTGTTTCTAAAGACATCCACAAAGCATTCTATAGCTATGCCAAGAATATTAATTGCAACACTCAGATCTGCTCTGAGTTACAGCACAATGGCACTAAATATACAGAACCAACTGATATTTCCACCATCTGGCAGATAGGTTCAGTGATAACTTTACCCCCCTCTCACCCCCTAAAGGACCAATCTCTATACCGGAAGAATACAAACTTTCTGTAATCATGGCTGCACAGGTAAAAAACACACTCTCCAAAGCCAAGAACACAGCATCCATGGGACCTGACAACATCACAGACTGCGTTCTACATGAACTGCAGAACGTACTGGCACCCCACCTAAGTACCATGTTCAGTCATAGCCTCACCTCAGGCTTTGTGCCCACTGAATTGGCTCACAGCAGTGGTTATTCCACTCCACAAAGGGGGATCCACCACGGACCCCGGGAACTACCACCCCATTAGCCTTACGAGCCTGGTCTGCAAGGCCATGGAACGTATCATCATGGAACTTATAAACAAAGACAATGGTAATCTCCAAACTCTGGACCCCACCCAGTTCGGGTTTGTAAAAGGCAGATCGTGTCTTCTAAACCTGATAGACTTCTTTGAAGCAGTCACCAAAGTTGTAGACGAGGGTAAGGTGGTTCACACAGCCTATCTAGATCTCACCAAGGCTTTCGACACCATCCCCCACTCTGGAATTATAGATAAACTCACTAAACTAGGTATAAATCCCTATGTCACAAGATGGGTTGCTAACTGGCTCACTGACAGAACTCACACTGTGAAAGTAGCAGACTCCAAATCTGACTTCAGACCAGTGACAAGTGGAGTACCACAGGGTTCAGTCGTGGGTCCTCTTCTGTTTGGTATCTACTTCACTGAAGTACAGGCTAATGCCAGAAGGTCTTTCGCTAATGATGTTCGCAGATGACTGCAAACTAGGAGCCATAATCAAAACCCCTGACAATGTGGGCATCCTACAAAAGGGCCTCACTGAGACAGATGCCTGGTGTCAAAGCCATGGCCTCAGGCTCAGTGCTAAAAAGTGCATTGTCATCCCTTTTGGTAAAAACTCTATACCCATGAACTACCACATAGGCGTAGTCTACTTAACACTGAAAGTGTGATGAGACCTTGGGACACAGGTGGACAGTAGTCACTCCTTTGATAATCACATCACCACAGTAGTCAAGAAATATAAATATAGGAAATATAGTCAGTATAAAAACCTTTTCTTCCTCCTCCTTTTACTCTTTATTTATTAACCCTTATCTCACCCATTCCACCACACTTCTTTACTTCCACTCCCACATCTCTTTCATACCTACACACTAAACTCTCCTCTCCCTCCTCCTTCCTTTTACTTCCATTCCACTCTCCACCCCCTTCCCACATACCTCTACATTCCATCTCTCTTTCCACTGATTCTTACATTTTTCTTTTAACCTAATGGATCCAACACAGAAATTAATTTCTACTCATACTCTACTCTTAACTGTAACTGTTGTAGCTCTCACTATACCTTACACACTAACCTCCCTTGAACACTATCCCAACCAACAAACTCTCCCTAATTCCCTAAGACATACTCTACAACATAGTAATATAACCTGTACCTCTACATACCTACTTCCTAAGTATCATAGACCTACCCACTTAACCTACCTCCACATCAAACGGTCCATTTTCACTAACTACAAAATTCTAAAATGTATCCAATTTCCTCAAAAACACCCTCTATTAGCCGGCAATATTCATCCTAATCCCGGTCCCAATACTCATGTACACAATCTCCCAAATAACTCCACACTTAATCACACCATTACAAATAGACCATCTAACTCCCTCCTGATAGCACACCTCAACATCCGTAGCATTAACAACAAAACTACCTACCTTCATGCACTCTTACAAGTTTATTCCTTTGACATTCTCTGCATAACAGAGACATGGCTAAAACCCACTACCCTTGACCAGGTAATTATTCCTCCAGGATTCAATATCCTAAGAAATGACCGTAAAACCAAAAAAGGCGGCGGAGTAGCCATTTTGTACAAAACATGACTCCAAGTTAGCACCTTTGACATGCACCTTCCACCTACTAAAAATGCAGAAATCCTAACTGCCAAGCTAGAAGTTAACAACTCCAAATCCATCTATGTTATTTGTATATATCTTCCTCCAGGAAATAATATAAATACACTTGAAAACATACTCTATCACCTCTCCTCACACCTGCCTCAAGAAACCATTATTCTAGGAGACTTTAATATAGACTGGATAACTTGCTCTTTACACAATCCTACCAATCACATAAATCTACATGGTTTCTCTCAAATAATTACCACTCCTACCAGAATCCATAAACCAAGTAATAAAGCTACCACCTTAGACTGGATCCTTCTCAATAGCCATCTTACTACCTATAAACCAGGAATCCTTCCTGACGATATTAGTGACCACATGATAACCTATGTTATTAGGCAGAAAACACATTGTCCTAATTTCCATAATAATATAACCTGCCGCTCCAAAAAATTCTTCAATCCCCAATCCTTCCAAAATGAACTCAAAGCATGTGATTGGTCTCCTATGCTTAACCTCCAACTAGATGAAGCAGTAACCTTTTTCAATACAAAATTCATACAAATCTTAAACTCCCATGCCCCAATTAGATCCTCCCACCTAAAGACCAAAATTGCCCCCTGGCTAACCAAGGAAACTAGACAAAAGATCCACCTCCGAAATAAAATTTGGAACAAATGGAGAACTTCTAAAAGTCCATCAGATCACCTTTATTTCAAACAATTAAGAAATGCCACCAAGAAAGACATTCTCAGCGATAAAAAAGACTATTACTCTAAACTCCTTCAATCCCAAAAAGCACAACCTCAAAATTTCTGGTCAGGCATTAACAAACTACTTCAACCAGGACACTCTAAAACTCCTTCACCTTCTGGATTCCATAATAACTCCAACCAGATTCCAGATGCTTTCAATAACTATTTTACTGAAGCCATTCTAAACCTTGCAAATTCTATACCACCAAGCACCACATTGCCTCTTAACACCCCTAATCCTACAACTCCTACTTTTCATTTACAACCTGTTCCTACATCCCTCATTTCTAAATTCCTTCAAAAACTCAAACCCTGCACCCCGTCTGCTGATTGCCTTCCAGCAGAATACCTACAAATAGCAGCTAAAGCCATTGCCTACCCCATCTCCATCCTTATAAATAGAACTATCTCTGAAAGCAAAATCCCATCCATATGGAAAGTTTCCCACATTATCCCCTACACAAAGGCAGCTCATCTACTGAGCTATCTAATTTTAGGCCTATAGCCTTACTCTCACCCATTGCTAAAATAATGGAGAAATGCATACATAGACAGCTACTTGACCACCTTATGCACAATAATCTGCTTGCCAATTGCCAACATGGCTTTAGACCATTCCACAGCACTACTACTGCTCTACTATCCTTCACCAACTCTATTAATGAAAATCGCAACAACAACACTTTCTCTTCGGCCCTATTTTTAGACCTCTCTAAGGCCTTCGATATGGTGAATCACAACTTACTCCTGGAAATCCTAAAAGCCCAATCACTTGACTCACAATCACTTCTTTGGTTTAAATCTTATCTTGAAAAGACAGCAGGCTGTCCTTTGGAATAATACCCTTTCTTCTTCCCTCCCAGTGACAATCAGTGTACCTTAAGGCTCTATTTTAGGTCCTCTTCTCTTCTCATTATTTATTAACAATCTACATACCAATATTCCACAAGCCACTTGCATCCAATACGCAGATGACTCAACATTAATTAGTTCTGCCAAATCCATTCACTCTCTCCAACTCCAAACCCAATCAGTTTTAAACACTGTTGAAAAATGGTTCATGCAACACTGCCTCCTTCTGAACCCCAAAAAAACAAAGCTACTACTCTTTGCTCCGACTCCTAAGTCATCTATCCCTAACTTCACAGTAACCTCTAGCAATGGCACTAATATAGTCCCTGATACCTCTACCCGCTTTCTGGGAGTTACAATTGACAACTCCCTTAGCTTCGATGAACACATTAATTCCACAATAAAAACTGTCAACAAAAAATTAGGCACTCTCTGTAGAATCAAGCCCTTCCTTACCCCTCCAGCCAGAATTACTCTTGCACAGACCCACCTTTCCTCTACCCTCTTCTATGCTTCTGCTATTTATACTAATCTATCTAGAAATAACATGAATAAACTTTCCACCTGTTATAACAACATAGCTAGATTTGCTACCTGTTCCCCCTATAGAACTCACCACTGTCATAACCTCAAACAATTGGGATGGCTTGAACTGCATAATAAGCTACTCTATCAGCAACTTGTGATAACCCAAAAAATCCTCCATCACCCCAATAATACACCAATCCTCACTAATCTAATCACCCCCTACAAAAATCTCCCTACACTTCACTCAGCTAGCAAACCTCTAGTTTCTAGTGTCAAACCAAACAACAAAGCAGGGGACTCGCTCTTTTCCAACACAGTAGGTAAAAGCTGGAATCAACTTCCAATTGAACTGTCTTCACTTGCCTCCACACATCTATTCAAAAAGCATCTTAAACAATATCTAAAGAATCATTGGCTTTGTCCCTGCTCCAACCCTGACTGATTATACCCAATATACAAAAATGTCATAACTAATCTTGGTTCCTAATGCTCTTGCAAATATAGTGTATACTTCCCTGATAATAGTGAACTTCAACTCTCATCTGATTAAAAAAAAAAAAAAAAAAGTCTTACTTCTTTTTTATGAGTATCCCTTACGAAAATTGTTACTAAGTTTTTTATTTCATGTCATTTTTTTATTGTATCTAACAATTTTTTTTGTAAACTTGTCTATTGTTATATTGCATACTTGTCTTTGTAACTTGTAGGAGCTTTTCTCCCCAGGCCTCTCCTGAAAATGGACATGTATCCAGTTAGACTAGCCCGGTCAACAAATGTAAAATAAATAAATAAAATAAATCCTTCTACATGGCACACCTCATCACAAAAGGTTTCTCATCCAGGAAAAAAGAGGTAATTGTTCCCCTCTACTCATCACTCATTTGACCCATTATAGAGTACAACGCCCCTTTTGGTATGTACCTCACAAGACATCTACAACAACTGGAAAGGCCGCAGAAATACCTCACAAAGAGGATTACCGGCCTCAAATAGATGCCCTATACAGACCGTCTAAAAAAACTCCAGCTTCACTCCGTCACATATCGCCTCCTCAGAGGCGATCTCTGCCTAACCTACAAAGCTATGGCAAACCCAGAACTGTTGGACATGCTCCACTTAAAGAAATCCCAATCTTTCCGAGCAACACGCCCTAGAGACAACATGCTGTAGGGATAGATTCCTGTCCCAGAGACTTCCCATACTCTGGAACAAACTACCTATCTATATCAAACAAAGCTCCTCATTAGCACTCCAAGAAAAATCTTGGAAGATTGGATGGGAAATAAGAAGTTCACCCCAGGGATCGCTTCTGTAGCTCTATATATCTACAATTAACTGCATTACTTGCTGAATTAAGTACAAACTTGCAGTGTTAAAGATTGTACTGCATTTTATTTTTCTGTCTATTTAATTGTTTCATTGAATATTGTGGTTTGTGTTTCTCTGTAGTTATTTATTTTTCTATTTGTTTCATAGAATACTTTGGTCTCTCTCTCTCTCTCTCTCTGCAGTAAGTGGGGGCTATTGTGTTTCACTTCATTGATATTCAGTGCTAAAATGTTAGCCTAGAGGTTTTCTCTGTATTTATAAGTGTTAGTCACATATCTTTGAATTTATTACTGCTCAATATCTGAGTTGTTTGGCTTCTGCTACATACCTACAATCAACTGCATTACTAGCTGAGTTAAGTACAAACTTGCAGTGTTACAGATTGTACTGCATTTTTTTTCTATTTAATTGTTTCATTGAATGTTGTGGTCTGTGTCTCTCTCTAGTTATTCATTTTTCAATTTAATTGTTTCATAGAATACTGTGGTCTCTTTCTCTCTACAGTAAGTGGGGGCTATTGTGTTTCACTTCATTGATATTGCTAAACTCTTAACCTGGAGGGTTTCTCTGTATTGTGTTAGTCACATATCTTTGAATTTATTACTACTCAATATTTGAGTTGTTTGGCTTCTGCTACATACCTACAATCAACTGTATTACTAACTGAGTTGAGTACAAGTTTCCAGTGTTATACGATTGTATTGCATTTTATTTTTCTGTTTATTTAATTGTTTCATTGAATATTGTGGTCTGTCTCTCTCTGTATTTATTTATTTTTATATTTGTTTCATAGAATACTGTGGTCTCTCTCTCTCTCTCTGCAGTAAGTGGGGGCTATTGTGTTTCACTTCATTGATATTCAGTGCTAAAGTCTTAGCCTAGAGGGTTTCTCTGTATTTATAAGTGTTAGTCACATATATTTGAATTTATTACTGCTCAATATCTGAGTTGTTTGGCTTCTGCTACATACCTACATTCAACTGCATTACTAGCTGAGTTGAATACAGGCTTCCAGTGTTAAATATTGTATTGCATTTTATTTTTGTGTTTATTTAATTGTTTCATTGAATATTGTGGTCTGTCTCTCTGTATTTATTTATTTTTCTGTTTGTTTCATAGAATACTGTGGTCTCTCTCTCTCTCTCTCTCTCTGCAGTAAGTGGGGGCTGTTGTGTTTTTCTTCATTGATATTCAGTGCTAAACTCTTAGCCTAGAGGGTTTCTCTGTATTTATAAGTGTTAGTCACATATCTTTGAATTTATTACTGCTCAATATCTGAGTTGTTTGGCTTCTGCTACATATCTACAATCAACTGCATTACTAGCTGAGTTAAGTACAAACTTGCAGTGTAAACGATTGTACTGCATTTTATTTTTCTGTCTATTTAATTGTTTCATTGAATATTGTGGTCTGTGTCTCTCTGTAGTTATGTATTTTTCTATTTAATTGTTTCATAGAAAACTGTGGACTCTCTCTCTCTCTCTGCAGTAAGTGGGGACTATTGTGTTTCACTTCATTGATATTCAGTGTTGAACTCTTAGCCTAGAAGGTTTCTCTGGATTTGTAAATGTAAAGTCACATATCTTTGAATTTATTACTGCTCAATATCGGAGTTGTTTGGCTTCTGCTACATACATACAATCAACTGCATTAATGGATGAATTAAGTACATACTTGCAGTGTTAAAGATTGTACTGCATTTTATTTTTCTGTCCATTTAATTGTTTCATTGAATATTGTGGTCTGTGTTTCTCTGTAGTTATTTATTTTTCTATTTAATTGTTTCATAAAATCCTGTGGTCTCTCTCTCTCTCTTTCTGCAGTAGATAGGGGCTGTTGTGTTTCACTTCATTGATGTTCAGTGTTAAACTCTTAACCTAGAAGGTTTCTCTGTATTTATAAGTGTTAGTCACAGATCTTTGAATTTATTACTGCTCAATGTCTGAGTTGCTTGGCTTCTGCTACATACCTACAATCAACTGCATTACTAGCTGAGTTAAGTACAAACTTGCAGTGTTAAAGATTTTACTGCATTTTATTTTTTTGTCTATTTAATTGTTTAATTGAATATTGCAGTCTGTGTCTCTCTAGTTATTTTTTTATTTAATTTTTTCATAGAATACTGTGATGTTCTTCATGTTTCACTGTTGCAGTCGTTACATTTGGGTTATCTGCTTGCAGGTTGCCCTCAGTCGGCCTGATTAACAAAGTCTTGGGTCCTGCGTTGGTTGCTCTCCCTTCTTCCATGACTTCAGGTTGTCAGGGGTATAAAACATTCAGCCGACGCCATTACATGAGTCTTTCTTGCCGTGCGGTGCCCGAAGCAGAAGCAGTTCGCAAGTGTCAGTCGGCCGACTCCTGAAATTTTCGTTTACGAGTTTCAGAACCGAAGTCTTCAACTAAAGCTAAGTACCCCGTTGGGGAAACTTTTTCTTGCTCCTTACCGATGTCAGTAAAAGTTAATAATTGCATTACTTGTGGAAAGCAAATACCTCATAAAGATTTTTATTTGTATTGTATTCCTTGCCTAGGCCCTGACCACGACGTACCTTGCTGTCGGGTTTTGTGCTTTATTTAATCAGAGCACTATCCGTCGTCGGTATATTTTCGCCTCTAAATATTTCGGTCCAGAAATGTCGTTGGTTAGCCATCCGACTACTGGGATTCTGAAAAAACTCAAAGATAAAGACAGAGACCAGCCGCCGAGGTCCAAAACTGCCGACGCGTCTCCTAAGCCAGTCGCCAGTTCGCCAGTACTCAGTGAGGCGCTTTCATAGCCCCTGATATCCGCTACTTTTAATTCGCAGGCCTCTACTGAGACCCATTCGGAGTCCGGTATGCCGCGAGATGCTTCATCTATGGAACCCGTTGATGTCTCTACCTTGGATGGGTCCGGAGCTGCTGTGCAGGCACTGGCTTCTGAGGGTGAATTCAGGCCTACGGCCTTGAATATTAAATCGACGCCTCCTTCATTACTTAGGCCTAAATCTCAATCCATGTCTAAAAAACCGATGCCCAGGTCACATGCTCAGGCCTCTATGCCTAAAATGCAAATGATAAGAATGGCTGAAGATCTAATAACTCTAATCGAGGTAGCCAACCCCCCCCCCACACTTCTAAGAGGCCTAGGACTGAGGTTGATTATGACTCTTCTGATGATCTGGATTTGCCCTTACCTACTTACGAGGATTCTGATGCAGAGGACTCTATTCCCTCTGCTTCCCCTCCTGAGGATTTTTCTTTTGGGGAAACCTTACATACTCTAAGGGAGTATTTCCACTGGGAAAGCTAGAATTTTTCTGATTCAAAAAAGAGGCTTAGGGATTTCCTTCTTCTGCCTCAGCATAAGTCTTTAGCTATTCCTCCTGTACTAGACATTGTTGATGATGCTTTCTCGGAATCTAGTTTGGCCCCTGATTCCCTGCCTCCTGCTCTCAGAAAACCTGACAGATACTACAGGGTCCCTGAGTCCCACAGGTTCCTTTTCAAAAATCCTATTGCAGATCCAGAGACTATTTCACAGGGGCCCAAGGGCATTAAGGCTTCTACTGCTAAAAGTCCTACCCCTTCTGATAGAGACTCCAGGGCGCTGGATAGATGGGGTTAGAAAGTTTACACTTCTGCAACCTTGGCCATTAGGGCTTTAAACTGCCAGTTTCATATGTTAAAATATCAGCAACATGTTATTGGACTGCTTAAACAGAAAATGATGTTGATTCCTGACTGTTTGGAAAATAAATAATTACAAGATTTAATGCATTCTGCCAAACAAGTTGGAAAACATACTTTGCAATATGGTTTTGATTCATTAGATGCCTCTTGCAGGGCTGCTGTTAATGGGTCTGTGCTCAGAAGGCATGCTTGGCTTAAGGAGCAATCTTTGCCTGATCATGTTAAGGCTAAATTGATGGATGCTCCTTTAAATCAGGACTGCCTGTTTGGCAACAAGGCTGAGGAAGTTCTTAAAAAAAATGGAAGATAAAGCTAAATCTATGCAAACTGTTAAACATTTTTTACAAGTTAAGCCTCCTAGATTTAGTAGGCACTGGCCCTCTAAGAATTGGTCCTTTCCTGTCCCTTCCAGGTTTTCTCAAGCCAAACCCAGACACAGCAATAAAACCCAGATTTCAGTCCCAGGGGACTCACAGATCTAAGCAATGGGGGGCCTCCACATCCAAGTCTGGGAATAGTAAGACTCCCCCCTATGGTAAACTGTCTCAATGACTTCCTTTTAAAATTTCCAAGCACTTATCAAGCACTTATCAACTGACTGACCCTTTGGGGGGAAAGATTGCTCTGCATGTAAAGAATTGGGAACTCATTACCCAGGACAAATGGGTTTTAAATATAGTGTCCCAGGGATGCATATTTTACTTCCACACGTTGCCAACACCAAGTGGGTGGCCGGACCTACCCCCAAATCAGTAGGAAGAGGCCCAAAAACAAGTACTTTCTCTCTTAAGCATGGGGGCTATTCAGCTGGTACCAGAAGTGCACTGTAGGATAACATTTCTAGATATGTAGTGAGCGAATGGGGTAACAAATTTCCCCCTTTATTAGGTAGAGAACTTAACAAAAAGGGATATACCACAGAACTAACAGATACTTCAAAATTTGGTAGGGCATGTATATTAGAATATTCACCATATGTTGAGTATATCAAAAAAATTGTGAGAAGTAACTGGAATATGTTGGTTGTGGAAGATGAACTTAGAACTGTTGTAGGTATGTCTCCAATTTTTGTATACAAAACTGGACCCAATTTAAAAAAGAAATTAGAACAAGGGCACCCTATTGGTACTCATTGTGGCACTAATAACCATACGAAAAAATGTGGTTCATGTAACCAGTGCCATGTAATATTGGAAGTAGATAATTTGATCCTGGATAATGTTAATAGGACCATCATCAAATTCAAGCAAGGTAATTGTAGTACCAGAAATATTATATATCTGGCCAAATGCATGTCATGTTCTAGTTTTTACATAGGGAAAACGGAACGCCAATTCAAAAGGCGGATATAAGATCATCTTTACTGTATAAAGACCAAGAACATGAATAATGCATCAAGTAGACATATATTTGATAATGGAGAAAAACATTTTTTCAAATTTGGTATTATAGACCAGTTGAAAATAAATTCAAAAGAGGGGAATTTTAAAGCATTACTGAATAGAAAGGAGGTAATATGGCAAATTTTTACTGACGCAGGAAGAAAACCAGGATTAAATGATTTTATTATCATCAAACCAATTTTAGAACTACATTAGTATTATTGTTCATATTATGGTTTAAGACAGGAATTTATAAGTAATGCTATCTATATATGAGATTAGATAGAAACGGAAAATAGTGTCATGTTCACATTGTTTTCTTTCTTTTGTACTTTTCTTGGTAGCACACAATATGAATAAGATTGGTTATATACAGTGTGCTATAATGAAAATATTGTACATGTATAGTTATAATCCATGCCTTATTAGCCTTTGTATACAAAGATTTTGTAGTAACATTATTTATGAGTAAAATAGTAATTAGCATAAAAATGATTTTATATGATTATTAGTTAGATTTTATGCAGTTTTTATACATTATATGTGTAACAAAGTATTGAATATGTTGTACGAGGCTATATTGATATGTAATGTTTCTTTAAGGTACAATTTTAAAGAAGGCAGAGTTTGGCGCCAAAACGTTTTTAAATTCATTGTTTGTTAGTCAATATGGCATTCTGAAGAAGTTCACTTTTGTGGATGAAAGCGCTTAATGTTTTTCAGCAGCTTCACGGTCTATTAAAGAGTTTGTTACTTTACTTTTCATTCGGTTTTCATTCATCGTGCATCCGTTTGGTGATACCAGCTCACTTGTGGTGTTGTTCTGTTGTCGTTTGCTGGCTTGGTGGACTTTGTACATGGTACTCAGAAAAGACAATTTATGGCGTCCTATCCTGGACCTGTCTACTCTAAACACCTTTTTGGAGATTCCAAAATTCAAGATGCTGACCCTTCACCAATTACTTCCTATGCTAGGCAAAGATGCCTGGTTGGCAACACTAGATTTAAAAGAAGCATACCTGCACATCCCAATCAGGGAATTTTGCAGAAGATACCTATGCTTCAAAGCAGGCTACACGCACTATCAGTTCTCTGCACTGCCCTTTGGCTTATCTACTGCGCCCAGGGTATTCACAAAGTGCCTAGCTCCAGTTTTTGCATTTTGCAGGCAAAGAAATATTCAAATATACCCATAAAACTGGACGATTGTCTAATTCAGGCAGAAAGCCAGGACATACTTTTGAATTATCTGGCCTTTGTAAAAAGGGTTGTAACTTATCTGGGGTACACCATAAATGAAAAGAAATCACACCTGGTACCCTGTCAAGAAATTATATTTCTGGGAGCAAGCTTGAATACAACTTCCCAGATGGCTTACCTCACGCCAGAAAAGCAAATTCATTTGACAACCTACTGCAAAGTGGCCACAAAAACCCAGCTATCTGCAAGACAAATACTGCAAGCCTTGGGGTTCATGGCCTCCTGCATTCTTCTTATTCCATATGCAAGACTGCATATGAGGAAACTACAGTGGTATCTAAAAAGCCTATGGTGTCAACATTCTCAAGACCTGGAAACAATGATTCCTATCATACCTTGCCTACGCCTAGAGTTCCTTTGGTGGGCAGAAGCCTGCCACCAAAACAAGGGACTACCATTCACACCACCCCGTGCTGCCCAAACCCTAACAACAGATGCATCAGACTATGCAGGGGGACTCACCTGGCAGGGAAGTGCATTCAGGGCAAATGGAACTCAAGTCAAATGCACCTGCATATCAATCAAAAAGAAATGTTAGCTGTATAGAATGCTCTGACAGCCTTCATGGACCACATTCTTTCCGGACAACTAATGGTAAAGATGGACAGCACCACTGTTATGTGGTACATAAGCAAGCAGCGGGGTACACATTTTTACCCCCTCTGCAGACTAGCCATGGCATTGTGGAACACAGCCTTGAGCTACCAAGTGTACCTACAAGCTCAATTCCTGCCAGGAAAATTAAATACACTGGCAGACGGACTAAGCAGAAACTTCATGGACCCACATGAGTGGAAACTGGAACCAACGATTTTCAACATGTTGACAAGCAAATGGGGGAGCCCAGATATAGACCTGTTTGCGTCTCCCCAGAACTACCAATTGGACAAATTTTGCACAAGGACTCTCCACAAACAAGCCTGGAAAGTGGATGCTCTGTCCTTCAGCTGGAAAAACCTATCAGTCTGTGCCTTCCCCCCTCTGCCTCTGCTCTCCAAAGTACTACTAAAAATCAAACAGGACAAACCAAGGATGATTTTGATTGCTCCAGTCTGGCTGCGCCAACACTGGTACCCCCTCCTGCGCAGCGTGTCAAGGTTATCTCCATGGCACCTGCCTCAGACTCCTTCCCTGCTGTCTCAGCAGGAGAACCAGATTCTGCACCCTCAGCTTCCAACACTGAACCTTGCAGCCTGGCTAATAACTTAATTTCTCCTTTACCATCCCTCAACAAACCTGTGATGGATATCATTTTAAAGGCAAGGAGGCCTAGTACTAGAAACTCTTATGCTGAAAAATGGAAAATATTCTGTGCCTGGAACCAATCTCAATGGATGAGCACAGCAGCACCCAATTTATCTCAGATTTTACAATACTTAACTGAGATGCTTCACAAGGGCCTGCCTTTTTCCTCCATTAAAATCCATGCCTCAACCATTTCAGCTCATTATAACACAGAACCTACCCTCTTCTGTCATCCACTGCTCAAGCAGTTCCTCAGAGGGGCCAAAAATTTGAGACCATCCAGGAGAGCTCCAACCCCAGCCCGGGACCTTAACTTTGTCTTGGAGAAACTCACTCTACCTGCTTTCGAGCCAGCTGCTACTGCAGACTTAAAATTTCTTTCTTGGAAAGCAGCTTTCCTTTTAGCAATCACTTCAGTTAGAATGGTATCTGAATTACAGGCCCTTATGGCAGTGGAGCCTTTCATCATCTTTCATGCGGACAGGGTGTCTCTCAGAACCAATCTATCCTTCATGCCCAAGGTGGTATCCAGTGTGGCTCTTAATCAGTTCATTCATTTGCCAACCTTCTTTCCCAATCCACAGAATAAAGGGGAATGGATACTGCATTCCTTAGATGTGCACAGACAACTTAGATTCTACTTGGACAGGACTAAACCTCAAAGGAAATCTGAACAACTGCTGGTGAAATTTGCTGCAGGGGTAGAGGGGAAGGCTATTTCAAAGCAAACGATTTCTAAATGGATAGGCCATTGCATTCATTTCTGTTATAAGCACCATGGAAAACCTATTCCCCAGAGGATCAGACCTCACCAGGGCTGCATCTACCTCTACAGCCTTTCTCAGAGATGTCCCTACCAGGGACATCCTAGAAGCTGCTACCTGGAGTTCTGTACATACTTTCACCAAGCATTATCATTTGCCAATTTTCTCTAAATCCAGAGCTGGCTTTGCCACTGCAGTCTTGTAGGGCCTTATAGCTGGCCTTAATGCTATGTAAATTCCTCCTCCCAACCATAGTTTTGGGAATCTACCCAAATGTAATGACTGCAACAGTGAAACACGAAGAACATAGTACAGTTGTGCGCACTTACCATAAATGTAGATGTTCGAGTGCATTCACTGTTGCAGTCCTGGTTACCCTCCCTCCAGCCCCCTAACTTCTTTTGGCTATACCTCTACTTTCATTTACTATGCTTAAAAGCCTTTTTGGTGCATTTGCTTTTTTGTTGGAGTTATATCTTTGTGATTTTATGTTTAATTGCTTCCCATTAGGGGGGCACCTGATATCTGGGGCAAGATAAACTGATGTAATGGTGTCGGCTGCATGTTTTATATCCCTGACGACCTGACATCATGGAAGAAGGGACAGCAACTGATGCAGGACCCAAGAATTTGTTAATCAGGCTGACTGAGGGCAACCTGCAAGCAGATAACCCAAATGTAATGACTGCAACAGTGAATACACTTGAACATCTACATTTATAGCAAGTGTACACAACTGTACTGTCTCTCCCTCTGAAGTAAGTGGGGCCTATTTTGTTTCACTTCATTGATATTCAGCATTAAACTCTTAGCCTAGAGGGTTTCTCTGTATTTATAAGTGTTAGTCACATGTCTTTGAATTTATTACTGCTCAATATCTGAGTTGTTTGGCTTCTGCTACATACCTACAATCATCTGCATTACTAGCTGAGTTAAGTACAAACATGCAGCGTTAAAGATTGTGCTGCATTTTATTTTTCTGTCTATTTAATTGTTTAATTGAATATTGCGGTCTGTGTCTCTCTGTAGTTATTTATTTTTCTATTTAATTGTTTCCTAGAATACTGTGGTGTCTCTCTCTCTCTGAAGTAAGTGGGGACTAGTGTGTTTCACTTCATTGATATTCAGTGTTAAACTCTTAGCCTAGAGGGATTCTCTGTATTTATACGTGTTAGTCACATATCTTTGAATTTATTACTGCTCAGTATCTGAGTTGCTTGGCTTCTGCTACATACCTACAATCAGCTGCATTACTAGCTGAGTTAAGTACAAACTTGCAGTATCAAAGATTGTACTGCATTTTATTTTTCTGTCTATTTAATTGTTTCATTGAATATTGTGGTCTGTGTCTCTAATTATTTTTCTATTTAATTGTTTCATAGAATACTGTGGTCTCTCTCTCTGCAGTAAGTGGGGGCTATTGTGTTCACCTCATTGATATTCAGTGTTCCACTCTTAGCCTAGAGGGTTTCTCTGTATTTATAAGTGTTAGACACATATCATTGAATTTATTACTGCTCAATATCTGAGTTGTTTGGTTTTTGCTGCATACCTACAATCAACTGCATTACTAGCTGAGTTAAGTGCAAACTTGCAGTGTTAAAGATTGTACTGCACTTTATTTGTCTATTTAATTGTTTCATTGAATATTGTGGTCTGTCTCTCTCTCTCTCTCTCTCTAGTTATTTATTTTTCGATTTAATTGTTTCATAGACTACTTTGGTCTTTCTCTCTCTCTCTCTGTCTGCAGTAAGTGGGGGCTATTGTGTTTCACTTCATTGATATTCAGTGCTAAAACTCTTAGCTTTGAGGGTTTCTCTGCATTTTTAAGTGTTGGTCACATATCTTTGAATTCATTACTGCTCAATATCTGAGTTGTTTGGCTTCTGCTACATACCTACAATCAACTGCATTACTAGTTGAGTTAAGTACAAACTTGCAATGTCAAAGATTGTACTGCATTTTATTTTTCTGTCTATTTAATTGTTTCATTGAATATTGTGGTCTGTGTCTCTCTGTAGTTATTTATTTTTCTATTGTTTCATTGCATACTGTGGTCTCTTTCTCTCTCTGCAGTAAGTGGGGGCTATTGTGTTTCACTTCATTGATATTCAGTGTTAAACTCTTAGCCTAGAGGGTTTCTCTGTATTTTTAAGTGTCACATATCTCTGAATTTATTACTGCTCAGTGTCTGAGTTGCTTGGTTTCTGCAACATACCTACAATCAACTGCAATACTAGCTGAGTTAAGTACAAACTTACAGTGTTAAAGATTGTACTGCATTTAATTTTTCTGTCTAATTGTTTCATTGAATATTGTGGTCTTTGTCTCTCCGTAGTTATTTAATTTTCTATTTAATTGTTTCATAGAATACTGTGCTCTGTCTCTCTCTGCAGTAAGTGGGGGCTATTGAGTTTCACTTCACTGATATTCAGTATTAAACTCTTAGCCTAGAGGGTTTCTGTGAATTTATAAGTGTTAGTCACATATCTTTGAATTTATTACTACTCAATATCTGAGTTGTTTGGCTTCTCCTACATACCTACAATTAACTGCATTACTATCTGAGTTAAGTACAAACTTGCAGTGTTAAAGATTGTGCTGCATTTTATTTTTCTGTCTATTTAATTGTTTCATTGAATATTGTGGTATGTGTCCCTCTGTAATTTATTTTTCTATTTGTTTCATAGAATGCTGTGGTCTCTCTCTGTCTCTGCAGTTAGTGGGGGCTATTGTGTTTCCTTCACTGATATTCAGTGTTAAACTCTTAGCCTAGAGGGTTTTTCTATATTTATAAGTGTTAGTCACATATCTTTAAATGTATTACTGCTCAATGTCTGAGTTGCTTGGCTTCTGCTACATACCTACAATCAACTGCATTACTAGCTGAGTTAAGTACAAACTTGCAGTGTTAAAGATTGTAGTGCATTTTATTTTTTGTCTATTTGTTTCATTGAATATTGTGGTCTGTGTCTCTCTGCAGTTATTTATTTTTCTATTTCATTGTTTCATAGAATCATGTGGCCTCTCTTTGTCTCTCTGCATTAAGTGGGGGCTATTGTTTCACTTCATTGATATTCAGTATTAAACTCTTAGCCTTGAGGGTTTCTGTGTATTTATAAGTATTAGTCACATATATTTGAATTTATTACTGCTCAATATCTGAGTTGTTTGGCTTCTGCTACATACCTACAATCAACTGCATTTCTAGTTGAGTTAAGTACAAACTTGCAGTGTTAAAGATTGTACTGCATTTTATTTTTCTATTTGTTTCATTGAATATTGTGGTCTGTGTCTCTCTGTAGTTATTTATTTTTCAATTTAATTGTTTCATAGAATACTGTAGTCTCTTTCTCCGCAGTACGTGGGGGCCATTGTGTTTCACTTCATTGGTATTCAGTGTTAAAGTCTTAGCCTAAAGGGTTTCTCTGTATTTATAAGTGTTAGTCACATATCTTTGAAATTATTACTGCTCAATATCCGAGTTGTTTGGCTTCTGCTACATGCCTACAATCAACTGCATTACTAGCTGAGTTAAAGTACAAACTTGCAGTGTTAAAGATTGTACTGCATTTTATTTTACTGTATAATTTTTTCATTGTGGTCTGTGTTCTCTGTAGTTATTTATTTTTCTATTTAATTGTTTCATAGAGTACTGTGGTCTCTCTCTCTCTCTCTGCAGTTAGTTTCCCGCCCTCCTTCCCTGTTCTTGTTATGGTATTAATCTTTTGGATTTGGAATTGCCCATCCCTCCTGTAAATTTGTGTTTGAACACTCCTCTTGGGTCTATCTCATTTGCTCACTCAACCGAGTACAGTGAGAACATATTTTGACTTCAGCCACTCCTACCAGTCCCATCTGTTCAGCTCTATCCCAGTTCTATTCCAGTCTAGTGTCACTAGCTCATTCTACCTAATATAGATAGAACGTTTGTAAAAGGCAAGCCACTTAGGTCCTTAATTTTGAATTATCTTTAGCTTCTCCTTTCTCCCTTTCCACTTTCCAAAAAAAAATTCTAAACTTTTCCTGATTTTCCTGTAACTAGTCTAGTCCAGATACAGATTTGATGTAACCAGGACTGTTTGTAATCTTCTGAGCCCCCAAAGCCTTTCTATGTTGGAGGGAAGCCTTCTAGCTTATCAGCGGGAGTGGTAAGAGCTGGGTAGCCTGTCTACCACAAGAGTAGTTTCTGGCCCGAAATTGTAGTCTTTTGGCCGTTTGGCAGTTTTTCCATCTCTTTCAACTGTCTGGTTTGAAAGCCCGCTTTTGCACTTGTTTCCCACCTTTCCTGTAACTAGTCTAATCCAGATACAGATTTGCTGTATCCAGGACTGTTTGTAAGCTTCTGAGCCCCCCAAGCCTTTCTGTGTTGGAGGGAAGCCTTCTAGCTTATCAGTGGGAGTGGTAGGCACTAGGTAGCCTATCTACCACAAGATCCAGGTGCATATTCTTAGTTTTAGCACTTGAATTTGCTTATTCGTGCTCCGTACTTGTTCAGAACTTGTTGTTAGCACTAAATAAGCTACAAATTACTACAGCACTCAACCACTCTCTTTACCTAGAGAAAAACAGTTTTTGTACTTACTTTCCTCACTTGCTTAGAGAAAAACAGCTCTTATACTCACTTTCCTCACTTGTCTAGAGGAAAGTAGTTTTTTATTCAGGCATGTCCAAGGGTCAGCTCCCAGTGTTCTCTCCTGTCTGTCTGATGAATCTGGGCATCTTGGGGCAATGTAGCAATTGCCTCATGTACACAGACAACCCTCTCCTCCTACCACCCACCACCACAACCTGTGACAGATGCACTTATGTAGCCAAACTGGAGGTAAAGCTCTCTCCAACCAAGACTGAACTTGACAGTGAAGAGTAGAAGGTAAACACTTGCACCACATCACACTCCTGACATAGACCCACTAAACCTACACCACCAAAATCCACACATAGAAACACAAAAACATTCGCGGAGGCTCTCAATAATAATCTGCTCAAGCAACAGAGTCCTCCAAAGCAGAAACGCAAGCAACCTCCACCCCCCCCAACACAACTCGAATGACACATAGCCCACAGACTCAGTGTGCCAATAAACCACAGCCCATAAGGCAAAACAACGTACCCAACACACCAGTCATAGGTCACTCTATAGTCAAGCACACTGATGTCCCACTCATCAGGCTTAACAAGGAAAAGGTTACTGTCAGCTGCCTGTTAGGTGCCAGGATCCGCCACATAACCCACACACTCAGGTCACTCCACAGCAAGTACAAATAGGACTCTGTCATTGTCCATGTTGTCGTGAATGACCTGAGATGTACCTCTCTGGACTACATGAAAAGAGACACGGAAGTGCTGTCTGATCTTGTAGCCCAGGCAGGTATGACCCTAGCCCTGAGTAGCATCCTGCCATCATCCAGAATGATACCGCAGTACAAGGACAAAATGATTGACTTCAACAATTGGCTAAGCTTCTGGTGTCATTCTAAGGTGATCCAGTATCTGTCTGCCTGGGATGACATGGTTGATAGACCACGATGCTTAGCCAGAGATGGCCTGCACTTGTCGCTCCTGGGATTCCGGATACTGGCTAAGGGTCTTGCCGCCCCTATAGTGCCTTTTCTAGGCAAGGTTCAAATGACAAATTCACCATCGTAACAGGAATAGGCAAGCAAAAACAGAGGGTAATGCTACTCAGTGCTAGAAGTCTAAATCTCAAAATGCACTCACTCGAGGCACTCCTTAAAATGGAGAACATCGATATCTGTGCAGTGGCTGAGACCTGGTTCAAGGCTCTAGAGAGCACTCTTGCATTACCAGGCTATAACTCATACCACACTTTTCGGCCATCTGACCTGGACCAGAACACCAAACGCGGAGGTGTGTCCATATTCATTAGGGATATCCACACCTCCAGGCTAGTTGCGCAGCATAATGCATCCGAGGTTATCCAAGTGCAACTAACTCTGGGCAAAACTGCAATCCAAATTATAGCTTGCTACAGATCCCCCACCATGCCCCAGGATTTCCAATCCTCTTTTCCTTAATATACTGGAAAATATTAGGGTTCAACCAAACACCCTAATAATGGGCAATTTCAACTACCCCCACCATTAACTGGGAAAACTGCTCATGTACCAACTCCTTCACTCAACGCTTTCTGGAATTCATAAATTCCAATGCCCTGGATCAACTTATCCACACCCCCACCAGGGGCAACAATGTCCTGGTCATTACCAGCATGACTGACCGATGTTCCACACCTGAAATCAACTCCTCGTTGGTCAGATGCGACCATAAGCTAATCACCCTAGATATCTGCATCCCGCCCCCACCCAACATTAAAGAAACCATGGTAAAAAATTTCTCCATAGCCAACTTCATGCTTCTTAAGACAGAAATGTCGAACGTCATGACACCCCTGCAGATGGCAATACAGTTACAACTGCTGAAATCCTACACAAATGCACACTATAAGCACTTACATGAGTGCATGGATCATGCTATCCCAAACAAAACCAAGACGCTATCCTCCAAAAAAAGGAAGCCAATCTGGTGGTCCCCTGCCATAAACAAACTCAACAACAGAAGGAAGAAACTGTTGCAAAAGAGAGTAAACTGCCATGAGTGGAGGAGCTCCCTGGTCAGCCTCAGTAAGAAGCTGAGATCCTTATAAGATCCTCCAAAGCTAGCTACGAAAACAAAATTGCCACTGACTCTAAGGGCAACCACAAAGCATTCTATAGCTATGTCAAGAATCTCAATGGCAATACCCAGATCTGCTCTGAGTTACAGCACAACGACACAAAAATTATAGAACCAACTGATATTGCCAACATCCTGGCAGGTAGGTTCAGTGCTATCTTTACCCCCCTCTCACCCCCTAAAGGGCCCATATCTATACAGGAAGAATGCATAGTCCCTGTAATCACATCTATGCAGGTAAAAGCTGCACTCTCTAAAACTAAAAACACAGCATCCTTGGGACCGGACAACATCCCAGGCTGCGTTTTACACTTCAGAACGACCTCGCTCCCCACCTAAGCAGCATGTTCAGTCATAGTCTTACGTCAGGCTTTGTGCCCACTGAATGGCGCACAGCAACAGTTATCCCACTCCACAAAGGAGGAGCCACCACTGATCCTGGGAACTATTGCCATATTAGCCTGACAAGCCTGGTTTGCAAGGCCATGGAACGTATCATCATGGAACACATAAACAAACCAACTGGCTCACTGACAGAACCCACACTGTGAAAGTTGCAAACTCCAAATCTGACTTCAAACCAGTGACAAGTAGAGTACCACAGGGTTCAGTCCTCCAAACTCTGGACCCCACCCAGTTCGGGTTTGTGAAAGGCAGATCATGCCTTCTGAACCTGATCGACTTCTTTGAGGCAGTCACCAAAGACGTAGACGAGGGTAAGGTTGTTCATACAGCCTATCTTGATCTCGCTAAGGCTTTCAACACCATCCCCCATTCTGGAATTATCACTAAACTAGGTATAAATCCCTACATCACAAGATGGGTTGCCAACTGGCTCACTGACAGAACCCACACTGTGAAAGTTGCAAACTCCAAATCTGACTTCAAACCAGTGACAAGTAGAGTACCACAGGGTTCAGTCCTGGGACCTCTCCTGTTTGCTATGTACTTCTCTGAAGTACATAAGGCCTCTGGCTAACGAAGTTCGCAGATGACTTCTAACTAGGAGCTGTAGTCAAGTCCCCAAATGATGTGGACATCCTACAGAAGAGCCTCACTGAGACAGATGCCTGGTGTCAGAGGCATGGCCTCAAGTTCAATGCCAAAAAGTGCATTGTCATCCCCTTTGGTAAAAACTCTGTACCCATGAGCTACCACATAAACGGCAGTCTACTTAACACCGACTGTGTGATAAGAGACCTTGAGACCCAGGTGGACAGTAGTCTCTCCTTTGATAATCACATCACCACAGTTGTCAGGAACTCCTTCTGTTTGGCGCACCTCATCACAAAAGGGTTCTCATCCAGGAAAAAAGAGGTCATTGTTCCCCTCTGCTCGGCACTCATTAGACCCATTGTAGAGTACAACGCCCCTTTTGGAATGTACCTCACAAGATATCTGCAGCAGCTGGAAAGGTCACAGAAGTACCTCACAAAGAGGATTATTGGTCTCAAACAGATGCCCTACACTGACCGTCTCAAAAAACTCTAGCTTTACTCTGTAGCATATCGCCTACTCTGAGGAGATCTCTCCCCAACATATAAAGTTATGTTAAACCCAGAGCTGTTGGACATGCTACACCTAAAGAAATCCCAATCCATCCAAGCTACACTCTCTAGGGAACCTAACCTTGTCACCACAATAAACAGGACATGCTGGAGGGATAGATTCCTATCCCAGAGACTTCCTATACTCTGGAACAAGCTACCCATTTATGTCAAGCAAAGTTCCTCATTAGCACTCTTCAAGAAAAATCTTAATGAGTGGATGGGAAATAGAAATACACCCCAGGGATCACTTCTGTGGCTCTGCTCGACAGGGGCACAGGAAATTAACTTTCTTGGGTGGTGTAAACCAGGGAACCTTGTTGCCTACGCTTACTTAAGCCCTTGGGCCGATAGCCTAGTACCTACCTGTGAACCTATAAACAAAACCTTCCAGATCTTTATTAGGTTTTTCCCTCCTAGTTTCCAAACTTCCACAGGAATACCATCTGTTGTAGATTGGTTATATATAGCCATTTTTATCTCATCTCTTCCTATCATAACTGTTAGCAATTGAGTCTCATCTACCTCTAACCTTGGCATATTTAATTCGTCCATAAACATTTCCATTTGTACCTTTTCTTGATTTCTGTATTTCTCTGCTTTATGCAAACTTTCATAAAATTTTCAAAATATTTATAATACTTCCTTGTTATAGGCTCCCTAAGCTTGGTGATGGCCATTTCCACTTTCTGTTACTTGAGTCATTGTGCTAAAAGTTTTTGTGCTCTAGAATTATTGTCAAAAAACAGTTGCTTAGCAGCAGTCTTTCTAAACTTGTGCATGTTATCGAGGTAATTCCTTATTTTCTGTTTAGCATTCTGCAGTTGCTCCTTTTCTTGTTCCGAGAGATTCCCCCTATTTTGCAGTACTTTAACATTTGTAGTCCCTCTAAATAATTCTTGTTACTTCTTAGTCATATTTCCGTTTCCTTTATTTCCACCCTAGTTTTAAACTTCACTTTAATTTTATCCCACCCCCTAGCTGTCACTCATCCTTCTCTAGTATAGATGACGAACATGTGGGGTAGTTCATTTATATGCTTTATTACACAGAAACACATCAGGATGGATAGCAGCTTTACAAAATATAAACAGACTGATTAACTGACAGACTACACAGACATACAAGCTTACATCTCAACAGCTTACTATAAAATGGCAGTCAAGCTTGCACGTGCTCGGTATATATACGCTTGCACAAGACCCTAGAAAGCTACTTAAAGTGGTACGCACACACTTCTCTGCATCCTCCCTCTTAAGTAAATTGTCTTCAGTGAAATGACATTAGAATAAGACATGCAGTAATATATAGACATTAGAAACAAACACAATGTTGATGTTCAAGTTGGCGTGTATCTGTAACATGGTCTGGAAATACAACCTGCTCTAGTAACATAGTGTTCAGAATTGGGTTTAGCAACAGGGACAGTCTTAGGCGAACAGTTTGTATCAAGAACTTTGGAATTCATCTTAGGAACAGGGATATTTACTAGGATGTTCTCAGGAATTGGAGCACTGGACAACTCACTGTGAGATAGAGTCTTTCTCACAGGCTAGGTGCTGTGGTACAGGCATGGACACTGGAATCAAATGTTTCCGATTCCCCCTAAACTCTGCTCCTTGTGATTCCAGAATATACCATCTCGGCTCTGGGAAAATACTGTTCACGACTCCAGTCCGATCATAAACATTGCACATTAGCATTCTCACTGTCTCTCCTTCACGTAATGGATTGAGCGGTTTGCTGGACTTATCGTAGTAAGACTTCTGGGGTAGGCATTTCTTTAACAGATGAGCTTTCACAAATCTGTTATTCTTAGCACTTGGAACCAACAAACTGCTGCTCAGTGGTAAGGTAGTTCTGGTTTGTCTCGACAGAAGTCTTTTGGGTAGGTGAACCAAGATGTTTATCACAAGGAACATTTCTGAGATTCAAGAGATTCAGAAAAACTTCAGTATTGTCTTGTTTCGACATCTCAGGTAACTGTTTTGCACTTTGAACTGCACGTTCTGCCAAACCATTTGACTGCGGATACTCAGTACTGTGTACTATTATCAGAAATAACTTTGTGCAGACTACCATGGACTGCAAAATGACGCTTCATCGTAGTAATGGCAGTACCAGATGATAAATTAGGAAGTAGGTCAATCTTGAACTAATTTGAATAAGAGTCTACTAACACAAAGTAATGTTGACCATTCCACTTGGGAAATATCAGTGGCTACTGTCAACCTAGGTAGTTCAGGAATCTGGTTTAGCTGAAGTGGTTCCTTCTGTTGATGTGGTTTTGAAGTATTATGTATGGAATAAGATGAAAGTACTCTGTCTATGTCTTGTGACATAGCAGGCCAAAACACTAGTCCTCTCACCATCATTTTTGTAGAATCGGTTCCTGGGTGGCCACGATGCAAGATAGCAATATACTCTTGTTGCAAAGATTTTGGAAGAATGACTTTCGTTCTTTCATAACAATAACATTGTCGGACAAAATCTTATCTCTGTATGAAAAATAAGGCTGCATTTCTTGAGGAAAACTAGATTGCTTTGACTGCTATCCTTAATTGATAAAGTGGTTGAGTTTCTATAAAGCAGGATATGAGGCTGTATGATTTCTAAGCTCATTGAGATGTGTGGCAGAAAAATTACTCACTTCCATGACTTCAAAATCAAGTTCCGTATGCTCTTCAGTGGTATTTCTGGGTTATCTGGATAATGTATTAGCAAGATAAGATTGAAATTGTACTTCTGCAATCTCAACATCATACATTGCAATCTTTCTGGAGCTGAACGCATAGGCTTTCTCAAAATAGTAACTAGAGGTTGGTGGTCTGTTTCTATCTGGATAGGCCTACCATAAATGAAATCATGGAACTTCGAACATGCAAACACACTTGCCAAGGATTTTTTCTCTATCTGAACATGCTGCATTTCAGTTTAGGGTAGAGATATGGACACATAGGCAACAAGTTGACTCTCATGAAGAATGACTGCACCAAGACCAAATTTTAAAGCATCACAAATCATAACTGGTTTGTGAACATCCTAGTATCTGAAAATTGGTGGACTGGCAGTTTTCTGTTCCTGGACATCAAATGCTCTTTGCTGGTGTTCCAACCTTGACCAGGATACAGCTTAACATGTTAGCACTCTGAGCAGTGCTACTAGTTGGCTTAAGTCTGGAATGAACTTGCCTAGGTAGTAAACCATGCCAAGAAAGTGTTGAACGGCTTGAACATCGTCTGGAGCTGGTATCCCAAGAATAGCTGTTTGCTTGGAAGGGTCTAGTCGTAAGCTTGAACTGGTAAACAAATGACCAGCATAAGTGACTTCTCATAGTCTGAACTTGCATTTCTAAGGATTCAGCTTAAAATTCATGTGACAAGCCCTTTGCAGAACTTTCTAGAGGTTTCTGTCATGCTCAGCTTCACCATTACCTCCTATTAGAATATCATATACTATAATAGCATAGGGGTACGCAGAAAAAATTTGCTACATTGCACGTTGAAAGACTTCAGTGGCAGAATTTATTCCAAATGGTATTCTCAAAAATCTATACCTGCCAAATGGAGTACTAAACATAGTGAGCAGCAAGGATTTGTTGTCAAGCAGAATTTGCCAAAATGAACTCTTTGCATCTAAAACAGAAAAACAGTGGCATTTAGTATCAGAGCTGCAACTTCTTCGACTGTATGCATTGGATGATGTTGTCTTTTTAGTGCCTTGTTGAAATCTCGTGGATCAGTACATGTTCTATCATCACCTGAGCTTTTCTTATGAGCAACCACCATGGAAGATACCCATTCAGTTGGTTTATCGACTGGACAAATTACACCTTGCTGCACCATTTTGTCTAACTCGGCTTTGACTGTTCTGCATAGCTACTAGAACTTTCCAGGCTGGACTGACAGCTGGGTCTAACTTCATGGAGTACACAACTGGAAGCTTGCCTAGTTTATCTTCGAAAAGATAAGCATAGGTAGAGAAAATATACTGGGGGAAATTTGAGCAGTGGTCTTTTAAACTAACATGATGGACTTCCTTATTAAATGAAAGCAGTCTCATTTTCAAACTGTCTCTGAGCCCTAATAATAACTGGACGTGCCTTTTGACTACATAAAATAACAAGTCGTAGCTTCTCCCAGCAGAGCAACATGAAAATTACTACTGAGCCTTCCATTTGAATCTCTTCACCACTATAAGCAACAAGCTTTGCACACTTTGCCAAATCAAGCTTCTCACCAGCACATACTTTAACAAATTGATCTGATGTTGTTAGTCTTTGTTCATTCCTTACTGCTGGGTTATTGGTTCCATCCTCGGAACTGAGCCGGTCAGTATCAAGCTCGCGTCAGCCAAAAACTCTCGAGCCAAGGTCCTACCCAGAATGCTCTGCTCCTTGTTAACTCAGATCTCATTTGCCTCTTTGCTGTACAGCCGTGCCACTCTCTCAGCTAAGTGTCTAATTTTTTGAAAGTTTTATACATTCTTACTTTAAAGTTTTTCAAATAGGGTAGGAAAAAATTAGTAGAAACTATCATATAATTTAGACTCTCTCCCATTAATCTTATTTCCCTTTATTATCCTTTTCTTACCGCTGAGGTAATTCTTTATTACCATTGTTGTTTGTCCTTCCTTTTCTCTTCTTATCGTTTTGGGTAGCCTTTCCTCTTCTTTTTGGTATTGTTCTTCTCCACATCATAATGTCAGATAAGAAAAATAGCATTGGTTTTAAGCAGTGTAAGGATTGCGGCCGTAAGTTACCGCTTTCCAACGGCCATGACTATGTGTCTACTGTCTGAATGTCTCCACCTTACTGTGGATCCCCCATGTGGGATTTGTAGAAACTTTTCGACCAGGACTCTTAACGAGAGGAAGAATAAATTAATAGTGAAACCTCTTCACAAATCTCCTTTCTCTGAGGCTATTTGTGGGTCGGAGGGCTCACCCCCTCCTGTTAAACCCCGTAAGAGGCGTTCTTCCTCTTCATCTTCATCATTGAGGTCACTCCCTTCTTCCCCCTGTGGCGATCGTAGGGAGTTGACTCATAAGAAGGTGAAATTGATTACTACTTTGGCACTACCACCTGTGACCCTGTCAGCTCCAGGCTCGGCACCACTTCAAATGATTCTGGCTCCAGCCATGTCTTCCTTATTGACACCGGCACCGGAGGTCCCGGTGCAGACAACTATGGCTCCAGCAGTTCTGTCGCAGCCCTTAATGCAGGTACAATCCCGTTCGGCAAGGAGTATGACATTTCTGTCCTCCATGGTGCAGACATTTTCGGCACCAATTTCTTTGGTGCAGTCCTTCTCGGCACAGTCCTTATTACCGGTGCAGACACTTTCCTCGACGGCACTGTATCCATCAAGGCAGACCTTTGCATTTACAGTGCAGACACCTTAAATTTCTATGGTGCTGACATCAGCGCAGACTACTTCCACACTGTTTTGTTCGGTGCAGACGTCTTTGGTTCCAGGCACTGCACCTCACGAATTAGCAAAGACCAAGTATTCTCCTTCCTTGGATCCATTCGCTGGTAATCAATATAGTCCTTTTCTAGAAAGGCCAGAATCGCCATCAGCTCTTTCTATGAGGTCATCCAGGAGCCTCTCTGAGCAAGATGTGTTGCGGCTTGTTGACCAGTTGCTTGTGGCCAGATGTCTCTCTCAGCCTTCAAAGTCCACATTCCCTCCTTCAGGTGAACGTATATCTCCTCAAACTCCAACGTGCACTCCTACATCGACGTCTACCCAAGTTTCGAAGCCTATTACTCCGACAGCAACTTCCCTTCCTCCAACTCCATTAGTGGATCTCACTTTGGAACCAGAGTCGTCCTTGTGGTCCTCAGTGCACTGGGCATCGGGCTGTTCTCAGACCAGTGGCTGTGGGGGAAGGCATTCCTGGTTCCACGACAATTTTTTTCTATGGCACCCTCCAGGAATCCTCTCTCTCTCACAGTTCACAGTCCTCTTGAGACTCCTGGTCTGGGGGTCGGCTCGTCTGTGCAGGGTGTGACCTCGGTTCCGAGGTTGTCATGCTTTGTTCCGGGCCCCAATCCCTCCTTGGGTGGACTGGCCTTCCAGGCCATGGAGAGGGTGCTTGCCTCCGCTGGGAAACCCCACATGTTGGAGTCCTCTCCCCTCTCCTCTGTGCTGCAGCTGTCACAAGTCACAACCACCGGACACCGGGCACAGAAGCCTCAGGTTTCTTCTCCTGAGGAAACCCCCTCTTTGCAGTCTTCCCCAGAACCTCCCACTGAGGAAGTATCCCACAAAACGATGTGCAAGAGGAAGCACATGGACTCCACTGAGGAGTCGTTGACTGAAGATACAGATTTTGATGATGGGGAAGGGTCCCCGTGGTCACCCTCTGATGAGGTGTCCTTTGGTGACTTCCTTGAGATCCTTTGACAGAGGGGTGACTGGAAGTCCTCTAATCCCTCCTCTGAGGAATCCGTATTCCTGCAGGCTTTTCATGCTCGGACCCCTACCTCCTGGGTCACCCCACCGGCCGATGAGCTCATCCAGCTCATTGTCCAGCTCACATGGAAGGCTCCTGACACCCTGGAAGCGATACCAAGGATACCGGATAAAATATTATCGTCCACAGCTGAGCATTCACATTGGTCATGAGGTCTTCCAGTAGATGCTTATGTGGGGGCAGCTGCTACTAAGAAGGATTTGGCAGAAGAGAGTCAAACTGTCCATCCGCCCAACAAGGAGTCCCGGGCGATAGGCAGACTAGGGAAGCGTGTGTTTTGCTTCATTGACCTTCACCGTAAGGTCTTTGAACTATTTGGCACACTTTACCAGGCTTCAGAGGGATCTTATCAACCAACTCTCCGACACCTTAGCAAGAGCTGTTTCTGACTAGGTCCGTGACAATGTGGCTTCTCAGACAGCCACCCTAGAGTCCATTTCCAACTCTTTCATGCATCTTATTTCTCACGCAGCAGAAGGAGCAGCTAGAGTGGCAAGTGCGGGTACAGTCAACAGACATGCCTGGCTGCACCTTTGCAACTTCACGGACTCCTTTAGGGCTTTCTTCATGAACGCCCCCATCAAGGCCGCTTCTTTGTTTGGCCCTAAAGAGGAAGATACACTGTCGAGCGTACAAGATGGCAAGACCCTGTCTGCAATCGGTGTCAGACACTCCACTCCTCAACGATTCTACTCCAGAAGTCAGAGGAGCGGGAAGATGTGGCACAGAAAATCACAGGGCTCTTTCCAGGACGCACATGCCGAGTTCTCCCCTAGATGCAGAGGGGGAAACTCCAATGGAAGACGCCCCTTTCGGGGCAGAGGAGGTCCGCGAAACCAGGGCTCCAGAGATTCCTTCTCTGGCCAACCCTATCAGCGCTCCTGAAGCGTTGCCAGACTGCTCACCTCTGGAAGCGGTCAGGGGTCATTTTTCCTTGTACCCTGCTGCCTGGCAAAATATAACCACCGACTCTTGGTGGGTACAACGGATAATATCCAGAGGCTATCGCATTCCCTTCCATCTTTGTCCAATCTCATCCAGAGTATTATCCGATGTTCCACCCAGTCAAAGGGAAGCAGCATACGAAATCCAAAAGCTGCTACAAAAAACGTCACCCAGACGGTCCCCCCAGACCAGATAGGATCCGGATTTTACTCAAAGTTCTTTTTAGTGCCAAAAAAGACAGGGGACTGGAGACCAATTCTGGATCTCAGCACACTGAACAAATTTGTAAAAACAGAGACATTTCTGATGGTCATGGTTCAGTCTATCCTTCCTCTTCTGGAAGAAAATGATTGGATGTGCTGTGTAGATCTTCAAGATGTGTATTACCACATAAAAATGGAAAAACTCTCAAGATGATACCTCCGTTTCCGCATAGGAGCCAGTCACTACCAATTTCGTGCTCTGCCCTTCGGTCTCTCTACAGCCCCCAGAGTGCTCACCAAATGTATGGCAGTGGGTATTGCTCACTTGTGACTTCAAGGATTTCAGGCATTTCCATATCTAGACGACTGGCTCCTCACCGCCCCCACCAAGCATCTACTGGAAGAAGCTCTGCACTACACTCTCCTCACAGCACAAAACCTAGGAATCACTTTAAACTGGGAGAAATCCAACACGACCCCAGCTCAGTCTTTGTAATTCATTGCGGTACTGTTGGACAGGGTCTATATTAGATCAGCAAATGCTTAAACAAGCGAACGCTGATTGATTGACCTTATTTTAGTGAAAGTTAAAAATATCGAAGCAACAGAAACTCAAATTTTTTCCTAGGGAAAGAATTCAGTTGTCCGTTTCTGTTGCTTCGGTATTTTCAGTGCTGTGGTGGAAAGTTACGGGTCAGATTCAGGTAAGTGTGCGATTGTGTGGATGTGAATGTTAGGGTGGGTTAGGTGAGTTAGGGTTAGGGCTCAGGTTAGGTATGTGTGCGATTGTGTGGACCTGAGGGTTAGGGCGGATTTAGGTGAGTTAGGGTTAGGGAGCGGGTGAGGTGAGTGTGCGATAGTGACGGACCTTAGGGTTAGGGTTTGGGTTAAGGTAAGTGGATAGTTAGTGGTGTGTGCATAGTTTAGTGTAGGGTTAGGGTGTCAGATTTTAGGTGTATGTGTGTGGATTTCTGTTTGTTTGGTGTGCTTGTGTTGTGTGTATGTGTTTTGGATCAGCAAATTTTTTTTTTCTGCTTACATAAGGTCGATCAATCAGCGTTTGCTTTTTTAAGCGTTCGCTGATCTAATATAGACCCGTTGGACACGAGAAATTACACAACATCTCTTCCGGACCACAGGCTTCAAAGACTAAGGCAACAGGTTCAGCCACTGCTCTGTCACCACAAATCTCCCACTCGATCTATACTCCAACTCTTGGGGTCAATGGCAGCCTCGATCACCATTGTTCCTATAGCCAGGTTCCACATGAGGCTCCTTCAGTGGTTACTTCTCACTCAGTGGTACCCTCTACAACATTCCTTGTCTTTTCAGATAAGTGTAACTCAGAGATGCAAGCAGGATTTACTCTGGTGGATGTCTCGAAATCCCCAACAATGGTCTCTCCCCTTCAGCCCCCATCAACCGATAACCATGGTGACCACGGACACCTCCCTTATGGAGTGATGGGGGCTATGTCAGGGAAACTCGGTGCAAGGCACCTGGTCAGAGACAGAGGGCGTTTTGCATATCAGTGTCCTGGAACTGACGGCGGTGCTACTAGCGTTGCAAACATTTCATTCCATCCTTCCGTCAGGGACTATTGCGATCCAATCAGACAACATGTTAGTGGTCTGGTACATCAACAAACAAGGGGGCACCAGGTCTTGCACGTTATGCCGGGAGGCCTTGAGAATATGGCAATCTGTAATAGCTTCCAACTGCTTTCTAATTGCAACGCACATTCCCAGGAGCCCCAACGTGATAGCGGACAAATTGACCAGGTGCGTTCTGCAACCTCATGAGTAGTCCCTCAGTCCTATGATAGCGGCAAGAATCTTCAACCACTGGGGCCAGCCTTGCTGCGACCTATTTTCCTCCCCAGCTAACTACAAGTGCAGCAACTATTTTGCCCTGATCCCCCCTCTGGGACAATCATCGAGAGACACTCAAGTTCACGCTTGGCTCTCGGGTCTACTTTATGCTTATCCTCCTCTTCCCCTCATCTCCCAATTTCTGAAGAAAGCACGGCATTTGAAAAGCAAAGTGATCCTCATTGCTCCATATTGGCCTCAACAAGTCTGGTTTCCCTTCCTCTGGCCTCACCTGCTAAATCAACCGTGGATCCTCAATCCATCCCCAACGTTGATCTCCCATCTGCAGGGTCTGACTCACCCCAATCTAACAACCCTGAAACTGACAGCTTGGTTTCCCCACTTCCAGTGATTGCCAGACAGGAAAACCTCTCGTCCACTGTGCGCAATATTCTTATTGCATCTCATAAATCGTCCACCAGACTTATATATCTTAATAAATGGAAACGTTTTTCTCTATGGGCAGCGAATAAACAATTAGACCCCTTGTCAGCCCCAGTTGCGGTGGTTTTGGATTACTTATCGCATCTTTTCCACTCTGGGGTGTCTGCCTCTACTATTCATGTGCATTTAGCTGCCATTTCAAATTTCCACATTGGTTTTCAGGATTCTTCACTTATGTCACATAGACTCTGTAAAACTTTCTTAAAGGGGGTTATCCACCTAAAACTTCCCGTTAGAGAACTGGTACAACCTTGGGATTTGGCATTGGTTCTGCAAGCTATAACAGCTGCCCCCTTTGAACCTGCAAGTACATGTGATGTGAAATATCTCTCTTGGAAAACTTTTTTCTGATTGCAATCACATCAGCCAGACACCTGTCAGAACTTCAAGCCTTATGCATTAAACCTCCCTATCTTATCTTCCATAAGCATAGGGTATCACTGAGAACTAATTCTTCCTTTTTACCAAAAGTGGTGTCAGAGCGATCTATCAACCAATCTTTTGATCTCCCAGTTTTCTTTCCTAACCATTCTAACAAGGGAGAGTATTGGCTGCACTCCTTGGATGTTCATAGACAATTACGTTTTTATCTGGACAGAACAAAATCTACCCGTAAATCAGACCAACGTTTTCTGGCCTTTTCTGGACCAAAACTAGGTCATTCTGTCTCGAAAGTTACATTGGCTTCATGGTTGAGAAATTGCATTACCTTTATCTACAACAAAAACAATCTCACCTTGCCTCACAGAGTGAAAGCACATTCTACAAGATCTATGGCAACTTAAGCAGCTTTCCATGGTAAGGCTTCCCTCAATGATATTTGCTCAGCTGCAACGTGGGCCAAACCTCATACTTTTATTAATCATTACAAATTGGACTTGGCCTCCAGAGGTAGAGCTTTTGGCTCCATGGTGCTCAGGAATGTCCTTCCATTGGGGCCACCCAGGGATACAGGTAGTTGGGGACTCTGTCCCATCAGTAAGGAATGAAATAAGATTAACAACATCAGATAAAGAAGTTATGTCTTACCATAACGTTCCATCTGTGTTGTTTATCTTTGTTCATTCATTACTTCCCACCCTCCGTCCACCATCCGGAGGTTCCTGGTTGATCTCATATACTACTTTATTGTAGGTCTGTTATGGCCAAAGATAGCCTCTACTTTTATCTATCAACTTGCAAACTCAATCTGAGGTAACAGGGAGCAGAGCATTCTGGGTAAGACCTTGGCTCGAGAGTTTTTGGCTGACGTGAGCTTGATATTGGCTGGCTCTGTTCCGAGGACCGAACCAATAACCCATTAATAATGAATGAACGAAGATCAACAACACAGATGGAATGTTATGGTAAGACATAACTTCTTTTTTCTGCAGACATAACATTGCACTTTGAACCTGTGTCAACTTTGAGCTGAGTGAGAGACCCATTAATCCAAACAGTACAAAATACTTCATTCTTTGCCCATAAATCTACTGCATTGACTGTTTCATGAAGCCCTGACAAACCATCAGCATAAAAAGTATGTGACCGTAAGTCACAGCATTCTAAATGGTCGACTTGTTTCTTTGAATGTTCCCTTTTAATAAAAGAATGTGTGCCCTTTGATTTACAAAACCTTTTAAAATGATTCCACTTATTGTATTTGTGACATTGCTGACCAAAAGCTAAACATTTTTTTCTTTCAGGCTCATGACTTCATCCACAATTACTACAGTTGGATATGATATGGGTAAGGGCATATGCTCTAGATGTGTAACACATTCCTTATTCTCATTCAAGAAATGCATTTAATAAAATAAATGCATTCCTTGAATAAGAATAAGAAATGTGTTACACATCTAATGCGGCTGTCTCTGCTAGAATACAGCCAGGCAGCTGTCTGTAAGGATAGCCACAATTTAAAACATTTCTGTACACAGTGTACAGCTGCAGCGGCTATGCTTTTCAGCTGTACTGCTCTACTGCAAAGTGCTGCTGCAGCCATTTGGGTTCGGCGATGTAGCTCGCAGGGAACTGTCTTGTGAGCTACACGCCGGAACCCTTTTAGAAGTTACTTGAAGCATGCATCTTTCATTTGTAAGCATATTTGTGTGCTTTTCTTTAAGCTCATATATCTGACAAATCTCAATAGCCTTAGTCAAAGTTAAATCACTGTCACGAAGCAAAATCTTTCTCACAGCATCATCTTTAATACCAAACACAAGTCTTGTCTTTTTATCAACTCATCTCTTAAATCACCAAATCTGCATGTTTTAGCTTTGTTTCCCAAATCAGTTATATGTGCTCCAAAAGTTTCACCAGGTTTTGATCCCTTGTGTAAAGTGCCTTTCCCCCTCTCCTGCAAAGGCAGCAGGTGCATACACAAATGAACTCTCCCTTTCTATGGCTTCAAACCTATCTAAGTTAAGCAGAATACGTCTTTGTATGGTCATCTTTATCAGAAAGTGTAGCCCGCATGAAATTATTGTACTGTTGCTCAAACAGTCTCCAGTTGTCTGCAATATTATTGGCAAGTACAAGTGGAGTAGGTCTGCGAAAACCTTCTGCCAATGCCCATAGATTATAGTAAAACACGATGTAATCCAGGTCCACTTGGAATTATGTACGAACATGCACACACAACCAGCACTTGTAATAACATTCTAATGCACAAGAAACTCTCTGAAATACTGTACTTTGTGAAATATGCTTTGTATTTTGTGAAATAACTGTTCTGTAATACTGCACAAACGTGAACACTTCATACACTTCAGACAACTTGAATAACTTTGATTAAGGCGAAAAAGTTGTGTTTAGCAAAAAAATGTAGTTGCTTCCCTTATTTTATTAATTTTATGCAATTCAGACTTTATTTCAAACATCTTCCGTAGTTATTTCAAATATTTCTGTTCAAATATCGCAATATTGAATATATCTATTACTTAGAGATTCATTTAGAGCGTTCTGAATGCCTCATTTCATATTTTGCAAATAAATCATTTGAGCAAGTTTTAACACCTGAAATCAGTTTCTGACCTGTTCTTAGTTATACATGCAGTAGGGATGATTCACCCCTATATATTCCTCCATTGTTAACTGAGTGCCTCTCAGTCTCGAACTGAAGAATCTGGGTTTCCTTCTGGCCACGTGTCCTTTTATACATGTCTCTTCTGGCACCATGTCACTTGTCCTTCTCTAGTATAGATGATGAACAGGCGGTGTAGTTCATTTATATGCTTTATTAAACACATCAGGATGGATAGCAGCTTTACAAAATATAAACAAACTGATTAACTGAAAGACTACACAGACATACATGCTTACATCTCAACAGCTTAGTACAAAATGGCAGTCAGGCTCGCACGTGCTCAGTATTTATACACTTGTGCAAGCCCCTAGAAAACTGCTTAAAATGGTACACACATACATACACACACACACACACACACACACACACACACACACACACACACACACACACACACACTGATCTACACTAGCTATATTTTCAGATGAAATTCTGTCTTCTCCAGTAGCTGCTGAATTAATTCCAAAACCCACTCCTTAAATTCCTCTTTTCAACCGATAGTGTTATTTCATTACCTTGCATTTTTATTTGTTATTATTTCTTATTAGCGCATGATCTGAAATAGTTATTGGGTGCATTTCAAGAGCTTCAATTAAATGCACATGTTCCTGTGAGATATAAATTCTGTCTAGCCTAGCCCAGTTTTTGTATCTTGGAGACTAATATGTAAATTCATTCCGAACTCAGAGTACTGAATTCACATCTTCCATGCCAAACATTTTCATAACCTTCTTCAAAAAACTACCCTCCTTTGTTATATTTTCCCTTCTAGGCCACCCCAGACACATCTTCACTGTTGCAAACCAAATTCCAGTCCCCACCTAAAAGTAATATTCCTTGCTGAAAGCTGATTATTTTCCCAGAATTTTCTTAGGCTATATTGTAGCAGTTTTAGGTGGAATGTAAATGCATGCCATTGTAACCTTCCTCCCTTGCCAGTAGCCCCTTACTGCTGTATATCTTCCATTGTTATCTTTTGTTTCCTCTTCTATCACTATTGGATCTCCTCTTGCAATTAATATAAGTACTCCCCTTTTCCTTTGCCCCAGATATTCCACTGAATAACCATGCTGAAAACCTTTCTTTATCACATCACATGTTCAGTTCTTTCCAGGTGTGTGTCCTGTAGCATAGCTATTTGCACTGTACATTTTTAATGTAGTTCACTACTCTTTCTTTTTTATATTGATCTGCAAGACCATTCAAATTGAAAGACATTACAGAAATCATAATTTTCTTATGTAGTTATTACCACCTTTTATGTATAACTGCTTTTTTGTTAAATGTCTAGTTTCTACTTTTATGTTATATGCATACACTGTTCAACAGGTTGATCTTTTTTACAGCATTTTCATGATTTTTTGAAAGCCCTCAAACAGAACAAGCAACCCCCCCCCCCCAAAACCTATTAACTTAATAATAACACACAAAACTGTACATCTTCAGATATTGAAGTTTTTGCTTCCTAATAAGAACAAAAGTTCCAAGTTGATAGCTACACAGACGGGCTAGAGTTAACCAAAAAGAAAGGTCAGTCATGCTAAGAAGCATGGTACGGCCCTTTATTGATAAGGTTATCAGAATCGGAGCATAGGTCTATATATGTATTCTGTTATTCTATTTATTGATGAGGTTATCAGTATCGGATTATGGGTTTGTATATATTCAGTTATTCCATCTATTGATGAGGCTATCAGAATCAGGGTAAGGGTCTGTATATATGCAGTTATTCCATTTATTGATGAGGATATCATTATCAGAGTATGGGTCTCTATATATTCAGTTATTCCATCTATTGATGAGGCTGTCAGAATCGGGGTATGGGTCTGTATATATTCATTTATTCAATTTATTGATGAGGTTATCAGAATCAGAGTATGGGTCTGTATATATTCAGTTATTCCATCTATTAATGAGGTTATCAGAATCGGAGTATGGGTCTAAATATATTCAGTTATTCAATTTATTGATGAGGTTATCAGAGTATGGGTCTGTATATATTTAGTTGTTCCATTTGTTGATGAGGTTATCAGAATTGGAGTCCCTCAATCCAGCCGTCCGTCTGCACCCCCCTTTTCCCATTTTTGCACATGAAGTCAGGGTGTCAGTTCAACAGTGACAATCATCTAGAGACCAGGTTTACTCTGCCAGGTGGTTAGGCCTGCCACGGGTTATCAGAATTGGAGTATGGGTCTGTATTTATTAAATTATTAAATTTATTGATCAGGTTATCAGAATCGGGGTATGGATTTGTATTTTCTTAATTATTGCACTTTTTGATGAGTTAGATCCCCCTAAACCTATGGCAGTCTTGCTGTAGAGGTTGGGGCAAAACTTAAAGTGATTATGAGGAAGTAATGGTCATGATTCCAAGGAAACCCCTCCAGTGTTCATTATCACATCATGGCAATCGTTTAACATCCTCTGACTGTCACAGGATTAGGCAGATGGGACCTTGGTCTAATGTCTCATTTAGTTACAGCATGGCAGAGTCATGAATGGATTATGAATGCATTTGCCTTTTGTGGGCGTGTACCCCATGATTTTCTGATCTCCTGACATTAAAAGCAAGTACACAGTGTGCTGAGTCAGTGACACTGAAGTTATGAGTGAAATTATGTTGAATGCTGCTGCATTGTACCTTTTTTCAGTTGTTGTGGTCATCCACCAAACTTTAGAAAGCACATATTTATAAAGTGGTAGGTAACTGGGGACCTGGTCTCCACGTCACGTGCTTAGAAATAAGCTTGAGAAAAACACTTTATTAACTTCACATAAAAAAAAAAAAACAGAGGCAGTTTAATGGAAATGCATTTTTTAAAAGGCTAAGAGATTTAAATTGATTTTTGAATTACCCTAAATGCAGTACTTTTCTTTCTGTACAACAGTGACGTTTAAACTGCAGAGATGTCTGAAGGTGCATCAAAGCTAAGTGGTCCCATCCCCCCAGATCCAACATTATTCCCAGAGTACTACAAACGGCCTACATCAGGTGAGGGTTGTACTTACAAGTCTGTCATTTTTAATTTTGAAGTTAGTAATGGTATATTTGCATGCAAAACTTTAATGTGTGCCTATACAGGGTAAGTTTCTGCAAGGACTCCGCCTTTATTTTAACAATAGATATATACTCTTTCACAAGTAACTCCTGTACTGTTTGCTTTCCCTGCTAGCATATTTTGCTAGTGTCATTCTATATAATGTGAGTTTCAGCATATATCTTGGAACAAACCATCACTGACATGGGAGAGTATGGATATGAAAGTCATAATTTTATTTAGGATAGCATAGACCAGAGACAAAAAGTCCGATAGCCCAGAAGTAACACTTCTGTATAATTAAAGAATGATTACTAGTAGAGTAGTATGGTTCAGTAACATACAAGCAGACAAACAGTGATTACGATATTGTTGTCCTGCCTGTTGTAAGTGTAGTTACAGGTGATTAAGGGGAATGAAGGACCGAATGGAAAGTGTTATAAAATGGTATGTCATTGGTGGAGATTACAGAGCGCACCGTGGGGGAGGAGTGTGATGGTGGTTTTAATGGATGTGTTTTTACTGTTTGCAAATAAAGTTTGGAGATGGGGCAAAAAGTACAGTTTAACTGCTCTCCTTTCTCAAGCGTGATCAGACCACCCAGTCCTAGTTTCTCATATATTATTTTTCCTAAAAGTAATTTATACCTCAGCTAACCTATTTCTGTAAATATATAATGTGTTATATAATAGCATTACTTTGTTGTACATTCAACAATGTCACCTGGAGTCAGAAAGTTTATTGCTTTTAGATTTTTGGGAAATGAGATAAGGTCCATCTTCTGAGAGGCGAATAAAAATGATCTATATTTAAGCATGGTACGTTGAAAATATTCAGACTGCACGCAGGCCCACATGACTGTAATTTATAAGTAAACTCTAAAATATGAAGGGATTCATTGTTATTATTTTTCTTTGAATGGACTAATTATGTGTTTCTTTTACATAGGGGAAATAGGATTTCTTATAAGAAGCTCAGTGTGTTCAAATTAATTCTAACATACGACTAATAAGCTGTTTATTTGCTTGCGAAAAAATATTGGTGATATTGGGATGACTTTCAAGATGTCCAGCTGAAAGATAACATCCTGTGGAATGTAGTTGAGAAAGAACTCTATTGTGTAAGTTTTCTGCAAGATGGAGAGTGGAATCATAGGTTCAGTTACAAACCAGTGTAGTCGTAATTTAGGTTTAAGAATTCATTCCTAACAAAGCTGATTGTTTGCTGCTACAGCTGTAAGTTTCATCAATAATCTGATTGTTTGCTGCTACAACTGTAAGTTTTGTCAAGAATAAAACAATCTTATAATTCCGTCCTTTGCAAAATGGATGACTGTGGCACATGCCTTATTAAACTGGAGGCTTGCTATTTCCCAGTTTTACTGTTTTTAATTTTTTCCCCCTGTTACATGCCTCTGTTGTTCAGAAGAATGTTCTCTAAACAGCCCACATTACTAATACTTGTATTTTAAACTTGTTACAACCTAGGTACCTGTGTTTAAGTAGCAGCTCTTTAAGAAGAAAAATTAACTTCGCCCCATTCAGATTAATCTTAAAGAAAACACATGTACCTGAACTACCTGTAGCTTTTCTCTGTCTCTTTTACCTTTTTTAATATCTAAAGCATCTCTCTCTCTAAATCTTTAATAAAAAGTGAGAAAACATATGTATTTTGCTGGCTCAACAGCCTTACAAGCACTGAATCGTTGCCCGTTAACTAGTATTTGTTTTGGGTCTGTATTAAATTACCGAAGAGGCATTGCAGCGAATGCCTCTTTGCCAACATGAAAACAACCGAACTGCGAATTGCGCAAACGGCCGAATCAGTGATTTTTTTCCTAGGGAAAAAAATCACTGATGCGGCCAGAAACGACATATCACTAAAAATAACTCAAAGTGAGGGGCTTCGCACCCCACACCCTCCCTAACTAAATATGCCAACTCCGAGATCACAGTACAGTGGGGAAAGGGGCAAATTTACTCTGATGGCCAAGCAATTTATTTCCCTAGGGAAAACAAAATCACTGATTTAGCCATTCGTGTAATTCGAGGTTCACTCTTTTCATGTCGATGAAGAGGCATTCACTGTAGTGCCTTTTTGATAATATGATATAGACCCTTTGTTTCTGTCTTTTATCCTAATAGTGTAGATCTTGATGTGTATCCAAGTAAAGTCTCCTTTTCCATACATCAGAAAAACTGATGGTCCTAAAAAGTATGCACACCTGAAGTTACCAAAATACAGCCCAATGCACTGGTTTCCTTGTTAACATACAGTTTAATACATTGTGTCTTTCTTTTGTTACACATGGTTAATGTTTTAAGCCCTCAACATTTAACACCTGTGTGAGCCCTCCTCCATTTGAGAAATGGAGTATAAAAGCTTTTTCCTGAAAAGAAAAAGAAAGTAGAACTACAGGGTAGTCATTCCAAATTTCAACCTATTTGTGCAGTTTAACCATGGGAAAACATTCTTTTAATTACCAGTATGTTGTTTAACGGTGGCATTCCTTTGTGTTCAAATGTCATCAGGGCCGGCCTTTGGTCAACTGGTACCCTAGGCAAAAGCACTCCACAGCACCCCTCCCTCCCACACCACCTGGTGCCCCCATCCTGGTCTACCTACACCATCCAAGTTACTGGAAAAGCGACCCTGCTAGAATGGCGTCCTAGGCGGCTGCCTAGTTGGCCTATGTCTAAGGCCGGCTATGAATGTCATCCTGCAAGAACACACCAGCCTTTTTGTCGGGACTAGCATGGACTTCTGAGGGACTATTTGGCTGTTACAGAAAAAGCAGACTGTTGTGGATGCACCGATCAGTGTCTTAATACTAAGTATTGCAGAGGCAGAACTCTGTATGTATCTGCATATTATAGCAGCTCAGTCTAGCATTCTGTCACTTGTGTAGGATTCCATAGTTTTAAGTAACCCCAGCTGTTTTATTCTTCCTGACATACTGGAGCTTCTGTAATGACAGCAGTCAGCCAGGATGTAATGTCCTCATACCCATTTAGTGAGGGATGCATCTTCAACCAGCCTTATAGTAAACAGAAAAAATATACTTACTGTAAGGTTGGTTTACATGAAGAAAGTAAAATTTAATTTGTCATTGAGTTATCCTAGAAGAAATAGCTGTACCTGTAAGACAGTTAAACTGTGCTGTTGGCACAGAGACTAGAATATACTGTCAGAGGTCAGTACTACTTCTTTGCGTACTCATAAACTTTTGACAAAATGACATCCAACCAATTTTTCAGTTGACTTAAAATAACCTCAGTGTTGTCTGACAAATATGTTTTTGCAAATTCCTGCCTCTACAAGAATATGGCTTACAAGCTTTTCTCATTTTTCAATATTCTTGAATTGTTGGTTGAGTTCATGCTGTTTTTTTTAACACGTTTATTGAATTATCATTTGTGACATAGGTAAATTTACATTTATGCGAAAGTAATCAAACTGTATTAACAAATTAACATTAACAAACGTTATACTTCACATGTATTGCTATATATATCATATAACTTAAGCAACATTACATACATTATTCAATTCCTGACCCCCTTTTTTAAACAAGAAACATCTTTATTAAACCATCACTTACGATGTAAGCAATCGTACATTTATATAAATGAAAACAAAGCTGTTTTAACTCTAGGTCTAAATACCTGATCTTTGATAATAAATACTTGATGTATGATACTAAGCTGATGCAATATTACTAGCCTTGCCATGTTTCCTAGCTCTTACTCCAGATGTAGGACAAAATCGTCCAGTGCTGTGTCTGATTGAAGCTTAGTTAAAAAGTGCATTTATTTTGTATGTTGCTATATGTCTCGTTAACAGTTTGGACAGAGCTGTCATTTTGTATAAAACATGCATCCCAATTATCCATCTGTCCATTAGAAATGAATTCTAGCTGTTTATTTAATTGTTTACCAGTGTGTGTGCAGCTTATGCAGAATATTTTTTTATGATATGACAACTGATTCAGTAACCATAAAGTTGAAGAAACACAGTTTAACATGTAGGCATCCCTTTGATACCAGGTATTGCTTAGTCAAAGTGTAAAGTTGTGATTCTAATTAACCATGGCATTTTAAAGTTAGTGTCATTATGCAGCTATAAGAGGAAATGTGTGGAGTAATCTGGCAACCCAGTTACAATGTATTCGCATTGTGTTTTAGCCTTTAGTATTCTTGTACTTGATCTGCTCTCCCAGTGCCTCTCATAAGGCGTAGTACCTCTCCAGATCAGCCCCTGCAACTTATAAACTAGATTAACATTGTTTTACTTTATTTTTGGGGACTTCTAAGATGGCGCCACATTGAGTAACAACTTAATTTTAGCTCCCCCAATATGAAACCAGAAACTCAGCAGAGAAGGCCAGTGAACTTTTGTGTTTCTGGGTAAATTTCAGTAATTGGCCAGTAAGTGCACTGCCTGGATGCTAGAAAACAAAAAGAAATAAAGAGGACCTGAAGGAAAATCAGCTACAAAAGGTGACAAAGAACCACTGACCTGAAAAAGTACTGTTGCTGCTCAGCAAAATGCAGTGCAAACTCCAGACATGACTTCCAGTAACCTAGAGGGAAGCATAAGACAACTGCACAGAGACCTCGTTAAAATAAACAAAACACTTGTTGTTGTCTCTCTCAGCTTTTCCTGGTTAGGGGTCGCCACAGCGGAACTCCGGTCCGCTAATGATTGGCAGTAGATTTTTACGTGCCGAGTTGCCAGCCCTGACGCACAACCTTCAACAAAGGTACGCCCATTCACGCATGTCTCCACACAGAAGATGCTCTAGCTGAGAATCGAACAGGACAACGTCTTACTGTGAGGCGACAACGCTACCGCAGCACCACCGCCGCAGTAAAATAAACAAAACATTGATGGAGTATATCAACTCAGACAACAAAAGGCTGGAAAAATTGAAGCTTTAAACAGATATTCAGATGAGATAAAATTGCAAAAATCAGAGGTCGAAATGAAGAAAAGGTTGGCTGAATATGAGACTGTTCAAGAAGAGATGCTTCAAAAATAATAGAATCAGAGGACAGAGCTTATAGGGAAACCATGAGATTTTCAGCTGTACCAGAGAAGCTGGAAGGAACAGACTGCACTGAGTTTATGAAAGCACAAATGAGCAACTGGACTGGTATTCCATAGCAGGAGTTGTTAATTGAAAGAGCACATTATGCGTATGCTCCAAACCTGGACAGACCTTTAATAGTAAAGATGCAATCCTACTAGTAGAAGGAGTTGATTCTGACAAAACTGTGGCAGAAGGACAAAGTACTAAAATGTGAGACAGCAGAGTGTTTGTGGACAGTGATTACTCATTGTACGCCAGGCAGAAGAGGAATAAATTTATTCTACTGTTCAGGGAATGTTGAGAAGCAGGCATGATATTCAAACTGCTGTACCCACATATCTTCACAATATTCCTCTCTGAAGGGACAGAATCATTTTTTGCTGAAGTACATGCTACAGAGGAAATACAAAAGTCTGTCCAACAAAAAGTGAGCTGTGAAACAAAAGGAGATTTTACTTCTTGTTCTTCTGGTAATAAAGACCACAGGGAGACTATGCCAGTGAAATATTTTCCAATGTTCCAATAGAAAATGCTGTAGAGAAGGAGGGTAGCATGAGAGCTGACTAGGAGAATCAAAAGTATGTTGGAAGTGAAGCAGATACAGGATTAGGAAGATGGAGATGAACAGGTATAAAACCAGTAACTTGGAATTTGACAAATGTGGGATTACAAAGCAATAATAGTTATACTTGTGAAATATAACAGAACAAGAAGTGTGGAGATATTGGACTTTTTGGGACTTTGTTGGACATGTGGTAGACTGAAGTATACGCTCTACTTCATTGTCATTAATGTTCAGAAAAATACTTAGGGGACGGGAACAGGAAGGAGAACGTTAACTGTAGGTAAAACAGGTTTTCTTGCTAGTATTTTATAGTGTATGATTTTGTTTGTGTGCTGTAAAGTAAGGTTTTTCTCAGTTGTTTTTAAAGCTAATGTGGATAGTGTTGTGAACAGTGCTCCTGTTTTTTTTTCTTTCCCCCTTCTCTCTTTCTCATTGTTCAGTTTTAAGAAAAGTAGACACTGCAGTGTAAAAAAGTCTGGTTAGAAGAGTATGACAAAAGAAAAAATAATGTGCATTTTCTCATCATTGCATGGGAGAATGACTGGATTAAGGCCTTAGCTTGATATAGTAACATATTTTAATAGAAAGCACGTAAATGAAAAAGAATATTGAATATTATAAGATTTTTGGGCAAATAAATGTATGCTTAGTAGCAATTATGTATCTGGTCCTCATGTCTCCATGGAGACAATCTGATAAAAAGAAATTGGTTACAATCCGATAAAGATAAAATGGCTAGGAAAAGAGAGAGAAATTGGCTAGGAGATAATGTTCTCTGAAAGCATTCAGATGTTTTCCAGCTGGGAGATCTATAAAGATAAGACAAAAACAAACAGTACTTAGTAGAACTACATGCTGCACCATGTTTCTTAGCCTGAATAACCCTTTTTTAGGTTAACTCAAGTTTGTGAGTGTGGCTGTCTGTTTGGGACATTTGTTCCTACTAGAAGGGTAAAACTTCAATATTTGAAGCTGTACATAGTCTTGTGTATTAATATTAAGTTAATTGATTTTAGTGGGGGTGTGTTTTTCTTGTTTGAAGGTTTTCAATAAAACGAAAAGTTTTATAAGCTGCGGCATGGGCTCAAATGGATATGACAAGAACGAACTGTATAAAAGTTCAACCTGCCAAACAGTGTATGCATGTAACACAAAAGCTGGAACTAGACATTTAACAAAAAAGATGGTATACATAAAAGGTGGAAATAATTTTGTAATACAGTAATACTTTCTGTAATGTCTTTAAACTCCAGTGGTCTCACAGATAAATACAAAAAAATAAATACAAAAAGGAGGAGTAGTGAACTATGTTAAACAAAGTAGAGTGCAAATAGCTATGCCAGGATACACACTTGGAAAAAAGTGAACATGTGAATTTGATAAAGAAAGGTTTTCAGGATGGTTGTTCAGCGGAATACCAGGGGCAAAGGAAAAGAAGAGTGTTTATATTAATTGCAAGAGGAGCTCTAGTAGTGATAGAAGAGGATAAAAAGGATAATACTGGTACATTTGTAGTACTAAGAGGCTGCTGGCAAGGGAGGAGGAGGATTACATTGGCATGTGTTTATATTCCACCTAAAAACTGATGTAATGCATTTTAAGAAAATTCTGGCAGAAATAATCAGCTTTCAGCAAGGAATATTACTTATAGGTGGGTACTGGAATTTGATTTGAAGCAGTCTAGGTGTGTTTGGGGTCCCAGAAGAGAAGTATAACAAAGGAGAGTAGACTTTTAAAGAAATATATGAAAATATTTGGCATAGCAGATGTGAATTCAGTATTAGGAGTTCAGAATGAATTTACATATTATTCCCCAAGGTACAAAAACTGGTCTAGGCTAGACAGAATTTACATTTCACAGGAGCATCTGCATTTAATTGATGGTCTTGATATGTATCTAGTAACTATTTCAGGTCATGTGCCAATAATAATTAAAATAAAAACACAGGGTAAGGAAATAAAAATGTGACACTGACGCTTTCCTTCCTGTGTGTTGAAAAGAGAGGAATTTAAAGAATAGGTAGCTATTAGAGAAAATAGAAATTTCTTCTGAAAATATAGCTAGGGAGTGGGATAAAATTAAAGTGGAGTTAAAAATAGGGTGGAAATAAAAAAAAAAAGGAGATATGGTTAAAAAATAAGAATTATTTACAGGGATTGACAAATATTAAAATATTGCAGAATAAGGGGAATCTCGCAGAAAAGAAGAAGAGCAGCTGCAAAATGCTAAGCAGAAAGTAGGGGATTACCTCGCTAATATGCATGAGTTTAGAAAGGTTCCTGTTAAGCAACTGTTTTCTGATAATAACTCTAGTGCACAAAAACTTTTATTACAACAACTCGGGCAGTAGAAAGTAGCTAGGGCTGTTGCCAAGCTTAAGGAGCCTGTAACAAAGAAGGCAACAAGAGATCCTGTAGAGGTATTGGAAATATTTCAGAAATTCTGTGAAAAAAGCAGAGAAATACAGAAATTAGGTACAAATAAAAATGTTTATGGAAGAATTAAACATGCCAACGTTAGAGGTAGATGAGGCTCAATTACTAACAGGATTGAAGGAGATGAGATAAAAATGGTGATGTATATCCAATCTACAGGAAAGTCCCCAGGAACAGGTGGTATTCCTATGTAAGTTTGGAAGCTAGGAGGGAAAAAGCTGATAAAGATCTAGAAGGTTTTGTTTAATAGTATTTTAAGAGGAGGAGCAGTACCAACATCTTGTAAGAGATACCTCTAACGTTGGCATGTTTAATTCTTCCATAAACATTTTTATTTGTACCTAATTGCAATTGAAGCATGTGAGATTATTTACTTAAGTTCTGTGCCTGTTTTATATAGTGTGTAAAGCCAATTGTATTTTTATTCTCTATTTCAACTACATGTATAGCCAATTGTTTTATTTTTATCTCTATTTCAAATATATGTAAAGCCTATAGTAATTTTTACTGTCTTAGCATCTATTATGTTATCTGTACCTTCTTCTTGGAGCTTTTCTCCCCGGGCCTATACTGAAAATGGACATGTATCCAGCTAGACTAGCCCGGTAAACAAATGTAAAATAAATAAATAAAAATAAAGTGGTGGTGGCTGTAATACCTAAAGAGGGTAAAGCTCCATAAGATCCAGCTTCATACAGGCCCATTTCAGTACTAAATCATGATTATGAAGTGTTTGTCTATAACAGCTAAAGGAATGGCAAAAGTGATGCCAGAATTGATAGATATGGTTCACTGTGGATTTGTGGAGGGGAGGCAAACATTTGAGATCATTAACAAAACATTGATGATCCAGAGGGAAGCAGAATGTAAGAAAATACCACTGTTGTTGGTGGGTCTTGATGCAGAGATGCATTTGACAGAGTATGCTGAGACTTTATGAGCAGGGCAATGGAAACATTTGCATTCCCTGATTAAATTATAAGCTTGATTAGGAGACTATATGAGAGATCAAAGGTGAAAATTAAAGTAGGTGGGATCTTCTCTGATTATTTTTGCTCGAGCAGAGGAATGAGGCAGGGGTGTCCTCTCTCCCCTTTGTTATTTGCATTATATTTAGAACCATTGGCAAAGAAAATAAGACACTCAGAAATTCAAGGACATAATTGGTATGGTAGTCAAGAAAAGCTGGCTCTATTTGAAGGTGATATTATTGTATACTTGGTGAAACCAGAAAAGGACATTACATTGCTGTGGAACATTTTGTGACAGTTTCAGATCTTTTCAGGATAAAAAATTAATGAAGCTAATACAAAGACAATAGCAGTATATTATGTACCCACACACAAATTGATTCAGTAATATCCATATTTATGGGGATATGATAAAATGAAGTATTTAGGAGTATCGATTAAAAATGATTGGCAGCTAAGGATATGTGGGAATAGACTAAACAAAAGATAATGCAAAAACTGAGAAATCAAAAGCTCTGTTGTATGGATATGGATGGTAAGATACCAGCAGTTAAAATGTTTGTAGTCCCTTTAGTCTTATACACAGGTCAGGTATATTTTTATCAACCAGAGGAGAAGCTGTGGATAGCAGTTAATAAAGAGCTGAAAGATTTTATATCATAGGGGAAGATGGCAAGAGTCAAGTGGGATAAGCTGATTCCTCCAGCAGAACAGGGCAGATTGAGATTGCCTGATTTGAAGGGGTATTTCAGAGCTACAAAGTTAAGGCTGCTATATATATATAGCACAAGCAGAAACCTGTAATTCAGAGTGGAAAGGGATGATGATGAAATGGGTAGCTCAAGAAACAAAGAAAGACTGGGATTTTGGATGCAGATCTTTAAGGAGAATAACAAATAATCATACAGAATATTATATTAATAAAGAAACAAAAAGTGTTCTAAGAACTAAGCCAACATGGGAATGGAGAAAGAAGATTCTGCTGTTAGGGATGACTGCAATTAGAGATACAGACAATAGGCAAAAGGGGACTGAAATTCATTGGAGAAAACTGGCAAAGGAAACAAGGTATTGGGAGTAAATAACTAGAGAAGTAAAAGTAATAGAATGGGAAGACGCCAAGAATTTATTTGGAGAACAGGTTAGAGATTGCCTTCCCTATCGAAGCTTGATATTTGAGTATAGGCAAAGAGAAAGAAATAGGGGGGAATTGTAAATGAAATACCAGCCCTGGTAGAGTTTTTAGTAGAATCTAGAACAGAAGCTGCCGTTAAAAAAGACTAATTAGTAGCACATATAAAATATTGCATTATAACTATAAGAATCAATCAGAGGATGTTAGAAAGGACTGGGAAGAGAGATTGGATAAGCAATTCACAAAGAAACGATGGGGGGGGGGCTATATGTATGTCTCCCAAATATGCAACAAAATGTAGAAGATTTAGGGTTTTTGCTTGGAAATGTTTACATAGATATTTTATACTCCAAACAGACTCCAGAGACTTTTTCTTCAAGGTAGACAGGAAATGTTGGAGGTGTGATGGGCTGGTATGAACTTAGCATTGAGCAGAATTTTACCTTCTCCAAGGATGATGCCACAATACAAACAAAAGATGATTGACTTTAATAATTGGCTTCGTTTCTGGTGTCATTCTAAGAGGGTGCAATATTTGTCAGCATGGAAGGAGTTGGTTAACAGACCACTCTGCTTTGTCAGGGATGGGCTACACCTCTTCCCTCTAGGCTTTCGAATATTAGCTAAAACATTGTCTTCCCCCATAGTGCCTTTTTTAGGCAATGCCAAACTGAAAGTACTTCTGACATAGCAAATCAAAACCAGGAAAATCTAAAGGTTTTACTGCACAATGCTAGGAGTCGATACAGAAAACTCCACTTCCTAGAAGCTGTCTTTACCCTAGAGAATGCTGATGTCTGTGTGGTCACGGAGATATGGTTTAAAGCCAGAGAGCATACCAACAGTGCAAGGTTATGATGCTTTCCACAAATTTAGGCCAGCTACTTTACAGGCAGGGACTAAAGGTGGAGTGTTTCTATTTACATCAAAAGCAAATATACTTCAAGGCTGGTCAAACAAGATAATGCACTTGAGCTGATCCATGATCAGATCACCATAGGTAAAATCCAATACCACTTCCTTGCAAGCTATAGGTCCCCCTCTATGACCCAGGAAACCCATACCATGTATTTAAACTTATTAGAAACACAAACCGTCCAATCCAGTACCATATTCATGGGTGACTTTAATTACCCCACTATTAACTGTGAATCCTATACAGCACCAAACGTACATGCACAGAGATTCCTGGATTTTGTAAACACAACCTCCCTGGACCAGATAGTCAGTACACCAACCAGGGGTGCAACCATACTCGATCTGGTCCTCACTAATATGGGAGAGTGCTGCATACCCCCTACTGTAATGCCTTCCCTATTAAGGTCAGACCACAAAATGGTCTCCTTTGAAGTAAAAATAAAACTTGGACCCCCAGCTAAACCTGGGGTATTCAGGAACTAGTGTGAGGCTTAACCTCCTGCTGTTAAATTTCCATAAACCCTGAGAACACTGCTGCCTATGCAGAACTGTTCACAGAAACCCTGTACAAGCATGTTAATTGCTGCATAGAGGCAGCTGTACCCACCAGGACGAAGTACAGAACTCACTTAAAAACCAAGCTATCCTGGTGGAATCATAAAATCAGTCGGCTGTATAACAGGAGGAAGAAAATCATGGCAAAAATTAGGAGGTGCAGCACCCAGCTGGATAAAAGCACTCTCATCAAACTAAAACAACTCAGAGGACAAATAAAGTCTACCAAAGCTAAATTTGAGGTAAGTTTGGCCTCCCAGGCCAAGGACAATCACAAAGCATTCTTTAGCTATATGCCCAACCTCAAATGTAAATGGAGCCACCTATACTGAGAAACAAGATGTAACAAACCTCCTGGCTGATAAATTCAGCTCCAGCTTTATACCCCTCTCTTCCCGTCAACCTTCCCACAGAAAATATCATCAGGTATAACTCCCCCTACTATCGCTAGGAAACAGGTCCCTACTGTTTTCTGTAAGACAAAGAACACAGCATCAATGAGCCCAGACAATATCCGAGGATGCCTTCTTAATAGCATGAAACATGACCTATCGGGGCGTCTGGAATTACTGTTTAACTGTAGCCTCCAAACAGGCTTCATGCCTCATGAATGGAGAAAGGCAGCAGTCATCCATCTGCACAAAGGTGGGCTATCTACAGACCCTGGAAACTACAGACCCATAAGTTTCACTAGTCTTGTATGTAAAGTCATGGAAAGAATTATCATGAAAATGATTAATGGAGATGTAGTAATCTTCCAGACGCTGGACCCAACCCAGTTTAGTTTCTTCAAGGGCAGATCATGCCTTCTTAACCCGGTGGACTTCTTCGGGAAGGTCACAAAAGCAATGGATGAGGGTGAAGTTCACTGCCTACCTTGACCTGACCAAGGCATTTGACACAATACTCCACTCGGGTATTGTTGACAAACTCAGGAGGTTAGGCACAAACCTGTATGTCACCCGGTGGATAGCCAACTGGCTAACAGACAGGACCCAGTAAGTTAGAAATGGGGAGTCCACCTCTACAAAGAGGCCAGTCAAAAGTGGAGTCCCTCAGGGATCGGTCCTTGCACCGCTCCTTTTTGGCATTTACTTCTCAGAAGTCAATACCAATGTCAGTGGTCTCTGGCTGACTAAATTTGCAGATGATTGCACATTAGGAGCTGTCATTGAATCTCAAACTGACACAAATGTTCTCCAGGAGGGGCTGACACAGAAAAACAACTGGTGTCAGAGCCATGGAATAAAACTAAATGCCAAGAAATGCATAATAGTATCCTTTAGGAAGTCATCCATCCCGGGTAACTATCATATTGACAACACATCCCTTAGAGTTGACCCAGTAGTCAGGGACTTAGGGACACACACAGATAATAATCTAGCCTTTGATCATCACGTGTCTACAGTGATGAGGAAATCATTCTGTGTTGCGTAATTTATAAATAAAGGTATGGCATCTAAGTCCAAGGAAGTCATTGTTCCACTGTATTCAGCATTCATCAGACCTATCATTGAGTACAGTGCTCCCTTCAGTATGTACCTAACCAGGCATATCCAACAATTGGAACGTCCACAAATATTCCTCACAAAAAGAATACAGGGTCTAAGTAATATATCCTATGCAAATCGCCTCAAGGCCCTATCTCTGTATTCTGTCTCCTACAGGCTTTTGAGGGGGAATCTATGCCTGGCATATAGGGCATTGTTAGACCCTGCCCTGATGGACCTCCTGCATATCCACAAAACAAACAGCACCAGAATTACCAGTTATAAAGACTTAAACCTTGCCTGTGATATAAATAGGACCTGCTGGAGAGATAGGTATTTATCCCAGAGACTACCTGGTCAATGGAACAGGTTTCCCATCCATGTGAAGCAGAGTTCCTCCCTAACCCAGTTCAAGTGCAACTTGGACAACTGGATGGAAAACTGGAAATTCATCCCTGGTTTGGCACCTGTCTCTCTAGTGGATAAAGATAACCCAGGCCTATGCTTACACTTATCAAGGGTATCAGAACTTGTCAGAGATTTGGGATGCATGGCTAGGCATAAAAAGGCCCTTGTGATTGTTTGCCTGGTAAACACCTATGAATCTATGAAAGAGGTAATTGGAACATATTTTCTGGGAGTATAATGAGTAGGCAGACTTTAAAGATTCACTGCAGACTATGTCAGAGATACTGGGTGAGCAGATTGGTATGACTAGGGAAATGATTTTTCTAAGCTGTGATGCAGAATTGGAATTGCCTAGCCTTGCTAATTGTGGTGGCTGCCAAAAAAGCAATTACTAGAAAATGGAAATCAATGTCTAAAGCAACTGTACCAGAAGTAATGAATATGGTAACAGAGATAAAACAACTGTATATGGGATCTTTGAAAAGGGTAGGAGCAAATTACAAAGGAAAAAATGGGATTTGTGGGAACAATACATACAGGGGAGGAATGAAGTTTAAAAGAATTCAGGACTTGAATGAGCTATGTAATGCCTGACTGACAATAATTGGGTTGATTATAAGTGATGTATAATGGTTGTGATTAGGTTGATTATAAGTGATGTATAACGGTTGCGATTGGGTTGATTATAAGTGATGGGTAATGGTTGCGATTGGGTTGATTATAAGTGATGTATAATGGTTGCGATTAGGTTGATTATAAGTGATGTATAATGGTTGTGATTAGGTTGATTATAAGTGATGTGTAATGGTTGCGATTGGGTTGATTATAAGTGACGTATAATGGTCGCGATTAGGTTGATTGTAAGTGGTGTATAATGGTTGCGATTGGGTTGATTATAAGTGATGTATAATAGTTGCGATTAGGATTATGTCAGTATAGTTTGTGATGTAAAATGCTTGCAGCTGGGATTTTGTCAATATGGTTTGTTTTCATTTATATACATGTGTGATTGCTTATGCCATAAGTGATAATTTAATAAATATATGTTAAAAAAAAAAAATTATTTTATTTAGTCTCCCTGCCTGACAGCCATCAAGTCATCCCCTTATCAGACTAATTTGTTCACCTGAATCAGGAATATATGCCAGGAGAAGCAATTTCACAGGCAGCCATGAGGGTTGCCAATTTCCCAACAGCTGAGAGAGTGTGCATTATGGCCCTAACATCACCCCTTTGATTGTGACGTGAGCATCTGCATCACAGCAAGAGCTGCCTGTCCCCTCAGCTGCACACCTACATGCCCATTTTCATGGATTTTGACTTAAAAACGAGGCTGGAGAATCTTTGTTTCTTGCGTTTCTTGTAAATGATAAGTGATGAGGTACAAATGCCAGGGTTGGATTTCCTGTAAGTCATTCTTGCTTTTTCTCTTGACTAAAATGCAGTATGTTAAAAGAAAAAAAATGTATGTTGTAGCAGGTATGACACATTGTTTACACTTTCTTAGTTTACGTGTGGTTTATTTACAGTGAACCTTAATTAGCAGTTACAACTTTGTTGCACTGTACAGTTTTAAGTAGCTAAAAATTCACAACTTGCAAATTAGTGTTTGTTTTAAGCCATAGTCTCTTAAGAGGAACAAAAGAAAACTCCTACAGAAGTACAAGCCAAACTACTCTACATCAATCTGCATGTAGTTTTCCTTTTTATTGCTTGAGTACATCCATATATTCCACACCTAAACAGTTTCTTCTGATCAAAGTCCACATAGAGACACCACTGTAGACCCCAAATCCCTCTTCTGTGTGAGGCAAATGTTTCCTGTTTGCATGAAGCATTACCCTATTTATTGTGATATGTGTGCAAGCTGCTACAAGTTTTTTTACTGTAGTATAAGGTATACAGATAGCAGTTCTAATGCAGTAAACAGCATTTCTGACTCGTGAAAACCGCAATTATGCCACAGTGATACTCCCATTCTGGTATAGAATCCACAGTTCTGTACTCAGTTGGATGGATTATGGAATTGGGATAACACATCTCCATTCTTTTGGCTGTTGCCAGGCATATATCTGATGGTAAAATGAAAGGATAAAGCTCCCATGTACAGTTTGGTGTTTACATTCTGTTACTTGTACACCCCCTGCATGGGTGCATGGTCAGTTACCTAAGTAAAGCTTCTATTCAATAATTAATACTGTAAAGAAGTTGGTGCGTAATTAATAACAAGACATTCTCATTCTATTGTAGAGTATGTTGTCTCAGCCTTACTTAGTTTCATACTTAGGTAACAGGCTGGGTGTTCCACACCATCTTCATTTTGAAATAACAGCTCCCAACCCTACCTTGGACCCATCAGTGCACCCAACAACGATTTTGGCAAAGTCAGGGTCAACAAGGACAGGCTCTGAACATAAAATAGAGTTCAGCTGATTAAAAGCATCATCTGCTTCTATGCTCCACTTTGTCTGAGTTGGTGCCTTACCTTTTCTAAAGTCTGTTGAAGGACAGGTTGTGGTAGCAATGCATTTTCTCTTGTAGCCTGTTAGTCTTAACTTTCAGTAGTTGTTTGGCTATGGATGTAGGCCAGTTTTTGACAGTTTCCATTTTGTTCTCTTTGGGGACATACTATCTCCTTCCTAGTCACATACCATAAGTATCTTATTTCTATCACACATAGCTTATTTTTGGCAGTATTAACAGTTAAGTTTTGCCTCTCATAAAGGCCAGCATGGCACGCACTTTTAAAAATGTGAATTCCAGCCTTCTGAATAAATGACTGCATCATAGAAGAACTCGAATATACAGACAAGGGAAACTTAAGTGATCCAGACCACACTCACTCTAGTTTTGTGAAGGGCAGGTCCTGTTTCATAAACCTAGTAAACTTCTTTGAAAAGGTTGCAGAGGCTTTGGACAGTGGTCATTCTTTACACAATGTTTACCTTGACCGAGACAACGCTTTTGACACTATTCCCTGTGCTGGCATTGTTGAGTTAGACAAGCTTAATGTAAACTTCTTCGTCGTCTGCTGGACTGCAAACTGGATATCCAAGAAAGCCCAAGTATTGAGTACCTTCCTGAATGTAAAAGTGTAACGAGTGACTTACCACAGGGATCAGTGTTGGGCCCTCTCTTGTCTCCCATTGATTTTGCAGCCATCCAAATGAATATCCTTGAAGTGTGGTTGACCAAGTTTGTTGATGACTGAAGCTGCCCGTTGTCATCTTCTCATTGCTCCAACAAGGGCTGAAATGTACACATACTTGATGTACTGAAAGCCATCTGACGCTAAATGCAAAAAAAAAATTGCAGTATGGCAGCATTCAGTAAAAAAGCTGTTCCCACCTCATATGTTATAAGTAGTATTCTTTTTCAAACAAGTAAGGTCATAAGAGATCTGGGTACTTATGTTGACAACTCTCTCTCATTCCACTGTTATGTTTCCACAAAATTTAGGAAGTCCTTTAGCCTGATTCGGTTTCCAAAAATATATCTTCAAGATCCAACAAAGTTATCTTACCACTGTACTCTTCTCTTATCGGATCCTTCATCGAGTACACTGCCACCTTTGGTATGTGCAGATCCAGGGATATTGCTCAGCTGGAAAGGCCTCAATGATTTTTAACAAAAAAAAAAAAAAAGAAAGGCCATAAATCTTTCAAATATCTTTAATAGATTCGCACAGCTCTCCTTATACTCATTAGCCTACCTGCCTCCTGAGATGGCCTGTGTCTCAATTTTTGAGCCACGAAAGACAATCATATATTACTTCCTCTTTCTACTCAAAAATACAGTTGTTCTACAAATACGTGTACTAGAGACCTAAATTTAAACCAACAAATAAGCAAGACTCACTGGAAGGGTATGTTTTTAACTCACCATATTCCCAGCATCTGTAATACCTTACAATTACTTGTTGAGAAAAGTGCTACTTTGTCTTCTTTTAAGGTTGTACTTGATGATAGGATGATGCACACAGATTTACACCAAAGTTATGTACAGTCAAGGACTTCTAAGATGGCTGCAGGCTGATCAACAGCTTAATTTCAGTTCTGCTCTTATAAAAGAAGAAACCGAGAAATAAGAGCCAGTGATATTGTCAGTTTGAGTAAAATTCAGTTATAGTAGAGAGTTATCTGAACTTATTGGGACCAAGCATAGTTCGGATAATCAAACATACATTGAACTGGGTAAAAAAACTTCTAAAATCTTGTTTTTTTTTCTGCAGTCAGGGAATACACGTTTCAACTATTCAGCAAATCCAGTGGGACAGTAAAGAATATTTTCCCACACAAGCAGGCTACAAGTAAAAAAAAAAAAAAACATGCACAAGCTAATATGTATAACATTTACATATTTAGACTTTATGATTTTTCCTACCCAAAAACTTTGGAAGACTGGGTTCGGATAGCTGACGTTTCAGATAATCAGTGCTCTACTGTACTGACTAGTACATACACTGCCTGGATGCCAGCAAAGAAGAAATTTATGGAACTTGATATAAAGTGAACCAGAAAAGGTAAAGAGAAAACACTGGCTAGGAAGAATCCTTCAGCTGTTCAGCAAGAAGCAGTTCAAGGTTAGGCTTTGGTACAAGGGATATCCTTCAGTAATTTAGAGGAAAAAATAAATCAGATGTATTCAGCTTTGATTAAAACAAATGAAACACTGAAGGAATATATCAACTTAAATAACAAAAGGCTGTAAAAATAGCAAAATAGCTTTAACTAGCTATTCAGATAAATTAATAAAACTGCAAAAATCAGAGGTTGAAATGAAGAAAAAGCTGGCTGAGTATGAGACTTCTCAAGAAGAGCTGTTTCAAAAATAAATGGTAGGATTAGAAGACAATGCACACAGAGAAAACCTGAAAGTTTTCTGCTGTACCAGAGAAACTGGAAGGAACAGACTGTATTAATTTTATGAAAACACAAACGGGCAACTAGACTGGTATTCCACAACTAGATGTGTTAACTGAAAGGGTACATCATGTTTATGCTTCAAACCTGGCCATGAGAAAGCTGTCAAGACCTGTAATAGCAAATGTGCAATAATGCGAGCAGAAAGAGTTTATCCTGACAAAACTGTGGCAGAAGGGAAAATATAAAAAAATTGGGGACAGCAGAGAGTTTGTGAAAAAATAATAATTCACTGTGTACCAGGCACAAGAAATGCAAATTTATCCCAGTAATGAATGAATGGCGAGAAACAAGTGTGAGATTCAAGCTGTTGTATCCATTTGTCTTCAGAATATTTTTTCTTGGAGGATCAAAGACATTTTTGGATGCATAACAGGTCAAGGAGGAAGGAAACAAGTTTATCCAACAAAAAATGACCCAGCAGACAGAAGGGCATGCTGCTTCTCATTCTCCTGACAGTAAAGCTCATAGAGAGACTTTGCCAGTGCAACATATTTACAGTGTTCCAAAGGAAAATGCTCAAGAGAAAGAAAAACACATAGAAAAGTGCTGGATCCATAACTCAGAGGTAGATAGATCAAAACCACCTTCTGCTATGCAAAGGAGAGAAAGTGTTGGCTTTATTCAAAAGCTGACTCAGACTCTGCCATAGACAACTGGGACAGGAAGGTTAGTTTCTTTTCCTTATATTAGTTTCTTCCAAAAGAAAGGGTAAAAAGGACACTCGGACAAACCTTTCAGTAAAAACTTCAATAAAAACTCAGCCAAGCTAGAGTTTTCATAATGGAGGCTCATGGGATATATACAGATGATCCCTTGAGGCCATCAGGTGTTTCAGCTACATGGTTTTTGAATGCCCATTACTTTTTATTTACTTTTTAAGTCTTTATGGTTACATTCAGGCCCTGTTTCTGAAGTATAGCCAAACTATCACTTGTGTTATGCTGATGAGGTCAATAAAAAGGTCAAAACCTGCATGTTCACAGCTAGTGGGGTTTGGTTTTATTGGCCTGTCAATTTACATAAAAAATAGAATTATGGAAACAATACAACAGAATAATGTTTTGTAGTAGGAATGAGGTTTTAAGGGAAGGCAGGAAATGACTGAGCTATGTAATGTTTGATGGATAATGACATATAGAAGATTACACTTGACATGTAATGTTTTGCAATTGAAAATATATAAATATGGTTTGTTTTCATTCATATAAATGTATGATTGCCTACATCATAAGTGATAATTCAGTAAAGATGTTGCTTATGTAAAAAAACAAAACATGTATTTAAGCTTAATGGAAACACTTGGTATCCAACCCAATACCATATTCATGAGAGATTTTAATTACCCCTCTATTAACTGGAAATCATATACAACACCAGACATGTATGCATGCATGGAGATTCCTGGATTTTGTAAACACATACTCCTTGGCCCAGATTGTCAATATACCATCTAGGAGTGCAAACATACTGGATCTGACTCTCATTAATTTTGAAAGTACTGCACACCCCGTAGTGTAAGCTCAGGCCACAGAATGGTCTCCTTTCATGTACAAAATAAAACTCTGAATCCCAGCTAACCCAAGAATGTCCAGAAACTACTGTAAGGCTAACTTTTTACTTACTGTTAAGTGATAACCTAGTAAAATTGCAAGCTCCCTAAACCCTGAGAACACTGCTGCCTACGCAAAACTATTTACAGAAACTCTTGACAAGCATGTTAATGCTACATGGAGGTAGATCTACCCACTAGGAATAAGTACAGAACTAGCTCAAATAACAAGCCATGCTAGTGGAATCACAGCATCAAAAGGCTGTGTAACAGAAGGAAAAAAAATCATAGCCCCCAGCAGGATTAAGTACTCTCATCAATCTAAACAAACAACTCAGAGGACAAATAAAATCTACCAAACTCAAATTTGAGGTAAATTTGGCCTCCCAGGCTAAGGATAACCTCAAAGCATTTTTAGCTGTGTTCGTAACCTCAAAGGCAATACACAAATGCTCATCGTGTTACACTGCTGCAGTCATTACACTTGAGTTATCCTGCCGTCAGGCGGTCCCGCAATCGGCCTGAGTTCCAAAGTCTTGGTCCGGCGTTGGTTGCTGCCGCTTCTTTCCTGACGTCAGTGCGCCAAGGGAATATAAGATGCATTCGACACCATTTTCTTCAGTCTTTCTTGCTGCGCAGTGCCCGAAGCAGAAGCAGTTTGCAAGTGCCGGTCGGCCGACTCCTGACATTTTTGAAGTCGAATTTCAGATCCGAAGTCTTCAATAAAGCTAAGTACCCCGTTGGGGAAACTTTTTTCTTGCCTCAGACCGATGTAAGAAAAAGTTAATAATTGTATTTCTTGTGGGAAGCAAATAGTATTTCTTGTGGGAAGCAAATACCTCATAAGGGCTTCCACTCTTACTGTATTCCATGCCTAGGCCCTGATCATGATGTCACTAGTTGTCGGTTTTGTGCTAGATTTAACAAACGCACTATAAAAAGACGTTTTGATTTTGCTTTGCACTACTTTGGCCGAAGGTTCAATTATACAATGCCGTCGGATCAGCCGACAACCTCAGTACCGAAAAAACGCAAAGACAAGCATAAAGACAGGCATCCGAGGTCCAAAACCGACAACGAAACCTCTTCTAGGCCAGTCGCCGGTTTTCAGTGAGGCACTTTCGCAGCCCCTGACACCCGCTACCTCAGAGCCACAGGCCACTTCCGACTCCCACGTGGAGACATCTAGGCCTCTGGAAACTCAAGGTATGGGGCCTACGGAAACTAATCCCTCAGATGGGTCTGGAGCCGCTGAGCAGGCATCGGCTTCTGAGGGTACTTTCAGACCTTCACAACTTACCATTAAGACAACAGCCAAGGCAAAGGTACCATTAAAGACAAAGAAACAAGTACAGCATTCTCCTGGACAGTCCTCCATGCCTAAGAAATAGATGCTCAAAATGGCCGAAGACCTCATTACTCTAATCAGGGGTTCCCACCCCCTCCTGGAAAAGGCCAAGGGAGGATACAGACTATGACTCCTCTGATCAGGTTTCCATTTCCTCTGATTCCTCTTCAGACCAGGGATACTCTGTACCCCCCTATGAGGTCTCTGATGCTGAAGAGTCTATCCCTTTAGCCTCTCCTTCTGAGGATTATTCTCTTGGGGAAACTTTACATACCATGAGGGAGCATTTCCATTGGGAAAGTCAGGATTACTCAAAATCCAAGAAAAGACTAAGGGATTTCCTCTTATTGCCTCAGCACAGGCCCCTGGCTATTCTGCCTGTGCTAGATATTGTGGATGATGTGTTCTCTGAATCCATTTTATCTCCTGACTCTTTGTCCCCTGCTGCAGCCAAGCCAGATAGGTATTACAGAGTCCCTGACTCTCACAAGTTTCTTTACAAAAACCCTTCTGCTGATCCAGAAATTATTTCCCAGGGTCCAAAAGGGGTTAAGGCTTCCATTGCAAAAAATCCAGTACCCTTTGACAGAGATTCCAGAGCTTTGGATAGATGGGGGAAGAAAGTATACACTTCTGCAACTTTAGCAGTAAGAGCTTTAAATTGCCAGTTTCACATGCTTAACTCATTCCCTCCAGTACAGCCCTTTACAGTGTGTACCTTTAACTCCCAGTGGGTGCGCTTCAGCCTTTAAAAATGAAGTTATTACATAAGAGTGCTAACAAACAGTCATTGACAGAGGTCATATAGCAATACAGTTGTGTTTGTCATCATGTATGCTTCAAGATAAAATATTCTGATACCTTGTATGTAGCATGGTTTTGAAATTATTAATGTAAATATGAACAGGCAATATTTGACGCCTAGAGGCACAGTAGGCGGTAACTGCAGAAATGCCTGGAGACGTCACTCGGCTGTAATGAGTAACAATATTTAATGGCTCAGTTAAAACAGAAAATGCTTGCAAGCTCAGAAGCTCCTGATTGTAAAGAAATGCAGGATTTATTGCATGCAGTTGAACAGGTGGGAAAACATACTCTGCAATGTGGTTTTGATTCTCTAGAGGCCTCTTGTAGAGCCGCAGTTACAGGTTCTGTGATTCGAAGACATGCTTGGTTAAAAGAACAAAGTTTACCTGATCATGTTAAGACAAAATTATTGGATGCTCCTTTACAGCATGATACTTTGTTTGGTGTTAAGGCAGAAGAGGTGTTAAAGAAAATGGAGGATAAAGCTAAATCTATGCAAACAGTCAAGGATTTCTTACAGGTACAGCCACCTTGGTTTAGCAGAAATTGGCCAACAAAGAATTGGTCCTTTCCAGTGTCGGACAGACCACAGAGAGGCAGATACAGACGCTCCAGGGGCAGATCTCAAACCCAAGGCTCAAACAGACAGCGACAGTGGGGGCACATCAACCCCAAAAGGTAGTGAGGACAAGTCTCAACCTTACAGGAAACAGTCACAATGACTTTCCACTTCGTACGCCAAGCACATCTCTGTGGAAGCCCCCTTAGGGGGAAAACTAGCACTTTTTTCTCAAAACTGGCAAGTAATCACCCAAGACAAATGGGTCCTGAATATTGTGTCTCAAGGTTACAGATTCCACTTTCATACTTTACCAAGGCTAAAAGGAATGCCAGACCTGCCACAAAATCAATGTGCAGAGGCACAAAAACAAATTTCAGCCCTCATGGACATAAGAGCTATTTAAAAAGTACCACAAAAGGAACAAGGACAAGGATTTTACTCAAGACTCTTCCTGGTCCCCAGAAAGGACAAGGCCTGGAGGCCCATACTAGTCCTTTCAATTCTGAATACTTACCTGATTATTCCAAAATTCAAAATGTTGACATTACAACAGCTTCTACCCATGCTGGGCAAGAAGGCTTGGCTTGTTACTCTGGACCTCAAAGAGGCATACCTGCATGTCCCTATCAGACAAAATTGCAGAAGATGCCTCCGATTCAAAGCTGGTGCAATGCACTACCAATTCTCTGCACTGCCCTTTGGCTTATCTACTGCGCCCAGGGTCTTCACAAAGTGCCTGGCACCAGTAATTGCATTTTGCAGACAAAAAGGAATTCAAATATATCCATACCTGGACGACTGCCTCATTCAAGCAGAGACAAAGGACATTCATCTACAGCATCTGGCGTTTGTAAAAAGGTTGCTAATTTCTCTGGGGTACACAGTAAACGAAAAGAAGTCAAAACTAGTGCCCTCACAACAGATTATATTCCTGGGTGCCAGCTTAAATACAATGGCCCAGATGGCTTACCTCACGCCAGACAAACAAGTTCAGCTAACTCAATATTTTCAATTACTGGCAAGAAAGTCCCATCTCCCTGCGAGAAAAATTCTGCAGGCCCTGGGATTCATGGCATCCTGCATACTACTAATACCATATGCCAGACTGCATATGAGGAAATTACAATGGTACCTGAAAAGTGTTTGGACTCAACACTCTCACAGTTTGGAAGCAGTAATACCAATGATTCCCTGCCTACAACAGGAGTTTCTGTGGTGGGCACAGGCATGTCACATAAACAAGGGTCAGCCTTTTACCCAACCCACAGCCAGGCAAACTCTAACAACAGATGCTTCGGATTACGCCTGGGGAGCACACATGGCAGGAAAATACATTCAGGGTGAATGGACCACAGACCCAGATGCATCTTCACATCAATCAAAAAGAGATGATATCTGTTCAAAATGCCCTAACAGCTTTCAAGGACCTTCAACATCCAGGACAATTATTACTAAAAACAGACAACACCACAGTAATGTGGTACATAAACAAGCAAGGGGCACTCATTCTTATCCCCTATGCAGGCAAGCCATGACCTTGTGGAGCACAGCTCTAATGTATCAAGTTCACCTTTAAGCACAATTCCTGCCAGGAAAGAAAAATACTCTGGCAGACGATCTAAGCAGAAATATCATGGACCCTCACGAATGAAAATTGAATCCACAAATTCTTCAGCATGGTAATGCAAAAATGGGGATGCCCAGACATAGATCTTTTGCCTCCCCACTGAATTACCAACTACAAAAATTCTGCACAAGGACTTATCACAAACAAGCATGGAAAGTGGGTGCTCTTCTGCTCAGCTGGAAAAACCTAAAAGTTTATGCCTTCCCGCCACTGCCTCTACTTTCAAAGGTACTACTAAAAGCCAGACAAGAAAAACCACAGATGATCCTGATTGCTCCAGACTGGCCACGCCAGCACTGGTACCCTATCTTAAGGAACTTGGCTCAAGGCCCACCATGGATTTTGCCTCAAATTCCACACCTACTGACTCGACAAAACAATCAGATCCTGCACGGTCAGCTCAAAACCCTAAACCTGGCTGCATGGTAGATACATTAGTCAAACAGGCAACACCTCTCTCTAAAGCTGTTATGGATGTCATTTTGGAGGCCAGAAGGCCTAGCACCAGGAAAGCTTACCCAGAAAAATGGAAGAGATTCTGCGCCTGGAACCAGGCTCAAAACCTTGACCCTCTTGTTCCAAACATTCCTCAGATTTTACAATACTTAACTGAGATGCTGGACAGACGCCTATCCTTCTCATCAATTAAGATCCACACCTCTGCCATTTCAGCACGTTACAACACGGATCCTCCTTTATTCTCTCATCCTTTGCTAAAGCAGTACCTCAGAGGGGCTAAAAACATAAGATCACCCCGGAGAGCACCAACACCAACTTGGGACCTCAACTTCGTTTTGGAAAAACTGACCTTACCACCTTTTGAGCCAGTCAATACAGCCAATCTAAAATTTTTATCATGGAAAACAGCTCTGCTCCTGGCAGTAACTTCAGCACAAAGAGTCTCAGAGCTACAGATATTAATGGCAGTGGAACCTTTTATAATTTTTCATCAGGACAGGGTATCTTTAAGGAGAAACCCTACCTTTATGCCAAAGGTGGTATCTAGTGTGGCTCTTAACCAAACCATCCATTTGCCAACTTTTTATCCAAATCCCCAGAATAAAGGGGAGAAACTTCTGCATTCTTTGGACATACACAGGCAGCTACACTTCTACTTGGACAAAACAAAGGCCTTCAGGAAAACTGAGCAACTGTTTGTAGCATATGCTGCAGGATCACAGGGCAAGGCTATCTCAAAGTAGACTATATCTAAATGGATAGGACACTGTATTCGGTACTGCTACACACACCATGGAAAATCAGTCCCAAATAACATTAGGCCACATTCCACCAGGACAACAGCCACTTCAACAGCCTTTCTCAGAGGAGTACCTACCAAGGAAATTTTGGAGGCTGCAACTTGGAGTTCAGTGCACACCTTTACCAAGCACTGCCACCTGCCTCTTTACTCTAAATCCAGAGCAGGCTTTGCCACTGCAATTCTGCAGGGCCTCATAGCCAAGCCTAACTCTTTATAGACCAGCCACCCAACTTCAGCTTTGGGATTCTACCCAAGTGTAATGACTGCAGCAGTGTAACACGATGAACATAGTACAGTTTTGTACCTACCATAAATGTAGATGTTCAAGTGTTCACACTGCTGCAGTCCAGGTTACCCTCCCTCCATCCCCTCTGAACTAGCTGGACTTCTCTATACCTTCCTATCCTATACAACCTTTGGGGTGTATTTGCTGGTAACTGAAGCTATTGTTTTTATTTTATATGTATATTTTTGCTTTGTAATATGTATTGCTTTCCTACTTGGGGGCACCTGACATCTGGGGCAAGAAAAACTGTAGAAAATGGCATCGGATGCATCTTATATACCCCTGGCGCACTGACATCAGGGAAGAAGCGGCAGCAACCGACGCCGGACCAAGACTTTGGAACTCAGGCCGACTGCTGGACCGCCTGACGGCAGGATAACCCAAGTGTAATGACTGCAGCAGTGTGAACACTCGAACATCTACATTTATGGTAGGTACAAAACTGTACTTTGTGTGCAGATCTCATTATTAATGGAGCAACCTCTACTCAGCCAAAAGATATAACAAACCTACTGGCAGACAAATTCAACTCTAAATTTACTCCCGTCTCCACTGTAGTCTCCACTCATGAAATACCATCAAGTATAACACCCCCAACTATCACTAGGGAACAGGTGCACAGTGCTCTCTCTAAGGCCGAGAACACTGCATAGATGGGTCCCAACAATATTCCAGGCTGTCTTGTAAAAGCATGAAAGATGATCTGTTAGTCCATCTGGAATAATCACTAGGGAACAGGTGCTCAGTGCTCTCTCTAAGGCCGAGAACACTGCATAGATGGGTCCCAACAATATTCCAGGCTGCCTTGTAAAAGCATGAAAGATCTGTTAGTCCATCTGGAATTGCTATTTAACCATAGCCTCCAAACAGGTTTTATGCTTCTGAATGGAGAGCAGCAACCATCATCCCACCATCTACAGACCCTGGAAGCTATAGACCCATAAGTCTCAGTAGTCTCATATGCAAAGTCATGGAGAGAGTTATCATGGAATTGAACAGTAATGACACAGGAAACCTCCAGACATTGGACTCAGCCCAATTTGGTTGCTTCAAGGACATATCTTACTTATTCAGTGTGGTGGACTTCTGTCAAGGACTTGGGAACACATATAGACAGTAATCTAGCCTTTGACCATTATATATGGTAGTGATGAAATCATTCTGTGTTGTGCAACTTATAAACAAAAGTATGGCATCTAGGTCCAAGCAGGTTATTGTTCCACTGTATTCAGCATTCATCAGACCTATCACTGAGTATAGTGCCCCTTTCTTATGCACATCCAAAAACCAGAGTGTCCAGAGAAGTTCCTCATTAAAAGAATGCAGGCCATAAATAACATGTCCTGTGCAGACCGCCTCGAAATTCTGTCCCTGGATTCTGTCTTCTACATGCTGTTGAGGGGAGATCTATACCTGGTATACAAGGGATTATTGAACTCCACTCTGATGAATCTCCTGCATATCCACAAAACAAACACCACCAGAATTACCCCCTTCTAAATACTTAAACTTTGTCTGTGATGGAAGTAGGACGTGCTGGAGAGACAGGAATGTATCCCAGAGACCACCTCTTCACTGGAACAGGCTCCTCATCCATCTGAAGCAGAGTTCCTCCCTGACCCAATTCAAGTGTAACTTGGACAGTTGGATGGGGAACAGGAAATTCATCCCTGATGTGGCATCTATGTCTCTAATGGACACTGACAGCCTGTAAATGGTTCATCTCCCAGGCTCCTGCTTGTAAAGTTTTATCTCCCAAATTTCTGCTTTCACTTACCAAGGGTACCAAAACTTGTCAGAGATTTGTGATGAATGGCTAGGCTTAAAAAGGCCCCAGTGGTTGTTAGCCTAGTGCACACCTATCAACTTATAAGAAGAATCAGCAGTACCTTGAACTTGAACCAAAGTCTGGTGTTGGAAGATGAAGATGAAAAGGAAGAAGACCAGTAACAGTGAAATTAATGAATAAATGAGAGAATACAGCATCAGGTACATTTGTGAAATATAGCTTTGCAAGAAAAAATAGCTGAGAAAGACAGAATTTTTGTTGACTTTGTTAATCTATGTGGGTGGATCATAAAGTGTGTTCTCCGCTTTATGTCATTAATGTTTAGAAAATGGAAAAAAGTAACTGTAAGTAAAACAATTTTTGTTCATATTTGTATTTATGTAAAACAATTTCATGATATACATTTCATGTTATATATAGTAAAGCAATTTTGTGTGGTGTGTAGTCAGAGGTATTTTAAATGTAGGAGGAGTCTCAGTTTGGATTAGTCAAGGGCAGGTCATGCTTATTCATCCTGTTAGATTTTTTAAAAAGTTCTCAAAAGCAGTGGATGAAGGCAAAATGGTACACACCGCATACCTTGACCTGGCCACAGCATTTGACACAATTCCCCACTGAGGAGTAGTAGAAGAGCTAAATAAACTGGGAGTAAATCCCTATGTTACCTGTTGGATTGACAACTGTCTCTCAGACTGGAAACAGGAAATCACATCAGGGGAAGTTGCCTGCACAAAGAGAGCACTCACCAGCGGAGCCCCCATGGTTCTGTGCTGCAACCTCTCCTGTTTGGCATCTACTTTTCTGAAGTAAAAGCAAATGACAAATGTCTCTGGCTGACAAGTTTACAAATGACTGCAGGTTAGGAGCAGTCACTGAATCCCCAAATGACTTTGTCATCTGGCAGGAAGGTTTGTCCCAAATAAATAACTGGTGTCAAAATCATGGACTGAAAGTAAATGCCAAAAATGCATTATTGTATCCTTTGGGAACTCATTTGTCCCAGGGAACTACCACATTATGTATGCCTCCAAGAGTTGACCCAGTTGCTCAGGATTTGGGAACTTATGTGAACAGTGAACTAACTTTTGACCAACATGTGTCCATTGTTATAAGAAAGTCCTTCTGTATTGCACAGCTTATAAACAAAGGGATTGTATTTAGATATAGGCATGTCATTGCCCCCCTTTCCTCAACCCTCATTAGGCTAGTCATTGAATATAATGCCCCTTTTGGCATGTATCTGTCCAGACACATGCAACAACTGGAATGCCAACAGAGATACCTTACTAAAGGATACAAGGGCTAAACAACATGTCTTACATGAACCAACTCAAAGCCTTGGCAGTATACTCAGTATCCTCCAGACTGCTAATACTTGACCTGTGTCTGGCACGGATGGACAGAAGAAAGTTTAATGTTACTATGCTGTTATCTTGGATTGCCAGAGTGGGGTTGAGGTAAAAAAGTGCACTGATTATATGCAAAAGTAAAACATTTTCTTTTATTTTTATTTTAGAAGGTGTGATTAATGCCCTTGGCTTAATGAAAAATGCTAAGTTTCTTACATCTGCAAAAATATTAGCTTGTTTGTTTTCATTAGCAAATGTTCAGTGGGAGTCAAGAGGTCTGCAGCTGAAGGCAGTTGTACATTCTCTTCCAAGTGAAATTTACAAAGATTCATTGCTGACTACATTTACACGGAGATTAACTGTCTACAATTGCAAGTAGTTTATCTTGAGAGTTTTCAGCATTCTTTGCTGAAGGAGATAATGGGAAGTGAATAAGAGATAGCCTCCATTGCAGCCTTAATGCACTTAGTAGAAAAGTGTGCTGTTTAGTTTTATTTAAAGATAGCCAGTGCATTTTTTTTCTTAGAGCTAAAAGTTAATGTTTTTTTTTTTTGAAAGCATACAAGCTGTTTTTCACATCTGATGGAGAACAGAGATAAGAAAGGAACAGAAAATAGTCAGTGTACATGGGAACACAGACTGTAGCATGTGCCTTTAACATGGGTAATCTTAATTTTGTGTTAGGTAATACCAGTGGGTACAGCTGCTGATTTGAGACAGTTGTTCCTATGTGGATGGTTAAACGTCATGTTTTGAACACGTATGTAGTTTTGTGTGTTTGTTATAATGTAATATGGGATGGGATGTTCAGAAAATGTATGTAGTTTTATGAGGATTTATATTACAACAAAAAGTCTTGAAAACTGTGATATATGTTCAAATGGAGATGAGAAGAAATAACTATATAAAAGTTCAGCCTGGCAAACATTAGTGTATGTAAGTAGCACAAAAAATTGAAATACACATTCATAAAAAACGTTCATGTATAATTGGTGGGAACAATAGCTTTTTATCACAATGGCAGCACTATCCATATTGTCTTGGAATGTAAATGGCCTTACAGGTATAGCCAAAAAGAAAGAGTATTGAATTATATAAGGAAATGCAGAGTGCAAATAGCAATACTGCAGGAGACGTGTTTGGAAAGAAATAAGAATGTGAATGTGACAAAGAAAGAATTTCAGGATGGATATTTAGCAGAATATTAGGGACAAAGGAAAAGGAGAGTAATACTAGTTGCTAGTGGGGCTCCAGTAGTGATAGAAAAGTTAAAAATACAGTAATGGTAAATTTGTGTTAGTAAGGGGCTACTGGCAAGAGTGGAGGATTACACTGGCATGTAGTTATATTCCACCAAAAACTGCTGTTATGAAGCTTAAGAAATTTTCAAGAGAAATAATTAGCGTTCAGCAGGGAATATTACTTATAGCTCAGGTCTGAAACATGATTTGCTGTAGTGAGGATGTATCATGGAGACCTAGAAGGGAAAGTATAACAAAAGAGGGTAGGTTTCTGAATAAATTTATGAAAATATTTGGTATGGAAGATGTGAAGTAAGTAGTAGGAGCTCAGAATTTGTATATTATTCTTCAAGGTACAATAACTGGGCTAGACTAGATATATATTATGTTTCACAGGAACATGTGCATTTAATTGAAACCTTCGACATGCATCCAGTAATTGTTTTAGATCATGCACCTATAAAAACTAAGATAAAAATGAAGGGTAGTGAAGTTAAAATGAGACACTGGCACATTCCCACCTACATGTTAAAGAGATGAATTTAAAGAATAGGTAGTGGAAATTATTTGATAGTTATTAGGGAAGACATAAATAACTTCAGAAATTATAGCTAGTAAATGGGATAAAATGGAAATGGAGTTTCAATAAAAGAGAGATATGGTTAAGAAATAATAGGAATTACTTAGTGGGTCTGACAAAGGTTAAAGTGTTGCAGAATAAAGGGAATCTCATGGAACTAGAAGACTGAATATTTCTGATGCTGTTAGACTTCCTAATGTGCAGTAAATCTATCAGTACTGGGTTGGAGGATGCCTTGTATGCCAGATACAGGTCACCTCTTAGCCGTCTTTAGGATACCAAGTATAGTGACATGGCTTTCAGTCAGTCTGTATAGCATATGTTGTCTAGGCCATGTAACCATTTAGTAAGATATGTCTATGGATGTTTCAGTTGTTATATGTGTCTGGACATATACATGCCAAAGGGGGCATTATACTCAATGACTGGTCTAATGAGGGTTGAATAAAGGGAGAAATGACATACCTAGATCTAGACACAATCCCTTTGTTTATAAGCTCTGCAATATAAAATGACATCTGATGTTGTAAATCTTCATTCATTCCTTACTGATAGGACTTTGGTTCCTTCCTTGGAACCGACACGGCCGGTACCATGCTCGCCAGCCAAAATCTCTCAGCTAAGATCTACCCACAGTGCCCTTCTCATAGTCTCTTCAGATCTCGTTTGCCATGTTCCTCATCAGACGTGCCAAGCCATCTCTCAAACTAAGTGTAGGATGTTAAGTTGTCTATCCTTCTTGGTAAGTAAACTTTCAGTAAGTTAGATACTTTAAACCCTTTATTTTTTTTTGAATTTAAATTTTCCCTTAGTTAGTGTGGATTCCTCTAGCCCTTTTTTCATAAAAATCCGTTTCTTTCTGGGAACTTAAAAGTTCCAGACCCAGGCCTTTTTCCTTTCTAATTAATTGTGTGTGTGTGTGTCTCTTAATTAAAACACAACTGATGTTGTTTTATTTTGAGTTTTATGTGGTTATTTCTAGTTTTTAGTGTCCTTTAGCCAGTTTCTCGTCTAAGATTATTTCTCATTTCTACTTTCTGTATTTCCTGACTAAACCCTACCCCACTACCTTGGTAGTTATTTCATATCATCATTGGTACTACTCCCTCTTCCCTACCTAGTAGGCCCTTCTCTTACCTTTTTTGGTATTTCTTAGTACCATTGATGGTACTCCTTTCCTAGATCTATACAAAAAAAAAAAAAAATTTTTTTCGCTGTCCCTTTATCTTGTTTGGCAGATATAATTATTGTGTGGTGGTACTAATGTGTTATAATGTTGGATAAGGCCAAGCTTGGATTCAAGCAGCGTGATAAGTGTGTAAGATGACCAACTCTGACGGTCACACCCGGTGTGTTTATTGCTTGGGCGTTGACCGCCTTAACGTTTCTTGTGGCATTTGTTCTAGCTTCAGTAACCGTACGTTGGCTGAACACAAGAACAAACTTATTCTAAAGGGTATGCTGAAATCACCTTTCGCAGAGGCTCTTTCTGGGATGGTGGTCTCACCACCACCACCTAAGCATAAGGACGTGAAAAAGCATAAGGAGAAATGGAGTCTTTCAGGTTCATAGGTTGGTACGAGGCTATCGGCCCTAAGGGCCTATACAAGCCTAGCCATAACAATTCCATGGCTGTTTCTTCCCACACTATTTACTTCCCTGGACCCCTGTCTAGCAGGGCAACTGACGTGATCCCCACGGTGAATTTCCTTTCTCCCATCCAATCATCAAGGTTCCTTTTGAAAAGGGCCAAAGAGGTGCTCTGCTTGAAATGTATGGACAGTCTATTCCAGAGTCTGGGGAGTCTGTGGGTCAGGAACCTATCCCTCCAGCATATTTTGTTTATTGTGATAAGATTTAGATCCCTGGAGCATGTGGCTCTGAGGGATTGGGATTTCTTTAAGTGTAGCATGTCCAACAGTTCTGGGTTTGACATGGCCTTGTATGTTAAGCAGAGATCGCCTCGGACTAGACGATATGCGACAGAGTATAGCTGGAGTTTTTTAAGGCGGTCAGCATAGGGCATCTGCTTTAGGACTGTGATTCTTTTAGTGAGGTATTTCTGCGGCCTTTCCAGTTGTTGCAGATGTCTTGAGAGGTGCATACCAAATGGGGCATTGTATTCTATAATTGGTCTAATGAGGGATGAGTACAGTGGGACAATGACCTCCTTTTTTCTGAATGAAAAGCCCTTAGTGATGAGGTGTGCCACATAGAAGGATTTCCTGACTGTTGTGGCGATGTGGTTATTGAAGATGAGACCACTGTCCACCTGTGTCCCTAAGTCTCTTATCACACTTTTGGTGTTTAGTGTACTGCCACCTATGTGATAATTCACGGGTACATGTTTTTTCCCAAAGGGGATAACTATACATTTCTTGGCATTGAGCATGAGCCCATAGCTCTGGCACCAAGCATCTGTTTCTGTAAGGCCCTTTTGTAGAGTATCCACGTCATTTGGGGATTCAATAATGGCTCCCAGTTTGGCTCCCAGTTTGCAGTCATCTGCGAACTTTGTTAGCCAGATTCCCTTAGTGTTGGCCTGTACTTCAGAGAAGTAGATGCCAAACAAGAGTGGTCCCAGGACTGATCCCTGAGGTACTCCACTTGTCTGGAGCTGGATTTGGAGTCAGCTACTTTTACAGTGTGGGTTCTGTCAGAAAGCCAGTTGGCAACCCATCGAGTGACATAGGGATCAATGCCCAGCTTACTAGGTTTATCTATAATTCCAGAGTGGGGGATGGTGTCAAAGGCCTTGGCGAGGTCCAGATAGGCTTTGTAGACTGCCTTACCCTCATCCACGGCTCTGGAGACTGATTCAAAGAAGTCAATAAGGTTCAGGAAACAAGATCAGCCCTTCACAAACCCAAACTGGGTGGGGTCCAGTGTTTTAAGGTTGCCAATGTCTTTGTTTATAAGTTCCATGATAATAGTTGCATGGCCTTGAAGAACAGGCTCGTCAGACTGATGGGGCAGTAGTTCCCAGGATCCAAGGTGGATCCCCCCTTGTGGAGTGGGATAACTGTAGCTGTGTGCCACTCAGTGGGCACGAAGCCTGAGGTGAGGGTATGGTTAAACATGACACTTAGGTGAGGTGCCATTTCATTTTGTAGTTCATGTAGTACACAGCCCGAGATGTCATCTGGTCCCATGGATGCTGTATTCTTAGCTTTGGAGAGTGTGTTTTTTTACCTGTGTGGCCGTTATTACCGGAATTTGGCAATCTTCCAGTATTGAGATGGGCCATTTAAGGGGTGAGAGGGGGGTGAAGTTGGCACTGAATCGATCTGCCAGGATATTGGCAATATCCTTGGGATCAGTATATTTAATGCCATTCTGTTGTAGCTCAGAACAGATCTGAGCATTGCCATTTAGATTCTTGACGTAGTTATAGAATGCCTTATGATTGTCTTTGGAATCTTTGGCAATTTTATTTTTGTAACTAGCTTTGGAAGATTTTATGAGGGATCTCAGATTCTTACTGAGGCTGGTAAGGGAGTTTTTTGCATCCTGGGATTTTCCTCTTTTCTGCAACAGTTTTTTCCTTTTGTTGTAAAGTTTGTTTATGGCAGGGGACCACCAGATTGGCTTCCTATATTTTGAAGGAGAGCATATTGGTTCTGTTTGCACGATTCATGCATGAGTGGATGTGCTCATACAGTGCCTTAGTGTAGGACTCAGCAGTCGAATTTTCAGTTCCCATCTGCATGACTGTCATGAAGTTTGTAACGTCTGACGTGAGCAGTATGAAGTTGGCCTTGGAGAAGTTTTTTATGGAGGTTTCCTTACTGGGGGTGGGGTGGGATGTGGATGTTAAGGGTGATTAGCTTATGGTCTGACCTGACCAACGATGGGGTGACCATAGGTGTGGAGCATCGATTTCCCATGTTGATAATGACCAGGTCTAGGATATTGGAGCCCCTGGTGGGACTATGGATTAGTTGATCCAGGGCATTGGAATTTATGAATTCCAAGAACCGTTGGGCAAAGGTTGTTGGTGCATGAGTAGTTTTCCCAGTTAATAGCAGGGTAGTTGAAATCACCCAGTATTAGGGTGTTTGGTTGTATATTAATATTTTCCAGTATGTTTAGAAAGGTGTAGTTAGAATCTTGGGGCATGGTGGGGGATCTGTATCAAGCTACAGTTTGGATTGCAGTCTTACCTAGTGTTAGTTGCACCTGGAGAATTTCAGACGTATTGTGTTGAGCAACTAACCTGGTGGTGTGAATAACCTTGGTGAATATGGACAGTCCTCCACCTTTAATATTTCGATCCTGGTTTGGTAGCCGAAAAGTGTGGTAAGAGTTGTAGCCTGGTATTGCAGGGGTGCTCTCTGGAGCCTTGAACCAGGTCTCAGTTACTGCACAGATATCGATGTTCGCCATTTTAGGAGGGCCTCGAGAGAGTGCATTTTGAGGTTTAGACTTGTAGCATTGAGTAGCATTATCTTCAGATTTTGCATGCTTGTACCTGTTACAGTAGTGGTTTTGTCCTTTGAACTTTGCCTAAAAAAGGCACTATGGGGTGGCAAGAGCCTTAGCCAGTAACCTGAATCCCAGGGGCAACAGCTGCAGACCATCTCTGGCAAAGCATCGTGGTCTGTCGATCATGTCGTCCCAGGCAGACAGATACTGTATCCCCTTTGAATGACAACAGAAACTTAGCCAATTGTTGAAGTCAATAATTTTAGTTCCAACATCCCCGTCCTCCTCGGAACAGAGTCGACACCGGGCTTCTCCCGTGCTTTCGGCACAGACATCTTCGGCACCAGAATCTTTGTCTTCTCCCTTGGTGCTGTCCTTGATTCTGACTCAGACTCCTTCCACTGTACCAGCTTTGGCACCAACCCCGGCCACGGTGCCGATGTCTTACATGGCTACACTGGTAATGACGCCTTCGGTTCCAAAGATCGAGCATCTTCCCAGAACTGGATATTCTCCCTCTTATGACCCCTTTTTGGGATAACAATTTAGTCCATTTCTTGAGAGACCAGACTGTCCATCGGCAGCGTCCTTCAGATCCACCAGGAGTCTTTCGGAACAAGATGTAGTGAGGATTGTGGACCAGATTTTGGCAGCTAGAGGATTAACCACCCAGACCAGGTCTTCCCTCCCTCTTGGAACAGAAGCTCCCATGGTGTATTCTCCAGTCTATGCTCCTCCGACCTCCTCCCAGGTCTCGGAGACCTCGGTACCAATGGCCATCCCAGTGCATACTGTCTTGGCTCCGACAGCGGAGGCTTCCCTGTCAGCATTGATTACTCTTGGTGCTACGGCCCCTTTGGAACTGGCACACTCTCAGAGCAGTGATTGGGCTATCGGCACTGTGGCACCTAGTTTGGCGCCGATTTTTTCTGTGGCGCCGTCTACGGCTCTCCCGGCAGCTACCAGTCCTCTCGGAGCTCCTCACCTGCAGGTGGGCTCCTCGGGGCAAGGTGTGACCCCGGTTCCGAGGTCGTCCTTCTCGGTTCCGGGCTTCCATCCCTCCTCAGGCAGGCCTGCTTTTCAGGTGATGGAGAGGGTTCTTGCTTCAACAGGCTCGCAGTTTACACCATTGGAATCTGAACCAGAACCCCCTCCTCTAGCATGCAGCTGTCCAACCTCCTACTCTGGGATCTCGGGCACAGAAGCCGCAAGACCTGCCCTTGAATGGAACCCTTTCTCCAGAGTCTTATCAAAAGACCCCACTGGGGAGCCACCCTGGAAGAATCTTTGCAAGAGGAAACATCTTGATTCCCCTGAAGAATCCATTACTGAAGACACCGATTACGATGAGGGAGATGGGTTGCCATGGTCTCCCTCGGAAGACGTCTCATTTGGAGACATTCTCGAGATCCTTAAACAGAGGGGAGACTGGAAGCCCTCCAACCCTTCTTTGGAGGAATCAGTGTTCTTGCAGGTTTTTCGTGCTCTACCATCTACTTCCTGGGTGACCCCATCTGCGATGAGCTCATTAGACATATTGTGCAGTGTACCTGGAAGGCCCTGGACAACGTAGAACCTGTCCCCCGGAGGCCAGATATAATTTTGTCCACTCCTGAAGACCAACCCAACTGGTCCAAACAGCTGGTAGTTGATTCCATGGTCATGGCAGTGGCCACCAAGAAGGAACTGCCAGAAGGTAGTTCTACTGTTCATCCCCCGAACAGGGAGTCTCAGGCTATGGACAGACGGGGAAGCGGACCTTTGCCATTTGGTCACTGAATTACCTGGCACAATTTACTTGCGTCCAAAGAGACCTAATTTCAGAAATGTCTGCCTCTTTGGTGGAGGTACTGCCTAAGGAGGTGAGTGATACTGTTGCGCGTCACCTAGCTAACTTGGAATCTATCTTGATCTCCTTGATGTTTTTGATTTCTCACACTACTGAGGGGGCAGCTCGAGCCGCCGCATCAGGCATCGTCATGAGATGCCATGCTTGGAGGCATTTGTGTGAATTCGCGGATCCTTTTAAATCTTCCTTTGTCAACGGGCCTGTTGATGAATCTTCCCTTTTTGGTCCCAAAGTAAAAGACACACTATCCCCTAGTGAGAAGGACGGAAAGACCTTGTCTGCTGTGGGCATATGTTTTTCCAACCCCCAGAGATCCTACTCCAGGAATCGGGGGGGGTTGTGCTTCAAGAAGTCCCAAGGATATTTTTGTGACACTCATGATGAGCAGTCCCCCAGATGGCAGAGGGGGCAACTCATCCAGAAGATGCCCCTTTTGGGGCAGAGGAGGTCTGTGCAACCAGGGCGCTAGGTATTCCTTCTCTGGTTGTCCCTTCCAGTGCTGCTGAGCAGCAGCCCGATTGCTTTCCTCTGGAACCAGTTGGGGGTCGAGTTTCTCTACACTTACAAGCCTGGCAACTCATAACAGCGGATGCGTGGGTGCAGAAAATAATATCCAGAGGCTACCATATCCCATTTATCCCTACTCCCAGACCCGTAAAATGAATCCCCGATGTCCCACCCAGTCAGAGGGAGGCTGCCACCTTAGAAATTGAAAAGCTGCCAAGAAAAAAAGTCTTCCAACTAGTCCCACCAGACCAAAGAGGATCCGGGTTTTACTCTAGGTTCTTTGTAGTGCCAAAAAAGACAGGGGACTGGAAACCAATCCTGGATCTCAGCATACTAAACAAATTCATCAAACCTCAAAAATTCTGGATGGTCATGGTACAGTCCATTCTCCCCTTTTTGGAGAAGAACAACTGGATGTGCTCTATAGACCTCCAGGACGCATATTACCACATAAAGATGGACAAACGCTCCCGGAGATTTCTCCACTTCTGGCTGGTAGCCAATCACTACCAGTTCAGAGTACTGCCCTTTGGTCTCTCGACAGCCCCCAGAGTGTTCATCAAATGTATGGCAGTTATAGTAGCTCATCTCCGACTACAAGGGTTCCAGGTGTTTCCATATCTAGACGATTGGCTCCTTACCGCCACGACCAGGAACCTTCTCATCGTCAGTCTCTCTTACACTCAAGGCCTTGCTCTTCACCTAGGTATCACGATCAACATGGACAAATCACACGTCTCCAACAAGAGCACTGGAATTCATTGGAGCAATCTTCTACACAATGTCCTGTCAAGCTTCCATTCCACCTCACAGCCTTTCAAAAATAAGGAACCAGATTCAAGTCCTCCTTCCGTGGACATTTGTACCATCATGCCTTGTAATACAACTACTGAGCGTTCTTGCAGCAACCATTACCTTAGTGCCACTGGCAAGGTTGCACGTGAGACTATTACAGTGGCTCCTTTCATCACAATGGTCGATCTTAACCCACCCACTCTACGATATGATATGCCTTACAAACCTTTGCAAGAAAGAAATGCTATGGTGGATGAAACCAGAAAGGAATCTTTGGTGTCGACTGTTCTGTCTTCCCCAGCCCAGGGCCACGGTGACCACGGATGCTTCCCTGTTAGGGTCGGGAGCATTTCCAGGGAAAGACGGTCCAAGGCACCTGGTCCCCCATGGAGGCCAAATTGCACATAAATGTCTTAGAATTGAAGGCAGTTCTCTTAGCATTGCAAGCATTCCACACATCCCTCCCTTCCGGGATCATTGCAATTCAATCGGACAACATGTCAGTTGTCTGGTACATCAACAAATAAGGTGGAACCAGGTCTTATCCCCTGTGTCGGGAAGACATGAGAATTTGGCATTGGATGATGACTTACAACCGCTTTCCATAGCAATGCACATTTTTGGGAGTTCCAATCATATTGCAGACAATCTGAGCAGGAACATTTTGATGTCTCATGAGTGGTCCCTCAATCCGGCAATAGTGGCTCAAATCTTCCACCACTGGGGCACACCGTGCTACGACCTGTTTGCTTCACCCCTAAACAACAAATGCAGAAGCTACTTTGGCCTGATCCCCCCTCAGTGGGGGTCACCGAGGGATGCTCTGATGCACGATTGGCTCCCAGGTCTACTGTACGCCTTTCCCTCGTTCCCTGATCCCAAAATTTCTACAGAAAGCTCAAAGGTTGAGAAACAAAGTGATCCTCATTGCCCCCGTCAAGTCTGGTTCCCATTCCTATGGCCTCATGTGATTCACAGCCCGTGGATCCTGGATCGATCCCAAGGACTGCTGTCTCATCCTCAGAGACTGATTCACCTCAGTGTCCACAGCCTCAAGCTCACAGCTTGGTTTCTCCACTTCTGATGATTGCCAGGCTACCTGATATTTCATCCCCTGTTCGCGAGATCCTTCTGGCTTCACACAAACCTTCCACTAAAAAAATGTATTCCAGTAAGTGGACTAGGTTCTCTAGATGGGCCAAAGAACATAACATAGACCCCTTTTCCATGCCTATTCAGAAGATCTTACAATACCTCACTACCCTGTTGCATGCAGGAGCTTCAGCATCGACAATTACAGTGCATTTAGCAGCTATTGCAAACTTTCACAATGGATTTGACAATTCATCTGTTATGTCACACCGACTGTGCAAAACCATCATGAAAGGAGTATTGCATGTTAAACCTCCTGTCAAGCCTCCTATATTGCCATGGGACTTGACTTTGGTGCTTCAGTCGTTAACAAGTCCTCCCCTCAAGCCTTGTAATTCCTGTGATATCAAATTTTTGTCTTGGAAAACTCTACTTCTAGTAGCCATTACCTCAGCAAGAAAAGTATCTGAGTTGCAGGCCTTGAGAGTCAAGAGGCCATACTTGATTTTTCATAGGGAAAGAGTTTCTCTGTGTACTGACCCCTCCTTTTTGCCCAAGGTCATTTCTGGGTTTTCCATTAGTCAATCTATTGACCTGCCGATTTTCTTTCCCCACCATTCAAATAGAGGGGAATACCTTCTGCATACCCTTGATTTTCATAGGCAACTTCGTTTCTCCTTGGATAGAACTAAATCTTTCAGGAAAATGGATCTTCTTGGCTCAGAAACGCCATTACTTTCATCTACCATCAAAACAAAGTGTTCTTGCCTTCCAGAATAAAGGCTCACTCTACTAGATCGATAGTTACCTCAGTGGCCTTTCATTCCAGAGCCTCTATGGATGATATCTGTGCAGCGACCACTTGGGCAAGACCTCATACCTTTATCACTCATTAAAAATTGGATTTGACCTTCAGGGGATGAGCATCTTTTGGTTGTATGGTGCTCAGGAAAGTCCTTCCTTAGGGCCACCCAGGACTCAAGTAGCTGGGGACTTGGTCCTATCAGTAAGGAATGAATGAAGATTTACAACATCAGGTAAAGAAGTTATGTCTTACCATAACGTTCCATCTGTGTTGTAGATCTTCATTCATTTATTCATTACTTCCTTCCCTCCTTCCCCCTGCCTGGACTCCTGGTGGACTTTAGGATCTCCTTATTAGTTAAGGTATCTGCTCAGACAGAGCCTTCTTCTGTCACTATTATTATTTCTATACTATAAGGGCAGGCAAACTCGATTTGAAGAGACTATGAGAGGGGCATTGTGGGTAGGTCTTAGCTGAGAGTTTTTGGCTGACATGAGCTTGGTACCAGCCGTGTCGGTTCCGAGGAAAGAACTTAAGTCCTATCAGTAATGAATGAATGAAGATCTACAACACAGATGGAACGTCATGGTAAGACATAACTTCTTTTTTCTTAAAATAGTGGACACATGTTGGTTGAAAGTTAGGTCACATGAAGTCTATGATACTACTGACGAAAACGTACTGGTGTATGTCAACATTATTGTCTTGTGTAACATTGCTGGTCCTGCGGTTTACGTTTAAATAAATTGTGTGGTTTACGGTGGAAACTGCTATCCGAGTACTTCTTTTTGGATTCACAGTCCACACAAGTTCCCAAATCAAGAAAAACTGGGTCAGCTGTTGGGGGAGTATTTTCAGTGTAGTAGTTCCCTGGGGTGGATGACTTCCCAAAAAATACAATAATACATTCTTTGGCATTTAGTTTCAGTCCATGATTTTGTACCACTTATTTATTTGGGCCAAACCTTCCTTCAAGATGGCTAAGTTATTTGAGGATTCAGTGAAAGCTCCTAGCTTGCAGTCATCTGCAAACTTAAAGAGCACAGAAACGGCTAAGGGTAAAACCAAGGTGCAAAAAAATAGTAACAAAATGAAAAAAGCTGCACCAAGCTGACACACAGTAAACGTTTATTCAAACAAACACAAAATGGTAAGCGCTTTCACAACTACTGTTGCTTCATCAGACATAACTCCAAGATAGCAAAATGCTTATATAGATGCAATCAAAAAGCCAATAAACCTATTAATTTGAATTAGCCAATAGTCGATGTCTGTTAGAGAGCTAAATTTATTCCATTCCTTTTAAAAAAATCTTCTCATTTGAAGTTTGAGTTGTTATGTTCAACTACCAAACTTCCTATTAATTTGTGTCTGTTTTTATTATTATTCTACTAAAAAATGTGTAATGTCATTTCACCTTGGTGTCTTTGCCCTCTTTCAATTCCAAAATTGGTCTAAATCTACTACCTATCTCCCCTATTTCCTTAAATTCTTATTTATATAAAGTCCATATCCACCGTCTAAAATAAACAAATTTAAAACAAATCATTAAAATTCTTTTGAAAGTCCTTATCAACGTCATCAGACGTGATCCTACACCCTGTACTTTGACTATGTCCTTTTTTCTTTATTTTGTTGCTATAAAGGGGATGAGCACTGTTCAATGAATTCACATATGTTCAAATTCTAAAAACTTACTCTTACCATTTTCTTTCTTTATTTATTTCTATATTATATTTCTTCAATGAATACATATATGAATCCATGTAAATAGTAAAATGTAAGTTTTTGGTTTGATGTATTCATGTTGATGTATTAATTTTTCTTGACACTCTCCATAAAATAACTATATCATCTAAAAATCTGTATATTTTATCCAACATTCTTTTTAACCTACAGTTGACAATATATTGTTCCTCCCATTTGGCTCCTCAATATTTGCAAGGACAATATTTGGCACCTTGGGGGCATGGCTGCTTTGTTGATGGTATTCACCATTTAACATGATAAATTTATAATTTAAGATTAATAAAATAAGTGTTAAACTAGCACCACTAACTTCCACCCTCAGGTTTTCTTTCCCTTCTACCACCTGCTCAAAATCTAGTCCATCTGCTCCATCCTCGGAATACATCCAAACAAAACAATACAGCCCAAACATCGTTATAAAAAATAAATTCTAAATAAACTCTAAATATGTCTTGTTTGCTAAAGTCCCAGGAATCTTTTTAAAATCAACTTATTATTTAACCAAATATGCTTAGTTTTAAAAAATGCTTAGTTTTAAAATCAATTAATTTTTTTAATGGCAGCAAAACTATGGGTCTAAGTGGGGGGGGGTGGTTCTATGGGGTTTTGCATATCCCATGAATTTTGGGTATCCTGTTTTTATTTCTTCTCCAAATATCTGAAAGTTTTATCATCTATTACTTTCTATCACATCTTCTTCTCTAAAATACTAAGTCTTCTGTGATAGAGGATGTTAATTTCCAGTTTAGGTTATGTTTCTCTCCATATTTATGGATCTCTATTTATAGTATTCAATTTTCCTTCATATAAATTTTTTGTCCATAACTTTATCTGGTTTCATAATCCTTAATGAGTTATTACTACTTAAATGTTTAAACCTGTTCTTGTCTTCTTTTTATCGATTATTATGATGAACCCATCCTTTATCTGACTTTTTCAATCACTAATCTTCAAAATTCTTTGTTGTTCTTTTTCTTGAGGATTAACGAGTTGTTAAAAGTTGACTCTTTTTTAAAACACTTCCTTCCTTTTAAAACTTTTAAAAAACCAGCATTATTTCTAAATTTATTTTTTCCTTATAAATAACTTAATAACTAAAATATGTCTAAAAGTATGTGTGTTCTGTTCTCCTAGAATATTTCAATATATTTCAATCAAGTAAGTGAAAGTGGAAAGTGGTTGGGGTTGTTCATTAAACTATTGCAACAGATAGTGAAGTGTCATTATATTTTCACATCATCATGCACCATGCACCATTGTTCAAATCAAATTTTTTGAGAAGGTGGGGGTATTATATCTCCCTCCCCCTTCCTTCCCCGGTTCTTTCCTTTCCTCTATAAATAGAATTACTAATTACTTCTCCTTCCCCTTCCTTCCCCCCTTTCACATCATAATTATCTGTACCATCTATTGTCATCCCCAGTCTCTTTCTGTTAATAATCTTTTCTTCTGTTATAATAATTTAAAATATACCTTTTTTTTATTGATCTTGTTGTCTTGTTATAATTTTGCAGAGTGGTGATTTTCATACTCAATTACATCCTCTATACAATTTATTTTAATTAAACTGCTATCACTTCATCACATTTCATATCTATTTCCTTTCTCATTTGAAGGTATGCAAGTGTCCACAACTCAATTTTCCCCAGTTCCTTTTTTTTTTTTTTTTTTTTTTTTATATACTAACTTCATGACCTCTAAAACCACATTTGTTAAAAAACTAAACTAAACATTAAACAAGAATGAGAAAAGCACAGTATGTCACATAGTACCAACAATACAGTAACAATTAAATAAGAATCAAATAAAAAGGAGAACTAAACAAATTGCGAATAAGCATTACCCTTACAACTTGCTCAAATGCATAACTTTATATATATATATATATATATATAAAATATAAAATATAAAAAATATGTATAATATATGCATAAAGATAGATAAAACCTGTTAAAAAAATTTTAAAAACACTATTAATGTTTAAGTCGTCTAGCCTTTAAAAAAGGAATTAAAGAGGTAGTGCCATTTAGGCCAGGATATTTCTCAGCATTAAGTCTTAGAATCCATTTTTGTTCATGCCCCTCTGTAACATTTTCTATATCTCCTCCTCTTAAGTTTCTAGGTATATGTTGTATAACAAAGAACCTAAAAGTGTGAGAATTGTCAGTGCAAATTACATGGTTAGCTAGCGCATTAGATTCCTTACGATTATTAATATCTCTGATATGTTCTAATATTCTGTCTTTCAGCATCCTGTTAGTTTTGCCTACATAGAATGCAGGACATTGCTGACAGAAGCAAAAATAAACAACATCAGTAGTTCTACAATCTGAATACTGGTGAGAACATATCAAAAAATGTCTAGTAGGATGTGTATATTTATTCTTACTAAAAATATATTGGCAAGCACTACATCTCCTACACGGAAAGGTGCCAATGCGGGTAGAAGGACTCACGATTTTTTTGGATAGGGGTTACTCAGTTACGGATATTAACAGAACTGTATCTGAAGCTTGGAAATTGAGAAATACTAGATGCAAGACTTACCTAAATACCAACACTACTGTTGGTACCCTAGATAGTAATGTTACAGCTAGGAATGATTTTAGAGTTGTGTTTCAGTTCTCCAGTGGTGTTAATCAATACACGGAAATTATTAGGAGACAATGGCATTTGCTACAGGAGGTCCCTGGTCATATTGAGAAAGTTGGACAGGCCCCCACTTTTAGTTTCAGGAAGAATAAGTCCCTGAAACAGCATTTATGTAATGGGGAAGCACGAGAGACTGTGAGTCTTTCTATCCGCATTGGCACCTTTCCGTGTTGAGTACCTGGCACAAGGTTTCAGTACTTTATGCAAAAAACTTTGAAAAGTGACAGGAGTGCCATGAAGTTGAGAATGTAAGAGTATAATAAAAACTACTTTCATGGATGTAGAATGCAGTCTTGTGTTTGGCTTCATTGATGAGGGGAATTGCTGGCACCCCTTGATTAAATATTTTGTGGTCAAAAACTTGCTTTGCATAGCCTTTCTATAAGTTTATCCACTTTGGGCATTAGATAAGTGTCAAATTTGGACATGGCATTCGTTTTCCAGAAATGATTACAAAATCTTAGAGAGCCATCTGGTTTAGGGATCATCACAGGTGTATTCTTCCATTCACTTTGTTTCTTTTTGTACTTTGGTATCTTACATGGTTTTAGGTTTACTTTCTCACCACCAGAGTACAAATATGATGCCTTTTAAAATCTGCTCTACTGCATAGCTTGGAAAAAAAATCTGTATTTCTTAGTAAAAATACTTTTGTGTCTTGCTTTTGGGCCTTAGACTTGTTTTGTCTAAACAGCAAGGATATAATTCCCTGATACCATACTAATTGTATCTGTATCAGCTCCTAAGCTGACATCAGAAGGTATTGCTTCTCTCCATGATTTTAATATATTTATGTGGTATATCTTGTTTTGGTTTCTGTTTCCTGTTTCTTGTGTAGTTCGTTTTGTTTATTTTTCTCTACCACCTCAAAAGGTCCTTGTTCTCTTGCCAGAAACTTATTTTCAACAGGGGAGTAATATTAACACCTAGTACTCTATGCTAACCTCTTTAAGTTTTAAGTATTATATATATATATCCTGTGTTGCACCTTAGTATAGTTTATTGTAACAGTTTGTTAAGGAACAAATGTGTAAGGTGTGGAATCACACTTCTGAATGGGTTTTTTTCCACTTCTTCCTCCTCCCAGGTCTCCTTTGCTATGCCCGGCTAGCCTCAGGTGTATCTGATAGCAACTCAAATGGGGTTAATCTTGTTGCTTGGGGATCTTTCTCTTTTAGCAAGAAGAAGGTAGAGAAGTAACTGGTCCCATTTCTTACCATCCTGTTCTATAGATTCCCTTTGGTATAGACATCAGTTTTATTTAAATGCTCCATTATCCTATCAGGTTGTGGGTGGTTGACTGACATTTCTATTTCACTTTAAAACATTTGCAAAGCTGGTGCATTTACTTGTACGTAAATGGGGTTTCCTGCTTCATGGGTACTTAAAGAATCTGTACCGTGAAGAAAAGTAATATTAGTTTTCTTCGGCTTTTCTCAAGGTACTGCTTCAGAACAGTTAGTAACATAGTCAATAATCACTAGAATTATTTAGTACCTATTGCTAAATTGTACCAACGGACCTTCAAGATACACGGCCTTCCACTTGAATGAGACTTTAGCAGTAATAAGCGTAGGTATCAATAGCTTTCTGAATCCAGGATGATGTGCTTCCTTTGACATTTTGGTTAAGATGCACTGTAGTAATATCAGGGCAATAAAATCTGTCTAAAATTCTGGCTTTTTTTCTTTGTGCATATTGTGTCCACCAAAGATATGGCTATGGATCAGTTCCATCGCAAGTATTGTAAAAGGTTTTGGAACTGTCATTTAATGCAGTACTTCTCTCTTTCCTTCATTAACACTGTAAAGCAAGTTATTACTCATTTCAAAATAATGGGTATGGTATAGGACCACTCTCTTCATCTCTCTGTCATTCTGTTTTGGCTATATTTTCTCTGGCACTGTTTAACGAATTGTGTACCCACTGTGCATTCTTAAACTTTTCATTGCTGATTTGCAAATATGCCAAGTTAGGAACATTGTCTGCAGTTCACTTATGTGAAGTTGACGGTCACCTACAAATACAAGTACATGAGTTTCTTCACCTGCTATTCCTTCTTTTATAGTAGGCAGCTTATACCAGTAACTTTATTTTGTTTTTGATTTGGCAATTCCTTTACTTTTACCTCGGTAACTTCTGCCTCCTTACATGCTACTGCTGAGAATCATTTTTCTAACTTAACCACTTGTTATGGTAGTAAAGAGGGAAACCTGGGACTATGTTCAGGTTTCCATTATTCTCATAGTGGGTTTATCACCAAGTTTCCCTCCCTTCCTCTCTCTCTCAGTCTCTTCATTTAGGCAGCATTCAGGATTTTAATAGCTGATCTCTTCTGGTAAAATTCCATATAATGTGGTATAGTTTCTTCCCTTTCACTTTCTGCACTGACTTTTCACTAACTTAACAACTAGGCTTTCCTGGTAAGACTCAGTAAAAAGTTTCTGGAATCACACAGGACGTGTGTCACTAGATCAGTGTTGTAGTAGAGTAAGCTGTATGGGGTGTATCCTGCCAAGGATCAGACATCTGATCAACTTCCAAAGCCTTACACGCAGCCTTACAATCATTAGGGCTCAAGAGCGAGCCAGTATAAAAGCAGACATACAAGCACCAAAACCAGAACTTTCTTGCCATTAAAGCAACTAGCAGGACTTGCTGTCTGCTGCAACTTCTCAAGTTTGGAGGTCTGCTAGTTTTCGTCAGAGTGGACAGATAAATATTTTGTTGGGGGCTTCCATTTTTTCAGAGAAAAGAGTCCCTGTTCTTCTCTGAATTCATGTCTAAGAGAAGAGGGAAGTGTTTATGTGGTTGCTAAATTCCTATAAAGATCACCACACATTCTGCCTTTTTTGCTTACAGGAGGAATGCAACATTCAGCCCTGTTTACTATTAAAACTTTTAGAAGCAAACATAATTCCTTCTGTTACATTCAGAAAACCAAAAGTTTAAAGTTCCTACCTGTAGAATCATGGAGCAGAGTTCCATTTCCTCAGATGTTCCCCCCACTTGTCCCAAAGAAGAGAAGAAATGAAAAAAAGTATCCAGTGAGAATTTGGTTTCCATTAAGGCTTTTTCTTTGCCTTGGTCTTTGGCAGTTGATTCTATTGTGGCCATTTTGGAGCCCTTGGTTCATCCATCAGTTTCTCTTAATTCCTCTGGCATTGCTCCTCATGACACCACTAAGAGCTGAGACACAGGCACATCCTCCAAGTCCACTCAAATGTCCTGTTTGGGCAGGGGAGAACCACTCTTGCTGGAAAGGATGAGGGGGTGAACGTTCTTCCGTTACAGATTTCTAGGATGATGACTACATCAGAGCTCTTGTTTTTGTTTGACATCGCCAAGAAAAGGACGCACAAACTTAAACATAATTCTGCTCCTTTATCCCTGTCAGCTAAGTGAGTGAAGGAAAAATGGTTCGCCTTTGCCAAAGGCTTATTTAAAGCCTTGCAGTTATTGCAATCTGAATGTTTAGAGCTGTCTAAAAGAAAAAGGTCTTCCTGTCCTTAACATTGTGATTCAGAGTCATGTTTAATCATAGCCTCACCTCAGGCTTCGTGCCCACTGAGTGGAGCACAGCTACAGTTATCCCACTCCACAAGGGGAGATCCACCTTGGATCCCAGGAACTACTGCCCCATCAGTCTGACGAGCCTGATCTGCAAGGCCATGGAATGTATTATCATGGAACGTATAAACAAAGACATTGGCAACCTTCAAACACTGGACCCTACCCAGTTTGGGTTCGTGAAAGGCTGATCTTGTCTCCTGAACCTGATTGACTTCTTTGAATCAGTCTCCAGAGCCGTGGACAAGGGTAAGGTGGTCCACACAGCCTATCTGGACCTCGCCAAGGCTTTCAACACCATCCCTCTGGAATCATAGATAAACTTACTAAGCTGGGCATTAATCCCTATGTCACTCGATGGGTTGCCAACTGGCTTACTAACAGAACCCACACTATAAAAGTAGCCGACTCCAAATCAGCTCCAGACAAGTGACAAGTGGAGTACCTCAGGGTTCAGTCCTGGTACCGCTCTTGTTTGGCATCTACTTCTCTGAAGTACAGGCCAACACTAAGGGACTCTGGCTAACAAAGTTCGCAGATGACTGCAAACTGGGAGCCATTATTGAATCCCCAGATTATGTGGATATTCTACAGAACGGCCTTACAGAAACAGATGCTTGGTGCCAGAGCCATGAGCTCAAGCTCAGTGCCAAGAAATGTATAGTTATCCACTTTGGGGAAAAAACATGTACCGAAAGTGTGATAAGAGACTTAGGGACACAGGTGGACAGTGGTCTCATCTTCAATAACCACATTGCCACAACAGTCAGGAAATCCTTCTGTGTGGCACACCTCATCACTAAGGGCTTTTCATTCAGAAAAAAAGTAGGTCATTGGCCCACTTTTCTCATCCCTCATTAGACCCATTATAGAATACAATGCCCCGTTTGGTATGTACCTCTCAAGACATTTGCAACAACTGGAAAGGCCACAGAAAAACCTCACTAAAAGAATCACAGGCCTAAAGCAGATGCCCTATGCTGGCCATCTAAGAAACTCCAGCTATACTTTGTCGCATATTGTCTACTCAGAGACTATCTCTGCTTAACATACAAGGCCATGTCAAACCCAGAGCTTAATCCCAATCCCTCATAGCCACACGCTCCAGAGTTCTAAACCTTGTCATCACAATGAACAAAACATGCTGGAGGGAGAGGTTCCTGACCCAGAGACTCCCCAGACTCTGGAATAGATTGCCCATGCTCTTTGGCCCTCTTCAAAAGGAACCTTGATGATTGGATGGGAGATAGGAAATTCACCCCGGGGATCACGCCAGTCGCCCTGCTAGACAGGGGTCCAGGGAAATAAATACTGTGGGAAGAAATAGCCAGAGAATTGTTATAGCTAGGCTTGTATAGGCCCTAGGGCCAATAGCCTAGTACCAACCTATGAACCTAATATGCTGAAAGTAGGCTTGGCTCATACTACTCAAGTTTCTAAAACAGATAACTGGTAGTCTGAGTCTGAGGAAGATATATATCATCAGATTCCCCAGCTGAAGAGTTACCTTTTTCTGACCATTAGCAGAATGAAGGAATTACTTAAGTGTGAACAAAAAGAAATGTCTGAGACCCAGCAAAGATTTTATGAGCGCCTATAAGTAGATTCTCTTCTACCAGTGGCAGTCTGTCCAGTTCTAGCAGTTGTAGGGGATACTTTTATTGTAGCCAGCAGTTCTTCTGACAGTCAGCCACCAGTTCCTAGGAAATAAGATCAGGTATACCAAGTTTTGCAGTATCACACATTTCTTTTTAGGAATTGTAGGGCAGATCCTGCAGTCCTTTCCCTTTTTAAATCTGCTTCTTTACAGTAGCTTATAGTTTCTAATGCTATTCCATAACATAAAGATGGAAGAGCTTTTGATAACTTTGAAAAGAAGTTGTATGGCTCTTCTAACTTAGCTTTCAAAACACTAAAAGTATATATGTCAACATTTTTTTCTGACTTCTTTTCAGTATAGCAAAAAATAGTTGATCTTCCTTCTTCTGACAGTAACGCATCTTTAAATTCTTTACTTTCCACAGTGTCTCAGGTTATTAAACATATTTTAAGTGTTCCTATGACGTAGGTTCATAGGAGGTTACTAGGCTAGTGGCCCTAGAGCCTTTACAAGCCTAGCCATGTTAATCCCAAGTATCCCCATTTGTTCTTTTAGGGTAATTTGCAGAACGAATTTATGAACTGAGCAGGTCTGTGATCAACACTGGCTACCCCTATCCATGAGGGACATGGGTGCCAACCCATGGGTGAATTTGTGGTCTTCCATACAATTGTCTGGGTTGCATTTCAATAGCGTCAGTGAGGAGCTCTGTTTTACATAAATAGTGAGTCTATAAGGCCCATCAGGCCCATAATTGAGTACAATGCCCCTTTTGGGATGTACCTTACCAGACACCTGCAGCAACTGGAAAGACCACAAAAGTACCTCACCAAGAGGATCAAAGGGCTCAAACAGATGCCATATGCTGCCCGGTTAAAGAAACTCCAGCTCTACTCAGTGGCATACCGCCTGTTCAGAGGCGATCTGTGCCTGACATATAAAGCCATGTCCAACCCGGAATTAATGGACATGCTGCACCTCAGAAAATCCAAATCCCATCGAGCTACGCGCTTGAGAGACCTGAACCTCAGCACTGAAATAAATAGGACATGCTGGAGGGACAGATTCATAACCCAGAGGCTCCCTTCACTCTGGAATAAAATCCCAGTCCAGGTTAGGCAGAGTCCCTCGTTGACTCTCTTCAAGAGGAATCTTGATGAGTGGATGGGAGATCGTAGGTTTACCCTGGGTATCACTTCTGTGTCACTGTTAGACAGAGGCACAGTATACTAACCTCGAAAAAGGGCATAGCAAAATAAATTTAAAATGGGTGGCGAAAGCCACACACATTCTGGCTAGGCTTATAAATGCCCTAGGGCAGATAGCCTAGTATGAACCTATGAACCTATAACTGAGACTCAGAAATCTCTGAGAGACATATCTGCCTCTTCAGCATGATCTGTTAATGTCATAAGCTAGGACGAGATCCTTAGAACTAGTGACTCTTGAGCCATTTGACTTGTGGATGTGCAGCATTTCCATTAGGGCAGGGTTGGAGATTGCCCTATAGGCCAGGCACAATCAGCAGCCTATAAGATACAGAGTATACACAGGGCTTTCAGCCTGTCCACGTAGGTCATGGTATGGAGTCCTTGTATTTTCTTAGTTATTTTCTTAGTGAGAGACTTCTGAGGTCTCTATGTGGCTGATGCTGTTTCTGCAGCATTTATCACTGGGTCAGTTATGCAGAGATTTGCTTAGCTGCATACTCAGACGTTACCAGAAGATGTTAAAGGAGAAATTTTGAGTGCACCTCTGGACATAGAATTGATATTTGAATCTTCTTCTGCTGAGGTCCTCAAGATGTTTGATGACAGGTGAGCTAATCTAATAATTTTTTCAGATTTTTCAGTCTCCTATCCCAAATAGAAGATTTTCTTCTAGCTCAGGTCTCTTCTGTAGGAACATGTTCAAGCAATCTCAACAAAAGAGAGGAAAACAGATCATAAGAAGCAGTAGCAGTGATGTTCCAAAATGAAACGAGGGCCTTTGCAAGCCCATTGACAGTCTAAAACAAAAGCAGTTTTATTATACCAACCTTTCATCTCCTTTTCTTCCCCACCCTATCAAAACTTTAAAACTTTCCCAAATCCTATATATTAATTCCCTCTTTATCCAGGTTACTTCAGACATCTGAGCTCTAATAATTATTCAGAAAGTTTACAGCTGGCAGTGTGAAACACTACTCTTATTCAATAGATTCCTTCTCATCCAAGCAGTCAGACATCCATTTCCTCCTGTTCTGAATCAAATACAGTCTCAGGGAGTAATACAGCCTGTCCCAACAGATAAAGTAGAGTTTTAATCAGTGTACTGGTGCCAAAGAAGGAAGAAACATGGAGACCCATGCCAGACCTCTGCATGTTAAAATTCCAAAATTCAAACTTCTTTCTCTGCAGTCTCTGTTGGCCTTCATTCCACCTTTCCTTCCACTTTTCTGTTAAAGCTAGATGTTTCCTATCATTACATTCATGTTCTCAAAGATTTTAGATGCCTTTAAAGATTTTCTGGTTCACAATTTCAGTTTTCTGCTTTACTATTTATGTTATCAACATTTTCCCTTATTTAGACGATTGCCTTATGTTTGCAGATTCTTTATTAAGCTGTCAACAAGCTCTTATTTAGGTTATCGACATTTTTCCTTATTTAGACAATTGCCTTATATTTGCAGATTCTTTTCTAAGCTGTCAACAAGCTTTTCCTTTTAAACAATCTTTTTCTCAACCTGGATTTTCTAGTAAACCTAGAAACACCATCCCTCATTCCATCTGATAGGGTAGTGTTTCTGGGTTGCCACCTGGACACATCTCTCAAGACAACCTTTTTTCCTTAGGACACAGTGGACTTTTAGAAGGGGCAGTTTCTAACCTGTTTTTCACAACAATCAGTGACTTTGTCAGGATATTCGGATTTATGGCCTCTACAGTTCTCATGATTTCTCTAGCGAGGCTTTATATTCCAGTGCTGAGTTTTGTCAGGAGGGAAATTGACTGATGGGTGAATCGGTTATCCCGCAGTCTGGGCCTGCTTTAATCCTCACCAACCCCCTATTGAATCTGTAACCACAGATGCATCAAATGTCACATGGGCTGTTTCCAAAAGGTGAAAGAGCAATAGAACAATCAGGACAAAAAGAAACATAAATATCATTGATATTATTATTATTATTATTATTATTATTATTATTATTATTATTATAAGTTTTCAAATCATTAAACCATGTTTGGACTCCAGGACTCCTTTTAGTAATCACATTCAATGCCACAGTCATGTGATGTATAAACAAATGGGGTGGGTGACCAGGTCTTACCCCAGTGCAGATTTGCTGTGATAGCCTGAGAACTGACAAATCAGATAGGTCTATCTCTACAGGCTGTGTACATTCTTTCAGAGCAGAATTTTGTTATAGACAGGCTTGGCAGGACCAGGACAGACCCTACAAGTGGAACTACATCACAAGGTTTTCCAAGATGTTATCCACCTATGTGGACCCTCTCGAATAGATCTGTTTGCCTTCATGCAAAATAGACAGAAAGAGCTGGAAGACAAACACCTTTTTTCCATGCACAGGAATGTTCCTATATGCATTTCCACCCTTTCTTCTGATAACCAGAAGTTTTTAAAGATTCAGAAGGACTCTCCAGAAAAAGTACTAGGAACTATTTTTTGGCCCAGGCAACAGCGGTTCTCCATTCTTATGTAAGTTTCAAAGGGCATTTACCACAGGCTTCTTCACAGGATGAATTTTCTCACGCATGACAAAGGCTAAGTGATTCAGCCCAACCTTCAAGTTCTGCAGCTGATGTGCAGCAGGTATAAAAGAGGCTAAGAAACATGCAAATAGAAAATTGTATTTGGCTAATTGAAAAAAGAATATCTAATTGGTTCAGTAGAGTGAAGCAAGATCCTATTAAGACTCAGACCTAAGTGGTTCTTCAATATTTGTGTGAGTTATTACCCTCTGGCCTTTCATATTCTTCCATTAAGATTCATCTTCCAGTCATTTATGCCTGTTTGGCTATAGACCCCCCCCTTTCTTCTGTATCACAAGTGCAGCAGTTCCTGAAAGGAGTATTAACATATTCGTGCACTTAGAAAACAGGTGTCTGCTCCTTGGGATCTTTTTTTAAACACCTTTATTAAATTATCACTTTAGACATAGGCATACTTACATTAATAGGAAAGAAAACAAACCATATTATCACTTTTTTCCATCTGCATTTATATACATTATAGGTTCATAGGTTCATACTAGGCTATCTGCCCTGGGGCAATTATAAGCCTAGCCTGATTCTGTATGGCTTACGCCACCCCTTGATTAGAGTATACAGTGCCCTTTTTAAGGTTTAGTTTACTGTGCCTCTGTCTAATAGTGACACGGGAGTAATCCCTGGGACAAACCTACGATCCCCCATCCACCTATCGAGATTCTTCTTGAAGAGATTCAGTGAGGTGCTCTGCCTCACATGAACTGGAATTCTATTCCAGAGTGAAGGGAGCCTCTGGGTTATGAACCTGTCCCTCCAGCAAGTTCTATTTATTTCTGTGCTGAGGTTTAAGTCCCTCGAGGGTGTGGCTCTAAGGGATTTAGATTTACTGAGGTGGAGCATGTCCATTAATTCTGGATTTGACATAGCTTTGTATGTCAGGCATAGATCGCCTCGAAGTAGGTGGTATGCAACTGAGTAGAGCTGGAGTTTTTTTAACCGAGCAGCATATGGCATCTGTTTGAGACCCTTGAGCCTCTTGGTGAGATACTTTTGGGGTCTTTCTAATTGCTGCAGGTGTCGGGTAAGGTACATCCCAAAAGGGGCATTGTATTCTATGATGGGCCTGATGAGGGATGAATAAAGGGGCACGATTACCTCTCTTGATCTAGATGTGAAACCCTTTGTGATGAGGTGGGCTATGTAGAAGGTCTTTCTAACCACTTTGGCAATGTGGTTTTCAAAGGAGAGATTGCTATCAACTTGGGTCCCTAGGTCCCTAATAACTTTCTCTGTACTTAATGGGTTTCCACCTATGTGGTAATTTGTGGGCACATTGTTTTTGCCAAAGGGTATGACTATACATTTTTTGGCATTTAGCTTTAAACCATGACACTGGCACCAGTTATCTGTCTCTGTGAGACCTTTTTGAAGGATGTTTGTGTCAGCTGGAGAGTCGATTATGGCGCCCAATTTGCAGTCGTCTGTGAACTTGGTGAGCCATAGTCCTCCCACGTTTGCCTGTACTTCAAGAAAAGTATATACCGAACAAGAGTGGTCCCAGGACAGAACCCTGTGGGACGCCACTTGTAACCGGTTTCGAGTCTGACATGGCTCCAGCAACTCTCACTCTGTGGGTTCTGTCTTTGAGCCAGTTTGCGACCCATCTTTGACATAGGGGTTTATATTTAAGCGGGATAGCTTATCTATGATGCCTGAGTGGAGTATTGTGTCAAATGCCTTTGCAAGGTCCAGATAGGCTGTGTGGACTACCTTCCCTTCATCTATGGCTTTGGTGACTGTTTCGAAGAAGTCAACCAGTTTCAAAAGGCAGGATCTGCCCTTGACAAAGCCGAACTGGGTAGGATCTAGTGTCTGTAGGTCCCCAATGTCTTTGTTTATGAGCTCCATGAGGATCCTCTCCATAGCCTTGCAGACTAAGCTAGTCAGGCTTATGGGGCGATAGTTTCCAGGGTCTGTAGAGGCTCCACCTTTGTGGAGTGGGACCACTGTTGCTGTACGCCATTCTGTGGGCACATATCCTGTAGTGAGGCTGAAATTGTATAGCTGTTTTATTTGAGGGATTAGTTCCTCTTGGGGTTCATGTAGGACGCAACCTGGGACGCCATCTGGTCCCATGGAAGCAGTGTTTTTTGCTTTGGAGAGGGCAGCCTTCACCTGAGCATCAGAGATGTTTGGGAGGCAGCCCTCTGCCGGGATAGATACTAGCTCTTTTGGGGTGGAGAAGTTTGCACTGAACCTGTCTGCCAGGATATTGGCGATGTCTGTGGGTTCAGTGTATTTTTTGTCGTTTAGAATCAACTCAGAACAAGTCTGGGAGTTGCATCCCAGGTTCTTAACATAACTGAAAAAAGCCTTATGATTGTCTTTGGTGTCCTGTGCAATTTTTCTCTCGAAGCTGGCCTTGGAGGATTTTATGAGGGATCGTAATTTTTTGCTTGTACTGATCAGAGATGCCTTCCCTATTAGGGATTTTGCTCTATCATGTAGTAGCTTCCTCCTTCTGTTGTACAGTTTATTTATGGCAGGGGTCCACCAGACTGGGCCTGCCTTTGGATGATTGGGTCTTGGTTTTGTTTGGGATAGCATGATCCATGCATTCCTGGAGATGTCCGTAGAATGCGTTTATATAGGATTCTGCAGTTTGGGCCATAGTTTCCACTGGCCCTGGGGCCTTGAAGGATTCCACTTCAGTTTTGAGAAGTGAGAAGTTCACTTTTGAGAAGTTTTTCACTGTGGTTTTCTGGGCTGGGGTGGGGTCGGGATGTGGACATCCAGTGAAATTAATTTATGGTCTGATCTTACCAATGAGAGATATACTTCTGGTGTGGAGCATAGAGTCCCCATGTTGGTAATGATCAGGTCTAGTATGTTGTCCCCTCTTGTGGGAGTGGTGACTAGTTGTTCCATAGCATTTGAGTTTATAATTTCCAGGAACCTTTGGGCTAAGGTGCTGGGGCTTGAGTAGTGCTCCCAGTCAATGTTTGGGTAGTTGAAGTCGCCCAATATAATGGTGTTCGGAGAGATCTTCATGTTCTCCATTGTTTTCAGGAAAGCCGAGTGGGATTCCTGACTTTGAGAGGGTGGTCTGTAGGATGCTATAAACTGAAAAGCAGTCTTGCCCACTGTTAGTTGCACATGGATGGTCTCTGATACTTTGTGCAATGCCACTAACCTGGAGGTGTGGATATCCTTGATAAATATGGAAACTCCCCCTCCTTTTGTGGTTCGGTCCGGGTTTTGGGCCGAAAAGCATGATATGAGGTATAGCCTGGTAGTGCTGGGGTGCTCTCTGGAGCCTTGAACCAGGTTTCTGTCACTGCACAGATATCGATGTTCTCCATACTGAGGAGAGCTTCGAGTGCATGCATCTTGAGGTTAAGACTTCTGGCGTTAAGCAGCATTACCTTTAGTTTCTTGTTCCTTGTGCTGTCTATGGGGGTGGGTTTGACTTTTGAGCCTTGCCTAAAAAAGGCACTATGGGGGTGGCAAGAGCCTTTGCCAATATCCGAAAGCCCAGTGGTGACAGGTGCAAGCCGTCCCTAGCGAAGCAATGTGGCTTGTCGAGCATGTCATCCCAGGCTGACAGACACTGGATCCCCTTTGAATGACACCAAGATTTTAGCCAATTGTTAAAATTGATCATTTTGTCTTTGTACTGTGGCATCATTCTAGGTGAGGGTAAGATGCTGCTCAAGGTTAGGGTCATACCAGCCTGGGCTACATGATCAGAGAGCTCCTCTATGTCTCTTTTCATGTAGTCCAGGGTCATTCACACCAGCATGTACAATGACTGAGTCATATTTGTATTTGCTTTGGAGTGACCTGAGTGCTTGCGTTATGTGGCGGATCCTAGCACCCGACAGGCAGCTCACCGTGACCTTCTCTTTATTCAGCCTGGTGAGCGGGACATCCGTGTGTCTGACAATAGAGTCACCTATTACAAGAGTATCAGGTGTGTTATTCAGCCTTAAGGGCTGTGGCTGCTTGGCACACTGACTTTGTGGGCTATGTGCGTGTTTTGTTTTGAGGTAGCGTTTGGTTGGATGTCTGCTTAGGAGGTCTCTGTTGCTTAGGTAGATTTTTATTTAGAGCCTCCGAGTATGTTTTTGTGTATTTATGTGTTTGGTTCGCTGATGTGGTGGGACTATGTGATACTGGAATTGTGTTGTGTGAGGTTACCTTCTCCTCCTGACTGGTTGCACCAGTTTTGAGATGAGAGAGCTCAGCCTCCAGTTTGGCTAAATAGTTGCATCTCTCACATATATTTGAACCTGTTTGGAGGAGGAGAGGGTTGTCCGTGTACATGAGACAGTTGTAACATTGCCTCAAAATTCCCAGATTCACCAGCTGGACTGGAGAGGAAACCATTGACTGACCATTGGACATGCTAGAGTAATATAGGGAAACTGAATTTAAGATGGACCAATAAAGGACAGGGTAATCGTAGAGAGTATAAGAGTAAGTAGTGCTTATGGTTTAATAGTGCTAACTTGTAGGATTACTTAATTGGACCAGTGAAGGGCCTTAGAATGAGAATATGGTGTTTAAATTGAGAGATAGAGCAGTTCTAAGGGAAAAAGTGAAGAGCAGACTTTGTGGAGCCAGGAATACTTTAAACCCAATTAGGCGGCGCTGCCCGCTATTGCGCTATGCACAAAAATGCGCAAAACCGCGGAAAAGAGGGTTTTAAGAGAGGAAGATGAAGGAGTTTGGAATTGACCCAAAATGGCCAATAAAACTACAGTTTCAAGTCAGTAACCACTCCCACAGGGGCAGGCAGGCTGCTCAATGTTTTTCACTGCCACTGATCAACAGAGAGACTTCCCTTTAGCCCAAGCAAAAAATGGCCTCCAAGAAACTTACAAACAGTTCAAGAACAGCAAACCTGTAACTGAACTTTTTTAAATCTCAAAAAAGTGGGAAAAAAGCAAGATTTTTTTTTTGTTTTTTTCAGAGATAGCAGAGGTTCACAAGTATCAACAAGTTATAACAGTGCAGTAAATGACCCCACACAAGAGTGCTAGGCCAAAGACAGATAAAATGCAAGTTTTGAGAAAAAAACGATTTTAAAATAAGTGCAAACAGGGAATTCAGTAAACAGCTCTAGGTTGTGCTCTAAATACAGTTACTAATACAGTTACTAGACATTAAAACAACTGGCTCTGAGTCAACATTACATAAATTGCTTAATTCCTGCCTTCCCGTAAGGTCTCACTCCTCTTCCTGCACATTATCCTGCATGTATTGTTCCCACAAATTACATTTATTTTTATGAAATTTGCCCCTTGCCCATTTTTTTTAAAATTCCTCTTCTAGTTCTTTTATCTCTTTTACAATATTTAGTATTTCAAGTACAGTTGGTTAAGATTTTGATTTCCATTTTAAAGTAATTGTTTTTTGACAGCCATCATAATTAAACTTAATAAGGCCTTACTGTATAAACTAAAGGGACTGAAAACATTTTCACTAATTTCTTATGTCATCCTTTTCACCCGGGATGCGCCTGCAAATGGTCCACTGAGATCAGTGCAGTACTCTGGTAAAGAACTGTAAATAAGTAAATAAATAAACACTTTATAATTGTGGTTTAAAATTGAAATGGGTCTATTATAAGCTGGGACTGATGGGTCTTTACCGTCCTTGGGTAATACAGCCACGATAGCTTTCTTCCAAGATGTTGGTGCTTCCCCACCTTTAAATACTGTTAAACAAAATGTTATAGATCTTTAGCACTTTCTTCCCTCCTAACCCCCAGACTTCCACAGGAATACCAGCAGCTCCTGGAAACATTTCTGAATCTTGATTATACATCACTGTTTTTATCTCATCTCCTCGTATTTTAACTGTTAATTGCGAGTGTCATGTACCTCTAGCCTTGGCATATTTAAGTCTTCCATGAATATTTCATTTATGCACTTTCTTGATTTCTACTTTTCTCTGCTTTATACAAATTTTCATAAAATTTCCAAAATATCTCTAATACCTAGAGGATTCCTTGTCATTTTTCTTGACATAAACTCTCTAAATTTGCTGATAACCTTTTCTACTTTTTGGTTTCCAAGTCATTGTGCCTAAAGATTTTGTGCTCTGGAGCTGTTATCAAAAAATAGTTGCTTAACAAAATTCTTTCTAAATTCTTGCATATTATCTAGATAATTATTTTCTCTTTAGCACTCTGCAGTTGTTGTTTTGTGAGATTCCTCTTATTCTGCAGTACTTTAATCTTTGTCAGCCCTTGTAATTAATTCTTATTACTTCCTGAACATATCTCTTTCCCTTTCAGTTTTATTTCTACTCTATTTTAAATTCCTGTTTCATTTTATCCCACTCGCTAGCTGTAACTTTTGAAGATAAGATATTTCTATCTTCCCTGATAATTCTTGAATAATTTCCACTACCCATTCCCTACATTTCTGTCTTTTTAACAGGTAGCTGGAAAAGCACCAGTGCCTCATTTTTACTTCATTACCCTGCATTTTGATCTTAGTTTTTATTTTTGCATGATCTGAAATAGTGATTGGAAGCTTTCAATTAAATGCATGTGTTCCTGTAAAATATAATTTCTGTCTAGTCAAGCCTAGTTACTGTACCTTGGGGAATGATATGTAAATTCTGTCTGAGTTAGTACTATTGAATTCACATCTTCCATACCACACATTTTCATAAATTTCTTCAGAAATCTACCCTTTTGTTATATTTTTCCTTCTAGGTTCCCCAATACATCCTCAGTATTGCAAATTAATTTCCATTCCCCAGCTGTAAGTAATATTCCCTGCAGAAAGCTGATTAATTCTCCCAAAATTTTCCATAATAGCAGTGTTTGGTTGAGTGCAAATACATGCCAGTGTAATCTTCCTCCCTTACTCCCACAAATCTGCCATTATTGTCTTTTTTTTTCCTCCTGTATTTCTATTGAAGCCCCTCTAGCAATTACTCCCCTTTTCTTTGTCCATGATATGCTGCTGAATATCCATCCTGAAATCCTTTCACATGTTCATTTCTTTCCAACTGTGTTTCTTTCAGCACTGCTATTTACACTTAGCATTTCTTAATGTAATTCAGTGCTCTTTCCTTTTATATATTTAAATTCATTGCTCCTAAAGTTAGATTAGACTTTTTTCTGATAAATACAGATCAGTGGTTCCAGTTTGCCGGTGCAATTTTTCTGAAGCTATTTTCAACTACTGCCAACATAACTGGTAATTTCTACACTGTTATGGCTTCTTTTTCATTTCTTTTTAGATTGTAGAGCAGGATCCTTGTTTGAATTTTTGATAAACTCCACATCATACCCATTATATGCTTGTCAATTTTATACTTTTTTTGGTTGTGCTTGATAATTGACAACAATGCCTGGTGCACTAACCTCGTTAGCAGATGTATGAATTCATTTTATTCATATTTTATTGACTGGTATTTCTTTACCAGGACAGTCCGACGGGGCTTTTCAGAAGACATCCGGGAAGAAAAGTTCCAAGGTATCATATTTAGGTTCATAGGTAGGTACTAGGCTATCAGCCCTGGGGCCTATACAAGCCCAGCCAAAAAGGTACCCTGGTTTTGCCACCCAAGAAAATTATTTTCCTGTGCCACTGTCGAGCAGAGCCTCACAGGTGATCCCCGGGGTGAATTTCCTATTTCCCATCCAATCATCAAGATTTTTCTTGAAGAGTGCTAATGAGGAGCTTTGTTTGATATAGATAGGTAGTTTATTCCAGAGTATGGGAAGTCTCTGGGACAGGAATCTGTCCCTCCGGCATGTTCTGTTTATTGTGGTGACAAGGTTTAGGTCCCTAGAGCATGTAGCTCAGAGGGATTGGGATTTCTTTAAGTGGAGCATGTCCAACAGCTCTGGGTTTGACATAGCTTTGTATGTTAGGCACAGATCACCTCTGAGTAGGCGATATGCGACGGAGTAAAGCTGGAGTTTTTTGAGACGGTCAGCGTAGGGCATCTGTTTGAGGCCGGTAATCCTCTTTGTGAGGTATTTCTGCGGCCTTTCCAGTTGTTGGAGATGTCTTGTGAGGTATATACCTAAAGGGGCGTTGTACTCTATAATGGGTCTAATGAGTGATGAGTAGAGGGGAACAATGACCTCTTTTTTTCTGGATGAGAAACCTTTTGTGATGAGGTGTGCCACGTAGAAGGATTTCCTGACTACTGTGGCGATGTGATTGTCAAAGGAGAGACTACTGTCCGCCTGTGTCCCAAGGTCTCTTGTCACACTTTCGGTGTTAAGTATACTACCGCCTATGTTGTAGTTCATGGGTACAGAGTTTTTACCAAAGGGGATGACAATGCACTTTTTGGCATTGAGCTTGAGGCCATGGCTTTGACACCAGGCATCTGTCTCAGTGAGGCCCTTTTGTAGGATGTCCACATCGTTAGGAGTTTTGATTATGGCTCCTAGTTTGCAGTCATCTGCGAACTTTGTTAGCCAAAGACCTTCTGTGTTAGCCTATACTTAAGAGAAGTAGATACCAAACAGGAAAAGGCCCAGGACTGAACCCTGTGGTACTCCACTTGTCAGTGGTCTGAATTCGGATTTGGAGTCTGCTACTTTCGGGTTCTGTCAGTCAGCCAGTTTGGCAACCCATATTGTGACATAGGGATTTATACCTAGTTTAGTGAGTTTATCTATAATTCCAGAGTGGGCGATGGTGTCAAAAGCCTTGGCAAGATCTAGATAGGCTGTGTGAACCACCTTACCCTTGTCTACGGCTTTGGTGACTGCTTCAAAGAAGTCTATCAGGTTTAGGAGACATGATCTGCCTTTTACAAACCCAAACTGGGTGGGATCCAGAGTTTGGAGATTACCAATGTCTTTGTTTATAAGTTCCATGATGATACGTTCCATGGCCTTGCAGACCAGGCTCATCAGGCTAATGGGGCGGTAGTTCCCTGGGTCCGTGGTGGCTCCCCCCTTGTGGAGTGAGATAACCATTGCTGTGCGCCATTCAGCAGGCTCAAAGCCTGAGGTGAGGCTATGATTGAACATGGTACTTAGGTGGGGTGCCAGTTTGTTCTGTAGTTCGTGTAGAATGCAGCCTGGGATGTTGTCTGGTCCCATGGATGCTGTGTTCTTGGCTTTGAAGAGTGTGTTTTTTCCTGTGCAGCCATGATTACAGGAACTTTGCATTCTTCCGGTATAGAGATGGGCTCTTTAGGGGGTGAGAGGGGGGTAAAGTTAGCACTGAACCTATCTGTCAGGATGTTGGCAATATCAGTTGGGTCTGTATATTTAGTGCCATTGTGCTGTAACTCAGAGCAGATCTGAGTGTTGCCATTCAGATTCTTGGCATAGCTATAGAATGCTTTGTGGTTGTCTTTAGAATCAGTGGCGATTTTGTTTTCGTAACTAGCTTTGGAGGATTTTATCAGGGATCGCAGTTTCTTACTGAGGCTGACCAGGGAGCTCCTCCACTCGTGGGATTTTACTCTCTTTTGCAAGAGTTTTCTGTTGTACAGTTTGTTTATGGCAGGGGACCACCAGATTGGCTTCCTTTTTTTGGAGGATGGCATCTTGGTTCTGTTTGGGATATCACGATCCATGCACTCATGTAAGTGCTTATAAAGTGCAATTGTGTAGGATTCAGTAGTCATATCTGTACTGTCCATCTGCATGGGTGTCATGAAGTTCACCTCTTCTGTCTTAAGAAGCATGAAGTTGGCTTTGGAGAATTTTTTTATTATGGTTTCCTTAATGGGGGTGGGGGCAGGATGTGGATATCTAGGGTAATTAGCTTATGGTCGGATCGGACCAATGAGGCATTGACTTCAGGTGTGGAACACCGGTCACTCATATTGGTAATGACTAGATCTAGGATATTGTTGCCCCTGGTGGGGGTTTGGATAAGTTGATCCAGGGCATTGGAGTTTATGAATTCCAGAAAGCGCTGAGCGAAGAAGTTGGTACATGAATAGTTTTCCCAGTTAATGGTGGGGTAGTTGAAATCGCCCATTATTAGGGTGTTTGGTTGAACCCTAATATTTTCCAGTACATCAAGAAAAGAGGAGTGGGAATCCTGGGGCATGGTGGGTGATCTGTAGCAAGCTACAATTTGGATTGCAGTTTTGCCCAGAGTTAGTTGCACTTGGATAACCTCGGCTGCATTATGCTGAGCAACTAGCCTGGAGGTGTGGATACCCTTAATGAATATGGATACACCTCCGCCTTTGGTGTTCCGGTCCAGTTTTCATGGTGTTCCGGTCCAGGTTACATGGCCGAAAAGTGTGGTGTGAGTTATAGCCTGGTAGTGCAGGGGTGCTCTCTGGAGCCTTGAACCAGGTCTCAGTCACTGCACAGATATCGATGTTCTCCATTTTAAGGAGTGCCTCGAGTGAGTGCATTTTGAGATTTAGACTTCTGGCATTGAGTAGCATCACGCTCAGTTTTTGCTTGCCTGTTCCTGTTGTGGGGGTGAATTTGTCATTTGAACCTTGCCTAGAAAAGGCACTATAGGGGCGGCAAGAACCTTAGCCAGTATCTGGAATCCCAGTGGTGACAGGTGCAGGCCATCTCTGGCAAAGCATCGTGGTCTGTCGACCATGTCATCCCAGGCAGACAGATACTGAATCCCTTTAGAATGGCAACAGAAGCTTAGCCAATTGTTGAAGTCGATCATTTTGTCCTTGTACTGCGGCATCATTCTGGTTGATGGCAGAATGCTACTCAGGGCTAGGGTCATACCTGCCTGGGCTACAAGATCGGAGAGCTCTTCCATGTCTCTTTTCATGTAGTCCAGGGAGGTACGTCTCAGGTCGTTCACACCAACATGGACAATGACAGAGTCATATTTGTACTTGTTGTGGAGTGACCTGAGTGCGTGGTTATGTGGCGGATCCTGGCACCCAGCAGGCAGCTGACAGTAACCTTCTCCTTGTTTAGCCTGGTGAGTGGGACATCAGTGTGCCTGACTATAGAGTCGCCTATGACTAGTGTGTGTTTGGTACATTGTTTTGCCTTATTGGCTGTGGTTGAGTGGCACACTGAGTCTGTGGGCTATGTGTCATTTGGGTTGTGTTGGGGGGTGGAGGTTGCTTGCATTTCTGCTTTGGAGGTCTCTGTTGCTTGAGCAGATTATTATTGAGAACCTCCACAAATGTTTTTGTATTTGTGTGTGTGGATTTTGGTGGTGTAGATTTAGTGAGACTATGTGATGAGTGTGGTGTGGTGCAAGTGTTTACCTTCTCCTCTTGACTGTCAAGTTCAGTCTTGATTGGAGAGAGCTTTACCTCCAGTTTGGCTAGATAAGTGCATCTCTCACAGGTTGTAGTGTTGGGTGGTAGGAGGAGAGGGTTGTCTGTGTACATGAGGCAATTTCTACATTGCCCCAAGATGCCCAGATTCATCAGACAGACAGGAGAGAACACTGGGAGCTGACCCTTGGACATGCCTGAATAAAAAACTATTTTCCTCTAGATAAGTGAGGAAAGTGAGTACAAGAGCTGTTTTCTCTAAGCAAGTGAGGAAAGTAAGTACCAAAACTGTTTTCCTCTAGGTAATGAGGAAGGTTGAGTGCTGTAGTAATTAGTAGGTTATTTAGTGCTTACAAGTTCTGAACCAAGTGCTGATCACGAATAAGCAAATTCAAGTGCTAAAAGTAAGAATCTGTATCTGGACTAAACTAGTTACAGGAAAGGGGGGGGGAAACAAGTGCAAATGTGGGCTTTTAAATCAGAAAGTTGAGAGAGATGGAAAAGCTGCCCAAATGGCCAATAACTACAATTTCTGGGCCAGAACCACTCCTTATGTGGTAGATAGATTACCTAGTGCTTACCACTCCCACTGATAAGCTAGAAGGCTTCCCTCCAACACAGAAAGCTTGGGGAGGGGGGCTCAGAAGCTTACATACAGTCCTGGATACAGCAAATCTGAATCTGGACTACACTAGTTACAGGAAAGGTTTTTTTTTTTTTTTTTTTTTATATATACAGAAAAGTAGCTAAAACAGCAGTCAAAACAATTCAAATACAGTGCAAGCTAGCACACTTGAGTATGTAGCAATGTTAGACCAAACAGTTTAAAAAATGCAATTAAATTAAAAATGACTAAAAACAATGCAGAAGGAGTCTATTAGGTAGAATGAGGTAAAGAGATGGGTCTGGGGGGGAGTGTCCCAGATCAAATCTACAGTGGGGGCTGGCATCTGCAAAAACCTCCAAATTTAAACAACACATGAATAGGGAGGGTGGGTGTGGGAAAACCAACACCTTCAGCAGAGATCTGAAAAGCTATACAGTGAAGCAAAAATAACAGTGCACAACTCTGAAGTCAGCCAGCAATGATATAAAATTAGTCAAACAACAATCACCAGTACACAGCTCTGAAGTGCCAGAAAAAATATACTCAGCTCTGTATATCTCCAGATAGTTTCAAGAGCACTCTTTCAGTACACAGGAAGGCTCCAACAATGATATGCAGACTTTTTTACTAAGAAGGTCTAATTTTATGCAAGTAATCCTTGAGATGGTCAGATAACACATAGGATGCAAAACCAGTTATACCAACTTAAGACACAGAGAAATAGGGGGGGGGGACACCTTCAGCACAGATCTGAAAAATATACAGTGAAGCAAAAATAACAGTGCACATCTCTGAAGTCAGCCAGCAATGATATAAAATTAGTCAAACAACAATTACCAGTACACAACTCTGAAGTGCCAGAAAAATATACTCAGCTCTGTATATCTCCAGATAGTTTGAACAGCACTCTTTCAGAACACAGGAAGGCTCCAACAATGATATGCAGACTTTTTTACTAAGCGGGTCTAATTTTATATAAGTAATCCTTGAGATTGTCAGATAACACGCAGGATGCAAAACCAGTTATACCAACTTAAGACAGAGAAATAGGAGGAGGGGGGAAAAACACCTTCAGCAGAGATCTGAAAATCTATACAGTGAAGCAACAATAACAGTGCACAACTCTGAAGTCAGCCAGCAATGATATAAAATTAGTGCAATCAGTATTTACAATAACACATTTTATAATGCAGTTTTAGTGAATACATAGCATGTTAAGCATAAACATTTGTATTGATATTCACAGGCATTAATATACAAGCGTATTGAGAATTTATTAATAAAAGAGTGGTGTATAAGATAGGTTGGAGTAATTATAAAAGGTATTACAGAGAATAAGCAAGTTTAAGTGTTAATAGAGAAGTAGTGATGGAATAGTAATTTGGTTGTGTTAATTAGAAGTTAGTATAGTAGTTTAAGAAGTACAATAAAGTGAAGTATTTGAAGGGAGTAAACTGGTTAAGTGATTTTAGTGCTTTAAAGGAAGGTATAAGAGAGGTAATAAAGGGTGTTAGGAGGGCTATTTCCCAAATGAGATGCAGGGACACTGCCAGGAAGCAGAGAGAAAGTCTTTCATAATGGTTTGAAAAGATGAAGGCGTGAGATAGACCTGATTGATCTAGGAATTCTGTTCTAAGTTCTAGCCGCATTATTGGAATAGAGACTAACCCCAGCAGACCATTGTGTTTTGTAGATGGCAAGCAGTTGTTTATCATTTGACTAAATGGGGTGGTTTGGAAGGTAACATTGGAGTATCAGGCTAATTGCTGGGCAAGAGGATGGGATATGTTCACATTTAATAAACATTATAATTCACATCTATTGTTATATATTCTATAGTTTAAGGAACATTACCTAAATTATTAAATCTGAAGTAGTTAACTTCATTTATGCATCAACCTATGGGTTATCGGATCCATATCGGATCCGAGCCGGCAGTTTCCAACAGCTGAGATCTGAGCTCCAAGCTCCTCCCCCCTACCCACAATCCCCTGCCATCCCTGCCTGACCTCAGATCTAGTTTGCCGCGGTTACACCAGCAGCTTGATCTCGAGCTTCCAGGCCTTAGAGAGTGTTTTTCTGTGAGAAAAATCTTTCTTTTTTTGGATTTAGCTAAAGTTTGTGTGTGAAGTTGTTGAGTGTGTATTTTAGGATAGTTACCTTAAAGTAGTCGTTGGATTCCCTTTTTTTCGTATTCCCTCCCCCCTTTTTTTGTGAGAGCGTTAGGGTGTGTGTAGTTTTGGGGCCTAGTGAGTGTGTTTTTAGTTTACCATTGCAGAGGCCCCCAAAACATTTTTTTCTAAATGTACCGAGTGTGGCCATAAGCTCTCCCCAGCGGATGGCCACACTCGATGCATTTTATGCCTTGGGGTTGAACACCTGTCAGCCGGCTGCGCTATTTGTGCAGCGTTCAACCCCAGGGCTCTCAAGGACCGGAGGTCGAAGCTAATTCTGGCGGGACTTCTGCCCCCGGACTCGGCTCCGGCCTCCGGTCCCCCCATGGCTCCTGCAGTGGCTGCGGCAGCGCCTTCTGCCACTTCCCTTCCCTTGGCCGGGACTCAACCTCCCACCTTGGGCCAAGAGGATAGGGAAGCCAGAAGAGAAAAGTGCAGAGAGAAGCATCACAAGCAGCGGGCCGAAGCTTCTGCATCGGCTCCGCCAGCCAAGCGGGCTTCTCCATCCGAGACCTCCGAGCCTTTTCCTTCCCGGCTCCATTCACCCTGCTTCTCACCGGGGCCGGAGGAGGAAGAGGCCCCGTCACCTTCGAGGTCATCGGGGCGGCATTCCCGTCCTGCCTCGGTGGCCTCTTCTAGGTCCACAAGAAGTTTAACTGATGCAGACTTGGACCAGATGATGCGAAGGTTCCTCCAAGCCCAGCTGCAGATGGGAGTGCTCCTGCCTCCCCCCACCCCCTCCGGGGGGGGAGCTCGACCCCCTGTTTTGTCCTGATTGCTCCTTCCCCGACCCGCTTCCCAGGTTCTGGGTCTTTGGAGCTGACTAGCGTTGAAGCCGGAGGACTGTCAGCGCCGATAGAGTCGAGTGCTTTGGCGCCGATGGCACCCTCGAGTCTGTCAGGTCCCTTTTCTGTGGATCTGAGCTCTCGGAGCCGAGAGCTGAGCTTTGGATCCGAGACTGTTAGTATGCCTTCGGCTCCGTCCAGGTCGGAGCATGCTGCCACTTCGGATCCGATCACCTCGGCGCCGGCTTCAATCCGTGCATCAGATCTGAGGGAGGGTCTTCTCTCGGATCCTAGGGAGAGCAGCTCTCCTTCGGCTTTTGACGTGGTGGAGAGGGTTCTGTCAAGGGATTCCAGGCCCCCGGCCCTAGCTACGGCCCCACCCTGCACTCCCTCTCAGACAGGCCCGACCTCCATCACCCGGCCCCAGGGACAGCCTGCTGTTACGTCCCAGATCGTTCCCTTGTTGGAACAGGATGTGGTTGGTGAGGCCTCCTCTGATAGCCCCCCCCCGAGGAAGTCCCTCACAAACGCAAGTGCAAAAGGAGGCACTTGAACTCCCCTGAGTCCTTGACAGAGGACATGGACTTGAAGGAAGGGAAGGCTCCCCAAGATCACCCCCCGAAGACGTCTCATTTGGAGACATCATGGAGACGCTCAGGATTAGAGGGGGGGTGGTCTGCCCCAAAGCCTACCTCGGACAAGTCCGTGTTTCTGGAGGCGTTTGAAGCAGGCCCGTCTACCTCTTGGGTGTCCCCTCCAGCTGACCCCCTGGTAGACCTGATCACTACCAGGGCATGGAAGGAGCCAGACACTGTGGAGCCCATTCCCATGAGGCCGGACAGAATTCTTAGCCCCCCCCCCTCGGACAGGTCACATTGGAGTAAGGGGTCCCCCGTAGATGCCATGTTGGTGGCGGCTGCCACTAAAAGGGAACTAGCCCAGGAGAGTCCCACGGTTCATCCTCCTAACAAGGAGTCTCGGGTGATGGACCGCTTGGGGGAGCGGGTGTTTGCTTCAGCCACCTTCTCGGTAAGGTCTTTGAACTGTATGACACACATAATACGACTTCAGCGGGACCTTATCAAAGAGTACACTGGGTCGCCCCCAGAGTCCATGTCGGCAGAGGACAAACAAGTTTACTCTACCCGAATGGCCACTCTCAGGTCTATTTCCAATACCTCTATGCGGCTACTATCCCATGCTACGGAGGGAGCCGCTAGAGCTAGTGGAGCGGGCGTCGTTTTAAGCCGACAGGCGTGGCTCCGCCACTGTGCTTTCCCGGAACCCTTTAAGGCGTCATACGCTAACGCCCCATTTGATGGTTCTGCCCTCTTTGGCAAGACCGTACGCGACACCTTGGTCCAGAGCGAGAAGGACGGGAAGACGCTGTCTGCGTCGGAGTCCGCTTCTCTGTTCCCCAGAGGTCCTTCTCCAAGAACCAAAAGGGACAGAAGAAGATATGGTTCCGGAAGTCTCAGCAGTCCCGTTTCGCTCAGAACACCCCCGTCCTTCAGGAACAGAGGAGGACAGGGTGGACGCAGCCCTAGAGGCAGAGGGGGCCTGAAAAACTTTGGGTCCAGAGAACCTTTCTCTGATCAGTCCACACAGCAACCCTGAGGGGTTACCCGACTGCTCCACTCTGGAGGCAGTCGGGGGGGGGGCGTTTCTCGAGGCACCTAGCAGCTTGGCAGTCCATCACAACAGAGGCTATGAGATTCCGTTTCTCTATCCCCCTCTCAGACCCAGATCCCTCCCCGAGGTTCCACCCGATCAAAGGGAGGCCGCAGCCACAGAAATTCAGCAGCTGCTAGAAAAGGGAGCGATCCAGCACGTCCCCATAGACCAGTACGGATCAGGCTTTTACTCCAGGTTCTTCTTGGTGCCAAAAAAGACGGGGGACTTAAGACCAATCCTCGACCTTTCTCTCTTGAATCTGGCGGTAACCAAAGAAAAGTTCTGGATGGTCACCCTCCAATCCATTCTCCCCCTCTTGCAGGAGAATGACTGGATGTGCTCCATAGACCTCAAGGACGCGTACTACCACATCTTGATGGACAGATGGTCCAGGAGGTTTCTCCACTTCAGGCTAGAAGCCAGCCATTACCAATTCAGGGTCCTCCCCTTTGGTCTCACCACAGCCCCCAGGGTGTTCACCAAGGTGTTAACTGTGGTAGCGGCCCACCTGAGACTCCAAGGAATTCAGGTCTTTCCATACCTGGACGACTGGCTCCTGACCGCCCCCACAAGGCATCTACTCTGCACGGCCAGGAATTATTTTATTCACCTAGCTCCCCGGTTGGGGATCACGATCAATGTGGGAAAATCTTCCCTTCTTCCGACTCAGGTCATAGATTTCATCGGAGCCAGGTTGAACACAAATCAGCTTATAGCCTTCTTGACTCCGGACCGGCTGCAATCTCTAAAACTTCATGTACAGGCCATTCTTCATTGCCCAGGCCCTCCGGCGGAATTGGTACTGAGGGCCTTAGGCTCGATGGCGGCAACCATCAACCTTTTGCCCATGGAGCGCCTAAATATGAGAATCCTGCAAGGGACCCTCCAAGTCCAATGGTCCTTCCTACATTACCCCCCGAGCCATCCTGTTCCTCTCAGCAGGGTTTGCAGGAGAGCCCTCTTGTGGTGGCTCCATTCTCCGGACCTCCAGAAGGGGCTCCCCTTTTCTATGTCCCCTCCCTTAGCCACGGTGACCACGGATGCCTCTCGCCTTGGGTGGGGGTGGGGGGGCATTGTTTGGGCAGGACCGTCCAAGGCACGTGGAACCATGTGGAGAACTCACTGCATATCAGTGTCCTAGAGATGAGGGCGGTGCTGTTAGCATTGCAAGCACTTCAGAGCCTTCTTCCCGTTGGGACAGTTGCGATCCAGACGGACAACATGTCGGTCGTGTGGTATATCAGCAAACAAGGGGGAACCAGGTCCTATCCACTTTGTCAAGAGGCCATGAGAGTGTGGGAATGGGCGATTTCCACCAACCGTTTTGTCATAGCGGACAGATTGAGTCGCACCATCCTCTCGCCATACGAGTGGTCTCTGAATCTCAAAGTAGCGAAGCAGATTTTCTCCAAATGGGGTCAACCTCGTTGCGATCTTTTCACCTCTCCCTCAAACACAAAGTGCAATGACTACTTTGCTCTAATTCCCCCACCCGGGGAATCTCCAAGAGACGCTCTGGTGCATGTTTGGCCACCAGGTCTACTTTATGCTTACCCTCCACTTCCCCTGATGCTGAAGTTTCTACAGAAAGCCAGACGGTTAGGGAGCAGAATAATCCTCATTGCCGCATTCTGGCCTCGTCAGGCTTGGTTCCCATATCTATGGTCTCATGTGGTGAATCCTCCCTGGATTCTAGATCCCATTCCAGATCTAATCTCTCACCCATTGGGCCTGCCGGCCCCGAACCTGAACAACCTCAAGCTTACAGCTTGGTTGATCCAGTTCCGCTGTTAGCTAGGACTCCCGGTATCTCTTCCCCGGTCAAAGCCATCCTAGTAGCTGCTCACAAGCCGTCTACTAGAAGGGTTTATAATAGCAAATGGAAACGTTTTTCTATCTGGGCCGAGCATCAGAACTTAGACCCCTTTACAGCTCCGTTGCCAGCAGTATTAGACTTTCTATCAGGGTTATTTGACCAAGGTGCTAGCTCCTCCACAGTCAAAGTACAATTGGCAGCTATCTCTCATTACCATGTTGGATGTGATCTGGGCCCTTTGACCTCGTCCAGATTGTGTAAGGCCTTCTTAAAAGGCACCTTCTTACTAAGACCCCCGATGAAGGATGTAGTCCCGCCTTGGGATTTAGCACTGGTACTCCAGGCTTTAACAACTTCTCCCTTTGAGCCTTCAGCTTCGGTGGATCTCAAGTTCTTATCCTGGAAAACAGCTTTTCTTGTTGCCATTACTTAGGCAAGAAGGGTTTCGGAACTTCAAGCCCTTTGCGCCAAGCCACCGTACTTGACCTTTCACAAAGGTAGAGTATCCCTCAGGACCAGTCCCTCCTTTCTGCCCAAAATTGCGTCCGAATCTAACATCAACCAGTCTATTAACTTACCAGTCTTCTTTCCCAATTATCAGAATAAGGGTGAGTACAAGTTGCATTCCTTAGATGTACACAGACAACTACGATTCTATTTACACAGGACAGCTGGTCATAGGGAGTCAGACCAGCTGTTTGTATCCTTTGCTAAACCTAGTCTGGGGAAACCTGTTTCGAAAGTCACATTGTCCAGGTGGATTTCCCAGTGTATTCTTCTGGCTTATGAGAGTTCTGGCCGGCCTGCACCTCAGGGAGTCCATGCCCATTCTACTCTGTCTATTTCTACCTCCGCTGCTTTTTGTTCTAGAGTATCTTTGGATGACATTTGCTCAGCAGCCACGTGGGCTTCATCTCATACTTTTATAAACCACTATAAGTTGGATTTTTTCTCCAAAGGAAGAGCATCCTTTGGCTCCGCAGTGCTCTGGAACATCCTTCCATGAGGACCTCCCAAGATTCAGGTAGCTGGGGACTCTGTCCCATAGGTTGATGCACAAATGAAGTTAACTACTTCAGATTAAGAAGTTATGTACTCAACATAACGTTCCATCTGAGTAGGTAAACTTCATTTGTCAGCAACCTCCGTCCCCCTGACCTACTTGGATGTTCATGGTATTCCTGTGTCATGACGGATTGTATCCAGGTTAGTCTATAGAGGTGATCCTCTTCTCTGATATTGCAGGTGTTGCTTTTAGGCAAACTCGATCTGAGGTCAGGCAGGGATGGCAGGGGAATATGGGTAGGGGAGGAGCTTGGAGCTCGGATCTCAGCTGTTGGAAACTGCCGGCTCGGATCCGATATGGATCCGATAACCCATAGGTTGCTGACAAATGAAGTTTACCTACTCAGATGGAACGTTATGGTGAGTACATAACTTCTTAATTCCTGCCTTCTCTTAAACCTCATTCCTTCTCCAAAACATTTTTCTGCATGTATTGTTCCCACAATTTCCATTTCTTCTATGTAATTTACTCTTAACCCTTTTCTGAAGATCCTGCATCCTGTTTTTATCTCTGTTACAGTATTCATTACTTCAGGTATAGTTGGTTTATATTTAGATTTCAGTTTTTTAGTAATTGCTCTTTCGGCAGCTACCAGAATTAAACTTAACAAGGCCTTACTCTGCCTTGGCAATTCATATCCTGTATCCCAGCTTAAAAAAAAAAAGTTTCCTTAGTTACATGCATTTGCTCGACCAGTATTCCTGACAGAGTATTCTGTAGGGAATTTCTAAAGTCTGCCAGCTCATTATACTCCTAAAACATATGTTCCCAGTTACCTCTTTCTTCATCACACCTCCAACATTTGCCATCTGTCTGAGGAAAAATTATTTGGAGCCTGCTTGGGGTATAAAAGTATCTGTGCAAACACTTCCAAGCAAAAATCCTAAGTCTTCTAGACTTTGTTGCATATTTGGGAGCCAGAGTTAAAGGCTTCTTCAGTAATTCTCTGAAGATGTATTAGGTTGTCTGAAATGCACATTAGGGTATAAATAAACAAACTGAAGTAGTATGATCAGTTTCTTTTACTACCATCTTGTTCTACACAATAATTTTCTGATTTAGCAGTGTAGTATGTCTGGCCTCATTGTCCAGTTTTAGATTATTTTGTTTGACTGCTGAACATATACAAACTGTTATATCTGCTGTGCACATCTGTGTTCTTTTCTGATTTTTCTTTTTAAGTATTTCCTTACTTTTATTTCAATTTTCTGCAGCTCGTGGAAGATTGGAAGGAAATTCTGTGAAGCTTGACTTACTGTCTGGACCACTGGCACCTGATCCCAGACTGTATCCCTCATGCTATAGTGCACGTCCATTGCAGGCTGCACCAAGAATCCGTCCCAATGCTAAAGAGATCCTGGAGAGAGGGCAGAAGGGCACTGTTGGTGTCTTGCTTCAGCTGGACGAAGATTTGGTACAGAATAACCCACCTTTGAAAAGTACAGCAACTTTATTAGCTGTTATTATGCATGTTTTGTGTTATCACTGGATTCTATTTTTGTTAAATGCAATGTGTTTGTGCACCGGAATACAGTGGTAGTTCCCATGTGGTGATGCAGGGGTATGTTCTCCATCTTTTAAAATTCAAAACTTGTTGCCTAGAGTTCTAAGTTCACACTGTTATCAGCATTTATCAAGTGAGACGCACCTTCCCTTTACAAAATGTCTAGCCCATACTGTGAACTTCTGAATTGCTGTACTACATACTGTTTCTATTTCCATCACTGACTCTAGCAGGCTGCCAGAAACATACTGTAACCAAGTGTGCATCCTTTGTTCTTGCTGTATGTTAAAACTTACCTCTTATACCTTTAGTTTCTCTTTTTTATTTTTTAGAGAGGTGATTTATTTGTCACAGCAGCTAGTGTATATAGCATTGGACACAGCAGACTTTCAGTTTTACAGTGTTCATTCTGGAATGTAGTTTTGGTCTGTTTTTGTTCTGTAGGCAGGTATGTAACCAGTGGCTGTTATTACAGCTCAGTGGTTAAAGTGACAAATACACTGTAAGAGCAAAATCATTCAGACCCAGGGCTGATTTTTCAGTCTCCATTTTCATTAACAAGGATTAACAAAGTGTGTTTTAAGATATTGTATTTATTGATTTGCATACTGATATAACTGGCATTAACATGCACCTAACTTTTTTAGTTTTAGCACAGAACTAACAAACATAATCATTTTTCCTGGTTACTTGTGCCTGCAGACATCCATCCAGCATGCTTATATGAATCCCTTAACTCCTTCCCTTTACTTCTGGTAGCCTTGACCGCACACAACCCTTAGTGAAGGCTCCCCCCAAGTGGAGAAATGCCTTGGAGCACATACTGACTTGAGTGGCCATAATGAAAAAAAGCAAGAGTTAGGGAAATTGGAGTCCTACAAATACAACAGGCTTTTCTGATTATGCCCCTAAAGTATCACATATGTTTGTGGGCTCTCCCCAGTGTCTGATATTATCCATTTGGGTTTTGGGGATACCCGCAAAAGAGCTGGCCATTAACTTTTTTTTTAATGAGAAATATGTTTATTAAATTATCATTATGATGTAGGCAGTCATACATTTATATAAATGAAAACAAGCCATATTGACATGTTTTCAGTTGCAGACATTATGCATCACATACATTCTTTTATACAGTTATCATCAGTCCAGCATTAATGAATTGCTGATTTCCTGCCTTCTCTTAAACCTCATTTCTCCTCCAAAACATTATTTTGCATGTAGTGTTCCCACAGTTCCCATTTTTTCTATGTAATGTGTCACTACCCTTTTCTAAAGATCTTTGCTGGTGTATTCACTACTTCTAGTATGGTTAGTTTAGACTAAGTTTGAAATGTTTAGACATTATATCTGACCATTGACTTCATCTTAAGCATCACAGATTGTCCCTTCAGAATGGGGAGCACTAAATGAACATGGTTTTCAGGTGAATGTCTTGTCATTTGTCAGCAGAACAGCAGAACTGTTTTTTTATTGGCATATATGTATAGCATTGATTTGTTGTTGTTGGAGATACTTAATGAAATCATTCTTAATGTGTACTGTTCATAAACTGGCTTTTAGTATCTGTGTTGGGATAAAACCTGGTCAAAAAGGATGGATAATCAAAAATTTCCCATGTGCCAGTATTTCTGACCTGTTACTGGGGTGGGTAGAAGAGGGACCTTTTCAGTCTGTTATAGGTTCCATGACAGACCTTTACAATTGCTAACACGGATGACTATGTGTGTACAGCTCAAGGCCCAATCCTCCCTCCAGCATAATTTCACAATATCTTTGTCCACTCTGCCTTTTCTGAATGGTAATATATCAGTCCATGTTCATATTAAAAGACATCAGATTACTGTAAACCCACTCATTTATAAATTTTTTATGGAAGTTCTCATCTTCCAACACACGCAAACAATGCTTTGCTTACAGTTTCTTTGACTCATTAGGTTATATAGACTTGATTTTTTTTTAATCAGTAAGGGATAGCACTGTGGACTGAAGCATTCAAGTCAACAACATGCCTTGCAACCTTGAACCCCATAGGAAAGCCACTGCCACATAGCAAAAACATATTCCACTTGTGCTGTTATTTAGACACAGAATTCTCGAATGGTTATGTTCTCTTCTTCTCATCATTGTTCTTCATGTTCTTCTTTAGATCACTGAGCAGTAGTGATTACAAAGAACGTGTTCTGTGAATGATACTGTACATCTGGACAGTCTTTGTAGCTTCCAGTACCCTCCACATGTGCCATATATCTGTTTGTGGCATGAACAGAAGTGCCAGGGTAAGAGGGACGTATGGATGCACCAAAAGTCAGAACTTTCTTGCTGCTAGTCTGTATACAAGCTGTCTTCCCTAGGAATTCATGATTCTTCACTGTTCTGCTTTAACAGCTAACTCTCAAATAGATGACAGGTAGTAAAATGGCAAAATAATATCTCTGTCCCTGTCACAGTTGATCTCCCTTACTTTTCTGCTTTATACATAAATGACCTCCACTTAGCTACCAAACAAGCCACTGTCATCCATTATGCAAAAGGCTCAACACTCATATGCTCTGCAAGGATCCTAGATACAGATCACCCCAGAGTCTTTCAAACATTGATCCTTAGCTGATTCATTTACAGTTGCTCCTACCACCCCCCCCCATAAATAAACTGATCTTATTTACCTCAAATCAACTGTCTGATCACAAAAACTACTTCTCAGTAACGTCTTCCAATAACACTAAGATAGATGCATTATTCCATGCTAAGCTACTGGGGATCATTATGTATGAAAACCTAAAATTTGACCATCTGATAAGACTGGTGGTAAAAAGAACCCACCAAAACTAAGTACCTTCTACACAGTCAGTCATAACTCACAGATAATGCCAGGAAAATATTGCTTCATCGCTTCTCATTCCAACATTCCTGTACACAGGTCCTATACTAATTAACCTACAGGGTACTCAACTCTCTCTGCTAAACAAATGCAGTAATAAGATAGCTAAATTTACCCCTGATCACCACTACAGGTCTCATTGCTGCCATGTACTAAAACAACTTCATTGGTTAGAAGTAAGGCATTCCCTAACATGTTCACAACTAATGACTTCCCACATATTTAAGCAGTAACCCACATCTGGGTGTGGGTAATGCTAGATTTACCCACGGTTGGTGTGGTTTGGTCACGAGGGCGAAGCCCGAGTGGCCAAACAAAGACAACTGTGGGTAAATTTAGCATTACTCACACCCAGACGTGGGTTATTGCTATTATACAATGACATTATTTAAGAAAAAAAATACTTAATTTTCTTAAATAATGTCCTTGTATAATGGTGCCGTGCTGTCCTTCCGCCTCTGGCTATCTCCTTCTTGCCCTATCTGATGTACTGCGCATGCGTTTGGAACTTGTATTCCCACGCATACCCAGTACATCACTGCTCAGGAAAGTAAAGCAACGGAGAAAAGAAGATCTCTGTTGCTACACTTTCTTTTATCTTTTGAAAAAAAAAAAACTTAAAATTAAACAATATATCAACAGAAAAAGGTCCGGTCGACCGGACCTTTTTCCATTGTATATTCTCAACGGGCACCCGGTTGGGCTGGCCAGTCAGCGTGCTCGTTTTACGATGTTAACGGCCACTCATTGTATAATCTCCAATACCACACCCCTATAGGAATGTTACTGACCCTGACTAAAGCAAACAACACTGCATGTCACTCCTTGTAGTCTACAAACAACACTACAGCTCACTCCTTGTATTCCGCAAACAACACTGCATCTGACTCCTTGTACTCCGCAAACACTGCATCTCACTCCTTGTACTCTGCAAACAACACTGCATCTGACTCCTTGTACACTGCAAATAGTACTGCATTTCACACCTTGTACTCTGCAGACGACACTGCATTTCACTCCTTGTACTCTGCAAACGACACTGCATCTCACTTCTTGTTCTGCACAGATGACACTGCATCTCACTCCATGTACTCCACAAATGATACTGCATCTCACTCCTTGTACTCTGCAAACAACACTGCATCTTACACTTTGAACTCCACAAACAACACTGCATCTCGCTCCTTGTGCTCTGCAAACTACACTGTATCTCAATCCTTGTGCTCCGCAAATGATACTGCATCTCATTCCTTGTATTCCACAAACAATACTGCATCTCACTCCTTGTGCTCCTCCAATGATACTGCTTCTCACTCCTTGTACTCTGCATCTCACTCCTTGTACTCTGCAAACAGCACTGCATCTCCTGCATCTCAATCCTTGTGCTGCGCAAGTGACACTGCATCTCACTCCTTGTACTCCACAGACAACACTGCATCTCACTCCTTGTACTCTGCAAACGACACTCTATCTCATTCCTTGTACTCCGCAAATGATACTGCATCTCACTCCTTGTACTCTGCAAAACGACACTGCATCTCACTCCTTGTACTCCTCCAGTGACACTGCTTCCCACTCCTTGTGCTCTGCATCTCACTCCTTGTACTCTGCAAACAACAATGCATCTCACACTTTGAATTCCACAAACAACACTGCATCTCACTCCTTGTACTCCGCAACTGACACTGCATCTCACTCCTTGTACTCCGCAAACGACACTGCATCTCACTCATTGTACTCTGCAAATGTCACTGCATCTCACTCCTTGTACTCTGCAAATGACACTGCATCTCACTCATTGTACTCTGCAAATGTCACTGCATCTCACTCCTTGTACTCTGCAAATGTCACTGCATCTCACTCCTTGTACTCTGCAAATGACACTGCATCTCACTCCTTGTACTCTGCAGATGACACTGCATCTCACTCCTTGTACTCTGCAGATGACACTGCATCTCACTCCTTGTACTCTGCAAATGACACTGCATCTCACTCCTTGTACTCCGCAAATGACACTGCATCTCACTCTTTGTACTCCACAAATGACACTGCATCTCACTCCTTGTACTCCGCAAATGACACTGCATCTCACTCCTTGTACTCCTTTCTGTCTAGAGTACAGAACTCCATCCCTCTCACACCTAGATTTACAGAAAACACTCATTTCTTTAAACTATTACTAAAAAAGCACCCAGTGGATACATGGCAATGCTTATGTATCTCTCCTGGAAAACATACAAACTGACCCAACTTTAGCCTTTTACCTATAACCGTAAACTCTCTTCTTTCCAACAGAGCAACTTCTACATTCACTTATCAACTCTCTACAAAATCACTACTTTAAATCTCCCAACTACTTATCTCTTTTTCTGTTTCTCTCCCTCCTCTCTCTTCCTCCCTAGTGTTTCATTTAGAATGTCAGTAAAGGGTTTTCTCCATAAATGTTTGTAATCAGTAATTTCTGTTAAGATACAAATCTTTATGTTACTTATTTGTCTGTTTGTATTTCCCATTTTAATTAATTCTTTCTTTGTGCATGACGTGTACCTTATCATACACTTTGTCCTTTATTTTTGGAGCTTCTCTTCTTGGCACTTTGCTGAAAAGGATAGGTTTTCTGTCCATTTGGATTATCCTGATAAACAAAAACAGTAAGTAAATAAATAAAATAAATATGCAAACTCTTGTCAGTTTTGTGTCAGGTGTCTTCATGTGATCTGCTTCAGCTCAAGGTGTTCAGGCAGATAAGTTTCTGATTGTGGACCCTTCCTGTTTCTTTTCAACTTTTTGTCATATTTTTTCTTATGTCTTTCAGAAAAGGAGTGTGATTGTGAGCACCAAATACTATAAAAGGACTGTTTATTCTATTTAGGAGCTGAACATGGTGTTAAATCACGTTCTGTTTGTTAGTTATTTATCCCAAACACTGCTACAAGTAGAGTAAATTCCCTTAAAGGACAACAACGGGATATTAAAGCAGATTGCTCAACCTGCTGTCTCTTTTAGTCCCTGTTCGTTGATACAGCCACGAAAAATCACCCATGCAGCTTTAAAAACTAATCCACTCAACTGTTTTCCCTGTTAGGCTTCCTACCTTTCCATACTGTTTTACTTTCACTTTGAAAACCAAGTTGAAAAGCCTCTAGCTGGCTCTGAAATTATGATGTCACATCTGCCAGAGCTCTTGCTGTAGCTACCAGGACATTTCCTCCCCCAAAGTGATGTAATCCCCGCCTGATTTCCATGCTGTATAGAAGAGCCAGTGAACCTCCCACATTGTGATATCAAAGCTGCCTTGCCCAGCCCACTCTTAACCTAACAAAAATGTCAAACTATAATTTCACTTTTCTGAAGAGCTCTACCGATATGTGACAAAGTACAGGCAGAAGAGCAGTAACAGCTGCAAAACCTAAAAGCATAAATTTGCAATCACCATGCGTAGACATTAATTGCATGTTTTTACATAAGAAGCAGATGTCTGTCACAATTAATCGACAACACTACATCATATTACAAGAAGTATGCAATACCATAATTTTCTTAAATTACTACTTAAAAAAGCATGTGGGGTGCTGTCATGCAAGTCTGTGAAATATTTTGTGTTCATAGTGCATCATTTGTTAACTATTTAACCAAACAGGAAGGAAAAATAAGTGGGAGTTTGATGCTTTGGAAAACAGTGATTATTCCCAGTGCTATGGAGCTTGGTTCTAAATTTGACAGGAGGAGTGCAACAAAAAAGTCTCCCACTGTAAGGAAGGAAAGGCTGACAAGAAAACAGTACATTTGTCTGGTCACCTGCTGTGAGCTGTCAATCACATGCAGATAATGGGTCAAATTACTGTTAGCTCCTTGACAGCTAGGGAAGGTAGGTGTGAAGAGGGAGGGGAGATACCTTAAAGAACTAGATTTCAGCCTTCACAAAAGAAATCAAGTTAACATTTCTAAGAAGAAAGAACAATACAATGCACTTTTCATTTCTGTTCTGTAGCATTTGCACTGCTTGTGTTTGAAGTAGTCATTAAAAAAGGATAAAATTTTAACCAAAAGTAGGTGACAATAACACAGCAGTGAATGCCTGTAAAATCAGTCCATTGACAGGAGCTTTAGAGAAAACTTGGCAGATCTGATGCAATTTTTTGGAGACAAACAATGCATTCTGGGATACTTAGAGGCAGACTAAACAGTCAGAATAATTTCAAGATGCCAGACCCCATGTGGTCAGAGTCAGAAATTGCGTATAAAAATATTTAAAAAGCTCTAAATAGTCCCAGAGTGGTGTTAAAATGTAGGAAACACTAAACCATGATGAAATAAACATGTTTTTTGAGTCTGTGTGTGCGATTGTCCTTTAATATTTATCTAAAGAATAGACATCTTCAGAACTTGATGCAATTAGCTACTGCATCATCCTCCTTTACTGTGAACCTTCCCCACAGGTGAAAAAGAAATGAATAGTGTTAAGGTCAAGCTTATGGCTTCAACCCTGAAAACCATACATCTGGACATGCCATAGAGTTATACAAAGAAAAACAAACCTATCATACCCTTTTCCAGTCAGAAAGGGAACAAGGAAGACTGGTTTAATGGTTTAATTTTGCTCAAGGTCCTTTCAATCCACTGTCTATGTCTACCCCTATTTAGTGGAAGAGAGTTCCTTACTCTTCTTAAGAAGAGGCATTTTCTAATTCTGACAATGAAGGGCTTGTTTATGCCTCCAAAATTATTTCCCCCACTAAATGGGAATCCGAGGCAGAGGACACATTATCCTCTGTATACACACACACACACACACACACACACACACACACACACACATTGCCTTTGGTGACACAATAGCTAAAATGAAAGATTTGTTTTCTCAAATGAGAAAGTAAAGTAGCTTCTGACTCCCAGAAATAAAATTCTATAAATTAATGACTGTATATACCCCTAAACCTATTGCTGTATCCCCAGTTCAAGGAGGCTGTGAAAGATACCTTTTCATCCTGCAGCCCCCAAAAAGCCTGAGAAGCCTTGTAGGGTTTGTGATTCTGACAGGTACCTCTGTAAAAATTCCTTTGTTGACCCCAGTGTTATATCTTTGGATGCTGACAAAGGTGCTACTACCTATTCTAAGCTAACACCTAATGATAAAAACAGCTGAATACTTGATAGGTATAGCAAGTAATATACTTCCACTCCCCTAGCATTTAGAGCCATCAACTGCCAAACCCATATCTCCAAAAGCAGCATGGAGCCAAATCTTGGCCAGTCTTCCTAACTCCTTCCTTATGCTCATGCTTAACTCCACCTCTAAAGTAGTTAAGCACACCCCTAAATATGGCTATGATGCCGTGGATACTGTCTCCGGGGTGCTGCAACTGGAAAATGTGTGAGAAGGCATGCTTTGATTAGATTACAGTTCTTCCCAGAGGATCAGAAAGCTCAACTTGTTAAATGACCCTCTGGACGGGGACTTCTTATTTGGTAGTACTTTTGATGACATTTTCAAAAAGTTAGAAGAGAGGGGTAAACACATGCATGGAATTAAACAACTTTTTTTATCTCCAGTTCAAATTTCAAAGGAATTATCCTTTAATTATGGCTACTTTTTTGTTACCCTTCAAATCAGACCAGCAGAAATCTGGAAATGAGCAGTTCAGAATGAAGTGGCAAGGTGAATCTAAAAAGAAATCTAATGTGTTCCAAGGAACCAACTCCCATAGGAAAAACTTCTGACTACCCTTATTGTCTGTAGTCTACTTTCTCGTCAAGGCTTTTTGGTCACTGTAGCCCTTAAAGATACTTATCTACGTATTCCCATTCACAAAACACACAGATCATTTTTAACAGTTTTTGTATTGGATTATTTTCCCTTTGGACTTTTCTTCCACCCCAAGATCCTTTACTAAATGCCTTGCTCCAATAACAACTTACTGCAGCCTTCAAGGCATGTGCATCTTTCCTTATGTGGCTGATTGTCTGGTATGAGTCTCATCCATTTAGCCTTCCTCTCACATCCCAGGCTGAATTTTATTTTCACTTTTCCATCATGATTGTTAAAGAAACACATTCATTTAGTTTCTTGGACTATCGCTGCACTTTATACTATTTCCATCCATCCACAGTCACTTTTCCCACTTTTGTACATTGGGTTGGGGTATCACTTCAACAGTGACGATCACCTAGAACCAAGGTTAACACCACTGGGTGGCTATCCCTGCTGCTGCTGTTCTGTCATATCATACACTTGGTTGCAGGTTCACAGCTATGGCCAGTTTAGAGTGTCCAGTCCACCTACTGCATGTCTTTGGAATGTGAGAGGAAACCCACACAAACAGAGGGAGAGCATGCAGACTCTGCATAGAAGGCGCCCCTTCCAGGAATCGAATTGGAGAACCTCTTGCTGTGAGGAGACATGCTGTCTCCTTTGCCATTGTGCATTTGTCCTTCTTTATTAGATTGCTAGGTGGCCATTTTGTCTGTTCTCCTCTGTGATCCTCATGAAGGTTTTTTTTCTTCCTTTTTGTTGTTGTGTGCTCCTTCTCTAGCCATTTCTGGTTTAACTTTGCTTAGCTCCCAGACTGTGTTTCATCTTGCCTCTTCTTAGCTCTCTTTGCTCTGACTCTCCTTTTATATCTTTTATTTCCTTTCTGTGATCCTAAGAGCATATTTAACATCCTTTTGAGGCATATTGGTATCTTTTTTCTGCCACTTTCCGTGACTTTGTTAGTTGTTTTACCATTCCGCTCTATGTCTCCCATAGTTGTCTCTTATAACCAGTGCGCATAACTCTTTCCCCTTACAGAAATTAGGGGAACAATGGAATTCACCAATACAATCTGCATATATTTTTGTGGAGCTTAAGAAAGCAACTGACACCAGAATGTCTTTTGGGAAGCGCTACATCAGAGCAGTGCCTCAAAGACAGCTGCCTTATGCTATTTACTCCCTATGATTGCAGGAAAAAAAAAACAGTTGTGTCCACAATGCAGCATTAAGCTGAATATGTTGTATATGGGCATAGATGTCTACTAAGGATATGTCTTGATGTTCATCGTGCATACAGCTGCAGTAATCACAGATGGGTTCTCTGCCGTCTGGCGGTCCCTCGGTCGGCCGAATTCCAAAGTCTTGGTCCGCCGGTTGTCGCTTTCTCTTCTGACGTCAGTGAGGCCAGAGTATATAAGACACAGCCGACGCCATGTTCTTCAGTCTTTTTTGCCGCGCGGTGCCCGAAGCAGAAGCAGTTCGCAAGTGCCGGTCGGCCAGCTCCTGAATTACGAAAAAATTGGAAACGAAGTCTTCATTAAAGCTAAGTACCCGTTGAAACTTTTCTTGCCTCAGACCGATGTCAGAAAAGTTAATAATTGTATTTCTTGTGGGAAGCAAATACCGCATAAGGATTTCCATTCCCTTTGCATACCTTGTTTGGGCCCAGACCACGACGTCTCGGGCTGTCGCTTTTGCGCTACCTTCAATAAACGCGCTATTAAGCGTCGGGCGGAGTTCGCCCAACACTACTTTGGTAAAGCTTTTGATTATAAAATGTCGTCGGACACTCCATCTACCGTTTTGTCCAAAAAACGCAAGGAAAAGGACCGACGCGCGAGACCCGCGGTCCCCGCCGACACCACGCCAAAACAGGCTACACGTGGTCCGGTTCTCAGCGAGACGCCTTTGCAGTCCCTGACTACCGACGACACTCCTTTGGCGGTGTCTTCTGTACCCGAGACCGCTGGGTCCTCGGCCCTTTCCCAGACTACTACTGGAGCCCCTGCTAATGTAGAGCCTATTAATGTGGACAGGTCCACTTCCACCCATGGTGTATTTAGGCCCTCATCTTCTTTTTCAATTAAGGCCTTTACTAAATCCAAAACAGCCAGGCATCCCACGAGGCCTGTTGCACAGGGCCCATCTTCAGGACCCATGCCTAAAAAACAGATGCTAAAAATGGCTGAGGATTTAATTACTCTTATCAGAGGTTCTCATCCCCCTCCTGACAAGAGGCCCAGAGTGGAGGAAGATTCTCCCTCTTCTGATCAGGGATCCATTTTATCAGAACATTCTGATGCAGAGGAACACTCTTATTCTCCTTTTGAGGATTCGGATGCAGAACAGTCCATTCCTTCGTATCCCTCCTGAGGATTTTTCCTTTGGGGAAACCTTGCACACCTTGAGGGAACACTTCCATTGGGAAGGACAAGACTTTTCAGATTCCAAGAAAAGACTTAGGGAATTTCTTTGGTTACCTCAACACAGACCTCTGGCTATACCCCCTGTTTTGGACATACTGGATGATGTCTATTCGGAGGCTTGTCTTAACCCTGATTCTCTGCCTCCTGCACCAGTCAAACCTGATAGGTATTACAGAGTACCCAGCTCTCACCAATTTCTCTTCAAAAGCCATAATGCTGACCCTGAAACCATTTCACAAGGCCCCAAGGGATTGAAGGCCTCCACTGCCAAGATTCCACTTCCTGCAGAAAGGGAATCCAGATCTTTAGAAAGATGGGGTAAAAAGGTATATACCTCGGCCACCCTAGCCATGAGGGCCTTAAACTGTCGGTTTCATATGATTAAATATCAACAGTACCTGTTATCACAATTAAGGAACAAAATGTCTCAACCTGAACAACCAGATTTAAAAGAGTTACAGGATATGATGCATAGTGCGGAGCAAGTGGGTAAACACACCTTACAATGTGTTTATGATGCCCTAGAGGCCTCCAGTAGAGCGGCTGCTACAGGATCAGTCATTCGCAGACATGCCTGGCTTAGGGAACAAAATTTGCCTGATCATGTGAAAGCTAAACTTCTAGATGCTCCTTTACAAAAGGATGTACTATTTGGTACTAATGCTGAGGAGATACTACGGAAAATGGAAGAAAAAGCCAAATCTATGCAAACTGTCAAAGCTTTCTTACAGGTCCAACCACCACGTTTTAGCAGAAATTGGCCTTCAAAAAACTGGTCCTTTCCAGCCACTGACAAGCCCCAAAGAGGTAGATACAGACGCACAAGGGGCAGAGGGCAATCTCAAGGATCATATAGAGGCAGACAATGGCAAACTCCAGCACCAAGAGATGGTGAAGACAGTGCACAACAATACAGGAAGCAAACCCAATGACTCCTTCATTTCCATGCCAAGCAGGTCTCGGCTGGCAGCACCTTTGGGAGGGAAACTAGCATTATTTGCAAGCAATTGGCATATTGTCACAACAGACAAATGGATACTGGACATTATAAACAGAGGCTACAAATTTCAATTTCACACTCTTCCAAAAATGAGAGGCATGCCAAACCTGCCACAAAATCAAAGGGCAGAGGCACAACTGCAAATTTCAAAGCTCATAAACATGAGAGCTATTCAAAAGGTACCTACACCAACAAGGTCAAGGTTTTTATTCAAGACTTTTTCTGGTACCAAGGAAAGGAACCGACTGGAGACCCATTTTGGACTTATCCATCCTAAACACATTTCTACTGCACCAAAATTCAAGATGCTCACATTACAGCAACTTCTTCCCATGCTGGGCAAGGAGTTTTGGCTGGTAACATTGGACCTCAAGGAGGCATACCTGCATGTCCCAATCAGACAAAGCTGCAGAAGATACCTCAGATTTCTTGTAGGTTCAATCCACTATCAATTCTCTGCATTGCCCTTTGGCTTATCTACTGCCCAGAGTATTCACAAAGTGCCTGGCATCAGTGATTGCCTACTGAAGACTTCAAGGGATACAAATTTACCCTTATCTGGACGACTGCCTGATCCAAGCGGACAGCAAACACATACTTCTGGAACATCTGGCATATGTGACACGGTTACTGCTTTCTCTGGGATATACAATCAACAAAGAGAAATCAAGGCTAACACCATCTCAGAAAATAACCTTCCTGGGTGCCAACTTGGACACAAACACCCAGATGGCATATCTTACGCCAGAAAAACAGGGGCAACTATCTCAGTACTTCAAAATACTAGCATAATGTACCAGGCTTACTGCAAGGAAAATCCTGCAGGCTCTGGGATTCATGGCATCTTGCATTCTTCTAATCACATGTGCAAAGCTGCATATGAGGAAACTTCAATGGTACCTAAAAAATCTAGGGTCTCAACACAGTCACAGTTTGGAAACAATTATACCAATAATTCCATGTTTGCAAAAGGAATTTCTATGGTGGGCCCAAGCATGTCAAGTAAACACAGGCCTTCCATTCTGCAAGCCTCAAGCAAAACAAGTCATAACCACAGACGCCTCAGATTACGCCTGGGGCACATGAAGGACAGGTGCATTCAGGGCAGATGGTCCCAAAAGGAAAAGCACCTTCACATCAATCAAAAAGAGATGCTAGCAGTAATAAATGCAATTACAGCTTTCAAGGACTTCCTGCATCCAGGACAATTACTTATAAGAACAGACAACACCACAGTAATGTGGTACATAAACAAACAAGGAGGAACACATTCATACCCCTTGTGCAGACTAGCCATGACTCTTTGGAACTTGGCTCTGGAAAGACAAATCGAACTTCAAGCACAGTACTTGCCAGGATTGGAAAACACACTGGCAGACAATCTAAGCAGAAATATGACAGATCCACACGAATGGAAATTAAATCCTCAGATGTTTACAGAAATAATCCAAGCGTGGGGGAGGCCAGACATAGATTTTTTTGCCTCCCACAGGAATCATCAATTGGAAAAGTTCTGTTCAAGGACCTTTCATCCAAAGGCCTGGAGAGTGGACGCCCTTTCATTCAGTTGGACAGCATGGGCAGTTAACGCATTCCCACCTCTGCCTCTTCTGCCCAAGGTGCTTTTGAAAGCAAGAACAGACAAACCGAGGATGATACTGAGTGCTCCAGATTGGCCAAGGCAACACTGGTGTCCACTCCTGAGGAGCCTAACACATACTCCTCCCTGGTCCCTGCCTCTAATGCCTCTTCTGCTGACTCAGCACAGCTACAAAATTCTTCACAGTCAGCTGAAAACACTCAATCTCGCTGCATAGAAAATTCCTTAACACCACAACAGACCCTACTCTCCAAGGAGGTGCAGGATGTCATTTTGGAGGCCAGAAGGCCATCTACTAGAAAAGCTTACTCTGCAAAATGGAAGCAGTTTTGCTCTTGGAATGAGAAAAGAAGCCAGGACCCTAGAAAACTGAACTTGCCTCAGGTATTACAGTATCTCGCTGAGCTGCTGAACAGTGGACTTTCCTTCACCTCCATAATAATACATGCCTCAGCCATTTCTGCAGAATTCAACACGGATCCCCCATTATTTTCTCACCCACTCTTACGACAGTTCCTCAGAGGGGCTAAGAATATAAGACCTCCAAGGAAGCAACCAATTCCAGCCTGGGACCTTAACTACATACTAGAAAAATTAACATTGCCTCCTTTTGAACCAGCTGCCTCAACAGATTTGCAATATTTGTCCTGGAAAACTGCCTTCCTTCTGGCCATCACTTCAGCTCGTAGGGTTTCTGAACTACAGGCCCTCATGGCGGTGCAGCCCTTCCTCATTTTCCATCAGGACAGGGTTTCCCTTCATACCAACCCATCATTTATGCCAAAAGTGGTATCCAGGGTAGCCTTAAATCAAGCCATACACCTCCCTACCTTTTTCCCAGTCCTCAAAACAAAGGGGAAAGGCTGCTACACTCTTTAGACATCCATAGGCAGCTACATTATTATTTGGACAGAACAAAGTCCTTCAGGAAATCAGAACAACTTTTTGTGTCCTATGCTGTAGGGGCTCAAGGGAAACCAGTTACAAAACAGACTATTTCCAAGTGGATTGGCCACTGCATACGGTTTTGTTATTCCTATCATGGGAAATCTGTTCCTACAGGTATCAGATCACACTCCACCAGGGCCACAGCTACCTCTACAGCCTTCCTCAGAGGAGTTCCTACCAAAGATATTTTGGAGGCAGCCACTTGGAGTTCTGTACATACCTTCACAAAACACTACCACCTACCTCTATATTCCAGAACAAGAGCAGGCTTTGCCACTTCTGTTTTGCAGGGCATTCTGGCTCAACCCAGTTCCTCCTAGTACCTATCACCCTATGCATAGCTTTGGGACTCTACCCATCTGTGATTACTGCAGCTGTATGCACGATGAACATAGTACAGTTTTGTACCTACCATAAATGTAGATGTTCGAGTGCTAATACAGCTGCAGTATAGGTTACCCTCCCTCCTTCCCCACTTGGTAAAGGCATGGGGCCTATCAACCTCTTCATACAACCTGACTGGGTTATCCTTCTATGGTTTATTTGCTTGCAACCACTGATTTTGGATTATATTGCATTGCATGTATACGCATATAAGCATAATTTATGTATTGCCTTCCTTCTGGGGGCACCTGACATCTGGGGCAAGAAAGACTGAAGAACATGGCGTCGGCTGTGTCTTATATACTCTGGCCTCACTGACGTCAGAAGAGAAAGCGACGACAACCAACGCCGGACCAAGACTTTGGAATTCGGCCGACCGAGGGACCGCCTGACGGCAGAGAACCCATCTGTGATTACTGCAGCTGTATTAGCACTCGAACATCTACATTTATGGTAGGTACAAAACTGTACTTTTCATAGGTTCATAGATACGTACTAGACTGCTGTCTGTGAGGATCTTAAGAAGCTTCCTCTAATGCTTAGATTTTCTGATGGGCAAGATATCTAGGTGCAGCAAAGTTTTGGATAGTATACATTTCGAGATGTTAGGGTTGCAGCTTTGTTATTTGCAACTGATATTATCCACAGACTGGGCACTCACTTTGCTACATTAATGGGAAGTGACTGGGATGAATGTCATCAGTACCTTTAAATTAGAAGTCGTAGTTCTGTCCTGGAAGGTAGCAGCTTGCTGTCTTTAAGTGAGAGGGAGACAGCTAGCCAACATGGAGGAGTTTAGTTATCTTGTGGTCTTGTTCATGAGTGAATGTAGTGGGGATCAGGAGACTGACCATTAGATGGGTGCAGAGGCAGCCAGCAGTCCTGTACCCTCTGTACTGCACTGTGATGGTGAAGTGAAAGCTGCCCCATAGGACAAAAGTGTAGTTTAACAGTCAGTTTGCATCCCTGTTCCAATCTATAGTTATATTTATTTATTTACTTAACTGTATGTATCTAGTTTTGTTCTTTATAGGACCTTGCTTGATAGCCTCTGCCCAGGGGTAAGAGATGGGCATTCCCTTGCTAACTAGGAGCCATATTGCATATTCATTCTAGCCCAGGAAGCCCTATCAGGCCATCCATTCTTCATTGGTGAGAATTGGGTGCTAGAATTGGTGAGAATTGGTGAGAGTGGGCGAGTTTGCTACCCTGGTGGAACATACTTTCCCTCTCAATGGCTCTTTGAGCTGTACTATGTCCTGTTGCCAGGGGTAGGTTATCTCTGCATGCTGAATTCCATTGCTTGTGGGCTATGGTGAGTGCATGCTCTGCAGACTTGTACTCCATGGGTTTAACACCGAATGATCCAAAAGAGTGTCACCCAAATGGTGAGCCAAAACCACAACCACCCACTACCCAAGATGGGTGAGCCAGTAACAGCTGCTCACTCCTGTCCTCCTCTGTCAGCTCTTTAAGATGCCTGAGCCGCTAACTGACCTTGGGCTGTAGTTAGGGCCCTATCCTGCGCCACCAGAGCTGGCTATGTAGTAGCGACTGAAGTATGGGAATATGGATATAAGGTGGTTCCTTTTCCACCAGATAGTAAGGAGCTCAGCAATTCAGAGGATCTCAGAGTAGAACCACTGCTTTTCTGAGTTTAAAGGAGTTGGATAACCTGGATGTTCATCGTGCATACAGCTGCAGTCATAACAGATGGGGTTCTCCTGCCGTCAGGCGGTTCCTCGGTCGGCCGAATTCCAAAGTCTAGGTCCAGTGTCGGTTGTCGTCGCTTCTTCCCTGACGTCAGTGCGACAGGGGTATAAAAGAACCAGCCGACGCCATGTTCTTCAGTCTTTCTTGCCGTGTGGTGCCCGAAGCAGAAGCAGTTCGCAAGTGCCGGTCGGCCAGCTCCTGAGATTATGAAAAATTTGGAAAACCGAAGTCTTCTTAAAAGCTAAGTACCCGTTGAAACTTTTCTTGCCTCAGACCGATGTCAGACAAAGTTAATAATTGTATTTCTTGTGGGAAGCAAATACCGCATAAGGATTTCCATTCCCTCTGTATACCTTGTTTAGGCCCAGACCACGACGTCTCGTTCTGTCACTGTTGTGCTACATTCAACAAACGCACTATTAAGTGTCGGGCGGAGTTTGCTCAGCATTTTTTTGGGAAAGCATTTAACTGTACCATGTCGTCGGATACTCCGACACCGGTTTTGTCTAAAAAACGCAAAGACAAGGACTGACACTCGAGGTCCGCGGCCTGTACCGACACCACGCCAAAGCCGACTACACGTGGTCCGGTTCTCAGTGAGGCGCCTACGCAGCCCCTGACTACCGACGACACATCTTTGGCAGTGTCTCCTGTTCCCGAGGTCGCAGGCTCCTCGGCCCACACCCCGACTACAGATACCGAAGCCACTCTTGGCGTTGAAACACAGAATGTGGACAGGTCCACCTCCACTCAAGGTGTCTTCAGACCTTCCTCTTCGTTCTCCATCAAGGCTTTCACCAAGTCTAAAGCAACCATGCACCCTAAGAGACCAGTTACACAGGGCCCATCTCCAGGCCCCATGCCTAAGAGACAGATGCTTAAAATGGCTGAGGATTTAATTACTCTAATCAGAGGTTCTCAGCCACCTCCGGACAAAAGGCCCAGAGTGGAGGAAGATTCCCCCTCCTCTGATCAGGGATCCATTATTTCAGAACACTCTAATGATCACTAACAGGCTTACTTCCCTTTTGAAGACTCTGATGCAGAGGAGTCTATTCCTTCTGTATCCCCCCCTGAGGATTTCTCATTTGGGGAAACTTTGCATACCTTAAGGGAACACTTCCACTGGGAAGGCCAGGATTATTCAGATTCCAAGAAAAGGCTCAGGGAATTTCTTTTGTTACCCCAGCACAGGCCTCTGGCTATACCTCCTGTCTTGGACATCCTAGATGATGTTTACTCGGAGGCCTGCCTTAACCCGGACTCTCTACCTCCAGCTCCAGTTAAGCCTGACAGGTACTACAGGGTTCCTGACTCACACCAATTTCTTTACAAAAGCCATGCTGCTGACCTAGAAACCATCTCACAGGGACCCAAGGGAGTTAAGGCTTCCATTGCCAAAATCCATTGCCTTCCGAGAGAGATTCCAGATCCTTAGAAAGGTGGGGAAAAAAGGTATATACCTCGGCTACCTTAACCATGAGGGCCTTAAACCATCAGTTTCATATGCTAAAATACCAACAGTTTCTGTTATCTCAATTGAAAAGTAAAATGTCACAACCTGAACAACCAGACTTGAAGGAGTTGCAGGATTTGATGCATAGTGCAGAACAAGTGGGTAAACATATCTTACAATGTGATTTTGATGCTCTAGAGGCCTCATGTAGAGCTGCTGTTACAGGCTCAGTCATACGCAGGCATGCTTGGCTCAAGGAACAAACCTTGCTTGATCATGTCAAAGCTAAATTACTAGACGCCCCTCTTCAAAAGGATGTACTATTTGGGGCAAATGCTGAGGAAGTATTACGAAAAATGGAGGAAAAAGCTAAATCAATGCAAACTGTGAAAGAATTTCTGCAGGTTCAACCACCACGTTTAGTAGAAATTGGCCTTCCAAAACTGGTCCTTTCCTGCCACGGACAGACCCCAAAGAGGCAGATACAGGCCTGAGGGCAGAGGACAACCACAAGGATCGTACAGAGGCAGACAATGGCAAGCTCCTACACAAAGAGGTGGTGAGGACAACTCACAATCTTTCAGAAAGCAAACCCAATGACTTTCCCCTTTGCAGGCCAACCAGGTCTCAAATGGCAGCCCCCTTAGGAGGAAAGCTGGCACTATTCTTAAAAAATTGGCATGTTGTCACAAAGGACAAATGGATCCTGGGCATTATAAACAGAGGCTACAAGTTCCACTTTCATACCCTTCCAAAAATGAGAGGCATGCCAAAACTGCCACACAATCAAAGGGCAGAGGCACAAAAGCAAATTTCAGATCTAATAAACATGAAAGCTATTCAAGAGGTACCCACACACGAACAAGGTCAAGGTTTTTATTCCAGGCTATTTCTGGTGCCAAGGAAGGGAAAAGATTGGAGACCTATTTTGGATCTTTCCATCCTAAACACATTCCTACTGCACTCAAAATTCAAGATGCTCACTCTACAGCAACTTCTTCCCATGCTGGGCAAGGAGTCTTGGCTGGTAACATTGGACCTCAAGGAGGCATACCTGCATGTCCCAATCAGACAAAATTGCAGAAGATACCTCAGATTTCTTGCAGGTTCAACCCATTATCAATTCTCTGCATTGCCCTTTGGCTTATCTACTGCCCAGAGTATTCACGAAATGCCTGGCATCAGTAATTGCCTACTGCAGACTTCAAGGGATACAAATATACCCTTATTTGGACGACTGCCTGATCCAAGCGGACAGCAAGCACATTCTTCTGAAACATCTGGCTTATGTAATAATGTTATTAAACTCTCTGGGATACACAGTCAACAAAGAGAAATCAAGGCTAATACCCTCTCGAAATATAATTTTCCTGGGTGCCAATTTGGACACAAACACCCAGATGGCCTACCTCACGCCAGAGAAGCAGGGGCAACTAATTCAATATTTCAAAACACTGGCAAATTGCACCAGGCTGACTGCAAGGAAAATCGTGCAGGCTCTGGGATTCATGGCATCTTGCATCTTGCTAATCCCATGTGCAAAGCTGCATATGAGAAAACTACAATGGTACCTAAACATATGGTCTCAACACAGCCACAGTTTGGAAACAATAATACCACTACTTCCATGTCTGCAAAAGGAATTTCTGTGGTGGGCTCAAGCATGTCAAGCAAACACAGGTCTCCCATTCAGCAAGCCTCAAGCAAATCAAGTCATCACAACAGACGCCTCGGACTACGCCTGGGGGGCGCACATGACAGACCGGTGCATTCAGGGCAAATGGTCCCAAAAGAAAAGCACCTTCACATCAATCAAAAGAAATGCTAGCAGTAATAAATGCTATTATAGCTTTCAAGGACCTTCTACAACCAGGTCAACTATTGATAAGAACGGACAACACCACAGTTATGTGGTACATAAACAAGCAGGGAGGAACACATTCCTATCCCCTATGCAGACTGGCCATATCACTTTGGAACATGGCCATGGACTTACAAATGGAACTACAAGCACAGTACTTGCCAGGCAAGGAAAACACGCTGGCAGACAACCTAAGCAGGAATATGACAGATCCACACGAATGGATGTTGCATCCAAAATTTTTACAGAAATAATCCAAGAATGGGGAAGGCTAGACATAGATCTCTTTGCCTCCCACAAAAATCATCAATTGACAAAATTCTGCTCGAGTACCTTCCACCCAAAGGCCTGGAGAGTGGACGCTCTCTCTTTCAGCTGGACATCAATGACAGTTTATGCCTTCCCGCCTCTTCCTCTGCTGCCCAAAGTCCTATTGAAGACCAGAGCAGACAGACCAAAGATGATCCTCATTGTTCCGGACTGGCCAAGGCAACACTGGTACCCACTCCTGAGGAGCCTGACGCATTCCCCCCATGGACCCTGCCTCTAATGCCTCTTCTTCTGACTCAGGACAGCTTCAAAAGTCTTCACAGTCAGCGAAAACACACAATCTAGCCGCATGGAAGATTCCTTAGCATCACAGCAGGCCCTACTCTCCAAGGAGGTGCAGGATGTCATTTTGGAGGCCAGAAGGCCATCAACTAGAAAAGCTTACTCCGCAAAATGGAAAGCGTTTTGTGTCTGGAATGAGAAAAAGGGCCAGAACCCTGGAAAACTGAATTTACCTCAAATACTACAATATTTGGCTTAACTACTAAGCAGTGGACTTTCGTTCTCCTCCATCAAAATCCATGCCTCAGCCATTTCTGCAGAATACAACACTGATCCTCCTTTATTCTCTCACCTCTTTTAAGACAGTTCCTCAGAGGGGCTAAGAATTTAAGACCTCCAAGGAAACAACCAATACCTGCTTGGGATCTAAATTTCATTCTGAAAACTGACTTTGCCTCCTTTTGAGCCAGCTGCTTCATCAGATTTGCAATATTTGTCCTGGAAAACAGCTTTCCTTCTGGCTATCACTTCAGCTCGTAGAGTTTCAGAACTACAGGCCCTCATGGCTGTCCAGCCTTTTATCATCTTCCATCAGGACAGAGTTTCATTACTTAACCAACCCGTCCTTTATGCCTAAAGTGGTATCCAGGGTAGCTTTAAATCAGGGCATACATTTACCTACTTTTTATCCCAATCCTCAAAACAAAGGGAAGAGATTACTACATTCCTTGGACATCCACAGGCAACTGCGTTATTATTTGGAAAGAACAAAGCCTTTCAGAAAATCAGAACAGCTCTTTGTGGCCTATGCGGTAGGAGCTCCAGGAAAGCCAATTTCCAAGCAGACAATCTCAAAATGGATAGCCCACTGCATACGCTTTTGTTATTCCTTTCATGGCAAAACTGTTCCTACAGGCATTAGAACTCATTCCACCAGGGCCACAGCCACCTCTGCAGCCTTCCTCAGAGGAGTTCCTACCAAGGATATCTTGGAAGCAGCCACTTGGAGTTCTGTGCATACCTTCTCCCAACACTACAACCTACCATTATACTCCAAATCTAGAGCAGGCTTTGCCACTGCAGTCTTGCAGGGCATTTTGGCTCCTCCTAGTTCCACCTAGTGCCTACCACCCCTTTCTTAGCTTTGGGATTCTACCCATCTGTTATGACTGCAGCTGTATGCACGATGAACATAGTACAGTTTTGTACCTACCATAAATGTAGATGTTCGAGTGCTAATACAGCTGCAGTCCAGGTTTCCCTCCCTCCTTCCCCTCTAGGGGTATTCTTTTATGGTGTATTTGCTTGTAACTACTGTTTTTTGATTATATTGCATTGCATTACTTCATAATTTTATGTATTGCCTTCCTTCTGGGGGCACCTGACATCTGGGGCAAGAAAAACTGAAGAACATGGCGTCGGCTGGTTCTTTTATATCCTTGTCGCACTGACGTCAGGGAAGAAGCGACGACAACCGACGCCGGACCTAGACTTTGGAATTCGGCCGACCGAGGAACCGCCTGACGGCAGGAGAACCCCATCTGTTATGACTGCAGCTGTATTAGCACTCGAACATCTACATTTATGGTAGGTACAAAACTGTACTTTTTCGCACCTAATTAGAATACCTCCTACTTGGAGGTATTGTGAGTATCACCCAGTGGGAGGACACGCTACAGAAAACCCTGGGCATTTTGATGAAACTGTTTCATTCAGAATTTGCTGGAGATAATTTTAATAGTAGGGAAGTGTTGTCTATTCTGCTTACTTTCCTAGCATTGCAACTTCATCAGGGTTAACTGTTTAGAAAATAGGTGGAACTAATTTGCTCCCACCTTTACATTTGCCCAACTCTTTTTTTTTTTACAGTGTTTCTTTTTTTTTTTTAACAAGAAACATCTTTATTAAATTATCACTTATGCCATAGGCAATCATACATTTATGTAAATGAAAACAAACCATATTGACACAATTCCAGCTGCAAGCATTTTACATGGTAAGCCGCAGTGACACAATCCTGGTTGCCAAGATTATACGTCAGTTATAATTTACCCAGTCTTTGTAAGTCAAACATTGCATAGCTTATTCAAGTACTGCCTTCTTTTAATCCTCATTCCTCCCCTGTATGCATTGCTTCTATAGTTCCCATTTTTCCTATGCAGTTTGCCCCTCCCCTTTTCTAAAGATCCTAATTCCAGTTGTTTTATCTCTGTTACTATATTCACTACTTTAGAACTGTTGGTTTCATTTTCTAGTAATTCCTTTTTTGGCAGCCACCATAAATAGACTCAGCAAGGCCTTACTATGTCTAGGCAATTCCGATTCTGTATCATAGCTCAGAAAAATCATTTCCCTAGTTACACCAATTTGCTCACCTCTGACAGAGTAGTCTGCAGGGAATCTTTAAAGTCTGCCAACTCATTACACTCTCAGAAAATATGTTCCAATTACCTCTTTCTTCCCCTTCACACCTCGAACATTTGCTGTCTACCTGAGGAAAAATTCTCTGGAGTCTACTTGGGGTATACAAATATCTGTGTAAACATTTCCAAGCAAAAATCCTAAATCTTCTAGATTTCATTGCATATTTGGGAGACATCATTGTTGTTTTGTGAATTGCTTATCCGTTCTCTCTTCCCAATCCATTCCAACCTCCTCTGATCGACTTTTATAGTTATCATACAATATTTTATATGCTCTACTAATTATTCTTCTTTTAGTGGCAGCTTCTGTTCTAGATTCCACTAAAAACTGTACCAATGCTGGTCTTTCATTTAGGACCCCCCTATGTCTTTCTCTTTGCCTATACTCTGATATCAATCCTTGATAAGGGAAGGCAGTCTCTAACATGCAGTCCAAATAAATTCTTGGCATCTTCCCATTTTGTTACCTATCCCTCAGTAGTTATTTGCTGCAAATACTTTGGTTCCTTTGCGAATTTTCTCCAATAAATTCCAGCCCCCTCTTGCCTTTTATCTGTATCCCTAATTGCAGTCATCCCTATCAGCAGAATCTCCTTTTACCATTTCCATGCTGGCTTAGTTGTAACAATACTTTCTGCTACTTTATGAATATAGTATTCTGTATGATTATTGTTATTCTCCTTAAAGATACGAGTACAGTATCCCAGTCTTTCCTTGTTTCTTGAGCTTCCCCTGTTTCATCATCATCCCTTTCCACTTTGAGTTATAGGTTTCTGCGTTTGCTGTGTATAGGAGCCTTAACTGTCTAGCTCTGAAATACCCCTTCAAATCGAGTAATCCCAGTCTGCCTTGTTCTGTTGGAAGAATCATCTTATCCCACTTGACTCTTGCCATCTTCCCCTCCCAGATAAAATCCTTCAGTTGTTTATTAATTGCTATCCACAACTTCTCCTTTGGTTGGTAAAAATAGGAACTAAAAACATTTTAACTGCTTGTATCTTGCTACCCATATCCATATAACAAAGCTTCCAATTTCTCAGTTTTTGTTTTATCTTTTATTTAGTCTCTTCCCACATATCCTTAGCTGCTACACCAGAATCATTTTAATCCATATTCCTAAATGCTTCATTGTATCATGTCCCCATAAATATAGATGCTGCTGATCCAATTTGTGTGTGGGCATGTAATTTACCACTATTGCCTTTGTTGTAGCTTCATTAATTTTGTATCCTGAAAAGATTTGAAACTATCTCAGAATGTTCCACCACCCTACAATGTCCTTTTCTAATTTTGTCAGGTATAAAATAATATCATCTGCAAATAGAGCCATTTTTCTTGACTACCATACCAGTTATATCCTTGAATTTCTGAGTCCCTTATGTTCTTTTCCAGTGGTTCTAAATATAATGCATATAACAAAGGGGAAATAGGGCACCCCTGCCTGGTTCCACTGCTCAAGCAGAAATTATCAGAGAGGACCCAAGCCATGTTAATTTTCTCCTCTAATCCCTCATATATCCTCCTAATCATCCTTATAATTTTATCAGGGAATGCAAAAGCTTCCATTGCCCAGCTCATAAAGTCCCAGTTTACTCTGTCAAATGTTTTCTCTGCATCAAGATCCACCAACAACAGTGGTATTTTCTTACATTCTGCTTCCTTTTGGCTCACCAGTGTTTCTTTGATGTTGTCAAATGTTTCCTTTCCCTCCACAAAACCACATTTGATATCTCTCAGTTTTGTCATCTTTTAGCCATTATAGACATAAACATTTTATAATTATGGTTTAGTATTGAAACTGGCTTGTTTGAAGCTTGATCTGCTGGATCTTTAAGCATTACAGCTGTCACCGCTTTCTTCCAGTATGGTGATGCTTCTCCTCCTCTTAAAATACTGTTAAAACAAAACCTTCCAGATCTTGTATCACTTTTTCCCTCCTAGCTTCCATACTTTCACAAGAATACCATCTCTTCCTGGGGACTTTCCTGTAGATTGGTTATACACCACCATTTTTATCTCATCCCTTCCTATCCTGTTAGTAATTGAGCCTCATCTACCTCTAACCTTGTCATATTTAATTCTTCCATAAACATTTCCATTTGTACCTTTTCTTGATTTCCATATTTCTTTGCTTTATACAGACTTTCATGGAATTTTCAAAATATTTGTAATGCCTCTACAGTATCTCTTGTTACCTTCCTTGTTATAGGCTCCTTAAGCTTGGCAACAGCCCTTTCTGCTTTCTGTTGCCTCAGTCATTGTGCTAAAAGGTTTTGTGCTCTAGAGTTATTATAAAAAACTGTTGCTTAACAGCAATCTTTCTAAACTCATGCATATTATCGTGGTAATCCCTAATTTTATCTGAAGCATTCTGCAGTTGCTCCTCTTCGTGTTCTGTGAGATTTCCCCCTATTCTGTAATTCTTTAACATTTGTCAGTCCCACTAAATAATTTACTTTTTATCCATATCTCTCTTTCTTTTATTTCCACCCTGTTTTTAAACTCCACTTTAATTTTATCCCACCCCCTAGGTATATTTTCAGAAGAAATTTCTATCTTCTCTAATAGCTCTTGATTAATTTCCATTACACATTCCTTAAATCCCTCTTTTTTTCAACAGATAGGTGTGAAAGCACTAGTGTCTCATTTTTGTTTCATTACTCTTTGTTTTTATTTTAGTTATTATTGGCACATGATCTGAAATAGTTATTGGGTGCATATCAAGACCTTCAATTAAATGCACATGTTCATGTGAAATGTAAATTCTGTCTAGCGTAGCCCAGTTTTTGTGTCTTGGGGAATAATTTGTAAATTTACTGTGAACTCCTAGTACTGAATTCACATCTTCCATGCCAAATATTTTCATACATTTCCTCAAATGTCTATCCTCCTTTGTTATACTTACCCTTCTGGGCCCCCCAGACATGTCATCACTGCTGCAAATCAAATTCCATTCCCCACCTATAAGTAATGTCCTTGCTGAAAACTAATTTTTAAGCTGCATTATAGCAGTTTTAGGTGGAATATAAATACATACCAGTGTAATCCTCCTCCCTTGCCATTAACCCCTTAGTACTATAAATTTACCATGATTATCTTTTTATCTCCTTCTGTCACTATTGGAGCTGCTCTTGCAATTAATATAAGTACTCCTCTTTTCCTTTGTTCCAGGTATTCCATTGAATAATCATCCTCATCCTGAAAACCTTTCTGTATCAAATTCACATGTTCAGTTTTTCCTAGAGTGTGTCCTGTAGAATAGCTGTTTGCACTCTACATTTTATAATATAGTTCACTACTCCTTTCTTTGTTGTATTTATCTGTAAGACCATTAACATATAAAGACATTATAGTAAGCATCATTGTATTACAAAGTTATTATTCCAATTTTTTATGTACAACAGCTTTTTTGTTAAATGTATAGTTTCAGCTTTTGTGTTACATGCATACACTGTTTGGCAGAGTGAACTTTTATACAGCTGTTTCTTGTCATATCTGTTTAAGCGTTGTCACATCTTACAAAACTTTTTGTTTTATTGAAATCCCTCAAACGAAAAAAAAACAAACACATCCTCAGTACCCCCTAAAGCATATTAGCTTAATACTAGCACACAAAACTATGCAAATATCAAATGTTGAAGTTTTATCTTCCTAATAGGAACAAAGGTCACAAACTGACAGCCACACTTACAGACTTTAGTTAACCTAAAAGCAAGGTTATCCATGCTACGACACATGGTGTAGCCTGTGCTTCAACTAAATTCTGTCAGGTTTTGTCTTGTCTTTATAATTCTCCCGGATGAGAAAACACCTGAATGCTTTCAGAGAACATTATCTCCTAGCCAATTTCTCTTTTTTTTCCTAGCAAATTTCTCTTAATCAGATTGTAGTCAATTTCTCTTTATCAAATTGTCTTCATGGAGACATGAGGATCACATACAGAGTTGCTACTAAACATACATTTATTTGCTAGAAAAAAGCCTTATAATAATCAATATTCTTTTTCACGTACTTGCTTTCTCTTAAAACTTGTTACTAGATCAAGCTAAGGGCCTTAATCCAGTCATTCCCCTATGCAGGAATGAGAAAAAGCACATTAATTTTCTTTTGTCATGCTCTTTTAACCAAACTTTTTTTTTTTTTTTTTACTTTGCAGTGCCTACATTTCTTAAAACTGAGTGATGACCGGGAAAGAAAAAAAAAACAGGAGCCCCTATTTACAATAGTATCCCCATTACACTTCAAAACAACAGAAAAAACTTTACTTTAAAGCATGCAAAAAAATAATGCACTATAAAAATAATACCATTAAGAAAAACATTTGTATTACTTAGTTAACCTTCTCCCTGCTCTTCTCCTCCCTTAAGCATTTTCCAAACATTAATGGAATGCAGTACAGCATATACTTTAGAGTCCCCACAAGTCCAACAGTCGCCAAAAGTCAAGTATTTCCATATTTTCTTGTTCTGTCATATTTCACAAATACATTTATTGCTTTTTGATCCCACATTTGTCAAATTCCAAGTTACTGGTTTTATTCCTGTTCATCTGTATCTCTCAAATCCTGCCTCTGCTTCATTTCTTATGCTCCCTTCCTTCTATACAGCATTTTCTGTTGAAACATTGGAACATTTTCACAAGTATAGTCTCTGTGGCCTTTATTACCAGAAGAACAAGCAGCAGAATCTCCTTCTGTTTCACAGCTCACTTTTTGTTGGACATCCTTTTGTATTTCCTCCAGCATGTAGTTCTTCAAAAAATTATTTTTGTCCTTCCAGGGAAGAATATTTTGAAGATAGCTGAGTACAGCAGTAGAATTTCATGCCTGCTTCTTAATATTCACTGAATAGTGGAATAAATGTATTACAATAAGTAGTCATCCTCCACAAACACTCTGCTGTCTCCCACTTTTAGTACTTTGTCCTTCTGCAACAGTTTTGTCAGAATCAATTTCTCCTGCTGGTAGGATTGCATCTTTACTGTTAAAGGTCTAGGTTGTTTTCTCATAGCCAGGGTTGGAGCATACACACAATATGCCCTTTCTATTAGCAACTCCTGCTGTGGAATACCAGTCCAGCTGCTTATTTGTGCTTTCATAAAATGAATACAGTCTGCTTCTTCCAGCTTCTCTGGTACAGCTGAAAATCTTATGTTTTCCCTACAGGCTCTGTCCCTAATTGTGTTATCTTTTGAAACATCTCTTCTTGAACAGTCTCATATTCAGCCAGCCTTTTTTTTCATTTTGACCTCTGATTTTTACAGTTTTACCACCTGACTTGAATATCTCTTTAAGGCTTCTACCATTTTTCCAGCCTTTTGTTGTTTGCGTTGATGTACTCCATCAGTGTTTCATTTATTTTAACCAGGTCTGTGTGCAGTTGTCTGCAGGTTACTGGAAGTCATGTCTGGATTTTGCACTGCATTTTGCTTAACAGCAGCAGTACTTTTCCCAGTCGGTGTTTTTCCTCACCTTTTGTAGCTGATTTCCCTTCATGTCCTCTGTATTTATTTTTTCCTGGCATCCAGGCAGTGCGCTTACTAGCCAGTTACTGAAATTTACCCAGAAACACAAAAGTCCACTGACCCGCACTGCTAAGTTTCTGTTTTTACACTAGGAGAGCTAGAATTAGCTGTTACTCAATGTGCAACCACCTTCAAAGTCTCTCATTTGCCCAACTTTGTCCCAACAATCCTAGATATCTTTTTGTAACCTTTTCTATAATTCCATCTGTGCTTCTTTTTCTGTGTTGTTTTTCATGTTTGGATTGCTTTTGGAAACATTATTAGTGCTTCCTCTACTTTTTCCATCTGGCAAAATACCACATCTGTAGTACTCACATTCTTGATAAATACTTTCTTATCAGTTACTTCCAAAATGTTACTATTATTTCTCTCCAGTCTTGAAACACTCATGCTTTTGTAGACTTCTGGCTACTATGTTTCTCTCATTATCACTACCCCTTCTTAATCCTCTCCTTGTCCAGTACATCTTATTCCCTAGTTATACGTGGAGGCCTGAAAAGTGTGAATCTCCACATCTGTTCCATTTACTTCCCTCCACTCTTTTATGCCAAGGAATAACATTAATTATTCCCATTCATCCTCACCCCATCCTAGCTAGTCCTAACTGCTTTTCAGCATCTTCTCTAAAGGAGTATTTTATCCCTTCATTTATATTCGCTGTAGCACATCTCCCTTCTCTTTTTTATGAAAAATATAGAATCTGAAGTTGTTCATCTTCGTTCATTCCTTACTTGTGGGTTATTGGTTCCGTCCTCGGAACCAAGCCAGCCATATATCAGGCTCGCATCAGCCAAAAACACTCGAGCCAAGGTCCTACCCAGAATGCTCTGCTCCCTGTTACCTCAAATCTCGTTTGCCGCGTTGCTTTACAGCCGTGTCAAGCCACTCTCTTCAGCTAAGTGTATAATTTTTTGAAAGTTTATATATTGTTTCTACTTTCAGACAGTTTCTTGTGTTATTCTCCTACCCTATCGTATCCTTATGACTCTCTCCTTTTAGTCTATTACCCTTTTCTTACCTTTGAGGTAATTCTTCATTACCATCATTGGTAATCCTTCTTCCTTCAGTTTTCTTACCCTTTTGGGTAGCCTTTCCTCCTCTTCTTGATACTGTTCTTCTCCACATCGTTATGTCCGATAAGAAAAGTAGTGTTGCTTTTAAACATTGCAAGGATTGCGGCCGTAAGTTCCCGCTTTTCAATGGCCATGACTTATGTATTTATTGTTTGAATGTCTCCCACCTTACTGTGGATCCCCTGTGTGGGATTTGTAGAAATATTTCGACCAGGACTCTTAAGGAGAGAAAGAATAAGTTAATCCTGAAAGGTCTTCTCAAATCTCCTTTCTATGAGGTTATCTCCGGGTCGGAGGGCTCAACCCCTCCTGCTAAACCCCATAAGAAACGTTCTTCCTCTTCCTCATCGAGGTCGCTCACTTCATCTCCCTCAGGAGATCGCAGGGAGTTGACTCATAAGAAGGTAAAAATGACTACTACTTCGGCGCTGCCACCTGTGACCCTTTCAGCTCCAGGCACGGCACCGCCCCAGTTGATTCTTGCTCCAGCTATGTCCTCCTTATCGACACCGGCACCAGAGTTCCCGGTGCAGACAATTACAGCTCTGACAATTCTGTCGCAGCCCTTACCGGCACCGTCCATGTATGTACAGTCTCCTTCAGCACTGTTGGTACAATTCCTTTCGGCCCCGAGTATGATGATGTTCATCGTGCATACAGCTGCAGTAATCACAGATGGGTTTTCTGCCGTCAGGCGGGTCCTCGGTCGGCCGAATTCCAAAGTCTAGGTCCGGCGTTGGTTGCTGTCGCTTTCTTTCCTGACGTCAGTGAGGCAGGGGTATATAAGACACAGCCGACGCCATTTTCTTCAGTCTTTTTGCCGCGGTGCCCGAGCAGAAGCAGTTCGCAAGTGCCAGTCGGCCAGCTCCTGAATTCTGAAAATTGGAAACCGAAGTCTTCATTAAAGCTAAGTACCCGTTGAAACTTTTCTTGCCTCAGACCGATGTCAGAAAAAGTTAACAATTGTATTTCTTGTGGGGAGCAAATACCGCATAAGGATTTCCATTCCCTCTGCATACCTTGTTTAGGCCCAGACCACGGCCTCGGCTGTCGCTTTTGGCGATTATTTCAATAAACACTATTAAGCGTCGGGCGAGTTCGCCAACATTTTTTGGTAAAGCCTTTGATTATAAAATGTCGTCGGAGACTCCGACTACCGTTTTGTGCAAAAAACGCAAGGACAAGGACCGACACGCGAGGTCCGCGGTCCCCACCGACACCACGCCAAAACCGGCTACACGTGGTCCGGTTCTCAGTGAGACGCCTATGCAGTCCCTGACTACCGGCGACACTTCTTTGGCGGTGTCTTCTGTAACGAGACTGCAGGTACCTCGGCCCATACCCAGACTACAACCACCGAAGCCACTGTGAGCGTTGAGCCCCTAATGTGGACAGGTCCACTTCCACCCATGGTGTCTTTAGACCCTCATCTTCCTTTTCCATTAAGGCCTTTACTAAGTCCAAATTAGCCAGGCATCCCAAGAGGCCTGTTGCACAGGGCCCATCTCCAGCCCCCATGCCTAAAAAGCAGATGCTTAAAATGGCTGAGGATTTAATTACTCTTATCAGGGGTTCCCAACCCCCTCCAGACAAGAGACCCAGAGTGGAGGAAGATTCTCCCTCTTCTGATCAGGGCTCCATTTTTTCAGATCATTCTGATGTAGAGGAACACTCTTACTCCCCTTTTGAAGATTCTGATGCAGAGCAGTCCATTCCTTCTGTATCTCCTCCTGAGGATTTTTCTTTGGGGAAACCTTGCACACCTTGAGGGAACACTTCCATTGGGAAGGCTAAGACTTTTCTGATTCCAAGAAAAGACTTAGGGAATTTTTTTGTTACCTCAACACAGACCTCTGGCGATACCTCCTGTCTTGGACATACTTGATGATGTTTATTCGAGGCTTGCCTTAATCCAGATTCCCTGCCTCCTGCCCCAGTCAAGCCTGATAGGTACTACAGAGTTCCTAACTCTCACCAATTTCTTTACAAAAGCCATAATGCTGACCCTGAAACCATTTCTCAAGGCCCCAAGGGAATGAAGGCCTCTACTGCTAAGAATCCACTACCTTCGAAGAGAGTCAAGATCCTTAGAAAGGTGGGGAAAAAAGTTATATACCTCGGCCACCCTAGCCATGAGGGCCTTAAATTGTCAGTTTCATATGCTTAAATATCAGCAGTTTCTGTTATCACAATTAAGAAATAAAATGTCTCAACCTGAACAACCAGATTTGAAGGAGTTGCAGGATATGATGCATAGTGCAGAACAAGTGGGTAAACACACCTTACAATGTGGCTATGATGCCCTAGAGGCCTCAAGTAGAGCTGCTGTTACAGGATCAGTCATTCGTAGACATGCATGGCTTAGGGAACAACTCTTGCCTGATCATGTGAAAGCTAAACTACTAGATGCTCCTTTACAAAAGGATGTGCTATTTGGTACTAATGCTGAGGAGATACTACGGAAAATGGAAGAAAAAGCCAAATCTATGCAAACTGTCAAAGCTTTTCTACAGGTTCAACCACCACGTTTTAGCAGAAATTGGCCTTCTAAATACTGGTCCTTTCCAGCCACGGATAAGCCCCAAAGAGGTAGATACAGGCACAAGGGGCAGAGGACAATCACAAGGATCATATAGAGGCAGGCAATGGCAAACTCCAGCACCAAGAGGTGGCGAAGACAGTGCACAACAATACAGGAAACAAACCCAATGACTTCCTCCTTTCCATGCCAAGCAAGTCTCAGCTGGCAGCACCCTTGGGAGGAAAGCTGGCATTATTTACAAGAAATTGGCATATTGTCACAACAGACAAATGGATCCTGGACGTTATAAACAGTGGCTACAGATTTCATTTTCACACTCTTCCAAAAATGAGAGGCATGCCAAACCTGCCACACAATCAAAGGGCAGAGGCACAACTACAAATTTCAAAGCTCATGGACATGAAAGCTATTCAAGAGGTACCTACTCACGAACAAGGTCAAGGTTTTTATTCCAGGCTATTTCTGGTACCAAGTAAAGGAACCGACTGGAGACCCATTTTGGACTTATCCATCCTAAACACATTCTTACTCATACCAAAATTCAAGATGCTCACATTACAGCAGCTTCTTCCCATGCTGGGCAAGGAGTTTTGGCTGGTAACATTGGACCTCAAGGAGGCATACCTGCATGTCCCAATCAGACAAAGCTGCAGAAGATACCTCAGATTTCTTGCAGGTTCAATCCACTATCAATTCTCTACATTGCCCTTTGGCTTATCTACTGCACCCAGAGTATTCACGAAATGCCTGGCATCAGTAATTGCCTACTGCAGACTTCAAGGGATACAAATTTACCCTTATTTGGGCGACTGCCTGATCCAAGCGGACAGCAAGCACATACTTCTGGAACATCTGGCTTATGCAACACGGTTACTGAATTCTCTGGGATACACAATCAACAAAGAGAAATCCAGGCTAACACCATCTCAGAAAATAACTTTCCTGGGTGCCAACTTGGACACAAACACCCAGATGGCCTATCTTACGCCAGAAAAACAGGGGCAACTAACTCAGTACTTCAAAATACTAGCAAATTGTACCAGGCTTACTGCAAGGAAAATCCTGCAGGCTCTGGGCTTCATGGCATCTTGCATTCTTTTAATCCCATGTGCAAAGTTGCATATGAGGAAACTTCAATGGTACCTAAAACCTATGGTCTCAACACAGCCACAGTTTGGAAACAATAATACCAATAATTCCATGTTTGCAAAAGGAATTTCTATGGTGGGCCCAAGCATGTCAAACAAACACAGGTCTCCCATTCTGCAAGCCTCAAGCAAATCAAGTCATCACAACAGACGCCTCAGATTACGCATGGGGGGCGCACATGACAGACAGGTGCATTCAGGGCAAATGGTCCCAAAAGGAAAAGCACCTTCACATCAATCAAAAAGAAATGCTAGCAGTGATAAATGCAATTACAGCTTTCAAGGACCTCCTGCATCCAGGACAATTATTGATAAGAACAGACAACACCACAGTAATGTGGTACATAAACAAACAAGGAGGAACACATTCATACCCCTGTGCAGACTAGCCATGACACTTTGGAACTTGGCTCTGGAATGGCAAATCGAACTTCAAGCACAGTACTTGCCAGGTTTGGAAAACACGCTGGCAGACAATCTAAGCAGAAATATGACAGATCCACACGAATGGAAGTTGCATCCTCAAGTGTTTACAAAGATAATCCAGCGTGGGGAGGCCAGACATAGATCTCTTCGCCTCCCACAGGAATCATCAATTGGAAAAGTTTTGTTCAAGGACCTTTCATCCAAAGGCCTGGAGAGTGGGACGCCTTTCATTCAGTTGGACAGCATGGACAGTTTACGCTTTCCCACCTCTGCCTCTTCTGCCCAAGGTGCTCTTGAAAGCAAGAGCAGACAGATCGAAGATGATACTGATTGCTCCAGACTGGCCAAGACAACACTGGTACCCACTCCTGAGGAGCCTAACACATACTCCTCCCTGGCCCCTACCTCTAATGCCTCTTCTGCTGACTCAGCACAGCTACAAAACTCTTCACAGTCAGCTGAAAACACTCAATCTCGCTGCATGGAAAATACCTTAACACCACAACAGACCCTACTCCCCAAAGAGGTGCAGGATGTCATTTTGGAGGCCAGAAGGCCATCTACTAGAAAGGCTTACTCCGCCAAAATGGAAACGGTTTTGCTCTTGGAATGAGAAAAAAGGCCAGGACCCTAGAAAACTGAATTTGCCTCAGGTATTACAGTATCTAGCTGAGCTGCTGAACAGTGGACTTTCATTTTCCTCCATAAAATCCATGCCTCAGCCATTTCTGCAGAATTCAACACGGATCCACCCTTATTCTCTCACCCACTATTAAGACAGTTCCTCAGAGGGCTAAGAATATAAGACCACCAAGGAAACAACCAGTGCCAGCCTGGGATCTTAATTACATTCTAGAAAAATTAACATTGCCTCCCTTTGAACCAGCTGCCTCAACAGATTTGCAATATTTGTCCTGGAAAACAGCTTTCCTTCTGGCCATTACCTCAGCTCGTGAGGGTTTGAACTACAAGCCCTCATGGCTGTGCAGCCTTTCTCATCTTCCATCAGGACAGGGTTTCCTTGAACCAACCCGTCATTTATGCCTAAAGTGGTATCCAGGGTAGCTTTAAATCAAGCCATACACTTACCTACCTTTTACCCCAATCCTCAAAACAAAGGGGAAAGGCTGCTACACTCCTTAGACATCCATAGACAGCTACGTTATTATTTGGACAGAACAAAGCCTTTCAGGAAATCAGAACAACTTTTTGTGTCCTATGCTGTAGGAGCTCAAGGAAGCCAGTTACCAAACAGACAATTTCAAAATGGATAGGCCACTGCATACGGTTTTGTTACAACTATCATGGAAAATCTGTCCCTACAGGCATCAGATCCCACTCCACCAGGGCCACAGCTACCTCTACAGCCTTCCTCAGAGGAGTTCCTACCAAAGATATTTTGGAGGCAGCCACTTGGAGTTCTGTGCATACCTTCACAAAACACTACCACCTGCCTTTATATTCCAAAACTAGAGCAGGCTTTGCCACTGCTGTGTTGCAGGGCATTCTGGCTCATCCCAGTTCCACCTAGTGCCTACCACCCTGTGCGTAGCTTTGGGATTCTACCCATCTGTGATTACTGCAGCTGTATGCACGATGAACATAGTACAGTTTTGTACCTACCATAAATGTAGATGTTCGAGTGCTAATACAGCTGCAGTACAGTTTACCCTCCCTCCTTCCTCTCTTGGTAAAGGCCTAGGGCTTACCCTTTTCATACAACCTGATTGGGTTATCCTTCTATGGTATATTTGCTTGCATCTACTGATTTTTGATTATATTGCATTGCATGTATATAAATATAATTTATGTATTGCCTTCCTACTGGGGGCACCTGACATCTTGGGCAAGAAAGACTGAAGAAAATGGCGTCGGCTGTGTCTTATATACCCCTGTCTCACTGACATCAGGAAAGCGACAGCAACCGACGCCGGACCTAGACTTTGGAATTCGGCCGACCGAGGACCTGCCTGACGGCAGAAAACCCATCTGTGATTACTGCAGCTGTATTAGCACTCGGAACATCTACATTTATGGTAGGTACAAAACTGTACTTTACTGTCCTCCACAGTGCAGATACTTTCGGCACTGACATGCTCTTCGGTGTAGTCCTTTTCAACACCATCATTGTTACCAGTGCAGACACCTTTCTCGACGGCACTGTACCCATCGGTGCAGAAACTTGCTTTTATGGTGCAGACACCTTCGACTTCTATGGCGCTGACTTCGTCGGCGCAGACTACTTCGACACTATTCTCTTCAGTGCAGACATCCTTGGTTCTAGGCTCTGCACCTCTCGAATTAGCAAAGACCAAGTACTCTCCTTCCTTGGATCCATTCATTAGTAACCAGTATAGTCCTTTTCTAAAAAGGCCAGAATCGCCCTCAGGTTTCTCTGTGAGGTCAACCGGGAGCCTCTCTGAGCAAGATGTGTTGTGGCTTGTTGACCAGTTGCTTGTGGCCAGAGGTCTCTATCGCAACCATCGAAACCCACGTTCCCTCCTTCAGGTGAACGTGTCTCCTCAAACTCCAACGTGCACTCCTCCTTTGACTTCCACCCAAGTATCGAAGCCCATTACTCCGACAGCAGCTTCCCTCCCTCTGACCCCAATAGCGGATCTCACTTTGGAGCCTGTTGTCCTTCTGGCCCTCGGTGCACTGGGCATCAGGCTCTTCTCAGGCCGGTGACTGTGCCGTGGGGGAGGGCATTCTTGGTTCCACGCCGATTTTTTCTATGGCACCCTCCAGGAATCCTCCCTCTCTCATGCTTCACAGTCCACTCATGCTTCACAGTCCTCTTGGGTTTATATCACATGATCGAAAGCAAAAAATATCGAAGCTCCAAACCTCCAACTGGAAAATTCGAAACCAGAAAACATTGAACGTGGGGGAAAAAAACAGTACACATCCAAAACAATGCAAAAGACGCTCTATGCAAGGGGGCAAGGCCCCCAGCACCCCCGTTACTTAAATATACCAACTCCGAGATCGCACTACAGTGCAGAAATGGAAATCTTCCCTTCCCGCACTCTATGGCGATCTCCGCTTTACCCTTCAATGTTTTCCGGTTTCGAAGTTTCCATTTCGAGGTTTGGAGCTTCAGTATTCTTAGCTTTCGAGTTTGTGATATACACCCATCCTCTTGAGACTCCTGGTCTGGGGGGCGGCTTGTCGGGGCTGGGTGTGACCCCGGTTCAGAGATTGTCGTGCTCAGTTCCGGGCTGCCATCCCTCCTTGTGCGGGAAGGACTTCCAGGCCATGGAGAGGGCACTTGCCTCCACAGGCAAACCAAACCACATGTCGGAGTCCTCTCCCGCCTCTGTGCCGCAACTCTTACAAGCCACAGCCACCGGGCACAAGGGCCTCAGGTTTCTCCCCCCTCAGGAGACCCCCTCTTTGCAGTCTTCCCCAGAACCTCCCACTGAGGAAGTATCCCGCAAAGCTTCATGCAAGAGAAGCACATGGACTCCACTGAGGAGTCTTAGACTGAAGATATGGACTTTGATGACAGGGTAGGGTCCCCATGGTCACCCTCTGATGAGGTGTCCTTTGGTGACATCCTCGAGACCCTTAGACAGAGGGGTTACTGGAAGTACTCTAAACCTTCCTTAGAGGAATCCGTATTCCTGCAGTCCTTTCGTGACCGGCCCCCTACCTTCTGGGTTATCCCGCCGGCCAATGAGCTTGTCCAGCACATTGTCCAGCGAGCATGGAAGGCTCTTGACACCCTAGAAGCGATACCCGGAGACCTGATAAAATCTTATCTCCCCCAGCTGAGCATCCCCATTGGTCACAAGGTCTTCCAGTAGATGCCATGGTGGTGGCAGCTGCAACTAAGAAAGACTTGGCAGAAGAGAGCCAAACTGTCCATCTGCCCAACAAGGAGTCCTGGGAGATAGACAGACTAGGAAAGCATGTATTTGCTTCATCGACCTTCGCCGTAAGATCTTTGAACTATATGGCACACTTTGAGGCCCCAGAGGGATCTTATCAACCAACTCTCTGAAGCCTTGGCAGGAGCTGTTTCTGATGAGGTCCGTGACAACGTAGCTTCTCAGATAGCCACCCTAGAGTCCATTTACAGTTCCTCCATGCGTCTTATTTCTTACACAACGGAAGGAGCGGCTAGAGCAGTAGGTGCAGGTATAGTCATCAGACAACATGCTTGGATGCACCTTTGCGAACTCCCTTAAGGCTTCCTTCATGAACGCCCCCATTGAGGCCGCTTCTTTGTTTAGCCCTAAAGTTAAACATACGCTGGCAAGATGTGAACAAGATGGCAAGACCCTATTTGCCATTGGTGTCAGACACTCCACTCCTCAATGATTCTACTCCAGAAATCAGAGGAGCGGGAAGATGTGGCACAGGAAATCACAGGGCTCTTTCCGTGACGCAAGTGCCGAGTTTTCCCCTAGAGGCAGAGGGGAAACCCATTTGGGGCAGAAGAGGTCCCGAAACCAGGGGTCCAGAGATTCTTTCTCTGTCCAACCCTACCAGCACTCCTGAAGCATTGCCTGACTGCTCACCTCTGCAAGCGGTCGGGAGTCATTTTCTCTTGTACCTAACTGCCTGGCAAAACATAACCACTGACTCTTGGGTACAAAGGATAATATCCAGAGGCTATTGCATCCCCTTCCATCTTTGTCCAACCTCATCCAGAGTATTACCCGATGTTCCACCCAGTCAAAGGGAAGCAGCAGCACACAAAATCCAAAAGCTGCTACAAAAAAGATTCATCCAAACGGTCCCCCCAGACCAGATAGGATCCGTTTTTTACTCAAGGTTCTTTTTAGTGCCAAAAAAGACAGGGGACTTGAGACCAATTCTGGATCTCAGCACACTGAACAAATTTGTAAAAACAGAGAAAGTCTAGATGGTCACAGTTCAGTCTGTCCTTCCTCTCCTGGAAGAAGATGATTGGATGTGCTCTGTAGATCTTCAAGATGCGTATTACCACATTAAAATGGACAAACGCTCAAGAAGATACCTCTGCTTCCGCATAGGAGCCAGTTGTTACCAATTTCGAGCACTGACCTTCGGTCTCTCTGCAGCCCCCAGAGTGTTCACCAAATGCATGGCAGTGGTTATCGCTCACTTGTGACTTCAATGATTCCAGGCGTTTACATATCTAGAAGACTAGCTCCTCACCGCCTCCACCAAGCGTCTACTGGAAGAAGCCCTGCACTACACTCTCCTCACAGCACAATGCCTGGAAATTACTATAAACTGGGAGAAGTCCAACATGACCCCAGGCCAGTCTTTGGAATTCATCGGGGTACTGTTGGACACGAGAAATTGCACAGCATCTCTTCTGGACCACAAGCTTCAGAGAATAAGGCAACAGGTTCAACCACTGCTCTGTCACCACAAATCTCCCGCTCGATCTGTACTCCAACTCTGGTGGTCAATGGCAGCCTCAATCACCAGTGTTCCCCTAGCCAGATTCCACATGAGGCTCCTTCAGTGGTTACTTCTCACTCAGTGGCACACTCTATAACATCCTTTGTTTTTCAGATAAGTGTAACTCAGAGATGCAAGCAAGATTTACTCTGGTGGACGTCTCGAAATCCCCAACAATGGTCTCGCCCCTTCAGCCCCCATCAACCAAAAGCCACTGTGACCATGGACACCTCCCTGATTGGGGGGGGGGGCTATGTCAGGGAAACTCGGTCCAAGGCACCTGGTCGGAGACAGAGGCCCTTTTGCATGTCAGTGTCCTGGAACTGAGGGCAGTGCTACTAGCGTTGCAAGCATTTCATTCCATCCTTTCATTACGGATTATTGCAATCCAATCAGACAACATGTCAGTGGTCTGGTACATCAACAAACAAGGGGGCACCAGATCTTACCCGTTATGCCGTGAGGCCTTGAGAATATGGCAATGGGCGATAACTTCCAACTGCTTTCTAATTGCAATGTACATTCCCAGGAGCTCCAATGTGATAGTGGACAAATTGCGCAGGTGCATTCTACAACCTCAAAAGTGATCCCTCAACCCTGTGATAGCGGCAAAAATCTTCAACCACTGGGGCCAGCCTTGCTGCGATCTATTCGCCTCCCCAACCAACTTCAAGTGTAGCAACTATTTTTCTCTGACCCCCCCCTCCCCCTCGGGGACAGTCACCAAGAGACGCTCTAGTCCACACTTGGCCCTCGGGTCTACTTTATGAGTATCCTCCTGAAGAAAGCACGGCAGTTGAAAAGCAAAGTGATCCTCATTGCTCCATATTGGCCTCGAAAAGTCTGGTTCCCCTTCCTCTGGCCTCACCTGCTAGATCAACTTTGGATCCTCAGTCCATCCCCAACGTTGATCTTCCATCCGCAGGGTCTGATTCACCCCAATCTAACAACCCTGAAGCTGACAGCTTGGTTTCTCCACTTCCTATGATTGTCAGGCAGGAAAATCTCTCGTCCCCAGTGCGCAATATTCTTATTGCATCTCATAAATCATCCACCAGACTAATCTATCTCAATAAATGGAAAAGTGTTTCTCTATGGGCACCGAACAAACAGTTAGACCCCTTGTCAGCCCCAGTTTTGGATTACTTATCACACCTTTTCCACTCTGGGGGTATCTGCGTCTACTAATGTTAAGTTGTCAATCTCGCCTTCATTCTTGCTGGATGGGTTCGGAGCCGATCCTCGGCTCCGACTCGGCCAATACTAAAGCTCGAGAGCTAATTCCACCGGCTCGAGGCTCCCCTATATCCCACAATGCTAGGCGGTAACTACTCAGATCTCGTTTGCCGCTATAGCTGACGAGGTGCGCTTTTCTACTGGCTCAGGCAGGTTAGTCAAATTTTACCTTTAGGTACTGCTAATAACCCCCCTTTTTAGTTCTAATAGATATCCTATAGTTTAATTTTAACTTTTAGTTATATCGACCCTTATCTGTCGAACCCTTCCTTTTTTACCCTTGTTCTAGGCCTTTGGCCCTTCCCTCACCCTAGTCCCTTATTAGATTAGTGTTGTAGGGGCTTGTGTGTGTGTGTTTCTGTATTAACAGTAATATTTTATTTTAATAATTTTTCTGTAGAGAGTGTCTGGATTGTGTGTGTGTGTTAGCCTCTCTTTCTTTCACGATGTCTAAAGACAAGGTCTCAGGCTTCAAGAAGTGTGACTCGTGCTGTCAGAAAATGTCTGACAGACGGTCACACTTCTTGTGTGTATTGCCTGGGGCCTTTGCACCTGCAGGACTCTTGTGCTTTTTGTCATGGTTTTAGCCCTAGAGTCCTGCAGGAACGCAAGAATAAGCTTATCTTGCGGGGCTTATTAAAGCCTGAAGGCCCCCGACTCAGTCTGTGTCGGGAAGCCTTCAAAAACTTCAAGCAGTCGGCTCCTGCTCCTGAGTCGGCTGCTGAGAAGTCTAAGCAGGCTTCGACATCAGCTCCGGCCGGAGCCGATGTTTCTAAGCCTCATACTGTTACCTCGGCTCCAGCTGGAGCCGAGGCTGATAAGACTTTGTCGGCTTCGATACCCTTATCGGAGCCACATTCGAGAAAGAGGTCCAGGTCCCCTCTATCGGATCTGTGCACTCGGCCAGGATCCCCTCTCCTTTCGGAGCGAAGTCACAAAACTCATTCCTCTCGGTCTTCCAGATTATCAGACCATGATTTGCAGAGGGTGGTGAGTAGACTTCTTAAGTCTGAGGCACTGGCCCAAATGCTGCATAGCCCGACTCACCAGTCAGTGGCTATTCCGTCCAATACATTCCTCCTCCGACTCGAGTTCGGAGCCAAGGCTTGTCGGAGCCATGACTGTCAGTGCGTCGGATCCGATACCTTGCATTTCGGCGCCGTCTGCCCCGATCTCCTCTTTGGAGGGATCTCGGCTTCCTTCGCCTGCTCCGAGGCGAGTGGCATCGGACCCTTGTCCGACCCGCTCTCCCTCTCGGAGCTTCGCTGGTGAGTTCAGCTCAGACATCGGCTCGGAGCCGCCTCTGTTGGTGCCGGGAGGTCCTTGTCTCTTCGAGCGGGCCTCGGCCTTGCCTGACAGGGGTGCCTTCGAGGTCATGCGGAGCGTGCTAGAACCAGGTTCTGCCCCACAGTCAGCTCCTTCAGCCCCTCCATCTACAGTGCCTGCAGTGATTTCTACTCACCCCCTTGTCCCACACCGCAGAGAGCCAACTCCTCAAGATTCCCCATTGGGAATTTCCTCCTCTTCCGAGGTCTCTCCTGACCCTGCAGGAGATCCCCCAAGGAAGAGGCAGTGCAAGAGGAAGCACATCGACTCCCCTGAGTCTATCACCTCTGACACTGACTTAGAGGAATCCTAAGGTCCCTCGATCCCCTCTGAGGATGTCTCCTTTGCTGACATCCTTGAAATCCTCAAACAGAGGGGGAACTGGCCAGCCCTTAATCCTTCGGAGGATGAATCAGTGTATCTTGAGGCGTTTGGTTCTCGCCCTTCTACCTCCTGGGTGTCCCCTCCCTTTGACCCCCTTATGGAAGTGGTGGCAAGGAAGGCTTGGACGGCTCCTGACTCAGTGGAACCCACCCCGAGGAGACCATCCAAATTTATTACTGCCCCCAAAGAGTTTTTATCCAAAGGTGTCCCTGTTGATGCCATGGTGGTGGCTGCGCCACAAAGAAGGAGTTAGCTGATCCTTAGGTTCCTGTCCATCCTCCTAATAAGGAATCTAGGACCATGGACAGGTACGGCAAGCGGATGTTCTCGTCAGCGACCTTTTCAATGCGGTCGCTGAACTACTTATGCCACTTCACTCGTCTCCAAAGAGATTTACTCAAGGATATGGGTGAATTGATGAAGGATCCTACAGCTGAGGGGTTCAAAGACACAATGAACTCCCAGTTGGCAACCCTAAATTCCATCGCTAACTCCTCCATGCGGCTGGTCTCATACGCAGCAGATGGGCAGTAGAGCCGCAGGCACAGGTGTTGCCTTAAGGCACGCCTGGATGCGGCTATGCAACTTTGCGGACCCTTTCAAGGCGTCCTTCACCAACTCTCCCTTTGATGTATCATCATTGTTTGGTCCACAGGTGAAGGATACATTGACCAGGTGCGAGGTAGAAGGTAAGACTCTCTCTGCTGTAGGAGTCCGTTTTTCTACCCCTTCTAGACCCTATCCCAAAGGTCAAAGGGGAGGAAAGATGTGGTTCCGCAAACAATCCCAGGGAGTCTCATCTGACGCACAAGGCCGATTCCCCTCTAGAGGCAGAGGGGGGAATAATAATAGACGCTGCCCTAGAGGCAGAGGAGGTCCGCAAAACCAGGGTAGCAGAGAAATGTTCTCTGACAAACCCTTTCAGCACCCCTGAGGGGCTGCCCGGCTGTCCACCTTCGGAGGCAGTCGGGGGAAGGTTATCACTGTACCCAAAAGCCTGGCTTTCCCATACTCAAGACAAATGGATACAGTCGATCATATCCAAGGGTTACAAAATTCCCTTCATTCACATTCCAACCCAACCAAAAAGATCCCTTCCAGACGTTCCACCCGGTCTAAGGGAACAAGCAGCATTAGAAATTTCGAAGCTGCTATCAAAAAGAGTCATCCAATCAGTCCCGGCAGACCAGCAAGGATCCGGAATCTACTCCAAATTCTTTTTGGTACCAATAACAGGGGACTGGAGACCCATACTGGATCTCAGCTACTTAAACAAGTTTGTCAAAAAAACAAAATTCCGGATGGTCACGCTACAGTCCATTCTACCCTTCTTGGGTCAGGACAATTGGATGTGCTCGATAGATCTTCAGGACGCTACCACATCAAAATGAACAGACGCTCCAGGAGATATCTCCGCTTCAGGCTGGGAGCCAGTCACTACCAATTCAGGGCCCTGCCCTTTGGTCACACTACAGCCCCCCGGGTGTTCACCAAATGTATGGCAGTGGTCACGGCTCACTTGAGACGTCAAGGATTCCAGGTGTTTCCGTATCTGGACGACTGGCTCCTTACTGCCACCACCAGACATCAGCTTCTCCTATCCAGGGACTTCACCATTCAATCTTGTCAAGCTCTAGGTATTTCAATAAATTTCGAAAAATCTGCCTTGTCGCCTTGTCAGTCTATTATTTTTATAGGCGCCACCTTAGATACACAGACTCTTTCAGCCAGACTCACAGAGCAGAGGGTGTTAGACATTCGGAACCAAGTGTCCCTTCTCTTACAATGTGTCAAAGTCAAAGCCAGACTGGTGTTGAAGGTACTAGGACTCATGGCAGCAGCTATTCCCCTTCTCCCCTTAGCTCGCTTTCACATGAGGATCCTCCAATGGATGCTGTTTACTCAATGGTCCTTTCAACAACTCCCGATGTCCCATACCATATTGATAACTCAAGCATGCAAGAATCAACTGTCTTGGTGGATCACATCACCTCAACTTCTCCGAGGAAGACCCTTCACTCCCCCCCCCAGTTGCCACGTTGACAACAGATGCCTCCTGATCGGGTGGGGGGGCATTATCAGGGCAGGACAGTCCAGGGCACGTGGCAACCTTTCGAGTGCCACTTGCACATAAATGTCTTAGAGATGAGAGCAGTGCTTTTAGCGTTGCAAGCCCTTCACGACTCTCTTCCCACGGGGACTATTGCAATTCAAACGGACAACATGTCCGTAGTGTGGTAGATCAACAAACAAGGCGGAACCAGATCATACCCTTTATGTCGAGAGGCACTCAGACTTTGGCAATGGGCGATCTCTTCTCAGCGTTTTCTGATAGCAACGCATATTCCCGGGAAATCCAACGTTATTGTAGACAAATTGAGCAGAGCAATTCTCATGCCACACGAGTGGTCTCTAAAGAAGTCAGTTCTAGAAGAAGTATTCCTAAGATGGGGCCGGCCTTGCTGCGATCTTTTTGCTACTCCCCAAAACAGCAAGTGTCACGACTTCTTCACTCTCTTCCCGTTACCAAGCCATCCCACCAGAGACGCTCTAGTCCACGATTGGCCCTGGGGACTTCTGTATGCCTTTCCCCCCTTTCCACTGATACCTCAACTAATTCAGAAAGCCATCGCTTTGAGAGTGACAATGATCCTCATTGCCCCTTACTGGTCTCGACAGATATGGTTTCCCTTTCTTCATCGTTACCTTTTGGAGCAGCCTTGGCATCTGGACCCAGTACCAGATCTGATCACCCATCAATCGGGTCAGCTGCACCAATCTCTGTCTTCTCTAAACCTCATAGCGTGGTTTCTCCGATTCCAACCTTAGCCAGGCTTCCCTCAATATCTCGCTCGGTCCGAGATATCTTGATAGCCTCTCATAAATCTTCTACCCGGAAGATTTATACTAGCAAATGGAAACGTTTTTCCTTTTGGATATCATCGAAAAACATAGATCCCTTTACTGCACCTATCCAGTCTATTTTAGATTTTCTAGCAGAACTCTTTCATTTAGGATCTTCTGCATCAACCATTAGAGTTCAATTGGCTGCCATATCAAATTTTCATGTTGGTGTTTCAGAATCCAGCATCATGGCTCACAAACTCTGTAAAGCCTTCTTAAGGGGTGTATTTCTTCTCAAACCTCCAATCAAAGACCCCCGCCTCAATGGGATTTGAACTTGGTTCTGGCATCTTTAATTCTTCCCCTTCGAGGCGGCTTCATGTTCTCTGAAGTTGCTTTCTTGGAAGACACTTTTTCTGGTAGCTATAACTTCAGCGAGAAGAGTATCCGAACTCCATGCTCTGTGCAGTCGTCCCCTTTACTTACTTTTTCACAAAGACAGGGTATCCCTCCGTACTAATCCATCCTTTTTACCTAAAATTTCTTCTCAAATTAACCTAAACCAAGTTATTGATCTCCCCGTTTTTTTCCCTAACTATTCAAATAGGTCAGAACAAAAGCTACATTTTTTTGGATGTTCATCGCCAACTGAGATATTATTTAGACAGGACTAAACAATTCAGGAAATCTGATCAATTGTTTCTGTCATATGCGGAAGGTAATGGGCCTTCCAGTCACTAAAGTATCCCTTTCTAGATGGCTCACCTCTACAATTACCTTCATCTATGAGATCAGACATCAAAAACTACCCTCGAGACCTAGAGCTCATTCAACTAGGGCATTAGCTACATCAGTAGCTTTCCAGGCCAGGCTGCCGATAGATTCAATTTGTGCAGCAGCCACCTGGGCTTCTCCTCATACATTCATTTCACATTACAAATTGGACATGGTTTCCAGAAGCCGTGCCAAATTTGGTTCCACTGTTCTCAAAAGTCTGTTCCGATAGGCCACCCGGGATAAGGTGCTAGGGACGCGGTCCCATCCAGCAAGAATGAAGGCGAGATTGACAACTTAACATTAAGAAGTTATGTACCTACCATAACGTTCCATGTTAGTTGTCTTCTTCTCGCCTTCTTCTTGCCCCTCCCTCCTTCTCCCAAGCCTGGACAGACCGACCGGAATTCTTTTGTGTTTTTCTTCCGAAAGTTGTTACTCCCACACATTCTCCCACCTCTTCTATCTTTACTGAGGTCTGCCTTTCCTTTACGCAGATTGTTTGAGGTGGGTTTCCCGACTCCATTCTATGGAGACTAGGATTGCTTGGTATAGCTATCAAACGAGATCTGAGTAGTTACCGCCTAGCATTGTGGGATATAGGGGAGCCTCGAGCCGGTGGAATTAGCTCTCGAGCTTTAGTATTGGCCGAGTCGGAGCCAAGGATCGGCTCCGAACCCATCCAGCAAAAAAGAAGGCGAGAAGAAGACAACTAACATGGAACGTTATGGTAGGTACATAACTTCTTATTCGTGTGCATTTAGCTGCCATTTCGAGTTTCCACATTGTTTTCAGGATTCTTTGCTCATGTCACATAGACTCGGTAAAACTTTTTTGAAAGGGGTTCTGCACCTAAAACCTCCCTTTAGAGAACCAGTACAACCTTGGGATTTGGCCTTGATCCTGCAAGCCATCGCAGCTTCCCCCTTTGAACCTGCCTCTTCATGTGATTTAAAATATCTCTTGTGAAAAACCTTGTTTCTAATTGCAATCACATCAGCCAGACTCTTGTCAGAACTTCAAGCCTTATGCATTAAACCTCCCTATCTTATCTTCCATACGGAGAGGGTATCACTGAGAACTAATTCTTCCTTTTTACCAAAAGTGGTGTCAGAGTGGTCTATCAACCAATCAATTAACCTTCCAGTATTTTTTCCTAACTACTCTAACAGGGGAGAGTACTGCCTGCACTCCTTGGATGTTCATAGGCAAGTACGTTTTTATCTGGACAGAACAAAATCTACCCGTAAATCAGACCAACTAATTCTGGCTTTTTCTGGACCAAGACTAGATCATCCTGTCTCAAAAGTTACATTGGCTTCATGGTTGAGAAATTGCATTACCTTTATCTACACAAGAATAATATTCCCTTGCCTTACAGAGTGAAAGCACGTTCTACAAGGTCTATGGCAACTTCAGCTGCTTTTCATGCTGAGGCTTCCCTCAGTGATATTTGCTCAGCTGCGACTTGGGCCAAACCTCATACCTTTATTCTTCTTTAAAAATTGGATTTGGACTCCAGAGGTAGAGCTTCTTTTGGCTCCATGGTGCTCAGGAATGTCCTTCCATGAGGGTTACCCAGGGATACAGGTAGCTGGGGACCCTGTCCCATCAGTAAGGAATGAACAAAGATTAACAACATTAGATAAAGAAGTTATGTCTTACCATAATATTCCATCTGTGTTGCTGATCTTCGTTCTTTCATTACTCCCCACTCTCTGTCCCCCTCCGGAGGTTCCTCTTTGATCTCATTTACTCCTTTATTGTAGGTCGGTTATAACCAGCGGTAGCCTCTATTTTTGTCTATCAACTTGCAAACTTGATCTGAAGTAACAGGAAGCAGAGCATTCTGGGTAGGACCTTGGCTAGAGAGTTTTTGGCTGACGCGAGCTTGATATATGGCTGGCTCAGTTCCGGGGATGGAATCGATAACTCATCAGTAATGAATGAACGAAGATCAACAACACAGATGGAACGTTATGGTAAGACATAACTTCTTTTTATATGAAGATCACATCCTTGTAACTTCTTTTTATATGAAGATCACATCCTTGTAACTTCTTTTTATATGAAGATCACATCCTTGTAACTTCTTTTTATATGAAGATCACATCCTTGTAACTTCTTTTATATGAAGATCACATCCTTGTAACTTCTTTTTATATGAAGATCACATCCTTGTAACTTCTTTTTATATGAAGATCACATCCTTGTAACTTCTTTTTATATGAAGATCACATCCTTGTAACTTCTTTTATATGAAGATCACATCCTTGTAACTTCTTTTTATATGAAGATCACATCCTTGTAACTTCTTTTATATGAAGATCACATCCTTGTAACTTCTTTTTATATGAAGATCACATCCTTGTAACTTCTTTTTATATGAAGATCACATCCTTGTAACTTCTTTTTATATGAAGATCACATCCTTGTAACTTCTTTTTATATGAAGATCACATCCTTGTAACTTCTTTTTATATGAAGATCACATCCTTGTAACTTCTTTTTATATGAAGATCACATCCTTGTAACTTCTTTTTATATGAAGATCACATCCTTGTAACTTCTTTTATATGAAGATCACATCCTTGTAACTTCTTTTTATATGAAGATCACATCCTTGTAACTTCTTTTTATATGAAGATCACATCCTTGTAACTTCTTTTTATATGAAGATCACATCCTTGTTCCTTTTGCTGTTTTATGTATTATTTATTTATTTTGCACTTGCAGACCAGGAGAGAATATGGAAAACACACAGCGACCAGAGGTCAAGATTGAACAATAGATCATGGAGCTCTGAGACACAAATTTTAACACGGGGACCAGGTATTTGTTATTCCTACCACATCTGCACCTCCCCGCACTGCTCTTTTATTGTTTTGGACTGCATCAGTGCTGCAGACGTATGGTAGTACTTGATAATACCATCCATTCTAATTTCTTGCTGCTCATTTCTGTTTCTTATGTCCTTATTTTTTTTTCCTGCTTCTGTTTTCATCTTTCTTGAATCCGGAGTGAGTTGTGCTTTTCACCCTAATTCATTCCTTTTCTGATTTCCCTCATCTCGTCCATGTCATCTTAAAGGTATCTCTGAGTTGAAATAGATTTCAAAGCCCTTTTTTAACATCACTGTCCTTTGAGGCTGATCCATATTATCCCTACTGAGTATATTCCCTCCTCCTTCTCCTGTCCAATGTCTTCCCCAGAACGTCAACATGTTGTGTCCTTTGCCCACTTTCTGAGCCAGCAGTTGTACTCACTGAGACTTTCTTTCCTGGTGCTTCTGTCTAGTAACTCTCCCCCCCCAAAAAAATTCTTCCATGCTGCTTACTACTTTGCACTTAGTGGCTAGCGCCTTCTTTCTGTTTTTTTTTTCTTCTACTGTCACTAAATGTCATTTGTGCCCACATGGACCACTCTGTGGGGATGTACCTAGCCATTTGAGCCTATACTTATCACTTTGTAGCCTCTTCTGTGAAGTCTTCATGGGGACTGTTTCCATCCTCACTGGGCTCCTTTTCTCCCCCTACTACCCATCTAATCACCTTTGAACTGGAATAGTGGAATCCCCTGATGCAAGCCTCTGTTTGTTTCATCCAAACGTGAGCTTTCACTCCCTTTGTATCTTGTTTGAGTCTTACATCTCCCTCTTCCTGACTTTTGTATATAGTCCCCAGTACTTACTTGATCTTAACTCTTTTTCACCCTGCAACTGCCTTCTTACGTGTATAACTACAGTTTTTCTCCCTTTCCCCCTCAACATCCTTCTTATGTGAGGAGTTCTATGGAGGAAAAACATCCTTCTTATGTGTTTCTTGCCAATTTTTCTGTGACTTATTTATCTGTTCAGCTGGGTGAGTGTTCATACTAAATGGTGTAATCATATCCCCAGTCATCAGTAAGTATTCCCTTACCCCCATTTTTAAAGGGGCTGGTGACTCACTTAACCCCCATCTAGTTTAGTCCCCTTATAGAGATGTTGTGTTATAGAATACAGAGTTTACAGAAAAATGTAAATTGTCATTAAATTCTAATTGGTTAGGTAATACTCATTTTAGTTAATCCTACTATTGCACAGTTGTGTGAAAGATGGTAACCTAATTCTTTGTCATTGCTATCACTCCTGCATTTACATGATGCATTAACAAGCAGTGAATCAGCCACTAAGCAGTCCTGCCTCCACTTTTGAAAAGCTACTTACAATTAGATTATAACATGGTCAGTGTCCCTAACAACCTCCTATCTGTAACCTCTGCATTACACTCAGTCCTATAGCTCTCTTCTGCCCCCTTTTTACGCTTGACATTTGCTATTCCCTCCATAGTTACTTCCTTTCATTTGGCTGTTACTACCTTTGGTGAAATCCTATCCTGATTCTTCTTATACATATTATTTTTTTTATTTTCCTGTATTCTTTTGCCTCAACTCTCAGCTTTTTCTAGCTGTTGCCTTTCCAAATTCCCTTTCTGTATGATGCCTTTTTTTATGGGTTCTGCCATCACCTGTCCCATTTCCCATGCTTGGCTGTGTAAATTTTCTTATTGTCCAAAAAAAAAAAAAATAACTCCTCCCACTCTTGCCTCCTCCTTAGCCCGTTCTTCAGTACTCCAATTGTGCAGCTTGCACACTGAACCAGTCTCTCCTCTTCTGCTTACTGCTGTCTTCATCATCCCTTTCCATCTCCCCACAACTGTCCGCAGTCTCTCCTCATCATCCCATTCCATCTCCCCACAACTCTGTGCAGTCTGTCTTCATCACCCTCCTTCCATCTCCCCACAACTCTCCGCAGTTTGTCCTAATAATCCCCTTCCAAATTCCCACAACTCTCAGCAGTCTCTCCTCAACATCCCCATACATCTTCCCACAACTCTTCGCAGTCTCTCCTCACCATCCCCTTCCATCTCCTCATAACTCTCCGCAGTCAGTTTTCATCACCCCCTTCCATCTCCCCACAACTCCCCGCAGTCTGTCCTCATCATCCCCTTCTATCTCCCCACAACTCTCAGCAGTCTGTCCTCATCATCCTCCCACAACTCTCCTCAGTCTGTCCTCATTATCCCCTTCCATCTCCCCACAACTCTCCGCAGTCTCTCTTCATCATTCCCTTCCATCTCCCCACAACTCCACATTTTTTTTTCCTTTGTTGTATTGCCTGCCTTGTGCAGCTTTGCACAGTGCCATGGTACCTAACCATCTTCTGTGATCCACAGCATATAGGGAAGACTAGGCTCCACTTGTGAGAGCACTCCCTTCTTTATCACAGGCCTGCATCTTGTGTTTATGTGTAAAAGTTTTCAAAAGTGTTGTTAGCGTTCAAAACACTGAACACCGCTGGATGTGATGAAGCTTTACCTGTAACGTGGTGTGGCACTCCTTCAAGCCTCTGTCCCCAAACCACCCCTGGGAGCTTTGGTATACCTGGCCTTTTTCAATCACTCTTTTCACTGGTTTCTTTTGCTGCCCATGTCCAGATTAGCTACCTTTCAGTAGAGACATGTCTGCTATGCTAGCCCATATTGCCTTGGGCTTTTCTTCAAGCTCTGAAAAGAGCTGTTATTAATGTCTTCAGTTTTAAAGGCATTCAAAAGCACACTTATTTAGTGAATCAGTCCGGTGGCTATAGTCTAATTTGATGAGTTTAACGCTGCTTAAAGCCTCCTGTTTTGCATTTTCTGTGCAGTGCATTAGCTCCACTTTGCTGTTTGGCATCTGTTGTTTCATCAGCAATTCCTTGCACTGTGCACTACATTTGGATCATTACAGCAGTTGAAATCACAAATTGTGCAGTCGTTTGGAAGCCTCTCCTTAACAATGTACTCTGCATATTTTAGTTTTACTTATTGATCTGTTTGGTTGGTTGGTTGGTTTGTTAACCAGATATGTGGGCTTGTCCTGGGATCCTTTTCAGCTGTGAACCAGGCCAAGTGAATCAAACTATGGTATGACTTTAGCAGAACAAAACAAATTAGTTTACAAACTGTAAATATACTGGATCACAGTATAATACAAGTGTAGTGAGAAAATGTAAATTTAACATTACAAGATTGAAAAAAAAATTAAGATTCGCTTAAAAGAAACAACTGTCCAGCAAATTAACCTGATGCTTTTCAAGGGGACAGTACATGATTATAACTTGATGATAATTTCTACAGTATTTACATTCAAAAACAGTAATTATTCAACTTGTCTTGGAATCTTAGGAGGTTTAGTTTGCTCTTAATATCAGCACAGCTGATTCCAGCATACTGGGGCTATCTTGGAGAAAGCATTTTTGTACAATGCAAACCCAGAAGAAGGCCTTGTTAGACTAAGGTTTGTTGGCTTTTTGGCCTGAGTAAATAGCTGCTACTTGTAACAGCCACACTGTTGGCAATGGGAGAGTAGTACTTCAGAACGTAAAATAAGAGATGCAAATTGGAATGTTGAATCTTGTTGTATCCTCTTATCCCCAATGAAATAAGTCTACTAATCTTGCTTATGGCCTTTTGCCCGAGGCCTGTGTTATGAGTTGAGTTAATTGCACTTAAGTGAATAGCTTACTTAACTTAGACTATCACCAAACTAATATCTAGTATTACATTTGCTCCATGGGTTAGCTATTTTATATACATTTAATTATTTAAGGATTTTGCTAATAGGTGATTAAATCTGATCTTTAAAAGAAGTCCATAAAGAGGGTTCAGCACTTAAAGGCAAACATCCTTCTCTAATTTTCTCCTAGAAGTAGGTCTAGCTTTTAATTTTCTTCCTTAAGACTCAGAATCCCTCTCCCATGATTTACTGTAGCATATCTTCTGTCTTGAAGAAACAAGGTTTACCTCCCATAAACTCTTGGATCAAGATAAGTAAAACTCATTTAAATAACATAAATTGCTGTCATTATGGGCTTCCAAGATGGCTAAACAGTAGGCAGCAGCTTAATTTCAGCTCTCCCAGTGTGAAAACAGAAACTGAGAAAAGAAGGGCCATTGAAACTGTTATTTGGTTGAAGTTCGGTTACTGTCTAGTACATTGCCTGGATGCCAGAAAAAAAGAAATTGGAGAACCTGAAAGAAAATCAGCCAGAAAAGGTGAAGAAAAACTCTGACTTGGAAGATTCCTGCAGCTGTTCCACAAAAAGCAGTTCAGGTTTTAGCTTTGGTACAGATGACGACTTCCAGTAGTGTAGAGGAAAAAATGTAAATCAAATGGAGACAGGAGTGAGTGGAATAAATAAACAATTGAAGGAACGTATCAACTCAAATAAAGAAGGCTAGAAAATAGAAGCTTTTACTAGCTATTCAGATCAGCTGATAAAACTGCAAAAATCAGAGGGTGAAATGAAGAAAAGGCTGGCTGAACACAAGGCTTTTTGAGAAGAGCTGTTTTAAAAAGTGGTAGAGTCAGAAGACAGCACACAGAGAAAAAAACTTAGATTTTCTGCTGTCCTGGAGAAATTGGAAGGAACCAGGGTTGCCAGATTTCCAGACCCCCAGGTAGGGACAAAAAAAAAAGAAGGTCTCTCACGGCAAGTGAAGACCAAAAAAAAAAAAAAGTCTGTAATGCGGAACAGAGTTCCACATTAAAGAACTTGAGCTCACTCAGAAGCTCTGCACTAAACACGGAGCTTCTCGTGTTTAATGCATTGCAGTTCCGCATTCAACACAAGTAGCTCCATGTTTAGCGATTTTGATTGGCCGTATAGCATATGGGCCAATCAAAAATCGCTAAACACGGAGCTTCTCGTGTTTAATGCGGAACACAAGAAGCTCCTTGTCTAGCAATTTTTGATTGGCCCGTATGCTAGGTATACGGGACAATCAAAAAAAAAAAAAAAAAAAAAACAAACAAAGCGGAGGCTGACCGGGATTTAAACCGGCAGGGCGGGACTCGGGATCAGGCTGCTGATCTCGGGACAGTCTCGCCCAAATAGGGACGTCTGGCAACCCTGGAAGGAACAGACTGTATTAACTTTATGAAATTAAAAATAAGCAACTAGAATGGTATTCCATAGCAGGATTTGTTGAGTGATAGGATACTGTGTGTATGCGCCAAAGCTGTTCATGAGAAAGCAGCCAAGACCTGCATTAGTAACAATGCAATACACCAGCAGAAACAGTTGACCTGATAAAACTGTGGAAAAAAGGAAAAGTATTAAAAAACTGGAGACAACAGAGTGATCATCATCCTCAACCCACTTTATCTCATGTTGTACATAAGGTTGGGATGTCATGTCAACTATTGCCAACTGTCTCTATTCAGTGCCACTGTTCCACCTTCTTCAACAGCACACAGTCTGTCAAGCTCTTTGCTGAATGCCATTGTTTCCTATTGCCTTCTTGTTGTCTGTCCCAAATCTACTAAACCAGATTATTTTCTGCTTTTCTGCACGTATGCCCTAACCACCGTAGTATGTTCTTTTTGACCTTTTTCTGCAATTGGAACTTCTTTGGCTTCCGGTATTATGTCCTGATTTCTTTGTCTGTCCCACAGTGGGCATCTTGCCACATGTCTTAGGTAGTTCATCTCCATCACCTCAACTGCTCTGCCTTTACTATCCAGGTTTCTAAATTTCACAGTAGTACTGTTCGCACCACTGTTTTGTACATCTTACTTTTCAGCTTCTTTTGCATTCTTATGTCATACACTGTATCTGACACTCCCTGCTGGTTGGCTGCAGCCCCTCTGATTCTAGTGTTGACTTCCTCATTCAGACTTTCCTTCTCCTCAACCACCCCTTCCGAATACTTAAAGCTGTTAACCTGTTCCGCTATTTTTCCTTCTGTCTCAGTTCTCAGCTTCTTCTAATATTCCCCATTTGCTGTTTTACAACTGTCTTATCTGTACTCAGTATCACCTCGTGTGACTTTAGTTTTGCGTTTCATTCCCATATTCTTTGCTGAAGTTCTTGCTCCAAGTCTGCCTTTAATGCTACATTGTCTGCATACAGCAACTTTGTTGATTTGTTCCCTCCAACCTGCATCTAATGTAGTCCAACACCACTATGAACAGCAGTGGGCTCAGAACTGAACCGTGATGCACACCTACTCCCACTGGGAATCCCTCTGTGAGACCAAACACTGTTCGCACTTGAATCATTGGATCCCTTTTAGTAGCTTGCAGTAATTCTTCCACTGTTTCTGGGACATCACACCACTGCAGGACTGCCCAAATCAGCTTTCTTGGGACCTTTTCATATGCTTTCTCCATGTCAAGGAATGCCCAGTTAGACTCTTTCCACATTAATAGCTTTGTCTGAAGCATCTGCAAATGTTGAATCAGTTGTGTTGCATCGTTATCCGAATTGGAACTGCTCATCTCCCACCTTACCTTCTACTACTCTGCATATTCATTATCAGTCACCCTCTCCAGAACTTTCATGCGTTGTGATAGGAATATGATACCTTTATACTACCCACAGTTGTGATTGTCCACTTTGTTCTTGAACACTGGCACTACTCTTATTCTTCAGTCATCTGGGATACATCTATCTTTCCATACTAAGAGTACCCTCAGGAGTCATTTCTCCCTTGCCTCACCCAACATTTTGATCATATCTCCAGTGACCTCATCTGAGCCTGCTACTTCCCTGACTTCATTTTCCTTGGTGCTTAGTGTTCTTACTTCTTCTGTGGTGGGCTCTCCTATTCTTTCATCATAGGCTGTGTCTGGGCAGTACAGCTTCTGTGGGATTTTCTTCATTCAGAAGGTGCTGCAAGTACTTCTTCCATCTGCCTTTGATGTCCGGTAGACTGATGAACAGATCGTTTCTGACATCCCGTATGACGGGTGTCTGCCTATCTTGCTTATCTTTCTGTCTTTGCATTGCAACCTAATATAGTTTCTTTGTGCCATCTGCTGGGTCACTTTCCAGAAGCTGGTAGAGTGCCTCTGATGCCTTTTTGTTTGCTATTGCAATTTGTTTCTTAGCTTCTTTGTTAGCCAAACGCTATTTCCTTCTTAGTCTGGTTCTTCTTTACATTCTCCTACTTTTTCATGCTCTCCTTCCTTTCTTTCTTTCTTTTGGTGACTACCTGGACATCTGTGTTCACCTCCAGCTTTCCTTATGTACCTTATTTCCATACCTGGCTCAGCTGCGTATCTGTTCTGTAGTCCTCATACATGCTGTTTTCAGGTGTTGCCATTCTTCTTCAACTCCACTATTTCCCCTTCTTTTTGAAGTTCTAGAGCCCTGAGTAATTCCGTTAACTGTTGTACTTTCTCTCCAGTCAACTTCCAGGTCTTCAGCCTGGACTCTTAGAACCTTATCTGACCACTGCTTGCAGCTGATTTTACCAGTCAGTGGTTTATGCTGTGATCTGACTGTGGGCTGACTTTCACTAGGGATGACTTTGCAGTCACTGATTCTTCGCCAATGCCCTTTCCTTAATAGGAGGAAGTCTACCAAGTGAATCTTAGCCACTCTTGTTTGTGATCTTGTGACCATCTTTCAGCCTGAATCATATGTTGGCCATCATCAAGCTCAAGACAGAAGTTTAACATGGCCTCTCGTTCTTTATTCTTGTTGCCCCACCCATGTGGACCCAGGCACCATACCCTGTTCTGTCTGTCCCAATATGTGCATTCAGGGCACCCATTATCGGACCAATTCATGTTATACTGCTTTATCTGGTAGGTCTGGCAATTGCTGTCTGAATGCCATCTTTTCCTCACTATGACAGCCCTGCTTTGGAGGTACAGGTTGAGATTATGAATACTACCCTATCATTACATTGTAGTCTGATTGCCATGAGTCTGCCACTAATTCTGATGACATCTCTCACTGTCTTCTGAAGCCTGTCTCTCACCACAATTACAACACCATTTCTAGTCTGTCCTCCTGAGTAGTCGACTCTGGAGTTTTAGCCTAGTGGATTTGCTGCATTGCCCCTCCATCTTGTCTCCTGGATATGTAGGATGCCCAGCCTTCTCCATACCATCATGTCATCCTTTTCCAAGCTGTGTCCTGTCAGCGAACCTACATTGAGTGTAGCAATTCTTAGTTCATGTTTGCTAGGTTGATTGGTTTTAAATCCCTCTCGCTCAGTAGAGTTGCCCAGGTAACCCAAGCTGGGAAACTGGACAGCAGCTGGCAGTAGCTTATAGGTCTAGGCTGCAGGGCACACACACTGGCAAACAGTGGCACATACACCCCTCCCACCATTAAAAATGGTCCCTGGCATAGGTCGGAAGAGGCTGGGTCTTCAGTCCATTTATCACTGGCAAAAACCCATACCCATTTGGTGACAGTCAAAATGACTGGATTACCTACAGCCATATTTGTACACTGATGAGTGGCTAGCCCTGCCATGGCATACAGTCTATCAGTGTTCAAGCATGAAGATATGACACACCACAGTAGGTACCCAAAGTAGTTGGTGTGTACAACTCATCCCCCCTGTAGAGAACCATGTAGAGTCAGTGCTGCTGCCCCCAACTCCATTAGGTGAGTTTGAGATGGGAATACTCAGCATGTGTTTGGGAGGTAGGAGGACAGAGATGCAGGAAGAACGTGCAAAAACTCCAAACAGCCATTGGCCGGTACTCAGGATCAAACCTTCTGCATGGGCTGCAAAGACTTTAACCATTATGGAAACTTGTTTCGCACTACAGAGTGTTTGTGGAAAATAATTATTCACTGTATACCAGACTGAGGAGAGGCAAGTTTATCTCAGCAATCAAGGATTGTAGAAATGCAGGTGTCGCATTCAAGCTGTTGTATTCAGCTGTCTGTAGAATACTTTTTTTTCTGGAGGATCAAAGACATGTTTTGATGCAGAACAGGCAAAAGGGGAAATAAACGTTTGTGTAACAAAGAGTGAGTCAGCAAATAGAAAGGAAATCTGCTTCTCATTCTTCTGATAACAAAGGTCACAGAAATATATTGCCAGTGAGACCTTCTCCAATGTTTTGAAGTTAAATTCTTGAGAGACAGAAAAAAAGCACTGAAGTTGATTAGAAGAATCAAGAGTACCTTGGACTTGAACCAGAGTCTGGTGATGGGAAATGGAGATGATCAGGAAGAAGATTAGCAACACTGAAATTAGTGAATAAACAGGAGACTGTAAAGCATCATTGGTGCAGCGGTTAGCGTTATCGCCTCACAGCAAGAGGTTCTTCCGTTCGATTCTCGGCTGGGGCACCTTCTGTGTGGAGTCTGCATGTTCTCCCCGCGGTTTAGTGACGTAAAGACATGCAGGTTGGTGCATGCGTGAATGGGTGTGCCTTCTTTGAAGGTTGGGCGTCGGGCTGGCAACTTGGCACCATAAAAATCCACTGTCAATCATTAGCGGACCAGAGTTCCACTGTGGCAACCCCTAACTGGGAAAAGCCGAAAGACTTTTTGTAAAGCATCATTCACATTTGTGAAATATGGCTTTGGAAGGAAAAAGTGGCAGAAAAAGACTGGACTTTTGTTGACTTTAAGCTTGTGAATGGACTGGAAATGTATACCCCACTTTGTCATTGATGTTTAAAAGGGCAGTAAAGGGAAAACTAAGTAAAACAATTTTTGTTTATATTAATATCGGCATAAAATATTTCATGATGTTAATTGTATTGTATTTTGTAAAGCATTTTTGTATAGTGTGCAGTTAGGAATATTTTAAATGTGGGGGGTGGTCTTAGTGACTGCTGGACATTTTAAAATATTAAAGTAAACAAGCAATTTTTGTTAGTCATATGATGTATAAGCTTTATACCACATCAGGATAAGGCTGAACAAAAGCAACTTTAAGTTAATGTAATTTGATCTTGAGAAGATGGGCTGGGGGTGAAGTGTAAAAGTGTACTGACAATTTTATTTATAAGAAATGTTTTATTAATTTAACATATTCATAATATACATATGTACATCCACAGAAAGGAAGAAATTCAACATCACATATTGTTATACAGTGATAGGAATACATCAAATCATCAAGATAATCTTATACAGTTAACACATTAAGAGTCTTGATATTTCAATAGCAACATTTCAAGATTCTCCCAACTACCTCTTTTTTCAGTTTTACATAGTATTGCTGTCAAAGTTAAGAATTCTTTGAGTGCAGGAACTGAATTTGATTTCCATTTTTTGTGTAAAAACTTTTCTAGCAACTGCCAAGAGAACCAAAAACACGTTTTTGTCTTTAGCTTTTACAGAAACAGGAAGTGTAGCATTCATTTCTATTACTTATCAACTTAAAGAACAGTTGTCATAACCCCTTAAAAACACACTTGTCTCTTCCCAGTATACATTTAATTTTTCACAATTCATAAAAGTGTGTCCAGTCAGCTTTTACATAGTTACTACATCTCCAACAAACTGAAGAAGTCATTTTACTAAACTTAAGACATTTTATAGGGAGTAACAAACATTCTATGCATATATTTCCAAATAAAAACTTTCCAGAAGTTTGACTGATTTAAGTAACAAAGTTTTATTCTTACCATCTACTGAGTCCCTCAGTCCACTACTATCTAAAAAGTTCCAGAATTTTGCATCAAAATGATTTATAATTAACTTTAACTTGGACAAGCTTCCTTTGTAGGTCCACCTACCTTCTATGATAGCATTCATATATTCGTATAATGGGGAATAGTATACTGTTCCTACTTCTTCACTCATATTATCTACAAATTAATTTAATTTCTTACTGATGGTTATTATTAATTGGTTAGCAGATTTATCAAACTTATAGTCCTTCATTAAATGTTCAGAGGACTTAGCTTTTCATTTTAAAGCAGTCAGAGCATTATACTAATCCCTTCCTTTTTAGTAAATTAATTTTAACATTGTTCTGAGTTTACTTAAATATTGAGGTGTCTACAGTGGGTAGCACACAAATGTCCATTTTGATGTTAATGGCGTTTTAAAAACATGTTTCCTAACTGTTTTAAGAATTTATTTCATATATGCAGAGTCTAAAGATTGAAATGAAATTCCTTCTATGGTAAAATTTGTTAGCCAGATGAAAGGATTGTTACATATTTCTAATGTATTATATTTAATAAACTTACAAGAATTTAGTATAATCTGTTCCTGTATGGTTTTCCATTGACTAATTTAAGTCAAGTCTATGCAGAGTATATAGTAGAGTTAAAATTTGCAACAATAGAATAAGATTCTACATCTGTGAAGCTAATACCACCATACTCCCATAATCTGTTATGATTTCTATAAACAATTCTCAGCTGTTTACAATACAGTAAGAAAGAAGTTAACATTTTTTCCAGTTTCTTTAAATGTTCTGTTGGGTATAAAAACTATTAAATGCAATATATATGTAAAATCTTGAGTAATTTAGTAATTTTAATAAATGCTAACCTATCCACAAAAGTAGAAAAAAAACATTCATTCCATTTTCTTATAAGAAGTAACACTTCTTAAATTGTTTTTTTTTTTTTTTTCAAAATTAATAATCTTACTCACATCAAGATAGATTTTTATTCCTAAATATTTTAGTTCTTTTCCTTCCCAATTATATTTATATTTATCTTTAAACTTACTGTCAAGTAATTGATTCAACACTAAAAGTTTCAGTTTTATTATTTATTTATTTATTTATTTGACGTTTGTTAACTAGGTTGGTCCAGCTGGGCTTGTGGCCCATTTTCAGTGGTGACCTGGGGAGAAAAGCTCCATACATAAATTACAGTAGTTCAAACTTTAGAATCAAAAAGTGTAACTGAAATTTGTTATTATCATTATTATTATTATTATTAATAAATTTCAGCGGTGATACTTTTTGAAACATTTCAATTTCCGCATCTCTTTCTTATATTGAATAATTTGAATCCCCTGTAGTTATTAAAATATCTTCTGCAAAAAGCTGTATTTTAGATTGACGATCTTTGTTAATTGAGAATCCATCATTTTTTTCATTTCTTCTTGTACTATTAGCTAAGGGTTCGATAACTAATGCAGATAGCAGAGGAGGCAAGGGACACCCTTGCTTTGTGCCTTTGTTTAAACCGAATAATTGAGAAATGTAAGATCCAATTTTAATATGCTTTGCAGTCTCTATACAGGTATTTTAATATTCCAGTAAACCATTCTGGAAATGCAAATGCCTCTCAGGTTTTAAACATGTAGCTCCAATCTACAGATTCAAAAGGTCTCTCAATATCTAAGCTAATTAGGACCACTTGTTCAGTCCTTTTGCTAAACCTAATATCTAAATAGTGAGAGACGTGTGTGTGTGACTTCATTATCAGGAAATGTATAGCTTTCTGAACAGATGTGCTGTATCAAGAGTACAGGATGGTATGAGCCTAGCATTGAGCAGCATATTATTATCACCAAAAATGCTGCCACAGTATGAGCAAAAAATGATTGATTTCAACAACTGGCTGCATTTCTGGTGTCATTCTATAGGGAACCAATATTTGTCATCTTTGGAGGAAATGGTCAACAAATCGCATTGCATTGCCAAGGATGGTATACATCTTTCCACTCTAGGTTTTCAAATACTGAGTAAAACTTTATCTATCCTCATAGTGCCATTTTTAGGCAATGATAAATTGACAAATCTACCAATATGGCAAAATCAACTCAACTGAACCTCAACTTGTACTGCTCAGTGCTAGAAACCTAAATAAAAAAGTACACTCCCTCAGGCCCTCCTTACACTTAAGAATATAGACATTTGCGCCCTAACCAAGACATGGTTTATAGTAGCAAAGAGTACCCCAGCAGCAGGAGTGGCCTTAGGTCAACTGGTGCCCTAGGCAAAAGGGCTCCACAGCGCCCCCACCACACCACCTGGTGCCCCCATCCTGGTCTACCTACACCAAATACATACTGGAAAAGCACACCTACTAGAGTGGCACCCTAGGCGGCCACCTAGTTGGCCTATGCCTAAGGCTGGCTATGCCCAGCAGTCCAAGGTTTCAGTGCTTTCCACACTTTTAGACCTGTAGCTGCATCGACAAGGACAAAAGGTGGCAGTATATCAGCATACATCAGTGACAAGCATACCTTTAGGGTGGTCAAACAGGATGACGTGCTGGAGTTGCTTCATGTGCAGATCACCATAGACAAAATCCTGTACCATATCTTAGCTAGCTATAGGTCACCCTCCATGTCCCAAGAAACTCACAATACTTATTTGGACCTACTGGAGACACCTACCATCCAACCGAACACCCTACTCATGAGATACTTTAATTACCCCTCTGTAGACTGGGACTCCTACACAACCTGAAATCTACAGGCACATATTCTTGGACTTCATAAATACAAGCATCCTTGACCAAATAGTGAATGCGCCCATTAGAAGCTCCAACATACTGGGCCTCTTGCTCACAAATACGGGATAATACTGCACCCCATGTCTCCTTTTAAATCAAAATCAGCTTTGTAATCTTATTAAAACCAGTAACAGGGACTATTCCAAGGCAATTACCTTTTTATTAAGTGATGGTTTGTCAATATTCTGTCTCCCACCAAACCTCTAGATCACTACAGCCTATGTTGAATTGCTCTCAGAAACTCTCTACAGCCATGTCAGTGATCTGAGAACTCATGTAGATAGTAACCTAGTGTTCGACCAACATGCGTCCAATGTTGTAAAAATTCATCTGTGTTGCTCAACGTATAAGCAAATGCATGACATCTACTTGCAGAGAGGTCATTATACCACTGTACTTGGCCCTCATCAGACCTGTCATAGAATATAATGCCCCCTTTGGTATCCACCTGACCAAACACATGCAGCAACTGGAACATTCACAGAGGTTCCTTACAAAAATAATGCAGGGAATAGATGCAACACCCTACTCTGATTGCCTCAAAGTCCTGTTTATGTAGTCAGTATCACGCAGACTTCTGAGAAGTGATCTTTGCATGGCATACAAAGCATTCTTGGATCCTGTTTTGATGAATCTTTTTGCACATCCGCAAAACAAACAGCATCAGAGCTGCTAGGCCAAAAAAACTAAATTTTGCTTGTAACATAACTAGGACATGTTGGAGAAACAGATATGTTTCTCAAAGAATTCTGATTCTCTTGAACAGGCTCCCCATCCATGTGAAGCAGTTTCCCCATCCCAATTTAAGTGCAGCTTACACCAATGGATGGGTAATTAGAAATTCACTCCTGATCTGGCACCTGTGTCTCTGATGGATGGAGGCAGTCGGTTACAACCCGGGAATTCCTTAAGGTACTGGAATTCATGACCAGTGCAGTTCTGATGGTCATTCTTGCCAGACTGCACATGAGAAAACTCCAGTTGCACCTAAGAAGTATCCAGAACCAACATTCACATTTTCTGGAGGAGGTTTTGGAAGAGAAGATCCCTGTGTTACCCTGTGTTTCCAAAGAGCTAGAATGGTGTTGCAACCAAATAAGACTGAGCCATGGGGTGCCCCTCAAACAGAACCCCTCCAGTTAGACACTAACCACAGAAGCTTCAAACTTGGCTAGGGGTGTACACTTCTAAGGGCTTTAATTACAAAGTGTTCAGGATGTAGCTTGAGGAAGAATTATTTAAATGTAAAGAATCAGAACCCTAGCACAGAACTGGTGTCCATGATTCTGCATTACTTAAGTGGGCTGTTCATTTCAGGCTTGTCGTATGTTTCTATAAGGGCACAGCTGTCAGCCATTTTACCCTGTGTGCCTATATACTTGCCCCAGTCACCTCTGCAGCCTGTTAAACACTTCCTCAAGAGAGTCCTTCATCTGAGACAACAAAGAAAAGCTACTGTTCCAGCATGGACTTGAACTATATTCTCGAAAAGCTACTACAACCCTGTTGTTAGTCTGCTGCCCCCCCCCACCCCACCCCCATGTCTAATTGGAAATTCTTTATTATTACCAATCACCTCAGCTGGAAGTATTTCATAGCTGCAGGATATCATGAGCAGAGACCTTTTTAGTCTTCTGTAAGGACAACGTCAGCCTTAAATCCTACCCCACATTTATGCCAAAAGTAGTGACTGCAATTTCCCCTCAACAAACTAACCATCTCCCTGTTTTCTTCCCTAACCCCAGAACAGGTAAGAAAGCAGTCTTCATTTACTGCCTGGACAAAACCAAAACATCAGAATCTCAGGTAAGCTATATGTACCCTTTGCTTCTAAGAAGGGGGGCAAAACCAGTTTGCAAGCAGATGGTTTGTAAGTGGCTGGCTCATTGCATTTTTTTTTCTCTTATTCTCATCAAGGAAAGAGTTGAAAGGGAGCATGAGAGCCCACAGCACTATGGGTACAGCAGTCACTGAGGCCTTTTTTTTGGGGGGGTGAGTGCACAGAGAATTCTAAAGGCATATACCTCTTCACCAGTCCACACTTTTTTCTAACACTATGGACTAGACATTACTTCCAGGACAAGAGCTCGGTTTACAACTGCTGTTAAGCTGGGCTGATTGCTGAGCAACTTTTCCATTCTGTTATCTTCCTAGTCTTATAAGGTCTGTAAATTGTGCTAGTTGTAAGAACTTCTGCAGCAGTGGTCTATACAAAGAACATTCAGTTGTGTTAGAATTTACCTTAATAGTTCATATTAGTAAATTATTATTGTAGTACTGGTTTCTCCTCACCATCCACCTCTTTCTCTTCTTGAGCATGCTGGACTGGAGCGGGTAGGGAAATGTATCTCTGTGCATCTACACCTACGTCTCTGTCAGGGCTTCAGATAAGCTGTGGTCTGGATAGCCTTGGGAGCCCTATTTCTTTAAGTGCTCAGTCAATTAAGTATGCACCTGCTGTCCTACTGGCCAGGATCCTAAGAGCCTTGTTTAGAACCTAAAAGGATTGATACCATGTGCTTGGGCAGGTAGCAGCTTTATAAAGAGAATGGCCTGACATCTGGAAGAAGAATAAGACATCTACCCGTCCTGGAGGAGGAAAATGCTGAGTTCTGGAAGGTGGATCTGATGTCAAGGCCTTCTGTTGCTGAAGTTTCAGCAGTAAGGACTACACTGTTCTGCTCAAACATCGATTGCGATTGGTTGTTACACAGCTGTATTTTTCCACTGCTGATAGTATGAGATTGGCATTGTGGTAGGTGAAATATGAGAGTTGCATTTTTGATTTCAATTATTTAGCTTTTAAATTCTGAGCTCCGCTTAAATTCATATAGTTTTGCTGGTCTTTGCAGTAGTCATTGCAGGTAAGAAAATGATCTTGTTTCTCTTATCTTTAGAGAAGCAACCAAAAGACCATGAGAAGGAGAATGTGCGGAGAATGCGTGAGATCCAGAAGAAATGTCGTGAACGAGAACAGGAGTTAGAGCTTGGCAAACCTCAGCCTATTAAAGCATTGTGGAAGTCACAGAAGTATGAGAATGTACCATCCAAAGTGATGGCACAGTTGCAGGTACACTACAGACTGCCACTGGTTTTGTTGACTTTGCCTGTTATGAAAATATGAGCAACGTTTTTGAAGTTTAATGCAGAATACTGCTGTACTGTTTGTTTTCCATAAATACCACAACATGCTGTTCACTAGAATGCATTTATTGTATTGATTCAGTTTGGGTTTTCCAGTTTCCTTAAAGTTGGTTTAGGTCATAAACCAACAGTAAGATTAAGGAATATATTCTTATCTCATGGCTAGTTGATCTGACATGCTGTGCATAACCTTCCTGTAATGGTTGGACGGTAGCTTTAGCTCATGGCCACATCACCACCAATACCAACTCTCCCAACCTTCAGTTCCTTCCCTTGCCCATAATCCCCTGTTCTCCACTTTCCTTTGCAGTTCTTGCTTGTCTCTCTTCCCAGTAACATTGATTACAAATGGCTCTAGGCTTGCATTTTGGATTAACCTTTACTACTACTGTTTTCTCCAGTTTTTGCAATACCTTTATCGATCTTTGGAGCCTCTTCAGTTTAGAGTGATATTTTTGTCTCCTTACCAATGACAGTATTCCTTTTTTGACTTGTATTACTTAGCTGTCTTCCCTTACCAGTCTTGGTGTATATTTTTCCTGCTATACTTCAGGTTCGTGTGCACAGTTAGAGTAGGTTTTCACTGCTGGCTTTGGCTACTGCAGTTAACATTTGTAGTATGCTTCACTAAGATAATTTTTATTTAACAGTGGAGAAAGCCAGCTTTAAAAATGCATTTCTTGTATAGTCGTGTCGAGAAAGACATCAAGAACCGGTGTCCATGCAGCAAAAATACAAAAACCAGGAACCAAAAGCAAATGCTGACATAGTGCTCCCACTAGGAAATAGAATTTGAATAAAATTTACGACCAGCTAATTTGAAAAAAAGTATATTGTAGTTATTAAACCATTAAACGTAAGAAACTGTTAAATAGTACAAAATTTGTACAACAAATGGACTTGTTAATCGGTTAGCTTTCTCCTGTTACTATCAGGACTTCTTCAGAACCATTTGTGTTTAATCAAAAGAATACTTTTTTTTTAAAGTTCAAGTAGCTATCATGTGCTTAAAATAATCCAGTCAAAAACAGATTACCATAGCAACTGTGCTGAGAGAACTTGTTTTACCACTACACCTGTTAAGTTCAGCAATATGTTGTGTTAAGACCTTGTTTGAAATGTGTTAAAATGTATAGGTTAAAGTTTAAAACATCAAAAATTTCATTAATTGTCTACCATAAATAACATATAAAATCATTAAAAAAGCTTAAAATCTTACTGCTTTTTGTTTAACACGTGCAAGCCTTAGTTGTTATATCAGAACCATCTGAATGAATATTCTTATTTTTACTGTTTATGTTGTTTCTCTCTTCAGCTGGAGTGGCTTTTTTGTTTTTAAACAGGTTGGTTCATTTTGTTTTCCATTTTCATCTTCATAAAGTGCATAGCTGTTATGGCGGTGTTCCAGGAACTGCAGCAGTTAACTGCCTACCCCTACTTAAAGGAGTACTGCACCCACAGATTCAAAAAACATATTTATTTTATCATGGTTTGGTGTTTCTTACATTTTAACACTACTCTGGGACTATTTACAGGTGTTTAAATATGTTTATATTAATTTCTCAGTCTGACCACATGGGGTATGGCATCTTAAAATAATTCTGATTGTTTAGTCTGCCTCTAGGTATCCCACAATGCAATGCTTGTCTGCAAAAAAATACATAGGTTCATAGGTTCATAGATTAGTACTAAGCTAACTGCCCTTGTGAGCCATTTTAAGCCTAGCCAATTATCCCTTGTGAGACTCAAACCCCACACCTTCTGCTTGTAAGGCAAACACCTTAACCATCATGCAAGCTTCTTTCTTCCTAAAGCTCCTGTGATTGCATTGATTTTACATGCATACACTGCTGTCTTTCAGTCAATTTTAAGTAGCATTTCATGCTGTTCTGTGACTCCTTAAAACACAAACAGTGCAAATCCCACAGAACAGACTTTCAAAGTGCTTTTTACTGCTGCTTTTTTTAGAATAGCTAAATTGCAGTCTTATGTGAAGCCTAAATTGTACTAGTTTGACTCATCTCACATCCCCCTTCACACCTAACTTCCCTACCTGTCAAAGTGCTAAGGGTAATTTGAGCTTTTACCTGCTGTGGTTGACAGTTCAAAGCAGGAGACTTGAATCGTGTAGTGTTTCCTTGTTCTTGCCTTTACTTTCTGCATAGGCAGGGGAAGAACCAGGGAGTTGTGACATCACAGCATGGGTGGGTTTTTTAGGATGGAAGCGGTGATGTTAGTTTGGGGAGGGAAATGGCCAGAAACTTACCTGTATTCAGTGGCCTTGATGGCATCAGTGAATTGGAGACTGCAGCAAGGCTGAGACAAAAGTTTTTTGAAAGTGAAACCACCACAGAAGAGTAAGGTACTGTTCTAGTGGAGTGAAACAGTCGATTTAAAATATTTTAAATGATGGATTTTTGTTTACTCATTACAGGGACAGTAAATAGGGAGAAAAAAGGCAGAGAAGTTGAGCATTTAGTAAGAGAATCCCATCGTTGTCCTTTAAATGACTGATTCTTCAGTACTCCATCATTAGAAAAAACTTAACATCAGCCCAGGGTTATCTGCTCCTTCTGTAAAAGTTCTTGCAAATAATGATGAACCTCACAAAGTCTCATCCAGAACCATCTGAGTATCTGAAGTTCATAGGTTGCATGCTGGACACACACTCTTATTTACCCAGTCTGCCTGCAGAAAGGATTTCCCTCAGTATTTATGTAGTCTTAAAGATACACTAATCATTCTCTGTGCCAGCAACCACATGTCTCAGGACACTGTAGTTTGTGGCCATGAAAATATTCCTTCTTCCACATGTGAGTTAACACATAAGATATTCCAATGGACCTTGGGGACCCTTGAGAATCATTCATCAGACTAGCTGTGTATTCCATTAAGAATGTGTATTCAGGTATCTTGCATGGTGGCGCTGTGGTGACAGCCTCTGCATGGGCAGTCCTTTCATTCTTTCTGAACACCTAGTGATAGTCATCATGGGTTCTTCAGCAATAGGGTTGGGGTATTGTTTAGGGTAGAACTGTCTGAGGTGTCTGGTCACATTGGTAGGTCAGTAGATGTGCAAGTCCTAAAGATAAGGGCAGTTCCTGTTATACTGCAAACCTTCCAGGATATTCTTCATCATGAGTGATAGCCATACACTGTGACAGTTTGCCAGTAGTTTGATATGTCAACAAGTAGCGGGATCCTGTTCCTGTGCATGTTGCCTTTTTGAGTGGCCTATGTCCACTTATTTTGTTCTGATAACAGTTCACACATATCAAGATGCAAGCTGGTTAGTGGTCCTGCTCAACAGGTGTTTGCTGATGTCCTAAAACTAATTCTTCATCTTGTCTATGGTGGGAGTTCTTTTCCAGTGATGGATGGAGTTTGACTGGAGTCTGTCAGTCTAAGCAACACCGAATACAATGAATAACAGTTCCAGGAATACCTTAATCCAGGAGTGGTCTACAGGTCTTCTGTATAAATTTCATCTTTTTCCTTCATTCCAAAGTTTCTTCAAAAGACACAGACTGACAAAGCTAGAGTCATTCTCATTGCTCGATATTGGCATAAATGGTTCCCTCTGTTGTGGCCCCATTTCCTGGAGATGCCCTTCAGTTTGGCACCCTTTAGGACCACTCTTGCATAACCATTTGGCAAACCTCACTTAGATTTTCATTCTTTCAGACTTGCCACGTGGTACCTGTATTTCTAATTACAGCTAGAAGACCCAGCGGGGTAGTCTTTATTCTTGTTTTTGCCTAGAAACCTAAAACCAAGAAAAAGTATAATGATAAATGGACACATTTTAAACTACAGATATTGCAAAGGAATATGGATCCTTTTCCACAGTGCAGAAGCTCGCATGTACTTCCTGAAGGCAGCCATTGCAGAGCTTGCATGGCTGCAGCAGGCTGGTTAGGTGTAGGGCAGCAGGCTGGATGTTGATTCAAAGTGCTAGACAGTTTATGATTTCTAAAATCCAAGGTATAACTTAAACTGAATTATCCATACCAATAAAATATTTTATCTATAATTTTAGCTAACAATAAACCATTAGATCATTATTATCAGATCTTTAGAAAATTGTTTTGGAGTGCAAAATTTTAATTCATGAATAGTATTTCCACACCAGCTGCTTGAATTCATTTTCCAGTAATGACACTGCTGCACAGTATAAAAGGTAGTTCTGCATTTCTGAGTGTGCAAACTTTTAGATGAGACATTAACCCGAAGCCCATTTGTCTTGAGTTTGTGGTTCCTCAGTTGGATGTAGAAGATCCCACAGCAATTAATGAAAACAGTAGGAGTCTTTATTTACATATCTTTGTACTTACATTTTACATATTTACATGCAATAGATTCCCTGATTTTCCCTTTTCAAGGTTGTCAGTTTGCACCAGCCCCTAAAGATGTGGTTCCAGATACCAACTATATCTGAATTACAGTGCCAACGTGAGGAAGAAGCTTTGGGGTACATAGCTCTAAGCCTGTGAGGGGTATAAAAGTACTTGAATAAGTACTGCCATACAGAAAAAAACTTAAATCTATAGGATTTTGTATTATATCTTGGGATCTGTTGTAGTAATGGCCATCTGTTGAATGGTATGTCAATACCCAAATCTTGTCCCCAGACCCTTTCTTTATTTGAGGGTTAAATGGGACCTAACTCTGAGAAAGATTTTGTATACCTCTGAGATGCATCTTCTTGTGTTTTAGCTACCCATTCTCATCTGAAGCCACCATTCTATCCACCTTAGTCAGTCTGTCTTATTTGAGGTTCCCAATTTAGATTTAATATATATTCTGTTAGGTTGTTTAACCAACTATTGCCCTGTTCTGTAAGATTAAACTTTTCCATCAGCCTGGGCCAGTACTATGGGTTTTGAAGCTCACATATCTTTTTCCAGTATTACAAGGCTGGAATGGATAGCAAATTCAATTTATTGGGCTAATTAAATGGATCCTACCTAGGGCTCAGTTCTTTTGATCATGTACACTCAACCTGGTCTTTGAGTTTGTTAAAATCAAATGCCCTTTTACATGCTGTTGTTATGTCAGTTTATATAGATGAGGTGTTCCTCCTGCCTCTAACCTGTTTTTCTTTAAGTCTTGATATAGATAGGGTATGCCCCCATCTCTTCTACCAATAAAAACATTTCCACTTTGAAGAAACATCTGAGAAAAGGATAGCTCAGGTCATCCTGAGGTAGGCAGAGATCATGCACAATTCAAAACTAGACAAGGAGAGACCTTGTTCCACTGACAAATATAACAAATCCCAATACAAATCAGACTTCTGCTCTTGCCATAAAAATGAAGTGGTAATTCTCCTGAGTTGGTGGAAGAAGTTATCCAGGTTATTAAGTGGCACCCACTGAGCCACATACAACATAATGGGCAAGATGAACCAGTTAATGGCTGTGACTGTGTACTGAAAATCTAGCTTCACTGTCAACCACAAGGGACATTTGATTTCTAGATTTTTGAAAAACTGGATGCAGTATGTGAGCTAGGGAGCCTTCTAAGAAATCTGTCAGTTTTTGCTCCCAAGTAGGTTATAGTTGAATCCCCTGAAAGGAAAGGGTGTTTGTGTAACATCAGGGGAGACATAGTTTATTTTAAATTATTTGAGTTTTTGATTCCTTAATTTTGTACCCAGAAATCATTGCAAAGGTCCTTAATTCTGAAAAGGCCCTATCCAAATCATTGTTAGGGTCAGAAAGATATAGAACTAGATTGTCTACATACAATGAGATTGAAATATGTTGATTATGTGTCACATAACCTGGGTAAGTATGGTACTTAGCTTTTGTACCAGGGGATCTAGATGTAATGCAAAGAACATTGGTGAGAAGAGATGACAGCCCTGCCTGGTGCCCCTACATATAGTAATTGGGTGTGAAAGATTGAGTATTATCATAATCAGTATTGCCAAGTCAGTATATAGTGATTGTATTAATTGGGTTATCTGAACAGAAAAAAATATTTTATCCATTATTACAAAAGAAAATCGTAGCTCACCCTATGGGGTGTCTTCATATGATTGTTGGACATTGTAGTCTCAATTTCATCATGAAGTATTTGAGATTCATAGGAATAAATTCCAAATCCCTAATCTGACCATCTTTTTACCTAAGCCCACTCCATATTGTAAATAATTCTCTAGGGAATGTTTCGTAGCCTGAAGTCTTCTAGGGCACACACATTCCGTCTCAGTAAAGCTTCATGGGCTTGTTTAAGGGCCTGGTGAATGCTTTTCATCAAGTCTTCCTCTCTGGTATACCTCTCCAGTACTTTTATTTTCTGAGCAAATTTTTTCTTAAAATTATCCCATTTTTAAGACTATATGTTAGGGGAGTGGAGATAACAATACATGACAGGAATCTATGAATGTTATTAACTACCTCTCAAGTTAATGGTCTTTTAATGAGAGACAGGTTTAGTCTCCAGGTTGAAGTCGGGGTAACACAGGCCTCATAAAGATGACAAGTAATGGCGAGTGGTCAGAGTTGAACATCGAGTAGGTATGCAAGTCTTGAAGTATAAGCATGCTCTACTGAGACAAACCGTTTCTTATTTTAGAGTATGATCTATATCTAGGGGGATAACAGGTGTACCCAGGGATTGGGCATTTCTGTCATCTAAATAAGTAAACAATTCCCACTGCTGCAGTGGTGTTACTCAAGCGCTTCTCCAAAGCGGGTATTTGAACTCTTCTGTGAACTGAGTTGACTTCATGTGGAAGCAAAACTGTGTTGCAGTCTCCTGCCCACATAGCAGCACCTTCCTGTATATGAATCCAGTCCTGCAGCATAGGTGTAAGACCTTCCACCAAGAATCCCAGGGGTGGGGAGGAGGTTCACCTGTTATAAATGTATTCAAGAGGTCATCTGATAGTCCTTTTAATATAACGGGTGTCTACCACTGAAAAGGTAAGGGACATCTAAGGGGCACAATTCAGTATAAGCCACCCCCATTAGTTAGGAACCATTCCCCACCTTCAGCCTTCCTTGCGTAGTATACATTTTACACAGATACTAAAAAATTATTCTTTACCTTTTTTTGTCTGTGTTTCTTATGAGCATTTTTTTCTGTACTTAACACTAGTGCCTGTTGAAACCTCCATATTTTTTCCTTTTTATTTTGAACCTCTCTTTTCAAAGGCTCAAACCTATTATCCTGTTAAACATCAATAACAGTGGTTTGGTTCTCAGCTGGGGTGCCTTCTGTGTGGAGTATGTATGTCCTCACTATGTTTAAGTAATAGAAATGAAGAACAACTGAAACAGGGCTTATCCACCCAGTGGTGTAAACTTTCGCTTCACATGATGGTCACTTTTGAAGTGACACCCCAACCCCAGTTGCAAAAAAATGGGGGAAAAAAAGGGATTATGGATGGATCGATTTGTTCTATTCTCTGTTCATGATTGTTTTTATTGCAGAATCTTCCTCTTATCCTTCTTCTTATATTGCAACTCATTGCAGCCTGCATAAAAAAAAAAAATACTCAGGCAAGTAATTTCTTATCCGCTTTGGTGTCTGTGTATATACTTTTTTACATTGTATTGGCCATACAAAATCAATTCTATTTATACGGTTTCAATAATTTAATTATTTCATGTTTTCTGACTTTTTCTCCAGGACTCTTTTGTCCTAAGACATTCTGCAAAAAAAGTGTATCATTGTTTCCTGTTGACAAGCATTGCTTTTACTTTCATCATATTGTTTGGATTTCATTGACCACCAAAACCTCTTGCAAATCAGGAAAACCAAGGCAGTCCATCCACATAGTTTAGCTCTTGCATTCTTTATTCACAGAACTTCATCAGAAATGTTTTTCATTTGAAATTAAACACTTACATTCATTAATTATGATTCATTAATCAAACAATTTTGACATCACTTCCTGCTTACTGAAACCAAATTAACACACATTTAATATAGAGAGTTTCATTAATACCTGGAAAAATATCACAATTTGAATGGGTATTTCAGAGCAACCTAGTTAAGGCTGCTATATATAGTACAAGCAGGCTAGAGATTGCCTTCCCTGTCAAAGATTCATATTGAAGTATAGGCAAAGAGAAAGAAATATGGGGATCCTAAGTGAAAGACCAGCCAGCACTGGTAGAGTTTTTAGTAGAATCTAGAACAGAAGCTGCTATTAAAAAAATAATTAGTGGAGCATATAAAATATTACATGATAACTATAAGACTCAATCAGAGGGGGTCAGAAAGTATTGGGAAGAGAGATTGCATGAGCATTTCACAAAGAAACATGGGAGGATATATGTATGTCTCCCAAATATGCAACTAAGTCTTCAAGATTTAGGATCCTTGCTTGGAAGTGTTTACATAGGTATTTTATACCCCAAGTGGACTCCAAAGAATTTTTCTTCTGGTAGACAGTAAATGTTGGAGGTGTGATTGAGAAAAAAAGAGGTAATTGAGAACATAATGAGTTGGCAGACTTTAAAGATTCCCTGCAGACCATGTTGTCAAGAGGTACTGTGTGAGCAAATTGATGTCACTAAAGAAATAGTTTTTTGAGCTATGATACATAATTGGAATTGCCTAGACATAGTAAGGTCTTGCTGAGTCTAATTATGGTAGCTGCCAAAAAAAAATTACTAGAAACTGGAAATCAAAGTCTAAACCAACTGTACTAGAAGTAGTGAATATAGTAACAGAGATAAAACAACTGGAATTGAGATCTTTAGAAAAGGGTAGGAGCAAACTACATAGAAAAATGGGAATTGTGGGAACAGGACATGCAGAGGAGGGAGCAGGGTTTAAAAGAAGGCAGGATTTGACTGAGCTATGTAATGTTTGACTGACAGTGACTGTGTAGATTATAAGTGATGTATAATGTTTGCGACTAAAATTATGTGAGTGTTTTTTTTTTCATTTATATAAATGCATGATTGCCTTTGCTTTACGTGATAATTTAATAAAGATTTTCTTGTTTTGAAAAAAAAACTGATAACTTGCCCCCTTATAATATTGAATTTCATAAATTTAGGATTTTGATGAAAGAAATCTAAATAATTATTGGTAAAAGTTTTTTTCCTGTAAATAGTAGAATGAAAGCAAAATTTTTTTCTCATCCAAAGTTATTTCTAGATCTAAAAATGTATAACATTTCCAATACATGCAGTGGTAAAACTGAGAAAATCAATCCTTTCTTTCATATCTTGAAGAAGTAAATCTAAATCTTCTAATATAACTTGCCATATAAAAATATATCATCAATAAGTCTTTTATATAAAGATGTATTTTATAACCATCTAATTTAGTTCTACAGGAAGCCTACATTCAGCAGTTGTTATTTGCACTTTACTAGTTCTCACCCATTTTTTTTCAGAAAAAGAGCTTGGTGAAGGGCCTATGTGTTAGGGCAGTTAGAATGACCCCTGAAAAAACAGATGTGGATGGAGAGGTGGAACAGATTTTTAAATGTTATACCCCAAAACGTTTTTAATAGATATCACTAATGAAGTTGAACTTGGATGGGGTACCAGATATAAACCCCTTTTAGGAGATGGCCTTACGAATCAGTCATCAAACAGTATTACAGCCCTGGCCTCGACCAAACCTTTTGAACACTCTATGGTAGTTGAATACAATGCCAATACCAAAGTAATTAAAATCATTATAGAAAGACATTGGAATGTTTTTAGAGCAAACCCCTCTATTTTTAACTTATTTAGTGATGGACCACATTTGATTTAGAAAACAGCTAGTAATTTGAAAGACATTTTTGAATTTCTACTCCAGGGGTCAGTGTACATCTGTACCTCTTCAGGCAAGAATGGCAGTACCTGCTGCGGTCACTGTAGTCAGTTGTTGCTTCTTTCAGCTTTTCCCGGTTAGGGGTCACCACAGCGGAACTCCGGTCCGCTAATGATTGGCAGTTGATTTTTACGTGCCGAGTTGCCAGCCCTGACACACAACCTTCAATGAAGGTATGCACATTCACGCATGTCTCCACGCAGAAGACGCTCTAGCTGAGAATCGAACCGGACCGCATCTTACTGTGAGGCGACAACGCTACCGCAGCACCATCACCGCGGATCACTGTAGTCAGTACACTTATATTATAGAAGAGGAAGTTTTATATTTGGACAATATTTTGGCCTGTAGTAGAGGTCTTACAAAAAGGTAATTATTGCAAAATGTGGGTGCTGCCCTGCCTTCTATAAAGAAAAAAAAAGATGCCTGCCCAGAAGGATATATGAACATCAGTATGCCATTTAGAAGAACACTTCTGCTAATGCAGTGTCAAAGCATTTGTCAATAAGTGTTTCTTGTGGGGAGTTTAGGTTTGGAATACTTGAGCAAGTGAAGGAAAATTCTAGGGGTGGTGATTGTTCAACTAGATTGGAATATAGAGACATTTCCATGTAATTAAAGCTTAAAGCTTTAGCCTATCCTATTCTGACTTAAACAATTGCATTTCAGTCCAGCCAGTTTTGAAATTTAGATAACAGAAATTTTAATAATGTAAGGTTTTATATACAAAAATAAATATTTGCACCTGTACATATTTATTTTTACACTAGTTTTTAACATACAGTGCATCAGTTTATTTTTTATTTAGTTATGAATATTTTTGCATTTGTTGACTGGGGATAAAAGCTCCAACAATGTTAGTTAAATTGTTACAACTGTTACATGAATTGACATAGGCAGAAGTACAAAATACATTACAGACAGGAACGAATATGACATGAACTTGAGGCAAAAACTTCAAACTGTAGGTGCCAAGTTCATATTTTACAGTGTATTTTAGAATCCCAGTTCATATTTTGCAGTGAGTTTGAGTCCCATACAGAGAGGTGTGTATGGACAAAAGGAAAATATGAAAAAAAGTAGCAGTAGATGAATAGTTACAGAATTGTATGTGTAAATTATGTGACAAGGTGGAGAAGGTAGTTTGTTAGCAGCAGTTGAGTAAAATGGATGTTGGGATGGGTGTTTTATGTTGCGTCATGGCAAATTTAAGTCCTAGTGTCCAACAGGTAGTGGTTTAAGGATTTTTTTGAAGTAGTTAGTATTGGGTATAGTCCTTAGGAACAAAGGCAGTTTATTCCATGAATTAGCAAGTGAGTAGCTGTAGAGTTATTTGCCTTTGTTTTTTTGGGGGGGTTGAGAATTTCTAAGAGATGTTGAGCCGAGCTTCAAAGAGTGCGTTTGGGAGTGTAGGAAGTAATGAGAAGCAAGAGCTAAACAAGAGGTAGGATTGTAGAGGATGGTGTGGATGAGGAGGAGTTGGTGGAATTCTGGCCAGTGAAGGTATTCTAAAAATAGGCAATGATGGGAGCGATAAGTTTGCAGCAAATCTTGCACTCTTATTGTAACCGAGTTCAAGTTTGGACATGAGATTGGTTTGTAAGGATTGGGGCAGTATAAACTAGGCTGGGTAGAAAATGGGCTTGCACTAAAAAGAGTTTAAATTTGTTAGAGAAAATTTTTTTCTTCCTGTAAATTAACCGTAGTTTTTGGTGGGTATTTTTGGATGGCTTGTTGTATGTGAACTTTGAATTTTAGTTGGTCATCAATAATAACTCCTCGTAGTATCGTGTGAAATTCTACTTTGATGGTTGTGGTATTGAGGGAAGTGATGGTGAAGGTAGTCTTAGCATGAGATGGGGATTTTGGCAAGAATAATAGGAGCTTGTTTTTATTTGGATTCAATAAAAGCTGGTTGCTAGTTAGCCATCTTTCAACCGAGTGGAAAGATTCTTGGGTGAGCTGAGAGAAGTTGTCAGAGGAGGCGATGATAGTTGAGTTGTCTGCATATTTTATTAGTGTGGAGTGGGGCACGGACGTGTAGAGATTATTAGTAAAAATGTTAAATAGTAAAGTTTCAAGGATGGAGCCTTGTGGGACTCCAGTTAGGACTGGGAGGAAGGGGAGAGAGCAGTATGCCATCTGACTGACTGTAGCCTATTGGAGAGCTAGCTAGAGAGCCAGGAAATAGTTGAGTTGGAGAGGTTGAGTTCAGAAAGTTTAACAAAGTTTGTTGTGAGAGAGTGTTTTAGGCCTTATAGAGGTCAAGGAATAGGCAAGATGCATGTCTGTTGTTGTCTCAGGTTCTGGTGATTGTCTGAGTAAAAGACAGATGAGCAGTAGCTGTGCTATGGTTGGGGCGAAAGCCGTGTTGTGTGGATGATAGTAGATTTTCTTGTAGGAGATATTCTAGTAGTTGTTTGGGTATATGCTTCTCCGGTATTTTTGATAAGGGAAACAGAATAGCTATAGGTCTGATGTTGGAGGGTTCGGTGGAGGGTCCTCCTTTGTGTATAGGTATGGTGTAGAACTTCTACCATATGTCAGGGATAGCGGATTATTTTATAGACTTGTTGATTAGTATAGAGATAGGGTAAGCAATAGAGTGTGTGGGTAATTTTAGGAAGATGGGGGTAAATTTTCAGCAGAAGAGGAGCAAGTTTTGAGTTTGCTGAGGAGTGATTTTACATAAGCAGTGGGGACAGGTTTAAAGGAGGAGGAGGTTAGCAGAGTAGATGGAGAGACAAGGGTTGTGTTAGAGGTAAAGCAGTCATTTTGAGAAAGGTTTTTGATGGTGTTGAAGGAGTTGATGAATGTCACCATATCGGTGTCAGAGCTACTGGGGCAAGGGTTAGGTAAAGAGGTTTTGCCTGGGTGAAGTAATTTGTTCATGGTATTATGCTTTGTTCCCCCTGCGTACCTCAGATCTCGTTTGCCGCTCGTAGAGTAAGCTTCAAGGTTTCATCACTCTAGAGCTCCTCCCATATTTCCGACTGATCTTTAGTACAGGCTGTGAGTTATTTGATCTTTAATATCTTCTGCTAATTCTTTCTTACCCTGACTCATTGCTTTCATAATTTTCCTTTTATCTCCACGAGTTAAACAAATACACAAATTAAAAACCTGTAAAAAAACAAAAAAGAGAGGAAGAATCAGCAAGTCCAACAAACATGAAGTTTGCTTATTAGTGGCAGATGAAAGCGCTAACCATTAAACAGTTTGTTTGTTTGTTGGACTTGCTGATTCTGCCTCTCTTTTTTGTTTTTTTATCTTCATGAGTTAATTGGGTTCTGTCCACTGTAATCTTTTCCGCGTTTTCTCTTATCTTCTTTTCCTTGTTACACTAAAAAATACAACTTTCCTTCTTGCTTAGTTGTCATGGTGGAGGCCAAGTCCAATTCCAAATGGACAAACCTTTAAGGTTCAAGAAATGGACTTTCTGTTCCAAGATCTCATTATCTGAAGCCCACAGCGAGTGTGTGTACTGTCTGGGTGCCCACTCATCTGGATAGTTTGTGTGCCATTTATGCAGCCTTCCATCTGTGTCTTGTGGCGGATCGGAGAAATAAGATGATTCTTAAAAGGCTTGCTTCCTTCTTCCTCCTCCTCCTCTGCTGTTCCATCTACTTCAGGGGCTCAACCCCATCCAGGAAACAGAAGGAGACCCAGGAAACATTCTCCAGATAGGTCTTCTTCATCCTTTTTGGAGCCCATTAAAAAGGCACCAAAGTCCTTGGATAAGAAGTCCTCGGAGCCAACCCTTCTGTCTCTACCTTGTCCTCCCCCGCCTTGGGGTCTACTCACCAGCTTAGAGCCGAGTGCATAGGTGCAGAGATCTCCCTGCTGGGAGATCTGTCCCAAGAAACCTTCCAGATCACCTTCAGCCACTTAGTCCACGAGGTCCTCTGAGAACGATGTGGATAGGCTGATGTGGTAGTTTATTCAGGCAAAGATTTAGATGGGGGTTTTGCCAGCTCCGTCCCCCACTTGATCCGTGAGCAAACTTTTTCCCCCTTTTCACCCTGTTGCTCTTTCTTAGATCCGGCCTTCGGTTTCGGAGGCTGCTGATAGTGGTGATCACTTCATAGCTGATGCATTCAGTGCATTCAGCTCTGACCACGTTGGTGCCTAGAGTGCCGTAGTCTGGGAGGGTTGACTTTGACTCTGAAGATTTCGGAGCCATTGCTTCCCTTCGGAGCCTTGTCGTTTGACAGCTCGGCTCAACTCCCCGTCCATAGTGGAGGGTTACATGTGCTCAAGGGGCATCAGTTCTGTTAGCTTCTGCTCAGGAGGAACAGTGCTCAGATACTCAGAGTCCCTCTGCCTTCAAAGTGGTGGAGAGGGTTCTCTCTCATCCTAGGAGAGCCTTGGTTCTTTCTCGTTTGACACCACTTCCCACCTCCATAGATCCTATGTCTGAGGCTTCCCATCTACCATTGGGACAACTGGTCCTTTGAAGCCTCCAACCCATTCCTTCTGTGGAACCCCAGTTTTCTTCTGACACCTCCCTGGAACATCCCACTGAGGAGGTTCCATGGATGAGATGGTGTAAAAGGAGGCACCTGGATTCCCCCCAGGGATCCCTCACTACTGACACTGATTTCAAGGAAGGGGAGGGGTCCCCAAGATCTCCACCTGAGAATGTCTAATTGTGGGCATCCTTGAGATACTCTGCCAAAGAGGTGATGGTCTACCCCATCCCAGAGGAAACAGTGCTTTTGGAGGCTTTTGGGTCCAGCCCATCTTCTTCCTGGGTGTCCGTCCCCCCCAGATGCTCTTATAGAACGTGTATCTACCAAGGCATGGAAGAAACCAGACACAGTGGAGCCTATACCAAAGAAGGCTGACAGAAGTCTTAGTGTACCTACAGATGGGACACATTAGACACATTAGATTCCTGTAGTTGCCATGTTGGCTGCGGCAGCCACTAAGAAGAAGCTGGCTCAGGAAAGCTCCTCTGTTCATCCCCCTAACAGGGAGTCTAGGGCTATGGACAGGTTTGGCAAAAGAGTTTACACTTTGGCCACCTTCACCGTATGAGAGTTGAACTACTTATCCCATTTCATTAGGCTACAGAGAGACGTTGTCAAAGAACTCTGTAGCATTACCCCAATGTCCATTTCAGGCTTTCATCCCCAGTCCAGAAAATCTTGACTTCTGCTCATAATTCTTCGATCAGGAAAATCTACAAAAGCAAATGGAAGAGATTTTCCTTATGAGCACAGCAGGAACGTATAGATCCTTTTACTACTCCCATCCCGGAAGTTTTGGATTTCTTGGCTTCCTTCTTCCTGAGTAGAGCCATCTACTCCACCATGAAAGTCCAGCTGACAGCTATTTCCAGTTTTCATACTGGGGAAAATTTGTCATCTCTGGCTTCATCTAAACTTAGCAGAATGTTTCTAAGAGGTACCGTTTTACTTTACCCCCCTAATCAAAGACCCCACTTCTCCATGGGATCTGACTATGGTTCTGCAAGCTTTAGTTCTTCCTCCGTTTGAACCTACAGCAAAGGCAGACTTGAAAGTTCCTTCATGGAAAACAGTGCTTCACCTCAGCAAGAAGGGTTTCAGAGTTACAAGCCCTTTCTTGTAAACCCGCTTATCTAATGTTTCACATAGATAGTTACTTTGCATACCAGCCCGTCTTTCTTACCCAAAGTATCTACAGAAAATAATATAAATCAAATCTGTCAGTCATCCTGTTTTCCTTCTCTACTTTCAATAAAAGGAGAGTATGTGCTCCACCTTCTGGCTGTCTATAGGCAGTTACGTTTTTATCTGGACAGGACTAAATCTTGCAGAAAATCAGAACAGCTATTTGTATCTTTTTCTGATGCAAGGAAAGGGTGAGCTGTCTTGAAGACTACTTTTGCCAAATGATTGAAAGATTGTATTTCCTTTGTTTACTCTTCCAAGAACAGGCCATTACCAAGCAAAATCAAGGCTCATTCTGCAAGATCTTGGCAGCTTCCCAGGCCTTTTGGTCTTAAGTGTCTGTTGATGACATTTGTGCTGCTGCAACTTGGATCAAATTCCCATACTTTTGTTACACACTATAAGTTGGACATTATCTCCAGGAACAGAACTGCCTTTAGCTCTGCAGTGCTCCATAATATCCTTCCATAAGGGCCACCCTATGGTTTTTGCAGCTGGGGACTCTGTCCCACAGGTTGAGGATGAATGATAGTGACAGCATCAAATAAAGAAGTTATGTTGTTACCATAACTTTCCAGCTGTGTTGTCACTGCATTCTTCCTCAGCCTTCCCTCCCTCCTTCCTCCTGTCCATGACTATGAGAGGCCTGTTGGGTAACTTCATAGGAACCACAGTTTCTGCTTGAGCTCCTGATCTTTTATGCTTTACCTTTGCTACACTTATCTTCATGAGACACACATTTGTTTCAATTAGAATGCATACATATGTTCAGGTTTGTTACAAACACGTTCTGAGGTAGGCTGGGGGAATGAGGCATTGTGGGTAGGATGGGAGGAGCTTGAGCTTCAATTCTTCAGCTTGGAAAACAGCCAAGTCAGATCCGAGGGTCGGATCCATGACCCACAGGTTGAGGAAGAATGCAGGGAGAGCACAGATGGAACATTATGGTAAGATTAAAACTTCTTTTTTAGTCCTTTGAGAGGATATAGCTGGTCAAAAAGGAAGATCATTCTCATTTTTATGTAATTTTGGAATACCAAATATTTTACTAATACTTGGATGTTCGACTATCATAAATTTATACTCATCAAAACTGAGGAAAACCTTGGTCTGATAAATCCAATAAACAATAATCAGTATTCTTAAAATTTATCAGTAATTCATGTCCTTTTGAACATCTCTAATAAGAACCATTTGCTAAATGTTCATCTTTTTTGCAATTTATTTTTTCTTGATTCATAATTACAATTAATGTACCTTTATCTGCTTTCATAAAACTTATTTGTTTATTGTTACATATTTCAGATAAAGCTTCTTTTTCTTCTAGAGACATATTAGATCATTTATAATCAGATTTGTTCTCATAATGAACGAGTATCTTTTTCAAAGGCACTAACAAAAACATCTAAGGTAGAAGTAAACTATGTATTTTCCTTTTCTGTCATATTAAGTATTTCTTCAGATGGTGCATTCAGTATATTTGCAGTAACTCCTTTTTCGTATACCATCATCTTTAATGTCCAGTGTAGAGTTGGGTTGACCATGGACTTATGAAGAAGAGCCGGGCCAAGGATCTGGCTTGGCTCATAGAGGCAATTAAGGGCTGAGGCAGAACCATCAATTAAGAATGGAGAAAAAAAAACTCTCCTGTGACTGCCAAAGGTAGTTTCAAAGACTAAGCAAAAGTATGTGCAAAAACTGAAACACACCACCACAGGCTGCTAAAAATTATACTCTTTAGAATAAAATAAAAACTTTAATTGTTGAGACTTAAAATGAGACGTAAAGCAATAAAACAAAGCCCTTGTTGATTTGTATATGATAAGCGCTTTCGGCTGAAAACCTTCCTCAGATCATAAAGAATCAGGTTCCTCAGGGCTAAGATAAATGAATGAAACACCAATCATGTGGCTAAATCTAAGCCAACACCTTTTTTCAAAGTAATGAGTTCACAGCCAATCAGAGACCTTGAAGAAAACACACCTACAAGTTGCCAAGTAAAGACAATTTCCTTGAAGAAACAGCACATAGCAGGCTAAGGCAGCTTTGTCAGCACTAATCAGTGTTGATGTTACTTCAGTTCTTTCTTCTCCAGCAAATACTTTGGGTTTATATAACTACTTAGAGTTTGTGTAAGTAACATCAGTCCTTTTAGAATGAAACTTAACAAAAAATCTAGTAGTTCTAATTTAATTGCTGAGACAGTCATTAATTTCTTTTGGTTCAAACTGTCAAGCAAAATAAATGACATAAAGACATAGTGGAAATTGACTTCTTGTGCCGATAAGAAGAAACTCCATGGGGTTACTGGTTCAGCATCTGGTTTTCACAGGCGGTCCCCCATCCAAGTACTAATCAGGCCCAACCCTGCTTAGCTTCTGAAACCAGACGAGATTGGGTGCATTCAGGGTGGTATGGCCGTACAAGCAAAATCTGCTTCTTGGTAAAATAGATACATACCAAGCTAGAACAGCTTTTGTACCATTGGCCCATGTTGTTATTCCATTGTTCATTTTCCCGTTATTAATGACAAAGGCATATACAGATGTTATCAGTTCCTCTTGATGAGAACTTCCCAAAGGGCATAATTGTTCAAAATCCATTGCATAAAGACATGTGCAGTCACTAGTTGTTTATCTCAACACATACTTTCTGTGCCATAAACCATCTTTCACCTACTAAAGGGACTTAAGGAATACCAACATCAAGGAAGTGATTTTCTTTACTCCTCAGTGCTTAATACTTCAGTTATCTCCGTACAGCATCCTTATATTGAAATTTCTTTTGTTTAAGGTTAAGGTAAACTTCACATTCCTTTGCTAGTAGACCGACTACAGATTCCTTTGTGCACTTGTCAATATGTGGATATGCACCTTGCCTTTAAAATCAGTTTAAGTGGTACAACTGCATTCACGCCCGGAGGGTGATCTGCTCAGAGCCAGTTCACCTCATATATTTCAGTCCTGTTGCTTATATCTCCACCTGTAGGGACCTTCAAAGACACTATCAATGGCTTTAAACATGAAGGAATGTAGGGGATACTGAATGACATGCTTTGCCAAATAGTTTTTGTGATCCTTATGCTGGATATTTCTCAGATGGAGCAGCACTCTATCCTTGAATTGTTGGTTGGTTTTGCCTACATGATAAGCAGAACACTTTAAACAAGTAGCTAAGTAAATAATATGTTTACTATTACAGGTAGCACTGCATGAAAAACAATAATCTGAAGTAGTTAACTTCATTTTATCAGCAACCTGTGGGTATCGGATCCAACCTGGATCCGAGCCGGCAGCTTTCCAAGCTAAAGATCCGAGCTCCAAGCTCCTCCCCCTTACCCATATTACCCTGCTACCTCCTTCCAGCCCTCAGATCTCATTTGCCGCGGCTTCTATAAGCACGAGTGATGAGCTCCTTGCGATTAGGTAAGATAGGGATAGGAATTTTCTCTACCTTTTTACCAGTTTAAAAAGTGTGTGTGTGTGATAGTTGATCCTTAGACTAGTTTAGTTTAGTAAATCAAAATAGCAGGACTGAGCGAAAACAAGTGTAACACTTAAAGTTCAAAGTACTTTATTATCAATAATTAATAAGATAAGCTTTGCTGTGTAGCTTCATCAGATCTTACATTCATTCTAAGATTCCACATCTTATATATACACAGGTTTTAAACAATTAACCAATCAAGTAAGTTAATTGGTATGATTATTTAAAGAAGCAGGCAAACATCAAAGACCTAGCTTAATATACAAATCTAATAAAGATAAAATCATTTACCAGCATAGCAGCAGCCTCTATTATTAGTTTAGTTTAGTTTAATTTAACTTTAGTGTATTCCCCTTCCCCTTATCTGTATGTTAGGGAGTGTGATTGTGGTAGACATGGCCGAAGGCCCTAAGGCCATCTTTTCCAAATGCTCTGAGTGTGGCCATAAGCTGTCCCCAGCCGATGGCCACACTCAGTGTGTTCTTTGCATGGGGGTTGCACATTTGCCATTAGGCTGCCAGATATGTGTTTCCTTTAACCCCCGGGCTCTGAGAGACAGGAAGAACAAGTTAATCTTAGCGGGCCTTTTACCCGCGAATTCTGCTTGTTCCTGTTCTCCCTCAGTGGCGCCAGTCGCGGCTCCGGCTGTTCAGCCAACAGTTCCTGCTCCCCTGGCTGGGACTCACCCTCCCACTGTATCCCAGAGAGAGAGGGACCCTTGAAAGAAAGGGAAGAGAGATAGAAAGAGGGAGAAAGAGAGAGACAAAGACAGGGAGAGGTATAGGAGCCACAAGCGGTGGGCCGACTCAGCCCCCTCCGCCCCGCCGGCTAAGCAGCTCTATTCTCCCTTGAAGGTTCCCAGGTCCTCCTCCTCTCGGCTTCATTTCCCACGTTTCTCTCCAGAGCTCGAGATGGAGCCCCGGCCACTTTTGAGGTCATCGAAGCGGCCTTCCCGGCCAGCCTCGGCGGCCTCTTCTAGGTCTACGAGAAGCCTTTCTGACACGGACATGGACCGGGTGATGCGTCGCTTCCTTCAGGCCCAGATGCAGATGGGAGTGCTCTTGCCTCGCCCCCCCCCCTGGGGAGGAGCTTGGCCCCCTTCTTCGCCCCCATTGCTCCTTCTCCGATCCATTATCAGGTTTCTGAGCTGTTGGATCCGAGTAGCCTCTGAGCTGGGGAGTCGGCACCGATAGTAATCGCTACTCCGACGCAGGCCTTACCCTTGAGTTTATCGGGTCCCTTTTCGGATCCGAGCTCTCGGGGCCGTGAGCCGAGCCTTGGATCCAGAGGGGTGAGTTGGCTTCGATGCGGTCGGAGCACACTTCCCTTTCAGGTCCAATCGCTTTGGCTCTGGCGCCGATCCACACGTCGGATCCGAGGGGGCTGCTCTCGGATCCCAGGGAGGGTGGTTCACCTTCGGCTTTCGACGTGGTGGAGAGGTTCCTCTCGAGGGATTCGAGGCCCCCGGCTCATGCTACGGATCCACCCGCCATTCCCTCGCAGATGGACCTGTCTTCCATCATCCGGCCCCAGGGACAGTGTGCGTCTACGCCCCAGCTAGTTCCTGTAGAGGAGCATGACCCCGTTGGTGAGCCCTCCTCGGACAGTCCCACCGAGGAGTTCCCTCACAAACAAAAGTGTAAGAGGATGCACTTGGACTCCCCCGAGTCCCTCACGGAAGACACTGACTTGGAGGAAGGGGAAGGTTCCCCCAGGTCACCCCCCCGAGGACCTCTCCTTTGGAGACATTATGGAGATGCTGCGCATTAGAGGGGGGTGGTCAGCCCAGAAACCTTCCTCAGATGAGTCAGTGTTTCTGGAGGCATTTGACGCAGGCCCGTCTACCTCTTGGGTGTCACCTCCGGCCGACCCTCTGGTAGACCTAATTACTACCAGGGCGTGGAAGGAACCGGACACTGTAGAGCCAATCCCCAGGAGACCAGATAAGATCCTTAGTCCCCCGACAGACAAGACAGCATGGAGTAAAGGTTCCCCGGTAGATGCCATGGTGGTGTTGGCGGCTGCCACCAAGAAGGAAATGGCACAGGATAGCTCCTCGGTCCATCCTCCCGACAAGGAGTCTCGGACAATGGATCGCATCAGAAAGCGAATGTTTGCTTCAGCCACCTTTTCCATAAGGGCACTGAATTACTTGGCACACGTGATTAGGCTTCAGCGGGATCTACTAAAAGAGTACGCTGGGTTTCCCCTGGAGTCTATGTCGGTCGAGGACAAACAAACTTTCTCGGCTCACATGGCTACTCTAAAATCGATATCCAACACATCTATGCGGCTTCTCTCCCATGCCACGGAGGGGTCAGCTAGAGCCAGCGGAGCAGGCATTGCCTTATGGCATCATGCCTGGCTCCGACTTTATGACTTTGCGGAACCCTTCAAGGCGTCCTTCGCGAACACTCCCTTTGACGGTTATACACTGTTTGGCAAGACCGTCCGCGATACGCTGCTCCAGAGCGAGAAAGACGGGAAGATGCTGTCTACTGTCGGAATCCGATTCTCGGCTCCTCAAAGGTCCTTTTCCAGGAACCAGAGAGGACAAAAGAAGATGTGGTTCCGGAAATCTCAGCAGTCCTGTTACGGCAGGCAGGGGAGGACAAGGTGGACGCCAGCCCAGAGGCAGAGGGGGGCCGAAGAATTTCGGGTCGAGGGAACCTTTTTCCGACCAACCCGCGCAGCAACCCTGAGGGGTTGCCAGACTGCTCCTCTCTGGAGGCAGTCAGGGGGCATTTCTCGGAACACCTAGCACAATGGGAGTCCATCACGACAGATTGCTGGGTGCTCCGAATAATATCCAGAGGTTACTCTATCCCCTTCATAAATCTTCCCCCTCAGTTGAGGCGGCTCCCCGATGTTCCACCCAGTCAGAGGGAGGCGGCGGCTTTAGAAATAAAGAAGCTGCTAAGAAAAAGGGCCATCCAGCACGTCCCCCCAGGCCAGACCGGATTAGGCAATTACTCCAGGTTCTTTTTGGTGCCAAAAAAGATGGGGGACTTAAGACCAATTCTCGACCTGTCTACATTGAACCTGTTCATTGCCAAAGAGAAATTCCAGATGGTCACTCTTCAATCTATTCTTCCCCTTCTGCAGGAGAATGACTGGATGTGCTATATAGACCTCAAGGATGCATGCTACCACATTCTCATGGACAGGTGATCCAGGAGTTTTCTTCGCTTTCGGTTGGGGGCCAGTCATTATCAGTTCAGGGTCCTCCCTTTTGGCCTCACCACAGCCCCCAGTTTGTTCACCAAAGTCATGGCAGTTGTAGCGGCCCACCTGAGGCTTCAGGGAATACAGGCCTTTCCTTACCTGGACGACTGGCTCCTCGCCACTCCCACCAGGCATCTACTATGCTCAGCCAGGGATTGCTTCCTGCTCTTGGCCCACCAGTTGGGGATCACTATAAATTACAAAAAATCGTCCCTTCAACCTGTTCAGGTCCTGGACTTCATAGGGGCCAGAATAGATGCATTTCAGTCCAAGGCCTTCTTGACATCAGACAGACTCCGCAATTTAGCTCTCCACGTCTTAGCACTTCTACAATCTCCGGCCCCACTAGCGGAAGTAGTCCTGAGAGCCCTAGGGTCCATGGCAGCAGCTATCAACCTTTCACCCCTAGCCCGCTTGAACATGAGGGTTCTGCAATGGACCTTACAGGTCCACTGTGGTCCATCCTTCGACATCTGTTGGACTCCCCGATTCCCCTCAGCAGAGTTTGCAGGGACTCCCTACTTTGGTGGCTCCATTCCCAAGAACTTCGGGAAGGGCGGCTGTTTTTGATGCCTCAACCCCAAGCCACGGTGACCACGGATGCTTCTCACCTGGGATTGGGGGGCATTGCATGGGCAGAACTGTCCAAGGTAAGTGGACTCAGAGACCGTTCTGCATATCAGTGTTCTGGAGATGAGGCAATGCTTCTAGCGTTGCAAGCTCTCCATGCCCTTCTTCCTCAGGGGACTATTGCAATTCAGACAGACAACATGTCAGTGGTCTGGTACATCAACAAACAGGGGGGGACCAGGTCTTACCTTCTTTGCCGAGAGGCCATGAGAGTTTGGGAGTGGGCGATATCCACCAACCGTTTTCTGCTAGTAACGCACATTCCAGGTTGGTCCAACATTTTAGCGGACAAGCTGATTCGAACTATCCTCTCGCCTTACGAGTGGTCTCTGAACCCCTTAGTAGCGAAACAGATCTTCCTCAAATGGGGTCAATCTTGCTGCGATCTCTTCTCATTGCCTTTGAATGCAAAGTGCAGTGAGTTTTTCACTCTAATTCCCCCGCTGGGGGAGAGCCCCAGAGACGCTCTAGTTCATGCTTGGCCACCCGGTCTTCTTTGTTCTTATCCTTCTCTTCCGTTAATGACAAAATTCTTACAGAAAGCTCGTCAGTTGGGGAGCAAGGTTATACTCATAGCCCCGTTCTGGCCTCAGCAAACCTGGTTCCCGTACCTACGGTCTCATCTCATAGCTCCTCTTTGGATTTTGGATCCCATTCTGGATCTGATCTCTCATCCTTCGGGATTGAAAACTCTGAATCTGGACGACCTCAAGCTCTCGGCTTGGTTGATCCAGTTGCGTTAGTGGCTAGGGCTCCCGGTATCTCGTCAGCAGTTAAATCCATCCTGGTGGCGGCGCATAAGCCTTCTACCAGGAAGGTCTACAACAGTAAATAGAAATGTTTTTCTATCTGGGCCTGGCGTAGGAATTTGGACCTTTTTATGGCTCCCATTCCAGCAGTACTTGAATTTCTATTTCACATTTTCCATCAAGGGGCCAGTTCTTCTACTGTGAAGGTTCAAATGGCAGCCTTTTTCCACTTCCACATCGGGGGCAATCTTGGTCCTTTAGCTTCCACGAAGATCTGTAAGACTTTCTTAAAGGGCACCTTTCTTTTAAGACCTCCTGTCAAGAATGCGGTTCCTCCATGGGACCTAACTTTAGTCCTTCAGGCTCTAACTGGTCTGCCCTTTGAACCTGCAGCTTCTGTTGATTTAAAGTTCTTGTCTTGGAAAACTGCCTTCTTAATTGCTATTACCTCAGCTAGAAGGGTATCTGAGCTTCAGGCCCTTTGTACTAAACCCCCGTATCTTGTCTTCCATAAGGACAGAGTATCTCTCAGGACTAATCCTTCCTTCTTACCTAAAGTGGCTTCCGAGGCTAACATCAACCAATCCATTAATCTGCCTGTTTTCTTCCCTAACTATCAGAACAAGGGGGAGTACAGACTACATTCATTAAATGTGCATAGACAATTGCGCTTTTACTTGCACAGAACAGCTGCCTCTCGCAAGTCGGAGCAGCTCTTTGTTTCCTTTGCTAAGCCATCCTTGGGTAAACCAATAACGAAGGTGACTCTAGCTAGATGGATATCTCACTGCATTTTGCTCGCATACAAAATTTCTGGTCGACCGGAGCCCTTGGGAGTTCATGCTCATTCTACCCATTCTATGGCTACCTCTGCTGCGTTTTGGTCAAGAGTTCCCTTGGATGACATCTGTTCTGCGGCTACTTGGGATTCTTCTCATACCTTTATTTTGCATTATAAATTAGATCTGATATCCAGAGGGAGGGTGGCCTTTAGCTCTGCAGTGCTCCGGAATATTCTTCCTTGAGGACCTCCCAAGTTTTTTGGTAGCTGGGGACTCTGTCCCACAGGTTGCTGATCAAATGAAGTTAACTACTTCAAATAAAGAAGTTATGTACTCACCATAACGTTCCATCTGAGTAGGTAACTTCATTTGTCAGCAACTGACCCCCCTCCTTCCCCCTAACCTGGTCCTTTGGTTATCTGAATCCTACAATGATTCAGCCTGTTGGTATTCGCTAGGTTAGGATGTTTTTTTGATTGTTGTTTTGTCTTGGTGAAATTGTATAATGGGCAAACTCGATCTGAGGGCTGGAAGGAGGTAGCAGGGTATTATGGGTAAGGGGAGGAGCTTAGAGCTCGGATCTTTAGCTTGGAAAGCTGCCAGCTCGGATCCAGGTTGGATCCGATACCCACAGGTTGCTAACAAATGAAGTTACCTACTCAGATGGGACGTTATGGTGAGTACATAACTTCTTTTTCCAGTCCTGTAATGGGATGTTTGAATAAACTGTTGGTATGTGTCACAGGGCAGGCTATACACCTGCCACATTTGAAAGTTCCTTTTTTATTGATAGAACTTTTTCTAGAAAAACCATCTTTCGTACATAGTAAGCTTTTCAAGTTCTTTTTGTTTTTAAAAAAGAATGTTGGCCTTTCTCCCACTATTTCATTCAGTTTTTCATCTTGGGTCAAGCACTGGCCAAAACTTTTTGACAATGTTACATATATGCCTTGAATCATTACTATATGTGAGCATGAGACCAAGGGCTTGCTGTCCTTCGGAAATGTTATTGGATGGCATCTGTGCTTTCCTGTTAGGAAAAATAGGGTTGTCTTTTTCCTTTTCCTTTTCTTAAGTTTTCTGTTAATTTTGGTTTCATTGAGATGTCTTTAGTTACATAACTTCTCTCCTTTAAATGACACTCCAAATTGTAACCTTTTTGCATTCATAACCTGTGTCTTTAGTACACAGTCTTGAAATGCATGTGGCTTGATTCTCCATTATATTCTTAAAAACATGTCCAGGATGCATACTATTCCGGTGTAAGTAATGGTTCCTCCATGTTCCTTTCCTATGGATTGATGTCTCTATGCCAGATGTCAGATCCAGTTCTATCTTCACATCTAAGAAATCAGTTGTTTCTTTGGAACTATTAACTGTGAACTTAAGATAGTCAATAGAGTGGTTCAAATAATCTGTGAATAGCATCGATTGTGAATCAACACCTTTCCACAATATAAAGATGCCATCCACAAAACCCCCATAGAATATCAAGTGTTCTTTCCATGGATTTCTGTCAGAAAGTACATGCTCTTGCTCCCATTGTGCTAATACAAGGTTCAAGTAACTGTTCGAACAAGGGGTCTCCATGGCTACCCCCAGCTTTGCCAAAAGTATTCCTTCCCATAGGAAAAACATTGATGTGAAGTTGTTCAGTCTCACTGTTTATTCCTATATGTGGGTTCAGAGCCGATCCATCAGCTCCGAGTCGGCCGCTTTACTAGCTAAAGATCTCAGAATAGCTCGAGGCCAGGCCCCTATCCCATGATGCTCTCGGTCCTACTCCAGATCTAGTTTGCCACTGCAACTGATTGCAAGGTCTAAGGAGAGCTCGGGCCAGTAGAATTTATTTCTTTATCTTTGACCTAAATTTTGCAAGTGTTTTTTCTCAAAAAGTTGGATATTTACCTTAGTGGATATTCTTATAAGGTTTTAGGCAGTTAACCTCTATTTTCGTTAGTATAACTCCACGTTATTTACGGTGCAGTTTGCTCTAGGCCTTTGGCCATTTTTCTTCGTTTGTTAATTCGGCTTAGAATTTAAATTACAGAGCGGTTTGCTCTAGGCCTTTGGCCGTTTTTTCTTTATCTATACAGTTTGAAGTGTGCATTTAATATTACTACCCTATCCCTTTGAATTAAAATAGTAATAGTTAGTGTGTGTGTGTGTGTGTGTGTGTGTGTGTGTGTGTGTGTGTGTGTGTGTGTGTGTGTGTGTGTGTGTGCGTGCTATCTTTGTTACATATATACATATAGATAGTGTGAAATACTGAACTTTTCTTATCCCTGATTGAGCAGTGACTTTATATCTGCGTTCGGTTTGTGCAGATTGCTGTTGTTTTTTTGTGCATTTGTTGTGATCAAAGTTGATCAGGGCTCTGACAACTTCTATTGTTTCTAATATGGCGGATCAGAAGGAAAAACAGAGGTCTGGCTTCAAGAAGTGTAATTGTGGACAGAAGATGTCTATTACAGATGGACACGTTAATTGTGTTTTTTGTTTGGGGCCTGTACACCTCCAAGAAGATTGCTCTATCTGCCACTCCTTCAGCAGTAGGGTCTTATTAGAATGGCGAAGGAAGTTGGTAGATAGAGGCTTGTTGAAGCCTGACTTTCAAGATTCACTGGATAAGGCTGACCAGACCTCCAAGTCCTGAAGAGGTCAAAGTCCTTGAAGGTGTCCTTGGAGCCCAGGTCATCAGCTCCTAGTAATTCTGTGAGGGCGCGGTCACCGGCTTCGCAGTCTTCAGAGCCGTGCACCGAACAGATGCCTCGGAGCCAGTCCCCGGTCTTGGTACTGGTCTCCGAGACTTTGAAGTCTCCAATCCTTCAATCCGTGGCATCTAATGCTCTTTTGACCCGTTCGTCGAGGCCCCTTTCCGATGTCGATGTGGACAGGGTGATGCAGAGGCTTTTAGAGAACCTGGCATTGGCTATCGGCTTCATCCCAATTGGGTTCGAAGCCTGAGACTGTCCCACTGGCTGTGACTACTCCTCCTCTGAGCCGAGCAGGGCCTTTGGAGCCGGAAGAGGAGGATCTGATTATTGTGGAGCCTTTGGAGCCGAGGCCTATCCCAGTGCCTTCGGCTCCTTCAACCCTGACTTCTTCGGTTCCGTTAGATAAATCACTGAGCCGACTTCAACCCTGACTTCTTTGGTTCCGTTAGAAGAATCTCGGAGCTGACACTCTCTCATCGGCTCTAGGGGGAGAGTTGAACCGATGCGTCGGTTCTGACCCTTCCTCTCGAGGCTTTGGTGGAGATGAGCTCGGCTCCATCGTCTGGTTCGGAGCCCATTTTCTCGGCACCGGGGAGGCTGCCGTCTTCTACGGAACCGGCGTCTTCCTCGGGTTAAAGCAGCAGTGCTTTTGATCCCATGAGGAGGGTTATGTCATCTAAGACACTCACATCGTCAGGTCCCTCCTCTTCCTTCCCTAAAGTGCCTTCTTCTGTCTCTACACCTCACATTCCTGTCAAGCGTCAAGATCCAGAGCCTCAGGTACCCGCATTGGATGACCCCTGCTCTACTGAGACTTCACCAGAAGCTCCCACTGATGAAGTTCCCAGAAAAAGATTATGCAAGAGGAGACATATAGATTCCCCTCAGGAATCTTTGACATCAGGCACCGACTTAGAGGAATCAGAAGGATATCCATGGTCCTCTTCGGAGGATATCTCCTTTGCGGATATCTTGGAAGTCCTAAAGCAGAGGGGTGACTGGCAGCCCTTTAGCCCTACTGAGGATGAGTCGGGGCTCCTGAAGGCCTTTGGGTCTCAACCCTCCACCTCCTGGGTGACTCTGCCCTTCGGCGACCTAATGGATTTAGTCACTCGAAGGGCGTGGGAGTCTCCTGATTCCGTGGTACCGGTCCCTGGGAGGCCTAATAAATTTATCACCTCCCCCCAAGACAAGATGTTTCTCACTAAGGGAGTCCCCGTTGATGCCATGGTGGTGGTGGCGGCGGCCACCAAGAAAGAGATGTCAGAAACCTCTTCCTCTGTCCATCCTACTAATAGAGACTCTAGGGCGATGGACAGATACGGGAAACACATCTTTAGTTCTGCGACATTTGCCATGAGATCGCTTAACTATTTAACCCATTTCACCCATCTTCAACGAGATCTCCTCAAAGAGCTTGGAGATACTGTAAAGGGCAACACAGATGATGCTGTCTCTGAGAAGGTGACGGCACAGCTTAACACCCTTAATTCTATTGTGAACTCGTCCATGCGGCTCATTTCTTATGCAGCCGATGGATCGAGCCAAGCAGCAGGTTCAGTGATAGCTCTGCAGAGACAATCCTGGATGCGCTTATGCTCCTTTGCGGAAGCCTTCAAGTCTTCCTTTGTCAACACTCCATTTGATGGCTCTTCCTTGTTTGGGCCCAAAGTCAAGGAGACTGTCACTAGGTGTGAGCAGGAGGGAAAGACTATCTGACGTAGGAGTCCGTTTTACCACCTCTACTAGACCATTCCCCAAAGGGCAGAAAGGTGGGAAAATGTGGTTCCGAAAATCCCAAGGAGCTTTCCAGAACACACGTAGTGAACCCCCCTCCAGGGGCAGAGGAGGGGGCAATAACAGAAGATGGCCGCCCTGGCAGCAGACGGGGTCCGCAGAATCAGGGTGACAGGGAGCAGTTCCTTGGCAAGCCTTACCAATGCTCCTGAGAGGAGGCCCGACTGTCCTGCTCTGGAGGCAGTCGGGGGTCACCTGGCTTTGTATCCGGATGTCTGGCTAGGAATTACAACAGATTCTTGGGGTACAAAGCATAGTTACCAGAGGTTATTTCATTCCATTTCTACGAAGCCCGCCTGTCGGCACAAAAATCCCAGATGTTCCACCCAGAATCAGGGATCAAGCAGCCATAGAAATCCAGAGGCTGCAGGAAAAGAGAGTCATCCATCCAGTCCCAGCAGACCAGATAGGATCTGGAACTTACTCCAGATTCTTTTTAGTTCCAAAGAAGACGGGGGACTGGAGACCCATCTTGGATCTCAGCAGACTCAACACATTTGTAGAGAAGGGAGAAGTTCCGGATGGTCACGCTCCATAGATCTCAAGGATGTGTACTACCACATCAAAATGGCCAGGCCATCCAGAGATCATCTGCGTTTCCGGCTGGGAGCCAGTCACTACCAATTCAGAGCACTGCCTTTGGACTCATAACAGCCCCCAGAGTGTTTACCAAATGCATGGCAGTAGTTACGGCTCACTTGAGATGTCTAGGATTCCGAATGTTTCCATATCTGGACGACTGGCTCCTTACCGCCACTTCCAGGCATCAACTAATTATGTCCAGGGATCACACTCTCAATCTCTGCTCTCAGTTAGGCATCACTATCAATTTCGAAAAATCTGCATTGTTGCCATCGCGGCATATATCCTTTATCAGAGCAGAACTAGACACTACCACCACCACAGTAAGATTACCCCTGGACAGAATAACCTCTTTACAGATGTCCTTCAAGAATGCAACTGCAGCCCTGACATATGGGTTGTCCTGCCTCAGGCAGCCCTTCGGTCGGCCAGATTCCAAAGTCTGGGTCCGGCGTCGGCCGATGTCGCCTCCTCCCCGACGTCAGAGCTGCTGGAGTATAAAGGCATCCGCCGACGCCATCTTCTTCAGTCTTTCTTGCCACGCGGTGCCCGAAGCAGAAGCAGTTCGCAAGTGCTGGTCAGTCAGCTCCTGTGTTTTCAGTTACCGAAGTCATCTAAAAGCTAAGTACCCCGTTGGGGAACATTTTTTCTAACCTCAGATTTCTTGCAGGAACAGAGCATTATCAATTCTCAGCATTGCCGTTTGGCTTATCTACTGCACCCAGAGTATTCACGAAATGCCTGGCATCAGTAGTTGCACATTGCAGACTCCAGGGGATTCAAATATACCCTTACCTGGACGACTGCCTCATACAAGCAGACAGCAAACAAGCATTGATAAAAAACTTGGACTATGTCATTTAGTTGCTACAGCCTTTGGGATACACAGTCAACATTCAAAAATCAAGACTATTACCATCCCAAGAAATTATTTTTCTAGGAGCAAAACTGGACACACAATTACAAATGGCTTTCCTCACAGAGGAGAAACAACAGCATTTACCGGATTACTTCAAAAGCCTAGCAAAACTTACCCAGCTGACCGCAAGGAAGATCCTGCAGGCCCTGGGTTTCATGGCATCTTGCATCCTTCTGATCCCTCTGGCAAGACTACACATGAGAAAGCTACAATGGTATTTAAAAAGCTTATGGTCTCAACACAGCCACAGCCTAGAAGACGTAATACCACTCATTCCATGCCTGCAAAGGGAATTTTTGTGGTGGGCTCAGGCAAGCCATCTAAACCAAAGCATGCCCTTCAACAAAGTTCAAACAAGTCAAACCATTACAACAGACGCCTCAGATCATGGATGGGGGGCGAACATGGAGGACAGATGCATTCAAGGTCAGTGGACTCCCACGGAAATGCCTCTGCACATAAATCAAAAAGAGATGTTGGCAGTGATGCATGCAGTAGAAGCCTTTGGAAAATCTCTGCAACAAGGCCATCTGCTAATAAGGACAGACAACATCACAGTCATGTGGTATATAAACAAACAAGGAGGCACTCACTCGTACCCCCTCTGCAGACTAACAATGGCTCTTTGGGAAAAGTCCCTGAAACTGAACATCCATTTGCAATCCCAGTTTGTTCCAGGCAAGGACAATGTACTGGCGGACAGGTTGAGCAGAAATTTCGTGGATCCACACGAATGGATGCTGCATCCACACATTTTCTCACAAATAACTGCATGGGGAAGACCGGACATAGATCTATTTGCTTCTCATCTCAATCACCACCTGGACAGGTTCTGCTCAAGGACACACCATTCTCTAGCCTGGAGAACGGATGCTCTCTCCTTCAGCTGGAATACCCTAAAAATCTATGCATTCCCTCCTCTACCATTACTGACCAAGGTGTTACTGAAGATCAAAGCAGAGCAACCAAAAGGAATACTGATAGCTCCAGATTGGCCGAGACAGCATTGGTATCCCTTGCTACTGAGCATAACTCACACCAAACCGTGGCCCTTGCCCCAATGGCCTCTGCTCCTAACTCAACACAATTACAGGACTGTTCATCAAAACCTGCAAACATTGCAACTGACAGCTTGGAGGGTTCCATGACTTTGTCCCATGTCCCCCTCTCCGAAAAGGTTCAGGAAATCTTGCTGGAAGCACGCAGACCTTCCACCAGAAAAACCTATTCGGCCAGGTGGAAGAGATTCATCATCTGGAATGCCAAAAAGGGACAGGATGCATCAGTGATGAGCATACCTCAGATATTAGAATACTTGGCAGAAATGTTTCATAGTGGCCTCTCATATTCTTCCATTAAAAGCCACGCTTCAGCAATCTCAGCAAATTACAACTGTGATCCACCTGTGTTTTCGCATCCCTTGCTAAGACAGTTTCTAAGAGGGATAAAGAATATCAAACCTCCCAGAAAACCACCAGTTCCTGCATGGGACCTCAACTACATCTTGGAAAAATTAACTCTTCCTCCTTTTGAACCAGCAGCATCTTCAGAAATGCAATTCCTCTCCTGGAAAACGGTCTTCCTATTGGCAGTTACCTCAGCAAGAAGAGTCTCGGAGATGCAGGCCCTCATGGCAGTACCTCCCTTTCTCATTTTCCATCAAGACAGAGTTTCTCTAAGGACCAATCCTTCATTTATGCCAAAAGTGATATCCAGGGTGTCTCTAAATCAAGCAATTCACCTGCCTACTTTCTTTCCCAATCCTCAAAATAAAGGGGAGAAGCTGCTGCATACTTTAGACATACACAGACAATTACGCTACTACTTGGACAGAACAAAGACCACCAGGAAGTCTGATCAACTATTTGTAGCCTATGCTGCCGGAGTGCAAGGAAAGGCAGTCTCCAAACAAACAATTTCAAAATGGATTGGACACTGCATCAGATTCTGTTACTCCTTCCATGGGAAGGGTGTGCCAGCCAATATAAGACCACACTCAATCAGGGCTATAGCCACACCCACAGCCTTTCTAAGAGGAGTGGCTACAAAAGACATTCTAGAGGCTGCCACATGGAGCTCCGTGCATACATTTACCAGACACTACAACCTGCCTTTATACTCCAGATCCAGAGCAGGCTTTGCTTCTGCAGTCCTGCAGGGTCTTTTAGCTACACCATCCCTTGCTTAGATCCTACCACCCCCAGCTTGGCTATGGTATTCAACCCATATGTCAGGACTGCAGTTGCATTCTTGAAGGACATAGTACAGTTTTGTACCTACCATAAATGTAGATGTCCTATAGATATGCATCTGCAGTCAGGTTTTCCCTCCCTCCTACCCCTCTGTTTTTTCCCTTGGGTCCTTTCCCCCTCTCCTATTTAGCTGGGGATATCTGTTATGGTGTATCTGTTTATTACTGTTGTGCATGTCTGAAAATTTTTGCTTATCCATTCACAAAATGTAGCCTTCCTTGGAGGGCACCTGGCATCTGGGGCAAGAAACACTGAAGAAGATGGCGTTGGCGGATGCCTTTATACTCCAGCCGCTCTGACGTCGGGGAGGAGGCGACATCAGCCGACGCCGGACCCAGACTTTGGAATCTGGCCGACCGAAGGGCTGCCTGAGGCAGGACAACCCATATGTCAGGACTGCAGTTGCATGTCTATCGGACATCTACATTTATGGTAGGTACAAAACTGTACTACTCAGGTCTCAGACATTCTGCAGAGAAAAAAAGTACCGGCCCATTAGGTTCTAAAACTCCTAGGCACCATGACAGCTACTCTCATAGCAGTTCCTCTGGGACGAATGCACATGAGGATCCTCCAGTGGTTACTGTTTACCCAGTGGTCATACCAACAACTTCCGTCATCCTTAGTCATGATTACGGACTCTTGCATGAAGGATCTTTGCTGGTGGTTGACCAGCCAACAGCTTACGGTGGGTTGTCCATTTGTTCTTCCCCTGCCATTGGCCATGGTGAACACGGATGCTTCCCTGATAGGGTGGGGGGGAGGGTATTTCAGGGAAGTACTGCCCAAGGCACTTGGTCAGAGACAGAGTCGCAGTTGCACATCAGTGTTCTGGAGCTGAGAGCGGTGCTTTTGGCTTTGCAGCACTTTCATGACTCTGCCTCTAGGGACGATTGCCATACAGACGGACAACATGTCAGTTGTCTGGTGCATCAACAAAGAGGAACCAGGTCTTACCCCCTGTGTCAAGAGACTTTGAGAGTTTGGCAGTGGACTGTGTCCACCTGGCACTTTCTGATTGCAACGCATATCCCGGGGAAATCCAACGTAATAGCAGACAAATTGAGCAGAGCCATTCTGTTACCTTATGAGTGGTCCCTCAAGGATGAAGTTGCGGAGAAGATTTTCCGCAGGTGGGGCCAGCCTTGCTGCAACCTGTTTACATTCCCTAAGAATGCCAAATGCAGAAGCTACTTTGCCCTAAATCCCCCACCAGGGGACAACCCAAGGGACTCGCTCGCACACGATTGGCCCCCAGGACTCCTGTATGCCTTCCCTCCTATTCCCCTGATTCCCAAGTTCTTGCAGAAAGCCAAAGCTCTCGGCAGGATGGTAATCTTAATAGCTCTGCTTTGGCCTCGTCAGATTTGGTTCCCCTTTCTCCGACTCTACCAATTGGAGGAACCTTGGATTCTGGTCCCAGTTCCAGAACTTCTGACAGATTCGTCGGGGACCCTCCACCCCTCCCTTTGTTCCCTCAGACTGACAGCTTGGCTGCTCCAATTCCCTTCCTAGCCAGGTCACATGACATTTCTTCGGAGGTACAACACATTCTTGTATCTTCCCATAAAGCTTCTACCAGAAAGTTATATGCTAGTAAATGGAAGCGTTTTGCCATTTGTGCTTCTTTTAACAATGTTGATCCCTATGTGGCCCTTATTGCTAGTATTCTGAAATTTCTCTCTAACCTTTTTCAAGAAGGTGCTGTGGCTGCCACAGTTAGAGTACAGTTGGTTGCCATCTCAAATTTTCATCTTGGAACTGAGGGTTCTAACTTAATGTTGCACAAATTGTGTTGGGCCTTCCTTAAGGGCATCATTCATCTCAGACCTCCTGTTAGACAGCCCTTTACTCCCTGGAATATAAATGTTGTTCTGTCCAGTATTATTCTTCCTCCTTTTGAGCCTGCATTGTCTTGTCAATTGAAGTTCCTATCCTGGAAGACTTTTTTTCTTGGTGGCCATTACTTCAGCACGCAGGGTATCTGAGCTTCAAGCCCTTTCTGTCAAACCACCGTATTTGGTGTTTCATCTGGATAAGGTTTCACTGAGGACTAACCCTTCATTCTTGCCAAAAGTGTACTCTGAGACCAATCTGAACCATACTATTGAACTTCCAACCTTTTTCTGTAGTCATTCTAGTCAGTTGGAATACATGTTGCATAAACTTGATGTCCACAGACAATTGAGATTCTGTTTGGACAGGACGAAGGAATTTCGAAGATCTGACCAGCTCTTTGTATCTTATGCAGACGCCAAGAAAGGATTCTCAGTTTCTAAAGTTACCCTTTCCAGATGGTTAACTGACTGCATTAAATTTATCTACTCTTCTGCCAAACAAATGTTAGAATATGGTGTGAAGGCCCATTTAACTAGAGCTGTCTCCACGTCTTCTGCTTATACGGCTCATTTGCCTTTGGATACTATATGTGCAGCTGCCACTTGGTCTAAGCCTCATACCTTTATCACTCATTACAAAGTGGACAAGGCCTCCAGGGACAGGGCTTCGTTTGGTTCCACTGTCCTCAGGAATATACTCCCGTGAGCCACCAAGGATTAGGGTGCTTGGGACACTACCCTCGTGTAAGAATAAACGGCGAGATTAAACAACTTCACATAAAGAAGTTATGTTCTTACCATAACGTTCCATGTGAGTTGTTTATCTCGCCTTTATTCTTACATTCCCTTCCATCCCCCTCCAGGGTCTTGAAGAACGGGTAGACTTGGGGTCTGGTAGTCATTTCTAGGGTTCTTACTCCTGCTGGAGTACTTCTGAGTTACCTTTTTCTTGCTGCTGAGTTCAGCAAACTAGATCTGGGGTAGGATGGAGAGCATCATGGGATAGGGGCCTGGCCACGAGCTATTCTGAGATCTTTAGCTAGTAAAGTGGCCGACTTAGAGCCAATGGATTGGCTCTGAACCCACATGTAAGAATAAAGGCGAGATAAACAGCTCACATGGAACGTTATGGTAAGAACATAACTTCTTTTTTTCAAGAATACGTTTCAAAGGTGTACATATTATTATAATATTCACATTCATATCTCTCAAAACCACTATATTTCCGATGGCTTCAACCCCACGGGTATTAGGAATAACAGTGAACAAGCTAGTGATGTCCATGGTTACCAACAGCATCTCCGAGTGGTCGTCATTTCTTTTCATGATGGAATATAGTGTGCTAAGAAAGCTACCTGTGTCCTTCAATACTTTGGTAGCTTGTGGTAACAGTTTCTTCAATTGTTCCTCAACATATATGGATAGGGGCTCTGTAATCCATCCTCTACCTGCTACAATGATGCAAAGTGGTGGATTTTGTCTATCCTTAATGATCTTCGGCAAGCCACTTATAGTTGGTACAGTTGGATTAGTAACTTTAAAAAAGTCGTATATATCTTTAGTTAACTGACCAGTCATCATTAACTCGAAGAGATCATCTTTCACACTTGAAACCAGTTTATTCAGATCACTTTTGCTGATCTGTGTATAGGCTCATGCATCAGTCAGCATTTCTTTCATTCGATCCTGATACTATGGAGAATCCATCAAATCTGTTGCTCTTCCCTTATCTGCTGGTTTGATCACTATGTCTTCTCTGTTCCTTAGATCATTCAGTGCCTGTCTTTCAGGTGCTTTTAGATTATGGAAGTGTCTAAAACAATCACTTCCTTGTCTTAAGCTTCCTACTTCATTTTCACAGAGCCGAATAAATCTACAGCTGGATGATTGACTGATACAAAATTACTGGGTTTCTTATATGACTTAGTTCTTCTTCCTTGTTCTTTCCCAAAGATAGTTTTCAGGGTGATATTTCTCCCAAAGTGCCTAACATCCAGTGCAAACTCACTTAAGTTCAAACACAATGATGGTGTAAATGTGAGACCTTTATTTAATAGCTGAATTTGGTGTCTATTCAGTTCCAACCGAGATATACTTATTACTAGTGTATTATTACTTAATTCATTGTTTTTTTCCTTTTTCTTTCTTGGCTAATGGATCTGGGGTTTCTGTACAGGTGTTGCTTGAAAAAAAAAACAGTAAATTGTGAACTATGGGTTGATGGGCAGCTCCCTCTTTAGATCTGGTTCCTATGGCTAAGACAGTTTCTGTAAACTCTCTACCATTTATATTATTTGTTTCTATACTTAATGCTGTTTCTTTCAGCATTTAGAGAGGTAGATGGTAAATTTGCTGTTTCATTACTGTTATTTCTATCCTGCACGCCTGTTGATTGTGCTGAAGCCACTGTTTCTTTAATGGCTGACTGATGCAGCTTGGCTTTTTTAGAAAATTGTTTAGATGTAAAATGTGTCCTTATTTCTCTCGGCCTTTCAAAAATATGTCCTTGCTTAAAATCCTGTAGGTTTCTAGACAGCTTATGAATCTTTTGTTCTTTTAATTTGGTGTCATATACATTCAAATTAAACTTCAAATTTTCCAGCTTACTTAGACTGCCATCCGACAATTCCATGTGTTCTAATTCCAATTGCTTGGTTTTAATGTGTTTAGCTATACTCTTTTCTTTCGGTTTGAAATATTCAATTAACAACCTTATATACTTAAAAGTTTGTTTCTAGGTTAATGGTTTGCCATTTCGCCAGCAGTTCTGGATGATTATTTCCATAGCTAGGCATGCATTTAACTCTCATTCCCCTAGGAATCATCCTGTAGTGCATACTTGCTTCAAGATGGAACCGCTGCCACTGCAGTCTTTTCAGATGGTAGGTTGCATTTTCTACATCTTTTATGTATATTTTCAAAGTGTGATATCTCTGGTGTCTCATTGTAAAAAGAAATAGTATCTGTATGAAAATTCAAACACAATAGTGGACTGACATTCTCACCTCGGCACTCTGTGGTATTCCTTCTTCTAATAAAGTCTAAAGAAACTCTCCCTTTTTCCAAGGTCTCTGTTGCAGTGTTAAATAGAGCTATGTGCAGTCAAAGGATCCAAACACAAAAGAAGCAAGGGAAAAAAACTCTCCTGTGACTGCCAAAGGTGGTTTAAAAAACTAAGCAATAGTCTGTGTAAAAATTGAAACACACCACCACAGGCTACTAAAAATTATACTGTGCAGAATAAAATAAAAACTTTAATTGTTGAGACATAAATGAGACGAAAAGCAGTAAAACAAAGCCCTTCTTGATTTGTATATGATAAGCGCTTTCAGTTAAAAGCCTTTCTCAGATCATAAAGGATCAGGTTCCCCAGGGCTAAGATAAATGAATGAAACACCAATCATGTGGCTAAATCCAAGCCAATACCTTTTTTCAAAGCAATGAGTTCAAAGCCAATCAGAGACCTTGAAGAAAACACACCTCCAAGTTGCCAAGTAAAGACAATTTCCTTGAAGAAACAGCACATACCAGGCTAAGGCAGCCTTGTCAACACTAATCAGTGTTGATGTTACTTATTTCTTTCTTTCCCAGTAAATACTTTGGGTTTATATAACTACTTAGGGCTTGTATAAATAACATCAGTCCTTTTAGATTGAAACTTAACAAAAAATATATATTAGTTCTAATTCCATTGCTGAGACAGTCATTAATTAATTTCTCTTGGTTCAAACTGTCAAGCAAAATAAAGGACATAAAGACATAGTGGAAATTGATTTCTTGTGCCACTAAGAACAAACTCCATGGGGTTACTGGTTCAGCATCTGGTATTCACAAGCGGTTCCCCATCCAAGTGCAAACCAGGCCTAACCCTGCTTAGCTTCCGAAGCCAGACGAGATCGGACGCATTCAGGGTGGTATGGTCGTACAAGCAAAATCAGCTTCTTGGTGAAATAGATACATACCAAGCTAGAACAGCTTTTGTACCATTGGCCCATGTTGCTATTCCATTGTTCATTTTCCCATTATTAATGGCAAATGCATATATAGTTCCTCTTCCCACGATTATACATCCTGTAACATTTGCAAAGTATTTGTTCCTAAGACTGAAGTCATTTGTCTTCCCCTGGCCATCTATCTTGAGAACCAGAGGCTTAAACTGTTAGCCCAATGTGGCATGGCAGAATCTTCTAACACTGAGGTCCCATTAAGCATGAAGAAGGCCAAGAAGTCTTGCCTGGATTCTTTGTCTGTCCAGCCTCCACTGAGTCTCTCACTGGAAGTGGGTGAAAGCTCTGTAGGCCGTCCATTGTCTATGCCAAATTCCTCTTCCATAACCCAGTCAGAGGCCAAAATGGATCATTCCTTTCGCTTGTCCTTTGAGGCTTTTTCAGGCATCTGCTTAGGACATCGAGGAAGAGTCATGGTTGATTATCTCGGACGACTCTAGAGGGATTCCACAGAGTCTGCTCAGGGAAGAGGTTCCAGGTACCCTTATCGAATCTCATCAAGGGTCACAAGCCTTGATGTTTGTTAGGGCTGGTCACAAGCCTTGATGTTTGTTAGGGCTGACATCCCTACTAAGAGAAAGCAGAAAACTACGCATATTTCTGTACGCCATAAGGTTCCTCAAAGGGAATGGCAGGAGTAGTCCTGAAGCCTCCCTAAGGGGTTTCTACTCCTTCCAAATGGGCTGTGGAACCCATTTCCTCAGATGAGGAGTCAGAGTCCGATGATGAGTCCCTGTCTTTCTCTTCCCGGATGTCTTTGCCTTTGGCTTATGGTTCTGATGAAGATGAGCCTGTCTGTGAGTCTTGAGTCTCCTTTTGAGAAATTGTCTTTTGGGGATGCTATAGCTAGAATGATGGGAACATCTTAAGTGGGATTCTTCTCAAGTGTCTGATATCCAGAAAAACATTATGTCCTGCTTCGGGTGGACACTCCTAAACCTTCAGCAGTGCCTCCTGTGTTGGCTGCTTTGTTGGACACCTTTTATAGTTGTTTCTAAGTCTTCTAATTCTCAGCCTCCTGCTCCAGAGAAGCCTGACTGGTTCTATAAGGTTCCTGAGGATTGTCAGTTCTTATTTGTGTGCTTCTGCTGACCCTGCTGTGGTGTCAGTCTCTTCTGACAAGCCTTCTAAACTTTTGCCTTCTTCCAAGCTTCTCCCTTCAAATAAGGATAGTAGGGCAATGGAGAGAATTGGTAAGAAGGTTTATACTGCTTCTGCTTTGGTCTTTAGGGACATCATTTATCAGACCTACATGACCAGATATACTCTGGCCTTGATTGCCTAGGTCTGTCAGGTTAGTACCAATCTTCCTGATGCTAAAGCAAAATTTTCTCTATCTATTTTAGGTTCTGCCTCTCAGGTGTCTTGTCACTATCAAATGTAGTTAGGATGCTGCTAATGCATCTTCAAGAGATGCGGCCTTTGGGTTTGTAATACGGCATTATTCTTGGCTTCTCCTACAGTCTTTACCTGAAGTCATTAAGGCCAAGTTGCTGGATGCTCCTGTAGATAATAAAAAATCTCTTTTGGTCTGCTGCTGCTGCATGTCTCTTCAGGAAAAAAAAAAACATAAAGCATTGCAGGAACTTAAACATGTTTTTGCATCCCTTATACCCAAGTTCCAAAGGAAATATCCTACTAGGTCTTCTTTTTTTCACAGGCAGCATCATCATGCCACAATAACTGGAATGGTGGTAAGTGAGCTTCTCCTACTAAGTCTTCTCAGGCTGCTGTTGCTCAGAAGCCTCCTTTATCTGACAAGCCTGCTTCTGTTTGACACCTTGCCACTTTTCCCTCGGCCACGTTTCCTTGTCCCTTCAGTTCTCCCTTTGTCTTCCAAACTGGCTTCTGATCACCACAGATTCTTGGGTTCTATCATCTGCCAGGGTTACTTTATAGTGTAGAAGACTCTCCTTATTTTTTTCAGGGATTCCTCAACCTCCTCTGGAACAACTTCCTCTTTTCTCAGACGTCATCGGCTCCCTGTTGAACTAGAGAATTATTCAGTCTGTCCCTCCTTCACAAGTCTGAAAGGGATTTTACCCCCAAGATGTTCCTGGTCCCTCAAAAGGAGGGCACTTAGAGACCTATTCTGGACCTAGCCTTGCTCAACAGCTTTCTCAAGGTTCCTTCTTTTCAAATGCTTATTCTTCAAACTTGTTTCTTCTTGTTCTATCCCAGGCTTTTCTGGTGTCCTTGGACCTGAAGGATGCTTACCTTCATATTCCTATTCACCCTGTTTTCAAAGGTTTTTGCATTTCTGTGTTTCTTCCTCCCATTTTCATTTTTCTGCTTTGCCCTTTGGCCTCTCTGCTGCCCCAATGGTATTCACAAAATGCCTAGCTCCTGTGGTTACCTTTTGCAGGCATTCAGATTTTTCCTTATCTATATGACCTGTTGCTTCAGATGCCTTCTCCCAGTTGCCTGTTACAGGATCTGGAGTTTACCATATCTCTCGTCAAGAGTCTGGGATCCACTATCAACTTTCAGAAGAATGTCCTGACTCCCATGTATATCTGGGTTGCAGGAGTCAGACAGTGTCAATCTTAGCTTCTGTTCCACCTCCAAAAGTTCTGCCTTTGACAACTTTCTTTCAGTCTCTTCTTCTACTGCCTGCTATTCCAGCCAGATAATTTCTTCAAGCCCTGGGATTCATGGCATCTTCTTTTCCAGTGCTCCGTCTTGCCAGACTGCACATGCAGAAGCTTCAGTAGTACCTCAGTTCAGTTTGGCTTCAGCATTGCCACCCTCTGGATTTCACTGTGTCTGTCTTTCCTTGCCTAAAGAGAGAATCTGAGAGTGTTGGATTCACCATCTTATCCTCAATCCAGGCCTGCCTTTTCAGCCTCAGTTTCCTTATCATGAACTATTCACCAATGCTCCAGACATGGGGTGGTCGCTTCCTGTGGTCATCTGAAAGTTCAAGACCTTTGTCCCCCCTGTCAGAGGTCAGGCATATCAACATCAAAGAGATAAGAGCCCTGATTCTGTCCCTTCAAGCTTTTCATACTATGCTTTCTCCAGGCCCCTTAAATTTTTACATGGACAAAACCACAGTTATCCTGTATTCAAAAAGCAGGGAAGACGCAAAGTCTTACCTTCTTTGCAGTCTGGCTGTTCAGGCCTGGGATCTGGCTCTAAGTTATCAGTTAACTCTTCAGGCAGTGTATATTTAGAGCACAGCCTAGTGGCGTACACCTTGAGCAAGTCCAAAAAACAGGCTCACAAATGGATGCTTCACAGAGACATGTTTCTGATCATACTCCATCAGTAGGGTATTCATCAGGTCGGTCTTTTTGCCTCTACTCTGAACACAGTTCCCTCTTTTCTTTTCCAGAGTGCCATGCCACCTGGTGTGGAAGATGGACACCCTGTCTTTCCCTTGGAAGGAGAGGTTTCTCTGTGCCTTCCCTCCCCTTCCTCTACTTCCAGAAGTGCTGCAGAAGATTCAGCTGGACTCCCCAAAAATCACTGACTCCTTTTTGGCCAAGATAGCTCTGATTCCACTTTTTAATGCATCTGGCCAGGGGAAATCATCACAAGTTACCTCACCAGTTGGACAGTCTCACACAGGACGAGGGTTTATTCATCCATCCTCTCTTGTCCACTCTCCAACTGACACTGTGGGTGATATGGTTTTGATCCCTTTTAATCAAAATAGACTTTATTGTCATACAGATCAACACAGAGGAAACCGTGCGTATCACTGCAAGAAATTTCGATACTCGGGCTCATACCATGTTAACAGTTTACAGAAGGAAGATAGATTAAATTAATAAAAAAAATTAAATAAAAATAAAAAAAAAAGATACAAAAAATACATAAATTAAAGTAAAAGGCACCTTGTTTCTACGGAAGTGCTCACGGTTTTACAGGAGGCAAGAAATCCTGCAACCAGAACGTTTTATATGTCCAAATGGAAGAGATTTTTTGTCTGGTGCCTTCTCATCACTGGGATCCTTTTTCAGTGGGGTCCCCCTGGTTCTCTCCTATTTGTGTGAGTTGTCCAGTCTGGCTCGGCCTTTTCTTCTGTAAAGGTCCATTTGTCAGCCATTTCTGCCTGTCTGCCTTTGACTCTTCCTCCTGTGACTTCTCGCTTTGAGGTCAAACAGTTTCTTAATGGTGTCCTGCTCTTAGGCCACCAAGGAAGCCTATTCCTCCTCCTTGGGACCTTAATTTTGTTTTAGAAGAATTTATCCAGGCTCTTTTTGAGCCTACAGAATCCGTTTCTCTGCAACATTGTACCTGGACGACTGTCTTATTGCTTACTATTGCTCGGAGGGTTTTTGAGTTTCAGGCCGTTATGGCCATCTCTCCTTTTTTTGTTTTGTCACAGTGATAGGATGTTCCTTTGTAGTAATCCTTCTTTTATGCCAGAGGTGGTTAATGAGTTGTCTTTGAATCAGACAGTTCAACTCCCTTCCTTTATTCCTTGTCTTCAGTCTGCTAGTGTGAAGTTCTACATACCTCAGATTTGCACAACCAGCTCAGGTATTATTTGGATAAAACTAAAGCCATTAATAAATCTGGCCAGCTTTTTATTTCTTTTCATCCACGAACATTGGGTTTGGCTGTTTTTAAGCAAATCATCTCCTCCTGGATATCTAAGTTCATCAGCGTTTACTAGCGACCACAAAGGCCTTTTAAAGCCCAGACAAATGTCTGTCTACTTGGTCTTCAGTGCATACCTTTACTAAGTATTATAAATTGGATATGGTTTCTAGGGCCAGAGCAGGTTCTGCTCGAGCCATTCTGTATGTGTTTGTTGAGGTCTCTTCCCAGCCTCCCACCTCCCAATCCTTTTGTTGAGCTTTTTTCTCTCCCTTTAGTGAAGAAAACTGTGTCAGTGATATTGGACATAGTACAGTTGTCTAAAATCTTGCCATAACAGTAGATGTCCTTCTCTTGATTGTTGAAGTATTCGCTTCCTACCTCAAACCCATTTTTTCCTTTGGATTTTCTTTGAGTTCCCATCCTGGTAAAGATCTCTCTTTTCCATATGCATCTTCTTCTGGTTCTGCATGGCCTTTTTTGTCCTATGGAGACTGCTCTGTTCTAGGGCAATTCAGTTAGGGTTCAAGTGGAGACTTGCACAAAAGCTGGAAAATGATTGGATGAGTTATTTTATTATAGAGCTGAGCAGGCAGTTAGTATCTTAAACGTAAAAAAAAAAAACTTTGATTTCTTTCTGTCTAACTTGAAATTTTCAGCTATGAGGTTGAGAAGGCAGGAGTCAGAAACAACTCCAAAACTTTATTCCATACTAGCATAGCACAAGTCAAAACACTAAGAGCTTTCGTCCCTTCCAGATTTAAAAACGGGACTTCATCAGAGTGTATTTTAACAAAACTGACAGCATAATCCTTAAATAAACTAGCCATTCATCAGGTTGACTCATAAATAATGCATTGAAACTAAACAGCCCAGAGTTAAAAGACCTTTTCTTAAAGTGACAAGGCAACAATTAAAATACAAATGCTACATAGTTTTAAATATATAACCACTGTCTCAACCAAAAGTCACCTAATACTGTAACGAGTCAGCTAATATTATAGTGTATATTAAATGACAGTAAACTCAATATGTAAAAAATAAGTATGCTTATAATATTCTTTAGGTTGGAATTAGCTGTTTTGGCCCCACAGTAAAACACTAAACCTTTTTAAAATATATTGTATGTATCACAAACATTCACATAAATTACAATCCAAACATGCAAAATATGATGTAAAAATATATAATAAAAGACTTACAATTTTAAAACACTTCTTAAAGAAACCCTAATTAAGCCCTGTTACGGTACTGGCATTCAGTCTTCTCTACCAACATAACTCCTTGTATTCTATCTAGCATGTTGTCAATATCACCACCTTTGGGCTTCACATTCACTTTGTCAATAATAATGAGTAAAACTTTTTTTAAATTCATACGTTCAAGAGAATGTCTGAATAAAGCATTGGTGGACCTTTTGTGCTTCAAGTCCCTGAGATGTTCCTGTATTCTAATTCTAAGATGTCTCTTAGTTTTCCCATCATAAAATGCTGTACATTAAACGCTGGTATCCAGGTAGACTATTCCCATAAAATTACAATTAACAAACCTAGGGCAACTAATGGTTCGCTGATAGTTAAGAAGTGGTTTAAAACTGAGAATCTACTATATATTTTTACATTATATGTTGCATGTGTTTGGATTATGACTGATGTGAACGTTCATAATACACCTATTATATGTTAATAGGGTTTAGACATTTACAGTGGTGCTAAAATAGCTAATTCCAACCTAAACAGTATTGTAAGTGTATTTCATTTTTACACATCTTACAGGGTTAATATTTAACCTGTTTAATATATATAACTGATTATATTAGTTTACTGTCATTTAATGTGCACTACAATATTAGGGTACTTTTGGTTGAGATAGCGGTGATATATTTAAAACTATGTAGCATTTGTATTTTAATTGTTGCCCTGTCACTTTAAGAAAAGGGCTTTTAATTCTGAGCTGTTTAGTTTCAATGTATTATTTATGAGTCAACTTGATGATTGGCTACTTAGTTTATTTAAGGGTTATGCTGACAGTTTTTTTTTTAAATACACTCTGATGAAGTCCCATTTTGTAATCTGGAAAGGACGAAAGCACTTAGTCTTTTGACTTGTGCTGTGATGGTGTGGAATAAAGTTTTGGAGCTGTTTCCCAGTTTGGATCCTTAAATCAGCTACCTTTGGTCACTTCTTTGCTTTTGATCCACTTGTTTTTGCAGGAGTCGGAAAGATACATATTGCAAATAGAGATCTAAGGGGGAATAACTGACATGTTCAGAGACTATTATGTACAACTCTGCATGGATAGTACAGAAGTAGTTACCGCTTTCATCAGAAAACGTAATGTCTTTAGTTGTCCCAATTACTGAAAAAGAGATAGATACTTTTAAGTCATTTGGAAAATCGGAAATCCCCAGGGTCAGATGGTCAGTTGTGGAAATCTACAAATGAAGGGGAAAAAAATGTATAGAAGCGTTTGGCAAGTTGTGTAATGCATTGTTATGGGGAAGCCCCTACCAGATTCTTGGAAGGAATGTTAATAACATTAATTCTGAACCCAGTAAGGACATGTTGAGCCCTGCTTCATATTGGTTCATAGGTAAGTACTAGGCTAGCTACCTTTGTGGACCATTTTAAGCTAAGTCACTTTCCCTTTTTGTTGTTGAAATAATCTGTCCCATTTGGTTATAAATTGACCTTACCCCATCCCATGGTCAATAGTTATATATTACCCCGATGAGAATAGCTGAGATCATACCATAAACAATTTGAGGATATAGGCCAGTATCCATTTTAAACCATAACTATAGATTATTCACAGCTAATATGGCAGGCAGACTGTCTAGGATACTTCCTAAACTTAAACATTTGGATCAGACAGGGTTTATATGGCAGGCAGACTGTCCAGGATACTTCCTACACTTAAACATTTGGATCAGACAAGGTTTATATGGCAAGCAGACTGTCCTGGATACTTCCTACACTTAAACATTTGGATCAGACAAGGTTTATACTGCAGGCAGACTGTCCAGGATACTTCCTACACTTAAACATTTGGATCAGACAAGGTTTATACGGCAGGCAGACTGTCCAGGATACTTCCTACACTTTAACATTTGGATCAGACAAGGTTTATATGGCAGGCAGACTGTCCAGGATCCTTCCTAAACTTAAACATTTGGATCAGACAAGGTTTATATGGCAGGCAGACTGTCCAGGATACCTCCTAAACTTAAACATTTGGATCAGACAGGGTTTATACGAGGAAGAACTCCCTTAGATAATTTAATTAAAACTATTTTGTTACTAGAGGATGGTAGGAAACATAATCAGCCATTAGTAACTACTAGTTCTGATGCATATAGGTTCATAGGTTGGTAATAGGCTATCGTCCCTAGGGCCTATACAAGCCTAGCCATAACAATTCTCTGGCTATTTCTTCCCACAGTATTTACTTCCCTGGACCCCTGTCTAGCAGGGCGATTGACGTGATCCCTGTGGTGAATTTCCTATCTCCCATCCAATCATCAAGGTTCCTTTTGAAGAGGGCCAAAGAGGCGCTTTGCTTGACATGTATGGGCTGTCTGTTCCAGAGTCTGGGGAGTCTCTGGGTCAGGAACCTCTCCATCCAGCATGTTTTGCTCATTGTGATGACAATGTTTTTAGATCCCTGGAGCGTGTAAAAATAAACAGCCTTTGTAGGTCTTGAAGCCAGGACCCTGTACACTGTAGTCACAGTAGTTAACCACTATGCCATCACAGCAAACATTTGACACAGTATCATAGTACAACCAGAAAATGATTGATTTCAACAATTGGCTAAGTTTCTGCTGTCATTCTAAGGGGATCCAGTATGTGTCTGCCTGGGATGACATGGTTGACAGACCTCGATGCTTTGCCAGAGATGGCTTGCATTTGTCACCCCTGGGCTTCTGGATACTGGCCAAGGCTGTTGCCACCCGTATAATGCCTTTTTTAGGCGGTGTTCCAAAGACTAAATTACCACTGTAACAGCTACAAACAAATGCAGTCTGAGAGTCATGCTGCTCAACACTAGAAGTCTAAATCTCAAATTGCACTCGCTCAAAGCACTCCTTAAAATGGAGAACATCGACATTTGTGCTGTAACAGAGACCTGGTTCAAGGCAGCAGAAAGCATCCCTGCACTACCAGGCTATAGCTCATTCCACACCTTTCTGCCCCAGAACTTGGACCAAAGCTCCAAAGGTGGTGGTGTTTCCATATTCATAAATGATGCGCACACCTCCAGCCTGGTAGCCCAATATAACGCATCTGAGATACTTCGGGTGCAGCTAACACTGGGTAAGACAGCAGTTCAGGTTGTAGCCTGCTATAGGTCCCCAACTATGTCTCAAGATTCACACTCAACGTTCCTAAGCACCCTGGAGAATATTAGGGTCCAACCTAACACTCTCATACTGGCCAACGTCAACTACCCCTCCATTAACTGGGAAAACTGCTCATGTACCAATACACTTGCCCAATGCTTTCTGGAATTCATTAATTCTAATGCTCTGGACCAGCTCGTTCTTACCCCCACTAGAGGTAGAAACATCCTTGACCTGGTCATTACTGACATGGGCAACCATTGCTCTACACCAATAGTCAACTCCTCCCTGGTTAGATCCGACCACAAACTAATCACCTTGGAAATCCACATCCCTCCCACCCCCCCACAAAAGTAACCACCATGAAAAACTTCTCCAATGCTAACTTTGGGCTCCTAAAACAGAGGTGGCTAACTTCACGGCACCCATGCAAATGGAGAATAGTTGCATGGCCGCCGAATCATACACCATTGCACTGTGCGAACACTTACACAAATGCATGGATCTCGCCATACCAATAGAATTAAGACACTCTCCTCAAAAAAAAAAGGAAACCAATCTGGTGGTCCCCTGCCATAAACAAACTCTGCAACAGAAGGAGGAAACTGATGCGGAATAAGCCGAAGTCCCAAGACTGGAAAAACTCCCTTATCAGCCTCAACAAAAGGTTGAGATCCCTCATCAAATCCTCTAAAGCTAGCTATGTAAGCAAAATTGCAACAGATAGTAAAGATAACCACAAGGCCTAATATAGTTATGTAAAGAATCTCCACAGCAATACCCAGATGTGCTTTGAGCTACTACACAATGGTACCTCCTATACCGAGCCAACAGATATTGCCACTATACTGGCCGACAGATTCAGTGCTAACTTTACCTCTCCCCCCAAAGGACCAATCATAATACCAGTTGATCGCCAGGCACCCAGTATTACTGCTGCACAGGTTAAAACAGCACTGTCCAAGGCCAAGAATGCAGCTTCTATGGGACCTGACAGTATCCCTGGCTGTGTTCTACATGAACTACAGAGTGAACTGGCATCTCAACTGTGTACCCTGTTCAATCACAGCCTCACCTCAGGCTTTGTCCCTACCAAATGGCACACTGTTACAGTCATCCCTCTCCACAAAGGAGGAGCGACTACAGACCCCGGTAATTATCACCCAATTAGCCTGGCAACCCTGATATGCAAAGGTATGGAACACATCATCGTGGACCTAATAAACAAGGATATAGGGAATCTCCAAACTCTGGATCCTGCACAGTTTGATTTTGTGAAGGGTAGATCACGCCTGCTCAACTTGGTCAACTTCTTTGAGCCAGTCACCAGAGCTGTGGATGAAGGCAGGGTGGTTCATACAGCCTACCTTGATCTGGCCAAGGACTTTGATACCATTCCCTACTCAGGAATCATAGAAAAACTCACTAAGCTAGGCATCAACCCCTATATCACTAGGTGGGTTGCAAACTGGCTCACAGATAGAACCTACAGTGTGAAAGTAGCTGACTCCAAGTCAGACTGTCGACCAGTCACAAGTGGATTCCCACAGGGTTCGGTTCTGGGTCCTCTCCTGGTTAGTATCTACTTCTCTGAAGTCCAGGCCAACATGAAGGGACTCTGGCTGACAAAGTCTGCGGACAAGTGCAAGTTGGGAGCTATTATTAACTCCACAAGTGATGTTGACATCCTACAGAAAGGCTTCAATGAGACTAACGACTGATGTCAGAACCATGGCCTTAAGCTCACTGCCAAAAAATGTGTCTTCATCCCCCTTGGGAAAAACCCGGTTCCCTTGAATTACCACATTGATGGTAGTCCACTGAACACAGAAGGCGTTATAAGAGATCTGGGAACACAGGTTGACAGCAACCTCTCTTGACCACCACATTGCCACTGTGGTCAGAAAGTCCTTCTACGTGGCACATCTCATTACTAAGGGTTTTGCATCCAGGAAAAAAGAGGTCATTCTCTCCCTCTACTCTTCCCTCATTAGGCCAATTATCGAGTACACTGCCCCATTTGGCATGTACCTCACTAGACATCTGCAACAACTGGAGTGGCCGCAAAGTACCTCACAAAGAGGATCCAAGGCCTTAAACACTTGTACTGTATGGACAGACTCAAAAAACTCGAACTATTCTCCGTCTCATATCACCTACTAAGAGGCGATGTCTGCTTGACTTACAAAGCCATGTCTGACCCAGCTTGTTAGAAATGCTACATCTAAAGAAATCCCAATCCCTCCACAACACACGCTCCAGAGACCTCAACCTCATTACTACAGTCAACAGAACATGCTGGAGGGACAGGTTCATAACCCAGAGACTGCCCATGCTATGGAATAGACTTCCCATACATGTCAAGTAGAGCACCTCACTGGCCCTCTTCAAGAGAAATCTTGATGAGTGGATGAGAAATAGAAAATTCACCCCGGGGATCACTCCAGTGGCTCTGCTCGACAGAGGCACTAGGAACTAAGGTCGGGTGGCACAATGCCAGGGTAATCCTGTGGGCTAGGCTTGTAAAGGCTCTAGGGCCATTAGCCTACTACACACCTATGAACCTATGAATCATGGCTGTTTCTATGGGAATTGTTGGAATACTGGGGCTTTCCAGAAACATTTATTAAAATCCTAAGATCCTTTTATAATGGGCCAACTGCTACTATACTACTACAGTAAATGCTCAATTAACCAGAACTCTCAAGCAACCAAACCAGAAAAATAAATAGAAGAAATACAGTACAAGTTTCATGAGTTGCACTTTCTGCCCCCCCCCCCCCACCGCAGAAACATATCTTACGTTTTTAGAGTTTTAAAAAGGAAGATGGAATAGATTCCCTCTCTCCCCAACCTAAGAACCAGTCAAACCAAACAAATAGTATAGGGTATAGTATTAGTCAGGCCTATTTTTAATAGTAACTCTCAAGCAACCAGAAACTACAAATGTGATGATGTCCTGTCTCCCCTTCATTCTTACCAGGTTGGGTTCAGATCCGATCCTCAGCTCCGACTCTGCCTTTATTTTCAAGCTCAAGGTCTCCTTTTAGCTCGTGGCTAAACCCCTATGCCATCATGCACTAGAACCATCTCCAGATCTCGTTTGCCACTAAACAAGATTGGGTGTTCATCTGTTAACTCTGGTTAAGTATATTTTTCTCATTATCTGTATTTTGCTATTATTTGCTATTTTTTCCTGGCTTAAATAACTTCTTTGACTTTTTGCTAAATTGTGTGCATAACTAGCTATCCCTTGTCACTGTTGTGTTGGTTTCTTGCTCTTGGCCATCATCTTTCATTTGGCATTGTTATTTCTCCTCCCGGCTTTATTGTACACTAGATTGTTTAATAGATTACTGTTACAGTTCTTTTCAATTAGAGGACTGTAACGTACCCCGTTTTAGTTAAGAGGACTTTTGTCTCTTATTTTCTGCTAGTTTTTTGACAGAGTCCATTTAACTTAGAAGGCTCTGTCTCTTCCCCTTTCTCTTCTGTGTTTTTCCCTTTTTCAGACAGATTCATCTGTTTAAGTTAGAGGATGTAGCTTACCTTTATTATTATTATTATTGTAAAAAAAATTCTGTCCTGTTCTATTTTCCTTGCAAAATGTCTGTTAAAGATACTAAACCATTGGGTTTTAAAAAATGCGAGCGATGTGGAAAGAAAATGCCCCTGAGTGATAAATGCGCACACTGTTTTTATGGGTCTACTTCAAATTGAATTTTCAAATGTTCGACTTTCATATGGCTGAGACCATATGATCGAATTATTAAAAGTTTGAACGTCTGATAAAAAAAAGGAAAACAAAAGTGAAAAATTACCTGAATGTTTTTAGCAGGGGGGCAAGCCCCCCTGCCCCCCTCCACACCCCCTGCTATTTATATATGCCAACTCCGAGATCGCAGTACAGTGCGGAAAAAGGAAATCTTTCCATTCCACGCTGCATGGAGATCTCCGTTAGAATGTTAGAACTTTCAAAAGTTCGATCATGTGGTCTCGGCCATATGAAAGCTGAACTTTTGAAAGTTCGATCATATGAAGGGGACCCGTGTTTATTGCCTTGGGTTGTTCATCTCCAGGAGTCATGCTCTGTCATGCTTTTAATCATAGAGCCCTCCTGGAGAGGGAAAACAAACTCATACTAAAGGGACTTTTAAAAACTCCCTTCTTAGAGGCACTGGAAGACCGTCTGGGTTCAACCATATCAGACAAGTCTCCCTCCTCTAAGTCTGACAAATCAGATAATTCTGGGAAGAGATCTTCCTCAAACTCTTTACTGGAGCTTGCCATAAAACTGAAAACACAAACTCTTCTTTAAACACAAAAAACACCAAGACTGGGAAGTGGAACCTTTCACAATTTACTGTAAGCGCTTTCATCTTGAACAGTGTCAAGACTTCATCAGACAAACACTAACGTACCTGAATGCAGTTTTAAAGGAGACCACAAGGTCTGACATCATCAGTTCAATTAGCATTTAAAAACATATCAACCCTCAACTTCAAAACACATATATATATATATATATATATATATATATATATATATATATATATATATATATATATACACACACACACACACACACACACACACACACATAAAAATCTAAAACATAATACATACAAACACCTGCCCCTTATCTATACAAAGCTTTTAACTTTAGAATACAACCAATAGAAGCAAGTTCATTAAGTTCTGGCCACCCAACTGCTTTCAGCCGGAGAATCCAGTATATTTCTTTTTTCTCCATCCATAATTGCCATGGACCACCCCTACTATTTGGCTTAATTTGTTCAATCACAATAAATGTAAAACAATGCTCGGGAAACTCATTAATATGACAATATAAAGCATTTGTCATCTTTTTCTTTTTTATATCGTAACAATGTTCATAAATACGGGTTTTCATTTTTCACTCAGTCTTCCCAACATAAAATGCTGAGCAACACTGACGCAAAGCCCCATACACCACACCGGAACTGTTGCAATTAAATCTCAACTGAATATGTAATAAATAACCATTCAAAGAAAACAGTTATCTGGTGCTAATATATGAACAATACTTACAACACCCACACCGAGACATCTGCCATGTTCATCAGTTCTGGGTTTCAATGGTCTTTCCATTAAATTTTTCAGATTACCCTTCCTGTAAACAATGGAGGGTTTAGCACTAATGCTAGTTCTAATGGCACTGTCTTCAATTAAAACAGGCCAGTTCTTGAACAAAATTTTATTTTTATTTATTTATTTTATTTTACATTTGTTAACCGGGAAAAAATCCAACTGGACCAGGTCCATTTTCACTGGATGCCCGGGGAGAAAAGTTCCACGTTTGACAAGAAGAAAACAAAACAAGAACAATACAAAAACAAGAACAATACAAAAACAAGAACAGTACAACATGAAATAAGTATAAAAAATACAAATGTTTAGAGGTAGACATATACAAGAATCTATCACAATAATTCATATAGGGTTACATGAATATAATAATATCTTACAATATCTGTAGACAAAATATTACAAAAGAATGGTAGTGACTACATTTGCTATTTTAAATGACTGTTTACATTTCCTAGTCAGTGTACACTGAAGGAGGTAGCAAGCCAGTATGGCTTAATTGGAAGTGAGTATATGTAAGTGTGCAAGCACAGGTGTATATGATGTTAAGAGTGTTGTCGAGGAGGAGCGAAGATATACTAATTTTCAAGTAATACATGGACAGATCCAGCTTTTCCTGAGATGTGGTTTTAATAGTCTTTTAAAGTTAAAGTTTGTTGTGGCAGAGGATATATTAATGGGAAGGTTGTTCCATTTTGTAGCTATGATGTGGGAGAAAAGGGCTTTGCCTGCAGTGTTGTTTGCAGATGTGATACTGAGGAGAGGTTTGTTTGATGAGCGGAGAGGGCGACTGGAAGAGTAGGAGGTTAGTAGCTGTTGTAGGGCTGGAGTTTGCTCTGGGTAGTTTATGATGTTGAAGGCATAAGTGAGATGTAAGTAAGATAGTAGGTGTGGGAATTCTAGCCATTGTAATTGTTTTAGTACTTGGCAGTGATGTGTTCTGAAAGGGGAGTTGTTGGTAAATTTGGCTATTTTATTATAACATGACTCTAGTTTGTCCAGAAGTGATTTTTTAATATGTGTCAAGATTGGAGCAGCATAGGTAAGTGTTGATAGGAGGTGAGTTTGAGCTAGAGTGAGTCTTGCTTTGTCTGTGAGGAAGTTTGTGTCTATAAAGGGCTACCATTTTTTTATGAACTTTCTGGATAGTTTGAGCTATGTGTAGATCAAAGGATAGGCTGTTGTCTATTTCTATCCCTAGGAGCTTTGTGTGGGTGGATGGGGAAATGATAGTTCCATTTTTTGATAAGATAGAGAAATCAGCCGGAGTAGTTTTAGTTTTGTTAGGGGTAAACAGGAGAAGTTTTGTTTTGTTGGGGTTTAGGATAAGTTGGATGTCTGTGATCCAAGTTTCAATGGCAGGGAATGATTCTTGGGCTTGCTCTAGCAAGGTGTTGACAGATGGGGCTGCACAGATGAGTGTAGAGTTATCTGCGTACTGTATTAGTGAGGCTTGTTTGGAGGCAGTGTGTAAATTGTTTGTAAAAATACAGAAGAGAAGTGGGCCTAATATTGAGCCTTGTGGTACCTCTATGGAGTTAGGGAGAGGGGGATAGTTGATTTTGCCATTGCACAGATTGTTTTCTGTCCGATAAGTAACTTTTGAACCAGGAGATAGTGGGAGAATTAAAGGATAGTGAGTGGAGAGCATCCAATAGTTTAGGATGTGAGACCATGTCAGATGCCTTTGACAGGTCCAAAAAGATAGCAGACACATAGTTATTGTTGTTTCTATGATAGTTAACTTGATTGGTAAAGGAGAGAAGGGCAGAAGTTGTACTATGGTGAGGCTGGAATCCGTGTTGGGTGGGGGAGAGGAGATTGTTTTCAAGTATTGCATGGCTTGATAATGTCTGCATTTCTCTAAGAGCTTGGATAAGGGGGATAGTATAGCTATAGGCTGATAGTTGGAAAAGTCATAAGATTTTCCACCTTTATGCAGAGATATAATGTAAGATATTTTCCATAGTTGAGGTACATAGGCTTCTTGAATGGACCTGTTTATTAGGATTGAGACTGGGTAGGATAGGGAGTCAGCTGCGATTTTTAGGAATTTTGCAGGTATTCTGTCTGCTGCAAGAGTAGTAGGTTTTAGGGTGTGGAGGATGAGTTTGATTTTAGATGTAGGGACAGGTGAGAGAGAGAAAGATGGAAGATTAGTAGTGCTGGAGGGAGGAGTTCCTGCAGTTGTTGCTGATAAGTTGTTAGAGTTATGTATTTGGTTGGACAGAGTTTGGAAGCTGTATCATTATTGTTTTCAGTGGAGGTGGAAGGGGTAAGAGTAGCGATAGTGCCAGGTTTCAGTAGGGAGTTGATACTGTGCCAGAACTTTTGGGGATTATTTGGGCGTTTGTTTTGGAGATCAAAGTAGTTTGTTTGTCTAGTTTAGTATGTTTTTTAGCTAGGTTCCTGAGTTGGTTATAGTTTTGTTTGGTTTGATAGGTGTTTTCTTGTTTCCGTTTCTTCCAGGCCTTGTCTCTGGTTTTTAGTAGGGCTCTTGTGTCCCTGCTTAACCAGGGAGCATAGTTACTTTTAGTTTTGATCTTTCTCTCTGGTGCAATGGAGTTTAGAACTGAAATGAATGTCTTATTAAAGTATTCTGTTGCCTGATCAAGGTGAAGGGTTTTTAGAGGCTGCCAGTTACATTGCTTTAGAATGCTATTTAGGTTGTCTGTGGTACAGTTGCGATAATCTCTGATTAGTCTATAAGTAATGAATTTTTGACTAGTTGTATATTTCCTTAGGAGAAAAGTGGGCAGATGGTCACTGAGTATATCTGGTAAACAACCAGTCTAATAGCGGTGTTTAGGGTTATTGACTAGTGTCCAGTCAATAATGGTTTGTTTTTGGTTTCTTTCATCAGTTCTGGTGGGTTCCAGAATTAGTTGGGTGAAGCCATAGAGGTTTATTTGGTTGGTGGGGTTGCTGGAGCTGCAAGCTAGCCAGTCAATATTAAGGTCGCCTAGTAGGATTGTTTCTTGAGATTAAGCTAGTGAAGGATTTCTTCTATGACTGGTGAATTATTTCCGGGAGGGATATAGCAGCACAGAACGTTAATTGTTTTATTCTTGTTTAATGATAGGGTAGAGGCTATGATTTCAGCATTAGGAAAAGTAGGTAGAGGGGTATGGAATGGCTTTAGGTTTATTTCATTTTTAAACAGCATTGCTACTCCACCACCTTTCTTATTTGTTCTATCTTGCCTTATGATGTTATAACCTGGTGGTAGGATTTCTTCACTAGGGATATGTGTTTTTTGCCAGGACTCAGTAATAGTTAGAATATCAGGAGAGTAGTAAGTAATATAAGCTTGCAGTTCTTGGAGTTTGTTGGAAATACTTCTAGTGTTGATGTTAATTATTAGGAGATCAGTTTGAGATCTTTTGGGGAGATCAGAGGAAGAGGGTCCTGGGTTTGGGTGTATGTCACCAGCAGTAAGGAGTATTTTGCTGAGTTTGAAAAGGTGATGTCCTTCATGGATGCATCTGCAGTCATAACAACTGGGTTGTCCTGTCGTCAGGCAGCCCTTCAGTCGGCCGGATTCCAAAGTCCGGGTCCGGCTTCGGCTGATGTCGCACTTCACCCGACGTCATCTCTGCTGGTCTTCGGGTATAAAGGCATCAGCCGACGCCATTTTCTTCAGTCTTTCTTGCCGCGTGGCGCCCGAAGCAGAAGCTGTTCGCAAGTGCCGGTCGGTCGGATCCAGAGATTACTACTACCGAATACTACTTCGAAGACTTCTAAAAGCTAAGTACCCCGTTGGGGACTCTTTCTTGCCTCAGCCGATGTCAGAAAAAGTCAATAACTGTTTAACTTGTGGGAAACAAATACCTCATAAAGATTTCCACTCTTACTGTTTGCCTTGTCTAGGCCCAGACCACGACGTAGCAGCCTGTTCGGCCTGTGCTTCATTCAACCGACGAACGCTTAGGCGTCGGTCGGAGTTTGCTGAACAGTTTTTCGGTTCTGATTTTGCGTACATTATGCCGTCGGACCCTCCGACTTCCCAAATTGTTAAAAAACGCAAAGAAAAAGACCGACACTCGCGGTCCACGGTTTCGGCCGAAACCATGGTTAAGCAAACCGCGAGTGTCTCGGTTTCGGCCGAAACCGAGAAAACTGATCAAAGCACAGCTGAATCTATGACTACTTCTGAGGTTCCTGCTACATTACTTGAATCGACCTCAGATATTTTACCTACTACAGTGGTTCCTAGTGACTTTTCAGACACCATCCCTTTGGATGTCTCTACCCCAGCACGTGGTGCTGCTAGGCCTCCTGCAGCCATGTCAATTAAGGCCTTTGCCAGGGCTAAAGCAGCCAAGTCTACTAAATCAGTGCCTGTTAAGCCCCCCCTCAGCCAGGCCCACTTCTAGTGCACAAATGCTTACTCTGGCAGAAGATTTAATAACCTTAATTAGAGGATCTCAATCTCACCCAGACAGGGCCTCGCAGCCCCCAGAGAAGAGACCTAGAGCAGAGCCCTCAGAGCCTGGGTCCTCTGATGATTCTGCGGATGACTCAGATATTACAGACCAGCCAGAGGCTCCCTTCTCCAATTATGAAGACTCAGATGCTGAAGAATCCATCCCAGCTGCTTCCCCACCAGAAGAATTCTCCTTTGGGGAAACCTTGCATGCCATGCGAGAACAATTCCAATGGCAGCAACAGGATTACTCAGATTCCAGAAAAAGACTTAGGACTTTTCTGCACCTTCCACAACATAGGCCCTTAGCTATACCTCCTGTCCTATCTGTTGTGGACGATGCTTTAATGATGTCTGCACTGCACCAGATTCTTTACCTCCAGCCCCTGCCAAACCAGATAGATTTTACAGGGTACCAGACACCCATCATCACCTATACAAGGCCCCACTTGCAGACCCGAAACTATATCCCAGGGGCCTAAGGCAGTAGCCTCGACCACAGCAAAAATCCTATTCCTTCTGAAAGGGAAGCCAGGTCTTTAGACAGATGGGGCAAAAGGTTTACACCTCAGCTACTCTCTCAGCCAGAGCTTTAAACTGTCAGTTTCACATGATACAATACCAAGAGTTTATGCTTGATCAGTTAACTAAAAAGCTATCCTCTGATGACTCTATAGATAAGAAATATGTATTAGAGATGGTAAATAACATACAACAGGTTAGTAACCATTCACTGAAATGTGGCTATGATGCACTGGAGGCTTCATTTAGATCAGCCATGACTGGCACAGTGATAAGAAGACATGCATGGCTGAAGGAACAGGTCTTACCGGATCATGTTAAAGCTAAGTTATTAGATGCTCCTATGGATAAGGCCAGTTTGTTTGGTACGCCTGCCCAGCAGGTAATGAAGAAAATGGAAGAAAAGGCAAAATCTGTCCAAACAGTAAAAGATTTCTTGCAGGTTCAGCCCCCAAGTTTTAGCAGGAACTGGCCTGCCAAAAACTGGTCCTTTCCTGACTCCACAAGATCCCAAAGGGGCAGAAATAGACGTTCCAGAGGCAGAAATCAACCCAGAGGGGGTGCCTACAGAGGACGACAGTGGCAAGGTAATAACAGAGGCACAGACACAGCCAGTACCACTACAACAGCACAACAACAGTGACTTGATTCTAACTCCGCCTACCAGGGAACAAATAGCAGCACCATTAGGCGGAAAATTAACCTTATTTTCAAAGAACTGGCACTATATCACAAAAGACAAGTGGATTTTGCAAACCATAGACCAAGGTTACCGGTTCCACTTCCACACTTTACCAGCCAAAAGAGGAATGCCAAACCTGCCTCCAAATCAAAAAACAGAAGCTCTACAACAGATAATGCAATTAACAAAGATGAGAGCTGTGGAAAGAGTTCCAAGAACAGAACAAGGCAAAGGATTTTACTCTAGACTATTCCTAGTTCCAAGAAAGGAAAAAAGTTGGAGACCTATTCTCGACCTGTCCACCTTAAATACATACATCATTGTCCCAAAATTCAAAATGTTGACTCTACAGCAGCTTCTTCCCATGCTGGGCAAGGAGTGTTGGCTGGTAACTCTAGATCTCAAGGAGGCATACCTGCACGTCCCCATCCGACCAATTTGCAGAAGATACCTCAGATTTCTTGCAGGATCAGAGCACTATCAATTCTCAGCATTGCTCTTTGGCTTATCTACTGCGCCCAGAGTATTCACAAAATGCCTGGCATCAGTGATCGCCCACTGCAGACTACAGGGAATTCAAATTTATCCATACCTGGACGACTGTCTGCTACAAGGGGACAACCCAAGCAAGCTGACAACAGATTTACAAAGGGTCATTTACTTCCTACAAGCTCTGGGATACACAGTCAATTTACAAAAGTCAAGGCTGATACCATCCCAAACAAGGACATTCTTGGGCTGAATTGGACACAGTAAAACAAATGGCATTCCTAACTACAGAAAAACAAAAGAACTCCCTCTTTACTTCTTGGCACTAACAAGACGGAACAAGCTAACAGCAAGAAAAGTTCTGCAGGCCCTGGGCTTCATGGCATCATGCATAATCTTAGTTCCACATGCCAGGCTACATATGAGAAAACTACAGTGGTACCTAAAGAATTTATGGTCCCAACACAGGCACAGCCTAGAAGCAGAAATTCCACTAATACCATGCCTAAAACAGGAGTTCCTATGGTGGGCTCAAGCATGCCAGTCAACCCAGGCCTACCCTTTCACAACTATCAAGCAAGCCAAACCATCACAACAGACGCCTCAGACCTAGGATGGGGGGCTCACATGTTGGGCAAATGCGTACAAGGATTATGGACGCAGGACCAGCTTCACCTGCACATCAACCTAAAAGAAATGCTGGCAGTAAAACTGGCAATCCAAAACTTCAGACCATTCCTCAAAGAAGGCCAATTGATGATAAGGACAGACAACACCACTGTCATGTGGTACATCAACAAACAGGGAGGCACTCATTCATACCCCCTGTGCAGAATGACCTTGGACCTTTGGAACCTGGCACTCAGCTGCAACATCCAGTTACAGGCAATATTCGTACCAGGAAAGGAGAATACTCTAGCAGACATGTTAAGCAGAACCACCTCGGATGCTCACGAATGGATGCTACACCCGGACATCTTCAAGACCATCTCAAAGAAATGGGGAATGCCACAGATAGATCTATTCTTCCCTCTCAATCACCAGCTCAAAAATTCTGCACAAGGACATTCCACCCACTTGCATGGAAAGTGGACTCGCTCTCCTTCAGCTGGAAAGGTCTGACAGCATATGCATTCCCACCTCTTCCTTTGCTACACAAGGTATTACTAAAAATCAAGGAGGAGCGTCCAACGATAATCCTGATAGCTCCAAGCTGGCCAAGACAACACTGGTACCCATTGCTAAGAAGCATGTCTCGGGACAAGATGTGGTCAATACCCCTGAGGCCTTTGATGTTAACTCAGAACAACTACAACATCATGCATCCAAACCTAAAAACGTTGCAACTGACTGCATGGAACATTACATAGCAACAACTAATCCAGAACTTTCCCAAAGGGTGAAAGACATTATCCTTGAAGCCCGCAGACCTTCAACAAGAAGGAACTATGCAGGCAAATGGAAAAGATTTGTCATTTGGAGTGCTGAAAGAGGAAAGGATGTGTCAAATATAGATATGGCTAACATTCTGGAGTATTTGGCAGAACTTCTGCATACAGGCCTGTCCTACTCCTTCATCAAGATACATGCATCAGCTATTTCAGCAGAATACAGCTTTGATCCACCTGTCTTTTCCCATCCTTTACTCAGGCAGTTCCTCAGAGGGATTAAGAATGTAAAACCCCCTAGGAAACCACCATTGCCAGCTTGGGATTTGAACTTTGTACTAGAAAAGCTGACACTCGCACATTTTGAGCCAGCAGCAACAGCAGAGCTACAGCATCTATCGTGGAAAACTGCTTTCCTACTGGCAATAACCTCAGCAAGGAGGGTGTCTGAACTTCAGGCCCTAATGGCAGTACAGCCCTTCCTAATCTTCCACCAAGATAGAGTGTCCATGAGGACTAATCCTACATTTATGCCTAAGGTGGTATCCAGAGTGTCTTTAAACCAGGCAATCCACCTACCTACCTTCTTCCCAACCCTCAAAACAGAGGGAAAGAATGCTGCATACCTTGGATGTACATAGACAGTTACGCTACTACCTGGACAGAACAAAAGTAACAGAAAAACTGACCAGCTTTTTGTAGCCTATGCAACAGGAAGAGAAGGAAAAGCTATTTCCAAACAGACAATCTCCAAATGGATAGGAAATTGCATACGATTCTGTTACTCCTTCCATGGAAAACCAATTCCACAGAACATAAGGCCTCATTCTACAAGGGCAACAGCCACTACCACAGCCTTCTTACGAGGAGTGGCAACCAAGGACATTATTGAGGCGGCTACTTGGACCTCCGTGCATACATTTGCCAAGCATTATAATTTACCTTTGTACTCCAGATCCCGAGCAGGGTTTGCCACTGCTGTACTGCAAGGGATCCTAACCACACCATAATCTAATTTTTCCTCCCCCCTTAGTTGGCTATGGTATTCTACCCAGTTGTTATGACTGCAGATGCATCCATGAAGGACATAGTACAGTTTTGTACCTACCATAAATGTAGATGTCCGAACTGGATAGCATCTGCAGTCAGGATTACCCTCCCTCCTTCCCCTCTGTGGTACTCCTAGGGTATTTACCCTCCTAATAGCTAGCTGGTGGGGGGAGTCTCTTATGGTGTATTTGTTTGTATATATGTACATACATGCTTATTTTCTGAGTTTGCCTTCTATCCTTTTGCAAACATTGGCATTTATCCAAAATTTAGCCTTCCAGGGAGGGCAACTGGCATCTGGGGCAAGAAACACTGAAGAAAATGGCGTCGGCTGATGCCTTTATACCCGAAGACCAGCAGAGATGACGTCGGGTGAAGTGCGACATCAGCCGAAGCCGGACCCGGACTTTGGAATCCGGCCGACTGAAGGGCTGCCTGACGACAGGACAACCCAGTTGTTATGACTGCAGATGCTATCCAGTTCGGACATCTACATTTATGGTAGGTACAAAACTGTACTTTTGATGGCATAGGTTAGGCTAGAGAGCGATACATAAGCTGCTTTTTTATTGATGGTTGATAGTGGGTTGGAATTTGGGGTGTGTAGGATAATACTAGTGTTAAATAGTATTGGACAGACTTTGAAATGTATGTGGGGGTGGTTGGATTTTATATTATGTGTTGTATGGAAGGAGGTATTGTCTAGGGGGATGCTTGTTTGTATGGATGTGGTGTAGAATATGGAAGTCAGGGCAAGTAGGAGTGAGGGTAGAAGGATTTGCATTGTAATATCTCTTATTGCACTCGAATCCACAGTGTATGTAGTAATATAAGATAACCTATAGATCATATCCCCTCCTGGATCAACATTCTCCCCAATAACAATGATGTTCCTTACGTCATTGTCATCCATGTTCCTAATACCCAAGATAGGGCTGTAAAAAACATGGGAACGTTTATTGATTACTTCCAATTTAATGTCACCCACAAAATCACTGGGATAGTCTCTCCTTATGAACATACCTTCCAATAGGGTACATTCTGTGGCCTAATGGTTAAGGTGCTTGCCTTACAAGCACAAGTTGCAGGGTTTGAGTCTCACAAGGGATAATTGGCTAGGCTTAAAATGGCTCGCAAGGGCAGTTAGCTTAGTACGAACCTATAATCCTATAATCCCTATAATTCACTCAGAAAATATTCATAGGTAGAGACCATTCTGGCAGCTCTCACAAATTGCCCTTTAACTACAGCTTTTTTATGGGTCATAGAGTGACAACTGGGGAAATGGAGAAAAGAGTTAGAATAAGTTGACTTTCTATATATGGTAGAAACATACCTACCATTCACCCCACTTTTAGCCAACTGAACATCCAGGTAATTTATTACTTCAGAATTAACAACAGTGGTGAATTCCAAAAAGGCAGTAGAAGAATTAATAAATTCCATAAAACCATTGATTCCATCCATGTCCCTATTCCAAATAATAAACAAATCGTCAAGGTAGCTAAGATATAAATCACAGTGTAAAAATAAAGGGTGGTTAAATACAAATCTACGTTCCCATTTGCACATGATAATGTTTGCATATAGGAGCCCACAGGCTGCCCCAATAGCCACCCCTCTATCCTGCAAAAAATAATTGTTCATTAAATATAACATAAGTTCATCATTTCCACTTATAAGTTGACATTGTCCTGTATGAGTCTTTTCCTCACTAAATATTTCTGGAACCATTCCAGCCCCACATCATGCGGGATACAGGAAAATAAATCTTTTACATCAGTCGTTAAGAAATAATGGGTTGGTACAAAGTGTATTTTGTTACTTAACCAAAAACTCCCAAGAATCGATGCATAAATACAATTCTTGTTTCAAATAACCTTTTAATTTTCTATACAAAAGTGTGCATTGACTATCAGGTGCATGGAGGGGTTGGCTAAATCCTTGTGCAATTTGGGCAGTCCATATATTGTAGGAATAACTAGAAATTGGACTTCCAAAAATTTAAACTCATCTAACGTAATTCATTGTTTTAAAAGCATGTCACTGAGTTGAGATGCAATTCTAGCATAAGCTACATTTAATTCATTCTTTGGCACTTCTCTGTATTTATCATTAAATAAAATAGTATATATCCTCTCAACATAATCATGATGATCCATAATTACAACCCCCCCCCCCCCCACCTTTATCAGGCTGAATAACCCTCACTGGTAATTGTCTAAGATGGTTAACCAGTTCATACTCCACATAATTTAAATTGGGTACCGCTCTACCTCCGTGTTGTAAAAGACCACTCAAATCAAACTCACACATTTTCTCAAAAGTTACTAAAGACGGGTGAAGAGGGGGTGCACGTACTGGGAACCCAAAATGGGCCCCTACTAACAAATTCACGATTGTTGAACAACATATGCAAATTCATTTTTTGAATAAAAAGTTTAAGATCTAAAAGAACAGTCACATTATCCGCCCTAACCTGTGGAAAGATTGAAAACCTTTTAGAGAAAAAATTAGCAATATCAATTGAAGTATCACAACTACTGTAATTGAACACTTTAAAATCACCTGTATTGTTATAAATAATACTGGGCAGGCTTAAAATAGAATCAAGACTATCTACATTACTGGTATTACTCACAGTTCCAAAACTCAGTTCAAAATTTTCACCTGGTAATGTCAGTTGCGAAAGCAAAAAGTCCGTTAAGGGATCTGCACAGTCCAAAACAGAAAGTCCATCATAATCCATTATCTCCACCGCTGGTTCTGGTTCCAGTTGTTCGACCTTGGAACCTGGGTTGTTGATAATTCGTTCGATTCCACTGATCCTTTTTGTAATTTAGATTCGTGGCACATGCATTGTTCTATTCCCTCTCTCTGATCTGTTCGGACCGACTTAGCACAGGCTGATCTAAAGGGGCACATATTTCCTGATCCGCCCCTTCATGCAAACTTATACTGACTTCATTTTCGGTCGCACGATAGGCGAGATTAAATGATCTCTGACCCCACCTTTGAGGAAGCCACAGTATTCCCGAGACACTCAGGGCTCTTCTTCCCCCAGAGGCATAGGGGGACAGAATGGATGCCAGCCCAGAGGCAGAGGGGGTCCGAGGAATTTTGGGTCTCGAGAACCTTTCTCGGACAGACCTGGGTAGCAACAGGGGTTGCCTGGCTGCTCTACTCTGGAGGCAGTCGAGGGACAATTGTCCTTGCACCTAGCGGTATGGAAGTCCATAACAATGGACCACTGGGTGCTTCAAATCATATCCAGAGGATACTCTATCCCCTTCATGGGTTCCCCCAAATTTCCCAGACACCTCCCGGATGTACCACCCATGCAGAGAGGCAGCAGCACAGGAAATTTCCAAGCTACTAAAAAAACGAGCCATTGAAACAGTTCCCCGAGATCAGTCCTAATCCGGCTTCTCCTCCAGGTTCTTTTTGATGCCAAAAAAAATGGGGGACTTAAGGCCCATTCTGGACCTCTCTACCCTGAACCTGTCAGTTGTCAAAGGAAAGTTCCGGATGGTCGCATTACAGTCCATCATGCCGTACCTGCAAGAAAGCGACTGGATGCGCTCGTTAGACCTCCAGGATGCTTACCATCACATTAAAATGCACAGAAGCTCCAGGGTGTTCCTCCGCTTCCAGCTAGGAGCCAATCATTACCATTTTTGAGCCCTACCCTTTGGTCTCACCACAGCCCCCAGGGTGTATACCAAAGTGATGGCGGTGGTAACGGCTCACCTGAGGCTTCAGGTGATTCAGGTCTACCTGTACCTGGATGATTGGCTCCTCACTGCTCCCACCAGGCGTCTACTCTCCCAAACCAGGGATTATTTTCTGACTCTTGTCCTGCATTTGAGCATCACAATCACCACATCCAAATCTCTCCTAGACAGGTACAGGTAATTGACTATATTGGTGCCAGGATAGATACTCTTCAATATAAAATATTCTTGACCTTGGATAGAGTTCAAAACCCGAGGCTGCAGGTTTCGGTGATTTATCACTCTCATCTCCCAACAGGGGAGTCGGTGTTGAGAGCCTTAGGCTCGATGGCGGCGACCATAACTCTTTTCCCGTGTGCCTGGTTACACATGAGAATTCTACAGTGGACTCTAACTGTACAATGGTCCCTGTTGGAACTGCCATTGACCTATCCTATCCAACTCAGTCGAGTCTGTCAGTCGTCCCTCATATGGTGGATGTGCTCTCCGGACATTTTGGAGGGACGACCTTCTGTTCCAACCCTGTCCCAAACCACAGTGACTACAGATGCTTCCCAACTCGGGTGGGGGGAGCATTGTTCGGGCAGGACAGTCCAAGGCCTGTGGTCCCTCATAGAGACCAGCTTGCACATAAATATGCTAGAGATAAGGGCGGTCCTTCTAGCATTGCAGGCCCTTCATGCCTTTCTTCCTCTGGAAACAATTGCGATTCAGTCAGACATGTCAGTGGTTTGGTATATCAACAAACAGGGAGGGACCAGATCGTACCCCCTTTGCTGCAAGGCCATGAGAGTGTGGAAATGGGCGATCTCCATCGGTCGCTTTCTCATCACTATGCACATTCCGGAACGGTCCAACGTTTTAGCAGACAGACTTAGTCGGACCATTCTGATGCCTTAGGATTGTTCTCTGAATCTGTCAGTAGCGGAGCAGATCTTCAGCGAGTGGGATCAACCTTGTTGCGATCTCTTCACATCTCCTTCCAATGTGAAGTGCAAGTTTTTCTCTCTGTACCCCTTGCCGGGGGAGCCCCCCAGAGATGCTGTAGTTCATGCATGGCCTCCCGGTTTTCTGTATGCTTACCCGCCAGTACCTCTCATTCCAAGGTTCCTACAGAAAGCTCTTTGACTGGGAAGCAAAGTGGTCCTCATTGCCCCATTCTGGCCTCGCCAGGTACGGTTTCCCTTCCTTTGGTCTCATCTTCTGGTTCTGCCTTGGATCCTAGATCCCATTCAGAATCTAATATCACACCCTTCGGGGGTGCCTCGTCTGAATCTGGATAGCCTGAAGCTCACAGCTTGGCTGCTCCAGTTTCTGTAATTGCTAGGACTCCCGGACTATCCTGCTCAGTTAGATCTATTCTAGTGGCTGCTCATAAGTCTTCGACCAGGAAGGTTTATCGCAGTGGAAACGTTTTTCCCTTTGGGCTTCTCAAAGGAGATTAGACCCTTTCATGGCTCCTATTGCCACCATTCTATATTTTCTAGCTGATATTTTTCAACATGGAGCTAGTTCTTCTGCTGTCAAAGTTCATTTGGCTGCCATCTCTCATTTTCATGTGGACGATAATTCTGCCTCTTTAGGTTCTTCCAGACTGTGTAAAGCCTTTATCAAGGGCACCTTTTTGTTATGCCCCCCCAGTCAAAGATCCTGTTCCCCCATGGGACCTTACTATGGTTCTTCAAGCCTTGGTCGCGCTGCCTTTCAAGCCTGCTGCAACTGCAAATATCAAATATTTATCTTGGAAAACAGCTTTTCTGGTGGCTATTACCTCTGCAAAAAAGGGTCTCAAAATTACAGGCCTTGTCCATCAAGATTCCTTACATGATTTTTCACAAAGATAGAGTTTCCCTTCAAACCAATCCATCTTTTCTTCATAAGGTGGTGTCACCAGTCAGTATCAATCAGACCATTAATTTGCCTGTGTTTTTTCCTAATTTTACTAATAAGATGGAATACAAACTGCGCATGTTGGATATTCATAGACGGTTGCGATTCTGTGTACACAGGACAAAAAATTTCCGTAGATCGGATCAATTGTTTGTATCCTTCTATAATCCCTTTTTGGGGGAACCTATCTCTAAGGTCACTATAGCTAGATGGATTTCTTCATGCATCCTGCAGGTCTTTAAGGACAGAGGCATGTTTCCCCCAGATCAGGTGAGAGCTCATTCCACTAGGTCCATGGCTGCGTCTGTGGCCTTTGGTCTAGAGTGTCTTTGGATGATATTTGCTCTGCAGCTACTTGGTCCTTGTCTCATACATTTATTTCTCATTACAAATTGGATTTGACTTCCAGAAAGAAAACATCCTTTGGCTCTGCGGTGCTCCAGAATATCCTTCCATAATGGCCTCCCAGGTGTTTAGCAGCTGGGGACTTTGTCCCACAGGTTGAAGACCAAATGAAGTAAACTACTCCAGATAAAGAAGTTATGTACTCACCATAACATTCCATCTGAGTAGTTGTACTTCATTTGTCTTCAACTGTCGCTCCCTCCTTCCCCCGGACCTTGGCGCATAATCAGCCTTCGGGCTGCAGTATAGGTCACAAGTAAATATTTTCAGGTCGGGTTATCAGTATAAAGTTCAGCAAACTCTATCTGGGGATGGAAGGCAGCAGAGGTATATTATGGGTAAGGGGAGGAGTTTGGAGCTCGGAGCTGATGCTAGTAGAAGTTGCCGGCTCGGATCCAATACTGATCCGTAACCCACAGGTTGAAGACAAATGAAGTACAACTACTCAGATGGAATGTTATGGTAAGTACATAACTTCTTTTTTTAGCCCAGAGGATGTGATATTCAGAGATCCAGTCTTTAAAAATTTGGGCTTCATAACTTATTTAGGGATTCGTCTTGTAACTACTTTGCAAAGATCTGTTAAGGAAACCTATAGCAAGATTCTCTCAAAGGTCAAGGGATATCTGGGGAACTGGAAATAGTCATGTTTGGATATCCTTCAAAAGATAACAGTAATTACATGGTCTGTTCTTCTCAAAAACATTAATGCTTCTCAAAGACCCTGCCTTGATGGGACTGCTGCATATCCTCAGGTCAAGCTCCACTCAAGTAAACCGCACGAGTGACCTTAGCCTGGTCTGTGACATCTTTAGGACTTGTTGGCGGAACAGATTTGTGTCCTGCAGACTCCCTCTCCATGTCAAGCAGAGTACCTTATTATCTCTTTTCAAGTGCAACCTGGATAACTGAATGGGAAACTGAAAATATACCACTGGGATTCCACCTATGTCCCTGCTGGACAGGGGTTTTGGTTGCTGACTTGTGTGAACATGAGCAAAACTCTTGGCTAGGTTTATAAGACCCTCAGGGCCATTAGCTTATTAACTTCCTATGATCCTAAGTGCTTTCAGCTTCTCTTCATCTGGAATTTTTGGTATGGTATTAGATCAACATTGAAGGGCGGCCACGGTGGTGCAGTGGTTAGCATTGTTGCCTCACAGCAATAGGTTCTCTGGTTTGATCCTTGGCTGGGGTGCCAAGTCTGCATGTCCTCCCTGTGATCGCGTGGGTTTCCTCCGGGTGCTCCGGTTTCCTCCCACATCCCAAAGACATGCTGTAGGTGGATTGGACACTCTAAATTGGCCCTAGGTGTGAGTGTGTGCCTTCTGTGGAAGGTTGGGTGCCGGGCTGGCAACTCGACACTGTAAAAAACAACTCCACTGCCAATCATGAGTGGACAAGTGATCCGCTGTGGTGACCCCTAACCGGGAAAAAGCCGAAAGAAGAAGAATTAGATCAACATTGAAACAGTTTATTTGGGCAGGTGGAAGACTAGGCTTAGCTGGGAACACCTTATAATACCAGTATCCTTGGGAGGTTTGGACCAGTTATCCTTGGAGGACTTGGAATTATATGCTCTGACTGTTAGGCAAAAATGTTTAAAGAGTTTGTCTGTCCAGACAAACAAGTGCTACTGTGTGACATTTTGAGATCCCCCCACTCCTTGTCTTCTCAAAAGTTTAAGTTGCTGTTATTCCAAAAACTGCTTCAGTGGAGGCCATTTTTGTTGGTGACAGCTTTGATATTTAAAGCAGTTTAACAGTGCTTTACTAAAACCCAGATGTCTGGCTATGTGGTGGATTTACTTCCTGTAGAAAATGAAAGATATTGGGGAATATGGTCTCGAGCTGTGATTAAGCATCTTAAAGCAGAGAGACTTCCAGTATGGCTGCACTTTGAGTAATAGCTTATTTCTGGCTCTCCCGGTGTGAAAATAGTAACTCAGCAGACAAGGCCAATAGTCTTGTGTTTATGGGTAAATTTCAGTAACTGGCTAGTAAGTGCAGTGCCTGGATGCCAGGAATAAAGAAATACAGAAGACCTGGGAAAAATCAGCTACAAAAATGTGAGGAAGAAACACTGATTAGGGAGAGTTCTGCAGCTGTTCAGCAAAAAGCAATGCAACCTTTAGACATGACTTCCAGTAACCTACAGGCAGATATAAGACAAGTGCATACAGACCTGGTTAAAATAAACAAAGTACTGGTGGAGTATATCAACATAAACAACAAAAGGCTGGAACAAATAGAAGCAGCTTTAAACAGATAGTCAGATGGGAATATAAAACTGCAAAAATCAGCGGTTGAAGTAAAGAAAAGACTGGCTGAATATGCGACTGCTCAGGAAGAGATGTTTAAAAAAGTATAGAATTACAAGACAGAGCACATAGGGAAAACATGAAATTTTCAGCTGTACCAGAGAAGCTGGAAGGAACGAACAGACTGCTTTAATTTTATGAAAGCTCAAATAAGCCACTGGACTGGTATTCCACAGCAGCAGTTTTTAGTTGAAAGGGCACATTGTGTGTATGCTCCAAATCTAGCTATAAGAAAGCAACCTAGACCTTTAATAGTAAAGATGCAGTCCTACCAGCAGAAGGAGTTGATTCTGACAAAACTGTGGCAGAAGAACAAAGTACTAAAAGTGGGAAACAGCGGAGTGTTTGTGGAGAATGATTACTTATTGTACACCAGACAGAAGAGGCACAAATTTATTCCACTATTCAGGGAATGTCGAGATGCATGAGTGAGATTCAAACTGCTGTACCCAGCTCTCTTCAAGTTATTCTCCCCTGGAGGGATAAAATCATATCTGAAGTAGTTAACTTCATTTGGTCATCAACCTGTGGGCTTCGGATCTGGGCCGGATCCGAGATGGCAGTTTCACCAGCATCAGATCCAAGCTCCAACCTCCTCCCCTTACCCATAACACCACTGCATCTCCTTCCTTCCCTCAGATTACATTTGCTGGGGCTTCGCCTACAATGTGATCCCCTGAGCTCCATACTGGTAGGACAGTTTTCGGAGTATTTTTCTTGTGTGTGTTTAGAGCCTTTTGGGTATACTTTTTTTTTTCCTAACCTCCCCTTCACGTTCTCCATTAGACAAAAAAAAAGTAGAAAAGTAGAGTTCTTTTTGTGTAGTGTAGTTAATGCAGGCTTTCTTCCCCATTCCCGCCTCGTGTTTGTGTGTGTGTGTGTGTGTGTGTGTGTGTGTGTGTGTGTGTGTGTGTGTGTGTGTGTGTGTGTGTGTGTGTGTGTGTGTGTGTGTGTGTTGGGTTGTCAGCCTTTGGTACCTTGTAGCTATTTGGCTTGATTATGACAGATCAATAAAAGTTGATCTTTAGAAAATCCACAGAGTGTGGCCATAAGTTGTCACCTGTGGATGGCCACACTCTGTGTGTTGTTTGTTTGGGGAGAGCTCATTTATCAACCGACTGCTCCATATCCGCGGGGTTTAACACCAGGACCCTGAAAGACCGCAGAGTCAAGTTGATTTTGAAGGGGCTTCTCCCCTCTGTGGAGGCGGCTGCCTCCTCATCTTCTATTGCTACAGTTTCTGCTGTCATGGCTGTGACTGCTTCTACCACAACTGTTGTGTCCTCCCCTCCCTCCCAGGCTAGCACTCACCATCCTGACCACAGACCTGGGGAAAGGGAGTCCAGGAAAGACAGACATAGAGAGAGAGAGAGAAGGGAAGGAAGAGATCCCTGGAACGCTCTGATCTGGCGGGTCCTCCTCTCAAGCTACCTGCCATTTCCAGGCTGACTTCCCCTCAGCTCCATTCTCCGAGGTTTTCCCCGGAGCCAGAGGAGCTTCGGTCTCCATCCAGGGCCTCCGTTCATCATCCTTCCTGCCCAGCATCGGTGACTTCTTCACGGTCGACTAGGAGTTTATCAGAAGCCGACATGGACAGGATGATGTGAAGGTTTATTTGCACCCAACTTCAGATGGGAGTTTTGCTGGCACCCTCTCCCTCTGGAGGGGGAAGCTCACTACCATTGTTTGCCCCAAGTTTTCCTTCTCTGATCTGTCCTCTGGTATAGGAGTCCCTGGATCCGAGAAGTTCCGGAGTCAAAGCATCAGTGCAGATGATACCGTCTACCTCGACACCGGCAGTTTCCTTGAGCGTGTCGGGTCCGGCCGGGTCGGATCCGATCTCTGGAGCCATAGCCTGGGCATCGGATCTGAGGGGTTGAGTTTTTCTCCTTCGGCTCCGACTTTGTCGGGTCACGGCCTACCCCTCGGGGTTTCAGCAACTTCGGGCTCGGCTTCGATCCCCGTTTCGGATCCGGGGAGAGCGTCCTCTCTCCTGTCTTTCAGTGGCTGAGGATGCTCATTCCCCCTTGGCATTTGACGTAGTGGAGAGGGTTCTGTCTAATGGATCAAGGCCCCTGACCATCTCCTCGAAGTCCGCCCTGACCCCCTCTCTTCTGTGTGTGTCATATGCCATTATGCCCATGCAGAGCTAGCCCGTGCTTGACATGCCCCAGACTGTTTCCCCTTAAGGAACCACAAGCTGTTCGTTAATCCTGTCCCGAGAGTCCCAAGTGCAAGAGGAGGCACATATGGACTCCCCCGAGTCCGTCACGAAGGATACCAACTTGGAGGAAGGGGAAGACTCCCACAGATCACCCCCTGAAGATGTCTCTTTGGAGACATCATGGAGATCATGTGCCAGCGGGCGGGTTGGTGTGCCCCCAAGCCTTCCTTGGACGAGTCTGTGTTTCTGGAGGCATTCGACACAGGCCCATCTACTTCTTGGGTGTCTGCCCCCCCCCCGGCGAATCCCCTGGTGGACCTCATTACCACCAGGGCATGGAAAGAGACTGATACCGTGGAGCCAATTCCAAAGCATCCAGATAAAATTTTGAGTCCCCCCGGTAGATAGACCAAGCTGGAACAAGGGGTCCCCAGTGGATGCCATAGTGGTAGCGGCCGCCACAAAGAAGGAACTAGCTCAGGAGAGTTCTACTGTCCATCCTCCAGACTGAGAGTCCAGGACGATGGTCTGTCTGGGAAAACAGACTTATGCTTCAGCCACCTTTTGTATAAGGACACTGAATTATATGGCTCACGTTACCAGACTTCAGCATGATCTGATAAAAGAGTACACTGAGTCTCCCCTGGAGTCCATGTCGCCAGAGGATAGACACACATTCTCTACGTGAATGGTCACTCTGAAAGCGGTTACCGGCATGTCCATGTACCTCCTTTCTCATGCCACCGGAGTGGCACGGGTGGCCGGGTCCGGCATTGCCATGAGGTGACACGCCTGGCTTAGGCTATGTAATTTCGCGGAACCCTTCAAGGCATTTTTTGCAAATGCTCCCTATGATGGCTCTTCCTTGTTTGGGAAGATGGTTCATGACACACTAGTCCAGAGTGAGGAGGACAGGAAGACACTGTCTGCTGTCGGGATTCGCCTCTCTAACCCAGAAAGATCTTTTTCCAGGAATCAGCGGGGGCAAAAGGAGATGTGGTTCCGGAAGTATCAGTATTCCTGGGGCACTCAGGACTCCATTTCCCCTAGAGGCAGAGCGGGACAAGACAGACGCCGGCCCAGAGATCAGGGGGTCCAAAGAACTCCGGGTCTCGAGAACCGTTCTTGGACAGACCCGTGCAGCAGCCCTGAGGGGCTGCCCAACTGCTGTGCTCTGGAGGCAGTCGGGGGAGTCCGTGTCAGCAGACTGTTGGGTGCTCCAAATAATATCCAGAGGTTACACAATTCCCTTTGTGACACATCCCTTTCTCCCAAAGCACCTCCCGGACGTTCCACCCGTGCAAAGGGAGGCAGCAGAGCTCGAAATAGAAAAGCTGCTAAGGAAACAGGCCACCCAGCCTGTCCCCCCAGATCAGTCCGGATCAGGCATCTTTGTTTGGGGGAGAGCTCATTTATCCACCGACTGCTCCATATCCGCAGGGTTTAACACCAGGGCCCTGAAAGACCGCAGAGCCAAGTTGATTTTGAAGGGGCTTCTCCCCTTCTCCAGGTTCTTTTTTTGTGTCAAAAAAGATGGGGGACTTAAGGCCGATTCTCAGCCTTTCCACTCTAAACCAGTCAGTTGCCAAAGAAAAGTTCCAGATGGTCACTCTGCAGTCCGTCCTTACTTGTCTGCAGGAAAATGACTGGATGTGCTCAACAGACCTCCCGGATGCATACTGCCATATAAAGATACACAGATGCTCCAGGAGGTTCCTCCACTTTTGGCTACGGGCCAGTCACTACCCTTCAGTCTCAACACAGCCCCCAGGGTGTTCACCAAGGTCATGGCAGCAGTAGCGGCTCACCTGAGGCTTCAGGGCATACAGGTCTATCCGTACCTGGACGACTGGCTCCTTACCGCTCCCACCAGGCATCTACTCTGTCAAGCCAGGCATTATTTCCGGATGTTGTCAGACTTGCTGGGCATCACAATAAATATAGCCAAGTCCACTCTAGAACGTGTTTAGGTCCTGGACTACATAGGGCCGAGAATAGACACCTTGCAATCCAAAGTCTTTCTGACTCCAGAGAGGGTTCAGAGCTTAAATCTTCATGTTCTCGCGATCGTTCAGTATCCCTTTCCCCAAGCCAAAGTGGTGTTAAGAGCCTTAGGATCCGTGGCAGCCACTATCACTCCTCTTTCTTGGGCTCATCTTAACATGCGGGTTCTGCAGTGGACATTGGCAGTCCAGTGGTCCTTATTGGATCGGCCATTGACACATCCAGTTTGCATAAGTGAGGCATGCAGGAAGTCCCTCATCTGGTAGCTACACTCTCCAGAGATAGTAGAGGGACAGTCCTTTGTTGGAGCCCCTCCCCAAGACACTGTGACCACGGACACCTCCAATCTAGGGTGAGGGGACATTGCTCAGGCAGGACAGTCCAAGGCACGTGGACTCTGAACAAGACCAATCTGCATATCAGTGTTCCGGACATGAGGGCAGTCGTATTAGCGTTGCAGGCGCTTCACGCCTTTCTTCCTCTGGGAACTATTGCGATTCAGACAGACAATATGTCAGTGGTCTGGTACATCAACAAACAGGGAGGAGCCAGATCCTACCCCCTTTGCCGAGAGGCCATGAGAGTGTGGGAATGGGGGTGATCTCCAACAACCGTTTTCTGATAACAGTGCACATTCCGGGGCAGTTCAGCATATTGGCAGACAAATTCAGCAGGACTATCCTAATGCTTTACGAGTGGTCTCTGAATCTTTATGTAGTGGAGCAGATCTTCCTCGAGTGGGGTTGGTCTTGCTGCGATCTCTTGCATTCTCCTTCCAACGCAAAGTGCATTGAGTTCTTTGCTCTGATCCCCCTTCAGGGGGAACCCCCCAGAGACACTCTGGTCCATGCTTGGCCTCCTGGTGGTTTTTATGCATATCCTCCTTTACCTCTCATGACAAAGTTTTTACAGGGAACAGAGTCATCCTCATTGCCCCATTCTGGCCTCACCAAATCTTTTTTCCCTGTCTGTGGTCTTATCTGGTAGCTCCTCCTTGGATCTTGGATCTGATCCCGGATCTTATTTCACACCCATCAGGGATTCCCCTTCCAGACATGGGCAGTCTGAAGCTCACGGCTTGGCTGCTCCAGTTCCATTGAGTGCCAGCACTCCCGGGCTTTCTTCCCCTGTTAGCTCTGTTGTGTTGGCAGCTCATAAGTCATTTACCAGAAAAGTTTACCGTAGTAAGTGGAAGCGTTTTTCTATCTGGGCTTCTCAGAGCGATTTAGATCCTTTTACGGCTCCAGTGCCAATGGTTCTTGAATTTTTAGCACACATTTTCCAGCAGGATGCCAGGTCTTCTACAGTGAAAGTTCAACTGGCTGCCATTTCTGATTTCCATGTAGATGAAAACACGGGGTCTTTAGCTTCCTCCAGACTCTGCAAAACCTTATTAAAGGTACCTTTCTTTTAAAGCCTCCGGTTAAGGACCCTACTCCTCCTTGGGGACCTTACTTTAGTTTTACAGGCGTTAGTTGCTCTGCCCTGTGAGCCGGTTGCATCTGTGGATTTGAAATTTTTGTTGTGGAAAATGGCTTTCCTAGTGGTTGTCACCTTGGCTAGGAGAGTGTCAGAACTTCAAGCATTGTCTGTTAAGCCTCCTTGTATGATTTTTTCATAAAGACAGGGTCTCACTTCAGACTAATCCTTTTTATTTGCCTAAAGTGGCTTCAGAATCAAATATCAGTCAATCAGTCTACCTGTCTTTTTTTCCAAATTTTCAGAACAGGAGGAATATAAACTACATTTGTTAGATGTATATAGGCAGTTACGTTTCTACTTACACAGGACTAGGCCCTTTCGCAAGTCTGACCAATTATTAGTGTCCTTCGCTAGACCTTTCCTAGCCAGTTTCCAAGGTGACAATTGCCAAGTGGATTTCCCTTTGCATTCTGCAGGTTTATAAAGATAAAGGTATGCCTATTCTGGGGAGGGTTCATGCCCATTCTACCAGGTCCATGGCTATGTCAGCTGCTCTTTTGTCCAGAGTGTCCTTGGACAATATTTGCTCAGCGGCTACTTGGTCCTCATACTTTCATTTCTCATTATAAATTGGACATGGTTTCCAGAGGGAGAGCATCTCTGGCACCGCGGTACTCTGGAATATCCTTCCATGAGGGCCTACCAAGGTTATGGTGGCTGGGGACTCTGTCCCACAGGGAGATAACCAAAGGAAGTTAACTACTACAGATAAAGGAGCTATGTACTTACGATAACATTCCATCTGAGTAGTTAGACTTCATTTGTCATCAACTGTCCCTCCTTCCTCCCCCCCCTGGCCTTGTTATTGGGTTCTTTCACTTGCGGCCCTCTTGACTTTACTTGTGGGTCAGGTTTTGCTGATCGGGCTCATGTGTTGGGTGACCAACTCGATCTGAGGGAAGGAAGGAGATGCAGTTGTGTTATGAGTAAGGGAAGAGCTTGGAGCTCGGATCTGATGCTGGTGAAACTGTATTCTCATTAACAATTCTGCAGCTGGTCTTTATGTTGCCATGGAAACCTTCTGTTAAAGAGAAACTGGTACTCATGTCTTCATGGAGACAATCTGATAAAGAGAAAATGGCAACAGTTTGGTGGAGAGTAATTGCTGAGAAAAAAAGAAAGAAAAGAGAAATTGGCTAGGAGAGAATGTTCTCTGAAAGCATTCAGAGGCTTTCCCAAAGTATTTAATGTTCTCTGAAAATATTCGGGGGGTTTTCCAGCTGGGAGAGCTATAAAGATAAGACAAAACCTATAAGCACTTAGTAGAAGCATAGGCCGCACAATGCGTCTTAGCATGGATGACCTTTCTTTTAGGTTAACTCAAGTCTATGAGTGTGACTGCCAGCTTGGGACTTTTGTTCCTATTAGGAAGGCAAAATTTCAATATTTGAAGGTGTACATAGTTTTGTGTGTTAGTATTAATAGGTTTTAGGGGGGTATTGGGGTGTGCTTGTTTGAGTACTTTCAATACAACAAAAAGATCTGGAGTGGTTTACTTCATTTGATCTTCAACATGTGGGTTACGGGATCTGTATCAGATCCGAGCCAGCAACTTCTACTAGCATCAGCTCCGAGCTCCAAACTCTCCCCCTTACCCATAATACACCTCCACTGCCTTCCATCCCCAGATCTCGTTTGCCACGAATTGCTTCAGCATCGTGTCTCTAGAGCTCCAACTAGTCAGTGAGTTAAAACCTTCGTGAGTAGCTAATTTTTTTCTTTTTCTGTCATCTAGTGTTAGTATAGGTCCACTTTCTCCTCCCCTCGCTTGGTGTGTCGAGTTTTTGACTTTAGGTTTGTTAGAGTAGTTTGTACTGTGGTGTAGGTTGGTAGCTTCCCCTCCCCCCTCAGTGTTTTTCTGTTTACGAGTGTAGTGAGTGCGTGTGTGTGTGTGTGTGTGTGTGTGTGTGTGTGTGTGTGTGTGTGTGTGTGTGTGTGTGTGTGTGTGTGTTAGAAAGAAACTGCCTGTTTTTTATTAAGGTTTTCTTTCTACTAAATAGTATGGCTGAAAAGCTTGTATTCAAGCGTTGCATTGCCCAAGTATGCTTCAAGATCAAGATAATTTTGATTTTTCAGCTGGCAGTGTTTAAGTATTTGTATACCATGGCTAGGCTTCATAGGATTTGCCCCAGGGTTTCAGCCTCGTGTTGGCTGTGTAATGAAAAATTCATAGGGGAATGGGTCCATATTTTTGGGTACTGCCCTACACTAGTAGGCTTTAAAGAAGAACTGCAAGACATATGTGATTGTATTCATCCTTGTAAGGTGACAATTCCTAAAGAGATGTACTTTCTGGGGACATGAATGTCTTTTAAGTTAGGCACTCCCTCATTTAGACTGCTGAACTTAATTTTAGTAGTGACAAAGAAGTGCATTACAAAACAATAGAATACAACCATGGAACTAGATGCATCAGATATTTGCAGGGAGATGGAACTATTGTCTCGACTGGAACTGAGCACTCCAGACTAGAGATTAAGAGTAAAAGCTACTGACAAATGGAAGTTATGGGCTGTTATTACAGATTCAAAGAATGCAGTCTTTATTGCTGAGAATTTTGGGCTCATATAGATACTTAAAGTCAAGGAATTAATTAAATGGATTGTCTTACCCACCAGCACTAAAGGTTCTATCAGTTATTGTTTGTTTTTCTTTTAGTTTTTATTTTTTTGTGTGTTTAAATATTCTTGTTGCTACTAAGAATATTTGATTATAGACTTGAATAAGAACAATATGGATGTTATGCTAAAATGCATTGACTTCTGAAATGCTTTCATTTTTTCATTTGTAAGTGGAATTTGTGGCGATATTACTACAAAAAAAATTTTATATAAATTAAAAAAAAATATGTGGCAGACAAGCTGAGCAGGACCAGGGGAGACCCTCACAAATGGAAAATAGATTGGGAGTCTTCCAATGTTTAATCCGTCTGTGGGGGGAGTTCCTCAAGTAGATCTCTGCCTCCACTTTGAACAATCAACTGGCAAGGTTCTTTCACTGGGTGTTGGCAGTGATTTCTACTGTATAGTCTGGGTAAAAGGGGGGGCACAGCTGGAGAACCTGTGCCAGCCTTCCCCAGAAGTGTCTGTGTGGTTGTATAAACTCTTATCTCAAAGTGTGTGTGTGTGTGTGTGTGTGTGTGTGTGTGTGTGTGTGTGTGTGTGTGTGTGTGTGTGTGTGTGTGTGTCAGCCAGCTCCTTGGGCAGGGACACGAAGCACTGGTTGGACAGAGAGGGTGCTGGAGATTTTAGCTTGCCCAGCTAGCTGAGATCTGGACCCTATAGCTGTGCCACTGGAGAGTCTTATTGGGGACCTGGAGAGCAAGGGAGTGACCAGCCCCGGACTGACTGTGATCTCTGTGTACTCTTAAGGGAAATTGCACTTTACTGTGTATTTGTTATCCTTTCCTCCTATATGAGACGCCCCTCACTGGTGTTAGTGGTGAGGATTGAAGCTCCTTGATTGCTGGGCCAGGGCACGGTGGGATATCCACACCATATATTAATTGGTTGGCAAATACTAATTGGCTTGTAGTGGTATGGGTAGAGTAAATTCCTGTAGCTTGTGTACAGTGAGCCTTGAATGTGCTTTGTACTCTAAATCAGCCGCAAAGTGAATACTCAGAGTTCAGATCACAACTGTTTTATTTCTTTTGTTAGCTTAGTTAGTCAGGATGAGCAGGCAACATGTCAGTAGAGGGGTATAGAAAGCTGACAAGGAGCCAGCTGGCTTAGATGTGCCAGGCTGGGGGACTGGTGCATGGAAACCTGACTAAGGCAGACCTGATTGCAGCCTTGGTTACAGCTGCATCAGAAAACAGCAACAAGGACAGTCAGACTGGCAGTGGAGATATAATACCCTCAGAGAATGGACAGATCAACCTTTCTGCAGAGGACTTACAAATCCATCTGGAGCTAAAGAGACTTGAGTTGGAGGCCAGGCGTGTGGAAATAGAAGCAACTGAGATACTGAGGCGTCTAGAGAGTGAGAAGAATGAGAAACTGCTATGGCTGGAAAATGAGGAAAAGGAGAGGCAGAGGCAGCATGAGAAGGAGATGCTGACTCTTCGCCAGATTCATGGAGGTAATGGGGAAGGGAATAACTGGACCCCAGAAGCACAACAGGCCAGTAAATTTCTTCCACAGTTTAAAGAGGGGGATAATTTTGATAGTTTCATTCATATGTTTGAGAGGGTATGCAAACAGTATAGTGTTGACCAAAGGCTCTGGGTACGGTTCCTGACCCCCCCCCCCCGTACTCCATGGTAAAACTGTAACTGTATTGTCTGAAATGTCTGACGTTGCATGTTTTGATTATACTGTTGTTAAAAAGCATTTGTTAGAATTGTTTAAGCTAACACCTGAAACGTATAGGAAAAAGTTTTGTGAGCATAGACGCAAGGCAGATGAAAGTGTTTGTGAATATGTTGCTGAACTGAGCACTTATTTCCGTAGGTGGGTGAGTGGATGTCGGGTCACCACTTCTGAAGGGATGGCAGACCTTTTGGTGAGGGAGCAAGCCCTTAGCACTTTGTCTGAGGACATGAGAATCTGGTTAGCTGATAGACAATGTGCTACTTCAGATGAGTTGGGGAAGAAGGGAGACCTATACCTGGCAAGCAGGGCAGCCCTGCACAAGAAAGGGACCCCCAGTACTGCTCATGGTTCTAAAGGAACCCATGGTGGGCAGCACAGACTGCCCCAACAGAATCTGACAGTAGCAGGAGAAGCCACTAGTCCAGGTTCATCACCAGGAGCTAGGGTTAAATGTTTTGAATGCAACCAGTGGGGCCATGTGGCATACAGGTGTCCACGGAGGCAAGGTGGGGAACATAAGGTGAGGGAACCAGTAAGTGGGAAATACAAAATGCCAATAGTAAGTTGTCTTGAGACAACAGGGTTACCGAACTACCATCCTGCAGATGTCCTGATAGGGAAGGATTTGGATGAAGCAGTACCCCGTGCTTATGCAGTTACACACGGTCAGGCTAGGAGACAAGCATGTGGGTCTGGTAGCCTGGGGGAGACCCAGACAGACTGCATACTTGCAGCCAGGACTGGTGAGGTGGTTACTTCAGGGAGGGAGCTACACTGTAGCAGTGAGACTGAAGGTGAGCCACAGCTGCTTGGGGGTACTGATGGTCCCTTGGACAGAGTGACTGCAAAGGTAGAGGTGAGTAGTAAGTAGTACTCAGGCTGACAGTGAGGCACCGCTGTCAGAGGATGCCAGACTTTCTGTGGAAGGGGAGCTGGGATGGGTTACAAGGAGAGAGTTGAGACAGGCTCAGCTCTCAAGCCCTACATTGCAAGGCCTGAGGCAGGTAGCTAGGGAGGCACCTGATTCTCAAGGAAAGGGGGAATCTGTATACTGGGACAAAGGGTTACTGTACAGAGAGTGGACTAGAAGGTGAGAGAGTACAGCAGTTGGTAGTGCCTAAAGCCTACCATCTAGCGCTTCCAGCCATAGCCTATGATATTCCCTTTGCAGGCCATATGGGCATAAAACATATAAAGAGGCATATTATACAGAACTTCTATTGGCCTGGAATTTCCAGAGATGTAACAGAGTACTGCAGGAACAGTGCCAAAAGGTAGGCAAGGCAGGAGACAAGGTGAAAGCTCCTTTGATGCCTTTGCCTGTGATTGAGGAATCATTTCAGAAGGTAGCTATGGATATTGTGAATCCTCTGAGTACCCCAAGTTCCACAGGGAAAAAGTATATCCTAGTGGTAGTGGACTATGCTAGACGATACCCTGAGGCGGTGGCTTTGTCCTCCATTGAGGCAGAGAAGGTGGCAAATACTTTGTTAGAGATTTTCATGAGGGTAGGTTTCCCAAAAGAAATACTAACTGACAGAGGTGCCAGTTTCATGTCAGACCTGCTGGCTTGTCTGTGGAAGTCCTGCGGTATGAAGCACATGAAGACCACCCCCTATCATCCCCAGACTAATGGTCTTGTTGAGAGGTTAAACTCTACAATCAAGTCCATGCTACGGGCATTTGCAGATCAGTTTAAGAGGGAGTGGAACAAATATTTGCCCCATCTGTTGTTTGCTTACAGAGAAGTTCCCCAGGAATTCACAGGTTTTTCACCCTTTGAGTTGCTGAATGGGCATAGGGTGTGAGGACCTCTAAATTTAATTTGAGATGAGTGGGAAGATGAGTGCGAGTCTCACAAGGAGTCTGCTGTGGCATACATCCTAAACCTCAGGACAAGGCTCAGGGAACTCATGGGCTTGGCCCAGGAGACCCTGGCAGAAGCCCAACAACAGAAAAAGGTGTGGTATGACAGGAATGCTCTTGCTAGAGAGTTTGCTGTGGGGCAGCAGGTAATGGTTCTCATTCCTGTCAGACGCAACAAGCTGCAAGCAGCTTGGGAAGGGACCCTACAAGGTGGTAAGGAAAGGTAAATGATGTTAAGTACATGGTGGAACTGCTAGGCAGAAGGCAGGGGCACAAATTGTACCATGTTAACATGACAAAACCTTACCATGATAGGGAGACCCTTGTGCTGAGCATTTGCAGTGGATTGCAGGAGGAGTCTGAGGGAGATCTGGGGACTGATCTTCTCAGTGAGGCTCAGGCTGATACATCAGTGGAAGGGGTAGCAATGTCCCAGCAGCTATCTTCTACACAGGATCAAGAAATCCAAGCAGTGTTGCAGGAAGTTGAGGACATGTTCACTGAGAAACCAGGGTACACCCACCTGGGGCAGCACCAGGTGGACACAGGACCCAAAAGGCCTATTAGGCAGGCCTCTTATAGAGTGCCTGAGAGAGTCAAACAGACTCTGAGGGAGGAGGTACAGGAGATGTTGGATCTATGGTGATTCAAGAGTCCAGCAGTCCCTGGGCCTCCCAAGTGGTGCCAAAGAAGGATGGCAGCACCAGGTTCTGTGTGGACTACAGGAAATTAAATAGTCACACAGAATAGGATGCTTACCCCATGCCTAGGACAGATGAGGCCCTAGAGCAGCTGGGTGGGGCTACATATCTTACAACCATTGATCTTACCAAGGGTTACTGGCAGGTGCCCTTGACTCCCAGTGCTAGAGAGAAGTCAGCCTTTGTGACTCCTTTTGGCTTGTATGAGTTCACAAAGATGCTCTTTGGGATGACGAATGCCCCAGCGACTTTCCAGAGGCTGGTAGATCATATCCTAGCAGGCGCAGGAGGGTTTGCCCTTGCTTACCTAGATGATATTGCCATCTACAGCCATTCCTGGCCAGAGCACCTTCAGCTTGTCAGGGAGGTGCTGGGCAGACTACAGAGGACATGGTTGACCATTAAGCCAAGCAAATGTCAGGTGGGTATGACAGAGGTCTCCTGCCTAGGACATTGAGTGGGGAGTGGTAAGATAAGGCCAGAACCTGCCAAAGTAGAGGGCATTTTTAGGGACAGCAGGGTACTACAGAAAGTTCATCCCCAGTTATAGTACCATAGCTGCTCCCCTCACAGACCTGACAAGGAAGAACAGGCCAGATAAGATAGTGTGGACCCCAGCATGTGAGCAGGCATTCCAGAAGCTTTGGGAGGACCCCCTGTGTTAGCCAGCCCAGATTACAGCAAATAACTTGTTGTGCAGGTGGATGCTTCAAACCATGAGGTGGGGGCTGTACTTAGCCAGATTTCTTCAGAGGGAGAAGAGCACCCAGTGGTTTATCTCAGTTGTAGGCTCCAACCCAGGGAGGAATGCTATGCAGCTGTAGAAAAGGAATGTCTAGTCATAGTGTGGGCACTGCAGAAACTTCAGCCTTATCTGTTATAAAAGGAAATTCACTGTTATGACAGATCACAACCCCTTAACATGGTTAAACAGAGCCAGCCAGCAAAAGGCCAAGTTGTTAAGATGGAGCCAAGAGTTGCTCGCATATGATATGTCATTGCAGCACCACAGTGGGATTAACAATGCCAATGCAGATGGGCTCTCAAGACAGGGAATGAGGTAAGGTATACTCAGATAGATCTAACTTTCTCAAGCAGCGTTTCTCAGCTTGAGTTCTTCAGGGGTGGAGAAATGTGAAGATTGCCAGCCTAGCCAGATAGAATTTTATAGATAATTCTTTCATTTGTTCATAGGTTCATAGGTTGGTACTAGGCTATCAGCCCTAGGGCCTATACAAGCCTAGCCATAACAATTCCCTGGCTATTTCTTCCCACATTATTTACTTTCCTGGACCCCTGTCTAGCAGGGCGACTGACATGATCCCTGGGGTGAATGTCCTTTCTCCGATCCAATCGTCAAGGTTCCTCTTGAAGAGGTCCAAAGAGGCACTATGCTTTGCATGTATGGGCAATCTATTCCAGAGTCTGGGGAGTCTCTGGGTCAGGAACCTATCCCTCCAGCATGTTTTGTTTATTGTGATGACAAGGTTTAGATCCCTGGAGCGTGTAGCTCTGAGGGATTGGGATTTCTTTAAGTGTAGCATGTCCAACAGCTCTGGGTTTGACATGGCCTTGTATGTTAAGCAGAGATCGCCTCTGAGTAGACGATATGCTACAGAGTATAGCTGGAGTTTTTTAAGGCGGTCAGCATAGGGCATCTGCTTTAGGCCTGTGATTCTTTTAGTGAGGTATTTCTGAGGCCTTTCCAGTTGTTGCAGATGTCTTGAGAGGTACATACCAAATGGGGCGTTGTATTCTATAATGGGTCTAATGAGGGATGAGTACAGTGGGACAATGACCTCCTTTTTTCTGGATGAAAAGCCCTTCGTGATGAGGTGTGCCACATAGAAGGATTTGTAAATATTAATGTAAGGCACAGGCTTGTTGTTTTAAATGGAAAAGAAAAGGCTGTAAGGAAGTGAAGTCAAGCATTTTATGACTGTCTTGGATCTTTAAAGTTGGCTGCAGCCTGTCTGGATGAAGACATTCTATTGTTTTAACCAAGAGTTAAATTGCTAGATTTAAACATGCAAATGTATTTTTATTGCTCTGCTTCCTGACCAGCTTCAAGATAACACAAGATGTTAAGAATGTAAATGTAGTTTCTGTGAGCCTGGGGACCCAGGGAAGTGAGAAGAATGATGTAATGGGAACCAGGAATGTGATTTTAAAAACAGAGAGAGTCAGAGAATTCAGCATTTTTGTCTTGACTATCCAACTCATCAGCACTGTCTTGCTCTATAACTAAGTTTATTTTAGATTTGTGTTTTCTCTTAGAAATAGCTAGAAACTAGAAAGATTAGACTGTGTTTTTCTGTGATGTCAGAACTGTACTACTGAATTATTTTAAGTATTTCTCTGTGATCTCTGAACTCTTGACTAGCACTTTGTAGTAAGAAGTATTGTCTTGTGTTTTTATTATTTATTATTAAATGTTTTAAAACCTTTCAACTGTGGCTGTTTTGTGTAGAGATAAGTTAAGCCCTAAGAGTACATTGCATGTATATAAGGATCCTGCACCAAGTCACTCAGTTGTACTACCAATTGGATAATAATATTGCACAGTAATAACTGGACACCCTTTTAAGGGCCTTTGAGTAGCTGATAAATATTAGCTGGGTGGTGGCAGTGATTTCTACCGTATAGTCTGGGTAAAAGGGCCACAGCTGGAGAACCTGTGCCAACCTTCCCCAGAAGTGTCTGTGTGGTTGGATAAACACTTCTCAAAGTGTGTGTGTGTCAGCTACTTGTGCAGGGACAAGAAGCACTGGTTGGACAGAGAGGGTGCTAGATATTTTTGTTGCTCAGCTGGCTGAGATCTGATCCTATAGCTGTGCCAGTGGGGGGTCTTATTGGGGACCTGGAGAGCAAGGGAGCGACCAGCCCCGGACTGACTGATCTCTGTGTGCTCTTAAGGGAAATTGCACTTTACTGTGTGTATTTGTTATCCTTTCCTCCTATATGAGACGCCCCTCACTGGTGTTAGTGGTGAGGATTGAGGCTCCTTGATTGCTGGGCCAGGTCAAGGGTGTCACAGAGGCCTCCACATAAACTGGTGGCCCTTCTTGGGATCTTAATTTTGTGTTAGAAAAGCTAACACTTGCTCCATTTGAACCAGAAAACATGGCTGATAAGAGGTTTACTGATGAGTATCTGAACTGCAAGCTATTATGGTGAGATGACCCTGTTTTCCCTAGGGACAGGATTTCTTTGAGAAGTAATCCTTCTTGTATGCCTGAAGTGGTATCAAGGTTTACTTTTAACCAAACTATCCATCTCCCCATTTTTTTCCTGAACCTAAAAATGAGGGAAAAACCCCACTCCATATCTTGGATGCCCACTGACAACACGGGTATTGTCTTCACAGAACTAAATCTTTCAGATCTTTGGATCAGTTGTTCCTTTCTTGTGAAGGTAAGAAGGGACAACCTGTGTCAAAACAGACTATTCCCAAATGGTTGCCTAAGGCTGTTAACTTTTGTTCTACCCACCATAGCAAAACTATTCCAGACAGGGTCAGGAACACTCTTTCAGGGCCTTGGCTTCATCTTTGGCTTTTTGGAAAGGGTTGGATTGTAGAAGTATTCTAAAAGTTGCTACTTGGCACTTTGTACATGCTTTTACGAAGTACTATAAGCTCAATTTCTTCACTAGGTTCAGGTCAGGCTTTGCTAGGATCATTCTCCAGGGGCTCCTGGACTTTTCTCCATCATCTACCAAATGTAGTAAGCTAGGGTAATCTCTCTATAAATCTAAGGCTACTGCAGCAGTGATCGATATGATGAACATAGTACAGTTGTGTAAGTAAACTCGTCATAACTGTAGATGTCCGAATGATCAAAGGCTACTGCAGCAGTGATCGATATGATGAACATAGTACAGTCGTGTAAGTAAACTCATCATAGCTGTAGATGTCCGAATGATCTAAGGCTACTGCAGCAGTGATCGATATGATGAACATAGTACAGTCGTGTAAGTAAACTCGTCAGAACTGTAGATGTCCGAATGATCTAAGGCTACTGCAGCAGTGATCGATATGATGAACATAGTACAGTTGTGTAAGTAAACTCATCATAACTGTAGATGTCCGAATGATCTAAGGCTACTGCAGCAGTGATCGATATGATGAACATAGTACAGTTGTGCAAGTGAACACATCATAACTGTAGATGTCTGAATGATCTAAGGCTACTGCAGCAGTGATTGATATGATGTACATAGTACAGTCGTGTAAGTAAACTCATCATAACTGTAGATGTCCGAATGACCTAAGGCTGCTGCAGCAGTGATCGATATGATGAACATAGCACAGTCTTGTAAGTAAACTCATCATAACTGTAGATGTCCAAATGATCTAAGGCTGCTGCAGCAGTGATCGATATGATGAACATAGTTCAGTCATGTAAGTAAACTCATCATAACTGTAGATGTCCGAATGATCTAAGGCTACTGCAGCAGTGATCGATATGATGAACATAGTACAGTCGTGTAAGTGAACTCATCATAACTGTAGATGTCCGAATGATCTAAGGCTACTGCAGCAGTGATCGGTATGATGAACATAGTACAGTCGTGTAAGTAAACTCATCATAACTGTAGATGTCCGAATGATCTAAGGCTGCTGCAGCAGTGATCGATATGATGAACATAGCACAGTCTTGTAAGTAAACTCATCATAACTGTAGATGTCCGAATGATCTAAGGCTGCTGCAGCAGTGATCGATATGATGAACATAGTTCAGTCATGTAAGTAAACTCATCATAACTGTAGATGTCCGAATGATCTAAGGCTACTGCAGCAGTGATCGATATGATGAACATAGTACAGTCATGTAAGTAAACTCATCATAACTGTAGATGTCCGAATGATCTAAGGCTACTGCAGCAGTGATCGATATGATGAACATAGTACAGTTGTGTAAGTAAACTCGTCATAACTGTAGATGTCCGAATGATCTAAGGCTACTGCAGCAGTGATCGATATGATGAACATAGTACAGTCATGTAAGTAAACTCATCATAGCTGTAGATGTCCGAATGATCTAAGGCTACTGCAGCAGTGATCGATATGATGAACATAGTACAGTCGTGGAAGTAAACTCGTCATAACTGTAGATGTCCGAATGATCTAAGGCTACTGCAGCAGTGATCGATATGATGAACATAGTACAGTTGTGTAAGTAAACTCATCATAACTGTAGATGTCCGAATGATCTAAGGCTACTGCAGCAGTGATCGATATGATGAACATAGTACAGTCGTGGAAGTAAACTCGTCATAACTGTAGATGTCCGAATGATCTAAGGCTACTGCAGCAGTGATCGATATGATGAACATAGTACAGTTGTGTAAGTAAACTCGTCATAACTGTAGATGTCCGAATGATCTAAGGCTACTGCAGCAGTGATCGATATGATGAACATAGTACAGTCGTGTAAGTAAACTCATCATAACTGTAGATGTCCGAATGATCTAAGGCTACTGCAGCAGTGATCGATATGATGAACATAGTACAGTTGTGTAAGTAAACTCGTCATAACTGTAGATGTCCGAATGATCTAAGGCTGCTGCAGCAGTGATCGATATGATGAACATAGCACAGTCTTGTAAGTAAACTCATCATAACTGTAGATGTCCGAATGATCTAAGGCTGCTGCAGCAGTGATCGATATGATGAACATAGCACAGTCTTGTAAGTAAACTCATCATAACTGTAGATGTCCGAATGATCTAAGGCTGCTGCAGCAGTGATCGATATGATGAACATAGCACAGTCTTGTAAGTAAACTCATCATAACTGTAGATGTCCGAATGATCTAAGGCTGCTGCAGCAGTGATCGATATGATGAACATAGTATAGTTGTGCAAGTGAACACATCATAACTGTAGATATCTGAATGATCGAAGGCTACTGCAGCAGTGATCGATATGATGAACATAGTACAGTCGTGTAAGTGAACTCATCATAACTGTAGATGTCCGAATGATCTAAGGCTACTGCAGCAGTGATCGATATGATGAACATAGTACAGTCGTGTAAGTAAACTCATCATAACTGTAGATGTCCGAATGATCTAAGGCTGCTGCAGCAGTGATCGATATGATGAACATAGCACAGTCTTGTAAGTAAACTCATCATAACTGTAGATGTCCGAGTGATCTAAGGCTGCTGCAGCAGTGATCGATATGATGAACATAGCACAGTCTTGTAAGTAAACTCATCATAACTGTAGATGTCCGAATGATCTAAGGCTGCTGCAGCAGTGATCGATATGATGAACATAGTTCAGTCATGTAAGTAAACTCATCATAACTGTAGATGTCCGAATGATCTAAGGCTACTGCAGCAGTGATCGATATGATGAACATAGTACAGTCGTGTAATAAATTCATCATAGCTGTAGATGTCCGAATGATCTAAGGCTACTGCAGCAGTGATCGATATGATGAACTTAGTACAGTCGTGTAAGTAAACTCGTTATAACTGTAGATGTCCGAATGATCTAAGGCTACTGCAGCAGTGATCGATATGATGAACATAGTACAGTTGTGTAAGTAAACTCATCATAACTGTAGATGTCCGAATGATCTAAGGCTACTGCAGCAGTGATCGATATGATGAACATAGTACAGTTGTGTAAGTAAACTCATCATAACTGTAGATGTCCGAATGATCTAAGGCTACTGCAGCAGTGATCGATATGATGAACATAGTACAGTCGTGTAAGTGAACTCATCATAACTGTAGATGTCCGAATGATCTAAGGCTACTGCAGCAGTGATCGATATGATGAACATAGTACAGTCGTGTAAGTAAACTCATCATAACTGTAGATGTCCGAATGATCTAAGGCTGCTGCAGCAGTGATCGATATGATGAACATAGCACAGTCTTGTAAGTAAACTCATCATAACTGTAGATGTCTGAATGATCTAAGGCTGCTGCAGCAGTGATCGATATGATGAACATAGTTCAGTCATGTAAGTAAACTCATCATAACTGTAGATGTCCGAATGATCTAAGGGCTACTGCAGCAGTGATCGATATGATGAACATAGTACAGTCGTGTAAGTAAACTCATCATAACTGTAGATGTCCGAATGATCTAAGGCTATTGCAGCAGTGATCGATATGATGAACATAGTACAGTCGTGTAAGTAAACTCATCATAACTGTAGATGTCCGAATGATCTAAGGCTACTGCAGCAGTGATCGATATGATGAACATAGTACAGTCGTGTAAGTAAACTCATCATAACTGTAGATGTCCGAATGATCTAAGGCTACTGCAGCAGTGACCGATATGATGAACATAGTACAGTCGTGTAAGTAAACTCATCATAACTGTAGATGTCCGAATGATGTAAGGCTACTGCAGCAGTGATTGATATATGAACATAGTACAGTTGTGTAAGTAAGCTCATCATAACTGTAGATGTCCGAATGATCTAAGGCTACTGCAGCAGTGATCGATATGATGAACATAGTACAGTTGTGTAAGTAAACTCATCATAACTGTAGATGTCCAAATGATCTAAGGCTACTGCAGCAGTGATCGATATGATGAACATAGTACAGTTGTGTAAGTAAACTCATCATAACTGTAGATGTCCAAATGATCTAAGGCTACTGCAGCAGTGATCGATATGATGAACATAGTATAGTTGTGCAAGTAAACTCATCATAACTGTAGATGTCCGAATGATCTAAGGGCTACTGCAGCAGTGATCGATATGATGAACATAGTACAGTCGTGTAAGTAAACTCATCATAACTGTAGATGTCCGAATGATCTAAGGCTGCTGCAGCAGTGATCGATATGATGAACATAGTTCAGTCATGTAAGTAAACTCATCATAACTGTAGATGTCCGAATGATCTAAGGCTACTGCAGCAGTGATCGATATGATGAACATAGTACAGTTGTGTAAGTAAACTCATCATAACTGTAGATGTCCGAATGATCTAAGGCTACTGCAGCAGTGATCGATATGATGAACATAGTACAGTCGTGGAAGTAAACTCATCATAACTGTAGATGTCCGAATGATCTAAGGCTACTGCAGCAGTGATCGATATGATGAACATAGTACAGTCATGTAAGTAAACTCATCATAGCTGTAGATGTCCGAATGATCTAAGGCTACTGCAGCAGTGATCGATATGATGAACATAGTACAGTCATGGAAGTAAACTCGTCATAACTGTAGATGTCCGAATGATCTAAGGCTACTGCAGCAGTGATCGATATGATGAACATAGTACAGTTGTGTAAGTAAACTCATCATAACTGTAGATGTCCGAATGATCTAAGGCTACTGCAGCAGTGATCGATATGATGAACATAGTACAGTTGTGTAAGTAAACTCATCATAACTGTAGATGTCCGAATGATCTAAGGCTACTGCAGCAGTGATCGATATGATGAACATAGTACAGTCGTGTAAGTAAACTCTTCATAACTGTAGATGTCCGAATGATCTAAGGCTACTGCAGCAGTGACCGATATGATGAACATAGTACAGTCGTGTAAGTAAACTCATCATAACTGTAGATGTCCGAATGATGTAAGGCTACTGCAGCAGTGATTGATATATGAACATAGTACAGTTGTGTAAGTAAGCTCATCATAACTGTAGATGTCCGAATGATCTAAGGCTACTGCAGCAGTGATCGATATGATGAACATAGTACAGTTGTGTAAGTAAACTCATCATAACTGTAGTTGTCCGAATGATCTAAGGCTGCTGCAGCAGTGATCGATATGATGAACATAGTACAGTTGTGTAAGTAAACTCATCATAACTGTAGATGTCCGAATGATCTAAGGCTACTGCAGCAGTGATCGATATGATGAACATAGTACAGTTGTGTAAGTAAACTCATCATAACTGTAGATGTCCGAATGATCTAAGGCTACTGCAGCAGTGATCGATATGATGAACATAGTACAGTCGTGTAAGTAAACTCGTCATAACTGTAGATGTCCGAATGATCTAAGGCTACTGCAGCAGTGATCGATATGATGAACATAGTATAGTTGTGCAAGTGAACACATCATAACTGTAGATGTCCGAATGATCTAAGGCTACTGCAGCAGTGATCGATATGATGAACATAGTACAGTTGTGTAAGTAAACTCATCATAACTGTAGATGTCCGAATGATCTAAGGCTACTGCAGCAGTGATCGATATGATGAACATAGTACAGTTGTGCAAGTGAACACATCATAACTGTAGATGTCCGAATGATCTAAGGCTACTGCAGCAGTGATCGATATGATGAACATAGTACAGTCGTGTAAGTAAACTCATCATAACTGTAGATGTCCGAATGATCTAAGGCTGCTGCAGCAGTGATCGATATGATGAACATAGCACAGTCTTGTAAGTAAATTCATCATAACTGTAGATGTCCGAATGATCTAAGGCTGCTGCAGCAGTGATCGATATGATGAACATAGTTCAGTCATGTAAGTAAACTCATCATAACTGTAGATGTCCGAATGATCTAAGGCTACTGCAGCAGTGATCGATATGATGAACATAGTACAGTCGTGTAAGTAAACTCATCATAACTGTAGATGTCCGAATGATCTAAGGCTACTGCAGCAGTGATCGATATGATGAACATAGTACAGTCGTGTAAGTAAACTCATCATAACTGTAGATGTCCGAATGATCTAAGGCTACTGCAGCAGTGATCGATATGATGAACATAGTACAGTCGTGTAAGTAAACTCATCATAACTGTAGATGTCCGAATGATCTAAGGCTACTGCAGCAGTGATCGATATGATGAACATAGTACAGTCGTGTAAGTAAACTCATCATAACTGTAGATGTCCGAATGATGTAAGGCTACTGCAGCAGTGATTGATATATGAACATAGTACAGTTGTGTAAGTAAGCTCATCATAACTGTAGATGTCCGAATGATCTAAGGCTACTGCAGCAATGATCAATATGTCCGAATGATCTAAGGCTATAGTAGCTGCTCCCTCCCTTCACCCCTTTGTTTTTGGTGTGTTTTTTGTGCCAGGATGTGGATATTTATTTTTTCTTGTTCCTAGCATTGTCCTTTCAGGGCTAAGCCTCCCTCCCTCTTTCTTTTAGAAGGAAAGCTCTAAAGGGCTTGGCACCCAAACTTGTGTTTTAGTCAGCTCAACTCAAGCTGCCTGACAGTTTGGGTGTGTGGAAGGTGACATGAAACTTTGGAAGCTGGATGGCTGTTTTATCCTTGGTACAATGTAAGCCGTATAGCTAAGGCAACTGCAGCAGTGTTAATTCGAATATCTACTGTTAGTGGTAAGTTTACTTGCACAACTGTTCTTTCCTGCTCCACAAGTTAACCAATGTAATCTAGTGACATTTAGAGTTGTACCAAAGCAAAAGTTAGCTGTTGGAGTAAGTCCAGAAGGTTTATGATCTTTGCTTGGTAACATTTGCATGACTATTTTTATACTCCAAGCAGACTTCAAATAATTTTATCTCAGGTAGATAGCAAAAGTTGGAGGTGTGACTGAAAAAAAAGGAGGTAACTGGGAATATATGTTTTGGGAATGTAATGAGTTGGCAGATTTTAAAAATACCATACAGAGTACTCTGTCAGAAGTATTGGGTGAGCAAATGGCTTTAAGTAAGGAAATGATTCATTTGAACAGGGATACAAGATTTGAATTGCTTAAACATAGTAAGACCTTGTTAAGTTTAATTCTGTTGGCTGCCAAAAAACAATTACTAGAAAATGGAAATCAAAGTCTACACCAACTGTATTTGATTTGAATATTATAAAATAGGCAAATGAACCGGAAGAGGACTCCTTAGAAAAGGGAAGGAGCAAATTACATAAAAGTAAATGGAAATTGGAGGACAATACATACATAGTAATGTCCAGGAGGGGGGAGGAGTGAGGTATAAGGGAAAGCAGGAATTCAGCAATTTTTTTGTAATGTTGGACTGATGATTGTAGCAAAGTAAATATATGTGATGTATGTTGTATTTAAATGGAAAAAATGTTAAACTAGTTTTTCTTTTTTGTTAATGTGCGTTTGTGTATGTTTTAAGCGATATGTTTTTAAACACTTTTATTAAATTCTCTCTCCAACTCTGTCCCAACCACCTATTCATACTTCCTCTCTACACTCTCCACACATCACACCAAACCTGTTAATGACGCCCCTCACTTTTACTCCCAAAAGTGGAAAAATACTTTCCAAGCAGTACATCTGTACTAGAAGACATCCTACATTGGATATCCATTACAGTTGCACAAGAAAAAAATACTGCCCTACATCTAGCATGAACTTATTGGATTTCACACAATTAATTAGTAGCCCGACATAGTATAGCAAGACATCAAATTCCCTATTAGAGTGGATCCTAGTATCATACCCTAGCAAATACACAACCACAAGTACAGTGTCTGACTGTCTCAGTGATCATCTTCCAGTCTCTACAACCAGACATCTCACACATCCACTTAAACAGTATTCTTATAAACAGCACACAACCTTTCCAAGTTTAACCCAGAAATGTTCATTACTACCCTCTCATTCATTAACTGGAACTTCCTAAAAGTCCTTCCCTTAGATGGTGATGTACATTAATTCAGTACATCTTTCCTGAATATCCTAAATAGCCCTGCACTTCATAGAAGGAAGAGACTAAAAACAAGTAATGTAATTTGGCTGTCCAAAAAGAGTAGAATGGTAGTGTCGGATGCAGAAAAAGAATAGAAAGACTGGTAAAAATATGAAACATCGCAGTATCTTCAAAACGTCAGAATGCTTTGCAATCGTACTAAACAGCAATTTAACAAAGGCAAAAAAACTACACTGTCATAACTTTCAGATTCATAGTAAACACAAACCTAGAAAACTGCAGACACCGTCAGCCATTAAAGAAGTCTTGCATCTTGGCCAACAATTCAAACCTAACCCCTTTCCAAATAATGCATTACTCAAAACCACAGTACAGTTCAACTCTTATTTCATAGGTACCATAGCATCTCTAACCAAGGATTCCCCAACATCTAATCCTAACCCTGCCCAACAGCTGTGTATCACCACATCCACTTTCACTTTCAAACCTCTGCCCACATCTTATATGAAACTACTTTTAAACAAACACAGACCACGCTCTACTTCAGCTGATGACCTTCCAAGTGAGTACCTTAACATAGCAGCCAATAGCATTGACTGTCCGGTCTCAGTCCTTATAAATAGGCCAGTCTGCAAATCCCACTTTCTCTCTCTCTCTCTCTCTCTCTTGAAAAAGTCACACATTATCCATCTGCACAGAGGAGGAAATTCAACAGACATTACTATCTTTAGACCTATAGCAGTCTTATCCTTCCTCTCCAAAATACTTAAAAAAATGTATTCAAAAACAATTGCTAAAATATGCCCTGCAGGAGGAACTTCTATCAGCCATACAACATGCCTTCCATCCTTCCCATAGTACTAACATAGCACTTCATATAGACGTCAGTAAAGCTACAGGTAACAACAGTCTAGTCTCCTCCTTATTCTAGACTTGTCTAAAGCCTTCAGTTTGTCACAGCAAACCTCTATTTCAAATTTCTTCATTAGGTCTCTCTCAGCATACCCTTCTGTGGTTCAAGAGCTACTTATCTGGTGAGCATCAGTCAGTAAAATGGCACTCCACCCTCTCTCCGTGTATCCCAGTCACCACTGGTGTACAACAATGATCTATCCTTGTTCCCCACCTCTTTAACTTTCTTGATAACACAGTGCTCTTGTCCACACAGCAGTTCTCCCTAATACAGTACACAGATTACTCCACACTCATTTGCACATCTAACAACATGGCACACCTCCAAAAAAATTACTCAGGAAGCTTTAACAGCCACTGAAATGTGGCTTTATAACTTACAGCTCATGGCAACCCTACTGCTTTTTTCCCCAAATCCCTCTCTCGTGAAAAAGAAAAAAAAAACAGAATTTGAAGTCCTTTCTCTTGGTAATAATTGAAGCCACTTCTCATAACAAACTGTTAGGGATGATTGTGGACTGTAATCTTAAGTTTGACTCCCTCACATCTTTCAAAACCATTCTGAAAGAGTTCCTAGCCAAATGCTGCCTCAGTTCTTCCTCAACACTAGGATAAACCATATCCCTAAATCTGAATAAATACCTGTTCATACCTTACACCTACTTACTCTTCCTGCTTCATTTACGTCCTTACTTTTATCTCTGTCTCTCTCTCTCTCTCTCTCACCTGGCTTTCTCTCTACATATACCATAAGCCTGCTTTTCTCTCACTTCATATTGCAATTCCTGTTTGTATTATACTACCTTACCTTTAATTGCTCTATAAACTACTTAAAAATTCTCTAAATATTAAATCAGTACCCAGGATTTAATAAACTCCATGTAGCCACCATGTAGAACCTACATGGAATGCATCTGTGTACACGGCCACGGTGCCCCCCTCAGCAGCGCACCATGCATATTAATGATGGCATGCTGCCGAGGGAGAGCCGAGGAGCAAAAATATTGAATCAGTGTTATGTTTTATTTATTTATTTTTATAACTGCATGTTTGCACAGCATGGAGTGCAGCAATTCCAAGCTGTGCTCACTTGTAGACAGCTGACACCTGCCAGACATCTAAAAATAGAAACTGGATGTAATTACTTATTTATTTATTGGTATGTTTACGCAGCACTGTGCTCAGCACTGCTAACAGGTAGCTCAGTGGTATTTGTGAAGGTATACTGGATTTCTTAATATCCATGTAGCTAAATGGGTAAACTTACAGCTGTATGTGTAGTAGGTCCAGGGTTTGAATACATGGAAGTCAGAACTTGTCTGTATTTTTTTTGCATACGTTATGGACAAAATTTTAAAATATGACTCCGCTGCACAGTGCGCAACTGTATTCAAACCTGCTAAGCATCGCATAAATATGTTAACGGCTGCCAGTGTTTGCGCAGTGTTCAGCTTCACTGAAACCATGATTATGCGTGTTTACTCACTGCTCAGCTCTGCTTGGCTGGCTTGTGCACTGCTAAGCAACTCAGAGCTTTTTTTGATGTTGCTGAACGATGTGTAAGAACAGGAAAACAGCCTATATAATTGGAGTTCGTCTGTCAGTATGGCTGGTGGTGTTGGAGAAGGTGTATGCTTTTGGGCACAGTGGTGGGGCATTCAGGAGTCCAGGGTCATGGCTGGGCTCCTTGTGAAAAACCATGACAATAGGCTGCTGTAGGGTGATTTCCAGGGCTCAGAGTGTAAGGTGGAGGCATGGGACCTGATAGCCAGAGAACTCACCAGTGTTACTGGTATCCCCCGCACAGGTGAGGAGCATCCTCACCACCATGACGACCTGAAAAAATGAAAGAGAGGGAACCTTGGACAACTGGGTCCAAGAAGCGATGTATAATGGTGTGCTTCTCTCCAAACAACTGCAGCTGAGAGGACTCACAATGTCGAGTCTCATGCTGGGCACCTGGCCTGGTTGCACTGTGAGCGTGGTGGGTATGAAGTATGGATGTATTATGCCAACTGTAGTGCAGAAAGCAAGAAAGAGTAAAGCATTGACTCCAATAAAGTATATACAATAAAGTCTGTAGTGCAATAAAGTTGGAATTAGAGCTGTAGTGCAGTAAATGAATAATAACTGTAGTGCAGTAAAAACAAGAAACAGTACCATTAACAGCAAGGAGAGTGGTGTACATCAGAACTGTCTTATCATAACCATTGCAGTAGAGCTCTATGGATTGAGTCTGTAAGGTAAGGTTGCTGCAGTCAAGTATAACACTGTAATAGCTGTACATTGCAAATCTAATGGCTGCAAAGTTTATTATAGTACTTATAGTACTGTTTAAGGCTTTCTCTAGACCAATACCAGACAGATAATGCTCTGTCTTCCACAGACATCAGCTGATATAAGCCACTGCACAGCCAGATACCGTGTGTGTGGACTTCACAGATATTGCAAACCATAACAATACTGACGCTGAGTAGCATCCTGCCAAGAATGATACCACGGTATAAAGAAAAAAATTATCAATTTCAACAATTGGCTAAGTTTCTGGTGTCATTCAAAGGGGATCCAGTGTCTGTCCGCCTGGGATGACATGCTCGACAAGCCACGCTGCTTCACTAGAGACGGCTTTCACCTGTCACCCGTAGGCTTTTGAATACTGGCCAAGGCTCTTGCCACCCCCATAGTGCCTTTTTAAGGCAAGGCTGAAAAGACAAACCCACCTCCGTAAATAGAACAAGTAACAAAAAACTGAAGGTAATGCTACTCAATGCCAGAAGTCTAAACCTCAAAATGCACGCACTCGAGGCACTCCCCAGTATGGAGAAAATCGATATATGTGCACTAACAGAAATCTGGTTTAAGGCTCCAGAGAGCATCCCAGCACTACTAGGCTACAACTCATACTATATATTTTGGCCACAGAACCCGGACCGAAATACAAAGATGGGGGCGTATCCATATTCCTCAAGGATACTCACACCTCCAGGTTAGTGGCACAGCACGATACATCAGAGATCATCCACGTGCAACTAACAATGGGCAGGACTGCAATTCAAACTGTAGCTTGCTACAGATCACCCACCATGTCCCAGGACACCCATTCCGCGTTTCTGGAAACACTGGGAAACGTCCTACCAAACACCCTAATACTGGGTGATTTCAATTACCCAAACATTAACTGGGTGAACTACTCAAGTACCAACTCCCTTGTCCAACATTTCCTAGAATTTATAAACTCAAACGCCCTGGATCAACTGGTCAACACTCCCACCAGAGGTGACAACATATTGGACCTGGCCATCACCAACATCGGCGACCAGAGTTCCACACCGGAGGTCAACCCCTCGCTGGTTAGATCTGACCATAAACAAATCACTTTGGATATCCACATTCCACCCCCACCCCAGTCAAGGAAACCACCATGAAGAACTTTTCAAAAGCAAACTTCACATTACTTAAGACCAAGGTGGAAAGTTTCAAAGCCCCCATGCTAAAGGATAACACTATCCAAGCTGCAAAATCCTGTACTAATGCATTCTACGGGCACCTACAAGAATGCGTGGATCATGCTATCCCAAGCAAAACCAAGACTCACTCCTCCAAGAAAAGGAAACCAATCTGGTCGACCCCTGCCATAAACAAGCTATACAATAGAAGGAGGGAAAGTAGTACAGAAAAGAGTAAAATCCCAAGAAGGGAAGACATCCCTGCTGATCAGTATCAGCAAAACACTACGATCCCTCAGAAAATCATCCAAGGCTAGCTTCAACAGAAAAAATGCCAAGGACTCCAAAGATAACCACTATTCTTTAGCTATGTCAAGAATCTAAGTGGCAGTGCTCAGATCTGCTCGGAGTTAGTGCAGAATGGCACAAAATACACTGAACCGACCGATATCACCAATGTACTGGCAGACAGGTTCAGTGCAAACTTCACTCCCAAAAGGGCCCATAACCATACCAGAAGAATGTAGAGCCCCTGAAATCACAGACACTCAGGTTAAAACAGCCCTCTCAAAGCCAAAAACACAGCATCAATGGGACCGGGTGGTGTCCCAGGCTGCTTCTTACATGAGCTCAGAGACGAACTAACCCCTCACCTAAACACTCTGTTCAAACTCAGCCTCTCCACAGGCTAAGTACCCATAGAGTGGTGCACAGCAACGGTTATTCCACTCCACAAAGGTGGAGCCACAACAGATCCCGGGAACTATCGCCCTATAAGCCTGACTGGCTTTGTCTGCAAGGCTATGGAGTGCATCATCATGGAACTCATTAACAGAGACATTGGGAACCTCCAAACACTGGACCCTACCCAGTTCGGCTTTAAGTGTAGATCCTGACTCCTAAACCTGGTGGACTTATTTGAGACAGGAGCACCTTCTGTGTGGAGTCTGCATGTCCTCCCCATGGTCGAGTGGTGTTCGAAAGACATGCGTAAATGAGCGTGCCTTCGTTGAAGATTGGGTGTTGAGCTGGCACCTCTTCACTGTAAAAATCTACTGCCAATCATTAGTGGACCGGAGTTCCGCTGCGGCGACCCCTAACCGGGAAAAGCCGAAAGAAGAACAACAACAATAACCAAGGCTATAGACGAGGGAAAGGTGGCACACACAGCCTACCTAGACCTCGCAAAGGCCTTCAACACCATTTCCTATTCTGGTATTCTAGACAAGCTCACCAGACTGAACATAAACCCCTATGTCACAAGATGGGTTGCCAACTGGCTTACAGGCAGAACCCACATGGTTAGAGTTGCGGGAGCTTGGTCTGACTCTAAACCGGTTACAAGTGGCACTCCCCAGGGCTTAGTCCTTGGACCCCTCCTATGCGGCATATACTTCTCAGAGGTACAGGCAAGCACAGGAGGACTATGGCTGACCAAGTTCGCAGACGACTGCAAACTAGGGGCTATAATTGACTCTCTGGCTGACACAGACATCCTCCAAAAGGGTCTCACTGAGATGGATTCCTGGTGTCAAAATCATGGCCTCAAGCTAAATGCCAACAAGTGCATAGTCGTCCCCTTTGGAAAAAACAAAGCACCCACAAACTACCACATAGGTGGTAGTCCCCTAAATACGGAAGATGTAATAAGAGATCTAGGGACCCAAGTAGATAGTAATCTCTCCTTTGATAATCGCATTGCCAAAGTGGTTAGAAAATCCTTCTTTGTGGCCCACCTAATCACAAAAGGGTTCGCATCTTGATCAAAAGAGGTCATTGTGCCCCTCTACGCATCACTCATTAGACCCATCATAGAGTACAACACCCCATTTGGGATGTACCTTACAAGACACCTGCAGCAGCTGGAAAAACCACAGAAGTATCTCACCAAGAGGATCACTGGCCTCAGATGCCCTATGCAGCTCGACTGAATAACCTCCAGCTGTACTCTGTTGCATACCACCTACTCAGAGGTGATCTCTGCCTGGCATACAAGGCCATGTCCAACCCAGAATTGATGGACATGCTCCACCTAAAGAAAACCATATCCCCTCGAGCCACATGCTCTAGGGATCTAAGCCTCACAACAACAATAAATAGGATGTGTTGGAGGGATAGATTCCTGTCCCAGAGACTTTCCATGCTTTGGAAAAAGATTCCAGTCTACATTAGGCAGAGCTCCTCATTAACACTCTTCAAGAGAAACCTTGACGAGCGGATGGGGAACAGAAAGTTTACCCCGGGGATCTCTTCAGTTGCTGTGCTGGACAGAGGCACAGGGAACTAATCTAAGGGGTCGGCAAAAACCAACACATTCTGGCTAGGCTTATAAATGCCTTCGGGCAGATAGCCTAGTACCTACCTATGAACCTGTGTGTTCACCTATATTATTGAAAGTGAAATAAAGCTGTAGTAATATGTGCAGTATGGTTGTATATCATGCATGTGTATTCTATTGGCACTGCAGTCTAGTAAAACACTGTAACAGTACTAGAGTGCTAGTGGAAAGTCCTGTAACTTGTATTTTACAATTCATAGCTTGTTTCCAGTTGGTCTCCAGGCAAGTATCAGTCACCCTGTAGTCAGCAGTGCCTCAGTAGCTCAGTCTGTTAAATTCCTTGTACACTGTGCATTTTGCCACACAAAGTCCTGGGTTCGAATCCAGTGCTATGTAGCACTACATTTTCAGTATCAGGCATGTAATGCTCACAGTTTCTCTCTCCCTTAGAACACAAAAATGTGATGGGTGAGTTAGCCCATATTACGTGCAGATGTTCTGTTTGGATCTCACAGAATGTTACACTCAGTAGCAAGAATGTGTGCATCAGCATTGTTGATTCAGAAATAAAACTGTGTAATCCCAGTATGGCTGTATCTCTTGCTTGTCCGCACTATGCTGCTGCGGTCAATTATTAAAATATTTGCAAATGTCCCCTGTAGTCACAGCTAGTGGGTTCTTCTCCCATGCCTGCCAACTAAGCCATGACTGGTGTCTAGTTTAATTACTGTACACAAACATGCCTCTCAAGTGTCACGATTCCTCGTAATGTAATTAGAACTGACCAATCTGTTTGTCACGTTTGCCAGATAAATTATTACCTGGAATGCAATTTATTACCAAATCCATTTACAGTACACCCTGGTAGTTATACAAGTCCACATTATGTGAAACCATTCTGAGTAGTTCTGTACCTGCATGTGTTAGTGCTCGTCCCTTATTGTTCCATGCTATCAGCTTGAGAGGTATGTATGTGCTACAACAGCTATAGGATTGTAGTCACTGTAGTCACAAATGTCAGTACACACCTGTAGAAATATGTATGACCAGTGTTGTCAGAGATATCATCTGCAATGTCACTAATGAAATGTCCCCCCCCACACCCATTATCTTAATTTATTCGTTATTGTAATGTATTACTATGATTTAATATTAACATATTTTGTTAAACTATATTTTGAAAAATGTGGTTGATTATTATGTTTTATTATGATTCAATATTAACATATTTTGTTAAACTAACTGTTTTGTTGGCAAGATGGTTTACTTCACACTGGCATGCTGTTACCATACTGACTGTTATGGTACTTTATATTGTGTTGCACATAATATACATTAACATGTATTTGGATTAATAAATATGATGCTCCATTCTGTTAATACTAACAGTGGTTTGTTTTTTGCTTTACCTCATGTATCACAGAACATCAAGGTAGGCCGGTTCCGGCTTATCCCCTACCTTGCCTCAACCGGCCATGGCACCGAGTCCCAGCACATCTGGGACCCAGACCACTGGTGCTCCCTCTGTTGACCTTGCACTACCTGTGGCATTGGGTAGTACCACCCCAGGGGACAGGGCCCAGTCCGCCTGTGGGCGTGGTGGCAGAGGGAGAGTGGTCACCCGTGATGAGCTATGGGTCTTGGTGCACAGGATAGTCCATTGTGGCTATGACCAACACCTGCGCCGGATTGAGGGCATGCCGGCTGATCTGATGCCACCCTGGGGGCAGTAAAGGAGTAGTGCCCATGGTTCTATGGGTGGAGCGTGAGTCACATTGCTGCCGCCTGGAGGCACATGGGACCTGGATTCCACAACACCCTCCCTGTCAGATGTGTTCAACCCCCCTCATGTGTCAAACACCGCCCCTGTCTGCTGTCTTATCTGTCTTGTCTGTTTGCAAATTCATCTTTACCTATCCAACTTCCCTCCCCCACACGTACCCATGTCCCTTCCCCAACATTACACTCTCACCTTAAAAAAAAAAAAGGCACTCTTCCCAAAAAAAAAAAAAATGTTTTTGTCCCATGCATAGCTCTGCATTTCACACACATATCCACTGGACACACACAATTTGGTCCAGTTGGCTTGACAGCACAGTTATGTTGTCCTCATCCCTCTCTCTGAGGTTTGAGAATCCAAATTCATGTACAAATCTGTCAAAGTGCACAGTTGTTGCTTTACAAGAAATGGATAGCTGTGGTTCTTTTCTACACCCATCCTGCCTTTCAGTATATTTTTCCCCCTGGTTGCCCTCATTTCACCACTTTCCTGTCTCCCCTTTTTTTTTTCTTTATTTTTTTTTTAGCACGCAGCTTCAGTTAGCTCAGCTAAATAGAGCTATAATGAGTATATGTGTTTTTAACATTGTAAGTCACATCTAAAAAAATAAACACCTCTGCCATGAATTGACCCGAGCCCATCACACCTGCAGCACACTGCATTAACCCACCACACCATGCAACTCTTAATTAAAACAGGTTTAAACAAAACATAGTAATTCACAATTACAGTCATTAGGCGTGTTTCAGCAGAGCTGCGCGCCACGCTGCACCATACAAACTGGAATAGACAGTAATGGAAAAAATGGGATGGTATCTTGGATTCTGGTGCATTATTACCCCACTAGACAGCCAAACGCATGGTAATGGATGTATCTAAGGCCTGTCACCACTAGACAGCCAAACACATGGTAATGGATGTATCTAAGGCCTGTCACCACTAGACAGCCAAACGCATGATAATGGATGTATCTAAGGCCTGTGATGGGAGATAGATGTGCCCTTTTATCAGCAACATGTAGAAAGTCACCTGCTAAGGCATTCATGGCAAAATACATGTTCATCTGTTGCAGAAATACATCCATATAAAGCCATGCACATACTGATGGATGTAGAAAATGTGTGTCACAGTCTATGTGTGCACATATATCTTGCAAGTACCCCTGCTGTAGCAGTGACTCTGCAGCTCATTTTGTTAAATGCCTTGTAAACAGTACGTATTGCCATATACCACCACATTGGTTCAAAACCAGTGTTGTGCTGCATTTCAGTTACATTGTTGTGAAGACAGCAATTAGTAGATCACTAATGCACTCTTTATCCACAAAGCATTGCAAATTAAATAACCACTTTTCAGTGCATGAAGTCACAGGCCTGCAGGTAGGGACACACTTCACATATCCGTATAGCAGTACAATATGTCGCTTAGTACTCTGTTATTGACACAGTTGCCTAACATACATACCTTAAACACATGCCTTAATTGGCGTGTAAAGGGTACCCTCACCCTGGCTTTGCCCCTACAACAAGGGTGACACAGCTGACACAGACACACCTACAGCTTGTTGTCCTCCAAATTGTTTACACTCTCTGCCTATGTCTATTACCTGCAGCAGCAGCTGCAGCTTGTGCTACACACAGCTCTATGTAAAGGTTTCTGCTACTGACCTACCCTTTGCAATGATGTAGGCTCCTCACTCCAGTAGTGTCCATCTCAACAGCTAAGAAAGGGCCCCAGGTATACATGAAGGCCTTATGTATTGCACAGGGGTTGCATGTCATTAATGATAGTGCAGTTCAGTTGTTTTGGCTGCAATAAGTATTGCAGAACCACAGATTGGTTTAGAGGTAATCACCTGCTGATGGGGAGCGTGTTTAAAAGGCAGGGAACTGGCTATCGGGAACCATTCTGTATGAGACCTTACTCACACAGAGCATGCCTTTGTGAAACTTTATAAGACACAAAGTTCAGCAGAAGAGTACTGCACTCTAGTTGGTATGTAACTGTTTTTTGTGTATAACAGGATTCAGATGGGAGGATAGAGGTATGGTGAATAAGGACTGCAGCAGTAAGTCGGTCATAGACCTGTGGTAATGACATGACAGTGATACCCTGCTGACTTTCACCTACAGGGGACATACAATACATCAGGGTGGCATTGCCTTTCGTCAGTGTGGCACACTAGAGTTGTCGGACTGTCCCTATATAGTGGTTGTTGTAGCACACTGCTATTTGTCTGGCACTGCTTCCATGACATATTATTGTGTGGTTAGCCTTAGGGAACACACCATAGTGGACTGGAGTGTTGGGTGTATGATCATACAGCAGAAGCTGTCATGGCACACAGGGAATACCTTGGTAATGGTACTATCTCAGTTGTGTCCACACACGTAATATGTTGTCATACTGTGGGTTATGCTGTGTGTGAGCAAGCAGTGGATAGTGCTGACCATTTTGCCCTTAACGTATCAGTACATAATAGACATCCACGGTCTGATCCTGTAATGTGTTCCCCTTGTGTTGTCTTTTAGGAATAATGTACTGTGATGACACCCACCCTTCTCGGATGTAGAGAATGAGATAATCTTGTAATACTGTAGCAGTCAGTGTGGCAGGCTGTAGATACTTTTATGTGGGGGTCAGGTCTTTGTTCTTTGGGAGGTGTAACCTCAGATATATACTCATACGCAGATTGGGACCAATACAGCAAGTAATACAGTAGCTACTGGAAATGTGAGATATATGGCCGTATTACCTTGTACTGCAGAATGCAGTGGTACTGACATTACACCACCCTCAATCTTTCACAGGTCCATCCGGTATTGCCCAAGGCTGTGGTCCTGCCCCTGGTAAGTATGACACTTGTTTTGTTAAGGAACATTTATAGTCTGGTATGGTTAAGGGCCAGAATAATGCCCTATGTACACATAATTATGTATGTAAACAGCGTAGGATATTTTTAAATGCCAGTCTGGAAGAGGTACCTAAGGTTTTGAGAGGGGGTAGTCACAGGAGTGTAGTTCAACAAACAGATACATTGTGGCAGTTACAGGTAACAGCAGATAAGGCTCCTGGTTTAAATGAGCCAAGGAATCTAAAATGCCTTTTAAAATACAACAGGTTAAAGGCAAATACATTAGGCTGTGAAATGTGTATTTCCATATAATTGTGAAGAGAGTTGTTCTGGGTTTTATGTGTTGTTTTTTCAATTATAATGTCATACTGAGTAAGTAAAAGATAAATATTACTGGTCATGTTTGACTTGATTTACTTCAAGTGATGGTTATAAAGGTCCTGAGTTGAATTTGAATTGTGTTCCTGGTTAGTGCTTTGTGGACGAAGGCGGAGAAGGAAGTTGTTTGACTGCTAATCCATTTGTGGGTCTTCGCTATTATGAATCTTGGATGCCTTTCATACACAATAGTGTAGGTATTAATATACTGCTTTTTTCATACTTATTGCAGGTGACCATGGGGGTTGGAGTCTGTCCCCTACACAACCTGATGTCAGTGTCTCCTCGGACATTGATGATGGTGGTGGGCACAGCGATGCACAGGTTGAGGTGTCTGGGGCTGAATCTGTCCCAGAGGTAGACATCACTCTTCTGCCCCCATTGTCAACTAATATAGTCTGTATGCCCAAACATACCCCATCCTGGAGGTCGCAGAAATTGGACAATCAGAGGGTAGAGACATTGAACAGGAAAGTGTGGTAACTATGGCTCCAGTGAGTGTAGACACTGGCCATAACCATAGAGTTGGCGAGGTCCCATACAGGCAGATTGACAGGGGTGCTTGTAGGAGGCCTGCTGTCCATCCACCTGTTGCAGGTGTCATATCACTGGTCATCTGGTGCATGTTTCGGGCCATCATGGAGGCATAGGCACTTTCTGAACGGAACACCAGGAGTATGTTTAGGGTTATGGATGCTGCACAGTCTGACATCCATGACAGCCTCCACTGCATTGGGGACACCCTGGATCGGTTGACTGATGCAGTGGACAGACAGTGGGTTGAGACAGTGTCTGCCTATCTTGTACTGCACATTGTCTGTGCTGGATGTGTGGTTGGAGTTGAGCGTTGGACCCATGGACATAGGTCAGCAACATCATGTGCTGAGAGTCCACATGACCATGCACACTCACGCTCCCATAGTGGCAGTACATCCAACCCTATAGAGGGGAGTGTGCTGTCCACACCATGACATGGCAGGCCATGCGCTCATGGTCCCGGGCAGTCCTGTGGGGGACACGGTCCCAGCAGACAGCAGTCACCGTCAGGTACTAGCACCGCTTCTGACCTTGGGCATGGAGGTGCCGTTGCAACTCCTGGCAGAGCCAGTTCCCATGTTCAGGGCTGGATACAGTGATCTGTCAACTCTACCATGTACGGTTCAGGGCTAGTACTGAGCTTGACTGTGTACATGCATATACTCACACACCACTGTCAAATGCAAGTCACCTACAGACACGCACAGCACCTCTCCATGGTCCATCCTACATGCTCCCCTGACTCATACACATGCTGTCTACCGTGTGGGCCAGCCTAGGCCTCCTGCATCACCACACAACACCCTATGCAAGTGATGATACCTGTGCCACATCCCTGTCATCCTTGACATCAATGCAGGGAAATGAAGCTGTGTCTCTGATGCACAGGGTGACTATATTACTTAACATGTACTTGTGTAGTGCAGTCTTGGTTCACCATGCCACTTATAGTGGTTAATGAGAGATGTGATGCTATCCATGTCATTCTTGATCACAGGTGGGTGTAGGATCTGACATGAGATCCAAGCCGGCAACTAGAAAGACAGCTCCTGAGCTCAAGTTCCTCCCCTACCCAATATCCCTTGCTACCCACAGCCCTCAGATCTCATTTGCCACTATTTGAAACAAGACATGCTTCCTTTTTCAGATAAGTATTTTTTTCCTTTCTTTGGGGTTCTCTCCTTTTTTCTATTAATCTCCTACCTCCTTCTAACACTTTCTGTAATTTCCTTCCCTCCTGGTAGCATGTTTGAGTAGTTTTTGCTAGGTCCTTTCTGGGTTCTTGCCCTTGATCTTCCCGGTCTTAGATACCTTCTATTCCCCTTTTTTCAATTCTCTACCTTGTTCCCCCTACCCCCTTGTGTGTAATGTGTGGATGGCGTGTGTATTGTGTGGGTGGTATATATACATATATATGTATATATATATATATATATATATATATATATATATATATCTATATGTGTGATGACTGAAAACCCCACTGGTTTAAAAAGGTGCTCCTCATGCAGTCAGAAAATGCTGCATTACGACTCTCATGAGGAGTATGTGTACTGTCTGGGAGAGCCACATCTTGAGGTTGAATGTGACATTTGTGCTGGAATCAACCCTAGGGCTCTCTTGGACCACAGGAATAAGCTGCTGCTGAAAGGGTTGGCCAAAGGGGTCCCTTGGTTTCGGGTTCCCCTTCTAAACCTCCCTCAGATCCCAAGAGACAGTCTTTATCCTTGAAGGATTCTCCCGCCAAAAAGCCGAGGCTCTCGGATCATAGCTCCCGGATCTGAGACCATTCTCCCTAGCTTCAGATCAGGGCTCTTCTGCTCTGAGAGCCCTGGATTCCTCTGTCGGATCCAAGACCTTGGAGCCTCAGAGGTCCTCTCAGTCCAAGCCATCCTAGACTACCTTCGGATCCAGTCTACCCTTCCGATCCGAATGCGATACCCTCTATGTCCTCGGACCCAAGTAGACCCTCATATCTGACGGTTTTATCGGACTCAGTCGTTATTGAAGGCTCCCCCTCCAGACTTAGGAGATCGGATCCTGGGCTTTCCAATAGGTCTCCTTCTCAACCCTGCAGGTCCTCAGCTAGGTTGGGCCATTCCTCACTATCTTCACGTTCCTCCAGGAGTCTGCTCTCCTCAGCTAGGTTGGGCCATTCCTCACTATCTTCACGTTCCTCCAGGAGTCTGCTCCCCTCAGATATGGATAAGGATGATAAGAAGTTTTCTCAAGAAAAATTGCTATCCCCTGCCCCCTTGCCCAGGGAAACTTCGCCATCCACAGAATTCCTCTTGGGTTTTGTCCCTAGGATTAAGGCATCCCTAGAGAGAGAGATCAACGGTGTCAAGCATTGCTTCCCTTCTCACACCGTCTGGGTCCCTCGCGGGTTCAACTCCATTGCCCTTGGAGCTTGTGGCCCTTTGGCCCTGTGGGGTTGCTGGGGAGTGAAGTTGGGACTAAAGCTTTTGGACCATTCCCTGCCTGTGAGGGCCTTTGCTTTGGATAACTTTGGGCCGATAATCTGAGGATGTCGATGCTGCGTCGGGGTCACCCCTTCTATCCCAGTTGGCTGCAGCTGGTGGGGAGGAGGGAGGGGCTTTGTCCAGCCCATCGGCTTTCTGGGTGATAGAGAGAACCGTCTCCAGATTGGCAGCGGCCTCGACCTCGGGTCTGGAGCCACTCCAGCCTCGCTCGACGTTAGGTGGTGATACCTCATCATCCTACCATGGTCAACCCTCCTGTGAGGGCTTCAGATGGATATTGCCCCATTGGGGTCCCTTCCTCTTCAGAGTCCTCCCCAGAGCCCATCATGGAAGAACCTCCTCAGAAGAGGACGTGCAAGAGGAGGCACTTGGATTCCCCTTGAGAGTCCCTCACTGTAGACATGGATTTCAAGGAAGGAGACTGTTCCCCCAAATTTCCGTTTGAGGAGGTTCCTTCCGGGGACATCTCGAGATCCTTAAAAAGTGAGGCGGTTGGTCTTCCCCCCCACCCCGTATTCAGGGGAATCTGTGTTCTTGAAGACCTTTGGGCCAGGTCCATCTTCTACCTGGATGTCTCCCGCTGCCGATGAGCTCATCCAATTCATATCCAGCAGGGCATGGAATGAGCCAGACACAGTAGAAGCAGTTCCCAAGAAAACCAGTAAGTTCCTAAGTCCCCCAAAGACGAGGCTTTTTGGACCAAAGCCGTTCCCGTTGATGCTATTGTGGTGGCTGCAGCTACAAAAAAGGAGCTCACTGAATAGAGCTCCATGGTCCATCCCCCAAACAGGGAGTCTCAGGCGATTGACCGTTTTGGGAAGCACATGTTTGCCTCAGCTACATTTGGACTGAAAGCAACCAACTACATGGCATACTTTACCCAGCTGCAAAGGTACTTGGTATCAGAACTCTTCACTTCCTTTTCTTGAGTTACTGCCTCCAGAGAACCTTAAATTGGTCTCTCTGAAGCTGTATATTCTGACTTCCCTAGCTAATGTCTTGATGAGGATCTCCAATGCAGTGGAGGCCACCTCTCAAGTGACGGGCACAGGCATTGCCATTAAGCATCATGCCTGGCTTTGCCTTTGCAGGTTAACACCCCTTTCGACTGGTCAACTTTGTTTGGTCCTTCGGGCAAAGAAACTGTAACCCATAGCGAGCAGGAGGGAAAGACTCTCTCCACAGTCAGGATCAAGTTCTCTACTCCCCAATGATCCTTTTCCAAATATCAGAAGGGTAGTAAGAAACTGTGGTTTTGCAGGTCTCAGTTCCTTCCAGATTGCGTCACAGAAATCCTCTTCATCCAGCTGGGGAAAGCAGTTTGACAACAGACGCTGCCCCAGAGGCAGAGGGGGTCAGCAGAACCAGGGAACCCTTCTCAGAGAAGCCCCCTCAGCATTCCTGAAGCGCTGCCTGGCTGTTCTGCCCTGGAGGTAGTCAGGGGTCGTCTCTCCCTCTACCCACTAGCCTAGACAAGTATTACCTCAATGCAGTGGGTGTTAAACACCGTGTCCAAGGTTTACTTCATACACTTTTTTCAGCCCCCTCCAACTCAAAAATCTCTCCCAGATGTTCCACTCCACCAAAAGGAGTTGGCCCTTCTAGAGGTTTTCGACCTCCTACAAAAAAGAGCCATCTAGAAGGTCCCAACAGGGCAAAGAGGGTCTGGAACTTACTGTCGCTTCTTTTTGGTGCCCAAAAAGACTGGGGACCTAGCTATTGGTCTAACCAAAATGCAAAGTTTCTTAGTGGCTATTGGATTTTTAATCTCATTATATAAATGATTAATTGCACTATACCCACTTATCTGATGAAGTCTCACTTTGCAGTGGACGAAAACGCTGTGTTTGTTTTGGAAAGCGTTAATTTTACCTGGTTCAGTCGATTTGGATTTATTGTTGCTGATTTTCACCAATAAAGTGCGGTTTCTCTTGGAGCGCTCTCTCCTCTCTTTATTTACTAGTGTTTTTTCTGCAACTTGGTACCCATCAGAGCTTTCTAGTTTCGGTGCCTTGTTATGGAGAGCAGCACTTCCTCCTGCAACCGCGATGAAGTGGGACAGTCGAGAAAACTCATTGGTCAGCTCACCGAGCTGATAGAACTTTTGACCCCTTTATGCAGTTCGCTACTTAGCAGGCAAACTACCGACGCAAGAAGCTACCCGGAAGGGACCGAAAGGTTAGGAGGTGTGAAACAAAAAAGAAAAAGGCACAACCGGGAATCCAGCTACTCGTCGGCTGAAGAGGCAGAACCGAACGGTGGCACCTTCAATCCTGCTATTACACCAGCTATACTAGGTTCCGGAATCGTACCGGACAGGAATACACGCTCAGGGGTCAACAACAACGCTAGTGTTCCTTTTTTGAACACGCCGGGCAATAATGCCAAATGTACTGTCTCCACTTCTACCAAATATCTTAATGTGACTGACTGGTTGAAATGCCCTCATTCTTTTAACTTTTTATCCCAAGATAATGAGACACCTCAGGACGGTGACTCTTATGATCTTAAACTGGACAAATTGTCTAAACTTATGTATAAGTATAAGACTTTAAGCATAGAAAATTGTTACCTAACAGAGTGTATTAAACGTAAGATTGTACCTAAAGGGCTCAGGGTATGGAAATACCCCAATAATGTTGAAGCAGGTACAGACTTTCACAAAGAGCTGATTAATGTTTTTAACCATTGTGGGCTTGAAATCCTGGGACTTATTATTAAAGAAAACAACAGATTGTCAAAAGATTTGGAGGAAGAAATTTTATTGTTGGACAATCTTATTAAACAAGACCTGCTTTTTGAAATCAAACAAGAAAAAGACAAATATCATAACATCAGTTCTGATACTGACACTAAATGTAAAATACTGGAACAGAGGAAAATTAATAAACTTAAAAGGGACATTGAGGATTATCAACATCATGTCAGTTTTCCCCCACCCCCCTCAAAAAACCATGAACACAACACTAGAACAAAACTGAGCTCTGTAAGAGTAAATAACTATTCACCAGGCAATTGGGGAGATGAATTAGGTAGGGATAACTATGACACCAATTTCCCACCCCTAATGCATGAGGACTTACCATACTATCAAAATAGAAACCGACAAGACTTTCAGAATTTTCGGAGAGGGGGAGGGAGAAGGGGGAGAGGGAGATATTAAACATCACTACCCACACCCCTACCCCATCTATTGCCCCCACACTAGATCATTCAGTTTACGCTGCTACGGACGAAGATGATGAGATTTTACATACAGGGACAACTCATTCTTTCAAGAATTTTTCAGTTTACAATTACAGTAACATCACTATCAACAAAGGTCACTTTGACATACTTAGTAAAGGGTTCAAATTCATTCCCAGTACTCGAGGTGACTTGGTACAAACCATTATAGATACCAAACTATTTCTCAGAAAGGTTAATTTACAAGCCATTCTTCCCCCCTCTGAACACCTACAGTCAGGCCTTACTAGGCGTAGCATTTACAACCCGCCCCTCCACCCACAAATCAAGAATCTGGACATTGTACTTGAACAAGAAATCAGAAAGGAGTTCAAAACATCTAATACACCAAAAAACCTTACAGGAAAAGAATTGGAAACTTTGAACGACCTAAGAAACAACACACAAATCAGAGTCATGAAGCCAGACAAAGGAGGGGGAGCTGTTATCATGGATAATATCATTTACGAAAGTAAAATGAACAGTATTCTCATGGAAGACAGTAAGTACAGAAGTGTATCCATCAATGAGGTGAACGTGGCCTATCAAAAAATTGATATGATTTTGGAAAACATGATAATGGAGGGAACAATAGACAATAAGTTGCATAATTTTCTGCATGTACCTAAACCGAAGATTCCAATCATTTTTGGTATACCTAAGGTACACAAAAATATCTATGACCCCCCACTTAGACCTATTGTGTCAGCGGACAATTCCAAAACACTTCCCATGGCCAAATTTGTAGATGCCAAGACCAAACATATTTGCAACAACAATGAACGTATCCTTAAAGATTCATGGGACCTCCTTAGGAGCATCACTAAGGATCTTTGGACAGAGAACCTTATTTTTGTGACAATTGATATGGTTGACCACTTCACATGTATTCCTCATCAAGAAGGGATGAGTCTATTTGAAGAAATGGTCTTTCTGGACAAGACACTAACACATGAAGAGAAGGTAGCCATAGTAGAACTTACAGACACAGTACTGAAATACAATTTTATTACATTCAATGGTGAGTTTTACCAACAGCTTAAGGGAGTTGCTATGGGTGCGGCCTGCGCACCCACCTATGCCAACATAGTCTTGGCTGGATGGGAATCCCATTTCATCATTGATTCAGAATACCAAAGATACTGGTCCTTATATAGACGCTACCTTGATGACATTGCAATTTTTTGGACAGGAGGCCATGACAAACTAAATGAATTCCTCGACTATATCAACCATACTACAGATTTTTTGAGGTTCACACACTCCATATCAACAGACAGGTTGCAATACCTGGACATTGAAGTGTTTAAGAACGATAACAACAATGATTTGGAAACCAAGATCTTTAGGAAGAGCACTTTCTGCAATTCCTTCTTACATTTTGACAGTGCACATCCCCCACATTGCAAAAGGAACATTGTCAAAGGACAGTTTGTCAGAGGAAGTCAGATGACCAGCACAGACAATGATTTTCTTTTTGAATGCAACACCTTAGAAGGCATGTTTGGAGCAAGAGGATATCCTTCTGGTTTCATTAAGGATATAAGAACAGAGGTTGAAAAAAATAGATCAACTAAATTTAGACCTATTAAAGGCTGTAAGATTAATACTATCAGTACCACTTCCAACACTGATACCTTGGACATTCAGTCTGCTATCAATAATAATAATAAAGAAGAAGCATCTGAATACCAATCAGCCTTAGTTCTTGAATTCAACCTCTTTAATTCCAAAATTAAAAGAATATTCCAAACAGAATGGAACAAATTCATCTCTTTTTCGGATATTAAAAACATAAAAGCAAAGACTCCGAAAACAGTCTACAAGAATGCATACAGCATTAAAAAGCTATTAGAGAACAACAAAACTAACTACAACAATCATAGGACAAAAGTAAGAAACACCAACTGTGGTACCTATCAATGTGGCCATTGCAACCAGTGCAAATACATTTCTAACACTCAAGAGATTTTCCGAGAATCGAGAGACATAAATATTTACAGTACAGGACTACATAACTGCGAATCACAAGGAGTGGTATATTTGGCCCTATGTTCCAGCTGTTATTCATTCTATGTTGGAAAAACAGAAAGAGCTCTAAAAAGAAGAATTTACGAACACTTATATGAAATTCTAAAGGAAAAAGAAACTAATGCATTATTTAAACACACCAAAACTTGCAAGAATTTTGGATTCTCTTTCTTTGTATTGGAACAGGTGCACAAAGATTTGAGAGGAGGCCCTTGGGAAGAATGGCTTGAATATAAGGAACTATGGTGGCAAATCCTTTTAGAAGCCACCAAACAGCCTGGGTTAAATGAATGTATATCCCTGGTCCCTGTACTAAAATTAAGGGCAGGCAAAATATAAATCACAGATGTCATTACCTCAAAACAACAGTAGATGGTGCTACAATACATTATACAGTCCACAACTAAAAACAATTACAAGGATTTCAGCTATTAAACACAACAGGTTATAACACAGACTATATGCTTGATTATCAAGTTATTTAATATATGGTCAACTTATTTACATATTTTAATACTACAACTCTTGGAATGAAAAAAAGTTTTTATTTCATTGTATTTTAACATTTCATGTTTTTAACTTTTAATGAGTCCCACCTCAGCTATTGGTCTAACCAAAATGCAAAGTTTCTTAGTGGCTATTGGATTTTTAATCTCATTATATAAATGATTAATTGCACTATACCCACTTATCTGATGAAGTCTCACTTTGCAGTGGACGAAAACGCTGTGTTTGTTTTGGAAAGCGTTAATTTTACCTGGTTCAGTCAATTTGGATTTATTGTTGCTGATTTTCACCAATAAAGTGCAGTTTCTCTTGGAGCGCTCTCTCCTCTCTTTATTTACTGGGGACCTGCGTCCCATTCTGGACCTCAGTGCTTTAAATTTGTTGGTCAAGAAGTCGAAGTTCTGGATGGTCACTGTTCAGTCCATTCTGCCTCTTCTGCGCAAGGACGATTGGATGTGCTCAGTGTATTTCAAGGATGCGTACTATTGTATCAAAATCGACAGACGCTTCAAGAGATACCTGATCTTCTGGCTGGGGGCCAATCACTATCAGTTCTGAGTCCTGTCCTTTGGTCTCACCTCAGCCCTCTCTGGGTGTTTACCAAATGTATGGCAGTGGTAGCAGCCCATCTCTGGCTGCAAGGTTTCCAGGTTTTTCTGTACCTGAATAATTTGCTCCTCACAGCACCCACAAGGCATCATCTCATTCTGGCCACGGATTACACAGTCAGTCTCTTTCAGGACCTAGGCATCACAGTCACTTTGCCCATATCTCATCTTGCTCCCATGCCAGAGTCTGGAATATATCAGGGCCCTTCTGAACACAGCGACAGAGATTGCAGCACTTCCCACATGCAGAGTCAAGATGATTCGGAAACAGGTCTGTATTCTTCTGGATCTGGAATGTCCCTCAGTTCATTTAATCTTTCAGGTGCTAGATTCAATCCCACCGGCAATTCAGTTAGTCCCTGTCGCCAGATATCAGATGCGAGTTCTACAGTGGACCATTGCGGTGCAATTAGCCCACCTTCATCCCCTGTCCATGGCCGTCAGGATTTTTCAAGTCTGCAGACGTCACTTTGCTTGATGGCTCCATGCTCCGGACCTTCATCTAGGCAGACCCTTTTGTCTTCCCCAACCCCAAGCCATAGTGACCACAGACACTTCCCTGTTGGGGGGGGGGGGGGCATTATCAGGGAAGGACTGTCCAAGGCACGTGGTTCCCCTTAGAGACCAATTTGCACATCAATGTCCTGGAGATGAGAGCAGTCCGTCTAACATTGCAAGCCTTTGAAGACTGTCTCCCTCTCAGGATCATTGCAGTTCAGTCAGACAACATGGCGGTGGTCTGGTACATCAGCAAGCAGGGGAGGCTCATGGTCTTATCCCCTGTGCAGAGAGGCCATGAGAGTGTGGGAATGAGTGATGTCTTCCAGGCACTTTCTTCTTGCAACCCATATTCCGAGCACTTCCAACGTATTAGCCAACAAACTCAGAAGATCTATCCTGAGTCCTCACTAGTGGTCCCTAAATCCGTCAGTGGCTCGTTGGATATTCGACCGCTGGGGTATCCCTTGCTGCAATCTTTTTGTCTCTCCGGTCAATCATAAATGTAGTAAATACTTTGCCCTGATTCCCCCCAATGGGGGAGTCACCCAAGGACGCTGTGGTTCATGATTGGCCATCAGGTCTCCTGTATGCGGATCCCCCAACTCCCCCTCATTCCTAAAGTCTTACAGAAAGCTCATTGCCTGAAGACTTCTCACCGGAAGACTCCTCTAATCCCCATTGCCCAGTTCTGGCCTCATCAGGCATGGTTTTCCCTCGTTTGTTCTAATCTGAAATATCTGCATTGGATATTAGATCCCATTCCGGATCTCATTTCCCATCCTTGTGGCCTTCCTCTTCCCAACCCTCAGTCCCTTCAACTGCTTGGTACCGCCAATTCCTTTGATTCTTTCAAAGTCCAAGCTCCCTTCCCCAGTTAAGACCATTATTTTGGCTTCTCAAAAAACATCTGCCAAGCAGGTGTATTCCAGCAAATGAAGGAGATTTTCTGTCTAGGAAAAATAATGCAATCTAGACCCGTTCAGCTTCTGTCCCTGACGTTGTCATTCCTGGCCTCTCTTTTTCAACAGGGTGCTAGTTTCTGTATGATTAAACTCCAAACTGGCCACTATCTCCAACTTCTATTTTAGTGAAAGTCCCACCTTTTATTCTAGGCTGTGCAAGGCCATCCTTACAGGGATCTTTCTACTTAGACCTCCTGTAAAGGATCCCTCCCCTCCTTGGGATCTCACTCTGGTGCTGCAGTCTTTAACGCAGAAACCTTTTGGACCTGTGACCTTAAATTCCTGTCCTGGAAAATGGCCTTTTTGGTGGTGGCTACTTCAGCCAGGAGGGACTCCAGATTGCAGGCTCTGTGCATAAAGCCTCCTTTCATGGTATTCATAAAGCTAGGGTGCCTCTCAGGACCAGTCCTTCCTTTATCCCTAAGGTAGCTTTAGAGGTGAATCTTAAAGCAGTCAATTCAACATTGTGTTTTCTTTCCTAATTTTTCCAATAAAAGAGAATATCAATTGCATTGTTTGGATGTTCATAGGCCGTTACGTTTTTACCTCAAGAGGACTGAAATTTTTCAGAAGTCCGATCAGCTCTTTGTTGCCTTTTCTCAGGCCAGGAGAGGTCAAGCAGTTTCCAAGGTTTCTATTTCTTGTTGGATTGCCAGCTGTATTTTTTTATTTTTATGAAAGCAGACACCTGCAACTCACCAGACCAGTCAAAGCTTACTCTGCTAGATAGGTAGCCACCTCTACTTCCTTCTTGGCTAAACTTTCTTCAGACAAGATTTGCACTGCTGCTACTTGGTCTAATCCCCATACTTTTGTTGCTCATTACAATTTAGACCTGGTGTCCAGGAGCAGGGCGTCCTTTGGTTCTTCTGTGTTCCGGCATATCCTCCTATGAGGCCTCCCAGGGTTATTAGTAGCTGGGGACTGTGACCCATCCGTCATCAATAATGACACAGATAGCATCAGATAAAGAGTTATGTACCTACCATAACTTGGAATCTGTGCTATCCAGTGTCATTATTCATCACATTCCCACCTTCCTTCCCCCTCCTTCTGGTGATTAGGGAGTTAGTGAGGAATGTATCCGTTAGTATCCTTTCATCTTTTAGGCAGTATTCACTGCTTCCTTTTACAGTCCAGCAAACTCGATCTGAGAGTTGTGGGTAGCAAGGGATCTTGGGAAGGGGAGGTGCCTGAGCTCAGGAGCTGTCTTTCTAGTCGCTGGCTCGGATCCGATGATGGATCCTATACCCAGCCTTGATGAATAATGACACTGAATAGCACAGATTCCAAGTTATGGTAAGTACATAACTCTTTATACTGTATGCTGGCATTTGTCACATATACGCCACATACATTTGTGTACCTTATGTGGTCTGTATGTTATTGAATTGGCTGTAGTTACACAGTGACAGGTGTGTCCCGAACCTGTTTGTTTCTGTTACAGGAGTCTATTGGGATAACCTATGGATACACAATGGAAATAAAGCACAGAATGGCTTGTCAGCACAGTGGACATATGTAGTCAGCAAGGTACAGCACTATAATTGCATGGCTCCATGGGGTCATACGTGTATAGCAAGCTAACAAGGACAATGCTGGCATTCAGCATACTCATGCATCCCTAATTTGTGAGAAAGTCTGCTACCCTTCATAAGTGCCACCAGGGTTTTGATGGAGATGACGCATCTACATATATCCTGTGTCCAGTACCAACAGTTGACCGGCAACAGTTATTGTTGTGCTCTGCATCCCACTGTGTAACCTGCATATGATGTGTATCACAGCAGATGTGTGCGTGACATGTATGGGGAGGGGGGCTGTTTCATGTAGTGTACTGCCTGTGTTACATACCTGTTTCACCAGCATGTACTGTGCATACCACACTGTTGGTGGTGTGTAGCTCTGGTGACACATGTTAGTCCTGTCATGGATACACAGGAGGTACACAGTGGGAACTGAGACTGTTGGTGGTGTGTAGCACAGGTGACACATGTTAGTCCTGTCATGGATAGACAGGAGGTACACAGTTGGAACTGACACCCCCCTGTATGGTACCATGCACATCCCCTCCAAAGCATTTCAGGAGACAGACAACACATGTATAGTCCAGACATGGACTCCATAAGACATGTTCTCTACAATCTGTATTGGTGTACTTTGACACCTTTGTTGCTGCTACAGTTGTACGATATGTATGTGTAGTGACATGGCAAGGGTGCCATTGCACACAATGATAGCTGTGATGACCACATTTAGTATACCAGTGCCAGTCTGGGATGTACATCCCAAACCTGTCAGTATTGGTTGTACAACAGTGAATGCATCCACATCTTTCCTACCAGTGACATTTGAAGGCTACAGTACTCTTTGTGCTCAGTGTGTACATCCCATGGTTCCATAACATGTTGTAAAATGCTCTAACAGGCTCACACAAGCACATAGCTAAATTGAAGCTAGTACCACTTCCAGTCAGTAAGTACAAAACACACCAAGGCACACACGTAGTGCAGGTTGGCTGTATGTAAGTGTGCACACTTACTTATGTAATGGCACATACTACAGATCACAGTACATGGTGCACGCAACACACCTCATGTCTGGTAGTACTATCTTTTTAGGACATAAGCTTGATGATGTACGCACGCATTATTGTGCTCAGTCCTTTGGGGGGGTACACCACCTGCTACGAATAGAGCACTGCAAAACCTTACATATGTGTAGGCTACCAAAGTTATGTCGTATAGATTTTTACACTCACCAAGTGGGCTGGAGTAAGATTAGAACCCCTACTAATCTAGTCCTATACTATTTTATTTTATTTACATTTGTTTACTAGAAAATTCCGACTGGACGCAGGTCCTTTTTCAGCGGATGCCCAGGGAGAAAAGCTCCACATCATGTACATGATAAATAGAGATACAAAGTTGCAGCAATAGTAAACAACATTACAGGTTGTTGGCTTTAATACAATAACAAGATATTGATTATCAACAGTATATACAGTAAATGTTGCAAGTTAAGATAGTTTCTTGTTGTTTATAATATTAGTAACAAAGTTGTCAGACAAGATTTTAAAGTATGTAAAGACAGCTAGCTAATTCTGACTGTGGTTAGTAGTGGCGGTAGTATAGTTGGGTTAAGAGTCTGGGGGGGGGGTAAGGTTGGGGGTGTTAGTCTGGATTAGAAGAAGGACAAAGCCAGTGCAAATTTAAGTGAAATTTGAGTGCAGTCTTGAAAAGGCTGCTGGGAGGTTTAGTAGATGTTCATCGTATTACCCTGCTGCAGTCATCACACTTGTGTTATCCTGCCGTCAGGCGGTCCCGCAGTCGACCGGAATTTCAAAGTCTTGGTCCGGCGTCGGTTGCTGTCGCTTCTTCCCTGACGCCGGTGCGCCAGGGGTATATATAATGCATCCAACGCCATTTTCTTCAGTCTTTCTTGCAGCGGGGTGCCTGAAGCAGAAGCAGTTCGCAAGTGCCGGTCGGCCGACTCCTGAGATTTTCGAAGTCGAATTTCAGATCTGAAGTCTTCAATAAAGCTAAGTACCCCGTTGGGGAAACTTTTCTTGCCTCAGACCGATGCCAGAAAAAGTTAACAATTGTATTTCTTGTGGGAAGCAAATACCTCATAAGGATTTTCATTTATACTGTATTCCTTGCCTAGGCCCTGATCACAATGTGCCTGGCTGTCAGTTTTGTGCTAGATTTAACCAACACACTATTAAGCGTCGGTATATTTTTGCCTCAAAGTATTTTGGAAACAGATTTAACTACCCTGAAATGTCGTCGGATAGCAATCCGACTACCGGAGTACATAAAAAATGCAAAGAAAAACACAGAGAAAGGCAGTCGAGATCCAAAACTGATGACGAAGCTTCTCCTAAGCCAGTCACCGGTTCGCCGGTACTCAGTGAGGCGCTTTCGCAGCCCCTGATACCCGCTACCTTAGAGTCATAGGCCTCTACCGACACCCACGTGAAGTCCGGCATGCCGCAAGATACTCAAGGTACTGGACTGATGGATGTATCTCCCTCGGATCGGTCTGTAGCCGCTGAGCAGGCATCTGCTTCTGAGGGTGTATTCTGACCTCAACATTTGTATATCAAACCGACGACAGCTGCAAAACAAAAGACAAAAGCAACTTCTAAAACTAAAAAAACGACGCATGAGCCACGTGCACAGGCCTCTATGCCTAAAAAACAGATGATCAAAATGGCTGAGGACCTTATTACCTTGATCAGGGGTACCCATCCCCCTCCAGATAAGAGGCCTAGGCAAGACACTGATTATGAATCTTCAGATCAGGTTTCTATTTCTTCTGATTCCTCTTCTGATCAGGAATTATCTATGCCTCCCTATGACGATTCTGATGCAAAGGAGTCTATACCATCTGCATCTCCTCCTGGGGATTATTCATTTGGAGAAACCTTGCATACTTTGAGGGAGCATTTTCACTGGGAGAGTGATAAAGCGCTTTTCATTTATTCCAATAAACAAACTTCTTCAGATCAAGTAGTTTGTTTATTGGAATAAACGAAAAGTGCTTTATCATTTCGTTTTGTGCTACTGCATGGTTTCTTCTCTAATTTTGTTCTTTAGTAGTCTGTTCTTGCCTGTTCAGTTTGTCTGTTTGGTATTAAGGCAGAAATGGTTTTAAAGAAAATGGAAGACAAAGCTAAGTCTATGCAAACTGTTAAAGACTTCTTACAAGTGTGGCCACCAAGATTCAGTAGACACTGGCCTACAAAAAATTGGTCCTTTCCAGTGTCAGACAGAGCTCAGAGGGGCAAATCCAGACGTCCTAAGGGTTCCAGATACCAGGCGCAAGATTCATACAGGTCAAAGCAATGGGGCGCATATACCTCCAAATCTGGAGGAGATAAAGAGCAAACCTACAGAAAACAGTCCCAGTGACTTCCCTCTGTCTACACCAAGCACTTATCTTTTGGCAGCACCCTTAGGGGGAAAATTAGCACTTTTTGCTCAAAATTGGCAGTTAATAACTCAAGAAAAGTGGGTACTAAACATAGTATCACAGGGATACAGATTCCATTTCCACACTCTGCCTGTATCAAACGGTTGGCCAGATCTGCCAAAAAATCAATGGGCAGAGGTTCAAAAACAGGTTACGTCTCTTGTGGATATGGGGGCCATTCAGCCAGTACCAAAACAGGAAAAAGGGCAAGATTGTTACCTAAGACTGTTCTTGGTACCCAGAAAGGACAAGGCCTGGTGGCCAATACTGGATTTATCAATTTTGAACACATACCTGGACATTCCAAAATTCATAATGCTGACTTTGCAGCAGCTTCTGCCCATGCTGGGCAAGAATGCTTGGCTGGTGACATTAGACCTAAAAGAGGCATACCTGCATGTCCCAATAAGACAATCATGCAGAAGATACCTCAGATTCAAGGCTGGCTTAATGCATTACCAATTCTCTGCACTGCCCTTTGGCTTATCTACTGTGCCCAGGGTCTTTACAAAGTGCCTGGCTCCAGTAATTGCATTTTGCAGACAAAAAAGTATACAAATATATCCTTACTTGGGCGACTGTCTCATTCAAGCAGAGAACAAGGACATTCTTCTTCGACACCTGGCATTTATGAAAAGGCTTCTAACATGCCTAGGGTACACAATAAATGAAAAGAAATCACAACTGGTACCCTCACAAAAGATAACATTCCTGGGTGCAATGCTTGGGCCTATCCTTTTCATCAATAAAAATCCATGCCTCTGCCATCTCGGCTCATTACAACACAGAGCCTCACATCTTTTCTCATCTTCTGCTAAAACAGTATCTTAGAGGGGCCAGAAATTTAAGGCCTCCCAGAAGATCACCAACTCCTGCATGGGACCTCAATTTTGTGTTGGAAAAGTTCACCCTGCCTCCATTTGAACCATCAGCTACTGCGGATGTAAAGTTTTTATCTTGGAAAACAGCTTTCCTGCTAGCAATCACTTCAGCAAGAACAGTTTCAGAATTACAGGCCCTCATGGCTGTGGAGCCTTTTATTACATTTTACCCGGACAGGGTGTCCCTCAGGACTAATCCTTCCTTTATGCCCAAGGTGGTATCCAGTGTGGCTCTTAATCAATCTATTCACCTGCCAACTTTTTACCCAAATCCGCAGAACAAGGGGGAGCGGATTCTGCATTCCTTGGACGTACACAGACAACTAAGATTTTACTTAAACAGGACCAAATCTCTAAGAAAGTCTGAGCAGCTACTGGTGGCATTTGCTGCAGGATCAGAGGGGAAGGCTATTTCAAAGCAGACTATTTCAAACTGGATAAGCCACTGCATTCATTTCTGCTACTTGCATCATGGTAAACCGGTGCTCAAGGGAATCGGGTTACATTCCACTAGGGCTGCATCTACCTCAGCAGCTTTTCTCAGAGGGGTGCCAACCAAAGACATTCTAGAAGCTGCTAATTGGAGCTCTGTTCATACTTTTACAAAGTATTATCATTTGCCTCTCTTCTCTTAAGTCCAGGGCAGGCTTGCCACTGCAGTTCTGCAGGGCCTTATAGCCGCTCCTAATGCTATTTAGTTCTAGCCTCCCATCCATAGCTTTGGGATTCTACCCAAATGTAATGACTGCAACAGTGAAACATGAAGAACATAGTACAGTTGTGTACACTTACCATAAATGTAGATGTTCGAGTGTATTCACTGTTGCAGTCCGGGTTACCCACCCGCCATCCCCCTTTTTTCTAGAACTTCTCTTTCCTTCACTGTATTCTACAGCCTTTGTGGTGTATTTGCTTTTAGATGAAGGTAAAGTTTATGTGGTTACAGTTGCATTTATATATATATGTGTATATGTGTGTGTGTATATAGATTATATATATATACCAATAAGTACCCAAATTGTGAAACGGTAAACCAATACTGTAGCCAAACGACCAAACAGCCAAGCGACCAAAATAATGTAAAATACTTCATTTTATTGTTTAAAATAACAAACCAAAGTTTAGCGCTTTCACCCACTATAATGGGGCTTCCTCAGAACTCACAGTATAATTTGAATTAGGCACTTATATGCCTTTTTTGGCGCCAAAGCACAATCAAATATTTAAAGTGGTACAGCCATAGTTCAACGTTGCAAATAAAAATAATAAAAAGAATGATAGAAAAAATGTTAAAACTAACTTCCCATCTCTACTAACTGTTGCTGGTACAAAACTTAAAACATTCAACAAGACATATTCTACAAAGAATAGTATTAATAGATCAGGATATCCTAATGTTAATACATATATATAAGTACTGTAAATGAAGTTATAAATGAAATAACGTATCTATATAAATGTCTGTTGTCTATCATTAAAACATGTATCTATAAGGATGTAATATGAATCCTGGATGACAATAATAAAACATTAATATGTGTTGAAATAACGTTGTTGTAAATAAATAATTAATGAATAATTAATAAAATTATTAATAAAAGTGTATCTAAATATAATGTGATGAACTTTACTCATTACAAAATTCACAATAAATATATAAATATATAAAAAAAATATGAATGTTAAAAAATGACACTAGTATAAAATTATGTTTATTAAAAATGTTTAAAAAGATCTAAACTAAAAAATTTTTTGTATAGGGACTATATTTTTTTAAAAAATGTATCATAATATATTGTAGTAAGATTATTTATTAATTCTAGCGTACAACAGGGGTTTAATGGATATATGATCGTTAAAACCTGGAGGGGTGGTTGCGTCAAGATAAATTTGCCACCATACTTCTCTATAACTTAACAGGCTTTTGATGATATTGATAAAATAAATGGCCAAGGGTTCAGCAAGTGGGGGACTGAGAGAGACCCCATTCCCAGAGATAGTGGTCAAGTAACTTATTTTCTTTTTAAAGCCGTTGAGTCCTTGTGGCTGATTTCTTCACTGCAGATGCATTCAATGGCCAACAATTCAGCAAGTGGGGGACTGAGAGGGACCCCATTCGCAGGGACAGTGGTCAAGTAACTTATTTTCTTTTTAAAGCCCTTGAGTCCTTGTGGCCGGTTTCTTCACTGCAGATGCAGTCAGTGGCCAAGGATTCAGCAAAAGGGGGACTGAGAGGGACCCCATTTGCAGGGACAGTGGTCAAGTAACTTCTTTACTTGTTAAAGCCATTGAGTTCATGTGGCTGTTTTTTTCACAGCAGATGCGGTCAGTGGCCAAGGATTCAACAAGTGGGAGACTGAGAGAGATCCTGTTCGCAGAGACAGTGATCAAGTAACTTATTTTTTTTTTAAAGCTTTTGAGTCCTTGTGGCTGGTTTCCTCACTGTAGATGCGGTCAATGGCCAAGGATGTCCTTCAAGGATGCATCTGCAGTCATCACATATGGGTTGTTCTGCCTCAGGCAGCCTTTCGGTCGGCCGGATTCCAAAGTCTGGGTCCGGCGTCAGCTGATGTCGCCCCTTCCCCGACGTCAGAGCGCCTGGGGTATAAAAGCATCAGCCGACGCCATCTTCCTCAGTCTTTCTTGCCGCATGGTGCCCGAAGCAGAAGCAGTTCGCAAGTGCCGGTCGGCCAGCTCTTGTAATTCAGCTAAACCGAAGACTTCAAAAGCTAAGTACCCCATTGGGGACTCTTTCTTGCCTCAGCCGATGTCAGATAAAATTAATAATTGCTTAACTTGTGGGAAACAAATACCTCATAAGGATTTCCACTCTTACTGCCTACCTTGCTTAGGCCCAGACCACAACGTCTCGGCCTGTTCCGCCTGTGCTTCCTTCAACCGACGCACTCTAAGACGTCGGTCGGAGTTCGCAGAGGAATTTTTTGGGGCTAGTTTTGCTTGCAAAATGCCGTCGGAGACTCCAACTTCACATTTAATACAGAAACGGAAGGACAAGGACCGACACACGAGGTCCGCGGTTTCGGCTGAAACCACGGCCATGCCTACCGCGAGTGTCTTGGTCTCTGCTGAAACCAAGTCCTTGGTACTACCGTCCACCGAAACCGTACAACCGACAACCTCGGCCCCGGAGGCCGCTTTTGTATCGGTTGTTGAATCTCCATTGGAATCTGGTGTCCAGGAACCTTCCAACACCATTCCCTTAGACAAAACTACACCAGCACATGGTGCAGCCAGGCCTCCTGCATCCATGTCTATTAAGGCATTCTCTAGGGCTAAAGCTGCTAAACACTCAAAATCTATGCCTCCCAGGGTTATCCCACAGGGACCCACTACAGGTTCTCAGATCCTTAGTCTAGCAGAGGACCTTATTTCATTAATTAGAGGCTCTCAGCCTCATCCGGACAGGAGCTCTCAACCTCCTACAGAAAAAAGGCCCAGGGTTGAGCCCTCTGATCCCCTCTCCTCAGATGAGGCCTCTGATGGCTCTGCTCTCTCGGGCTACCAGGAGGAGGCTTTTCCGGCCTACGAGGATTCAGATGCAGAGGAATCTATCCCTTCGGCCTCCCCTCCTGAAGAAATGTCTTTTGGGGAAACTCTGCACACTATGAGGGAGCATTTCCAATGGCAGGGCCAGGAATTCTCTGATTCCAGGAAGAGATTAAGGACCTTTTTGCATTTGCCTCAGCATAGACCTTTGGCTATTCCCCCTGTTTTGAATGTCATTGATGATGTGTACTCTGAATCTAGCACAACCCCTGACACTCTCCCTCCGGCTCCTGCCAAACCCGATGGGTACTACAGGGTCCCGGAATCACACCTTTTCCTTTACAAGGCCCACTCTGCTGATCCAGAAACTATCCCTCAGGGCCCTAAAGGGGTTACAGCTGTCACTACAAAAAATCCACTCCCCTCTGAAAGGGAGTCCAGGGCTTTAGAGCGATGGGGTAAAAAAGTGTATACTTCTGCTACCCTTTCTATGAGGGCTTTAAACTGTCAATTTCATATGATACAGTACCAAGAATATTTGTTAGATGAATTGCATAAAAAGCTGTCTTCTACTGAACCCCTAGATCGCAAATCACTTCAGGATCTGGTACATAACTCTCAACAGGTTAGCAACCATTTCTTGCAGTGTGGTTATGATGCATTGGAAGCTTCATGTAGGTCAGCTATGACAGGTGCAGTCATACATAGGCATGCTTGGCTGAAGGAACAGTCTCTGCCAGACCATGTTAAAGCAAAGCTTCTGGATGCTCCACTGGAAAAGCAAAAGTTATTTGGCTCCACTGCTCAGGAGGTCTTAAAGAAATTTGAAGAAAAGGCAAAATCTGTACAAACAGTCAAAGATTTTATGCAAGTCCAACCACCAAGATTCAGCAGAAATTGGCCTTCCAAGAACTGGTCCTTTCCAGACACAGACAGATTTCAGAGAGGCAAGAACAGGCGTGCCAGGGGTAGAGGGCAAGCTAGAGGCTCCTACAGAGGGCGTCAATGGCAGCATCCTAACCAGAGAGGTAGTGCAGGGCCTACAACTGCTGCACAAGGACAGACTCAATGACTTTACTCTGACACCGCCAACCAGGGCTCAATTGGAAGCACCTTTGGGTGGAAAGCTTTCCTTATTTTCAGAAAATTGGCACATTATTACAAGGGACAAATGGACACTACAAATAATAGACAAAGGATACAGGTTCCATTTCCACACATTACCGAAAATAAAAGGCATGCCAGACCTGCCACTAAATCAAAGGGCAGAGGCTTTGAAACAAATCTCCAACTTAATGAAAATGAAAGCAATAGAAAAGGTTCCTCTCGCAGAACAAGGCCAAGGATTTTATTCCAGACTCTTCCTTGTTCCATGAAAAGAAAAGCAATGGAGGCCTATTCTCGACTTGTCTACACTAAATACTTATCTCATTGTGCCAAAATTCAAAATGCTGACTCTACAGCAACTCCTTCCCATGCTGGGCAAGGGGTCTTGGCTGGTAACTCTGGACCTCAAGGAGGCATACCTGCATGTCCCTATCAGACAAAGCTGCAGAAGACACCTCAGATTTCTTGCAGGTTCAGAGCATTATCAATTCTCAGCATTGCCCTTTGGCTTATCTACTGCGCCCAGAGTATTCACGAAATGTCTGGCATCAGTAATTGCACACTGCAGACTTCAGGGGATGCAAATATACCCGTATCTGGACGACTGCCTTATACAAGCGGACAGCCAACAAATTTTGGTAAAACAATTGAATTATGCCATCTATCTTCTTCAGGCCTTGGGATATACAGTCAACATTCACAAGTCAAGACTTGTACCATCCCAAAGAATAACTTTTCTGGGTACGGATCTAGACACAACCACCCAAATGACTTTCCTCACAGAAGAAAAACAAAACCAACTACTGGATTACTTCAAAAACCTGCCAAGGCAATCTCAGCTGACTGCAAGGAAAATCCTGCAGGCCCTGGGTTACATGGCTTCTTGCATTCTTCTGATTCCTCAAGCAAGGCTACATATGAGGAAACTCCAATGGTACCTAAGGAGTTTATGGACTCGGCACAGTCACAGCTTGGAAACTTTGATACCACTCATCCCATGCCTTCAAAGGGAATTTCTGTGGTGGGCTCAAGCAAGCCAGTCAAACAGGGGTTTGCCCTTCAGCAAACCAATAGCCAGCCAAACCATTACAACGGACGCTTCAGACCACGGATGGGGAGCGCACATGGAAGGAAGATGCATTCAAGGACTATGGTCACAAAAAGAGCTACGCATGCACATAAACCAAAAGGAAATGCTGGCAGTGATACATGCGATCGAGGCATTCAAGTTATTTCTACATCAAGGCCACCTGCTAATAAGGACAGACAACACTACAGTTATGTGGTACATAAACAAGCAAGGAGGCACCCATTCCTACCCTCTTTGCAGACTGGCAATGAATCTATGGGAACTTTCCCTGACTCTCAAAATACAGCTGCAATCCCAGTTTGTACCAGGAAAGGAAAATATACTGGCGGACAGCTTAAGCAGGAACATCATGGATGCACACGAATGGATGCTGCACCCAGACATCTTCCATCAGATAACACAATCATGGGGGAGACCGGACATAGACCTCTTTGCCTCCCCACACAATCATCAGCTGGACAAATTCTGCACAAGGACATACCACCCACAAGCATGGAAAGTGGACGCTCTCTCTTTCAGCTGGAGAGCCCTAACAGTGTATGCATTCCCACCTCTTCCATTAATGACCAAGGTCTTACTGAAGATCAGGGCAGAGCAGCCAAGAGTGATTCTGATAGCTCCGGACTGGCCAAGACAGCACTGGTACCCATTGCTAAAGAGCATGTCACGGACAAAACCATGGCTTCTGCCACAATGGCCGCTTCTCCTGACACAGCACAATTACAAAACTCTGCATTCCAACCTGAAAACATTACAGCTAGCTGCCTGGAAAATACCTTGACTCATCACCAGGATAAGCTATCCAAGAGAGTGAAGGATATCATCATGGAAGCTCTCAGGCCTTCCACACAAAAGGCATACTCAGCAAAATGGAAAAGATTTCACACCTGGAGCACCTCAAAGGGCCTAGATGCAACAGTTATGAACATGGCGCATATCCTGGAATATTTAGCAGAAATGCTCCACAATGGCCTGTCTTACTCTTCCATTAAAATTCATGCTTCAGCAATTTCAGCAGAGTACAATACTGATCCACCTGTCTTCTCTCATCCTCTACTAAGACAGTTTCTTAGAGGAATTAAAAACTTCAATCCTCCAAGGAAACCACCACTGCCTACTTGGAACCTTAACTTTGTGTTGGAAAAACTAGCACTGCCTCCCTTTGAGACAGCAGCATCTGCAGAACTACAGTTCCTCTCTTGGAAGACTGCCTTCCTTCTGGCCATAACCTCAGCAAAAAGAGTATCTGAGTTACAGGCCCTCATGGCAGTTCAGCCATTTCTTATTTTTCATCAAGACAGAGTCTCATTGAGAACCAATCCTTCATTTATGCCAAAGGTGGTATCTAGGGTCTCATTAAACCAAGCTATTCACCTGCCTACCTTCTTTCCAAATCCACAAAACAAAGGGGAAAAGCTTCTGCACACCCTGGACATACACAGACAGTTGCGCTACTACTTGGACAAAACTAAAAATTACAGAAAAACTGACCAGTTGTTTGTAGCATATGCTGCTGGGGCACAAGGAAAAGCAATTTCAAAACAGACAATTTCAAAATGGATAAGGAATTGCATTCGTTTCTGTTACTCCTTTCATGGAAAAACTGTGCCAGCTAACATTAGACCTCATTCGACCAGAGCCACAGCCACCTCCACAGCCTTCTTAAGAGGGGTGGCTACCAAGGACATTTTAGAAGCTGCTACATGGAGCTCCGTGCATACATTTTCCAAGCATTACAACTTACCTTTATATTCCAGATCCAGAGCAGGCTTTGCTACGGCAGTCCTGCAGGGCATTTTAGCTACACCATCCTTTACATAGATCCTCCACCCCCAGATTGGCTATGGTATTCTACCCATATGTGATGACTGCAGATGCATCCTTGAAGGGCATAGTACAGTTTTGTACCTACCATAAATGTAGATGTCCGATAGGTATGCATCTGCAGTCAGGTTTACCCTCCCTCCTTCCCCTCTGTGGTATTTCTTGGGTACATTCCCCTCTCATAGCTAGCTGGGGTTATCTATTATGGTGTATTTGTTTTTATATATGTATATATTTTTGTGCATGTTTGGAATTTATTGCAATTCTCCAAATTTAGCCTTCCTTAGAGGGCACCTGGCATCTGGGGCAAGAAAAACTGAGGAAGATGGCGTCGGCTGACGCTTTTATACCCCAGGCGCTCTGACGTCGGGGAAGGGGCGACATCAGCCGACGCTGGACGCAGACTTTGGAATCCGGCCGACCGAAGGGCTGCCTGAGGCAGGACAACCCATATGTGATGACTGCAGACCTATCGGACATCTACATTTATGGTAGGTACAAAACTGCACTATTCAGCAAGTGGGGGACTGAGAAAGACCCCGTTCCCAGAGATAGTGGTCAAGTAACTTATTTTCTTTTTAAAGCCGTTGAGTAAGAAGTAGTAGCACAACGTTGCGAGTCCACAGATAGAATTTATTAATACACAAATAGTTAAGCGCTTTCATCAAACAGTATGACTTCATCAGAACAATTAAAATGTGAACTTTCAGGCTTAAATAACCCGCAATTTGAATTCATTGGTCTAAAAATTAACAAATCATATTTCAAACATGCCAAATATCATGAATAATTAAACAAATAAGTAAGTCCAACATTAAACATGTATACCATTACAATATATATATATAAAAATAACACATTTTTGTGTATATTTCTGTATAAAAATTATAATGCAAAAATACAAAAGTATAAACTGTTGACATTTTTTTAAAAACAATACTCTCTTGCATATTAAAAATTACTTCACTGACTGAACAGCCAGTGTATTATACTAAATCTGCCTTCTCTTTCAAAACAGGCATAATTGAAAGGTGTTCATTAATGCCCGGGGGTTGGTCAGCAGCTAGTCGGAGTTGCCACATCAATTCCTTCTTATGCAACCTGTTTTGCCAATCACCCCCCCTCACATCCACTGTGACAAAATCCAAAATACCAAACTTAAAACCACTAAAATTTCTACACAAACCACTATGTTTGTATAATGCATTAGTATTTTTTCCACATTTGCTGTCATATAAATGCTCATATATCCTGTTCTTCAACATCCTTTCCGTCTTTCCGACGTAGAATGAAGAGCAGGAAGTACATTTAGCAAGATATACCAGTTTACTAGAACAACAGTTCCCATTTTTCAAGTAAATGTGACACTTATTGAGATTATTAATAGTGATGTCACATTCAAGCATTATATAGGAACAATAATGACATCTACCACAAGGTTTACCACCATATGAGTTTCTTTGTTTTTCATTGGAATTTTTGGAAACCTCCACCAAGGATTTTATGTTACTACCTACTTTGGTGGAAAAAATGGGTTTATCACCAAGAACCCGGATTATTTCAGGGTTGGTTCTAAAAATATTCCAATTCTTTGACAAAGTTGTTTTAACTTGAGAATAAAGGGGACTAAACTGCACTACACATGCCTGTTGGAAATTAGTGCCAACCCTCGTATTACCAAAATCAACAGCATCAACCGGTTTGTAATTAATGCTACCCAGTAATGGTTTGTACACGGTAACCCATTTGTCACCAACCTCTTGGAGTATTTAATCAATGAAGTACCCCGGGTAGCCTCTCTCTAAAAACATCTTCCTTAAATTCTGAAATTCCAGTATCGTGTCCTCTTTTATAGTGGTCATTCTGGCTATCCTCACTGCCTGCCCCTTTACAATACTTCTTTTCTGGTGGATAAAATACTAATGCATTATACAGACATAGTGGTTTGTGTAGAAATTTTAATTATGCCTGTTTTGAAAGAGAAGGCAGATTTAGTATAATACACTGGCTGTTCAGTCAGTGAAGTAATTTTTAATATGCAGGAGAGTATTTTTTTTTAAAAATGTCAACAGTTTATACTTTTGTATTTTTGCATTATAATTTTTATACAGAAATATACACAAAAATGTGTTATTTATATATATATATATATATATATATATATATATATATATATATATAGTAATGGTATACATGTTTAATGTTGGACTTATTTATTTGTTTCATTATTCATGAGATTTGGCATGTTTGAAATATGATTTGTTAATTTTTAGACCAATTAATTCAAACTGTGGGTTATTTAAGCCTGAAAGTTCACATTTTAATTGTTCTGATGAAGTCATACTGTTTGATGAAAGCACTTAACTATTTGTGTGTTAATAAATTCTATCTGTGGACTCGCAACATTGTGCTACTACTTCTTACTGGTTATACTTCAGCACTAGAAGAGGCCAGTAGAAGAGGCCAGTGCGGAAGTTAACAGGATGTTACAGGGCCAAAAAGTGTATAATCATTGCAGGTGGATAGCCTGTGAGGGCATGTCTGTTCATTTGCAGGAAGATACACACAGAGACACACACCAAGTGGGCTGGAGTGAGATTAGAACCCGTACCTATCTAGTCATATACACTATAGATCACAGTACTTATCTCAAGCACCACATTTTAAGTCTGTCATTTGTGTGATTGCAGGCACAGTACTTGTGTATTACAGAAATTAGGCCTGTGTTGACCAGCATATGTGGCCTACGGTGTGATATTGCTTTATACTACAGACTTTGTTTTAATATTGCTTCATACTTTTATCGACATCTAGTATCCTAGCAGTAGGATAACTGTAATTATCCTACCTATGTGTGTACAGTTACCAGTATGGTCATATATGGCTGCTTGCAGTTACATAGGCATACCTGTGGGCAGGGACAAGTTGCCCTGTCCATACATGCATTAACAACATTATACATTACAGTACCTGCTTACTTGTGTCTCTCTACGTGGTGACTTCCAACAGGCACTGGAGTCTGTGGGTAAGTAGAATTTGTAATGTTGCACCCTAGGCTTGAATCCTTTAAGCAACAGTATGGCTGTGTGATAGCGGTGATTTACTCACCATTATTAGGGTATGTTGGACAATTCAGACATCCACTCACTTATTTCTGTATATCAGAGGGATGTATATATAACTGTAGATGCTTGTGTGCATGATACAGTGGATATAAAAAGTTTACACACCCTGTTAAAATGCCAGGTTTTTGTGATATAAAAAAATTAGACCACAATAAATCATTTCAAAACTTCTCCTACATTTAATGTGACCTATAACCTGTACAATTCAATTGAAAAACAAACAAATCTGTTAGGGGAAAAATATAAAAAATAAAAAGCGTATAATATGCTGGTTGCATAAGTGTGTACACCCTTAAACTAATATTTTGTTGAAGCACCTTTTGATTTGATTACAGCATTCAGTCTTCTTGGGTAGGAGTCTATCAGCATGGCAAATCTTGACTTGGCAATATTTGCCCACTCTTCCTTGCAAAAGTGCTCCAAATCTGTCAGATTGCGAGGGCATATTTTGTGCACAGCCATCTTCAGGTCACCCCACAGATTTTCTTTTGGATTTAGGTCTGGGCTCTGGCTAGACCATTCCAAAACTTTAATTTTCTTCTGGTGAAGCCATTCTTTTGTTGATTTGGATGTATGTTTGGGTTCATTGTCATGTTGAAAGGTGAAATTCCTCTTCATCTTCAGCTTTCTAGCAGACACCTGAAGGTTTTGGCCAAAAGTGACTGGTATTTGAAACCGTTCATAATTCCCTCCACCTTGACTAAAGCCCCAGTTTCAGCTAAAGAAAAGCAACCCCAAAGCATGATACTGCCACCACCATGCTTCACCATGGGGATGGTGTTCTTTTGATGATGCAAAGTGTTGTTTTTGTGCCAAACATATCTTTTGGAATTGTGAATAAAAAGTTCAACTTTGGTCTCATCAGACCATAACACATTTTCCCACACTGTTTTAGGAGACTTGATGTATTGTTTTGCAAATTTTAGCTGGGCCTGTATGTTTTTCTGTGTAAGAAAAGGCATCCTTCTTGCAACCCTAGCCCATAGGCCAGACATATGGAGAATACAGGAGACTGTTGTCACATGTAGTACACAACCAGTACTTGCCAGAAATTCCTTCAGCGTTGCTGTAGGTCTATTGGCAGCCTCCCTGACCAGTTTTCATTTTGTCTTTTCATCAATTTTGGAGAGACGTCCAGTTCTTTAAATGTCACTGTTGTCCCATATTTTCTCCACTTTTTGATGACTCTCTTCACTGTGTTCCATGGTATATCCAATGCAGTGCAATTTTTTGTACCCTTCTCCTGACTGACACCCTTCAACAATAAGATCCCTTTGATGCTTTGTAAGCTGTCTGTGAATCATGGCTTTTGCTGTAGCAGGCAAGTGAGTAAATGTCAGGAAAATCCTACTAGGACAGCTGAACTTTATTTGGGGTTAATCAGAGTCTCTTTAATTGATGGCAGGTGTGTACCCAAAAAAACTGAATGTTGTAATTAAATCAAAAGGTGCTTCAGCAAAGTATCAGTTTAAGGGTGTGCACACTTATGCAACCAGCTTATTGTACGTTTTTTATTTTTTTTTATATTTTTCCCCCTAACAGATTTGTTTTTCAATTGAATTGTACAGGTTATAGGTCATATTAAAGGTGGGAAATGTTTTGAAATTATTTATTGTGGTCTCATTTTTTATATCACAAAAACCTGGCATTTTAACAGGGGTGTGTAAACTTTTTATATCCACTGCATGTATGTGTGTGTGTGTGTGTGTGTGTGTGTGTGTGTATATATATATATATATATATATATATATATATATACACGTGTGTGTGTGTTATGTAGATATATGGGGGGTTTGTATATCATTTTAACATATAGCTATATATGTCAGTGCATATCTATTTGTCACTACACAGCGATAGCTGTACTATGCATGTGAGAGAGGGAGATAGTGATAGACGGATATGTATCCATATATCTGTCTGTACAGACTTTTATACATAACAGGTCATTTTGATGAAGGGGCAACAGGACTGCATTCATTTTAACTAAGTAGGGACAACAGGACTGCGATCATTTTAACTAAGTGTATGGCCATGCCCTGTGGGACTGTCACTGCTAATAAGGTGACTCCAGTCCACACCTGCCTGTACTCCAGTCCAGGACTTTGTATATTGCAGACATTAACATCCACCCCTGTTTCTGCAGTACTGCACTTCACTTCACTCAGACTGTCTACAGCATTCTCCCAGCTGTGTGCTGTACTTAATCTGTGACTATGGTTGGTAATGCTACACCACCAACAGACTGACAGTCTGCATGCCTCTCAACTGTCCTGATTTCCACAGAATGTGCAGAGTTTTGCCTCATATGTTTGGTCTGTTTCTCATACTTTTGTGGTCTTCTGGTGAAGTGTTGAATATTGACGTCACCGCATTCTACTACTTACAGACAAGCATTTGTGTTTCAGACGTTATATCCTTCAGAACATATGTAATAATACAACACCTTTACTTCCAGTGACTTTATAGGTTTATGGGGACAATATTTGAAATCTGTCCCTATATTTAGACCTTTGTCCACCCAGTCTTACTGGCTTTGTCCAGATTTCTTGCAGTAAGAGGTATGACCGTCTATGAAAGCACCAACATAGTACTACCTCACATGCAAAAGATGTGAGTAATTCCAGATTAGAACCATCAACACCATCACCCATGCTAGCTTCCCTACTCCACTGAGCCACTCAGGTCACCAGACAGAGAGGAGTCATTCATCACATAATCAGCAGCATAAATATGAACATTGGTATCCTGAGTGAGGAGAGACATACAATGGTGTGAGCATTATCTATGTTACAGACCTGAGATTGCCTGGTCCACTGATATACCATAGGTGATCCTTTGTTAAAGCAGTTGTATGGGTACACTTCTGTGTTGGGGGTGGGGAAACAACGGCACATGATCTGCTGGGATATACAGTAGTCCAAATATCATGTGAGCCCATTGTTTGATATCTCCCTGACTGATGTAGTGAATATTCCAACCATGAGGCCTAGTGATTATTAAGAAACACATACTGTTGGACTAGGTATCTGTAGTCCCATGTAGATGTTACATCTGTCCAATTAGCCCACTATATTTCCTTGTGTAACAGCAGCAGATCCATACATAGGCTATATTATAGTAACCCTTACAATTAGTGTGTAGCTTAGAGACTTTCTTTGCGAATGCAGCAGTTGAAAGGGCTGTACTTCAGGGCTGACTCTGTGTGATGCAAGCAGTACACAACCAATACATGGATAGGTACAAGTTGTGAGGGTTGGCTGGCATCAACACATTTACTATATGTATGCGAGTTGGAGTAAGTTTTCAGTCCCTAGGACCCTAGGTTGTCAGTGAATTTGCTATTTGTTGTCTCTTAGCCAATGCCAGAGCATACTGGGGACCTGTACGTCTGCCTAGAGGGAAATCATCAGGGGGCACCTTCTCCGAGTCCACTTGTGAGTATGGCTGTGGTGACCTAGGCACTGGTGGGGCGCTGTGTATCCCTTCCCTTTTCTGATCCTGCTGCAGCTCTTTCCGCAGGATCATATTGTGTAGCATGGTGCATACTGTGAACATATGTGCACATGTGGCTGGACAGTACTGCAGGGCTCCATCAGATATATTGAGGCACCAGAACCATGACTTCAGCAGCCCAAACACACAATCTGTGATGTTCCTAGTTTGTGCGTGTGCCTCATTATGGCATTCTTTGGTGGGTGTGCATTTCTGATGGGTGTCATCATCCACGGTTCCAGGGCGTAGACAGCATCCCCCAGTAAATGGCCATGTGGGATGTCCACCCTAGCAAACATCTGGTACAGCTGTGATGTGTGCCAGATATGGGCATCATGACAACTGCCAGGGCTGCCAGCACGCACGTTCATGATAATGCCCTGGGCATTGCACATGACCTGGCGGTTAATGGGAGTGTTACCCCTTGAGGTTGACATTACCCTGCTCACCGGATGGTGCCTTGATGTGTACATGAGTGCAATCTATGGCACCCAGTACCTCAGGGTAGTGTGCTACACAGTAGAAGTGTTGCATATTGCTGGCCCTCGACTCGGGGTGAGGGGAAAATAAATGTGCTCACTGGCATGTGATAGCATGGCATTCATTAACTGGTGGAGTACCCTGGATGCTGATGCCTGTGAGACCCCCACCACATCCCCATTTGGTGTTTGGAAGGCACCTGTGGCTATTATCCTAAGAGCTACACATACCTTTGTTTCCACTGGGATGGGTTCCCCTCTGTTGGCTCTGGATCTGAATTGAGGGTGGCAGAGCTCAGTGAGTTCTTGTAGCAAGTCCCTGTCCACCCTGTAGCGCTCTACAATCTCCAGCTCATGTAGCTCCTGGAAGGTTACCCTGGGCCTGAACACTCTTCTCCTTCTCTGCCTAGGTCTGTTGTCAGCGGCACCAGCAGCAGCATTGACTTTGGCATCTAGCACATACAGTTGTAGCAGACCTGCAGCATCCCCTAACATTCTTTCAGTTAAAATTCCCAAGTCTGTACTCTAATGGTGCAGAGTATGGGTGAAAAATCCGAATGTAGGGTGTATGCATACTTTATAGTGCTCTACTGTAGGTGCTGACTGTGTGAGCTACCTGTGATACATTCCACCTGCACCTTGCACCATTAAGATGATTTAATGGCCCTAGTTTAAGTGAATCAGAGGTCATTAGTAAGTAATATATCACTGGCTTTTAGATACACTCAGCACAGCAGGACGCCTTGGAAACAGGCACTGAAAAGGTAAACAAAGCTTAGCAGTCACTGTGCACACACCCCTGAAAGGTCAAACTCAGCATGGTGGCGCACCTCACAAACACACGGAAACATGCGTATTAAAGGTCAGTAAAGCTTAGCAGCCAGTGTAAACACACCTCTGCAGAGCACAGTGGTGTGCCGCACAAACAGGCGCAGCTGAGCTCCAATGACCTTACAAGTCCTCAGACACAACACACCCCCTCTTGATGTCAGCTATCTCTTCTGTGAACACAGAGTTCTGTGCCTGCACCGATGGGATATATGGACAAGGATACTCATTTGTGCTATTCAGTAACCCCACCTCATTTGCATAGGGATCTGTGCACACAACCTGCAAACTACACATTTCCAGGCCCTACCTCGTTAGCAACAGCACCATTCCACCATTGCAGGTACTCCATACAGTGTCCTATAATACATTTATTTCACATACTATTAAATGTGGGTTTTCCACTCCTTTTTTTTTTTTTTCCTTCATAAAAGCATGTTTGCACTCTGCAGCATGATGTGCAAACATTCCCAGATCATTAAAAAAATAAAATTGTTTTAACTTATTTCCATTACGTTTTTGGACACTTGGTGGATAGTTTTGCTCATCTGTTTGTGCTATCCCATTTCTGTCCATCTATCTGTGTTTTTACAGCCCCTGTTGTCTGTCTTAAGTCCTGTACACGGAATTTTTCCGTGTACACTACGGACACTAACACGGGGTCTGCAGGGCTGCCTATCTGTTTGCTGGATCGCTCTATTTGCCTCATTTGCATGAGATTCATCTCTTTATGAGGTGATTTGCATGCCATGCAACTTCGTGAGCGGCTCTCAGCAGTGCTTACTGGATCACAAACCTGCTTACCTTCGTGTAAGCAGCATGCCATGATGCCTACATGGTAAAAAAGACCATGTAGGCTTTATTAAATTTCCCCCATTGTCATATAACTTGCATCTATTCTTAACCAATGTTTTCATATTATGTCTAATCTGATACAATTATTTAAACTGTAGCTTTTTGTATTATTTTTGCAGATTGTAAAAATTATAGTTCTTAAAATGTAATATTTTGAAGCTTTTCTCCCAGGGACTCTGCTGAAAATGGGCTCCTACTCAGTTGGACTTTCCCAGTAATTAAATGCCGATAAGTAAATAAAAAAGCAAAACAGTAGAGGATAATCTTTTACAACAAGAAAAGTGCATCAGAGTGATGCAGCAAGGGCTGAATGCACATTCAGATGCATTTCAAAGTTTATTGGAGGAAAGTGAGCAGCAAAATACGAGACTAGAAGCAGCAGAAGCTTGATTGGCCTGCTTAGAGTATAGATGTGTTGACAGAGTATGCTAAAAGAACATAAAACTGTTGGGGATCCCAGAGAGGTTTGAAAAAGATGATTGCAAATTGATAGTCTGCAAGTTGTTGGCTGAATGGTTAGAGATGGATATAGATTGAAAGGTCGCATAGAACTGTTTGGAGACCACAGAGGGATGGGCCATGCCACCAAGACTTATCATTGTTGTACTTCATATGTACTGAAGGAGCAACTGCTTCAGCATCTCTCAGTTCCCAATAAGAAGTTGCTAGTAGGAGCTACTCATCTTTCAATAGACCCAAGATTTCTCGTAAGAGACAAGAAGGAGGAGGAGCCATGCTTTCAACCCAGTGATTTGCATTTGTAAGGGAAAACGATTAGATGGCAACTGGTGTATCCAGCTATACTACAGATACATGTACCAGGTCACTGTAAATCGTTCATCAATGCTGAGGAAGCACTCACTTGGCTGGTGAAACCTATCAATATAAGAGGTGACTCAAGTGGCCAGCCTTCCATAGAAGGGGTTAAGAACTTTGAGGGTGAATTTGCAGGGAATGAACTGGCCTGTAGCAAAGAAGCAGAATTATTTTTTTTTTATTCTAGAAAGAACAGAGACTTGGAGAGAGAGAGAGTAGCCAACATCAAAGAAGCTAGAAAATGTGCTTCACAAACCAGTAAGTAACGACTGTTAAGACTGACTGGATTGATACTGTTTTTAAGTTCTTTATGTATTGGAATGTGTATTGTGTGCGTCTTTCATCTTTCATGCTTTAAAAGTCGTGGGGTTGGAGATTAAATTCAGGCACAGACATGACGATGAATTGTGGACATTGAAATTACTTATAGGCTAAGATAGTTTAATCTTAGACTATGTGTATACTACTCAATGGATGTAAATGTTGAAAGCTATTTTTTTTTTCTTTGATTGGGATTTAGGAACAAATAAGAAGCATGGGGGTAGAATGTGGACATGGTGAAGAGATATTGACACAAATTTTAATCTCGAGCACATGACTAGAGGGGATTGAGGTTTTGTGAAAATTTTCATCCATATTGTTAGCTGTTGATGTTAATGCCTTTGTATGTGTTTCCAGGCATTTGCACTTAGTCATATTGTAGTGCATCTTGTTGAAGTTTATGCAGCTAATTGCTTTTTACTGTTACTGTTTTGAGAATAACGATGGAAGCAAATGTTATGTGATGGGTTTGTTCAGGAGACTGGTGTGTTACTGTAATGGGAAGGTATTCCTGCACAGTGTTAATATATTATATTACGACCACCGTGGGTAACATCAGGTGGGCACACTTACTAGTTTGCTGGGTTAATGGGACTTCACTTTGCTTTAGAACATGTTAATTCAACTGTACAGGGGGAAGAGCTGAGGGGAAGGTTGGGCTCAGTTGAATATAAGAAGTTTCTAGTTTGAGGTATTTTGCCTCGGTGAGTAGGCCATTTTAGATTTGTTGATTATAGGCCAGCAGTGTATTATCAAGTAAGTGTACTAGGTGGTTGCCGTGCAACTCAATAAATTATGGATGTTCTTCATGTTTCACTGTCACAGTCATCACATTTGGGTTATCCCTGCCAGGGTAGCCCTTGGCCGGCCCAAATACCAGAGGCTTAGTATTTCTGCGTTGGTTGCTGTCACTTCAGGACTAACGTCAGGTCATCAGTAGTATAAAGTAAGGCAGCCGACTCCATGACATCAGTCTTTCTTGCCATACAAACCGAAGCAGAAGCAGTTTGCACTAGTGCCGGTCAACTGCTACCTGAGTTTCGGCTACCGAATTGAAGCTGAAGTCTTCCAAAGCTGAGAACCCCATTGGGGATCCTTTTTTCTTGCACTAACCGATGTCAGAAAAAGTTAACAATTGTCTCACCTGTGGAAAGCAGATACCTCACCGAGGCTTTCATTCTTACTGTGTCATTTGTTTAGGCCCAGACAACGACATCCCCCGCTTATGCTTCTGTGCTTTGTTCAACGCCAGAACTATATGTCATCGGGCCCTTATTGTAGCTAAATATTTTCGCTTACAGTCCTCGAACTCCAATATGGCTTTGGTAAGCCATCTGACAACAGATCTTCCAAAAAAATGTAAAGATAAAGACAGACTGCACAGGTCCAAACCTACCAATGACGCTCCCATTAAGCTAGTTGTCTGTTCTCCGGTCCTCAGTGAGGCACTTTTGCAGCCCCTGATGCCCACTTCTGTGGATTCGCAGGCCGCTACCGAGACCCTTTCAGAGTCCGGTATGCCGCAAAACTCTTCTTCATCTAAGGACCCTGTGGTCATCTCTACCTTGGATGGGTCCTGAGCCGCTGAGCAGGCACCGGCTTCCAAGGAAGTCCTGTGCACTACTGATTCTCAACACAAACCGACATCTACTTTCGTGACTACCGTTCTTTCGTAAACGACTGAGTTTCTTAGGCCCAGGGTACGAACCACACCCAGGAAACCAATGACCCATTCTCAGGCGCCTACTTCCTTGCCTCATTCTCAAATGCTTAAAATGGCGGAAGACCTTATCATGCTGATCAGGGGAAGCCAAGCTACCCCCTCCAAAAGGAAAAGAGATCTGTCCCCTGTAGTTTTTTCTGTGCAAGAGTCAGATAGCTCTGATGCATCTGAATATGAAGAAATGCAACCCCTCTCTACTTATGAGGATTCTGATGCAGAGGATTCCATCCCTTCAGCCTTTCCCCCAGAGGATTTTTCCTTTGGGGAAACCCTTGATACCTTAAGGGAGCATTTCCAGTGGGAGAGTCAGGACTATCCTCAGTTTAAAAAGAGACTCAGGGATTTCTTAGATCTTCCACAGCACAGACCCATGGCCATACCCCCAGTCCTGGATGTTGTGGAGGAAGTTTTCCTGGAATCCAACTTGACTCCTGACACCCTCCTTCCTGCACCCAGAAAACCAGACAGGTACTACAGAGTCCATGACTGACACAAATGTCTTTTTAAAAATCCTACTGCTGACCCTGAGGTAATTTCTCAAGGGCCTAAGGGGATTAAAGCAACCTCTGCTAAGAATCCCACCCCCTCAGCTAAGGATTCCCGAGCACTAGACAGATGGGGTAAAAAAGTTTACACCTCACCTACTCCTGCTATCAGGGCACTAAATTGTCAGTTCCATATGCTAAAATTTCAGCAACATACCCTGGAACTCCTCAAACAAAAAATATCTTCCTTTCCTGCTTGTGCAGAATCTAAAGAGTTACAAGAGTTAATGCATTCTGCAAGTCAAGTAACTAAACACACCTTGTACTGTGGTTTTGACACCCGAGAAGCTTCTTACAGGGCAGCAGTCACTGAATCTGTCATTAGAAGGCATGCATGGCTTAAGGAACAGCCCTTGCCAGACCATGTCAAATCTAAATTGTTGGATGCCCCCTTGCACAAAGACAACTTATTTGGCACTAAGACAGAAGAGGTCTTAAAAAGATGGAATTAAAAGCAAAATCTATGCAGACAGTTAAGGATTTCTTACAGGTCCAGCCACTCAGGTTCAGCAGGCATTGTCCCACCAAGCATTGGTCCTTTCCTGCTCCCACTAAGCCAGTTCAGCCCAGACCCCAGGGAACCAGACGCCCCCCCAGACAACAGCCACAGGAAATGCAGAAATCTAAGCAGTGGACTACCTCCACTTCAAAACCAAGGAGTTCTAAGCCACCCCCTTATGGTAAGAACTCACAATGACTCACCTCCCCCACCCCTCCCTCTGTCCACCTTCATTTACCCCTAGGAGGAAAACTCTCCTTTCATGCAAGCACCTTTGCCACCATTACCAATGACCACTGGGTTCTCATCATAGTGTCCCAGGGATACAAATTTTCTTTCCACACCATTCCAACCCCAAAAGGGTTTCCAGATCTACCTCCACAGAGGCGCAAAAGCAAGTCCTTTCCCTGCTCTGTGTGAGGGCAGTAGAGCATGTTCCTGCAGAACAGAAAGGCCAAAGTTTCTACTCCAGACTTTTTATGTTACCCAAAACAGAGGGCACCTGGCACCCCATCCTCGATCTATCCATTCAGTGCTCCTTCCTGGTGATCCCAAAATTCAAAATGCTTACACTCCAGCAGCTGCTACCCATTCTCTCCAAGGATGCTTGGCTAGCCATCTTAGATTTAAAAGAGGCCTACCTCCACATTCCTATCAGGGAATCATGCAGGAAATATCTCTGTTTCAGGGCAGGATCTCAGCACTTTCAGTTATCTGTGCTTCCCTTTGGCTTATCTACTGCTCCCAGAGTTTTCACAAAATGTCTGGCTCCGGCCATTGCCTTTTGCAGACAAAGGGATATCCAGATTCCCCCATACTTAGACGACTGCCTAATTCAGGCAGACAGACAGGAAAAGCTGCTCAAGCACCTGGCCTTTGTAAAGTCCCTACTAACCTCCCTAGGGTACACAATCAACAAAAAGAATTCCAAACAGGTGCCCACCCAAAGGATTATATTCCTGGGAGCAAGCCTGGACACAGCATTCCAGATGGCATTCCTTAAACCAGAAAAGCAAATTTTACTGACAGCCTACTTCTCTCAACTAGCCGCCAGACCCCAGCAATCTGCAAGGAAAATCCTGCAAGCTCTGGGGTTCATGGCATCTTGCATTCTACTCATTCCATATGCCAGACTGCATATGAGGAAACTTCAGTGATACCTAAAAAGCCTTTGATGTCAACACTCTCATGACCTGGAGACTCTTATATCTATAGTTCATTGCCTCAGAAAAGATTTTCTTTGGTGGGCAACAGCATGCTGCCACAACAAGGGGCTACCTTTCTCACCACCCCCCGCCACCCAGACCTTCACCACAGACACATCAGACAATGCCTAGGGTGCACATCTGGACAGCAGGTGCATACAGTGCCAGTGGAGCCCACAGAAAATCCCTCTGCACATCAACCAAAAAGAGATGATGGCTGTCCAGCATGCCTTGATAGCTTTCAAGCCCCTTCTCTCCCCTGGGGCTCTACTGATCAGAACAGACAACACCACTGTGATGTGATATATCAACAAGCAGGGAGGAACTCACACCTACCCTCTTTGCAGGCTGGCCATGACCGTTTGTCACACAGCCTCTGCCAAGCAGCTCCACCTGTTAGCACAATTCCTACCAGGTTCTCTCAGCTCTCTGGCAGCGAGTGGCAGCTCAACAGAAGTACCTTCACCCTAATAACTCAGAAATGGGGCACCCCAAAGGTCGACCTCTTTGCCTCCCACACCAACCATCATCTCAGAAAATTCTGCACCAGGGAGCATTACTGCATGGCTTAGAAAGTGGATGCTCAGTCCTTCCCCTGGGTCAATCTATCGGTATATGCCTTTCCTCCATTACCTCTCATCCGAAGGTACTGCTCAAAATAAAGGAGGAAAAACCAAGGACAATTCTTATAGCTCCAGACTGGCCTCACCAGCACTTGTACCCCTTGCTGCACAGCCTGTCCCCACTGCCACTATGGCATCTTCCTCAGATTCCAAGTGTCCTGACACAGAGGGAAGGGGAGTTCATACATCCCCAATTGCAGACACTCAGTTTGGCAGCTTGACTTATTCCCTAACCCTTGATCAATCTGCCAACGTCAGTAAACAGGTTCTAGATGTTATACGTGAGGCCAGACGTTCTAGCACTAGAAAGTCTTATGCTGACAAATGGAAAAAGTTCTGCACCTGGATTCAGGCTAAGGGAGCCAATAAGGCACAGCCCTCCCTCTCATCCTAGATTACTTAGCTGACCTGCTACACAGTGGCCTGTCTTTTTCTTCTATTAAAATTCATGCCTCTGCTATTTCTGCTCATTTTCCCACTGAGCAGCTCCTTTTCTCACACCCTTTGATCTGCAGAGCTAAAATTTCACTCCTGAAAGACAGCTTCCCTTCTGGCCATCACTTCAGCCAAAAGAGTCTCCGAGCTGCAAGCACTCATGGCTGTGGAACCCTTCATCATCTTCCATGCTGACAGGGTATCCCTCAGGACTAACCCATCCTTTATGCCCAAGTTGGTGCCCAGTGTGGCTGTCAACCAATCCATTCATTTGCCCACCTTTTTTCCTAATCCCCAGAACAAGTGGGCAAGGATCCTGCACTCTCTAGATGTGCACAGACAGCTCAGAGTCTATCTAGACAGGACTAAATCCTTCAGAAAGTCTGATCAGTTGCTGGTTAGCTTTGCTACACGGGCAGAAGGCAAAGCAATCTCCAAACAAACCTTTTCCAAATGGATAGCACACTGCATCCATTTCTGCTACAGATAACACAGAAAGCTTCCCCCCTACCAAGGGGGTCAGGACTCACTCCACCAGAGCAGCCTCCACCTCTGCAACTTTCTTCAGAGGAGTCCCCACCAGGGACATACTGAAGGCTGCCATTTGGACATCTGTTTACACTTTTACCAAGGATTACCACCTGCCTCTCTTTTCCTAATCCAGGGCAGGGTTTGCCTCTGCAGTCTTGCAGGGCATCCTAGCCAGCCCCTAGTTTCCTTGACTGCCTCCACCCATTTCCTCTGCTTTGGGAATCAACCCAAATGTGATGACTGCAACAGTGAAACACGAAGAACATAGTACAGTTGTGTACACTTACCATAAATGTAGATATTCAAGTGTATTCACTGTTGCAGTCTTGGTTTCCCTCCCTCCATCCCCCCTTTTTCTTCTCTTTCCTTACAAGGAACATATTGGTATTTACTTTCATAGTTATGGCAGGTTTTAGGGATTGCAGGGTGTTGCTTAAATTAAGAGATGTCTGCACATGAGAGTAACTGTGGATGTTCTTCGTGTTTCACTGTTGCAGTCATCACACTTGGGTTATTCCTGCCAGGGGTAGCTCTCAGTCAGCCCGAATACCAGAGGCTTAACATTTCTGCGTCGGTTGCTGTTGCTCCAGGACTGACATCAGGTCATCAGTGGTATAAAATCAGGCAGCTGACACCATTACATCAGTCTTTCTTGCCGAGGAGCCCGAAGCAGAAGCAGTTTGCATAAGTGCCGGTCAGCTGCTGTCTGAGTTTTCGTTTCCGAATTGAAGTTGTAGTCTTCTAAAGCTAAGTACCCCGTTGGGGATCCTTTTTTTTGCTCTAACCAGTGTCAGAAAAAGTTAACAATTGTCTCATCTGTGGAAAGCAAATACCACACCAAGACTTCCATTCTTGCTGTGTCACCTGTTTAGCCCAGACCACGACGTCCCTCGCTGTTGCTTTTGTGCTTTGCTCTTATTTTAGCTAAGTATTTTCACTCTCAGTCCTCGTATTCCAATATGGCTTCGGTAAGCCATCTCACTACTGATCTTCTGAAAAAACATAAGAATAAAGACAGGGACAGACCGCACAGGTCCAAAACTGCCGACGACACTTCTATTAAGCTAGTCGCGAGTTCTCCGGTCCTCAGTGAGATGCTTTCACAGCCCCTGATGCCCGCTTCTGTGGATTTGCAGGCCACTACCGAGACCCGTTTGGAGTCCGGTATGCCACAAGACTCTTCTTCGACTAAGGATCCTGCGGATGTCTCTACCTTGGATGGATCCAGAGCCGCTGAGCAGGCACTGGCTTCCAAGGAAGTTCTTTGCACTACTGATACTTGACACAAACCGACGACTTCTTTCGTATCTCTATGCCTCAATCTCAAATGCTTAAAATGGAGGAAGACCTTATTATGCTTATTATGGTAAGCCAGGCTACCCCTTCCAAAAGAAAAATAGTCTTGTCCCCAGTAGTTTTATCTGAACAGGAGTCTGATGACTCTGAGGTTTCTGAATATGAATACATGCGGCCCCTCTCTGCTTATGAGGATTCTGATGCAGAGGAATCCATTACTTCTGCCTCTCCTCCCGAGCATTTTTCATTTGGTGAAACCCTACTTACTTTAAGGGAGCATTTCTAATGGGAATGTCAGGACTATCCTCAGTCAAAAAAGAGACTCAGGGAATTCTTAGATTTACCACAGCACAGACCTTTAGTCATTCCTCTTGACCTGGATGTTGTGGATGATGTTTTTATGGAATCCAGTTTGAACCCTGACACCCTTCCTCCTGCTCCCAGGAACCCTGACAGGTACTGCAGAGTCCCTTACTCACAAATTCCTTTTCAAAAATCCTACTGCATCTCCCAAGGACCTAAAGGAATTAAAGCAATCTCAGCGAAGAATCCCACCCCCTTAGACAGAGATTCCCAGGCTTTAGACAGATGGGGTAAAAAAGTATACACCTCTGAAACTCTTGCTATTAGAGCACTAAATTGTCAGTTCCACGTGCTGAAATATCAGCAGCATAACATGGAACTCCTCAAACAAAAAATATCTTCCTTTCCTGCTTGTGCAGAAAATAAAGAATTACAACAGCTTATGTATTCTGCAAGCCAAGTTACTAAGCAAACCTTGCAATGTGGCTTTGTCGCACTAAAAGGATCTTGCAGGGCAGCAGTCACTGGTTCTGTCCTCAGAAGGCATGCTTGGCTTAAGGAACAGACCTTGCCAGACCATGTCAAATCAAAATTATTGGATGCACAATTGAGCAAAGACAATTTGTTTGGCACCAAGGCAGAAGAGGTCTTAAAAAAGATGGAAGAAAAAGCTAAATTTATGCAGACAGTTAAAGTCTTTTTACAGGTCCAGCCTCCAAGGTTCAGTAGGCATTGCCCCTCCAAGCACTGGTCCTTTCCAGCCCCCTCCAGGCCAGGCCAGCACAGCCTAGACCCAGGGGAAGCAGACCCCACCCCGCCCCAGACAGCAGTCCCAGGGAATGCAGAGATCTAAGCAATGGAGTTCCTCCTCTTCAAAAACAGGGAGTGCTAAGCCACCCCCTTATGGTAAGAACTCACAATGACTTTACACCTCTACCCCTTACCTCTGTCCACCTGCTTGTGCCCCTAGGAGGAAAATTGTCCTTCCATGCAAGCAACTGGACCTCTATTACCAACGACCGATGGGTCCTCAACATAGTGTCCCAGGGATACAGATTTTATTTCCACACTCTGCCAACCCCAAAAGGGTTCCCAGATCTTCCTCCAGACTAGTGGGCAGAGGCCAAAAAGCAAGTCCATTCCCTGCTCTCCATGAGGGCAATACAGCATGTTCCTGCAGACTAGATAAGCCAAGGTTTCTATTCCAGACTCTTCCTGATACCCAGAAAAGAGGGCACCTGGCGCTCAATCCTCCATCTATCCATTCTAAACACCTTTCTGGTGATACCAAAATTCAAAATGCTCACCCTCCAGCAGCTTCTTCCTATACTTTCCAAGGATGCTTGGTTAGCCACCCTAGACCTAAAATATCTACATTTCAGGGCACAATCTATGCACTTTCAGTTCTCTGTGCTTCTCTTTGGCTTATCCACTGCTCCCAGAGTTTTCACAAAATGCCTGGATGTCCTTCATGGATGCATCTGCAGTCATAACAAGTGGGTTGTCCTGTCGTCAGGCAGCCCTGCAGTCGGCCGGATTCCAAAGTCCGGGTCCGGCTTCGGCTGATGTCGCACTCCACCCGACGTCATCTCTGTTGGTCTTCGGGTATATAAGCATCAGCCGACGCCATTTTCCTCAGTCTTTCTTGCCGCGTGGCGCCCGAAGCAGAAGCTGTTCGCAAGTGCCGGTCGGTCGGATCCAGAGATTACTTCTGCCGAATACTACTTCGAAGACTTCTAAAGCTAAGTACTCCGTTGGGGACTCTTTCTTGCCTCAGCCGATGTCAGAAAAAGTTAACAATTGTTTAACCTGTGGGAAACAAATACCTCATAAAGATTTCCACTCTTACTGTCTGCCTTGCTTAGGCCCAGCCCACGTAGCAGCCTGTTCGCCTGTACCTCTTTCAACCGACGAGCGCTTAGGCGTCGGTCGGAGTTTGCAGAACAGTTTTCGGTTCTGATTTTGCGTACATTATGCCGCCGGATCCTCCGACTACCCAATCTACCAAAAACGCAAAGATAAAGACCGACACTGCGGTCCGCGGTTTCGGCCGAAACCACGGTAAAGCAAACCGAGTGTCTCGGTTTCGGCGAAACCGAGAAAACTGATCAAAGTACAGCTGAACCTATTCTTACAACTGAGGCCCTGCTACAACTCTTGAATCGACCTCAGAAATTTTACCCACTACGGTGGTTGACTTATCAGACACCATCCCTTGGATGTCTCTACCCCAGCACGTGGTGCTGCTAGGCCTCCAGCAGCCATGTCCATTAAGGCCTTCGCCAGGGCTAAAGCAGCCAAGACTACTAAAACAGTGCCTGTTAAACCCCCACATCCAGGCCCTCTTCTAGTTCTCAAATGCTTTCTTTGGCAGAAGATTTAATTTCTTTAATTAGAGGATCTCAATCTCACCCAGACAGGGCCTCTCAGCCCCCAGAGAAGAGACCTAGGGCAGAGCCCCTGAGCCAGTGTCTTCTGATGATTCTGCTGATGAATCAGACATAACTGACCAGCCAGAGGCTCCCTTCTCCAATTTTGAAGATTCTGATGCTGAAGAATCCATTCCAGCTGCTTCCCCACCAGAAGAATTCTCCTTTGGGAAACCTTGCATGCCATGCGAGAACAGTTCCAATGGCAGCAACAGGATTTTTCAGACTCCAGAAAAGACTTAGGACCTTTCTGCACCTCCCACAGCACAGGCCCTTAGCTATACCTCCTGTTCTCTCTGTGGTGGATGATGCTTTCAATGATGTTTGCTCCGCTCCAGATTCTTTACCCCAGCCCCTGCCAAACCAGACAGATTTTACAGGGTGCCAGATACTCATCACCACCTTTACAAGGCCCCACTTGCAGACCCAGAAACTATATCCCAGGGTCCCAAGGCAGTAGCGACCACAGCTAAAACCCTATTCCTTCTGAAAGGGAAGCAAGGTCATTAGACAGATGGGGTAAAAGGTCTACACTTCAGCTACTCTCTCAGCTAGAGCTTTAAACTGTCAGTTTCACATGATACAATACCAAGAGTTTATGCTTGATCAGTTAACTAAAAACTAACCACTGATGAATCTCTTGATAAGAAATATGTATTAGAGATGGTAAATAACATACAACAGGTTAGCAACCATTCCTTAAAATGTGGCTATGATGCACTGGAGGCTTCATTTAGATCAGCCATGACAGGCACAGTGATAAGAAGGCATGCATGGCTAAAGGAACAAGCTTTACCGGATCATGTTAAAGCTAAGTTGCTAGATGCTCCTATGGACAAGACAAGTTTGTTTGGTACACCTGCCCAGCAGGTTATGAAGAAAATGGAAGAGAAGGCAAAATCTGTTCAAACTGTTAAAGATTTCTTGCAGGTTCAACCCCAAGGTTTAGCAGGAACTGGCCTGCCAAAAATTGGTCCTTTCCTGACTCCACAAAATTTCAAAGGGGCAGGAATAGACGTTCCAGAGGCAGAAACCAATCCAGAGGAGGTGCCTACAGAGGCGACAGTGGCAAGGTAACAACAGAGGCACAGACACAGCCACTGCCACTACATCAGCACAACCACAGTGACTTAATCCTAAATCCGCCTACCAGGGAACAATTAGCAGCTCCTCTAGGCGGAAAGTTAACCTTATTTTCAAAGAACTGGCACTACATAACAAAAGACAAGTGGATTTTACAAACCATAGATCAAGGTTACGGTTTCACTTCCACACTTTACCAGTCAAAGAGGAATGCCAAATCTACCTCCAAATCAAAAACAGAGGCTCTACGCCAGATAATGGAGTTAGCAAACATGAGAGCTGTGGAAAGAGTGCCAACAGCAGAACAAGGAAAGGGTTCTATTCCAGACTATTCCTAGTTCCAAGAAAGGAAAAAGTTGGAGACCAATTCTCGACCTGTCCACCTTAAATACATACATCATTGTCCCAAAATTCAAAATGCTGACCCTACAGCAACTTCTTCCCATGCTGGGCAAGGAGTCTTGGCTGGTAACTCTAGATCTCAAGGAGGCATACCTGCACGTCCCCATTCGACCAATCTGCAGAAGATACCTCAGTTTTCTTGCAGGATCAGAGCACTATCAATTCTCAGCATTGCCCTTTGGCTTATCTACTGCCCAGAGTATTCACAAAATGCCTGGCATCAGTAATCGCCCATTGCAGACTACAGGAATTCAAATTTACCCATACCTGGACGACTGCCTGCTACAAGGGACAACAAAAGCAAGCTGACAACAGATTTACAAAGGGTCATTTACTTGCTACAAGGACTGGGATACACAGTCAATTTACAAAAGTCAAGGCTGATACCATCCCAAACAAGGACATTCTTGGGCGGAATTGGACACAGTACAACAAATGGCATTCCTGACTACAGAAAAACAAAAGAACTTCCTCTTTACTTCTTGGCACTAACAAAACTGAACAAGTTAACAGCAAGAAAAGTTCTGCAGGCCTTGGGCTTCATGGCATCATGCATAATCTTGGTCCCATTTGCCAGACTACATATGAGGAAACTACAGTGGTACCTAAAGAATTTATGGTCCCAACACAGACACAGTCTAGAAACAGAAATCCCACTAATTCCATGCTTAAAACAGGAGTTCCTATGGTGGGCTCAGGCATGCCAGTCAAACCCAGGCCTACCCTTTCGCAGATGTCAACCAAGCCAGACCATCACAACAGACGCTTCAGACCTAGGATGGGGGGCCCACATGCTGGACAAATGCGTGCAAGGATTGTGGACACAGATCAACTTCACCTGCACATCAATCTAAAAGAAATGCTGGCAGTAAAACTGGCAATCCAAAAGTTCAAACCATTTCTCAAAGAGGGCCAGTTGATGATAAGGACAGACAACACCACAGTCATGTGGTACATCAACAAACAGGGAGGCACTCATTCATACCCCCTATGCAGAATGACCTTGGAGCTGTGGACCCTGGCACTCAGCTACAACATTCAGTTACAGGCAATATTTGTACCGGGAAAGACAATACTCTAGCAGACATATTAAGCAGAACCACCGGATGCCCACGAATGGAAGCTGCACCCGGACATCTTCAAGACCATCTCAAAGAAATGGGGAATGCCACAGATAGACCTATTCGCATCACCTCTCAATCACCAGCTCAAAAAATTCTGCACAAGGACATTCCACCCACTAGCATGGAAAGTGGACTCACTCTCCTTCAACTGGAAAGGCCTAACAGCATATGCATTCCCACCTCTTCCTTTGATACACAAGGTACTACTAAAAATCAAGGAAGAACGTCCAAGGATAATCCTGATAGCTCCAAACTGGCCAAGACAACACTGGTACCCACTACTGAAGAGCATGTCTCGGAACAATATGTGGCCAATACCCTGATGCCTTTGATGTTAACTCAGAACAACTACAGCATCATACATCCAAACCTAAAAACGCTGCAACTGACTGCATGGAACATCACATAGCAGCAGCTAATCCAGAACTTTCCCAAAGAGTTAAAGACATTATTCTTGAAGCCCGCAGACCTTCAACAAGAAGGAACTATGCTGGAAAATGGAAAAGGTTTGTCATTTGGAGTACGGAAAGAGGAAAAGATGTGTCAAACATAGATATGCCTAACATTCTGGAGTATCTGGCGAACTTCTTCATTCAGGCCTGTCCTACTCCTCCATCAAGATACATGCATCAGCTATTTCAGCAGAATACAGCTTTGATCCACCTGTTTTTCGCACCCTTTGCTCAGGCAGTTCCTCAGAGGAATCAAGAATGTAAAACCTCCAAGGAAACCACCATTACCAGCTTGGGATTTAAACTTTGTGCTAGAAAAGTTGACACTATCACCCTTTGAACCAGCAGCAACAGCAGACCTACAACACCTGTCATGGAAAACTGCTTTCCTACTAGCAATTACTTCAGCAAGGAGGGTTTCAGAACTACAGGCCTTAATGGCAGTGCAACCCTTCCTAATCTTCCACCAAGATAGAGTGTCCATGAGGACTAATCCTACATTTATGCCCAAGGTGGTATCCAGAGTGTCTTTAAACCAGGCAATCCACCTACCTACCTTCTTTCCCAACCCACAAAACAGAGGGGAAAGAATACTGCATACCTTGGATGTACATAGACAGCTACGCTACTACTTGGACAGAACAAAAAATAGCAGAAAGACTGACCAACTTTTTGTAGCCTATGCAACAGGAAGGGAAGGAAAAGCTATTTCCAAACAGACAATCTCCAAATGGATAGGAAATTGCATACGATACTGTTACTCCTCCCATGGAAAACCAATTCCACAGAACATAATACCTCATTCTACAAGGGCAACAGCCACTACCACAGCCTTCTTACGAGGAGTGGCAACCAAAGACATTATTGAGGCGGCTACTTGGACCTCCGTGCATACATTTGCCAAGCATTATAATTTGCCTCTATATTCCAGATCCCGAGCAGGGTTTGCCACTGCTGTACTGCAAGGGATCCTAAACACACCATAATCTCCTTTTATCCTCCTCCCCTAGTTGGCTATGGTATTCTACCCACTTGTTATGACTGCAGATGCATCCATGAAGGACATAGTACAGTTTTGTACCTACCATAAATGTAGATGTCCGAACTGGATAGCATCTGCAGTCAGGATTACCCTCCCTCCTTCCCCTCTGTGGTACTCCTAGGGTGTTTGCCCTCCTAATAGCTAGCTGTTGCGGGGGGAGTCTTTTATGGTGTATTTGTTTGTATATATGTACATATATGCTTATTGTTGTGTTTACCTCTATCTATTTGGAAACATTGGCATCTATCCAAATTTTAGCCTGCAAGAGGGCTACTGGCATCTGGGGCAAGAAACACTGAGGAAAATGGCGTCGGCTGATGCTTATATACCCGAAGACCAACAGAGATGACGTCGGGTGGAGTGCGACATCAGCCGAAGCCGGACCCGGACTTTGGAATCCGGCCGACTGCAGGGCTGCCTGACGACAGGACAACCCACTTGTTATGACTGCAGATGCTATCCAGTTCGGACATCTACATTTATGGTAGGTACAAAACTGTACTTTCCAGCCATTGCTTTTTGCATACAAAGAAGTATTCAAATTTACCCCTACTTAGATGATTACCTGATTTAGTCAGACAGTCAGGAAAAGCTGTTCCAGCACCTGACCTTTGTAAAGGACCTACTGACCTCCCTGGGGTATACTATCAACGAAAAGAAATCCAAACTAGTCCCCACACAAAAAATTGTATTCCTGGGAGCGAGCCTGGACACAGCATCCCAGATGGCATTCCTTACTCCAGAAAAACAAGCCTACCTGACAGGCTACTTCTCTCAACTAGCCACTAGAACCCAGTTATCTGCAAGGAAAATCCTGCAAGCTCTAGGGTTCATGGCCTCCTGCATTCTACTCATTCCATATGCCACACTGCATGTGAGGAAACTACAGTGGTACCTGAAAAGCCTTTAGTGTCAACACTCTCAAGACCTGGAAACTATCATACCTATTATACCCTGTCTAAGGAAAGATTTTCTTTGGTGGGCAGCAACATGCAACCACAACAAGGGACTTCCCTTCTCACAACCCCACGCCGCCCAGACACACCACAGATGCATTAGACTATGCCTGGGGTGCACACCTGCATTGGATCCCAAATCAAATACATCTGCACATCAGCCAAAAAGAGATGCTAGCTGTTCAGCACGCCCTGACAGCTTTTAGACTCCTACTCTCCCCGGGGCCCTCTACTGACCAAAACAGACAACACCACAGTGTTGTGGTATATCAACAAGCAGGGAGGGACTCACTCTTGTCCTCTCTGCAGGCTCGCCTTGACCCTTTGGCACACGGCCTCAGCCATGCAAGTACACCTGCTAGCACAATTCCTGCCAGGCTCCCTAAACTCTCTGGCAGACAACTTAAGCAGAAACCTACTTAGACCCACACGAGTGTCAGCTAGACCACAGAACCTTCAACCTTGTAACCCAGAAATGGGGCACCCCGAAGGTGGACCTCTTTGCCTCCCACTCCAATCATCAGCTCAGCAAATTCTGCACCATGGAACCTCACAGCAAGGCCTGGAAAGTGGATGCTCTATCCTTCCAATAGGTAAACCTCTCCATCTGTGCATTTCCCCCTCTACAATTAATTTCAAGGGTACTGCTCAAAATAAGGGAAGAAAAACCAAGGACAATCTTGATTGCCCCAGACTGGCCACACCAGCATTGGTACCCACTGCTGCGCAGCCTGTCACCCCTGCCACCATGGCACCTACCTCAGATCCCAACTCTCCTGACCCAGAAGAATGGAGAATTCATGCATCCCCAATTGCAAACCCTGAACCTGGCAGCCTGGCTTATTCCCCAACTTCTCCTCCAGCTGCTAACCTATGCAAACAAGTCCTGGATGTTATACATGAGGCCAGATGCTCCAGCACTAGAAAATCCTATGTTGACAAGTGGAAAAGGTTTTGCACCTGGATCCAGGCTAAGGGAGCCGAAACAGCACAGCCCTCCCTACCTCTCATTCTGGATTACCTAGCAGACCTACCACACAGGGGTCTATCCTTCTCTTATATTAATATTCATGCCTCTGCCATCTCTGCTCATTACAGCACAAAGTCACCTCTCTTCTCACACCCTCTCATCAAACAGTTCCTAAGAGGGGCTAACAACTTAAGGCCACCCAGAAGATCTCCTACCCCAGCTTGGGACCTTAACTTTGTGTTGGAAAAGCTCACCCTACCCCCCTTTGAGCCTGCAGCTTCAGCAGAGTTAAAATTCCTCTCTTGGAAAACAGCCTTGCTTCTGGCCATCACTTCAGCTAGAAGAGTCTTGGAGCTGCAAGCACTCATGGCTGTAGAGCCCTTCATCATTTTCCATGCTGACATGGTCTCCCTCAGGACTAACCCATCATTCATGCCTAAATTGGTGTCCAGTGTGGCTCTCAACCAATCCTTTCATTTGTCCACCTTTTTCCCTAACCCACAAAACAAGGGGAAAGGATTCTGCACTTTCTAGATGTGCACACACAGCTCAGATTCTATCTGAGTAGGACTAAATCTTTTAGAAAAACTGACCAATTGCTAGTCAGCTTCACAGCAGGGGCAGAGGGCAAGGCCATAACTAGACAAACAATCTCCAGATGGATAGCACACTGCATCCATTTCTGCTACTAACTGCATGGAAACTGCCCCCAAAGGGGGTCAGGATGCATTCCACCAGGGCAACCTCCACCTCTGCAGCTTTTCTCAGAGGGGTCCCCACCAGGGACACCCTGGAGGCTGCAGCATGGACTTCTGTTCATACCTTCACTAAGCATTGCCATCTGCCTATCTTCTCCATGTCCAGGGCAGGCTTTGTCACCACAGTCTTGCAGGGCATCCTAGCCAGCCCCCAGTCTTCTTGACTGTCTCCACCCTTTTCTTCAGCTTTGGGAATCAACCCGTGTGTGATGACTGCAACAGTGAAACACAAAGAACATAGTACAGTTGTGTACACTTACCATAAATGTAGATGTTGGAGTGTATTCACTGTTGCAGTCCTGGTCACCCACCCTCCATCCCCCTTGTCTCTCTCCCTCTTCCTCTTTCCTTACAGGGAATTTTTGGTATTTACTTTCTACTGGTGGTGTTCTTCTACCATAACCTAGCTCCCTATTTGGGGGCTCCTGACAGTTGGGGCAAGGAAAGCTGCTGTAATGGCATCGGCTGCCTGATTTTATACCACTGATGACCTGATGTCAGTCCTGGAGTGACAGCAACTGACGCAGAAATACTAAGCCACTGGTATTTGGGACGACTGAGGGCTACCCCTGGCAGGATAACCCAAGTGAGATGACTGCAACAGTGAATACACTCGATCATCTACATTTATGGTAAGTATAGACAACTGTACTTAACAACTGTACTTCCCTTTGGGATTAAAATGCCACATTGCTGAAGGATGAAGCAGAGAAAGATCCAAGAGCCAGAAGAGTTAATTTTGAAGGAAAATTTCTGGGAAATGTTAATACTGTAGGTTGGATGGATATTTGAAGACTGAAGGATATCCAGAAGCGAGGACAGGTCTATACATGTTATTCAGGTAAATACAGTTCATGGTCTAGGATAAATAAAGTGTTAATTACACAAGAAAATTAGATGCTAAGTTGTCTATCTTGCCTTCATTCTTGCTGGTTGGGGTTCGGAGCCGATCCTCGACTCCGACTCGGCCATCTTCAAAAGCTCGAGAGCTGCTTACTGGCTCGAGGCCACCCCCTATCCCATGATGCCTGGCGCTAGATAACCAGATCTCGTTTGCCGCTTCTGTTGCGAGGTTGTTCTACTGGCTCAGGTCGTATAAAACTTAATATTACTAGTTTTTTTTCTGTCATAAAAACGGTTAGTTTAGTGTAGAATTCCTTTTTTAGATAGAACTGTTGTATTTTAGTGTTTTTCTTATCTGAATTCCCTTTTCCATCTCAGAAACTCGTTTTAATTAGAGAGTTTCCCCTCCCCCTTTTTTCTAGCCCTTTCCTTACCTCAAAAGGTTTCCGTTTAAGTTAGAGGACAACCTTTTCTGTCTTTCTCTTTAAAAAAAAATAAATAAATATTGTTTATAGTAACTGTTAGTTAGTTTAGTTGTACTTAGCTATAGTCTGGTAGTAGTAGTTATAGCTTTAACTTTCTGTGTTTTTTCTTGGTTTCCTTTCAGGATGTCCAAGGATCCAAAGCCGTCCAGATTCAGGAAGTGTGACTCATGCTGTCAGAAGATGTCTCTGACAGATGGGCACACTTCTTGTGTTTATTGTCTGGGCGCCATGCACCTGCAGGACTCTTGCTCGATTTGCCACGCATTTAGTCTGAGAGTCCTGCAGGAGCGCAAAAATAAGTTGATCCTGAGGAGTTTACTTAATCCCCAAGATTCACCCGCTAAGGCTTAGCCAGTGAAATCTTCTAGGACACCTAAACCTTCGGCTCCCAGTTCGGAGCCGTCACTGGGTGGAACCGAGGTTCCTCCCTCCCAGTTGGCTCTGACACGTTCCTCTGAGCCATCTGGGAGTCGAAAAAGATCTAGGTCTCCTTCTCTGGAGTCGATACGTTCGGCTCCGAGATCACCTTTGCTCCAATCGGAGCATAGTCATCACTAATCCCACTCTTCTCGGTCCTCGAAACTTTCAGACCATGACGTGGAAAGAGTGGTCAGTAGACTGTTAAAATCGCAGGCCCTAGCAAAAATGTTGTCCAGCCCCCCTCATCAGGGGTCGGCTCCGCCCATGTCTACAGATATTTCTCCTCCGACTCCTCCTTTGAGCTCGGAGCCGGAGTTCATTGGGGTTCGAGTCGTGGAACCGTCGGCTCCGATACCTTGTCCTTCAGTTCCGCTGTCGGCTCCGATCCCGTCCATGGTACCGTCCCTGGAGGGATCTGGGCGCCAGGACTCCCTCGTCGGCTCCGAGTGGGCGAGTGGCATCGGACCCTTGTCCGACCACGTTCTCCCCCTCGGGGCTTCGGCTCAGGTGAGCTTGACTCCCACATCAGCCTCGGAGCTGCCCCCCGGTGCGGGGAGGGATTCCGATTTCTTTGGAACCGGAGCTCTCTCTGCGCCCGGGCAGGGATGCCTTTGAGGTGATGAGGAGTGTGCTGGCCCCAGAGTCAGCCCCACGATCGACCCCATCGGCTCCTCCCCCTATGGTGCCTGCATCAGCCTCTGCCCCTCTTCCAGACCCCAAGCGTGGGGATCCAGCGTTCCAGGACACCCCTTTGGGTGTACCTTCCTCTTCCGAGGCCTCCCCTGATCATTCAGAGGAGCCACCTCGCAAGAGAAAATGCATGAGGAAGCATATTGACTCCCCTGAGTCTGTCACCTCAGATACCGACTTGGAGGATTCAGAAGGGTCCCCTAGATCCCCCTCTGAAGATGTCTCCTTTTCAGACATCCTTGAGATGCTTAGGCAGAGGGGGAACTGGAATACCCTAGCCCCTTCTGAGGATGAGTCGGTATTCCTGGATGCGGTTGGCTCCTGATCTTCCACCTCCTGGGCGTCTCCGCCCTTAGACCCACTGATGTCTGTCGTGGCTTGAAGGGTGTGGTCGGCTCCAGATTCCATGGAACCAACCCCTAGGAGACCTGCTAAATTCATAATGGCTCCAGAGGACAAACAATTTTTGACTAAGGGCATCCCCGTTGATGCCATGGTGGTAGTCTAGGACGATGGCCAGATACGGGAAGCGGATGTTCGCTTCAGCGACCTTCTCCATGAGGTCCCTGAATTATTTGTGCCACTTCACCCGTCTTCAGAGGGATCTCCTTAAAGAACTTGGAGATACCCTCCAAGATCCATCAGCTGAGGGGGCTCAGGCTAAGATTGCTTCCCAGCTGGTGACTCTAAATTCAGTGGTGAACTGCTCCGTGAGGCTCATATCTTATACGGCCGATGGTGCGAGTAGAGCCGCAGGCACAGGCGTTGCCCTGAGGAGACACGCTTGGATGTGGCTATGTAACTTTGCGTAACCTTTCAGAGAGTCTTTCACCAATACCCCCTTTGATGGATCCGCTCTTTTTGGATCACAGGTGAAGGATACCCTTACCAGGTGTGAGCAGGAAGCCAAGACTCTCTCTGCCGTGGGAGTCAATTTTTCCACTCCTTCCAGACCCTATCCCAAGGGTCAGAAGAGTGGAAAGATGTTGTTCCGGAAATCTCAGGGAGCCTTGCTTGACACATGTGGTGAGTTCCCGTCCAGGGGCAGAGGAGGGAACAATAACAGACCCCCCCCCCCCCCGTGGCAGAGGGGGTCCGCAAAACCAGGGCAGCAGAGAATCCTTCTCTGACAAGCCCTTTCAGCATCCCTAAAGGGTTGTCCGACTACCCACTTCTGGAGGCAGTCAGGGGAAGATTATCACTCTACCCAAAAGCCTGGCAAGATATAACTCGAGACATGTGGGTATAGTCCCTTATATCCGGAGGCTACAAAATTCCTTTCCTGCGCCCTCCCTTACTGACAAACAAGTCCCTTCCAGATGTTCCACCCAGTCTAAGGGATCAAGCAGTCCAAGAAATTTCAAAACTGCTAAGAAAGAGAGTCATCCAGGAAGTCCCAGCAGACCATCTAGGATCCAGAACTTACTCAAGGTTCTTTTTGGTACCAAAAAAGACAGGGGACTGGAAATTCTGGATCTCAGCAGACTAAACAAGTCTGTTCGAAGAACCAAGTTTCGGATGGTCACTCTACAGTCCATTATACCCTTTCTTGGTCAGGACAATTGGATGTGCTCTATACATCTTCAGGATGCGTATTACCACATCAAAATGGACAAGCACTCCAGAAGATTCCTCTGCTTCCGGCTGGGAGCCAGTCATTATCAGTTCAGAGCTCTGCCCTTTGGTCTCACCACAGCCCCCAGGGTGTTCACCAAATGTATGGCAGTAGTTACCACTCATCTCAGACGGTTAGGATTCCAGGTGCTTCCATATTTAGATGACTGGCTCCTCACTGCTTCCACCAGGCATCAACTTCTGCTAGCCAGAGACTACACTATCCAGACTTGCTCCAGGCTAGGTATCACAATAAATTTCGAAAAATCTGCATTGTCGCCCTGTCAGTCTATCACCTTTATAGGCACAAATTTAAATACAAAAGACATGTTGGCGAGCCTTCCACCAGACAGAATACAAGTGATTCGTCAACATGTGCAGGTCTTATTAGCATGCAGAAGAATTCAGGCCAGGTCCGTTCTCCAATCTCTAGGTCTCATGGCAGCAGCAATCGTACTCATTCCTCTAGCTCGTTTTCACATGAGAATTCACCAGTGGCTTCTTTTCACCCAGTGGTCCTACCAGCAGCTTTCTATGTCTCACATGATTATGATCACAGAAGAATGCAAAAAGCACCTTGCATGGTGGATGGTCTCCACATCAGTGCCTCAAGGCAGACCTTTTGTCCCACCACCTCCAGTTGCTATGGTAACCACGGATGCCACCCTGATCAGGTGGGGGGGGGTATTATCAGGGCAGGGCAGTCCAAGGCATCTGGCAACCTCACAAGTACCATCTGCATATAAATGTCTTGGAGATGAGGACCGTGCTTCTAGCGTTGCAAGCTCTTCAGTATTCTCTTCCTACCGGGACTATTGCAATTCAAACAGACAATATGTCGGTAGTATGATACATCAACAAGCAGGGCGGAACTAGGTCCTACCCCCCTATGTCGAGAGACACTCAGGCTCTGTCAATGGGTGATCTCTTCCCAACGGTTTCTGATCGCAACGCACATCCCTGGGAGGTCCAACGTCATAGCAGACAGGCTCAGCAGAGCAATTCTCATGCCTCACGAGTGGTCTCTGAATCAGGTAATCGCGGACCAAATCTTCCACAAATGGGGTCAACCTTGCTGCGACCTTTTTGCCACTCCCTTCAACAGCAAGTGCAGCAATTTCTTCTCTCTCCTTCCAATTCCCGGACATTCCCCCAGAGACGCTCTAGTCCACGATTGGCCTCAGGGACTTCTTTATGCATTCCCTCCGTTTCCCCTAATTCCCAAGCTAATACAGAAAGCTACCGCATTGGGTTGCAGAATGATCCTCATTGCTCCTTACTGGCCTCGACAGATATGGTTCCCCTTCCTGCATCATCATCTTCTCAAGCAACCTTGGACTCTGGACCTAGTTCCAGACCTTCTGATCCATCAATCGTGCAGGCTGCATCAATCCCTGCAATATCTCCAGTTCACTGCTTGGTTGCTCCACTTCCGACATTAGCCAGGCTTCCTGAGATCTCCCCCTCTGTGCGCGAAATTATCTTATCGTCGCACAAGTCTACGACTAGAAAAACTTACGCTAGTAAGTGGAACCGTTTTTCTTCCTGGGCAGAGGCCAAGAGTATAGAACCTTTTTCAGCCCCTGTACACCATATTTTGGAATTTCTTGCGGATCTCTTTCATGCTGGTTCCGCTTCCGCTACAATTAGAGTTCAGTTAGCTGCAATTTCAAATTTTCACATTGGCCTGTCAGAAAATAATATCATGTCCCATAAGCTATGTAAAGCCTTTCTCAAAGGGACCACTCTACTCAGGCCTCCAGTGAGAGATCTCCTCCTCCGTGGGATCTAAATTTGATTTTAGCTTCTCTAATTTTGCCCCCCTTCGAACCTGCAGCATCCTGTTCCTTGAAGTTTTTATCTTGGAAAACCCTCTTTCTGGTAGCTATTACTTCAGCCAGAAGAGATGTTCTTCATCTCACATTGCTGCAGTCCTTACTTATGGGTAGTCCGCTGTCCTCGGTCGGCCCGAATACCAAAGTATTAGGCTGACGACCTGCAGCATCCTGTTCCTTGAAGTTTTTATCTTGGAAAACCCTCTTTCTGGTAGCTATTACTTCAGCCAGAAGAGTTTCGGAACTTCAGGCTCTTTGTACCCGTCCTCCATACCTAGTGTTCCACAATGACAGGGTTACTCTCAGGACTAACCCTTCCTTCCTTCCTAAGGTGTCTTCAGAAAATAACTTGAATCAGTCCATAGACCTTCCTGTGTTTTTTCCCCAACCACTCCAACAGAGCAGAATATAAATTGCATCAATTAGATGTTCATAGGCAACTATGCTTTTATTTGCACAGAACTAAGGACATCAGGAAGTCGGATCAACTGTTTCTCTCTTATGCTCAGGGTAAACAAGGTCTTCCAGTCTCAAAGGTAACCTTATCTAGGTGGTTGATTACGATTATCACATTTATCTATCAACTGAGGAATAAAGAGTTGTCTGTCAAACCAAAAGGTCATTCCACCAGAGCTTTAGCCAGTTCTGTGGCTTTTCAGGCTAGGTTGCCCATGGAATCTATTTGTGCAGCTGCTACGTGGGCCAACCCACATACTTTCATTTCACATTATAAAGTGGATGTGGTCTCCAGGAGCAGAGCTGATTTTGGTTCCACGGTTCTGAAGAGTTTGTTTCGATGAACCACCCAGGATTTTAGGTGCTAGGGACGCTGTCCCAACCAGCAAGAATGAAGGCGAGATAGACAACGTAACATAAAGAAGTTATGTGCCTACCATAATGTTCCATGTTAGTTGTCTTCTCGCCTTCTTTCTTGCGTCCCACCCTCCATCCCCCTATCCTAGTGGACCGAGAAGAGTTCCTTATGGTTTTTCACTGGCTGAGTCTTCTCTGGCTGTTCCTCTCTGCCTAGTAGCCTCACTGGTAGGCTTTATATATTATAGGATATGATTTCTTCTTATGTTGGCAGTTAGACTTACCAAACGAGATCTGGATATATAGCGCCAGGCATCATGGGATAGGGGGTGGCCCCGAGCCAGTAAGCAGCTCTCGAGCTTTTGAAGATGGCCGAGTGAACCCCAACCAGCAAGAAAGAAGGCAAGAAGAAGACAACTAACATGGGACGTTATGGTAGGTACATAACTTCTTTTTCAGATTAATGAGGGCGGATCCAGTGCACCTTTCTTTTTTTTGAGCATAAAATGGTTGAGTTTAATAGTTGGCTTAGTTTCTTTTTTTTTTTTCAAAACAGGTTTATTGTTTTAACATATAAGAGAAATATCATAACAATTTTATACAAGTAATTAAAAATAGGTATTATTATAATATTCAACAAAACATCAGTGCACCTTTCTGATCATCCTGTGGTGACAATAATATTGTTGGGGAGGAAGCTGAAAGTTTAGAAAGTCATTGGAGTGTGAAGTGTATGTTTTGGAAGATGAGAAGGAAAGAGGATGGTTAAAACGCTTCTTAAGGATGATATTGGAGGAAAGGGGAGAATGAGGATGGTGACACCTGGGAAAATGAAAAAGGTGAGAGTGAGACAGGAACTACAAGGTAGGGAAGTACAGAAGCAAAGGGATTGGAGAGAAGTGACGTTGAAGTTACTAAATGAGTTGAATGAGACCCTGAAGGAAAAAAAATGAAGGGTATTTTAAGTTGAAATAAGAGAGGGGGAGATTAGGGCAAATAATTCAGTGGAAGCAGGATGAGAGGTTGTGGAGAAAAGAAATGCTGTAGAGAAGAGAAAGTATATGTGTGAGACTCCCGGTAGGAACTAAAGCATCAGCAACAAGACTGAGGCAAGAATAGGTCAAGGGGGGGGCTCTTATAGATGTATTTGGAGAAAGAACACAGCATGGGTGAGAGGACGAAGGACATTTTGGGAGGTCTTAAAGATTATTATCAAGAGTTGTATTCTGAGATAGATGGGTAGTAGGAGCAGGAGGGTGAATATTTGGGGATTCTTGAGATTCCCGATGACTTAAAGTTATGCCCAGAAGACAAAAACAGGTTGACAGAGCCAAATATGGAAGAGAATATTATGATGTTATGGCAGTCTGGGATAGGATGGGGAAGGAGAAATTACCTGAACTGATGGGCTTCCCTTAGAGTTCTGGAATATGTGTAAGAATGTGGTGGTGAAAGGATGGATTAAGTTGTTTTAGAAGGAAAACCAGTTCTGGCTCCATGGAGGGAAGTTCTTAGATATAAGAAGGGAATGGACCCCAGTAAACCAGCCTCATATATGCCAGTTTCAATTTTAAATCATGATTATAAATGTTATTTGCAGATGCAAGTGACTAGGTTGAGTAATATAGTAGCTAAAATTATTCACCCAGACCAAATGGGGTTTGGAACGGGACGAAGGACGACTGACAATTCGATATGTACTTTCATGAAGGAGGTGCAGAGAGAAGGGAAGGAATTAATGCTTGTCTCTTTAGGTACTGAAAAAGCGTTTGGCATATAATGTGGTTGTATCTGTTTGGATTATTGGAGAAACAGGCCTTTCCAAAGAGTTATGTTTGGATTTTGAAGGATTATTTATATGAAGGATACAGCAAGGGTTAAGATAAGGCCTGCACTTTCTGAAAAGATTGAAATACAGAGGGAGAACCAGACAGGCATGCCCCCATCTCCTCTACAATTTGCAGTTTACTTGGAACCATTAGCAGTGGTTATAAGGTAGGAAAGGATCAGAGGTTACATACTGCGGGGAGCAGTAGAAGAAACTGATGCTATATGCAGATGATATACTGTTAACTGTGGTGAACCAGGAAAGAGATGAGGAATGGATATGGAAGGTGATGAAGGAATTTTGGGAGATCTCCCGGTACAGAGTTATTCTGGAAAAGATGAAGATGGTGAGAGTGAAGCCAATAGTCGCAAGTGAGAGAAAAGAGGAAAATAAAGAATGTGAGGAGAAGTAGATGAGATATCTCGTCCTGTCAGTACAGTTACCATACAATAGAATCTTGGGTAAGGTTAATGAGTTGCTGCAGAAATAGAGAGGGTTACACTTGGAATTAGATCAGAAAGAGCTGATATTGAAATTATCTGTCATGCCTCAGTTTACATATTCTGAATTTTCCATCCATGACAGTGCATTCAGGAAGTTGGATGATGCCTGAAACTCTGCCTATAATATAACAAGGATCCCTTACTAAATACTAAAAAAAAAAAAGTCGGTCGCCACAGCGGGACTCCGGTCCACTCATGATTGGCAGTGGATTTTTACGGTGCCGAGTTGCCAGCCCAACCCTCAACGAAGGCACACTGTTCATGCACGCACCTACCTGCATGTCTTTAAATGTCACTCGACCGCAGGGAGGACATGCAGACTCCACACACAAGGCGCTCCAGCCGAGAATCGAACGGGAAAATCTCTTGCTGTGAGGCGACAACGCTAACCGCTGCACCACCGTGGCCTAAAAGTTTTAGTAGATAAATAAAAGCAAACTAGGAAAAAGAACAATACAACTGAGACAGGCGTTTTAGAACTTACCAGAAGAAAAATTATTGAAAAAAGTAAAACAGATGTTTAGGGACTTTTTATGGGAGGGGGTATTGCCAGAATGGATTGGGAAACTATGACCAGAAAGGAAGAAGACATGGGTGGGAAGTTCATGATCTAAAGTTGAATTTGCAGCAGGGATTGTGGTGAATGTGATGAGGTTAGTGAACTGTGAGTATAAAGCAGATTGAAAGAATATGATTTAGTTAAAAGAAAGGCTATTATTTTATTTTTATTTATTTATTTTATTTATTTTACATTTGTTAACCGGGCTAGTCTAGCTGGAGATATTTCCATTTTCAGTAGAGGCCCGGGGAGAAAAGCTCCACAGAGAATACAATAAAGAAAAACATCATAGTGTTTGTAAGAAAGTTTGTAAAAGACAAAAACTAAACTCTACAGTTTCATAATTATTACTAAATGAGTTAGTTACTAACTCACACAGTTGCAGTCCAAAAAAACCTTATACAAACATAAAATACTTTGTAAGATAAAGATACTAAATGATACTAAATGAAATAATTACTACCACACACAGTAATAGTCCAAAAAACATTATAGAAAGATAAAAAAATACGTTGTATGATGAAGATACAGGGTAGGAAGTAAGAGAAAAGAGAGCTAAGAATAAGGGAAGTTAGAAGGGATTAGTTATGGAAAGGAGAGCAAGTAAGACAGTCAACAAGCAAAGAAGTAATTAGGAAGACAAGTGGGAGTAGAAGAAGAAAGCCAAGTGGAGGATAGAGTCAGCGAGAAGTAGGAGGTAATTCTAAAGTAGAGTATAAGTAGTGGAAAGTTAATCAGGTTTACTACAGGAGCACAGCCAGTGGTTTTGGAAGTGCAGTTTAATGTTTTGTTTGAAAAGAGGCAATGATGTAATTTTAGTTATGTTGCTAGGTAATAAATTCCATTTTGTACCTACTGAATTGGTAAAAAGGGAGTCACCAGCAGTGTTATTTGATTTTACAGAACTAGTCAATAGTTTATTAGAAGAGCGGAGAGAGTTAAGATTGTTATAGGGGATTATGAGTTGAGAGAGTATAGGGGTGTTCTTTGGTTGGTACAGAATTTTATGGGCAATAGTGAGTTGTTGGATTGCAAGATAGTTTTGAAACTCTAGCCAGCCTAGTGGTTTCAGATTGAGACAGTGATGTGTTCTGTAGGGATTACCTGTGGCGAAGCGAGCAATGTTATTGTAGCAGGTTACCAATTTGGTAAGGTTGTTTTTCTTGAGGTTGGTAAAGATGGGAGAAGCATAGAGTAGAGTAGAAAGAAGATGGGAGTGAGCAATTCAAGTTTTAGTGGAAGGCGTCAGAAATGGTCTAATACGATATAAGGATCCTATTTTTCTATTGACAAGTTTTATGGAGTTATTAATGTGTTGGCTGAAAGAGAGATTATTATCAATTGTAATACCTAACAGTTTAGTGGTAGAGTCGGGAGAGATGACAGTGGCATTGTTAGAGGAGATGGTGAAGTTTAAGGGGGGGGGGTCCTGGAAGTGGGGGTGAAGAGGAGAAGTTTAGTTTTTTTAGCATTTAATAAGAGGAATCGACTGGAGAACCATGTTTCAATGGTATTAAAGATTTTTTGATTATGAGAGATAAGTTCTGAGGTGGAAGATGCTGAGCAGATGAGTGTAGAATCATCGGCATATTGAATGCAGGTAGCTTGAGGGATTATTGTTTGGAGATCATTAATGAAGATGGAAAAGAGAAGTGGGCCAAGATTTGTTATTGGAAGTGCTGGGAGAGTTGTTAGTGCTGTACTGGACAAGAGAGGTCCAGAGGTTGTTTTAAAATTTTGGAGAAGAGAAAAATATAAAAAAACTGGAGGGAGATGAAAATGACTTTCAGAGGATGGGAAAGAAAAGGGATAGTGAAATGATGACGTAGAGGTGGCTAAGGAAACAGAAGGAGAAAGTATTGGTCACAGGTGATGGCAGGGTTAAGAGTTAAAGATTGGGAGGTGATTCAGGCAGAATATGACACAGATGATAGGTTAGTATGGGAATATCAAGGTGTGATAAGTGGAGAAAAATACAAGGACAAAGTAGGACAGGGTATAGAAAAGACAAAGATTATTATGGAAGAGGAGGAGGAAAGAAGAAGGGATAGTAAACCGACTAGAGGGCTGATTAAGGTGGTGAGGAACTGGTTGTTAGGGGTCAACAAGAAAAGAGTAGAGACTGATAGGAGAAGATAGGAAAAGGAGATATGATTGTAAATAGGGAAGGAAGAATGGAGGGAAACACTAAAAATACTAAGGGAAGGTTTGAAGATGAGGAACTTTAGGGTATTTGTGTGGAAGTGTTTGTGCAAGTATTTTTACACCTTAGTACGTTTACCGAAGAGATTTAGGGGAGTTGTAGATGAATGTTGGAGCTGTAATGAAGGTATAGGAATCATATTTTTTTGGGGATTGTGGAAAGCTTTATCCATTTAGAGGGGAAATGAAAAGTAGGTTGAAAGATTTTTGGTCTGAGGTGAGGTCCTTAATGAAAAAGTATACTGAGAAGTGTACAGAAAGAAGTGGCAAGACTTATTAGAGCAGAGAAAGAAGGCAGTGATAAAATGTTGGAAACAGGAGGAAAGGCCAAAAATTCTAGAGGCAGAAAAGATTATACAGAGTTGGGGTGGGGAACAGTAAGAGTGAAATGGTGTTGAAAATAAAGGATAGGTGGTTTGCTAAGGCTTTGCAGGTAGGGGGTATGAATGTGTATAGTGTATATAGTTTGTTTGGATTTTATATTGGAGAGGAAAGGGAATAATATGCAAACACAGAAGTAATAGAAGGGTTGGCAATGTATGCTAACAGTATGCTAACAGTTAAATGGTGAGGAAAACAATTAATTTGGTTACTGTGATTTGAATCTGAGAACCTTGCTTGGGGATAGGTTAGGCCCCTTTGTATTATGAAGTGATGAAGTGGTTGGGGGATGTGGAATAAGAATTGTAAAATGCTTGCAGATGGCATAAGAAAGGCACATGTAAAGTGTTATCCTTTCATTTTATTGAATAAAATATTGTTTTTGTTTAAAAAGATAAAAATCTAATAGATCCACCCACAAGGAAATGTGGCCATTATGAGGTAAAAAAACAAGAGTCCATAACTTTCTGTCTAGAAAAATGGATTAATTAATTAGAGCAAACTTATTCTTCATTTATTAAGGATTTGTTTGATTTTATTAAAAAATTAAATAGTTTGGAAGTGGGGGAACATGATGTTCTCATATCAGTACATGGTAGTAAATGATGTTGGGTCATAGACGTGTCATATATGATCCTTATGTTGTAGTGTCCTCCATAGAGAATGAGATTAATATAGTTGAAACTTCTTTGGCTGCATCAAAGATTAATGCCTCAAACTTGGTTCAATATGTAGACAAGGAAATGGTTAAAGAAATCCTGCCTTCCATCTGAGAAATTTTGCAAGGTTTTCTAGCATCTAGGAGGGTAGTTTAAGATGGCCCATATTTTGAATACGGTCAGTTTTCAAACGGAAGTAGATTATAGAAACTCCCACTTTAAAATTCATGATGACCCAGTATCCAATTATGTGGGTCATATGAATATAATGACAGATTAAATTATTTTTTCAAGCCTGCATCTGAAGCTTACAGCTGTCTACCCTTATCTTGCTTCCTTTTCAAGCTCCATTTCTTTAACACTTGAGGTCAGAAAGACAGGACAAGAGGGGAGAGGCATGCAGTGACAAGCCCTTTCAAAGTGCGTTGTTAATTGTATTTTGTTCTGCCATTAGGTAGTGGGCCACTCACTAGAGATTAGTGCTGCCGTGCAAAGCATCTCTCCTGAAGAAATGTGATAACTTTCAGTGCTTATTCCAGTAATGACTTCATTGTAGACATTTTTAGTTCGATTTATTTATCGGTGTCTACCTTCATTGTTGCGTTATTGCCTGAACCATGATTCCAGAATCAGGCCTCTTTTGGCACCTCATTGTTGCAGGGTTCACCTTCTGAGCTCTTGCCTTTTGGCCAATCTGCAGCTGCTACCCCTTAGGAGGGCTAATTTCACCGTTTGGTATTCTTCCTACAGTTACCCACTGCAGAAAGCCTCTTCGTAGATCAGCCTATGTATTAAAATCATATCTTTTATTTCTGACTTTGGGGGCCTTCTGCTTTGAGTGCATGACACTCGGTCCTGACAGTTGCCTTAGCCGTGTTGCTCCCTCATCTAGCTCCTTTGGATTTAGCTTCCTGCATTTTCATACATTGTTTTGTGTTTCCTGCCTTACATGTTGCTCTGATTCAGTGGGTGGGGATCACAGTAAATATCAAAAGCACTAGGGACTGTCTTCTGACTAGATGTAGCACACTGTGCCGGAGTGGGGTCAGCTTTAGTTAGTGTTTATTGGTTTCCCACAGCTGATTGTTATGACTTCAGTTTACCCATTCTAGCTGACATCAGAATAGTAAATCCAATATCTGTTTCAGCAGTGTTTTTTTTTTTTTGGAGGGGGGGGGGGCTGCGTTCCCAGTGACCTCTGATGTTGATCCCCTAACCATCTCTTATTTCTAAATATAGTTCTTCTGAGGTCACACCAGCCTGAAGAAAAGAGAGTAAGTGTATTTCTTTTTTTTCTAAGATAGGTACAGTATGTACAGCAGATGTTAGGGGGTAGAGCCCCCATTTTGTGAACTGCAGCTGGTGCTGACATATGCAAGACATTAGATTTGAAGGTTTGTACTTCTTGGTCTGTCCTGTAATGGTATGTTGGACTGCACTGTAGTGAGATGTTGGATAATGGGTATGGAGGTCTTTCAGAATAGACCCAAAGGATGAGTATGCTTTCTCTAGTGGAGGCACAGTAGAAAACAAACAGCCAAAATGAGGGTATCAGACCAGAAAGTCCCGTCATATAGCTGCTCCCTCTAGTGTATCTATTAGTGATAAGTACATAACTGTTATTTTTTTAAAGCTTGTCATTGATTCCTTCTAATCCTAGTAAGCTGGACTGTCCTACTGGGAGACAAAGCATTTTGAGTAGAATTTGATAAGTACACCTCTGCAAAGACCTCTCTTCTTCCATGGCTGTAACAGATATTTTTAAAGTTATGACATTGACCAAGGTGTGTATCTTCACCAACCATTGTAACTTGAACTTCATTTACAAGGCAAAGGAAGACTTTTGTTGCAGCTCTAAGTCCTGATGTTGATGGTAGACATCTGTGCTGGCTACAGATCATTACTTGAAATTCTGTATTCTAACCAGTGGTTAAGAATTAGTGTAGGGACATGAAAAGAGAGAGCAATTCTTAGTGCAGGGGAGATATCACAACAGCAGATTATTGAATCTTTTCTTGGGTCCTCAAAGTGTTAGCTCTGCTTCCCCCACTTTTTTGTTTGTGTTATATGATATTACGTTGCTGATGAATGGATGGATGGATGAAGTTGACTTGTGGATATTTGGTGAAAAAAATTATAGCCTTAGCTATTCCCCTGCATTTTGTAAAGTTTTGTGTGTGGAACTAAGTAGACGGCTGTTTTATTAGCAAGTCACTATGACCAGTTTCACTACAATTTTGGCTAAGGCATGTTGCTGAAGTCTGATGTGACCACTGAGCCTATTGGTCTTCTTCATATTAGCATTTTCTCTGTGTTTCTTGTTGCTTGCTAGAGTTAGTAGCAATGGTTGATACGTGTAACTAATGTAGCCTGGGATGTGAGACCCATTTGTCATTTGTGTAATGCTTTAAGACTGGAGTATTTTCCCATTGATATGGCTCTGTGAATTGATTATGGCTCTACTGAGCATCGAATGACTTTACAATGAGATAGCCAGAGAAGGAGTGCGTTGCTGTGCAAATTCTGAAGCCAAAGAAGTGTGTCCATCTTAAAGGCGATAAATCCATAATTTAAGAATTATTCTGAAGGCATGACAGGGACTCAAATATTCTTTGTTATGGTGAGTAGCTCAAGTAATTGTGTTTTACAGGATGTATTAAATTCATATCGGACACATTGTTATACATGTCATCATCATACATGTATGTAATATAATTAAGTCATACATAATAAGTAAATGCAGGCATTTAGTGTTTCTAAGTGTTCTGTTTCTAGCAGTGTTAATATCACTTTAATAGATGTTGCCAAATTCCAATTTTTTTGGGGGGGAGCCTTGTAACTGAATTTTATGTTTTTGCTTCCCTGCAGGAAGTGACACCTCCCAAAATTTCAGATCAGCCTGTATACTTGAAGGCTCATTCCCGTTCTGGATATGGAATGCCTCCTCGTCGGTCAGTGTCCCCATCTCCAAGACAAACTGCACCAGCAGATGATTCTGACTCACTGAAGGTAAAGAATCTAAACAAGATGGATGTCCCTTCATCTCCACAGTGCTTCACTTCTCATTCCTGCAATGTGACTTCCAAGTTTGGAGGTGATATAAGTAAAATATTAACATCTTTGTTACAGTATACACTTCCTCTTTTCTTAAACATAATGGGAAGTCAGTAGCATTGTATGTTTATATTGGAAGGTGGTGTTAAATTAAGGAGAAGAAACGATTCAGTCATGATAGTGTACCACCATTAGTTAGTAGTACGTCATGATGTGTCATATGTGAATATCTGTGGTTTAGCAGGATTTTAGGGGCCTAGTTAGAGATGGAATCAACTGAGTGGTGCTGCACCAATGCATTTGTATTTCCCTGATGCAGGTGACCCTGGTTCAGGAACAGACCCAGGATGCTAAGTGATGGTTAAAGTGAGGATAAATTGTGTCTGGCAATGATTCTAGTTCATCAGTAGTAGAGAGTATGAAATGACAGGTATGTAGTTGACTCCACAACACCACTAAATGTTGGGTATGTGCTGTCATCATTCAGTACCTCAACAGGGCAGCAACCTTGATGCCTTATGAATGATGCATTCTTCCATAAGGAAGCCAAATGTCCTGGGACATGTGAGTGCGTACCTTCAGTATCCATCTGTCACAAAGGATGCTGCTGGTGGCCCCGGGGGAGGGGGGGTAGGACTCAGACCTCAGGTAAGGTCATATTGCTTCCATTGTGGGAGGGCAGTTACTAACAGGCTTCTAACAGAAGAATATTTAAGGAAAGCAGAAAAAGTTGTGACCAAGAAGGTGCACTGAAGATATTTCATGCATATAATTTATCAAGCTACCAATTACACTTATCCTGAGCAGGCTCTGTAGTCATGAAGCTCAGTAGTAGTCCTGAAAACTGGTTCTGACTTTATTACTATTATGGGATATTTTCAGCCGCATGGCTCTAATTGTAATTTACATTGTTTGTATCCATCCATCTGTCCTCAACCCCTTTTCCAATTTTTGCACATGGGGTTGGGGTGTCACTTCAATGGTGACATTCTTTGTGTGATACTTCAGAAATTAAATGTACTCTGAAAACCAAAGAACTGTGATCATTCATACAGTTGAATGACAGGTAATGGCTGAGCAGTGTAAGGGAAAGCAACAAAAAATAGAGTGAACCCAACAGTACTCGGCCCAGAGTAACAGACAGGTGTACCAGGCCGATGTAAAGTGCATGTGTCCTGCACTGCAAGCACAAAAACTCTTTATTAGACCAAATATGCGTAATGGACTTAGGCTGAGAAACGTAGTCTTTTTATCTCACTTCACAAGGTTGTTTTCAAGATCTGTGTTGTTTTTATTATCTGTCTAGTTCAGAATCCAAAGCAATGAGTTGTTTATTTTGCATTATTACACTCTATTTGCTAAACCTGTATGAGAGATCTTCTGTGCAGGCAACTATTTTCTGTAGCCATTTTTCAGAAATGCACCCATCATCAAGTTTACTGCTAACTTTTATTAATTTTATTTTAATTTATTTGTTTGGAAACTGATAGCTTCAATTCACAGTATACATTTCCTGAAAATGTAATAAATTGCCGTCTTTATAAACCAAAAAGACATAATTGTGTATGGAAGATATACAGGTGTTAAAGTTGCTGCACAACATGGCATTGCACATCAGTTGAATCAGCAGGTGAACAGAGTGGCAGGACCTTTCGTACCAGATGTAACAGGAACAGATGAGCAGGGCGGAGAGTCCATGGGGAAATGCACACCAGCACTATCATAGACAAGGGGGAAGTGTATGCAGTACATTGCAGCAGTGACAAAGAGGCAGTCATGTGGTCCACAACAAAGGGCCATGACACAGTCAGCACAGAATAAAATGAAGGGCCATGACAGAGTCAGTACAGAATAAAATGAAGGGCCGTGACACAACCAGCACAGATTAAAATGAAGGATCGTGACACAGTCAGCACAGAATAAAATGAAGGACCGTGACACAGTCAGCACAGAATAAAATGAAGGGCTGTGACACAGTAAGCACAGAATAAAATGATGCATGCAATGTCACACCCAGGATATGGAGGGAAATACATGGACTCATCACATTGTGCGTCAGACCTCGCCATATCCATACAGCTTAAAGGGTGGGCAGGGCATAGTCATTATCATTTTCAGAGTTTGGGAGGGGGATACAGTGACACAATGAAGGATGGTGAACAGAGGTAATGCTTATTGTGTAAAGTTGTGGGGTGTCAAGGATCACATCCTTCACTGGACCAAATTGTCACAATATGACCATTGGCAGTGCCCACTGTGTTGGCTTGTAGCGTGAAGAGTAGATGTACTCCATGGCAGGGAAGATCTGCATGCACCTTGACGAGGCACACTGTATATGTTGATCCTGTGATGGGTGTACAGCCTCCTCCCCTTTATGTACTGTAGCCATGGCCACAGCCTCACTCCTTTATGCCACTGATTATTAGCTGCAGATACTGCTATGAACAGCCTCCCCCACCAACTTACATACTAAAGACATGTCTCAGCATATGACCGTGGTACTCTGTATCCCTTGTAGTATGTCCTGCCCAAGGTTTCTCATTTATGCAGTTTGCCCCCTAACAGACACAGACAGATAGATGTTATAGTGTCCTGCCAATGTCATATATTCCTAGTTAACACATACAGCATGGCATAAAGTAGGTAATTCTTCTGGAAGGACTTCTGAAGCAACATTTTCGACAGAATCAGAATCTTCAGGTTGAAAAGAAAGTCTGAAGCACTACATTCTCCCTCCAATCTGTGCTCTTCTGACTGAAAATCGGAATCAGAAAGTGAGGGAACTCTTTCTTTTCTGCCCAGAAGAGGTATTTGGAAGAGAAAAAGCAGAAATTAGCTGTCTAGCAAAACTTCCCTGGCCACAGAAATGAAAACAGGACAAGCCAAGTTTTTACCTTTTTGTTCTCATTTCCTGGGAAACTCCCTGGAAAAAGAACAGCCAGTAACAGACATACTAATCCAGGGCTCAGGCGCCCTTTCCCAGCTATGTGAAACACTTTCAACTGCCCCTCCCCCCCCCAAGGCCAACAATAGTAGTTCTTCCTTGCCTGCAGAAGGCATGCCTAGAGGGTCAGAGGACATGTACCAGAGGTACTGAGGGAAAAAGATGAGTGGTCTGAGGAACCAGTTCTGGCCACAGCATGGTCAGCCATCAGCAGCTGAGGCAGTACTGGATCTGGCCTGACACCCAAATTCTCTGTGATTACTTTCTTTATGTAGACAGGAGAAGGACAAACCTTAGAAACTAGTAACTGTTCCATGGATTCATCCAAGAAGGTAGCACTGAAGATAGCTAGCAGAGCCCAACGAGACAGCAAACCTTTAAATAGTCAAATGGTGGTTCTGAGGTAAGAAAACCACTGGCAATCCCAAAACCATAATCTTCTTCCCCAAACACATACAGCCTACATAAATTTCTAGGAAATAATGTCAAAAAGTAGATATTTTACAGTTTGTTCACACAAGCATTCACACAATTAGTCTCCTCTGAGCAAGTAGTGACAGTCCAAAGCAAAAGTTTCCTAGCAAAACTAGCAAATGTTACTGAAAAAAACAGTGTTACCTCAGAAAATAATTTTGTGTAAGGTTTTCCTTAACAAAGGGCTTATCTGCCAAGCCTTGAATGATCACTAGCTGACCAACAGTTCCTTGAAGCCCACCAAAGGAGTGTACTTCAGTGATAAAAAAGCTCTGAAGGTTTTGACACTGTAATTGTCTTTATAACTAAAGCTCTTCTCATGCTCCTGGCACAGAGAGTAAAGGGCATCCTTAAGCTTTGAAAAGCTGACCAGTGGAAGAAGGTATGACCCAAATAGTTTAGGCTTCTGCAACACTGATGTATTAGAACATCTACTGTTATTAGTTTGATTACACAACAGTGTTTTCATGTCATAGTAGGCTCAGCTGTTTATGGTTTTAATTTAGCTTATTTTATGATAGGTGAGGGAAACTGTACCTCCATAGAAAAGAGGATACCAAAATTATTTTGGTAATTCTGTCCAAGAAAAACAAACTTGTTATAAGTAGGCATTTGTATTGCTTTGCTTTGGAGTTAAGAAGTTTAAATCTTGCTTGCACCCTCATTGTTTCAGGCCAGTATTAGCATGCTTCTTTAACTGCTGCAATATTTCTCCCCAGAGTATTTCTCTGCCTTCTAGTGTATTTTCCCTTTTTGCATTAGAGTATTTAAAGTACAAAAACAAAGGACTAATGCAGTCATGCTGTTTCTTTTCTTGTGATGTCTGCCATAGTTTTTCGAGGGACAAATACAGATATAGGTAAGTACTAGGCAATCAGTCTGCAGACCATTACAAGCCTAGCCAGTAACCCATATTTAAAAGTTACCTCCAGCTTCAAAGTGGGCAGTTTAGATCAGGGAAGAATTTGGGGCTACCCATCTTATTATCTAGGTTTATCACAAAGGCAGTGAGGGTGCTACTACTCTTGACATGTAGTGGAAGTTTATTCTAGAGGTGAAAGGTACATTGGGATGTGAACCTGTCATGCCACTGTGTCTTGTTTTATCTGCCAATTAAGGTTTATTTACTTTAACCAGGTATTTGAGGAACCATTTTTATGTGAAGGAACAGGAGGTCAAAAAGGGTTGGATAATTCATGGCACAGAAGGCTAAATCCAGATTCCTCATGAAGGAGTTTATAAGAAAGTGAGTACAGAGGACTGTCAGTCTGTCATGATAACTATGTTTTTTTGTGGCCACTGATATTTTTAGTTAGGAATCTCTGAGGTCTCTCAAGTTGAATGATGTTTAGACAAAAAAAAATAACAAAAGGGGCAGTATATTGAAAACCCCAAAACATTTTTTTTTTGGGGGGTATTATATTCAGTAATGGTTCCAATGAAATATGAGTAAAGGGGAATTAAGACTTATCTGGTTCAAATGGATATACTTTTGGAAATTAAATGAGCTTTATAGAAGGCTTTCCTACCTACTGTAGAGACATGATGATCAACAGCTAAGAAATTACTGACAAGAGTGTCTAGATCTCTTGCAACAGTGTCTGATTGGAGGAGTGTGTCACCTGTATGGTATGGAAAAATGTTTTAGCAAAATTAGCTTTGGTACATTTTTTACATTTAATTTGAGTCTACTGTGAACATGGTGTAACCCATGCTGGAATAACTGATTGAATAACAACACCAAGTTTATAGTCATCAGCAAACCTAGACAACCATTGGCCTGCAGTAGTTTGAAGGTATGGAAATAGATGCCAAATAGGAGAGGGCCCACCACTGGGCCCTGTGGTACACCAGTTGTAGCCTTTTTGCTTGGAGAAGTGGCATCATGCTGTTTCTTGTGTGTGTGTGTGTGTGTGTGTGTGTGTGTGTGTGTGTGTGTGTGTGTGTGTGTGTGTGTGTGTGGTCTCAGTTTTCTTCTTCTACCAGTGGTGGCAGTTGATTTGGGACAGGATGTTTTGTTTGTTTGTTTCTACCACATTTACTCTCCAAAACATTCTGATGGTGATGGGGAATAAGACGTTACTTTTCATCAGAATTTCCATCTCTCTCTGTTTATTAAGCTAATGTTAAGGAGTTTATGAGACAGGATTTTACTTGAAAAACATTTTTGTCCAGTTACCCTTGGCAGAGGCTGCTGCTTAACCAAGTTTAAATGTTGGATGTTTCATCTTTTGCAGATTTTGTGTGTTCTTTTAATGACTGTATTTGTTTACATAGATATTTGTATGCCTGGTTTCTGTTGAAGTCTTCTTTTAAAAACATATTAAGAAGCATTCACACTAGTTGCTAATATCCAGGCATCCCCTACTTATATCTGCTGAAAATGGTAATTCTTATGGATGTGTATTTCTCGACTCTTGATTGAGATAGACTGATTAGAGTAATGTCACTTTCTAATGTTGAAATGAAGGGACTGTGTACACTTTGGCTGCTGTTTACAATTGATAGTTTTCATATTAAATTGATTTATGCTTTGTGACATGGTTCATGCCTTTTTTCACATTCTTAGTTTCATAGAGTCACACAGGGCTTTTGATCAAATAGATATTGGTAGCCTAGCCTCAAGAGCCCCATTTTGTCAGTACCCTTTAATACAAAGTAACTACTACATAATTTCACCCTCTTTCAGTGAAGGTTTGAGGGGCTAGACCAGGGGTGACTTTAGTTTCCAATCCATCATTCAGGTTGCATTTGTAAAGGTCTAGAAACTACTTTGTTTTACATTTAAGCGAAATTTGAGGTGCTGTTTGTTGTTTTGTTTTATGGCTGTGTAGGTCACAGGAGGACGTGACTGGATCCTTTGAGGCTTTGTAGGCAAAGCAAAGGTGACCCCTCAAAAATCTGTAAGAAACTGAGAAAAGAGAAACTGCTTTAAGGTGGTCCATGGAGCACATGGAAAACACGCCCTTCATTTTCTTTGTGAGGAAATGCTGCAGTTGTTTGAGTTGAGTGACAGACAAGTACACATGAAAAGGAACATTATGTTCTGTTATTGTTCTGATAAGAGAGGAGTAACTTCCCTTGAGTAGAAGCTGTACCACTGATGGTAATCAGTCTGGCTAGATAAAAGAATTTCTTAATGACAACAGATACAGGCTTGTCAAAGGATAGTTCATTGTCAAGGAAAGTGCCCACATCTGTAACAACTGTGTCAGTTTTCAAAGAGATATTATCTCTTGTTTGGTGCATGGGTGTCCATGTTTGCCAAAGAACTTAACACTATATTTCTTGGCATTTAGCTTAAAGCTGGGGTCCTGGAACTATTAATTTGTAAGTATTCGGTCTTCTTGGAGAATCTGGGATGCAGCAGGAGAGTTTATGATAGCTACAAGTTTGAAATCATAACATTGGTCTTGACATCAGTGAAGCAAATACTGAAGAGAGAATTTCCCGAAGGACTGATCCCTGAAGGCCACCAATAGAAACAACTTCTTTTAGTTGACAGCATTAATAAGCTGGGTTCTGTCAGTAAGGCATTTTACTATCCAGTGGGTTACAGTAGTGTTTACATTTAATTTTATTAGCTTGTTGATAATGCCAGAATATAGGATGGTGTCCGAGGCCTTCACCAGGTCAAGAATAGCAGTATGTACAATGTTGCCTTTATTCAGTGCATCATTGCTTATGGTCTACCTTTAACAACGCCAAACTAGTTTTTGGCCAAGGGACTATAGACTTGTGACATCTTTGTTAATAAGTTATATAATGATGTGCTGTAATGTCTTATGAATAAAGCCCTTTTAGACTTATATTTATTGTTGTCAGGATTGGTAAAGGGTCCCTTCTTGTGGAGTGGGGTGACTACAGCAGTTCTGTATACCTCAGGCAGAAATCAAGTGAACAGGCTGAAATCAAATATGTTTAGAAGTGAATGTATAAGGCAGTGTTTGCTGCTAACAAGAATGCAGTCTAGTGCATATTGACTTGATCCACAGATCTGCTGGTTTTGGCCTAGGACAGTTCCATCAGGACTTGCTCCCTTGTGATCTGAAGGGGAGTATGTGGGCATGTTAATATGCAGTGGAAAGTTAGGGTGATATGGGGGAAGATAAAACCGTGTGAAGTTAGAGCTAAATTTGTCATCTGAAATGCTGGCTGTGCCTTCTGTGGCTATATTATTGTTGTTATGTATTAGCTCAGTGTAGTGCTGGGTATTGCTTCTAAGGTTACATAGTTGATTATGGCTTTGAGTTTGTTCTTAATATAGGTGGCAACTCTCAGTTCAAACATATTTTTAGAAGATTTGATTTTGCTTCCAAGTTCTTTTTCATCTTTTTGAGTTCATTTTTAGTTGTCAATGTTTTCTTTATTTTTATGGACATTAAGTTTCGTCCTTTTATTGTATTTGCTTAGATTAGGATTCCACTGTAGGATTTCATCCCTGATGGGGATTTTTGCCTCCTTGCAAGCATTTAGGTGAGTATAGAAACTGTCTGTGAATGCAGCAGTATGTGCATCAGGATCATAGAGAGGAAGGTATACTTAAGTTTCATCAGGTCATCAGCTAGCTGTAATAGATTTGCCCTCGAGTAATCTGTAGGGACAAAAGAGTTTTGATGGTAGATCTTAGTGAATATTACTGAGTGGCGGTCCATTTTGAACAATGATGGTGCCAATGTGGGTGTAGAGCATAGTGCGATTATGTTAGCGTGAATCCAGTGTTTTTGAGCAACTAGCTGGGAGGTGAATTAGTTGATCTAAGGAGGTGTAATCATTTGTGGTACTGCTGGTTCCCCAATTGTTGCATGATGTTCAATGAGAAGGGAATCCAGTTTGTTCAGATATTCTTCACGGGCTGCGGTTGACATTGAAGGCTTTAGGTTGTTGGCTATGCTATAGTATGGATTTTTACTCAGCAAGGCCTTACTATGTCTAGGCAAATTCCAATTTTGTATCATAGCTCAAAAAAATCATTTCCCTAGTTACTGCAGTTTGTTCGCTCAGCATCTCCAACAGTACAGACTGCAGGGAATCTTGAAAGTCCACCAACTCATTACAACTTTGATTTTGTTTGACTTTTGTTGATCATTTGAAGACACTTACCTTTTCCAAAAAAGCACTATATAGGTGGAAATGTTGATCAATATACAAAAGCCATGAGCAGAGAGGTGCAGGCCATCCTTGCAAAGCAGGTGGGGCTGTTCATCATCTTGTTCCAGGCTGATATATATTGAACCCCCCTTAAAATAACACCAGTAACAAAGCTAATAGTTAAAGTTAATTATATTTTTTGCATCATTGCATCGTCTGTTATAATAGGACGCTGCTCAAGACTAGCTTGTTATCAGTCTCAATCGCATATTCTTAGAGCTCTGTCATGTCCCTCTCAGTATGGTCTAAGGAGGTGTGTCCCATGTCATTCTCTCCCACTTGAACAATGACCAGTTTTATGTGCACCTTAGGTGAAAGGACTGGAGGGCCATAGTGACATGGTGGATCCTGGAACCTGAGTGACATTTTACCGTCACACTCTGCTCATCTTGGTGAGTGGAACATTCGTGTGTCTGACTAGGTGACTAGGTCATTACTAAATGTGTCAACATGACTTAGTTGCCTTTCCAGCTGGCTGACCCCCTTTCTCTTCTACTTTTTATTTCTATAGATTGTTTGCTTTTAAGCTTGTTATTGTGTATACTGTTTACCCAGCCAACATCTTGAAGGCCTTTGAAGCTTAGGTGTGGATTTCTTAGGTACCTCCGCATGGTTGTGTGAGGTGAGTGTCAGTACTGACAATGTGGTGGCTACTTTCATTATGTTTTGATGAGAGTCTGGCCTCCAGCATTAGTAAATGTTTGTACCTGTCACTTATAGATGTCCTTTCATATCACTGTTGCAGTTCTTTACAATAGGGATCCCCTGCCAGTGTACCAAAGCCTTTAGGTTGTAATAGGTACACCGTATGTCACACGTATGCTCCCTATGCACGGTATAGGGAATAAAGGTAACGTACAGATATGCCATCAGTCCGAATGCCATCTTCAGTCATCAGTCTGAATGCTCTTTCACCTGCTGTTTACCAAGCCATTTTTCAGATACTTGGCCCATTGGGGTTTTTTGTTATCTCCTTTTTATTGTTTTTTTGATTTCATATCATCCAGAAAAGGGAAATGCCAGTAAGGGGGAGAGATTCCCTATAGATCATCATGAGCATTGTTTTGCTTAGGTGTTCCTCACGATCATACATCTTCTACCATTGGTCAGGCGTTTGCTCTGAAAACCTTGTGTAGTCATCTCTCTTCTTTGGCAGTTTATTTAGAAAACCAGCATCTTTAATTCGATATGGCAGAATCTTCCTGTTGTAAGGGTCAGCCATCCATGAAGAAGACCAAGAAAGCTCGGTCGGATTCCTTTGCTGTACCGCCTCCACCAGACGTCTGTCTTGAGGTTAGTGAAAGCCTGGAGAACTGCTCGATTTTTCATCCGGCTTCCTCTGTTGCGACCACTTTGGAGGCCAGCATGGATCCAGCTTCTTGCATGTTTATGGGGGCCTTACAGACATCCACTTCAGATGATCGGGGTAACAGTGTCTGATTATTTCTGAAGGGCCTAGAGGTGTTCCTCAAATCTTTGTGAGAGAAGAGATATCTGCTACTCTTATAGAGTGCTGGCAGGGGCCAGAGCCAACTAAGATCTTTAGGGCTGATGTCCCCTTAATGAAAAAGCAGAAGACTAAGCACCTTTCTCCTGCTTCCAAAGATCCTCACATTGAATGGTGTAATGTTCTTATGGCTTTGAAACCTTCTCAGAGGGTCTCTGTTCCTGCTCCCCCTTGGTCTTCAACCTCTGTTAAGAGGCCAGGGGTACAGGTTTCATCTGATGAGGATGTGGATTCTGATGAAGAATTCTTGATCTATTCTTCACATATTCCCTCTCACTTGGATTATGGCTCTGAAAAAGAGGACTCTATTAGTCCTGAGTCATCTTTTGAGGAGATTAATTTTGGTAAGACAATTTCCTATATGATTGAGTTTTTAAGTGGGATTGTGCTCCAGTCTCTATCCAGAAAAGGTACTGTGAATGTCTTCAAGTGGAGTCTCTGCTGTCTCTCTTGTTTTTGCTGCCCTGTTTGATGCTTTTTCCAGAGTTTCTCAGACTCCTGACTCCCTATCCCTGCTCCTTAAAAAAAAAAAAAAAGGTAGATTTTATAAGGTGCCTAACCATTGCAAATTTCTTTATAGGTGCCCCTCTGCTGACCCTTCTGTTCTGTTGCTTCTGATAAGCCGTCTAAACTGTTGCCTTCTAGAAAGTTGCTTCCCTCTGACAAGGACAATAGAACTATGGAGAGATTGGGTAAGAAAGTGTGCACTTCCACTACACTGATCCGGGCACCTATGACCAGATATTGTTTGGCTCTTCTCTCTTAGGCCTTTTAGGTAATTTCCAATCTTCCTGACTCTGAGGGGAAGGCCTCAGCTCTTTCCTTACTAGGGACGTTTTCTTGGGTTGCTCACTGATGGGCAGCTATGGTGGAGCTGATGCCTTGGCTAGGGTTACTGCCTTTGGTTTTATGTTGAGAATGTATTCCTGGCTTCAACTTCAACCTTTGTCTGATGATATTAAGGCTAAGTTGATGGATGCTTCTCTTGATAACATCTTTTTCGTGTTGCTGCTGAGCTGTTCAAGTACCTTCAGGAAAAGGGTAAGGCTTTGCAGGATTTGAAACACATTTTTGTTTCACCTGTTCCCAAGTTTAAAGAAATTATTCTAATAAACTTGCCTTTGTCCACAGACAATCTAGCCTTCCCCAAAGGTAAAAAGGGTGCTAGAAGTGCTCCTCCTGCTATGTAAAACTCCTTCAGCTCTGAAGCCTCCTTTTCCTGACAAACCAGGTGCTGCCTGACTATCCTTGCCCCTCTCTTCTCAGTCACATTCCACTCTCTCTCGTCATCCTTCCCTGTCCCTTCCTCTTTGGTTAAACATCACTCAGGATTCCTGGATTCTATTCATTATCAGCCTAGGGTATTTTATGGTCTAGAAATCTCTTCCCCACTTTTTGGGCATTCCTCAGCCTCTTCAGGAACAGCTGCCCTTTTTTCCAGAGGTGATTCACATCCGTTGTCTCAAGGAACAATTCAGGAATTTTCAGCTCCTAAAAGAAGGAAAGGATTTTACTCCAGAATGTTTTTGGTCCTCAGGAAAGAAGGCACCTGGAGACCCATTCTGGATCTCTCTCAGCTAAAGACATTTTTGAAGGTTCTTTCCTTACGGATGCTATCCTTTCAAACTTTATTTCTTCATCTTCTTCCTCAGGCTTTTCTGGTTTCCCTGGATCTCTAAGATGCCTCTCTCCATATCCCATTTCATCCCGTTTTCAGGAAATTTTTGCATTTCTCTGTTGCTTCCTTGCATTTTCAGTTCTATGCTTTGCCCTTTGGCCTCTCTACTGCCCCAAGGGTCTTCACCAAATGCCTCGCTTCTGTGATTGCTTTTTGCAGGATAAGGGGAATGCAGATCTTTCCTTACCTGGACAACCTGCTCATTCAGGCCTGTTCCCCAAAAATCTTGCTTCAGCATCTTCACCTTCCTGTTTGCCTCCTGCAATGCCTAGGGTTTACAGTTTATTTCCAAACATCTTTCCTGAATCCTTCTCAGGATCATGTTCTTAGTTGCAGGCTTCAGACGGTTCCAGTGCTGGCGTCTCTGCCTCCCACAAAGGTTTTAGCTCTGATTACATTCAATCCCTTTTTCCTCTGGACTCCGTTACAGCCAGAGAGTTTCTAAGAGCTCTAGGCTACATGGCTTCCACCATTCCTATGCTTCCTCTGGGCAAGATTCATATGAGAAAGCTCCAGTGGTTCCTGAAGTCAACATTCTCATCCTTTGGATTTTCCAGTTCCCCTTCTCCCATGTCTCAAGCTGGAACTTCAGTGGTAGATTCATCAACTGTCCATCCATCCAGGGCTTACTTTTCAACCTCCTGTACCCTCTCAGGAACTCTTTACAGATGCCTCAGACATGGGATGGGGGGCCTTCGTCAGTCTTCTGAAAGTGCCGAACCTTTGGTCTCTGACAAAAGAAGGACCACATCAATATCAAAGAGATGAGAGCCTTTCTCCTGGCCCTTCAGGCTTTTCACTCTCTCTTCCTTCCAGGGCCCCTCAGAGTCTTCACGGACAATGTGGTACATCAACAAGCAAGGGGGGACAAGATCTTATCTTCTGTGCAGATGGCTCTTCAGGTTTGGGATCTGTTTGTCCGGTATAAAGTGACCCTTCAGGAAGTTTACATTCCTTCAGCTCAGAACATTGTGGCAGATTCTCTGAGCAGATCCATAACACAGTCTCACGAGTGGATGCTTCACAGAGATGTGTTTCTGGATATTGTCTACCAGTGGGGTACTCCTTATGTAAATCTTTTTGCCTCCCCTCTGAATAGTCAATTTCCTCTCTTTTGCACCTGAGTCCCAAGTCCCCCGGCTTGAAAGGTGGACACCCTTTCTGTTTCTTGGAAGGGGATATTTCTTTATTCCTTCCCTCCCCTTCCACTCATACCGAAGGTCCTATTCAAGGTAGAAGATGATGCTCCCCAAATCTTGTTGTTGACTCCCTTTTGGCCTAAACAGCATTGGTTCTCTCTTCTTCTGCACTTGGCCAAGAGCAATCATCACAAGCTACCTCAAGACAAGGGGTCTTTCATCCATCCCAACCTGGCCACTGTTCAACTAACATTGCGAGTGATAGGGTTTTGATCCCTTTTAGACACGTTTTTTCTGAGGTTGTATTTCAGGGTCCTGCAGAAGGCAGGGAAACCCACTACCGGAAAATGTTATTTTTCCAACTGGAGGAGAATTTTTCTGTGGTGTCTTTCACGTAACTTGGATCCACTTACTGTGGGAAGTCCCTTTGGTTCTCTCTCAGTTGCGTGAACTGCTCAGTGCTGGGTTGGCGTACTGTTCTGTTAAAGCCCACCTGTCAGCTATTTCTGCTTGTCTGCCTTTGACCCCCCCCCCCCCCTTTGGCTTCCAGATTTGAGGTCAAAACATTTCTTAAAGGTGTCTTTCATATCAGTTCTCCCAGAAAGCCTATTCCTCCTTCCTGGGATCTAAATTTTGTTTTGGAAAAACTGACTCAGGCTCCTTTTGATCTTCATCTTCTTTACAGCATTGTTCTTGGAAGATGAATGTCTGAGCTGCAGGCCCTTATGGCTGTTCTTCCTTTTATGGTTTTTCATAAGGAAAGAGTGTCCCTTTGTACTAATCCTTCTTTTATGCCCAAGGTGGGTTTAATGAGGTGTCTCTTAATCAGTCTTCTTCTTTTGCCCACTTTTTTCCTTCTCCACAATCTGCTAGTGAGAAGGTTCTTCATACCTTGGATTTACATAGACAACTCAGATATTATTTGGATAAAAGAAAAGCCATTCGTAAGTCTGAGCAGCTTTTTATTTCCTTTTATCCTAGATCTTTAGGTTTGGCTGTTTCCAAGCAAACTATTTATCCTGGATCTCTAAAGCCATTTCCTTTTGTAAAATCTTACCATAACAGTAGATGTCCTTCTGTTCAGTGTTGCAATATTTGCTCTCTCCCTCCTCCCCTGTTCCTTTTCTCCTTCTGGATTTACTTGTTACCTCTTTATGTCCTTAGACTGTCATTCTTACTGTGGCGTTTTAGGTCTGAGGATGGTTCTGAGGATGGTATATCTGTAAGTCACCTTTATGCCCAACGCTGTGTGCAGGGAGCATACATGTGACATACGGCATACTTATTACATCTTAAAGGCTTTGGTATACTGGCCGGATGTTGGGCTACCCTTGGTAGGGAATCTCTATTGCAAAGAATACTGGAACAGTGTAGTGAAGGACATCTGCTGTTATGATAAGATTTTACACAACTACTCTCTTCATCCAGTGGAAGAAGCAAGTGACTGTCCATAAGCATAAAGCAGTTGTTACACTGCCTCAGGGTGCCTAAAGTTAAGAAGATGGCTACAGATGATGTGGGGAAATGGTAACTTCATGGCTAATAGTATCTGGTTTGCAAGGATTGCACTGAAGAAATGTATTGCAGAGAAGAAGTTTTTATGTTTGGAGGGGAGATGAGGTGTGCTAGTTAAGTAAGGCAGTACACTTGATATAATGTACAAAACATGAAGTACAGGTAAAGTCACAAAACACAAGATCTGAAGTTGTTGTCTTCATTTGCTTTTCAACCTGTGGGTATTCGGATCTGACTTGGCTGCATTTCCAACATCTGATCTGAGCTCCAAGCTCCTTCCCTACCCATAATGCCCCTGTCTCCCTCCTCCCTTCAGATCTCGTTTGCCGTGCTAGCATAAGCATCCTGATCCACTGTTCTAAGCTTCTATTGTGGTAAGCGACTGAGTTTTTTTGATATTTATACTTACTGTTACTTAATTTTCTCTTCTACCCTCCCCCCCTCGCACTTTTGCGTCAGTACAAAAAAAAAAAAAAACTTTTTTCTGTCTTTCTATCAGGAGCGTGTGTGTGTGTTTCTGATTGGACCTCTCTGCTTCAGTTATGTCTGAGACCCCGAAACCAGGGTTCCGTAAGTGCACGGAGTGTGGCCATAAGCTTCTCCCCAGCTGATGGCCACACACTGTGCATTGTGTGCTTAGGAGCTGCCCATTTAGAGTCCTCCTCTTCCATCTGCACTGGTTCAATCCCCATGCATTGATAGACAGGAAGAACAAGCTAATTTTAAAAGGCCTTCTTCCCCCTCCTACCACCACGACCATGCCTCCTCAACCCAGGATTCTACTTCTGTCTCCTCCCTGGCCTCTGGGATTCACCCTCCTGCCAAGAGGTCTGGGAACAGGGACAAACACAAGGACAAGCCGAGGAAGTGGTCCCCTGATCACTTTTCCTCTGCTTGACTCCGAGACCGTAGTGTCCCCAGCTCCATTCCTTCATTTCTCCCCAGAGCCAGAGGAGCTTCAGACTCGTTCGTCAGTTCCGGCTTCACCTTACCGCCACTCTAGGCTGGTATTGGTGGCCTCTTCATCCCGATCCAACTGCAGCCTTACTGAAGCGGAGGTGGACAGGATGATGCGGAGACTTATCAGCACCCAGATACAAATGGGAGTCTTGCCTGCCCCCTCTCCCTCTGGAGTGGGGGGCATGCAGTCCGTGTTCCTACCAATGACTCCTTCTCTGATCTGACCCCCTGTTTCGGAGCTCTTGGTTCAGAGGACCCTTGGCGTCGAGGGGTCGATGCCGACAGTACCTTGTATCTCGATGCCGGCCATTACCTTGAGTAGGATGGATCCGATGAGCTCTGGTCCGTCCAGCTCTTGAGCTGTAGCCATGGTTCTGGATCCGAGGGGATGATCTGTTCCAAGTTTCTCAGAGCAGAACCTTCATCGTGGAATCTCAGCTCCTGGAGGTTTGGCTGTGGCTCCCCCTTGATCCAAAGGGGTGGGGACCCTCCTGTATCCCCTTCTCAGGCAGTCCGTTCCCCCTCTACCTTCGACATGGTGGAGAGGGTTCTCTCAACAATCTCTTCTTCAGAATCCGTCCTGGCTCCCTCTGTTCTGGTGCAGATCCGGCCATTCTGTTACCTCAGGGACAGCGTGCTGCCTCTTTGCCCCAGGGAGCTCCTGCATTGGAGCAGCGAGATTTTAAGTCCTCCCTCAAAAGCATACATGCAAAAGGAGACACTTGGACTCCCCTCCGGAGTCCCTCACTGAGGACACCAATTTAGAGGAAGAGGAAGGCCCCCCCATTGCCCCCTGAGGATGTCTCTTTTGGAGACATAATGGAAATCTTTCAGCAGCGAGGGGGGTGGTCTGCCCAGAAACCTAACCCAGATGAATTGGTGTTCCTGGAGGCATTTGGCACAGGACCCTCTACTTCCTGGATGTCCCCTGCTGCAGATCCACTGATGGACCTAATTACATTTTGGGTGTGGAAGGAGCCAGACATGGTGGAGCCAGTCCCCAAACGCCTAGACAAGCTACTCAGTGTGCCATCTGATAGGAATCAACAGCCATTAAGAAGGAATTCGCACAGGAGAGCTCCATGGTTCATCCACCGGATCGTGTGTCCAGAGCGATGGACCATTTTGGGAAGCGGGTGTATGCTTCAGCGATGTTTTTGGTGCATGCGCTGAACTACTTAGAACACGTGATTAGACTCCAACAAGACCTGGTTAAGGAGATCGCGGAGTCTAACCTTGGGTCCATGTCGGTGGAGGACAAGAAAGTTTTCTTCTCTTGAATGGCCATCCTCAAGTCTATTGCTAACAGCTCTATGCATCTCCTCTCTCATGCTACTGAGGGTGCCGCTACAGCTGCCAGAACAGGTGTTACCATCAGAATGTCTGGTGTCTGTGTCTGGCTCCGGCTTTGTACTAATGGCGGTTCCACCCTGTTTAGAAAGTCGGAACATGATACTCTAGTCCAGAGTGAGAATGACGGGAAGATTCTGTCTGCCGTCAGGATCCGATTATCTGCCCCTCAGTGAACCTTTTCAAGGAATCAGTGGGGGGCCAAGAAGATGTGGTTCTGGAAATCTCAAAGTTACTCTCAGGACTCATCTTCCCCCAGAGACAGAGGGGGATTCGATAGATGCTGCCCCAGAGGAAGTCCGTGGAATCAAGGGTCTCAAGAGCCTTTCTCAGACAGACCCATGCAGCAATCCTAAAGGTTGCCCGGCTGCTCGACTCTGGAGGAAGTCAGGGACACCTCTCACTACAACCAACAGCCTGGGAATCAGTCACGAACAGTCGTTGGGTGTTGTAAATCATATCCAGAGGCTATTTAATCCCATTAATCAACCACCTCTCCCGCCCAAACACCTCCCGGACGTTGCACGCATGCAGAGGGAGAAAGCAGCACTGGAAGTTTCAAAGATGCTAGAAAAGTGAGTCATCCCTCCCCCAGACCAGTCCAGATTAGGCATTTATTCCAGGTTCTTTTTGGTGCCTAAGAAACGGGGAACTTAAGACCCATTTTGGATCTCCCTTTCTTAAATCTGTCAGTTACCAGTACAAAATGCCGGATGGTCACTCTTTCAGTCTATCCTGCCCTTTTTGCAGGAGAATGATCGGATGTGCTCAGTCGACCTTCAGAATGCGTACTACCACATCAGGATGGACAGGTTTCTCCACTTCTGCCTGGGGACCAGTCATTACGAGTTGAGAATGCTCCCCTTTGATCTCACCACAGTCCCCAGGGTGTTCACCAGAGTGATGGCAGTGGTAGAGGCTCACCTGAAAATACAGGGATTCCTGGTCTTCCCCTACCTAGATGATTGACATTTTGCTGCCCCTTCCAGGTATCAACTCTGCCAAGCCAGGGATTCCTGCTTCACTTAGCCCACCAGTTGGGCATAACCATCCATCTCAACAAATCATTACTGGCTCCAGTTCAGGTACTAGATTTCACTGGAGCTTGATTGGACATGATTTAAACAGAGGTCTTTCTAGCCTCAGAGAGAATCCAATCTCGGAAACTATATGTCCTCTGTTTCATTCAAGCTCTGTCTCTGGTGGAGGAATTGGTTTTATGGGCATTAGGGTCCATGGAGGTCACGATCACTCTTTTGCCCATGGCCAGATTACACATGTGGATACTTCAGTGGACTCTTGCGGTTCAATAGTCCTTGCTAGGTCTTCCATTGTCTCACCCTGTTTGAGTATTTTTGGTGTGCAGGGACTCTCTTCTGTGGTAGATTTGTTCCCCAGATCTTCTTCGGGGTCTCCCCTTTCTTCTGTGTACCCCTTTGGCTACGGTGACCATGGATGCCTCCCTACTAGGGTGGGGGGCACTGCTTGGGAAGAACAGTCCAAGGCATGTGGTCTTCCTGCGAAACTCGATTGCATATCAATGTTCTGGAGATGAGGGCGGTGCTCCTAGCGTTGCAAGCTGTCCATGTCCATCTTCCCTAAGGGACAATTGCTGTCCAGACAGACAATATGTCAGTTGTCTGGTACATCATCAAGTGGGGGATAACCAGGTCTTATCCCATGTGTCACAAAGCCATGAGAGTGTGGGAGTGGGCGATCTCCACTGGCCATTTTCTGGTGGCAGTACACATTCTGGGGAGGTCCAACATTCTAGCGGACAGGCTTAGCAGGTCTGTTCTGATGCTTTATGAGTGGTCTCTGAATCCTTCAGTAGTGGTGCATATTTTTCAAAAGTGGGGTCAGCCTTGCTGCGATCTCTTCGCCTTTCCTTCCAACGCAAAGTGCAGCCAGTTTTTCGCTCTGAAACACCCCCCCCAGGGGAAAGCCCCCAGAGATGCTGTGATTCATATAAAAGTAAATATCCTCTCTCTAAGCACAAAACTGTCAGTGAAAAGCAACAAAAGTAAGAGCCTGACAGTACCACAGCTGGGAAATTTATTACAAAAATAAAGAAAGAATCAAAACAAAGTTACAAAGAATAAATCCTTACAAAACAGTGGTAAGCACTTTCATCAGGGATCTACCCCTTCATTAGACAAGTTAAAAATCCCATAATTCATTAAATACTGGAGGTTAGTCACATGATGTTTCAAAATTTCAGTTGTATCCAATAAAGACATAATAATTAGTGCATCAGTACATATTAGCACAGTTATGCAATTAAAGAGACCATACACTAAATAAATTATAGCTAAGATAAATAAGAAGTGTGTCTAACCTTGTATGGTGTATAACTATATGTAATAAAAACCTGATAATCCTAGCGACAACACTATATATCCATATATATATATATATATATATATATATATATATATATATAAATACATAAATATGCAATACCAGTGCATCCAGCTTATACAGATACATACATTAAAATTTTTTATGTGAAATATAAAATGCTAATAAATATATATATATATATATATATATATATATGTAGAAATAAATAATCAGACAATCTAAAATACAATGTATAAAATATATAGAAACTGTATTGTAACATATTAAAAATCTAAAAATTCAAGAGAATCAATGTTTCAAAGGTTGACCTTTTAAAAAAGGTTTAAGTAACGCCATTTGATTCAACCCTGGGGGCTTGTCTGCATTAAATCTAATAATCCATCTCTGCTCAGCAGCTTCTGTGTCATTAGATAAATTATCCCACCTTAATTTCTCAGGCAATATTTGTAAAACCAGAAATTTAAAAATATGTTCAGGTCCTGTATTCATGTTGTGCATAGCAATCGCACTATTCTCCTTACAGTTCCTAATATCCCTGTAATGTTCCAGGATCCTGTCCTTCAGGCGTCCATTGGTCTTACCTATGTAGAAGCTGTAGCATACTACACAGTAGGCGAAGTAGACCACGTTTGATGTGGAACAATCAGCATAGAGATTACTGCTATGACTGAATTTCTTTGAGGGGTGTGTAAAAGTCCTGCCATTGTGTATGTGCTTACATGCTCCACAGTTTCTACACATGTATATGCCCAGTCTATCTGATCTACTGACTGTATTGGTTGCGGTATTACTATAACATAGTTCATTTCTCAATGTTCTGTTGTTCCTAAAAGTAAAACTTGGCTTAGTACCAATTATACGCTGTAGGTTGTCAGTCGTGGATAGAATACCCCAATTTTTGGTTACTACATCCCATACTACACTTATGTTGCTTGCAAAAGTGAGTGGCGTCCTAAGTGTGATGTCTGTATGTATATGCCTTACCTCATCGCAATCATTGACTTGCCCAAGTTGTAGTGTGCGTATCATAATAGGGTCTACATCTACCCGCCCTATTGCTCCAACCGTCTAGAATGCACCTATCTGTAGTTCTAGCATCATAGTCCCTGTTTAAAAACTCAGATTTAAGTTGGTCCAGGGCTGTTTGTAGTTCATCATCATCATTAAACAGTCTCATAATCTTGTATACTTGGCCTTTGATTATGTTGACCTTGATGTGGTTCGGGTGCATACTGGTGTTATGTAGGAACGTGTTTTTTCTAACATGTTTCCTAAACAAACCAGTTCTAATCTGGTTTAATTCATCTTTTCTTACTTTGACGTCAAGAAAGTCAATTTCAGTCATGGAATATTGAGAGGTAAATCTAAGAAATTGAGTGGTGTTATTGAGGTAACTGAAAAATGCATTTAGCTCTACCTCTGTACCATTCCACAGCAAAAAAATATCATCCACAAACCTGACATACCACTCGATATACCTGCCATATGTACTATTGGTTAACACATGTGTGCATTCCCATTGAACCAAGGAAAGGTTGGTGTAGCTATTCGCACAAGCTGTGCCCATAGCCACACCAACCTTCTGTAAGTATTTCTGTTGTTGAAATAAAAAAAACATTATTGGTCAGTACTATATCCAACAAAGCACAAATTAGGTCACATTTGTTCTTGTTATAGTCTACACTGTGAAGTAGTTCCCTTATGGTCTCTATTCTCCATTAATTCGGAATCACAGTGAATAATGATTCTATATCCATTGTTACCAAGAAACAACAATGGTTGGTATCTATATTCATCCATTTCATCCTAAGAGTTTCAAGAAAAACCTTAGAATCTCTTAGCACAGTCTCACAATTAGATAGGAGTGGATGTAGATTCTTCTCAATAAAAATAGATAGAGGTTCAGTAACCCATCCTTTACCCGAGACTATGGGACGCATGCTATTACTTTTGATGCTGTGATTCATGCTTGGCCCACCAGTCTTCTGTATGCTTATCCTCCTCTGCCCTCCTACTGAAATTTCTTCAGAAAGCTCACAGTCTGGGGAGCTCTGTCATCCTCATTGCCCCATTCTGGCCTCGCCAAGTCTGGTTCCCCCTCTCTGTGGTCACTTGTCGTGTGTCTGCCCTGGACATTAGATCTAATTCTGGATCTCATCTCTCATCCCTCAGGAATTCCCCATCCAGACCTGGTCAGTCTGAAGCTCACTGCTTGGCTGCTCCAGTTCCCATGATAGTCAGGACTCTTGGGTTATCTTCACCAGTAAAACAGATTTTGGTTGCGGCTCATAAATCTTGTACCAGGAAGGTTTATTCCAGCTAGTGGAAATGCTTTTCTCTTTGGGCATTTCAGCGTGACCTAGACCCCTTCACTACTTCAGTCCTGGCAGTTTTTTAATTTTTAGCAAGCGTCTTATCAAGGCGCCAGCTTTTGTATGGTCAAAGTCCAACTGGCAGCTATATCTAATTTTCACGTAGGTGACAATATGGCTTCACTGGCTTTTACTAAGCTTCTTAAAGCCTTTTTGAAAGGCACTTTTTCACTTCGGCCACCTGTTAAGGGCACAACGCCTCATTGAGATCTCATGCTAGTTCTGCAAGCTTTAGTCTCGCCCCCGTTTGAGCCTGCAGCATCAGTAGATCTACAGTTCCTGTTCTAGAAGACGGCTTTCTTGGTTGCTATTACATCCGCCAAAGGGGTTTTGCAGCTTCAAGCATGGACAGTCAAGCCTCCGTATTTGATTTTTCATAAGGACACGGTTTCCTTGTGTACTAATCCATCCTTTCTTCCTAAAGTGATTTCGGAATCCAACATTAATCAGGTGATTAATCTCCCAGTTTTCTTCCCAAATGTTCAGAATAAGGGAGAGTACAAATTGCACTTGTTGGATGTGCATAGCCAGTTGCATTTTTACCTGCATAAGACTAAATCCTTTTGTAAGTCTGACCAACTCTTTATCTGCTATTGTAAGCCCCTTTTAGGGAAATCAGTGTTGCTAGTTACCATTGCTCATTGGATTTCCCAGTGTATTACCTTAGCTTATTTGGCTAGAGGTTTATCCCTGCCAGGTCAGTGAAGGAGCACTCCACTAAGGCTATAGCTACTTCAGCTACCTTTTGGTCCAGGGTGAATTAGATGGCATTTGCTCTGCGGCTAGGAAAAACAATTAAATGCAGATCCAAAATAATTTATTGCACGTAGTGCCTCAGCCAAACACAGCCTTCAAAGATTGGCATACATTAAGTAAAACTTCCCCTATATATACATACAGCAATAAAGCAATCAGTAAAACAATTATCCTTGAATAATTAATTAAGTAAGATATTTCCAATTAAGCTCATGATTCAGTCCCCCCAGGTAAAAGAGTATTATATTTTAAAATAAAAACAGCTTCTTTATATAGCAGCACATTTTTTAATAACACAGCATCACCCATTTTATTAAAAACCTTCTCCAAAATATTAGCTTGTAACAAAAAAAAGTCACCATCATGCATATCTGAAAAATGCATGGCAATTGAGCTCTCTGCCTTTTGTTTTTTGATGTCCCTAATGTGTTCCTGCAGTCTAATCTTAAACTTACATTTACTTTGTCCAGTATAGTACATGTTACATGGGCATCTCAGACAGTATATAATACCTTCAGTGTTGCAAGAAAAACTATTCCTAACTTCAAATTTCTTATTATTAATTACATTAAAACAGGGTACTATATGTGTACATACACTACAATTATTGCATGGCATAGTAACCAAAATATTAAGAGATGACATAATTGTTGCATCAGGTGGTACAAAATAAGATTTCACCAATATGTCCCTTAAATTTTGTCCCCTTTTATATGAAATAGATGGCCGATTTCTAATGATATTTTTTATAATAGCATCATGTTTCAAAAATTCCCAATAATAGTTAAGCAGTTTCCAGATTTTCTAACTCAAAACATTGTATGTAGTAACAAAAAACATCTCATCTGTATTTTCCTTAACTTGTAAATTTTCATTATAAAAATGTTTAAACGTACATATATTTTGTTGACCAAAGTAAACTTCATCAGTTTTATTCACAGCCTCCATCAAAATACCTCTATTATAACCCCTATGGAGAAACATAGGTAATGTTTGGCGAACTTCCCTATATAAATCAACTTCACTGTTCCAAATTCTAAACATTCTAGTCAATTCACCATATGGAAAATATTTGATGGTATGAGGTGGATGGCAGCTAGTGCCATATAGATACTGACTACCATCTGTGAATTTACGATGTACAGAAACTTGAATAAATTCATCATTATGGCCAATCAGATGCAAATCTAAAAAAATTAAAGCTGATGTTGTAAATCTTTATTCATTCTTTACTGTTAGAACTTCAGTTCCATCCTCTGAACCGACACAGCCAGTACCAACCTCGTGCCAGCCAAAAACTCTCAGCTAAGACCTACCCACAATGCCCCTCTCATAGTCTGTCCATATCTCGTTTGCCTCATTCCTAGTCAGACGTGCCAAGCCTTCTCTCAGCTAAGTGTTAGCTTTTTGTGGTTGTTTCGAGTCTTTAGTGTTTGTTAGACAGTTTTTATCAAAGTTATTTTTCATCTCTATCTTCTTCTTTTCGTGACTAAACCCTACCACCCACTACCTTGGTAGTTCTTTCGTACCATCGTTGGTACTACTCCCTCTCTCCCTACCTTAGTAGGCCCTCCTCTTCCTTTTTGGTATTTCTTAGTACCATTGTTTGTACTCTTTTTCTTGCTATCTGTACAAACAAAAAGTGCTTTCTTTCTCTGTCTATCTCTTGTTGCTAGTTATAGTTTGTTGTATGGTTGTACTAGTGTGTTATAATGGCAGATAAGGCCAAGCTTGGTTTCAAACAGTGTGATAAGTGCAGGCATAAGATGCCCAATTCTGACGGTCATGCCTGATGTTTTTACTGTTTGGGTGTTGACCACCTTAATGTTTCTTGTGACATTTGTTCTAGCTTCAGCAACCGTATGTTGGTTGAATGCAAGAACAAGCTTATTCTAAAGGGTATGCTGAAATCACCCTTTGTGGAGTTTCTTTCTGGGATGAAGGTCTCACCACCTCCTAAGCATAAAGACGTAAAAAAGCATAAGGAGAAACAGAGTCTTTTGGTTCCGACATCCCCATCCTCCTCAGAACCGAGTCGACACCGGGCTTCTCCTGCGCCATCAGCGCAAACAGCTTCGGCACCAGGGTCCCTGTCTTCTCCCTCAGTGCCGCCTTTGATTCTGACTCAGACTCCTTCCATTTTTTCAGTGGTGCCGTCTATGGCCGCGGCTCTCCTGGCAGCTGCTGGTTCTCTCAGAGCTCCTCACCTGGAGTTGGGATCCTCGGGGTGGAGTGTGACCCCGGTTCCGAGGTCATCCTTCTCAATTCTGGGCAAGTGTTCCACACATCCCTTTCTTCCGGGACTGTTGCAGTTCAATGGACAACATGTCAGTCGGTTCAATCGGACAACATGTCAGTCGTCTGGTACATCAACAAACAAGGCGGAACCAGGTCTTACCCCCTGTGTCGTGAAGCCATGAGAATTTGGCACTGGGCGATGTCTTTCAACCGCTTTCTCATAGCAAAGCACATTCCCGGGAGTTCCAGTCTTATTGCAGACAGTCTGAGCAGGAACATTTTGATGCCTCATGAGTGGTCCCTCAATCCAATAATAGCGGATCAGATCTTCCACCATTGGGGCAGGCCTTGCTGCGACCTGTTTGCTTCACCCCTAGACAACAAATGCAGAAGCTATTTTGCCCTGATCCCCATCAGGGGGAGTCACCGAGGGATGCTCCGACACACGATTGGCCCCCAGGTCTACTATATGCCTTTCCCCATTTCCCCTCATCCCGAAATTTCTACAGAATGCTCAAAGGTTGAACAGCAAAGTGATCCTCATTGCCCCTTATTGGCCCCGTCAAGTCTGGTTCCCATTCCTATGGCCTCACCTGATTCAGAGCCCCTGGATCTTGGATCAGTCCCAGGGTCTGCTGTCTCATTCTCAGGGACTGATTCACCCCAATCGCCACAGCCTCAAGTTCACAGCTTGGTTTCTCCACTTCCGATGATTTCCAGGCTACCTGATATTTCTTCCTTTGTTCGCGAGATCATTCTGGCTTCGCACAAACCATCCACCAGAAAAATGTATTCCAATAAGTGGGCTAAGTTCTCTAGATGAGCCAAAGAACATAACATAGACCTTTTTTTCATGCCTGTTCAGAAGATCGTTCAATACCTCACTACCTGTTCACAAAAAAATGGATTCTTATAAATATAGTCCAACTCAAATTTAGCCATGAAAATGTTGGAATACATGGGAGTGAATGCCGCCCCCATAGCAGTGCCTTGTAATTGATGGTAAATTTCACTGTTAAAACTGAAGATGTTATTCAGCAAACAAACTGCATATAACTGGATACTGGACTATCCATCAGAAAGTAATGTAAAGCTGCTAGGCCATCTCTGTGTCTAATATTAGTATATAAACTTCGAACATCAATAAAAATAAAGTACATATTAGCATTCCATTTGATTCTGGAAATTTTAAACAAAAAATCAAAAGAATCTCTAATATACGAGGGAAGCTTTTCCACATAAGGCAGTAAAAAATGATGCAAACATATCCCAATATTGCCCAAAAAATAATTGCTAGCTGACACAGTAGGTCTACCTGAAGGATCAATACTGTCCTTATGGATTTTCGGAAGACAGTAAAAGGTAGCCATATTGCAACCCTCTATGTTAAACTTAGTATCCAATTCTTTGTGAGTAAAATAACCCAAGCAGCAACCTTTTTCCATTAAATTTTAAAAATTTTGTGTCGCTTGTCTATATTAATTTTCATTACTCATCTCATAAACTGTTCTATCATCAAGATGTTGCATGCACATTTTTAAATATTGAGAAAAATGGAGATTAACAATTTTATTGCCCTTATCTGCAGGCTTAATAAGATCTTTTCTATTAGATGATTCTTTTAAGGCAGCCGACTTTTGTGGTTAAATTGTACTGTACATCCTTTTGGTTATTAAATTCCATGTGCAACTGTTCTGTAGAAAAATTTTACATTTGAGAAAATTGTTGGATACATGGATTAACATATGGGGGAATAAATCAACTTTTACCACTCACTGCTGAAGTATTCAGTGAAAAATATGCATTCGGACTATTATTTACATCAAAACTATCAGATGTACATAAATAGAAACTGTCTTCTTCACTGTCAACATCTAAATCGTTTTGTTACAATATTTATCAGATTTGTTAATAAAACATATTTTAAATGTAACTTCCTTACAAATTGAAACACTTCTTGTTTCAACAAATGTAGTCTGGGTAACACAGTCGGTATAAATTTCAGCCCAAGATTTAACACACTCAGTTGTTCCATTGACAAAACACATCCTGATAAATTAAGAATTAAAGTGTTGGTATATACATGAAAATCATTGTCATCTACCTTGTTTAAACAGAGGTTTAGAATGTCCTTTATTTGTAGTTGGGCATTGTAGGCTCCCCTCTTCCTTCTATTGTTATCTGTTGTACCGGCCCCATCATTCTGAAAACATTGTTGAAATGCTGCTGGTTCCTGTGGTGGAGTAAGGGGAGGGTACGAACGGATGTCATTTTCAGATTCGGTGGTATAGCCAGTTCCATCTGACAAAGCAAAAGAGACAGTGTTGCTTTTTAATGTTAGATTTCATACGAGAACTGTCCGTTTTGTGAGTAAGTCTTTTTATTGGCCCTCCATAAGAAGCCCCCCCCCTTTATTGTAATCACAGATGTCTCTGTTAATCTTGCCCAATTTAAAGTCAGCCTGCTCGGTCTCAAATTGATTAAGTTTCTCTCATACTCAAAAAAACTTCATTCATTTTAGAAGGACCAATTTTAGTTAAATCAGAATAGTTGGCATTGAGTTCTTCCTTTAGCTTCCGTTGCTGCAATAGATCTCAGTCAGTGAGGATCGAAACCCACTCCATAGCGCATTTGTGTGCAGCAGCTAGCCAATGATCCTTAAAGGCTACATCAGCTGCATCTATCAAATCGAAAGGAGTGGAAGGGCTTTTAAAAGCCCCCAGCCCTCGTGGGGAAATATGAAGCTCAGAATAATTTTGCAACCCCAACCAGTTAATTAAAGTGGCAGCGTGATTCCTTATAAATCAATTTTTCAAAACAATCCAAAAGCTCTTCTGTCTCAGTAGAAAAAATATTAGTATTGGTATGACCAGTACCAGCAAATGGATTGTTAAATCTCTGAAGTCTCTCTTCCATGTATTTAGAGATAAAGTTATTTTGTATATTCTCACCAACATTAGCTATATTTGAGACACTGGCTTGTGGACCCCCACTGCCATTAGTAGATATGCCATGCAACACAAAATTGTCCTTAGTTCTTTGAGAGGAAGAGATATTCAAACCTGACAAACTGGTAGATGGAGGATTGTCCTCTCGAAAATGACGGGGAAGATTAACTGCAGGATCTGTAGCTATTCAAACGCCAATAAAACCACCAAAAGACCAAAGTGAAGAAAAACAACAAAATGCAGATCCAAAAGAATTTATTGCACTTAGTGTCTCGGCCAAACACAGCCTTCAAAGAGTGACATACATTAAATAAAACTTCCCCTATATATGCATACAACAGTAAAGCAATCAATAAAATAATTATACTTGAGCAATTAACTAAATAAAAAAAGTAATCTCCATGGTATCCGGAAAGTCTCAAAACAATCCACTAAACAAGTGTAGTAGGTCCAAAAACAAAACAGTGTAAGAAACTTCTCTGTGTGGAAGATTCTCAGTCCATATATCTCTTGTTAATCACTGTATATTAATCACATCAGATAAACTAAGTATTCAAAAGTAATCCAAGCAAGGCAGGCAGTCTGTTTCCAGTCGAAAATCCTTTATTAAGTACACAGTCTAAGTCTGTGTACTTAATAAAGGATTTTCGACTGGAAACATGCCTGCCTTGCTTGGATTACTTTCGAATACTTAGTAATTCTGTACAATTATATATATATATATATATATATATATATATATATAATATATATATTTTTTTTTATATACTTAAAATGAGCTTAAGTTCGCTACTTCTACTATTTTTGTCTGATCTGGTTAATATACAGTGATTGACTAGAGATATATGGACTGAAAATCTTCCCCACAGAGAAGTTTCTTACACTGTTTTAATTAACTAAATAAAGATGTTTCCAATTAAGCTCATGATTCAATCCCCCAGGTTGTTGTTGTTGTTGTTGTGTATTTCGGCTTTTCCCGCTAGAGGTCGCCACAGCGGAACTCCGGTCCGCTAATGATTGGCAGTAGATTTTTACGTGCCGAGTTGCCGGCCCTGACGAACAACCTTCAATGAAGGTACGCCCATTCACGCATGTCTCCACACAGAAGACGCTCTAGCAGAGAATCGAACATGACAACGTCTTACTGTGAGGTGACAATACTACCGCAGCACCACCACCGCAGTATTCAATCCCCCAGGTAAAAGAGTATTATATTTTAAAATAAAAACAGCTTCTTTATATAGCAGCACATTTTGGAGAAGGTTTTTATTAAAATGGGTGATGCTGTGTTATTAAAAAATGTGCTACTATATAAAGAAACTGTTTTTATTTTAAAATATAATACTGTTTTACCTAGGGGATTGAATCATGAGCTTATTTGGAAATATTGGGTCTATATTAGAGGAACGAAATCTGACGAGAGTATACGGCTTGAGCGACACATACTGAGCGAATATCGAAAAAGTGAATGGAGGTCACTGTAGGGAATTCTTCCATTTACTTCAATGGAGTGCGATCTCGGAATTGGTATCTTTAAGTAGCGGGGGTGTGGGGGGTGCAGGGGGGCTTGCCCCCCCTGCATAAAACAGTTTCTGAGAGTTTTCCGGTGTTAGGTGTTTTGTTTGTGTGTTTCGATATAATGGACATTCGGTCAGTATGTGTTGCTCAAGCCATATTCACTCTTGTCAGTTTTTGTTCCTATAATATAGACCCGGAAATATCTTATTTAATTATTTAATTACTCAAGGGTAATTGTTTTATTGATTGCTTTATTGTTGTATGTATATGTAGGGGAAGTTTTATTTAATGTATGTCACTCTTTGAAGGCTGTGTTTGGCCGAGGTGCTAAGTGCAATACATTCTTTTGTATCTGCATTTCGTTGTTTCTTTGCTTTGGTCTTTTGGTGGTTGTATTTGCTCTGCAGCTACCTGGGCTTCTTCGCATACTTTCATCTCGCATTACAATTTGGACCTCTGCCATGCTCCAGAATATCCTTCCATGAGGGCCTCCCAGGTATTTAGTAGCTGGGGACTTTGTCCCACAGGTTGAAGAGCAAATGAAGGCAACAACTTCAGATAAAGAAGTTATGTACTCACCATAGCGTTCCATTTGAGTTGTTGCTCTTCATTTGTCTTCAACCATCCCTCCCTCCTTCCCCCTACCTTATGTAGGCTATGTGGTGGTCTGGCCAGAAGAAAAATAGTCACCACATGGGTATGCCCTTGTTCTCCTCTTCTTGCTTATGGAGACCCTTGTCATGGGACAAGGTTTTTGGGTCAGGTTGGGATACTTTGGTGGCAGCAAACTTGATCTGAAGGGTGGAGGGAGACAGGGACACTACGGGTAACAGAGGAGCTTAGAGCTCAGATCAGATGCTGGAATTGCGTCCGAGTCAGATCCGTGATGGATCCGAGTACCCACAGGTTGAAGACAAATGAAGAGCAACAACTCAGATGAAACGTTATGGTGAGTACATAGCTTCTTTTTTTAACAAATTGCAGTACTGACTCAAGCAAGCTAGTACTATGTACACAAACAGTAGGTACACAAATGTTTTACACAAACAAGTTCTGATGAGTAGCTTGGCAGACACAGTGTAATTGATGCAACCAGGGAATTACACTCTGATGCCTGGCTGATATTTTAAAATTTAATGTCTGACTGAGCTGGCCCAAGAAAGTTACAGTACAATAAGCAGTAACAGCAGTATGCAATTTCAGTAAGTAGCAACAGCAATATGCAGTTACGTTAAGTAGTAACAGCAGTATGCAGTTACGGTAAGCAGTAACAGCAGTATACAGTTATGGTAAGTAGCAACAACAGTATACTGTTATAGTAAGTAGTAGTAACAGCAGTATACAGTTAGTGTAAGTAGCAACAACAGTAAATGGTTACGGTAAGTAGTAGCAGTAGGCAGTTACTGTAAGTAGTAACATTAGTATGTAGCTGCAGTTAGTGTGAGAGCAGTAGCAACAACTGGTTAAATTCAAGAAATCAGCGGCACCCAAATGGCAAATACAGTAGAAGGTTGTAATCACAGTGAATCAGTAGTAACAGCAGTTTGCAAGTACAGTAAAATGGCAGTAGCACAGTTTGTGAGTACAATATGATGACTAGCTATCAGATGTGGTTGCCACAACAGCAGAGAAGTGCAGTTACAATGCAGTCAGTAGTAGCAGCAAATGTTGATACAGTCCCAGGGATTCAGAAAGAACCACCTACACTGGTGGTAAAAGGTGAGGCTAAAAGGGATTGTTTCCACAGTGTGGGAAATTGTGATTCAGAGACATGTTAGCCAAAATAAGAAAAACGCTCATTATCGCCTAATTTGTATGTCTCTGAATAGCTCGTAAGTACCACAAGTGCAAATCAGCACTTTCCTGGTGGCCCATGCATCTTGTTGCCACAAGCACCTCCTAGTCACCCCCACACACACACACAAACATTGACATATGTCTTATCTGTCCCCGAGTTGACATAACATCCCCAATGTCTCTTATTATTTTGTCCCTGCCCTCATAAATCATTGATTCTTACAACCAGTCAGTAATGCTTGCCATTAGAGTTTCATACTTCGTATTCTTTGTAAAGTGTATCATGATGCTAAACCTGCTTTTCTATTAACATTAAGTCCAAGTAATAGTCCAGTAATTCTCCCTGATGTCAAGTGTTCTTTCCAACTTAGTTCCAGTCACCCCAATCCCTCTCAACTGTTCCTAGTTTTGCAGACCACAGCTGTTGTTGCCTCTTGCAAGTGTCATGCCTCTCATAACTCACACTTATTTCACACTTCTTAGTACATAAAAATATTCTCTAACACTAACCTGTCAGTGTAGATAGTTAAGGCAACTACTTGCTGTGTCAGGTGTGCAAAGATTGAAACTTTCCACTCCTTCCTTTTACTTTAACTTTTTTATCAAACACTTAGGTGACATATCAGACATACCCCTTGGGTCTAGTGGTGGCACAGAGAGATAACTCTCTGCTAAAGTACTGTGGGTGAGTGCTGAGCACACAGCTTTAGGGGTTTTAAAAAAGCCTTTAAGGCACAATATAAAGAGTTATCCCTGGGGTATAGTGTCTTCCTTCATCCCATATCTTTCATGCTGCAAAATATTGATCTGATGTTAATCATCTTTCCATTCATCACTGATGAGTTCGGTTCTGAGCCCTTAGAACCAAGTCGGCCTTTTTACCAAGCTTGCGCCAGCCAAAAAAACTCTCAAGCTAAGTCTCTACCCAGAATGCCCTTCTCCCTGTTACCTCAGATGTCGTTTGCCGCATAGCCGAGCTCTCAGCTAAGTGAAACTTTTTTGATATTTGCGAGAAAAATTTTGGATATCTTCATATTTTATTAAGCGATTAGTATCTCCATTGTCTTTTCTTCTGTCTAACCTTGATTTTCCTCTCTGCCCGTTGTTACCATTGGTAAACTTTCAAGTACCATTGTTAGTATGGCCTTTCCTCCCTTAACCTTGTGGTATTTCTTCCATACCATAGTTGGTATTGTCTGTCCTGTTTAACCTATTAGCTTTGTCTTTTATTCAGGTGTTTCCTTTTTTTCCTACTACATACCAGTGTATTGTTATATGTTAAGTTGTCTATCTCGCCTTCATTCTTGCTGGTTGGGTTCGGAGCCGATCCTCGGCTCCAACTCAGCCATCTTCAAAAGCCCGAGAGCTGCCTACTGGCTCGAGGCCCCCCTATATCCCATGATGCCTGGTGCTAGATACCCAGATCTCATTTGCCGCTTCTGCTGCTAGGTTGCCTTTGCTGGCTCAGGTCATATTTTTCTATTTCGTTGTTAGTATTAATATAAAAATTTATGTTGTAGTTAGTGTTTACAATAGTTATCGTAGTTTCAGTAGTTATAGTTACCCATTGGTATTTTAGTCTCCTTCCTTGGAAACTCGTTTTTTTGTTAGAGAGTTCCCCCCCCTCCCCCCTTTTGTCTTCTTCAAGTAGCCGTTTTTAGTTAGAGGCTAATCCTTGTTCTTCATATTTAGCAGTAGTTTGTTTATTAGAAAATTGTTGTAGTTCAATAGGTTTATTATCTTTTCGTAGATAATAGGTGTGTGCGCTGTTAGGGTGTGGTAACTTGTGTTGAGTGTGTGTGTTTTTTTACTAGTTACCTACTTCCCTTCTGTTGTTTTTTCTCTGTAATTGATATTTTCCTTTTTACAGGAATGTCTAAAGATACGAAAGTATCTGGATTCAAGAAGTGTGACTCATGCTGTCAGAAGATGTCACTGACAGATGGTCACACTTCTTGTGTCTACTGTTTGGGCGCCCTACACCTGCAGGACTGTTGTTTGGTGTGTCACGCCTTTAGTCCAAGAGTCCTGCAGGAGCGTAGGAATAAACTAATCCTTAGGGGTTTGCTCAAACCTGAAGTGTCACCGGCTAAGGCTCAGCCAGTTAAACCCTCTAAGCCAACGAAGCCGTCGGCTCCCAGTTCGGAGCCGTCGTCGGGTGTGGCATCTGCTTCAACTTCGGTTCCGGCTGGAACCGAAGTACCTGTCTCCCAGTCGGCCCTGACTCTGGTGTCGGCACCGTCAGGGAGCCGAAAACGCTCTAGATCTCCATCCCTAGAGTCGATACACTCGGCTCCGGGGTCGCCTCTATTGCAGTCGGAGCGAAGTCACCGATCCCACTCTTCTCGGTCTTCTAAACTATCTGACCACGATTTGGAGAGAGTGGTGAGCAGGCTTCTAAAATCACAGGCCCTGGCTAAAATGTTATCCAGCCCCCCTCATCAGGGTTCGGCTCCACCTGTTTCTGCAGTAGTTCCTCCTTCGACTCACCCCTTGAGTTCGGAGCTGGAGCTTGTTGGGGTTCGGATCGTGGAACAGTCGGTGCCAATACCTACCCTTTTGGTTCCGTCGTTGGCTCCGATCACTTCCATGGTGCCGTCCTTGGAGCGATCTGGGCGCCGAGACTCCCTCGTCGGGTCCGAGGGGGCGAGTGGCATCAGACCCTTGTCCGACCCCGTTCTCCCTCTTGGAGCTTCAGCGCAGGTGAGTTCAGCTCCTACATCGGCCTCAGAGACGTCTCTCTCGGTGTCAGGAAGGATTCCGGTCTCTTCGGAGCTGGAGCCTTCTCCGCTATCGGGAAGGGGTGCCTTCAAGCTCATGAGGAGTGTGCTGACCTCTGAGTCAGCCCCACGATCGGCCTCATCAGCTCCTCCCCCCATGGTGCCTGCGTCTGCCTCTGCCCCTCCTCCAGACCCCAAGCATGGGGAACAAGCACTCCAGGGCACCCCATTGGGTGTATCTTCCTCTTCCGAGGCCTCCTCTGATCACTCAAAGGAGCCTCCTCGAAAGAGGAAATGCAAGAGGAAGCATGTTTACTCCCCTGAGTCTGTCACTTCATATACCGACTTAGAGGATTTGGAAGGGTCCCCGAGATCCCCCTCTGAAGATGTCTCTTTCTCAGACATCCTTGAGATTCTTAGGCAGAGGGGGAACTGGACTACCCTTAACCCTTCCAAGGATGAGTCGGTATTCTTGGACGCGTTTGGTTCCCGATGCTCCACTTCCTGGGTGTCTCCGCCTTTCAATCCACTGATGTCGGTGGTGGCTCGGAAGGTGTGGTCAGCCCCAGACACAGTGGAACCAACCCCCCAAAGACCCACAAAATTTATTACTGCACCACAGGACAAGCAATTTCTGACAAAGGGTGTTCCCGTTGATGCCATGGTGGTAGCAGAGGCCACAAAAAAGGAGTTGGCTGAAACTTCTTCGTCTGTCCATCCCCCTAATAAGGAATCTAGGACGATGGACAGATACGGGAAGTGGATGTTTTCATTAGCGACCTATTCCATGAGGTCGCTGAACTACTTGTGCCACTTTACCCGCCTTCAAAGGGATCTCCTTAAAGAACTAGGAGATACCCTTCAAGATCCATCAGCAGTGGGGGCCCAGGCTAAGGTTGCCTCCCATCTGGCAACCCTTAATTCGGTAGTAAACTCCTCCATGCGGCTTATCTCTTATGCAGCTGATGGTACGTGTAGGGCTGCAGGTACAGGCATGGCCTTGAGGAGGCATGCTTGGATGCGGCTGTGTAACTTTGCAGAACCCTTCAGGGCGTCTTTCACCAACACCCCCTTTGACGGTTCTGCTCTTTTTGGACCACAGGTGAAGGATACCCTTACTAGGTGTGAGCAGAAAGGCAAGACTCTCTCTGCTGTGGGAGTCCGTTTTTCCACTCCTCCTAGACCGTATCCCAAAGGTCAGAAGAGTGGGAAGATGTGGTTCTGGAAAACCCAGGGAGCCGTGCCTGAGACACGTGATGAGTTTCCCTCCAGGGGCAGAGGAGGGAACAACAATAGAAGCCACCCTCGGGGCAGAGGGGGTCCACAAAATCAGGAGAACAGAGAAGCTTTCTCTGACAAGCCCTTCCAGCATCCCTGAAGTGCTACCCGACTGTCCACCTTCGGAGGCAGTCGGGGGAAGATTGTCGCTGTACCCAAAAGCCTGGCAAAGTATAACACAAGACAAATGGGTACTGTCTATCATATCTGGAGGCTACAGTCCCTTTCTTTTGCACCCCTTACATTCCCAACAAATCCCTTCCAGATGTTCCACCCAATCTAAGGGATCAAGCAGTTCAAGAAATATCAAAACTGCTAAGAAAAAGAGCCATCCAGCCAGTCCCAGCAGACAAGCAAGGATCCGGAATATACTCAAGGTTCTTTTTGGTACCAAAAAAGACAGGGGACTGGAGACCCATTCTGGATCTTAGCAGACTGAACAGGTCTGTTCAAAGAACGAAGTTCCGGATGGTCACACTACAGTCCATTTTACCCTTTCTGGGTCAGGACAATTCGATGTGCTCCATAGATCTTCAGGATGCGTACTACCATATCAAAATGGACAGACGATCCAGAAGATTCCTCCGCTTCCGGCTAGGAGCCAGTCATTATCAGTTCAGAGCTCTGCCCTTTGGTCTCACCACAGCCCCCAGGGTGTTCACCAAATGTTTGGCAGTAGTTACCGCTCAGCTGAGATGGCAAGGATTCCAGGTGTTTCCGTATCTAGATGACTGGCTCCTTACTGCTACCACCAGACATCACCTGCTGCGAGCCAGAGACTACACCATCCAAACTTGTTCCAAACTAGGCATCTCAATAAATTTCGAAAAGTCTGCTTTGTCACCTTGTCAATTTATTACCTTTATAGGCGCAAACTTAAATACAAAGGACATGTCAGCGAAGCTTCCATTTGACAGAATCCTAGACATTCGCCGACATGTGCAGGTCCTATTAGTATGCAAGAAAATTCAGGCCAGATTTGTCCTAAAAACTTTGGGTCTCATGGCAGCAGCATACTAGTCCCCCTTGCTTGTTTTCATATGAGGATTCTTCAGTGGATGCTGTTCACCCAATGGTCTTTCCAGCAACTTCCAATGTCTCACATGATAATGATCACACAGACATGCAAAAACCAACTTGCTTGGTGGATGTTTTCTCCATCAGTACCCCAGGGCAGACCATTTGCTCTTCCTCCCCCAGTGGCTACGGTGACCACGGATGCCTCCCTGATCAGGTGGGGGGGGGGGGCATTTTTAGAGCAGAACAGTCCAAGGCACCTGGCAGCCTCACCGAGTACCATCTGCATATCAATGTCTTGGAGATAAGGGCCGTGCTTTTAGCATCGCAAGCCCTTTAGGACTCTCTTCCTACCGGGACCATTGCAATTCAAACGGACAATATGTCAGTAGTGTGGTACATCAGCAAGCAGGGTGGAACCAAGTCCTACCCCCTATGTCGAGAAGCACTCAGACTCTGGCAGTGGGCGATCTCTTCCCAACGGTTTCTGATAGCTGCGCACATCCCTGGGAGGTCCAACGTTATAGCGGACAGGCTGAGCAGAGCAATTCTCATGCCTCACGAGTGGTCTCTCAGTCAGACAGTGGCGGACCAAATCTTCCGCAAATGGGATCAGCCTTGCTGCGACCTTTTTGCCACCCCCTTCAACAGCAAGTGCAACAATTTCTTCTCTCTTCTCCCTCTTCCTGGACACTCCCCCAGAGACGCTCTAGTTCACGATTGTCCTCAGGGACTTCTTTATGCATTCCCTCCGTTTCCCCTGATTCCCAAACTAATACAGAAAGCTACCATATTGGGATGCAAGGTGATCCTCATTGCCCCTTACTGGCCTCGACAAATTTGGTTCCCTTTCCTACATCGTCACTTTCTGGAACAGCCCTGGACACTCGACCCAGTTCCAGACCTCCTGATCCATCAGTCGGGTGGGCTGCACCAATCCCTTCAATCTCTCCAGCTCACTGCTTGGTTGCTCCACTTCCGACCTTAGCCAGGCTTCCGAACATCTCCCACTCGGTGCGTGAAATTCATATCATCGCATAAGTCTACCACTAGAAAGACTTATGCTAGTAAGTGGAAACGGTTCTCTTTCTGGGCACAGGCTAAAAATATAGATCCCTTTTCAGCCCCTGTGCACCATATTTTGGATTTTTTAGCCGAACTTTTTCATGCTGGATCTTCTTCTGCCACTATTAGAGTTCAATTAGCTGCAATTTCTAACTTTCATACAGGCCTATCAGATACTAGTGTTATGTCCCATAAGCTTTGTAAAGCTTTTCTTAAAGGGACTACTTTAATCAGGCCCCCAGTGAGAGATCCCCCGCCTCCGTGGGATCTAAATTTGATTTTAGCTTCCCTAATATTGCCCCCCTTTGAACCTGCAGCTTCTTGTTCTTTTAAGTTTCTTTCTTGGAAAACCCTTCTTTTGGTTAATTACTTCAGCCAGAAGAGTTTCTGAACTTCAGGCTCTTTGTGTTCGCCCTCCTTATCTAGTTTTCCACAAGGATAGAGTTTCTCTCAGGACTAATCCTTCTTTCTTTCCAAAGGTTTCCTCTGAGAATAATTTCAATCAGTCTATTGATCTCCCTGTGTTTTTTCCAAACTATTCCAACAAGGCGGAGTACAAGTTGCATCAGTTGGATGTTCATAGACAGTTACGTTTTTACTTGCAGAGAACTAAGCAAATCAGAAAATCAGACCAGCTGTTCCTGTCCTATGCTGAGGGTAAACAAGGTCTACCAGTATCGAAAGTAACTTTATCCATGTGGTTGACGTCTATTATTACTTTGATATATCAGCTAAGGAATAAAGAGTTTACTGCTAAACCAAAAGGTCATTCCACTAGAGCTTTAGCTACTTCAGTGGCTTTTCAGGCAAGGTTACCAATGGAAACTGTGCGGCAGCTACTTGGGCCAATCCTCATACCTTAATTTCACATTATAAGCTGGACATATGGCCTCCAGGAGCAGAGCTGATTTTGGTTCCACTGTTCTGAAGAGTCTGTTCCGATGGGCCACCCAGGATTGAGGTGCTAGGGAACGCTGTCCCAACCAGCAAGAATGAAGGCGAGATAGACAACTTAACATTAAGAAGTTATGTACCTACCATAACGTTCATTGTTAGTTGTCTTCTTCTCACCTTCTTTCTTGCGGCCCACCCTCCATCCCCCTATCCTAGTAGACTGAGAAGAGTTCCTTATGTTTTCTTTCACTGGCTGAGTCTTCTCTGGCTATTCCTTGCTGACTAGTAGTCTCTCCAGTAGGATTTATGCTTTCTAGGATAGGATTCCTGTATTGTTATGTCTGCAGTTAGACATACCAAACGAGATATGGGTATCTAGCGCCAGGCATCATGGGATATATGGGGGCCTCGAGCCAGTAGGCAGCTCTCGAGCTTTTGAAGATGGCCAAGTCGGAGCCGAGGATCGGCTCCGAACCCAACCAGCAAGAAAGAAGGCGAGAAGAAGACAACTAACATGGAACATTATGGTAGGTACATAACCTCTTAATTTATGACTTTTTTGAATGGAGTTGACTTCATTCTAGTTGGGTTATATAGTTGGTCTTTGGTGTCTTTTCTGTCAAGATGTTGGATAAGAAGGGTACTTCAGGTTTTAAGCATTGTACTTCATGTAAGGCAAGTTACCTAACCGTGATTCTCATGATGACTTTGTATACTGTTTGGGAGTGCCCCACCTTTCGATGCAGCTTCCATGTGACATTTGTCAGAGTTTCAGTCAACGCACTCTTAATGAGCGCAAAAATAAACTCATTCTGAAAGGGTTACTCAAGTCTCCCATTTCTGCGATGGAGGTCTCAACCCCTCCTACTAAGGACAAAAAGAGATCCCACTCTGTTCCTTCTTCACCATCGGGTGATCAGAGCAAGCCTGGGAAATCAAAGGTCCTAAAGTTATCTTTGGAGTATAAATCTGTCTCTACGGCTCTGTCTTCCTTGGCTCCGACCATCTCGAAACCTTCAATACTGGCGCCTGTTTTGGCACCAGTCCTGCCTCCAGCACCGATCATAGACCTTACTGCACCTATTTCGACTTCTGCACCTGTGTCCACTTCAGCTCAGGGCACACCTTCAACTACTCCATTAGCTTCCATTTTGGAACCGGCCGTTTCGGCTCTGTGTGCCACTTCGGCGCCGAGTGTTGTATCGACCTCACTGGATTTGACCCCTTTACTTCCGGTCTCAAAACTAAAGACTTCAGTTCCAGCAGACCTTACACCACTGACCCAATACTCCCTTTCCGTAGATCCGTTTCTAGGCCAAGAGTATAGCCCCTTCATCGAACGTCCTGAGTCCCCGTCCAGAATATCCACTAAATCCACCAGGAGCCTGTCAGAACACGGCGTGGTACATCTTGTAGACCAGCTGTTGTTAGCCAGGGAGATCCCCTCACTTTCTAAGACCTATCCACCTGCAGGACTTAGGTTGTCTTATCCATGGACTCCATCTTACACTCCTCCTTCGACCATCTTGGTTCCAAAGCCTTCTGCTCCAACATCCTTCTTGGAACCCATCACCTCAGCACCAATGGTGCATCTCACTCCAACTCCGAGTTTGTCCCTTTGGTCTTCGGTTCCAGCTGAACTGGTCCTTCCTCAATCTGGGGATTGGGGGATGGGCGCATCGGCCCGGGGTACGGAGCCGCCTCTCTCCTCGGTTCCATCCTCTGCGCCGATAGCCACATCCACATCGATCCTGCTTGAGGGTCCATCCGTGTGGGCCGGTTCATCGGAGCGGGGTGTGACCCCAGTCCTGGGGTTGCCTTTCTTGGTTCCAGGCTCTCATCCCTCTTCGGGTGGGCCTGCCTTCCGTGCGATGGAGGGGGCTCTTGCTTCTGGCAGCACTCCTTTGATGTTGGAACCCCAGTTTTCATCCCCTGAGCTACAGCTGTCACAGACCACCCCCCAGGACACCGGGCAGAGAAGCCGCAGGACACCCCTGTTCAGGGTACCCGCTCTTCCGAGTCCTCCTCAGGGACCCCCACTGAGCCCCCTCGAAAGAAGACATACAAGAGGAAGCAGATGGACTCACCCGAGGAGTCCTTAATGGAAGACACGGATTATGATGATGGTGAAGGGTCCCCACTGTCACCTCCTGATGATGTCTCCTTCGGAGACATCCTGGAAATGTTAAAGCAGAGAAGTGACTGGAAACCCTCCAACCCTTCATCTGAGGAGTCCATGTTCCTGCAGGCTTTTCACTCCTAGCCTTCTACCTCTTAGGTAACGCCGCCTGCCGACAAGCTTGTCCAGCTCGTCTTGCAGCGTGCTTAGAAGAACCCTAATTCCATTGAGGTGATCTCTTGGAGACCAGACAGAATTCTTTCCCTTCCCAAAGAGAACCCGCATTGGTCAAAAGGGTTACCAGTTGATGCTATGGTGGTGGTGGCAGCAGCCATGAAAAATGACTTGGCTGAGGAAAATCCCGCTCTCCATCCACCCAACAGGGAGTCCCGGGTGGTGGACAGACTTGAGAAGCGTGTATTTGCATCAGGGACCTTTGCCATACGGCCCCTGAATTATTTGGCACATTTTACGAGGCTCCAGAGGGACTTGATCTCCAAACTCTCTAGGACGCTCGCAGGACAGTTGTCTGATGAGGTCAGGGACAAAGTGGCCTCGCAGCTCACAGCCCTGGAATCAGTATCCAACTTGTCTATGAGGTTGCTGTCACATGCGACCAAAGGGGCATCTAGAACAGCGGGTTTGGGCATTGTTATGAGGCATCATGCCTGGATGTGCACTTGTGACCTAGCAGATTCCTTCAAGTCTTCCTTTCTGAATGCTGCCATCGAAGCTTCATTCCTTTTTGGCTACAAAGTGAAGGCCATGCGAGCCAGCTGTGAGCAAGCTGGAAAGACCCTGTCTGCTGTAGGCCTACGGTTTTCCAACCCTCAGCATACCTTCACCAGGAAACAGAGGAGTGGAAAAATGTGGCTTAAGAAATCTCAGGGTCCTTTCAGTGCTGCATGTGGTGATGATACCCCCAGAGGCAGAGGAGGTAACAATTTCCAGAAGACACCCCTATAGAGGCAGAGGGGGTCCTCGTAACCAAGGCTCCAGGGACTCTTTCTCTGGACAGCTTTATCAGTGCTCCTGAGGAGCAGCCCGATTGCTTACCTCTGAAAGCAGTCAGGGGTCGTTTCTCTCTGCACTAAGCTGCCTGGCAATCTGTCACCACCGATCGTTGGGTGCAGGGTATCATCACCAGAGGTTATACCATTCCCCTTTCTTGTCACCCAAATTTTCCAAGAAAACTTCCTGATGTTCCACCCAGTCAAAGGGAAGAAGCAGCTTCAGAGATTATAAAGCTGTCAAAAAAGACTCATCCAACCAGTCCCACCAGACCAGCGCAGATCCGAATTTTACTCGAGATTTTTTTTGGGTGCCAAAAAAGACAGGGGACTGGAGATCCATTTTGGATCTCGGCAGCTGAAACAGGTCTGTCACCCAAACCAAATTCCAGATGTTCACAGTTCAGTCAATTCTCCCCTTTTTAGAGAAGGCGATTGGATGTGCTCTATAGATCTCCGGGATGCGTATTACCACATCAAGATGGACAAATGCTCCAGGAGTCTGCTTCACTTCTGGCTAGGAGCCAGTAAATATCAATTCTGTGTCCTGCCGTTCGGTCTCTCTACAGCCCCCAGAGTGTTCAAAAAATGCATGGCAGTGGTACCAGCTCACTTGAGACTAAAAGGATTCCAGGTGTTTCCATATCTGGATGACTGGCTCCTTACCGTCCCCACCGAGCATCTTCTGGTAACAGCACTGCATTATACTATCTCTCTGGCAAAATTGTTGGGAGTAACGATACATTGGAAGAAATCAAACCTTACCCCTACACAACAAATAGAGTTCATTGGAGCAGTGTTCAGTACTCAGTTCTGTCTGGTATCACCCCCAATTCACAGACTCCATTGACTGAGGCTTCAATTCCGGGTGATACACTCTTAAACAAGAGTCGCTGCAAGGGACATTCTTCAGGCCTTAGGTTTTATGGCAGCATCAATTCCAATAATGCCTCTAGCAAAGCTACATATGCGTATTCTGCAGTGGCTCCTTCTGTGTCAGTGGTTCCCAAACTATCATCCCCGCCCAGTTACCAGATTCAAATAACCAACTCCTGCAAACAGGACCTGCTTTGGTGGATGAGGCCAGACGTAGAACTTTGGAGTCGTTCATTTCAATCTCCTCAGCCCACAGCCATTGTGACCCCAGATGCTTCCCTGGTCGGATGGGGAGACCATTTCTAGGGAAAGACTGTCCAAGGCACATGGTCTACCTCAGAGGCCCACCTGGATATCCGTGTTCTGGAACTGAGAGCTGTGCTGTTAGCGTTGCAGGCCTTCCATTCGGCTCTCCCGGGACAATTGCAGTTCAATCAGACAATATGTCAGTGGTGTGGTATATCAACAAGCAAGGAGGAACCAAGTCCTACCCCCTATGTTGAGAAGCCATGAGAATTTGGTGGTGGGTGATGGCTTCCAACCGATTTCTGATAGCAACTCATATCCCAAGGAGCTCCAATTTGATTGCGGACAAACTGAGCAGGTGCATCCTCATGCCTCACTAGTGGTCCCTCATCCCCAAGGTGGAATCAGTAATCTTCAGCCACTGGGGCCAACCTCGCTGCGATGTTTTCCCCTCCCCATCAAACAACAAGCGCAGCTGCTATTTCGCCCTACTCCCCTGGTGGGGGAGTCACAAAGAGACGCTCTGATCCACGATTGGCCCATGGGACTTCTTTATGCTTATTCTCCCATCCCTCTGATCCCACAATTTCTAAAGAAAGCTCTTCAGTTGAGATGCAAGATGATCCTCATAGCCCCATTCTGGCCTTGACAAGTTTGGATGTTCTTTGTGTTTCACTGTTGCAGTCATCACATTTGGGTTATCTGCTTGCAGTAGCCCTCAGTCAGCCTGATTAACAAAGTCTTGGGTCCTACGTCGGTTGCTATCTTCTTCTGTGACATGAGATCGTCAGGGGTATAAAACATGCAGCCGATGTCATTTCTTGCCGTGCGGTGCCCGAAGCAGAAGCAGTTCGCAAGTACTAGTCAGCCAACTCCTGAAATTTTCATTTTTGAGGTTCAGAACCGAAGTCTTCAACTAAAAGCTAAGTACCCCGTTGGGGAAACTTTTTCTTTCTCTAAACCGATTTCAGTAAAAGTAAATAATTGCATTTCTTGTGGAAAGCAAATACCTCATAAAGATTTTTATTCGTACTGTATTACTTGCCTGGGCCCTAACCATGATGTACCTTGCACTTGGTTTTGTGCCTTATTTAAACCACAAATTATTCATCGTTGGTGTATTTGCACTTCTAAATATTTTGGTGCTCGTTTCAATTATCCTGATATGTCTTTGGTAAGCCATCCAACTACCGACATTGTGAAAAAATGCAAAGATAAAGACAGACAGGCTGCCCAGTTCGCCGGTACTCATTGAAGTGCTTTCGCAGCCCCTGATACCCACTACTTCAGATTCGCAGGCCTCTACTGAGACCCATTCGGAGTCTGGTATGCCGCAAGATGCTTCAACTGTGGAATCTGTGGATGTCTCTATCTTGAATGGGTCCGGAGCCGCTGTGCAGGCACTGGCTTCTGAGGGTGTATTCAGGCCTACTGACTTGCATATTAAACAGATGCCATCTTCTTCAAGGCCTAAAACTCGAACCATGCTTAGAATACTGAAGCCCAGACCGCATGGTCACGCCTCTATGCCTAAAAAACAAATGATAAGAATGGCTGAAGACCTTATTACTTTAATCAGGGGAAGCCACCCTTCCCCCTCTGAGACCTAGGACTGAGTTTGCTTAGGATACTTCTGACCAGGATTCTGAAATTTCTGTTTCCTCTGATGAACAGGATTTACCCTTATCTACCTATGAGGATTCTGATGCTGAAGACTCTATTCCCTCTGCTTCCCCCCAGAGGATTTCTCTTTTGGTGAAACCTTGCATACTTTCAGGGACCATTTTTATTGGGAAAGTCAGGATTTCTCTGATTCTAAAAAGAGGCTTAGGGGTTTCTTACTCCTGCCCCAGCACACGCCTTTAGCTTTACCCTCCTGTACTGAACATTGTTGATGATGCCTTTTCGGAATGTAACATGGCCCTGACTCTTTACCTCCTGCTTTCAGAAAACCTGACGGATATTACAGGGTTCCTAACTCTCACATGTTCCTTTTCAAAAATCCTACTGCGGATCCTGAAACCGTTTCACAGGGACCCAAGGGCGTTAAAGCTACTACTGCCAAAAATCCTACCCCCTCTGATAGAGACTCCAGGGTGCTGGATAGATGGGGTAAGAAGGTATACACTTCTGCAACTTTGGCCATTAGGGCCTTGAATTGCCAGTTTCATATGTTAAAGTATCAGCTGCATATTATTGGATTGCTTAAACAGAAAATTATGTTGATTCCTGATTGTGGTGAAAATAAGGATTTACAGGATTTAATGCATTCTGCTGAACAAACTGGTAAACATAAATTGCAATGTGTTTTTTATTCACTAGCGGCATCTTGCAGGGCTGCGGTAACTGGGTCTGTATTTAGAAGGCATGCTTGGCTTAAGGAACAATCCTTACCAGATCATGTTAAAGCAAAATTGCTGGATGCTCCCTTAAATCAGGACCGCCTGTTTGGCAACAAGGCAGAAGAAGTTCTTAAAAAGATGGAGGAAAAAGCTAAATCTATGCAACTGTTAAAGATTTATTACAAGTACAACCTCCAAGATTTAGTAGGCATTGGCCTTCTAAGAATTGCTCCTTTCCTGCTCTTCCAGACCTTCTCAGTCCAAACCCAGATCCAGCAGAGCACCCAGGCTTCAGTCTCAGGGGACGCACAGGACTATGCAGTGGGGGGCCTCCACTTCTATATCTGGGAGTAATAAATCTTCCCCTATGGTAAACTGTCTCAATGACTTCTTTGTAAAACTTCCAAGCACTTCTCAACTGACTACCCCTTTGGGGGGAAAGATTGCACTTCATGCAAAGAACTGGTGACTCATTACCCAGGATAAATGGGTTTTAAATATAGTGTCCCAAGGATACAGATTTCACTTCCACACGTTACCAACTCCAAGCGGTTGGCCGGATCTACCTCCAAATCAGTGGGCAAAGGCGCAAAAGCAAGCACTCTCTCTTAAGCATTGGGACTGTTCAGTTGGTACCAGAAGAGGAAAAGGGACAAGGTTTCTACTCGAGATTTTTCCTGGTACCCAGAAAAGACAATTCATGGCATCTTATCCTGGACCTGTCTACTCTAAACACCGTTTTGGTGATTCCAAAATTCAAGATGCTGACTCTTCACCAATTGCTTTCTATGTTAAGCAAAGATGCCTGGTTGGCAACACTAGATTTAAAGGAAGCATACCTGCACATCCCAATCAGGGAATCTTGCAGAAGATACCTATGCTTCAAAGCAGGCTACACGCACCATCAGTTCTCTGCACTGCCCTTTGGCTTATCTAGTGCACCCAAGGTACTCACAAAGTGCCTAGCTCCAGTCATTGCATTCTGCAGGGAAAGAAATATTCAAATATATCCATACCTGGACGATTGCCTAATTCAGGCAGAAAACCAGGACATACTTTTGAATCATCTGGCTTTTGTACAAAGGGTACTAACTTGTCTGGGGTACACCATAAACGAAAAGAAATCACACCTGGTACCCTGTCAACAAATTATATTCCTGGGAGCAAGCTTGAATACAACTTCCCAGATGGCTTTCCTCACGCCAGAGAAACAAATTCACTTGACAACGTACTTCAAACAAGTGGCCACAAAAACCCTGCTATCTGCAAGACAAATACTACAAGCCTTGGGGTTCATGGCCTCCTGCATTCTTCTAATTCCATATGCAAGACTGCATATGAGGAAACTGCAATAGTATCTAAAAAGCCCATGGTGTCAACATTCTCAGGATCTAGAAGCAATGATTCCTGTCATTCCTTGCCTATGCCTAGAGTTCTTTTGGTTGGCAGAGGCCTGCCACCAAAACAAGGGACTACCATTTACGCTGCCCCCTGCCACCCAAACCCTAACAACAGATGCATCAGACTATGCATGGGGGGGCGCACCTGGCAGGGAAGTGCATTCAGGATAAATAGAACCCAATTCAAATGCACCTTCACATCAGTCATAAAGAAATGTTAGCTGTACAGAATGTTCTGACAGCCTTCAAGGACCACATTCTTCCAGGACAATTAATGGTAAAGACGGACAACACCACTGTTATGTGGTCCATAAACAAGCAGGGGGGTACACATTCTTACTTCCTCTGCAGACTAGCCATGGCTCTGTGGAACACAGCCTTGAGCCACCAGGTGCATCTACTAGCTCAGTTCCTGCCAGGAAAACTAAATACACTGGCAGACGGACTAAGCAGAAACCTCATGGACCCACACAAGTGGAAACTGGAACCAAGGATTTTCAACATGTTGACAAGCAAATGGGGGAGCCCAGATATAGACCTGTTTGCCTCCCCCAGAACTATCAATTGGAAAAATTTTGCACAAGGACTCCCCACAGATAAGCTTGGAAAGTGGGTGCTCTGTCCTTCAGCTGGAAAAACCTATCAGATGTTCATCGTGCATACAGTTGCATTCATTACAGATGGGTTATCCTGCCGTCAGGCAGGTTCTCGGTCGGCCGAATTCCAAAGTCTAGGTCCGGCGTCGGTTGTCGTCGCTTCTTCCCTGACGTCAGTGCGGCAGGGGTATAAAAGAGGCAGCCGATGCCATTTTCTTCAGTCTTTCTTGCCGCGCGGTGCCCGAAGCAGAAGCAGTTTGCAAGTGCCGGTCAGCCACCTCCTGAGATTTACGAAAGTATTTCAGCCAAAGTCGTCTTTAAAGCTAAGTACCCCGTTGGGGAAACTTTTCTTGCCTCAGACCGATGTCAGACAAAGTTAATAATTGCATTTCTTGTGGGAAGCAAATACCGCATAAGGATTTTCACTCTTTCTGTATACCTTGCTTAGGGCCAGACCACAACGTCTCGGCCTGCCATTTTTGTGCTAAGTTCAACAAGCGGACTATTAAGCGCCGGGCGGAGTTCGCCCTTCATTATTTTGGCAAAAAATTTAATTATATCATGTCGTCGGATATACCGACACCAGTTTTAAGCAAAAGACGCAAAGACAAGGACTGACATCCGAGGTCTGCACAGAGTACTGAGACCACGCTTAGGCCGACTACTGGTTCTCTGGTTCTCAGCGAGGTGCCTACGCAGCCCCTGACTACAGATGAAACTATACCGGTGACTTCATTACCCGAGGTCGCAGGCTCCTCGGTCTCCATTCCCACTGCAGATACCGACGCCACTCTTGGCGGGGAAACTGAAAATTTAGTGAGGCCTGCCATTTCTGAAGGCGTCTTCAGGCCTTCCACCTTCTCTATTAAATCCTTCACTAAATCTAAAGCTGCCATGAAAACTAAAAAACAGGGTCCTCAGACCTCCTCTCAAGGCCCCATGCCTAAAAAGCAGATGCTTAAAATGGCTGAGGATTTGATAACTCTCATCAGGGGTTCTCAACCCCCCTCTGACAAAAGACCCAGATTGGAGGAAGACTACCCTTCCTCAGACCAGGCTTTTATTACCTCAGACCATTCTGAGGGCCAGGATTATGCATATTCCCCTTTTGAAGACTCTGATGCTGAGGAGTCTATTCCCTCGGTCCCCCCCCCCCCCCCGAGGACTACTCTTTTGGGGAAACCCTGCATACGTTGAGGGAGCACTTCCACTGGGAAGGCCAAGATTACTCATATTCCAAGAAAAGGCTCAGGGAATTTCTACTGCTCCCCAGCATAGGCCCCTGGCTATCCCTCCTGTTTTAGATATTTTGGATGATGTGTACGCAGAAGCCAGTCTTAATCCAGATTCTTTACCTCCAGCCCCTGTTAAACCAGACAGGTATTACCAGGTTCCTGATTCTCACCAGTTCCTTTATAAAAGCCATACTGCTGACCCAGAAACAATTTCACAGGGTCCCAAGGGAATAAAGGCCTCTACTGCTAAAAACCCTTTACCTTCAGAGAGAGATTCCAGAGCATTAGAAAGGTGGGGGAAAAAGGTGTATACATCTGCCACTTTAACCATGAGGGCATTAAACTGTCAATTTCATATGTTAAAGTGCCAACACTTTTTGTTATCTCAGCTGAAAAGCAAAATGACACAAACAGAACAACCAGATTTGAAAGAGTTGTAGGATTTGTTGCATGGAGCAGAGCAAGTGGGTAAACATACCTTGCAGTGTGGTTTTGATGCTTTAGAGGCCTCATGGAGAGCTGCTGTCACGGGTCTGTTATCGTGACATGCTTGGCTCAAAGAGCAAACCTTACCAGATCATGTCAAAGCAAAGTTATTAGATGCACCACTTCAAAAAGATGTATTGTTTGGTGTTAAAGCTGAGGAGGTACTAAAGAAAATGGAGGAAAAAGCGAAATCAATGCAAACAGTGAAAGATTTCTTGCAGGTGCAACCTCCACGCTTCAGCAGAAACTGGCCTTCAAAAATTTGGTCCTTTCCAGCCACGGACAGACCTCAAAAGGGCAGATACAGATGCCCAAGGGGTAGAGGACAACCTCAATGATCTTACAGAGCTAGACAGTGGCAAGCACCAACCCCAAGAGGTGGAGAAGATAGATCACAGTCATTTAGAAAACAGACACAATGACTTCCCCCTATGCCTGCCAAACAAAGCTATAATGGCAGCACCTTTGGGCAGAAAACTGGCATTATTTTCAAAAAACTGGCACATTGTTACAAAAGACAAATGGATTCTGGACATTATAGACAGAGGCTACAGGTTCCACTTTCACACCCTTCCAAAAATGAGAGGCTTGCCAAACCTGCCACAAAATCAAAGGGCAGAGGCACAAAGACAAATTTCCGCTCTCATGGATATGAAAGCGATTCAAGAGGTACCTGCAAAAGAACAAGGTCAAGGTTTTTATTAAAGACTATTCCTGGTACCAAGGAAGGACAAAGATTGGAGACCCATCTTAGACCTATCCATCCTAAACACATATCTACAGGTGCCAAAATTCAAGATGCTCACATTACAGCAGCTTCTTCCCATGCTGGGCAAGGAGTCTTGGCTGGTAACATTGGACCTCAAGGAGGCATACCTGCATGTCCCTATCAGACAAGATTGCAGAAGATACCTCAGATTTCTTGCAGGTTCAACCCATTACCAATTCTCTGCATTGCCCTTTGGCTTATCTACTGCACCCAGAGTGTTCTGAAATGCCTGGCATCAGTAATTGCCTTCTGCAGACAACAAGGAATACAAACCTACCCATATCTGGACGACTGCCTGATCCAAGCGGACAGCAAGGACATTCTATTGCAGCATCTGGCGTTTGTAATAAAACTGTTAAACTACCTGGGATACACAGTGAACAAAAATAAATCAAAACTAATACCTTCTCAACAGATAATTTTACTGGGTGCCAGCTTAAATACAACCACCCAGATGGCCTACCTCACGCCAGACATACAAGGGCAACTGTCTCAATACTTCAACAAAATGGCAACTTTCACCAGACTAACTGCAAGGAAAGTCCTGCAGGCTCTGAGATTCATGGCATCTTGCATCCTACTAATACCATGTGCAAAGCTGCATATGAGGAAACTACAATGGTACCTAAAAAACTTATGGTCTCAGCACAGCCACAGCTTGGAAACAATTATACCACTCATTCCATGCCTTCAAAAGGAATTTTTGTGGTGGGCTCAAGCATGCCAAAGAAACACAGGTCTCCCTTTCTGTTTACCTCAAGCAACTCAAATCATCACAACGGATGCCTCAGACTATGCCTGGGGAGCACACATGGCAGATCAGTGCATTCAGGGAAAATGGTCCCAAAAGAAGCACCTACACATCAACCAAAGGAGATGCTAGCCGTGAAAAATGCTCTTATGACCTTCAAAGACCTACTGCATCCAGGCCAGCTATTGATAAGGACAGACAACACCACAGTGATGTGGTACATAAACAGGGGGGAACTCATTCATACCCCCTGTGCAGGCAAGCCATGACCCTGTGGAACACAGCACTGGAATTACAAATTCAACTACAGGCACAATTCCTGCCAGGGAAGGAAAACACACTGGCAGACAACTTAAGCAGAAATATGACAGACCCACACGAATGGAAGTTGCATCCTCAAGTCTTCTCAAAGATAACTCAGGCATGGGGACAGCCAGACATAGATCTATTTGCTACCCACAGAAATTACCAGTTGGAAAAATTTTGTTCAAGGACCTATCATCCACAGGCCTGGAAAGTGGACGCACTCTCTTTCAATTGGTCAACATTGACAGTTTATGCCTTCCTGCCTATTCCTCTACTGACCAAAGTTCTGTTAAAAGCCAGAGCAGAGAGGCCACAAATGATTCTCATTGCTCCAGACTGGCCACGACAGCACTGGTATCCTCTCCTTAAGAGCCTGACACATTCACCACCATGGATCCTACCTCTAGTCCCTCTTCTGTTGTCCCAGCACAACTACAAAACCCTTCACAGCCAGCTCAAAACCCTAAATCTAGCTGCATGGAGAATACCTTAATTTCCCAACAGACTCTCCTCTCCAAGGAGGTGCAGGATGTCATCTTGGAGGCCAGAAGACCCTCTACTAGAAAAGCCTACTCCGCCAAATGGAAACGATTTTGTTCCTGGAATCAAGAAAAGGGCCAGAATCCTTGGGTAATAAATATACCTCACATTTTACAGTACCTAGCTGAGATGTTAAACAGTGGCCTTTCCTTCTCCTCCATCAAGATCCACGCTTCAGCCATTTCTGCACAATACAATACAGATCCTCCTTTATTCTCACATCCTGTATTAAGGCAGGTCCTCAGAGGGGCAAAAAATATAAAACCCGCACGGAAATCACCAGTCCCAGCTTGGGACCTCAACTTCGTATTGGAAAAGCTGACCCTGCCTCCCTTTGAGCCGGCTTCTTCAACAGAGCTACAATACTTGTCGTGGAAAACAGCCTTCCTTCTGGCTATTTCCTCAGCACACAGGGTTTCAGAACTAGAGGCCCTCATGGCTGTGCAACCATTCATCATTTTCCATCAGGACAGAGTTCCCTTACGAACCAACCCTACCTTCATGCCAAAGGTAGTATCCAGTGTAGCTTTGAATCAGACTATTCATTTACCTACCTTTTATCCAAATCCACAGAACAAAGGGGAGAGACTACTACATTCCTTGGACATTCACAGACAACGTTGTTATTACCTGGACAGAACAAAGCCATTCAGGAAATCTGAGCAGCTCTTTGTGTCCTATGCTACAGGTGCTCAAGGAAAGGCTATTTCCAAACAGACAATTTCAAAATGGATAGCCCACTGCATACACTTTTGTTATTCATTTCATGGAAAATCTGTGCCTGTATACATCAGATCCCACTCCACCAGGGCTACAGCTACCTCTGCAGCTTTCCTCAGGGGAGTCCCTACCAAGGACATTTTGGAAGCAGCTACTTGGAGTTCAGTGCACATTTTCTCCAAGCACTACCACCTTCCACTATACTCAAAATCTGGAGCGGGCTTTGCCACAGCAGTCCTGCAGGGTATCCTCGCCCCTCCTAGTTCCACTTAGTGCCTACCACCCTTACTTAGCTTTGGGATTCTACCCATCTGTAATGACTGCAGCTGTATGCACGATGAACATAGTACAGTTTTGTACCTACCATAAATGTAGATGTTCGAGTGCTCATACAGCTGCAGTCAAACCCTCCCTCCATCCCCTCTTAGGACAGGCCTTATGACAAACACCTTTATCATACAACCTATTTGGGGTATTCTTTTATGGTGTATTTGCTTGCAACTGCTGTTTTTGATTTATCTACATTGCACGTTTGCATAATATTATGTTTTGCCTTCCTTCTGGGGGCACCTGACATCTGGGGCAAGAAAAACTGAAGAAAATGGCGTTGGCTGACTCTTTTATACCCCTGCCACACTGACGTCAGGGAAGAAGCAATGACAACCGACGCCGGACCTAGACTTTGGAATTCGGCCGACCGAGGACCCGCCTGACGGCAGGATAACCCATCTGTAATGACTGCAGCTGTATGAGCACTCGAACATCTACATTTATGGTAGGTACAAAACTGTACTTTTATGCCTTTCCTCCTCTGCTCTCCAAAGTGCTACTAAAGCTCAAACAAGACAAACCAAGGATGAATTTGATTGCACCAGACTGGCAATGCCAGCACTGGTACCCCCTCCTGCGCAGTGTATCACTGTTGGCCCCATGGCACCTGCCTCAGGCTCCTACCCTGCTGTCTCAGCAGGAGAACCAGATTCTGCACCCTCAGATTCAAACACTGAACCTAGCAGCCTGGCTAATTACCTAACCTCTCTTTTACCATCCCTCGGTAAACCAGTGATGGATGTCATTTTAGAGGCAAGGAGGCCTAGTACTAGAAACTCTTATGCTGAAAAATGGAAAAGATTCTGTGCCTGGAACCAATCTCAAGGGATGAGCACAGCAGTGCCCAATTGACCTCAGATTTTACAATACTTAACTGAGATGCTTCACAAGGGCCTGTCCTTTTTTCTCAGTAAAAATTCACGCCTCAGCCATTTCAGCTCATTATAGCACAGAACCTCCCCTCTTCTCTCATCCACTGCTCAAGCAGTTCCTCAGAGGGGCCAGAAATTTAAGACCACCCAGGAGAGTTCCAACTCCAGCATGGGACTTTTAACTTTGTATTGGAGAAACTCACCCTTCCTCCTTTCGAGCCAGCTGCTACTACATATTTAAAAATTCCTTTCTTGGAAAACAGCTTTCCTTTTAGCCATCACTTCAGCAAGAAGGGTATCTGAATTACAGGCCCTTATGGTAGTGGAGCCTTTCATTATCTTTCATGCGGACAGGGTGTCCCTCAGGACCAATCCCTCTTTCATGCCAAAGGTGGTATCCAGTGTGGCCTTTAATCAGTCCATTTATTTGCCAACCTTCTTTCCTAATCCACAGAACAAAGGGGAACGGATACTGCACTCCTTAGATGTGCACAGACAACTTAGATTCTACTTGGACAGGACTAAACCTCAAAGGAATTCTGAACATGGCATTGCTGCAGGGACAGAGGGGAAGGCTATTTCAAAGCAAACCATCTCCAAATGGATAGGCCATTGCATTCATTTCTGCTATAAGCACCATGGAAAACCTATCCCACATGGGATCAGACCCCACTCAACCAGGGCTGCATCTACCTCTACAGCCTTTCTCAGAGGAGTACCAACCAGGGATATCCTAGAAGCTGCTACCTGGAGTTCTGTACATGCCTTCACCAAGCATTACCATTTGCCAATTTTCTCTAAATCCAGAGCTGGCTTTGCCACTGCAGTTTTGCAGGGCCTTATAGCTGGTCCTAATGCTATCTAAATTTCTCCTCTCGTCCTTAGCTTTGGGGAGATACCCAAATGTGATGACTGCAACAGTGAATCACGAAGAACATAGTACAGTTGTGTACACTTACCATAAATGTAGATGTTCGAGTGTATTCACTGTTGCAGTCCTGGTTACCCTCCCTCCTGCCCCCTGACTTCTTTTGGCTTATACCTCTTCTCTCCTTTTCAATGCTTAAAAGCTTTTTGGTTCATAGGTAGGTAGTAGGCTATCGGCCCAAGGGCCTACATAAGCCTAGCCAACAAGGTTCCCTGGCTTACGCCACCCAAGAAAGTTATCGAGCAGAGACACAGAAGTGATCCCCGGGGTGTAGTTCCTATTTCCCATCCAGTCATCAAGATTTTTCTTGGAGTGCTAATGAAGAACTTTGCTTGACATAGATGGCTAGCCTGTTCCAGTGTATGGGAAGTCTCTGGGACAGGAATCTATCCCTCCAGCATGTCCTGTTTATTGTGGTGACAAGGTTTAGGTCCCTAGAGCATGTAACTCGGAGGGATTGGATTTCTTTAGGTGTAGCATGTCCAACAGCTCTGGGTTTGACATAGCTTTGTATGCTAGGCAGAGATCACCTCGGAGTAGGCGATATGCTGCGGAGTAAAGCTGGAGTTTTTTGAGGCGATCAGTGTAGGGAATTTGTTTGAGGCCAGTAATCCTCTTTGTGAGGTACTTCTGTGGCCTTTCCAGCTACTGCAGATGTCTTGTGAGGTACATTCCAAAAGGGGCGTTGTACTCTATAATGGGTCTAATGAGTGTCGAGTAGAGGGGAACAATGACCTCTTTTTTTCCTGGATGAGAACCCTTTTATGATGGTGTGCCATGTAGAAGGACTTCCTGACTACTGTGGCGATGTGACTATCAATGTAGAGACTACTGTCCACCTGGGTCCCAAGGTCTCTTATCACAGATTCGGTGTTAAGTAGATTGCTGCCTATGTGGTAGTTCATGGGTACAGAGTTTTTACCAAAGGGGATGACACTGCACTTTTTGAAATTGAGCTTGAGGCCATGGCTCTGACACCAGGCATCTGTCTCAGCGAGGCCCTTCTGTAGGATGTCCACATCATTTGGGGACTTGACTATGGCTCCTAGTTTGCAGTCATCTGCGAACTTCATTAGCCAGAGGCCTTCTGTGTTAGCCTGTACTTCAGAGAAGTAGATACTAAACAGGAGAGGTCCCAGAATGGAGCCTTGTGGTACTCCACTTGTCACTGCTTTGAGGTCAGATTTGGAGTCTGCAATTTTTACAGTGTGGGTTCTGTCAGTGAGCCAGTTGGCAACCCATCTTGTGACTTAGGGATTTATACCTAGTTTAGTGAATTTAGCTATAATTCCAGAATGGGGGATGGTGTCAAAAGCCTTGGCGAGGTCAAGATAGGCTGTGTGAACCACCTTACCCTCATCTACGGCTTTGGTGACTACCTCAAAGAAGTCAATCAGGTTCAGGAGGCATGATCTGCCTTTCACAAACTCGAACTGGGTGGGATCCAGAGTTTGAAGGTTACCAATGTCTTTGTTTATGAGTTCCATGATGATACGTTACGTGGCCTTGCAGACCAGGTGTATTTGCTTTTTTGTTGGAGGTATAACCTTGTATATTTATAGATTTAATTGCTTCCCATTAGGGGGGCACCTGACATCTGGGGCAAGAAAAACTGATGTAATGACATCGGCTGCATAGTTTATACTCCTGATGACCTGACGTCACGGAAGAAGAGACAGCAACCGACGTAGGACCCAAGACTTTGTTAATCAGGCCGACTGAGGGCTACTGCAGGCAAATAACCCAAATGTGATGACTGCAATAGTGAAAACACTCGAACATTTACATTTATGGTAAGTGTATACAACTGTAACTTCCCCTTCCTTCGGCCTCACCTAGTATACCTGCCGTGGATTCTGGACCCTCTACCAGATCTAATTACTCACCCTTAAGGGTTGAGTCACCCAAATCTGTACAGTCTCAAGCAGACAGCTTGGTTTCTCCACTTCCACTAGTCGTCAGGCAAGCTAATCTGTCCTCGCCTGTTCAAGACATCATTCTGGCCACTCACAAACAATCCACCAGAAGACTATGTCAGGATAAATGGAAAAAGTTCTCCATCTGGTCCAAGGATAACATGCTAGACCCGTATTTGGCACCAGTTACTGCAGTGCATCAATACTTGGCTAAGTTTTGTTGATAATGGAGCCTCTTCCTCTACTGTACAAGTACATCTAGCTGCAATTTCCATAATGGTATAGATGGCACCCCTCATCTCTTTACACCTTTGCAAGGCTTTCCTCAAGGGGGGACCTCTTATATCAGGCCTCCTGTCAGACAGCCCATGGAGTCTCACTGTAGTCCTTCAATCTTTGACTCAGAAACCCTTTGAACCTGCTGCGATGTGTGACCTAAAGTTTATGTCTTGGAAATCCTTGTTCTTGGTGGCCATTACCTCTGCCAGAAGAGTCTCGGACCTGCAGGCATTGTGCATCAAAAGGCCCTATCTGGTCTTTCATAGAGACAGAGTATCACTTCGGCCGAATCCATCCTTTCTTCCTAAAGTTGTTTCTGAATTCTCCATTAACCAGACCATGGCTGTACCAGTGTTCTTTCTGAATTTTACCAAGAGAGGAGAGTATTGCCTTCACTTTTTAGATGTACATAGACAATTGAGATTTTAACCTAGACCAAACCTGTCCATAAATCTGAACAGCTTTTCATCTCCTTTTCTGGGCCCAGAATGGGAGAGGCTGTTTCCAAGGTTACATTATCAAGATGGCCAAGGGACTGCATACGTTTCAGCTATTCCCTCAATAATGAACCTATGCCAAAAGTTAAAGCTCGCTCCACTAGGTCTGTGGCATTCCATTCCAGGACTTCCATGGATGACATCTGGGCAGCAGCTACTTTGGCTAAGCCTCATACCTTTATCAGTCAGTACAAATTGGACTTGGTCTCCAGAGGGAGAACTGCCTTCGGCTCAGCGGTACTCAGGAATGTTATTCCATAAGGGCCACCCATGGACTTCAAGGTAGCTTGGGATTCTGTCCCATCAGTGATGACTGGAAAGAAGATTAACATCATCAGATAAAGAAGTTATGTCTTACCATAACGTTCCATCTGTGTTGTTTATCTTCTTTCATTCATCACTTCCCACCCTCCTTCTCCCTCCAAAGGCTCCTGGGGATGCTTTGGGTCTAAGTGGTGCCTTAGGGTATTTGTGCAGAAGAGGCCTCGGCTTTATTTCTTTTTCTCTAGCAAACGATCTGAGGTAACAGGGAGAAGGCCATTCTGGTTAGAGACTTAGGTTGAAAGTTTTTTTTTTGGCTGGCGCAAGCTTGGTAAAAAGGCCGACTCTGTTCCGTGGGTCGGAACCGAACCCATCAATGATGAATGAAAGAAGATGAACAACACGGGTGGAACATTATGGTAAGACGTAACTTTTTTTTTGTTAATTTTTAAGTGTCTTTAAATGAAAACTCTACCCTTTCCCATAGTTAAACTCAATCCGTAGATTGCTTTTCTCCCTACAGTTTGGTTCCAGTATTGTGTAGGTATCGGAAACCTGCTTGTACTTTTTACAACTTTTATTTCCTTGATTTGGAATCAAAGGAAGGGAAACCCACCTGCGTACTTTTTAAGCTTAACTTTTCACATACTATGCAGAGGAATTTGTCTCCACCTGCATGACATACCATAGACACAGATAAATCTGTAGTTTACCCTGTCAGGTGCTGCTGACAAGCTTAGATGGGCAATTAATCCTGCTAATGTGAGGAACACAGCAACAGCTATAAAAAGGATAGAAAGCTGTTGAACTGTTTTCCACTGTTTTTATTGCAGAGAGGAGAATTTAACACTCCCCTTTATAGCAAAACAAAGCAATTACATCAGTCAGGGGTTTAAAAGCAGTTATCACTTCTGCCAAATTTACATAAGCAGCAGCAATACAGTATTGAAATGCTAAACTTTAAATGTTGGTTATTTGTAATAGTTGGTATGTTAAGATAACTTAAATGTTGTATCAAAGATGTCTGTGACATCCAGAGAATTGTCAGAAAATATTTTTTCTTGTAAAGTATCAACACATTTACCATTTTCAACCCCCCCCCCTGCCCACATACACACAGGACAGAACTGCAGAAAGAGAGATAAGTGGCAACCCAATCAATTAGGCGGAGTTGTGTCCATATTCATTAAGGATATCCATACCTCCAGGCTCGTTGCGCAGCATAATGCGTCCGAGGTTATCCAAGTGCAGCTAACTCTGGGCAAAACTGCAATCCAAATTGTAGCTTGCTACAGATCCCCCACCATGCTCCAGGATTCCCACTCCTCTTTTCTTGATATACTGGAAAGTATTAGGGTTTAACCAAATGCCCTAATACTGGGCAATTTCAACTACCCCACCATTAACTGGAAAAACTACTTATGTACCAACTCCTTCACCCAACACTTTCTGAAATTCATAAATTCGAATGCCCTGGATCAACTTATCCACACCCCCACCAAGGGCAACAATGTCCTAGACCTAGTCATTACCAACATGAGTGGCCGGTGTTCCACACCTGAAATCAACTCCTAGTTGGTCAGATGCGACCATAAGCTAATCACCCTAAATATCCGCATCCCGCCCCCACCCCACATTAAGGAAACCATGTTAAAAAATTTCTCCATAAACAACTTCATGCTTCTTAAGACAGAAGTGGTGAACTTCATGACACCCATGCAGATGGACAATACAGTTACAAATGCCGAATCCTACACAAATGCACTCTATAAGCACTTACACGAGTTAATGGATCTTGCTATCTCAAACAGAACCAAGACGCTATCCTCCAAAAAAAGGAAGCCAATCTGCTGGTCCCCTGCCATAAACAAACTCTACAACAGAAGGAAGAAACTGCTGCAAAAGACAGTAAAATCCCATGAGTGGAGGAGCTCCCTGGTCAGCCTCAGTAAGAAGCTGAGATCCCTTATAAGATCCTCCAATGCTAGCTACGAAAACAAAATCACCACTGATAGCTATGTCAAGAATCTCAATGGCAGCACCCAAATCTGCTCTGAGTTACAGCACGGCACGAAAATCAGAACCAACTGATATTGCCAACATCCTGGCAGATAGGTTCAGTGTTAACTTTACCCCACCCCCTAAATGGCCCATATCTATACAGGAAGAATGCAGAGTCCCTGTAATCACATCTATGCAGGTAAAAACTGCACTCTCTAAAACCAAAAACACAGCATCCATGGGACCGGACAACATCCCAGGCTGTGTTTTACACAAACTGGCTCCCCACTTAAACACCGTGTTCCATCATGGTCTCACATCAAGCTTTGTGCCCACTGAATGGCGCACAGCAACAGTTATCACACTTCACAAAGGGGGAGCCACCACTGATCCTGGGAACTATCGCCGTATTAGCCTGACGAGCCTGGTCTGTAAAGCCATGGAACGTATTATCATGGAACTCATAAACAAAGACATTGGTAACCTCCAAACTCTGGACCCCACCCAGTTTGGGTTTGTGAAAGGCAAATCATGCCTTCTGAACCTGATCGACTTCTTTGCAGGAGTCACCAAAGCCGTAGACGAGGGTAAGGTGGTTCACACAGCCTATCTTGAACTCGCCAAGGCTTTCGACACCATCCCCCATTCTGGAATTATAGCTAAACTCACTAAACTACATATAAATCCCTACGTCACAAGATGGGTTGCCAACTGGCTCACTGACAGAACCCACACTATAAAAGTTGCAGACTCCAAATCTGACTTCAAACCAGTGACAAGTGGAATACCACAGGGTTCAGTCCTGTGACCTCCCCTGTTTGGTCTACTTCTCTGAAGTACAGGCTAACACAGAAGGCCTGTGGCTAATGAAGTTCGCAGATGACTGCAAACTAGGAGCCATAGTCTAGTCCCCAAATGATGTGGACATCCTACAGAAGGGCCTCAATGAGACAGATGCCTGGTGTCAGAGACATGGCCTCAAACTCAATGCCAAAAAATGCATGGTCATCCCCTTTGGTAAAAACTCTGTATCCATGAACTACCACATAAACAGCAGTCTACTTAACGCCGAATGTGTGATAAGAGACCTTGAGACCCAAGTGGACAGTAGTCTCTCCTTTGATAATCGCATTGCCACAGTAGTCAGGAAATCCTTCTATGTGGCACACCTCATCACAAAAGGGTACTCATCCAGGAAAAAAGAGGTCATTGTTCCCCTGTACTCAGCACTCATTAGACCCATTATAGGGTACAATGCCCCTTTTGGAATGTACCTCACAAGCCAGCTGCAGCAGCTGGAAAGGCCACAGAAGTACCTCACAAAGAGGATTACTGGCCTCAAACAGATGCCCTACACTGACCGTCTCAAAAACTCCAGCTTTACTCTGTAGCATATCGCCTACTCCGAGGAGATCTCTGCCTAACATATAAAGCTATGTTAAACCCAGAGCTGTTGGACATGTTACACCTAAAGAAATCCCAATCCTTCCAAGCTACATGCTCTAGGGACCTAAACCTTGTCACCACAATAAACAGGACATGCTGGAGGGATAGATTCCTGTCCCAGAGACTTCCTATACTCTGGAACAAGCTACCCATCTATGTCAAGAAAAGTTCCCCATTAGCATTCTTCAAGAAAAATCTTGATGATTGGATGGGAATTAGGATTACACCCCGGGGATCACCTCTGTGGCTCTGCTCGACAGGGGCACAGGAAATTAACTTTCTTGGGTGGCGTAAGCTATGGAACCTTGCTGGCTAGGCTTACGTAGGCCCTTGGGCCGATAGCCTAGTACCTACTTATGAACCTATGAACTAGGTGCACTGATAATGTTCATAAGGAGGCCTTTTATGCTTTTTTCGTGACATCAGACCAGATGGGGTGCATATCTGGTGCATGCATATCCATGGTAAGAGATTCTCACTGACTTTGTGTCAGTCCTTACAGTGATAGAGTGCATGAGCATTTTGTAGGCCACAAAGAAAATGTGACCATTCATGGCAATCGTAATAAACAGCTGAATTTACTTTAACATGCATTTACTTTGTGCCCTTGCATTAAAAACATTAATGAAAGAAAATCAGAAGTACTTAACTGTACTTAAATTCAAACGGACATACAGACACAGTCTGACATGCATTTAAACACAGCACTGCATCCCATATATAGTATACTACATGCTACATACATTTTTATACACACACACATACATATACAGTGCAATGGAAAAGTATTTGCCCCCTTCCTGATTTCTTTTTTTTTTTTTGCATGTTTGTCACACTTAAATGTTTCAGATCATCAAACAAATACAAATTTTAGACAAAGATAATCCAAGTAAATACAAAATGCAGTTTTTAAGTGATGATTTTGTTTATTAAGGAAAAAAGTATCCACGCCTACATGGTCCTATGTGAAAAAGTAATTGCACCCTAAACCTAATAACTGGTTGTGCCACCCTTAGCAGCAACAACTGCAATCAAGCATTTGAGATAACTGGCAGTGGGTCTTTCACATCGCTGTTTCGGCATTTTGTCCCACTCTTCTTTGCAGAATTGTTTTAATTCAGACATATTGGAGGGTTTCCGAGCGTGAACCGCCTTTTTAAGGTCATGCCACAGCATCTCAATTGGATTCAAGTCTGGACTTTCACTAGGCCACTCCAAAACCTTCATTTTGTTTTGTTTTTTAAGCCATTCAGAGGTGGACTTGCTGGTGTGTTTTGGATCATTGTCCTGCTGCAGAACCCAAGTGCGCTTCAGCTTGAGGTCACGAACTGATGGCCGGACATTCTCCTTCCAGATTTTTTGGTAGAGAGCAGAATTCATGGTTCCATCAATCACAGCAAGTCGTCCAGGTCCAGAAGCAGCAAAGCAGCCCCAGACCATCACACTACCACCACAATGTTTGACTGTTGGCATGATGTTCTTTTTCTGAAATGCTGTGTTACTTTTACGCCAGATGAAACGAGACCCATACCTCCCAAAAAGTTCAACTTTTGTTTCGCCAGTCCATAGAATAGTTTCCCAAAAGTCTTGGGGATCATCAAGATGTTTTTTGGCAAAAGTGAGACAGGCCTTTGTATTCTTTTTGGTCAGGAGTGTTTTTTGCCTTGGAACTCTGCCATGCATGCCATTTTTGCCCAGTCTCTTTCTTATGGTTGAGTCATGAACACTGACCTTAACTGAGGTAAGTGAGGCCTGCAGTTCTCTAGATGTTGTTCTAGGTTTTTTGTGACCTTGGATGAGTCGTTGCTGTGCTGTTGGGGTAATTTTTGTAGGCTGGCCACTCCTGGGAAGGTTCGCCACTGTTCCATGTTTTCTCCATTTGTGGATAATAACTCTCTCTGTGGTTCGCTGGAGTCCCAAAGCTTTAGAAATAGCTTTGTAACTTTTCCAGACTGATAGATGTCAATTACTTTGCTTCTCATCTGTTCTGGAATTTCTTTAGATCGTGGCATGATGTCTTCCTTTTTGGGATCTTTTGGCCTACTTCACTTTGTCTGACAGGTTCTGTTTAAGTGATCTGTTGATCCAACAGGTCTGGCAGTAATCAGGCCTGGGTGTGGCTAGTGAAACTGAACCCAGCTTTCCCAAAAATGTGATTAACCACAGTTACTTCATGATTTAACAAGGGGGGCAATTACTTTTTCACATAGGACCCATGTAGGTTTGGATAGTTTTTTTCCTTAAATAAAATCATGGCTTAAAAACTGCATTTTGTGTTTACTTGGGATATCTTTGTCTAATGTTTAAATTTGGTTGATGATCTGAAACATTTAAGTGTGACAAACATGCAAAAAAAATAAGAAATCAGGAAGGGGCAAATACTTTTTCATCATAGCCGGCTTTAGGCACCAGCAAACCCTGCGGTCGCTGGGGGCCCCCAACCCACAGCAAGTTATCTTACCTTGATATTTTGTAACATGTCTATCAAACCAACAAAAGCTAGTATATCAATATTGTATACTTAATAAATCAGGTGGGTAATAATGCTTATTTATATCTCCTTTAAAATTCAAAAATGTCTTTGGTTATAGTAAAAATGTTTTATCAATTAAGACGCTTCACAGTCCCATTAAATATTTTACCACTAACATAGTGCCCATGGCTTAGTTAAACCCTGCTGATGGACATTCTCCACAGTAAAACTAACATAGCTATCATTAATAAATAATAGCAGAATAAAGTCTCAAAATCAGGAACACATTTTAAATATTGCTCTGATTCAATGAAAAAGTTAATAGAATAATAAATTTTGTATCAACATCCATTTTTTGGACATTAAGTATAAAACTCTAATGTCTGGATTTATTGAGTGTCTGTAATCCCAAATGATTTACAAGCAAATCAAATGTGTTACAAAGGACAGAACAAAATTATGTGCAAAATCAGGGAAGGTCAGAGGTTTGCATTATTCTTCATTGAGGTAAATAAAAATTACCAATCCCCGCTTCTGTTTGACTACTTAACAGCAGTCACTGATCTGGTGTGCTGGTACCAGTGTTGTACAATGTATTGCTGAAATAAATACAAAACTAGTACTGCTCTAGCTTATGCTTGTGTGTGTGTGTGTGTGTGTGTGTGTGTGTGTGTGTGTGTGTGTGTGTGTGTGTGTGTGTGTGTAAAAGTGTCAGTGGGTTTTATCTGTACACACACAATAATGCCACAACACATACATTGATTCTTCAGAGTGTCAGTAAAAAAATGTAGCTAACAGGAAATTATATTTCAAAAGTAAGGCATAATATTAGATCTTCTAAGACTCTGGGGACCCCTACTCCCGAAACTGTATAAATGGATACAAAGGGCTCCCTTAATCATCCTTGACTGTGTGGGGGCCCCACAAACACTGTTGTTTGAGGAAAAATGAGGAGGAAAAAATATATATTAATTTTCTGATTATGCTCTTTAACCTGAAGGGTTGCCACCTTTTCAAATGGTCAAAGTGGGACATTTTTGGTACAAACATCAGATTTTACAGGCCAACACATACCCACGGTCAGTACGAAGGATAGAACTTCTCTTTTTTGCCTAAATAAAAGCTTATTCTTGTAGCATTTTAGTTGCTTATTCTGTTTCTTATAACATTTAGGTATTTTTAATACAGAATAACTGTTTTATACAACTATTACATAAAATATAGGCAATAATTTTGTCCTAAAATTTCAGGACATTTGCCATTTTTTTAATTTTTTGTCAGGACACAACTGCCCAAAGAGGGACTGTCCCTCGCAAAGTGGGACAGGTAGTAACCCTACTTGAACAGGGCTGTGATATGACCCTGTTAAGATAAAGCTGATAATGGCCTCTGCTCTCAGCTACACCCATCCTAAAACCAGCCCCGTTCGGTTAGGTGTGTACAGAAAGCTACTGTAGGTTATATGGAGGAGGACTTTGGTGCTGTTCCTCACAGTCAAATCTAAGAGGTGTGCACATGAGGTCATTATAGCTTGCGTTTGGGCTGAGGACAGTTTGATCATTGTTTCTTTTACTTTTCTTACATACCTCAGGTGTGTACAAAGAAGGTTACTACAACTTCTCTAGGAGCAATAAAGTAGAATTTGTTACTGTAATCATTTTTTCATGTTCCTCACAATCACACTTGGGACACATATATAGGTAGCTGCCTTTAACAGTTTAGAGTGAGGAATGAGGAGGCATACTTATGTATATGTGTATCAGCAGTCCCTTGAAATACACGACTGTGGTCATTTGAACCTCTGCCTTCATCCCAGTCTAACACCAGAGGCATGCAAAAGTTGTCTTTTTGGGGGTATTGGGAGGCAGGAAGTTCTCAGATAGGACCTGTGTATCCAGACAACAAAGGGTTGTTAGTTTATGTGAGCTACTGTTTTTGTCATCTTTGAACATTAAGCCTTCAGTACAACTTATGTCTTCCTTGAAAGAAAAAAATAAAACTGAAACTCTTTTCTTATTTCCTAAACTGTTATTACAGTACTGTCTTGGTCAGGAAATGTGTGTTGAAAGGATGCAATGAAAACTAAAGCTGAACAGCAGTACAATTTCTTTACTTAATCATAGTTTCTGTTCAAACTATTATTGGATAAAAAGGTATGTAAAAAGAAAAAAACTTTAAAATGCGCTTCAGAACACTTAGAAAGTTATAGCTTCTTGAAAAAGCTGAAAAGTAAGGCAAAATGTGAGAAAAGGAAGAAAAAAGTAATGTGTATGGTATGGGGAGCCCAAGATGGGGAGAGGGGACAGGGGAACAGTGGATGCTATTGTGTGTATGGGGGTGGGGTCTGAAACAGTAGGCCTAGGGTGCCATTTCACCTAAGTTCAGACCTGTACGTAGAGATGATACAGTATATCACTGCTGCAACTAAATGGCAGTAACTGTAAATGTCCCTGTGTGAGATGGGCCAACACAGTGTAGTACACAAGTCTTGTAATATAAGAATATTGAAGCAAAGGGTCAGTCTGTGCATACTACTCATAAAAATTTGCAGCATGAACTAAAAGGTTGCTTAGGAAATGTGGCAGTGACAGGATGATACGAAGACTGGAAGTGCCTAGGGGGCCCCCAAAATGCTAATACCGGCCCTGTTTTTCATTGCACTGTGTGTGTGTGTGTGTGTGTGTGTGTGTGTGTGTGTGTGTGTGTGTGTGTGTGTGTGTGTGTGTGTGTGTGTCTTTATGGGTAGACACACGTATACAGTTAAAAAAAATTTCAATTTTGATTTGTTTTTATTTAACGTTTTTGTACACGTGTATTTTGTATATATACACACACTCAAACAGATGCACGTAATACACGTAATATACATATATATATATATATAGATAGATATACATATATATATATATATAGATAGATAGATATAGATATGTGTGTGTGTGCAGTATGGGTGCATACAATTGGTTATTTATAATAAAGTTAACATAGTATAGTTAAGCATTATTAATGTATCCATTCTTGTAAATGTTGCTTAATGTTTTATTCATTCACTGTTGCACATTGGCTATGTGTTGTATATGCAATCTTTGTCATTGTGTTTATGTTAGTATTTTATGTCCTTCTATTCCTATGTTGCAGTATTCTTGGTGTGGGATTTTCCCCCTCATGCGACCCGTATGTCAGCTCCTATACAAAAGCTTAAGCTTGGCTGTTGTAGTTGCGTGGGATGTCACACTTACGGCCATAAATCAGGGACCTTAATTGTGACGTCTGCAGACACAGACCTCAGAACCTTTTAGCCGCAGATGACCATCACACCATGTGCTTTGCTCCTTCACCGCAAGAAGTCTTAAACCTAAGTACCCCATTGAGGTTTTCTTCTTTAATCTCGAGCTAAAGCTTGGTTTGTTATAGTAATCTTTAGCCAATGTCAGCAAAAAAGGGCAAATGCCAATGCGGGTGCCAGATACCCCATAAAGTCATGCACGACTGCTGTGTTTTTTGCTTAGGCAAGGAGTACGATCACAGTGCTTGCTCTATCTGCCAATCTTTCGTTCCTAAGACCCTACTCAGCCGTCTGGTTGCATTTAATCTCCATCTAGCAAACCAAACTTAAAAAATTAGCACTCAGGATGGATCCCATCTTGGAAGCCCCAACTGAACCTCCATGAAAGAAGGCCAAGATTCCTAGGCCCTCTTCCACTGCCACTCCGCTTTTGGACACCCCGCCAGCTACCAAGTTAGGAGTTGAGGAACATCCGACTGATCCGTTGACTTCTACGGCGACCTTTGAGGAAGCCGCTTTACAGTTGACGGCAAGCACGTCCTCAGAGCTAACCCAGACATCGGCTACCACCGAGGCTGAGGGGGAACCAGACACAGCCGGACCTCCGATTGGGATTCCTCCTCCCGACACAGCTACCCTTACCCAGGCATCCGATTCCAGGCCTAAGCCTAAGTCTACCCTAGTCAAAAAGAAACAAAAAAAACAAACATCTGGCTACACCCATAGAAGGAGCTGCAAAAGGCCTAGCAGACTGGCAGTCCTTTACCTCATCTTTGATGCAGACCTTTATGGCCCTTAAGCCATCAGCCTCTTGTCCATCTACTCTTCCTCTCCTCAGCCCTAGGCCTGCCTCTGCCTCCTCTCTTTCACCACCTACCTCACAAGGCAGGGAAGAAGAGCAAGAGACCTATTATTCATCTTCAGATTAATTTATGTCTTGCACTTTCCAAATAGCCTCTCCTCAAGAGTTTTATTCCCCAGATGAAGAATCCATTGAAGGGGACTCCCCTCCAGAGTATATCACCTTTGGTGAAACCATAATCAAAATGAAGGAATGCTTCAAATGGGACACCTCACAAATGTCTGATACTCAAAAAAGGTATTTTGAACTATTACAAATGGAATCTCTCTCCCCTTCTGCCACTCCACCTGTCATTCCTGCCCATTTAGATGCCTTTTCCTCAACATCAAAGACACCAGATTCTCTGCCACTTGCTCCTAAGAGGCCAATCCACTTCTACAAGGTGCCTGATGAGCAGACATTTCTAGTCAAACCTCGCCTGGCAGATCCTGCTGTGATTGCCATTTCTACAGATAAACAATCCAGACTCATTCCGTCTGCTTTTCTCTTACCTATGGACAAAGACAGCAAAACAATGGATATAACTGAAAAGAAGGTTTACATATCTTTCACATTGGCCTTTAGAGCCATCAACTGTCAAACGCATATGACCAAATGTGCTCTGGATCTGGTCTGTCAAGCCTCTACTCTGCTGGCTGCTACTCCAGACTGCCCCACTAAATCTAAATCTCTTCCAAACTATCTCTGGCTTCCCAAGTAGCCAGACACTCCATTAGATGCAGTTATGATGCTGCAGAGGCCTCTGCACACTTTGCAGCATCTGCCGCTATACTCAGGAGATATTCCTGGCTTCTTCTGCAACACTTGCCAGAAGACTTAAAGTCTAAAATCGTAAATGCCCCTCTGGACCCTAATGTCCTGTGTGGTAAACAGTCAGCAGACCTATTCAGAAATCTGCAGGAAAAGACTAAGGAATTGCAAGACATCCAATAGTGTCCCCTATTCCTAAATATTAGAGGAATTACCCTGGCAAAGCCACCTTTGTCAGAAGAAACCCTGTCCCAGCTGGACCTACCTCTTCCAGACACAGAACAGGGGCCAGAAGACAAACCCCTTCCAGGCCCAGCTGTCTCTCAGCCCCCCTCTAGACAGCCCTTTCAAGATAGAGGAGGCCCCAACAATGCTTGACTGCCTTACCCGCCTTCCCCTTTCCACCTGCCTCTCCCACTGAGAATCCGAATTTCAGAACCAAAGTCTTCATTAAAGCTAAGTACCTCGTTGGGGAAACTTTTTTCTTGCTCCAGACCGATGTCAGAAAAAGTTAACAATTGTATTTCTTGTGGGAAGCAAATGCCTCATAAGGATTTGCACTCTTACTGTATTCCTTGCCTAGGCCCTGATCACAACATTGCTAGCTGTCAGTTTTGTGCTAGATTTAACCAACGCACTGGCACACGTCGGTTTGATTTTGCATTTCATTACTTTGGCTGAAGATTTAATTACATAATGCCGTCGGACCAGCCGACAACCAGAGTTACAAAAAAACGCAAGAACAAGGAAAAGGATAGGCATCCAAGGTCCAAAACTGACAACGAAGCCTCTGCTAGGCTAGTCGCCGGTTCTCAGTGAGGTGCTTTCGCAGCCCCTGGCTCCCGCTACCTCAGAGCCACAGGCCGCTTCCAACTCCCATGTGAAGCCGACTGGGCCTCTGGATACTCAAGGTATTGGACACTCGGAAATCATTCCCTCAGATGGGTCCGGAGCCGCTGAGCAGGCATCGGCTTCTGAGGGTGTCTTCAGACCTACACAACTATATATTAAGCCATCTTCAGCTTCAAAGACAAAGAAACAAGTACAGCATTCTCCTTCTCAGACTTCCATGCCTAAAAAACAGATGCTTAAAATGGCCGAAGACCTAATTACTTTGATCAGGGGCTCCCATCCCCCTCCTGATAAGAGGCCTAGGCAAGAGACAGAGTATGATTCTTCTGATCAGGTTTCTATTTCCTCTGATTCCTCTTCTGAACAGGATTGCTATATGCTTCCCTATGAGGATTCTGATGCTGAAGAATCCATTCCGTCAGCCTCTCCTCCTGAGGATTATTCTTTTGGGGAAACCCTACATACCATGAGGGAGCATTTCCACTGGGAGAGCCAAGATTATTCTGAATCTAAGAAAAGGCTCAGAGACTTTCTGCTACTTCCTCAGCACAGACCCCTTGCTTTTCCACCTGTTCTAGACATTGTAGATGATGTATTTTCAGAGTCCGGCCTGTCCCCTGACTCTTTACCCCCTGCACCTGCTAAGCCAGACAGATACTACAGGGTCCCGGATTCTCATAAATTCCTATATAAAAACCCCGCTGCTGACCCAGAAACTATATCTCAGGGTCGCAAAGGGGTTAAAGCTTCCACTGCAAAAAAACCTGTCCCCTCTGATAGGAATTCTAGGGCTCTAGACAGATGGGGGAAAAAGTCTACACTTCTGCTACCCTGGCTGTAAGGGCTTTAAATTGTCAGTTTCATATGTTTAAATATCAGCAATATTTAATGTCCCTGCTTAAACAGAAATTGTTGACAAATACTGAATGTTCAGAGAACAAGGAATTGCAGGATTTATTGCATGCAGCTGAACAAGGGGGAAAGTATACTTTGCAATCTGGTTATGATTAACTGGAGGCCTTTTGCAGGGCCGCTGTTACAGGTTCTGTTATTATAAGGCATGCTTGGTTAAAGGAACAGAATCTGCCTGATCATGGTAAAGCAAAATTAATAGATGCACCATTACAGCATGATACTTTGTTTGGTACTAAAGCAGAAGAGGTGTTGAAAAAAAATGGAGGATAAAGCAAAATCCATGCAGACAGTCAAGGATTTCTTACAGGTACAGCCACCCAGGTTTAGCAGGAACTGGTCTTCTAAAAATTGGTCCTTTCCAGTGTCAGACAGACCACAAAGAGGCAGATACAGGTGTCCCAGAGGCAGATCTCAGCCCCAAGGCTCATACAGGCCTAAACAATGGGGTGCTCCTACCTCCAAAAGCGGAGAAGACAAATCACAACCTTACAGGAAACAGTCCCAATGACTTTCCTCTACCAGATCCAAGCACTTTTCTTTTGGCAGCCCCCTTAGGGGGAAAACTAGCACTTTTTTCATCAAATTGGCAAATGGTTACCCAAGACAAACGGGTCCTGAACATAGTGTCCCAAGGCTACAGGTTCCATTTTCACACTCTACCAAGGTGAAAAGGTATGCCAGACCTGCCACACAATCAATGGGCAGAGGCACAAAAACTAATTACAGCCTTCATGGACATGAGGGCCATTCAGCAAGTACCACAACAAGAGCAGGGGCAAGGATTTTACTCCAGACTTTTCCTAATACCCAGAAAGGACAAAACCTGGAGACCAATACTGGACCTGTCTATACTGAATACATTTGTGGAAGTTCCAAAATTCAAGGTGTTGACTCTACAGCAGCTACTGCCCATGCTGGGCAAGGCTTGGCTCGTAACTTTGGACCTAAAAGAGGCATACCTGCATGTCCCAATCGGACAATCTTGCAGAAGATACCTCAGATTCATAGCTGGCTCAATGCATTACCAATTCTCTGCACTGCCCTTTGGCTTATCTACTGCGCCCAGGGTCTTCACAAAATGCCTGGCACCAGTAATTGCGTTTTGCAGACAAAAAGGAATTCAAATATATCCCTACATGGACGACTGCCTAATTCAAGCAGAGAACAAAGACATTCTTCTAAAGCATCTGGCGTTTGTAAAAAGATTACTAATTAGCCTAGGGTACACAGTAAACGAAAAGAAATCAAAACTAGTGCCCTCTCAAGAGATAATTTTCCTAGGTGCAAGCTTAAATACAACTGCTCAGATGGCTTATCTCACGCCAGACAAACAAAAGCATCTGACTACTTACTTCAAGAAATTGGCAACAAAAACCCACTTATCTGCAAGGAAAATACTGCAGGCTTTTGGTTTCATGGCATCCTGTATTCTACTAATTCTATATGCCAGGCTGCATATGAGGAAATTACAATGGTATCTAAAAAGTGTTTGGACTCAGCATTGCCACAGCCTGGAGACAGTAATTGCACTCATTCCCTGCCTGCAACAGGAGTTTCGATGGTGGGCAGAAGCCTGTCACCACAGCAAGGGTTTGCCATTCAGTTTACCCACAGCCAGACAGACACTGACAACGGATGCATCATATTATGCCTGGGGGGCACATGGCCTGCAAACCAGATGCATCTTCACATCAATCAAAAAGAGATGCTAGCTGTTCAAAATGCCCTGACAGCTTTCAAGGACCTGCTTCATCCAGGACAGTTACTTATAAAGACAGACAACACTACGGTCATGTGGTACATAAACAAGCAGGGAGGTACACATTCCTACCCCCTCTGCAGATAAGCAATGACCTTATGGGACACAGCATTGGCTTTTCAAGTTCACCTGCAAGCACAATTCCTGCCAGGAAAAACAAATACTCTGGCAGACGAACTAAGCAGAAACCTCATGGATCCCCACGAATGGAAACTGGATCCACAAGTCTTCAGCATGATAATAAGGAAATGGGGATGCCCAGACATAGATCTATTTGCCTCCCCTCACAACTGCTAATTGCAGAGATTTTGCAGAAGGATTTATCATAAGCAGGCATGGAAAGTGGACGCCCTATCCTTCATCTGGAAAAATCTAACAGTATATGCTTTTCCCCCACTGCCTCTCCTTCCCAGGGTACTCCTAAAGGTCAGACAAGAGAAGCCAAAAATGATATTGATTGCACCAGACTGGCCATGCCAACACTACTACCCAATCCTAAAGAGCCTGTCTCAAGGTCCAGCATGGATATTGCCTCAAACTTCTCACTTGCTGACCCAACAAAACAATCAGATCCTGCACAGCCAACTCAGGACCTTAAATCGGGCAGCATGGCGGATAATGTAGCCATTCAGAACACTCCTCTTTCAAAAGCTGTTATGGATGTTATCTTGGAGGCCAGGAGGCCCAGTACCAGAAAATCTTATGCAGAAAATGGAAGAGATTCTGTGCTTGGAACCAGGAACAAGGCATTGACACGTGTGTACCAAATATCCCTCAGACTTTACAATACCTAACTGAGATGCTAAACAAAGGCCTTTCTTTCTCATCTATTAGGATTCATGTCTCTGCCATTTCAGCCCATTACAATACGGAACCACCTATCTTTTCTCATCCTTTAACAAGGCAGTACCTCAGAGGGGCCAAAAACATTAAGCCTCCAAGGAGAGCACCAATTCTGGCCTTGGACCTCAATTATGTTTTGGAAAAACTCACACTGCCTCCTTTCGAGCCAGCATCAACAACAGATATAAAATTCTTATCCTGGAAAACAGCTCTGCTCCTAGCAATAACCTCTGCAAGGCGAGTCTCTGAGTTACAAGCACTCATGACTGTGGAACCTTTCATCATTTTTCATCCAGACAGGGTTTCTCTGAGGACAAACCTTACATTTATGCCTAAGGTGGTGCCTAGTGTGGCCCTCAACCAAACCATTCACTTGCCTACCTTTTATCCAAATCCACAGAACAAGGGTGAGAAAATTCTACATTCTTTGGACATATACAGGCAGTTACGCTTCTACTTGGACAGAACTAAAGCTTTCAGAAAGACTGAGCAACTTTTAGTGTCATATGCTGCAGGATCACAAGGAAAGGCTATCTCAAAACAGACTATTTCTAAATGGATAGGCCATTGCATCCGTTTCTGCTATTTTCAACATGGCAAATCAGTGCCTAAGGGCATTAGGCCTCATTCCACCAGAGCAGTAGCCACTTCAGCAGCCTTCCTCAGAGGAGTACCAACCAAAGATATCTTAGAGGCTGCAACTTGGAGTTCAGTGCACACCTTCACAAAGCACTACCACTTACCTCTTTACTCTAAGTCCAGAGCAGGCTTTGCCACTGCAGTTCTGCAGGGCCTCATAGCCTCTCCTAATCCTATTTAGCCCAGCCACCCATCCTCAGCTTTGGGATTCAACCCAAGAGTAATGACTGCAACAGTGAAACACGATGAGCATAGTACAGTTGTCTACCTACCATAAATGTAGATGTTCGAGTGTATTCACTGTTGCAGTCCAGGTTACCCACCCACCATCCCCCTTTTTCTTTGCTGGGACTTATCTGCACTTCTCTATCCTATACAACCTTTTTGGTGTATTTGCTTGTAGATGAAGGAAATGTTATTTTTGTGCATGCATTTTTATTGGCATATTTTTCAGCCTACCAGTTTGGGGGCACCTGACATCTGGGGCAAGAAAAACTGAAGAAAATGGCGTCGGCTGCATCTTTTATACCCCTGGCGCACGGACGTCAGGGAAGAGGCAACAGCAACCGACGCCGGACCTAGACTTTGAAATTCTGGCCGACTGAGAGTAGCCTGCCAGCAGGATAACCCAAGAGTAATGACTGCAACAGTGAATACACTCGAACATCTACATTTATAGTAGGTACACAACTGTACTTTCATGCATACAGATGCATCAGACTTAGGATGGGGAGCCACAATGGCAAACTTCAGGGTTCAAGCAAAGTGGGACCCTTCCTTAAAGAACAAACACATCAGTGTGAGGGAAATGACAGCAGTCCTTCTGGCACTGAAAGCCTTCCTTCCACTCCTACAACCCGGTGTTCTCCAAATAATAACAGACAACACCACAGTTATGTGGTACCTCAACAAGCAGGGAGGGACAAATGCGTACCACCTTTTTAGACTAACCTTACTAATCTGGGACCTAGCCTCACAACACAACTTGTCCCTGTCCCTGTCCTACATCCCCTCGCAGGACAACAAACAAGCAAACCTTCTCAGCAGGGCATCCTCTCCATATCACAAATGGATGCTGGACAGGAATGTCTTTCTAGATATTGTCCACCGGTGGGGCACACCTCAAGTAGATTTGTTTGCCTCCCCCTTGAACAAACAACTGCAGACCTTCTGCTCGAAGACCTACTCCCCACAAGCTTGGAGAATAGACGCATTCAGCATTTCATGAAAGGGAAGGTTTCTGTATGCCTTTCCTCCATTCCCATTAATTCAAAATGTCCTCCTGAAAATCAGGGAGACAAACCAAAAATCTTGTTGATGACCCCCTACTGGCCAAGGCAACACTGGTTCCCCCTACTTGTCAGTCTAGCCAAGGGCAATTACCACAAGTTACCCCACAAGGTGGACTTTCTGACATAACAATAGGGAACCTTCATCCACCCACACTTACAGATGTTGTCACTGACACTGCGGGTGATAAACTTCTAATTCCCTTCAGGCACCATTACTTAGAGGATGTTCTTTCAGTACTGAGTGAGGCCAGAAATGGCCAAACTCAGAAAAATATATTTTACAAAACACATTTCTTAGTATAGTTTTATTTACTATACTGGTCTTATTTGGTCATGGGCGTTTTCCATTCTTCTCACAAGCTGCATGTTAAAAATCCCGCATAGCTCTCCTCACGCCATCGTGGAGGCCAGTCAAGAGCAATGCAATGCCCTCCTCAGTTAGATGAATGCCATCCTTTCTGAACAGGTGAACATCTTCCGCGGTGATGCTGTCATGGCAGATTGTAGATCCACCAACCCTGTGCATCAAGCCATGCATGAACCCATTCTGTAAACGCCTGGCCTTGTGAGCTGCCAGTTGACTGTTTACTGATGTTCTTCATGTTTCACTGTTGCAGTCATTACATTTGGGTAATCTGCTGGCAGGTTGCCCTCAGTCAGCCAGAATAACAAAGTCTTGGGTCCTGCGTCGGTTGCTGTCTCCTCTTCCATGACGTCAGGTCGTCAGGGGTATAAAACATGCAGCCGATGCCATTTTATTCAGTCTTTCTTGTGGCGCGGTGCCCGAAACAGAAGCAGTTCGCAAGTGCTGGTCGGCCGACTCCTGATATTTTCGCATTCGATTTTCAGAACCGAAGTCTTCAAACTAAAGCTAAGTACCCCGTTGGGGAAACTTCCTTACCGATGCCAGTAAAAGTTAATAATTGCATTACTTGTGGGAAGCAAATACCTCATCAGGATTTTCATTTGTACTGTATTCCTTGCCTAGGCCCAGATCATAACGTGCCTTGCTGTCGGTTTTGTGCTAGATTTAACCAATGCACTATTAAACGTCGGTATATTTTTGCTTCTAAATATTTTGGATCAAGATTTAATTATCCTGAAATGTAGTCGGTTAGCAGTCCGACTACCGGAGTTCACAAAAAACGCAAAGAAAAAGACAGAGATAGACCGTCGAGGTCCAAAACCGACGACGAAGCTTCTCCTAAGCTAGTCGCCGGTTCGCTGGTACTCAGTGAGGCACTTTCGCAGCCCCTGATACCTGCTACCTTTGAGTCGCAAACCTCTACCGAGACCCATTCAGAGTCTGGTATACCGCGAGATTCTTCAAGTATTGAATCCGTGGATGTCTCTCCCTTGGATGGGTCTGGAGCCGCTGAGCAGGCACCAGCTTCTGAGGGTGTTTTCAGGCCTCAACATTTTTATATTAAACTGAAGCCAGCCTCAAAAACAAGGTAAAAAACATCTTCTATGTCTAAAAAACCGATGCATGAGCCACGTGCTTAGGCCCCTATGCCTAAAAACAGATGATCAAAATGGCTGAGGACTTAATTACCGTGATCAGGGGTTCCCAACCACCAACCCCCCACCCCCCCTGCTAAGAAGCCCAGGCAAGGCACTGATTATGAATCTTCAGATCAGGTTTCCATTTCTTCCGATTCCTCTTCTGCTCAGGAATTTTCTATTCCACCCTATGAGGATTCTGATGCAGAGGAATCCATCCCATCTGCATCTCCTCCTGAGGATTACTCTTTTGGAGAGACTTTGCATACGTTAAGGGAACATTTTCACTGGGAGAGTCAGGACTTCTCTGAATCAAAAAAGAGGCTTAGGGATTTTCTTCTTCTTCCTCAGCATAGGCCTTTGGCAATACCCTCCTGTATTAGACATTGTTGATGATGTGTTTTCGGAATCAAGCATGGCTCCTGATTCCCTGCCACCGGCTCCAAATAAGCCAGACAGATATTACAGGGTTCCTGACTCCCACAAATTTCTACTCAAAAATCCTGCTGCTGATCCTGAGACTATTTCTCAGGGTCCCAAGGGAGTAAAGGCCTCTACAGCCAAAAATCCTACCCCCTCTGATAGAGATTCCAGGGCGCTGGATAGATGGGGAAAGAAGGTTTATACGTCTGCAACCTTGGCAGTCAAGGCCTTAAACTGCCAGTTTTATATGCTTAAATATCAACAGCATGTTATGGGCTTACTGAAGCAGAAAATGATGTTGATTTCTGATTGTGTGGAAAATAGAGTTACAGAAATTATTACACTCAGCAGAACAGGTTGGAAAGCATACTTTGCAATGTGGTTTTGATTCCTTGGAGGCCTCTTGCAGGGCTGCCGTTAATGGATCTGTGATTAGAAGGCATGCCTGGCTCAAGGAGCAAAATCTGCCTGATCATGTTAAAGCTAAATTATTGGATGCCCCCTTGCAGCATGACACACTGTTTGGTAATAAGGCAGAAGAGGTTTTAAAGAAAATGGAAGACAAAGCTAAATCTATGCAAACTGTAAAAGATTTCTTGCAAGTGCAGCCACCCAGGTTCAGTAGGCACTGGCCTACTAAAAATCAGTCCTTTCCTGTGTCCAACAAAGCCACTCAAGGCAAATCCAGGCACTCAAAAGGCTCCAGATACCAATCACAGGGTTGTTACAGGTCAAAACAATGGGGTGCCTCCACCTCCAAATCTGGAGGAAACAAAGCACAACCCTACAGTAAGCAGTCTCAATGACTTTCCTCTACCATCACCAAGCACTTATCTTTTGGCAGCCCACTTGGGGGGAAAACTAGCACTTCATGCTCAAAATTAGCAGTTAATTACACAGGACAAGTGGGTATTAAACATAGTATCCCAGGGGTGCACATTTAATTTCCATACTTTGCCAATTCCAAACGGATGGCCAGATCTGCCACAAAACCAGTGGGCAGAGGCCCAGAAACAAGTTATGTCCCTCATGGATATGGGGGCTATTCAACCAGTACCAGAAAAGGAAAAAGGACAAGGTTTTTATTCAAGACTTTTCCTGGTACCCAGAAAAGACAATTCATGGCGTCCAATACTGGACTTAACGATTTCGAACACGTTCCTGGACATTCCAAAATTCAAAATGCTGACTCTACAACAGCTACTGCCTATGCTAGGCAGGAATGCTTGGTTAGTAACTCTAGACTTAAAAGAGGCATACCTGCATATCCCAATAAGGGAATCATGCAGAAGATACCTCCACTTCAAGGCAGGCTTTTTGCATTACCAATTCTCTGCACTGCCCTTTGGCTTATCTACTGTGCCCAGGGTCTTTACAAAGTGCCTGGCACCAATAATTGCATTCTGCAGACAAAGAATCATACAAATCTATCCTTATCTGGACGACTGTCTCTTTCAAGCAGAAGACAAGGATACTCTTCCTCAGCATCTGGCATTTGTAAAAAGGCTTCTAGCATGCCTAGGGTACACCATAAACGAAAAGAAATCACAACTGGTACCCTCTCAAATAATTACATTCCTGGGTGCAAGCTTGAATACAACTGCCCAGATGGCTTACCTTATGCCAGACAAACAAAGGCAACTGACAACATACTTCAAACAAATGGCAACAAAAACCCAGTTATCTGCAAGACAAATTCTGCAGGCTTTGGGGTTCATGGCATCCTGCATTCTACTAATTCCATATGCGAGACTGCATATAAGTAAACTTCAATGGTACCTAAAATGTTTATGGAGTCAACATTGTCACAGTCTGGAAACCATGATTCCTCTCATTCCCTGCCTACAACAGGAGTTTCTTTGGTGGGCAGAGACATGTCGCCAAAACAAGGGACTGTCATTCACTCTACCCCCTGCCACCCAAACCCTAACTACAGACGCATCAGATTATGCTTGGGGGGCCCACCTGGCGGGGAGATGCATTCAGGGCAAATGGAGCCCAAACCAAATGCATCTACATATCAACCAGAAAGAGATGCTAGCTGTTCAGAATACTCTGACAGCCTTCAAGGACTTACTTCATCCAGGACAACTACTGATAAAGATGGACAACACCACAGTTATGTGGTACATAAACAAGCAGGGGGGAACACATTCCTACCCCCTTTGCAGACTAGCCATGGCCTTGTGGAACACATCTTTGACTTGCCAAATACATCTTCAAGCTCAATTCCTGCCAGGAAAACAAAATACTCTGGCAGACGACCTAAGCAGAAATCTTATGGACCCACACGAATGGAAACTGGATCAACAAATCTTCAGCATGTTAACACAGAAATCGGGGAACCCAGACATAGATCTATTTGCCTCTCCCCAAAATTATCAGTTGGACAAATTCTGCACAAGAACTCATCACAAAAAAGCATGGAAAGTGAATGCCCTATCCTTCAGTTGGAAAAACCTATCAGTCTATGCCTTTCCCCCTCTGCCTCTACTCTCGAAGGTCTTACTAAATGTCAGACAGGAAAAAACAAAAATGATCCTAGTTGCTGTGGACTGGCCTCGCCAGCACTGGTACCCACTTCTAAGGAATATGTCTCAACTTCCTCCATGGTACTTGCCTCAAATACCTCATCTACTGTCTCAGCAGAACAATCAAATTCTGCACACTCAGCTCCAAACTCGGAATCTTGCAGCATTGCTGATCAATTATTCAGACAGCACCTCTCAGTAAATCTGTGATGGATGTCATTTTGGAAGGGAAGCCAGAAGGCCTAGTACTAGAAAATCTTATGCTGATAAATGGAAGAGATTATGTGCTTGGAACCAAGCACAAGGAACACACACAGCAAAGCCCAATATTCCTCAGATTTTACAATATTTGACTGAGATGCTTGACAAGGGCCTATCTTTTTCTTCAATAAAAATCCATGCCTCTGCCATCTCGGCTCATTACAACACAGAGCCTCCCCACTTTTCTCATCCTCTGCTTAAACAGTATCTTAGAGGGGCCAAAAATTTAAGGCCTCCCAGAAGATCACCAACTCCTGCATGGGACCTCAATTTTGTGCTGGAAAAACTCACCCTGCCTCCTTTTGAACCAGCAGCTACTGCGGATATAAAATTTCTATCTTGGGAAACAGCTTTTCTCTTGGCAGTCACTTCAGCAAGAAGGGTTTCAGAACTACAGGCTCTCATGGCTGTGGAGCCTTTTATTACATTTTACCCGGACAGGGTGTCCCTCAGGACCAATCCTTCTTTTATGCCTAAGGTGGTATCCAGTGTGGCCGTTAACCAGACCATTCACCTGCCAACATTTTACCCAAATCCGCAGAACAAGGGGGAGCGGATTCTGCATTCATTGGATGTACACAGATAACTAAGATTCTACTTAAACAGGACCAAATCTCTAAGAAAGTCTGAGCAACTACTGGTAGCATTTGCTGCAGGGTCAGAGGGGAAGGCTATATCAAAGCAGACTATTTCTAAGTGGATAAGTCACTGCATTTGTTTCTGCTACTTGCACCATGGTAAACCTGTGCCCAAGGGGATCAGATCTCATTCTACCAGGGCTGCCTCTATTTCAGCAGTTTTTCTCAGAGGGGTTCCAACCAAAGACATTCTAGAAGCTGCTACTTGGAGCTCTGTTCATACCTTCACAAAGCATTATCATTTGCCTCTCTTCTCCAAATCCAGGGCAGGCTTTGCCACTGCAGTTCTGCAGGGCCTTATAGCTGCTCCTAATGCTGTTTAGTTCCATCCTCCCAGCCATAGCTTTGGGATTCTACCCAAATGTAATGACTGCAGCAGTGAAACATGAAGAACATAGTACAGTTGTGTACACTTACCATAAATGTAGATGTTCGAGTGTATTCACTGTTGCAGTCCGGGTTATCCACCTGCCATCCCCCTTTCTATACCTTTTTATTTCCTTCACTATACACTAAAGCCTTGGTGGTGTATTTGCTTTTAGATGAAGGTAAAGTTTATGTTGCTAAAAGTGCATTTATATATATTTCTGTTTATTTATATATATTTTTGCTCCCCATTTGGGGGGCACTTGACATCTGGGGCAAGAAAACTGAATAAAATGGCATTGGTTGCATGTTTTATACCCCTGACAACGTGACGTCATGGAAGAGGATACAGCAACCGACGCAGGACCCAAGACTTGGTTATTCAGGCCAACTGAGGGCAACCTGCCAGCAGATTACCCAAATGTGTAATGACTGTAACATTGAATACACTCAAACATCTACATTTATGGTAAGTATACACAACTGTACTTTTTCCATATCTGTTGAGGAATTATATCAGACCACACAAAATGACAATGTGGCCACCAAGACTGCAGGTGTTCAAAAATTATTGTGATTTTAAACCATAGCCTTTTGAGTGGTTGACTGATGACATCATTCCCTCCAATGTGCAGCACAAGAATGTCGGGCTCAGGGTAGATGGAACACTTCTCTTCCAACAACTGCAGTACTCCGCTCCAATGCATACTTCTTGCAATCCAGTATACCTTCAGACTGGATGTGGGGAAGCTCAAGTTGTATCGGTTTTCAGTTTCGGAGGCATGGCTGGCAGCCCAGTGAATGTAGGAATGGCCACATACCCACACTGTCATTTATCATTCTCCTGGTCATGAAGCCATGTCAATGTCAGAAGGTGGACAAACCTACAGAGGAAAGAAAATGCAAACATATTACTACTGATGTTTGACAGATGTATTGGAAGACTCCATATATATGTATATCATATGCATTACCTGGTTTGCCCATCCAAATCTTCCATCCTATCTACAGGGGCAGTATTCTTTGCATTAGGTACGTAGGTGGTGATGACACGAGGTACATACCTACTACCCGTGAAAACAGCAAATTACACACAATGACTGACAAGGGGGCACAGAAAAGACACACAAATGGAGAAAGCAGGGTAATATGTCGAGAACAGGCATGGTGTTCAGGTCATGGGTGTCTGAAGTGTCCCATACCTCTGCTGGCTACCCACTCAGACTGCTGATACCACTATTGTCTCGTGACTTCCTTCAGTGTCAGCAGTCTGCCTTACCTCTGCCTTTTCTCTTTAGATGTGCCCATTCAGCAATGGACCTAAGGGATGAGGGACAAAAGTATCTCACTAATTGCTGCCCTCACCTTCATAGATTTACCACCCTCACCTACATACATTTACTACACCTGAAGAGAGGGAGACTTAGTGGAGAGCTACGTCAAGGCAACATGTGAAAAGACCAAGACTGGCCCAGGCTTTGTCTTTTTGCATGTGTCCTTTCCCGGAGGGAAACATTGCGCTACACTGGCACCCCCCAAGGCCATGCTTACCTACGACAGCAGCACTATGGGACTGAGTTGAAGAGTCTCCAAGTTCCCAGCTGCGATCCAGGTGGATCATAAGATCCATGATGGCTGGGTATGCCCCCCCGCGATGCATCCACCAACACAAGATTCTGCGATGGGACAGCTTAGGCTTTTGGTTGCTCCCTTTCCAGTGATTTCCAGAGCAGCAGAAGATACAGTCTTACTTTACCTGAAATACTGCATGGGTGGACACTGACAAGGGGGCACAGAAAAGGCACATGTAAAGAGAAAAAGCAGGGTAAGGACTGCCGCTCCACTAATATGCCAAGGACAGACATGGGGCTCCAGCTGGTGGTTATCTGAAGTGTCCCATACCTGTGCTGGCTGCCCACTCAGACTGCTGATACCACTGTTGTCTCATGACTTCCTTCGATGTCAGCAGTCTGCCTTACCTCTGCCTTTTCTCTTTACATGTGCCCATTCAGCAATGGACCTAAGGGATGAGGGACGGAAGTATCTCACTAATTGCTGCCCTCACTTTCATACATTTACCACTCTCACCTACATACATTTAATAAACCTAAAGCGAGGGAAACTGAGTGGAGAGCTACATCAAGGCAACATGTGAAAAGAGCAAGACTGAACCAGGCTTTGTCTTTTTGCATGTGTCCTTTCCCGGGAGGAAACATTGCACCACAGTGGTAACCCCAAGGCCATGCTTACCTATGACAGCAGCATTATGGGACTGAGCTGAAGAGTCTCCAAGTTCCCAACTTTGATCCAGGTGGATCATAAGATCCATGATGGCTGGGTATGCCCCCCGCAATGCATCCACCAACACAAGAGCATACACATCTTGATTTGTCTTGTGCATCGCAACATGTACCATGCCTGACTTCAGTAACCCACGAAAAATTAATGGCCATGGTACTCACCAAAGCATTCGACACACAGGTTGACCTTGCAAGTGGGACACACCCATGATGGCTCAGTACGTTTACCCTTGCTTGCACAATTTTTGCATCTTGATTTACACCATTTCACCGGAAAGTGAGAGCCATGCTCAAATTGGCTCATAGCTTCTGGGACAGTAATCTCAGTGTATCTTTTCCTCTTCGTGTAACTGGCAAGTAGATGCAAGCCTAGGTTCCTTTGGAACTGTAACTGTGTTGCTGGAATAGCACGTCCAGAGCGTGACAGTTGCTGGTGGCTGTTACTATCACGGAATATAATGAAAGCATTGACAATGGCCACATCCCATAAGAACAAGAACAAGTACAGCCACTATTTGCGGGCCTTTCTGGCAGTGGGATACTGTGTCCTGAGCTGTCCTGCTCGGTCCACACCATTCATGTACGTGTTGTACATGTTTACAACTGGTGGACATGGCACCGATGCCTTGCTTCCATCATGCTTTCTCCTGTGTGTGCTGGAGACTGGCAAGGTTGGGTTGCAGTTAGTTGACAGGAGGAATGCTGGGTTGCTATCCTTCCCTTCAGTAGCTAGCAGTGGTCCACTCTACAATTGCTTGTAGTAGCCTCGAGCTGCTTTTCCGATGGCCTGTCTGTTGAATGTTAGAGGCCATCCTGACCTATTGGTGCGCAAGGTTGCACAACAGTATAGACCATCTCTCAGCATTTGCTGTGCCAGCGGAACAGAGGTAAAGAAGTTATCAAAGTAAATGTGATGCTTCTTGCCAGTCAGTCCCCTAGTTAAGTCAACCACATCTCTGTGTGCCAGTCCGACCTCTGTGTTCTGCTCTGCTTTTCCAGTGTATATCTGGAATTCACATACATAACCATTGGTAGAGTCTGCCGGCACCCACACCTTAATGCCATACCTCTCTGGCTTAACAGGCATAAACTGTCTAAATGTCAAGCGTCCACGGAAACCAACCATGGCTTTGTCTACAGCCACCTCAAGATGCACATTGTACTGTGTCCTGCATGCATGAAGTACTGACCCCAGAGCCCTGTGTTAGCCTCAGGCTGTTATTGTTGCAGTGGAAGTACTGTTGAATTTTTTCAAACCTATCTCTGGTCATGTACTCTGCTGTTGGGAAGCGACCATATAGATGGTGCATTTCCCAGTACTGCCTGTATTCAGGAACATGTACAATAATCATGTATATTCAGACACCTAGAAATGTGCGTATGTCTCCTGGGCAAACAGGACTCCACCGTGTATCAACCTTGCTTGCTGCGGCCTGCCTCTGTGTAGCATAGCTATTGGTTTCATTAGCAATAAGGGTGTACAGCTCCTCTGGGAACATCAAATTCAGGAAGTCCATCTCTGTGCTGTCTGAGCCCAAATGATTTACTGGTCCTACTGGCCCTACAAATTCTGCAATGTGTAAAGTTTGGAGGCGTTTTTCCCACATGATCTTACGTGGTGGGCATGCTCGGCATACCCGACTGGGTCGCGTGGAACAGTTGGGAATGGAAAGGGCTGAAGGGTTGAGAGATGGTGCTCTCTCAATGCCAGTAGCAACTTAACTGCATGCAGTTTTTAGTGAACTACTAACACATGTTCCCTGCTGAGACACAACCATATCATTGCCTGACAGGGAGCTACTTGGACTCATATCTAGTGGATTTTCTCCATCCCAGTCACAATACTCTGGACTACTTTCCACGTCATGCACAGTCAAAGACACATCCACACCCTTTTCAGCACTTGCAGTGCCATGCACTGTGGAAGACTGCATAGTTGTGTCAGTCATACGACATGCTTTCTTGAACACAGATAAAGGCAAGTCATCGTCTGCGTCATACTCTTGACTGCACTGGGTGGCCATCGTGTGTGGCCACCTTCCTTAGGTGTGCAAGTGGCACCTCATCCTCACTGTCATGGTCAGTGTCATAATTACTGGTCATGTCTGCTTTGGCAACTTGTAGTGGTCTTTCATGAATGGTGGCACAGGGGCATCATCCGTATCACAGGCAATGGCCTTTTCACGCAGACGTGCAAGTGGAATCTCATCCTCTGTGTCATAATCATCATCCTCACTCTGGTTGGCATTATGTGGTGCCTCAAGGTACATACCATTGTCTGAACCATTGCCACAACCATCAGAGTCAGATGTTCTTCATTCCACATTGCTGCAGTCCTAACTATTGGGTAGTCCGCTGTCCAGTCAGCCCGAATACCAAAGTATATGGCTGACGTCGGTCAGGGCGCATTAGACTGACGTCAGTACGTCAGGGTACTAATGCGCATGACCGACGTCATATCCTCAGTCTTTTTTGCCGCATGGTCCGATGCAGAAGCAATTTTGCGAGTGCAGGTTGGCGTTCTGAAAGTTTCTGAAGTCAGAGTTTCAGACCGAATCAAAGTTGGCTAAGTACCCGTTGGGAATATTTTGTTTTTCTTGCCTCAGTATTTAACGGATGTCAGAAAAAGTGAATAACTGTATTTCTTGTGGGAAACAGATACCTCATAGGGATTACCATACTTTGTGTATACCTTGTTTAGGGCCTGAGCACGGCGTTGTTGGATGCGCTCTTGTGCTAGATTTAACAAACGCACTATTAAGAGAAGGTTAGACTGTGCCAGGTTAGTTTTGGGAAGCGTTGTAATTATAAAATGCCGTCGGAGGCTCCGGCGCCGCTTGACAAAAGCGCAAGGACAAAGCAGCAAAGCCTAGAGTGGAAGAACCGACAGTCCCAGGCGTCGGATCTTTAGAAGGCTCAGTGGAGCCGGAGGTTTTGCCAGGTGTTTCTTTGGAGTCTCAGGAGAGACTTTACTGTTACAGGATGTATCCTCGCAGGAAGTAGGCCAGGCTGAGGGGCTTCTCAGGTGGCTGTTCTTCCCTCTCTTCCTAAGGTGGTTAGAGCCTCCCTTCTGTTTCCAAGGCTTCTTTGAGAGGCAGGCCAAGTTTAACTTCAGTGGGGTTTCTCCTAGTGCTTCAGGGTCTTTGCCTAAGAAACATATGCTTAAAATGGCAGAGGATTTGATTACTATGATTAGAGGTTCTATGCCCCTCCTGATAAGAGGCCTAGGGTGGAACCTGAGTTTGAGAGTTTTGAGCAATGTTCGAGGCTTCTGAGTCTTGACTGAAGACTTGCAGGAGTATCCTCCTTATTCTGATTCTGATGTGGATGATTCTACTCCTTCAGCTTCTCCTCCTGAGGATTTTTCATTTTCAGAGACTCTGCATTCCATGAGGGAGCATTTTAAATGGGAAGGTCAAGATTTCTCTGATTCCAGGAAGAGGCTTAGGGAATTCTTGTTTTACCCCAGCATAGGCCTTTAGCTATACCTCCTGTTCTGAATGTGGTGGAAGATGTTTTTGCAGAGGCTTCCCTCAATCCTGATTCTTTGCCTCCTGCCCCAGTTAAACCGGATAGGTACTATAGGGTGCCTGAAGCTCATAAGTATCTTTTAAGAGTCCTAGGGCAGACCCGAAACTGTCTCTCAGGGGCCTAAAGGTGTGAAGGCCTCTGTTGTTAAAAATCCTGTTCCTCCTGATAAAGAGGCAAGGGCTTTGGATAGATGGGGAAAGAAAGTGTATACTTCTTCCACTTTAGCCATGAGGCGTTAAATTGTCAGTTTCACATGTTAAAATATCAGAATTATCTCCTTTCACAATTGAAATCTAAGGTGGATGCTCTGGCAGAAGGTATTGAGTGTAAAGAGTTGCAGGATTTAGTTCATGTGTCTGAACAGGTGGGTAAACATTCCTTGCAATGTGGTTTTGATGCTGTGCAGGCCTCCTCGAGGGTGGCTGCCACTGGTTCTGTTCTTCGTAGGCATGCCTGGTTGAGAGATCAGAATTTAGCTGAGCATGTTAAAACAAGGATTTTGGATGCTCCTTTGCAGTCTGATGTGTTGTTTGGTTCGCCTGTGGAAGCAGTCTTAAAGAAAATGGAGGACAAGGCTAAGTCTATGCAAACTGTTAAGGATTTTTGCAGGTGCAGCCTCCGAGTTTAGTAGAAATTGGCCTACTAAGGGATGGGCTTATCCTGCTTATGATTCCCAGTCTAGGGGTAGGTCTAGACGTGGTAGGGGCAGAGCTCAAGGTTCTTTTAGGCCTAGGACAGGGAGTTCCCCTGCTCAGACTTCTGGTGAGGGCAGGGGTCAGTCCTTTCGTAAGCAGACCCAATGACCTGCCTTTTCAGCTGCCAGTACATTCTCGCCTGGCAGCACCTTTGGGAGGAAGGCTGTCTCTTTTCAAAGAAAATTGGGATTTAATTACCCAAGACAGATGGGTTCTGGATATCATTCACCACGGTTACAGGTTTTATTTCCATACCATGCCTCCTTTCAAAGGCATGCCAGACATTCCTCCTCTACAAAGACAAGAGGCTCACAAGCAAATTTCTCTGTTGCTCCACATAGGGGCCATTCAGCCAGTTCCTGTGCCAGAAAGGGGCCTAGGATTTTATTCTCGCCTGTTCCTAGTACCGAAGAAGGGGAACACGTGGAGGCCAATTTTGGATTTATCTATCCTCAACACTTATCTGGACATTCCCAAGTTCAAAATGTTGACGTTACAACAGCTTTTACCTCTGCTGGGCAAGGATCACTGGATGGTAACTTTAGATCTCAAGGAAGCTTACCTTCATGTGCCTGTAAGACTAAGTTGCAGGAAGTATCTGCGTTTTCGAGCTGGAAATTCTCATTATCAGTTCTCTGCATTGCCCTTTGGCTTATCCACTGGGGGCAGAGTATTCACAAAGGTTCTGGCTCCAGTGATAGCTTACTTCAGGCTAAAAGGAATTCAAATCTATCCTTACTTGGACGACTGCCTGATTCTAGCTCAAGAAAAGGAAGACCTTCTGCAGCATTTGGATTATGTCATAGCAGTGCTAAGATGCCTAGGGTATTCTGTGAACGAAATAAAGTCCAGTCTAGTACCCTCTCAAGACATGTGCTTTCTGGGTGTGAGACTGAATACAGCAGCCCAGATGGCCTTTTAACCCCGGACAAACAAAAGAATCTTTCCAGTTACTTCCATCAACTATCTCTTCAGTCCGGGCTGACTGCAAGGACAGTCCTTCAAGCCTTAGGGTTCATGGCATCTTGTATTCTGGTGCTTCCCAATGCCAAACTGCATATGAGGAAGCTGCAATGGTATCTCAAAAATGTATGGACACAGCACTGCCAGGATTTGGACACTGTCATTCAAATAATACCTTGCATTCAAAAGGAATTTTGTGGTGGGCTCAGGAATGTCACCTAAACAAGGGACTCTCTGTGACCCGGCCAGAGGCGAGTCAGATTCTAACGACAGATGCCTCAGACATTGCTTGGGGAGCTCATCTAAATGGAAAGTGGATACAAGACAAGTGGCCTGCCAGACTACAGCATCTACATATCAACATGAAAGAGATGTTAGCAGTCCAGTTTGCATTAATGGCTTTCAAGGAGTTACTTCTTCCAGGGCAGGTGTTGATTCTAACAGACAACACAACTGTCATGTGGTACATCAACAAACAAGGGGAACACATTCTTACCCGTTGGGCGGGCAAGCGATGTTTTTATGGGAGACTGCGCTCAGCTTGCAACTAACTCTTCGGGCAAGGTTTCTGCGGGGGGCACAGAACTCCTTACCAGATGTGTTAAGCAGACAAATCATGGATCCCCACGGTGGAAACTGGATCTTCATGTATTTCAAAATTGACAGTGTCATGGGGAACTCCAGACATAGATCTGTTCGCTTCTCCACTAAACCACCAGCTGCCAAAGTTTTGCACAAAGAGGTTTCATCACACAGCTTGGAAAGTGGATGCTCTTTCTTTCAGTTGGAAAAATCTTCATGTGTATGCTTTTCCACCTCTGCCTCTTCTCCCAAAGGTGCTTCTAAAGGTCAGACAAGACAAGCCAAGGATGATTTTAATAGCTCCAGATTGGCCTCGGCAGCACTGGTACCCATTACTGAGGAGTCTGGTAAGGAAGCCTCCATGGCCTTTACCCTTGATTCCACACCTGTTGTCTCAGAGGGACGGTCACCTGCTCAATGTCAAGCTTCAATCTCTTCATCTAACAGCCTGGCATATTCTGTTTTGAAAGACAGCAGGTCTCAACTTCCTCAACAAGTTTTAAATGTGATTATGGAAGCCAGAAGACCTAGTACAAGGAAAGTGTCAGAAAAATGGAAGAGATTTTTATTTTGGAGTGCAGCAAACAATTTGGAGATTTCTGAGCCTAATTTGAGTGTGGCTCTTCAATATCTTACTGAGTTATTGGACAAAGGTTTGTCTTTCTCTTCCATTAAGATTCATGCTGCAGCAATTTCAGCTCACTATGATTGTGACCCACCATTGTTTTCGCATCCTTTGTTCAAGCAATTTCTTAGAGGGGCAAAGAATATAAGACCCCCACGTAGAGCTCCTACTCCTGCTTGGGATCTCAATTTTGTGTTGGAGAAACTTACTCTACAACCTTTTGAGCCTCGCTACTGCTGAATTGAAATATTTGTCATGGAAGACTGCCTTTTTGTTGGCCATTACTTCTGCAAGAAGGGTTTCTGAGTTGCAGGCCCTTATGGCGGTAGAGCCTTTTGATTTTTCATAAGGATAGGGTATCTTTACGTACTAATCCTTCCTTTATGCCTAAGGTGGTTTCTAGTGTGGCTTTAAACCAAACTATTCATTTGCCTACTTTTTATGCAGATCCCCAAAATAAAGGGGAAAAGATTTTGCACACTTTAGATGTACACAGGCAATTGCGTTATTATTTGAGCAGGACTAAGGATTTTAGGCAGTCTCAGCAGTTGTTTGTTTCTTTTGCTTTGGGTTCAGGGCAAGCCTGTGTCAAAACAAACTATTTCTAGGTGGATTGGGTTTTGCATTGCATTTTGTTATTCCCATCATGGCAAGGAGATTCCAGCTGGAATTAGGCCTCATTCCACTAGGGCTACTGCCACTTCTACAGCATTTCTAAGGGGTGGCCACTAAGGATATTTTGGAGGCAGCTACTTGGAGTTCAGTGCATACTTTCTCTAAGCATTATCACCTTCCTCTCTACTCTAAGTCTAGGGCTGGTTTTGCCACAGCTATTTTGCAAGGCATGTTGTCAGTTCCTGCTTCCTTATGATTTGCCAGCCTCCCTTACCTCTGCTTTGGGATTCTACCCAATAGTTAGGACTGCAGCAATGTGGAATGAAGAACATAGTACAGTTTTGTACCTACCATAAATGTAGATGTTCGAGGATCCACATTGCTGCAGTCAATTTACCCTCCTTCCCCTCTGTGTTTAAGGGTGGTTGTGTAGGTGAGGTTATATTCTGGTAATTTTGTATATATTGTACATATTTTTGGTGCAGGTATGTTTGGAATTTTTGGTTTTGGCCTTAGCTTTTCAGGGTCTTCTGACATCTGGGGCAAGAAAAGACTGAGGATATGACGTCGGTCATGCGCATTAGTACCCTGACGTACTGACGTCAGTCTAATGCGCCCTGACCGACGTCAGCCATATACTTTGGTATTCGGGCCGACTGGACAGCGGACTACCCAATAGTTAGGACTGCAGCAATGTGGATCCTCGAACATCTACATTTATGGTAGGTACAAAACTGTACTTTTCCTCACCCAACAGGTAAATGCTGCTTGCTTTGTCCTCAACAGATGGCATCTTCGGTGGTGGCTGTGTTGCTTTACACTTGAAATCACACCTGAAAAACACAATGGTATACAACATTCTGATGTAATATATCTGCACAGAGGCACGTGAAAAGTAATGCACCAGAAAACTATGTATTGACTGTGTGATACAGGAAATGTGTACATGATACAATGTTCAAGTGAAGTAGTTCACAAAGATATGAAGCATAAATACCCATAATCAGCAATGGTCAGTCAGATGCATTGTTTGTTACGGTAAAAGGAAAAAACAGGGCTAAACAGTCCTATGAAAAGAGCAAGAACATTAGCTCTTATCCACAAAAAAAAAAAGGGATGGTATTGAGCCCCCCACACACACACACACACACACACTAGCTATATATATATATTTATTTATTTATATATATATATATATATATATATATATATATATATATATATAGCTATATAGCTATATATCTATATTTATTTCTCTATATCTCTGTCTATATATTTATATATCTATACATATATTTCTCTTTCTCTCTCTACATATATATATATATATATATATATATATATATATATATATATATATATATCTCGTACATAGACAAACATATAAATCTGTGTGTGTGTGTGTGTGTATATATATATATATATATATATTCCCAGCTACCTTACACCCTGGGTAGCTCAGCAAACAGATATGCAAATATTCTAACAGCTGAAATATGCCTCTCACATCTCACCCACAAAAGGAGGTTTAAATATATTTAGTGATAAATAAAAGAGCAAGACTATAATCAGTAACTCAATAAAATGACTTCATAGTTCAAAAGCACATGCAATAGTTTACCACAACAGTGCAGGATAGTCTCAAATAAATAAATACAACATATGACTGCGGTGGTGGTGCTGCGGTAGCGTTGTTGCCTCACAGTAAGACGTTGTCCTGTTCGATTCTCAGCTAAAGCGTCGTCTGTGTGGAGACGTGCGTGAATAGGTGTACCTTCGTTGAAGGTTGTGCGTCAGGGCTGGCAACTCGGTACGTAAAAATCTACTGCCAATCATTAGCGGACCGGAGTTCCGCTGTGGCGACCCCTAACCGGGAAAAGCCTTAAGATACAACATACAACATATGAGTTTGGATATTGTTATTGCCTTATAGGTAAAAACAATTTGTGATTTTCGGGCAAATCAGAGGATGGAAGGCTGTAAATAATGACATATATATTCATATCATTCATACAGTATTTTCTTACATTTCTTTAAATTGTACAAATTACATAAATGAAAGTGGTGTGGAGGGGGGGTGTATTGCAATACTGCAAGTGGAGAAAAAGCCAAATCTGAGTTGTGTATTCATCAGTGTCATAATGACTTCTAGTTATGTGAATAACAGTGACAGCTGCTGATAGTTTTGCCTGAAAAATAATAATCTTTCAGTGCTATATTGTAACTGCACTGTGCTAGTGACTTGCAAAGTTATGCATGCTCAGACACAGGTGATAATTGCCTGTTGAGTAGGCATTCATTATATTACCTTCTGCAGCTGTTATGTTACACAGAGTCGTTATAATGTGTTAGGAGAAGGACATAGCGATTCACTTTATCAGTAAAAATAGTGTAACAGTTATTACTGAGCCCATCCTCCCACCTGCATTTTAGCAAGATACCAAGCAATGAGGAATGAGTCATACTACAATTGTTTGTGTACATCACAAAATGCTGTGGTCAAGTACTCTGATGTGCACTTCACTTCCCAAGCAATTGGTTAGATTCATTATGTCAGTGGACACTTGCCAAGGGAGACACAAAGAGGTATTCATACTAAGGGAATTAGGCCATGGCACCACAGAAAGTACTGTTGTGTTAGATGTTATCATAACAGTAGATGTCCGTCTCTTCAGTATTGTAGTATTCATAATCTAACCTAAACACCAAAAGTGTGATAAGAGACTTAGGGACACAGGTGGACAGTGGTCTCACCTCCAATAACCATATCGCTAAAACAGTCAGGAAATCCTTCTGTGTGGCACACCTCATCACTAAGGGCTTTTCATCCAGAAAAAAGGAGGTCATTGCCCCACTGTATTCATCCCTCATTAGACCTATTATAGAATACAATGCCCCATTTGGTATGTACCTTTCAAGACATCTGCAGCAACTAGAAAGGCCGCAGAAATACTTCACTAAAAGAATCACAGGCCTAAAGCAGATGCCCTATGCTGACTGCCTTAAAAAACTCCAACTATACCCTGGTGCATATCGTCTACTCCGAGGCGATCTCTGCTTAACATACAAGGCCATGTCAAACCCAGAGCTACTGGACATGCTACACTTAAAGAAATCCCTCAGAGCCACATGCTCCAGGGAGCTAAACCTTGTCATCACAATAAACAAAACATGCTGGAGGGATAAGTTCCTGCCCCAGAAACTCCCCAGACTCTGGAATAGACTGCCCATACATGTCAAGCAGAGCGCCTCTTTGGCCCACTTCAAAAGGAACCTTGATGATTGGATGGGAGAAAGGAAATTCACCCCGGGGATCACGTCAGTCGCCCTGCTAGACAGGGGTCCAGGGAAGTAAATAGTGTGGGAAGAAATAGCCAGGGAATTGTTATGGCTAGGCTTGTATAGGCCCTAGGGCCGATAGCCTAGTACCAACCTATGAACCTAAGGGGTCTCCTCCCAAAGATAGCCCAATGTCCAGCCAGTGCACCAAAGCCAGCAGTACTTACAGGTATTGTACATTACACATACACTCCCTTCACAAGCAAATAATAACCTTTATCTCACTCCGGCAACCACTGAGCATACTCAGAAAAGCAATAAGCCAAGCAAACAATGTCAAACTTATCTGGCTGATCCGTCTACAAATTAATCCAAAAAGTAGTAATTCATGTTCTCACCTAACCATACCTCTTGTTACAATAACACAGAAGTACAAAAGGCAGAAATATTGTCCAATATGTCTGGATGAGCAATGGCAGCATTCAGATGCAAAAAAAAAAAAAACTTTATGCTCAGTTTCAGCATAGCATCGGTTTGAGCACTGGCACTCCGAATCATTTGGAACACTCGTTTCATAAAATATGAGGATTTGCAGGCAGAATGACAGAAATGTGGAAGAAAGACCATTCCAATAGTAGTACGAGCAAGGGAGTCTTATAACAACATAATCTACAATCGCATTAAGATATCTCACGGATACATGTTAACTCCATGCAAATTGCAGGGGTCAGTATTACTGGGCACATTGCGGTGCTATGAAGAGCACTTGTGGCCGACAGCAAAGATTGAAACAATACAATTGACATGAACTGGTGCCTTTGGTCCACTGAAATCAGTGCAACACCCCGATAAAGAATTATAAATAAATAAAAATTATGTAAGCTACCAAAGACTCTACATGCAAAAGTTTTGTGGAGTCAAGGAAATAAAGGAAGTAATGGTTGAATCAGGTTTACATTGTATACTATACCCTTTAGTTACGTTTGACCAGCTACTATACAGACAGGGACTAAAGGTGGTTGTGTAGGACTTTAAATCTCATAGCAGGTCAAACAGGACAATGAGCTTGAGCTTCTCCATCTTCAAAGTACCATAAGCCAAATCCCATAGCACTTACTAGCAAGATATAGGTCCCCCTCTATGACCCATGAAACCCATGTATTATTGGAAACACTGACCATGCAACCCAACAGTTAAACAAAAAACACAGCCACCCTTGGTGGAATCACAGCATCAATAGGCTGTGTAACAGAAGGAAGAAAATCATGGCCAAAAGTAGGAGGTGCAGCACCCAGCAGGATAAAAGCCATCTAAAAGTAAACACATCTGAAGACAAATCAAATCAACCAAAGCCAAATCTGTGGTACATTTGTCCTACCAGGCCAAGGACAACCACAAGGCATTCTTAAACTATGTGCACATCCTCAAATGAACCAATGCCACAAATGCTCTCCCTAAAGGACTAACACAGACAAATAACTGGCATCTGAGCCACGGACTAACACTAACTTGCCAAGAAATACATAACAGTATCCCCCATGAAGTCAACCAGCCCTTGCGACTGTCATATTGATACCACATCCCTAAGACTTGATTCATTAGTCGGGGACTTGGAGGCACACAAAGACATTAATCTAGCCTTTGACCATCACATCTCTACACTAGTGAGGAAATCATTCTATGTTTTGCAACGTACACACAAAGGTAAGGTATCTAGGTCCAAGGAAGTCAATGTTCCACTTTATTCAGCATTCTTCAGATCAGTCAAGTACAATGCCCCCTATAACCAGGCATATCCAACAAATGAAACATCGACAGAGGTTCATCAGTAAAAGAACACGTCATACTTCTGACAAATGCACAAAACACACAGCATCACAATTACCCATTCTAAAGACTTAAACCCTGATTGTGGTATAAATAGGACTTGCTGGAGAGACAAGTATGTATCCTAGAGACTACCGCTTCTCTGGAACAGGCTCCCCACCCATCTGAAGCAGAAATTCAGCCTGGGTTTGTCCCCCAAATCTATGAAAGACAGAGGCAGACAGTAATGTGCAAACTAACAGACACTGCCATACAACTTCTAGAAACGTCCTTGACAAAAAACCCATGACAGATTACGCTAACTACAGTACAAACATATACAGCGACAGTTTCTTCCTTCTTCACCACCAGATACCTTACACCCTGAGTAGCTCACCAAATAGATATGCAAATAGTCTAACAGCTGAAATATGCCTCTCACATCTCACCCACAAATTGAATGATAAATAAGAGCAGGACTAAAATCAGTAACTTAACAAAATGACTTCACAGTTCAAAAGCACAGGAAATATTTTACCGCAGCAATGCAGGATAGTCTCAAATAAATAAATACAACATATGACTTTGGATATTATCATTGCCTTATAGGTAAAAACAATTTGTGGTTGCACTAGCACCTTCATGCCCAAGGCCAGAGGCAGTGCTGCTACCTGAGCATGACTGATGTCTGCAGGAACATGCTCCCTTCACTGAAATGCAAAGGATCACAACCCCATGGCCTGCCATGTCTGGGTGTGGATAGTACACTCACCAGTGGACAGCAGAAGTGCTGCTGTTATGGGAATGTGATCAGGCATGGCCATGTTGGCTGTTAGCAGATGACGTGGCTGACCTACGTGCATGAGGATGACATGCTCCTCCTAGCAGATGTCCCATCACAGACTGCTCACTTCATGACAGACACTCCTCACTCCATCACAGATACCCCTCATTCCAATGTGCTATTCATCTGATTCAGGGAATTGGCAACACAGTGGAGATACGCGCCATGTTGGCTGTTAGCAGATGACGTGGCTGACCTACGTGCATGAGGATGACATTCTCCTCCCAGCAGATGTCCCATCACAGACACTGCTCACTTCATGGCAGACACCCCTCACTCCATCACAGATACCCCTCATTCCAATGTGCTATTCATCTGATTCAGGGAATTGGCAACACAGTGGAGATACGCGCACATGTCAGACTGTGCCACATCCGCAACCCAGAGCATTTGTCTGAAGTGCCTTTCTAAATGTGCCTGTGCCTCCATGATGGCCATAAACATATGATGAGTGACACAGAAAGAGACACGTGCAGCAGGTGGAGGAGGGACAGCATGCCCCCTCTGAGCACCCCTATCAACATTCCTGCGTTGCACTTTGCCAACACTTATGCTACAACCAGACTCAACAGGCACTGATAACGCAGTAGCCACACTTCCCTGCTCAATGTCCTTGCCCTTCACCTGTCCTATATCGGTGGGCTTATTTGACTGAGTAGGCATAGGCTTACTGGCTGTGTCCAGGGAAAAAGATGGGTGTGGCTGGATGTCAACATCTGTGTCAGATTCAACCCCTGCACCCCCAGACTGTGCCTCAGTTTGACCACCATCATTATCAGTGACTGATTGATTAATTGATCCATAACCACCAATTATATAATTAGATGCAATAGTCTAATTATGTGAACCAATATCCCCAACCAAAATCTTTACTATATATAATTACTGTATATAAAATTGTTACTGAAAGTTTTAACTTCCAGTTGGAGCGCTGATATTAAAAGTTCTTATAACTCCTTTTTCATGTGGAATCTACATAAATAGAATCAACAATGTATAAATAAATGCACTAGAAAACAAATATTTTTTTACAATAATTACTGTTGCTTTGTGCTACAGACTAAGGCATGCATACTTTCTTTTACAGTTGAGATATGCATGCTCAATTTGATACAACTATATTAAATAACAAGTAAGTGAAGAATGTTGGGGGGAGGTTGCTTGCAATGACTCCAAGCAGAGAAAAAAACACAAACTGGCTTGTGCATTCATCAAAGTGATAACAATTTCTACTTATGTGAATAACAGTGACAGCAGCTGAGACATTTCCATAAAAGTGATAATGACTCACTGCTATATTGTAACTGCACATACTGCTAATGTGATAATGGCCTTCCTTTCATTACTGCAAAGGGATGCATGCTGAGACACATGTGATAATTGCTGCACATAAGCTGTTGAGTAGGCATTCATTATATTACATTGTGCAGCTGTTATGTAACACTGACTTAGTATCATAAGTAAGGAGAAGACCCGAGTCATTCAGTCAAATAGTATAACACTTAGATATTACTGATCCCTTCTTCCCACCTAAATTCCACACATGACTGACAAAGACAGGAGAAATGCACCAAAAATATGGTAGCTCCATGCTGTCAGTAGTCACCTAGTGATAACTTGTATCCCATTCAGGGAGTATAATCACAAATAGAATAATACAAGCAGAAGTGATGTAACCCAATGTAATTTGCAGACTGACATTCTGTATGTCCCCAGTGACCCCCCAGTTGTGTCAATTCTGTATGCACAGGCACCAAATTTACACAAATTGGCCTAGCAGTCATTTCAGCAGTGAGACTATGTATGCAGAAGCACTTCCCTGATACACAATGAATTATTTCCCCAAGCAACATCCTCGTAATTATGTCCAGGTACACATGCCCCCAAAATGACTGACAATGACTGGATGGTTTGTAAGTGATGTATAATGTTTACAACTATAGTTGTTTCAATGTTGTTTGTGATGTATACTGGTTGCAACTAAAGTGAGATCATTTTCTATCTCTTACATGTATGTACATGTAAGATTGTCTTTGTTATATGTGTAAATTTAATAAAGATGTTTGGAAAAAATAATGTAATGCTTGGCCTTATTGGGCATTAGGAAATAGACAAAAGGTACATTATCACTCTTGAAAAGTATAAAAGTATTGTGAAATGGAATTCATTGTTATTGTCAGCTTTGACAGACCCATAGCTCCTTACCAGTTCCATGTCCTTAACTCTTACAATCCTAACTCACAGTCTGCATAAGGACTGCAAATTCTAGTGGCTTTTATAATCAACCTATGTCTTGAAAGAGATTACCTGATAAGTCTCTTCTATGCTGTGACAGCTGTTGTGTGTAGCAACTAAGAGATCTATGCCTGTATAGTCATGTGTATGTTCAGCCTCAGGGACTAGCTGGAACCAGCAAGCAAGTATGAACCTAAACCCCACCACAACTTCCTGCCAGGGACTATGTATTGCCCTAAGGAAGGCAAACAATTTCCCGCAGGATAGTTGAAGTGATAATCTATCACCTTATCCCACTCCTTCATGCATTGTGTCTTTCTCTCTCACCTCTTTTAATTCCTAGTTATTGGAGGCACAGTCATGTGATTAGGAACAAGACTCCTAATGCCAGTTGGCCAGGTGTTTGTTACCTGTCACAGTCTTCTAGACAAGCCCACTTTACAGTGGGTCTTACAAAAAGATTTCTGCACAAAGTAGAATGCTAACTGAAACATGTATATTGCCCCAAAGTTAGTGGAATGTTAAATTAAAGGGTTGTACAGGACGTTACACATTAGAGTCATACATATATACTATTAAAAAAATGATGCATTGTACTATGAAGTAAAAGCAGTTTATTATGCAAGCAAAGCATTAGTAGAATACCTCCACTGCCTGGGCTGTATTTGTGCAGGTTGTGCTGCTATTTTGATTGAAGAATCCTGCATACTGGTATTTTACGTATGCATATTAATAACTAACCAACATTTCACTCCTGCAGTATTAACCGGTTACAATCCTCAGTGATTTACCAGATAATAATACTTATTCCAAGGACAGGAGCAATCAGGTTATAGCAGTGCTAACAAGTGTGCATTCCTGGTCAATATAAAGTGTCAAACTGGAATGTCTGGCAGTACTGGCTGACAATAATCTAAAGTGATAGGAAAAGGCGTAATAGTACAGTGGTTGGGAAAAATAAAAAGGCACATCCCGATCCCATTAGGTGTGCCGCAAGATGCAATTCCCGAGCAAGAAGAAATCAGCTGTAATGTCTGGCATTATTGACTTACTATTATCTTCAGAGATTTAACAGAAAATCAGTCTTATTGGGAGGGGTAGAAACAAATTGTGTACCTGTGCACTTACATAAATGCCTTAGTATTATCTTCAGAGATTTACCGGAACATAAGTCTTATTGGGAGGGGCAGAAACAAATTGTGTACCTGTGCACTTACATACATTTCCGAAAAGCTAAATATTGCAATAGTCGGGGAAACATAAAGGCACACCCCAATCCCATTATGCGGGCATTGTTGACAAACTAAAGAGGTTAGGTACAGACCCATATGTTACCTGGTGGATAGCCAACTGGCTCACAGACAGGATGCAAGAAGTTAGAACTGGGGAGTCCACCTCTACAAAGAGGCCAGTCACAAGTGGAGTCCCTCAGGGATCAGTCCTTGGACAGCTCCATTGTGGTATTTACTTCTTTGAAGTTAAGGCTAATGTCAGTGGTCTCTGGCTGACTAAATTTGCAGACAATTACAAATTAGAAGCTATCATTGAATCCCACACACTGACACAAATGTTCTCTTGGAGGGGCTGACACAGACGTACAGCTGGTGTCAGAACCATGGACCAAAACGAAATGCCAAGAAATGCATAATAGTTTGCTTTGAGTTTCATTGAGTGCATTTCCTCCTTTGGTATGTACCTACGCAGACATATCCAACAAATGAAACATCCATAGAGGTTACTGCTAAAAGAATACAAGGCTCAAGTAAAATGTCCTTTGCAGAAAGTCTCAAGGCTGTATCCCTGTATTCTGTCTCCTACAGGATTTGAGGGGAGATCTATGCCTGACATACAGGGCATTCCCAGACTCCACACTGATGGACCTCCTGCTTATCTGCAAAACAAATAGCACCAAAATTACCCATTCTAAAGAATTAACCCTGGTCTGTGATATAAATAGGATCTGCTGGAGACGCAGGTATGTATCCCACAGAGTACCCCATCTCTGGAACAGGCTCTCCATTCCTGTGAAGCAGAGTTCCTCCCTAACCCAATTCAAGTGTAACCTGGACAATTTGATGGGGAACACTACACTGAGCCCTGGTTTGGCAGCTGTGTCTCTAATGGATACAAGCAACTTATAAATGGTTCATCTCCCAGTCCCTAGCTTGTAAATGTTTCATCTTTGAAGCCGCTACTTATACTTATCAAGGATATCAGAACTTGTCAGAGATTTGGGATGCTTGGCTAGGCTTAAAAAATGCCCTTGTGGTCATAAGACTAGTAAACACCTATGAACATATGAGGTTTCTTGCTATGTGAAGATATGCACATCTGCATTGTAACTGAGATTTTCTTTCAGCACAAGTTGATCAGACTACAGCGCATAGCAGACTCTCAGACCTGTGGGTAGTTATGTAGGATTATCAGTACTTGTCAGACACATTTTTACTTCCAGATCGAGTGTCTGTAAACCTTAAATATAACATTTTGAAATTCAAACCCCAGGGCACACACTGACATCCTGACTGCACTGACAGCTGGTAACAGCAAGTGGAGTTTAACAACTGAAAAAACTGACTGCAACTTAAAATAATCAGGGGCGAAATAAGGCAGAAGACATAATATGGGAAAGAATACTAACAAGGGCGTGAAACGCACACCAACGGCAGGACAACAGTAACACACACAAGCGACTAACACAAGAAAGAAATATCAAGACACTAAAAGTGACACGTACCAAAAGGAAAGTAAGATGGTCACACAAGCAGCTGGCCAGTTCATAGAGCCGACCCTGTGAATTATAGACCAACTAGTCTTACCAGCATTGTTTGTAAAGAAAGGTATTTTTGTGGAACTTATACATAAAGATGTATACAGTCAACAATCCCAAATTATGAAATAAAGGCATAATTAGCCTATGATCCCTCAACCTAAACCAGTTTGGTCTTGTGGAAGGTAGATCCTCTGCTAAATCTGACAGATTTCTTTGAGAATGAAACTGAAGCAGTACATAATGGACAGATGTTCACTCTTAACAGGACTTGACTAAGACCTCTGATATTATTTCACATTCTGGAAATAGTGATAAGCTCACCTGCTTAAAATATTAATCTCTACAAAGTCTGCTTGATAGCCAACCTGCTACAGACAGAGCTCATAGACTCAGGGCTCATGACACACTCCTCTAGGGTAGTCACCAGTGGTGTCTCACAGGCTACTGTATTCAGTCCTCTCCTTTTCAGCAAGTATTTCACTAATGCAAGCAAATCCCAGAGATCTATGGTTTACAATGTTTGATAATGACTGCAGGTTGGTGAGATCATAAGCTCTCCAGAAGATATCTGCACCTTACAAGAGAAACTGAACTACACTGATTGCTGGTGCCAACACAGAAGACGTGAGCTAAATGCAAAATAACAGTTCGTAGAGCAAGTAAGCAATCAAAATAGGGCATGAATGTACTTCCCATAAGGGCTAAATATGAGAGACTGAGAATTTTTTTGATTTGTATGCCAAATGTGCTGCTTGCTTTTCTTCAACATACATGGTATGTTATAAAACATAAGATTTTTGTACATTTCCTAAATATTAAACTAAAGAAACAGCACAATACTTGAAATATTCCACCAGAAACTTGGCTGTTTAGTAATATCAGTCACACCCATTTAAAAGCACATATTCTATAAAATAACAGATTTAACCATACACAGACTCATCATCATCATAACTGTCTAGTAGCTGAAAACTGTTAATTCATTAAAAGATGATATTATTTTTTGACCGTCTGCTGAATTCTGAAGAACGGTTTAGGATTTTTAATGCTCAGGGCTTGCGAGGTATTATGCTCATCACCAAACCACCACAAACGCAAAAACAGGAAAGCATAATCTGGCATTTTAATTTTAGTATAGCGGTATAACACCGGCCACTGTGTTATGTACGCTATTGTCGTATTATTTTGACAGATATGGAAAAAGAGTACAGGGGTGTGGTGTTTAACAGCAACAATCTGATTTACAACTGCTGCGCTAACAGTTAGCAGTGGAGAAGGTCTGGTTTAATTATTTTCCAGTCTGATATCTAGAAAATAATCATGGTGTTAGTGACGGCAAAAAAAAAAAAAAATCAGTTAGTAGCCAAGTCCATCCTGTTAACAATGTAGCTGCAAGGCATACCTCTCAAACGCATAACGGAATGCCAATAAAGGCAAAAAAATTAAGAGATGACCAAGGTCTGCATAGGGAGCAGCTTTTACATTTTACTGCTATTAACTTAAAGAGCTGCACCTTAATGCAAAATCTATTACTGCTTTGTGGCATTTAATGAAGAATGTGAAGCCTGACACTGAAAATGTCTGTCACTATCTTAATGACTGGATTCCTCATTGATTTAACAAAAAAAAATAGATGGTCAGAACAAGATGATGAGGCAAAAATCTAGACATTATGTAAAATTGCGGGTTGCTGAGAGGTGTACTGCAAATGGTAATGGAAATCAGGTCATTTCTTGCCGCCCTTTCATTAAACTGCACCTGTAAACAATTCTGCGGGACTCCAGAACAACTATATTCCACACTAACACTGCAAGCAACTCGTATTAACACACTCTGTAGGCAGGCTTTCTCTAAAGTTAGGGTTTTGCCTTCTAGCGACTGGGTCAGTGTATAGTTAAGCTCTCTTCCATGTCCCTGCACTTCCTAAGTAACTCTCTGCATGTCACAAATAAACAGACAGCACTGCTGTGATTCCAGCAAGTGGAACTTTTGTAGAAGTCCATGGAGATAAAAAAGTCAGTCCTCATAAAGCAAGAAAACCATGTAAGCTGTACCAGGGCAACATGTTACCTTATCTTACCTTATGGATCGGAGATGAAATGGTCTGTAGAAGAGACTTGCAGTTTGTTTTAAAAATACACACAGCTCTCCGGTGCAGGTCTTTCTTTCGAGAGCTGTAACTGCAGCAAAACACCCTGGGTTCGTTAAGTGATCAGCAGGATAACTAGAGGGCTCCAGCAGTAATTTCTGCAAAAGCAAGAAAAAGAAAGGGAACTTTTACTGCTGGAACCCCTATTTATTGGGACAGAACAAAGGATTTTAGGTCGGGATGGAGGAGTTAAGTGGACTATGATTGGACACAACGGCTTGCTTGCATAGAAAATCAGCTTGCTTTGAGAAGTAAGTACAGAGTGACTTGCAAGCCGATTTTCTCCGAAAACTCAAATATAACCACCATGTACCTCTGTACTGAAAATTAAGCTTACATGGTAACTGACAGAGTTCATTTACTTTTTCAACTTAATTTTCAACAGTGGAGTTACTATCTGACTGCAAAGTTAACTGCGCTGGGAGAAGGCACTCGGGGTTAACATAATGGAATTCCTATCGTCTCATGGCATGCTCGGTGTTGAGCAGAGAGGTGCCATGAGAAGGTACTCGTGGTTAATGAGTTAAAATGTCTGGACACTGCTTCCATACTAGAAGCAGCCACATGGTCCACAATTCACACTTTCAGCAAACACTGCAAGTTAGACAATGCCTCCAGAGTATGCACAGGATTTGCCAGAGCAATCCTGCAGGGCTTTGTGGAATCAGCCTCTTCTACCTCCTTCCTTCCAACTAAGCTGTGGTACTCTCCCACACCAAGAATACTGCAACATAGGAATAGCAGGAAATAAAATAGTTGTGTAAAATCTTACATAACCATAGATGTCTTTCTCTACTATGTTGCAGTATTCCTTCCCACCCACCTAAACCCTTATCCTTTCTCTCACTCATTACTGATCTGTCTTATGCCTCTTAGGGGTTATACCCTACCCTGTGACCAATTTAACCACATAATGGCTCCTTGACCCTATGGCTGACATCACTGGCTACTCTACTCCAGCTGGGCTTTCAAATTCAGAGGTCTGTGCATGCAGATGTCACATTTAAGGTCCCTAATTTATGGCCCTACGAGTGACATCCCACGCAACTACAACAGCCAAGCTGAAGTTTTTGTATAGGAGCCGACGTATGGGTCGCCTGAGGCGGAAAATCCCACACCAAGAATACTGCAACATGGAAGAGAAGGACATCTGTGGTTATGGTAAGATTTTATACAACTATTCTTTTTTCTTTGTATTGCTAAGTGCATTTATTATATGTTACTATCTTTGCAATTGTAGCTTGAGTCATGGCTGAAAAGGGTCCTGGGACCATTACATTTTCCTGATTACCAATGTATAAATAAATACGAAATACGAATAGAAAAAAGGGGGGAACATGACAGAAATAATTAAGCAACTAGTAAACCATATTTTAATTCTGCGTCATTCATGAGAGAAAAAACTTCCCACTGAAGGCATTGTGAAGTAGCAGACAGACTTAGTTTGGAGTCCTACTACTTATCATGATACAGCAAGGATCATTTACTGCAGTGAGAGTTTTTACACCTCAGCATGTGTGTGTGAGGGAAGGTCTGTCAGTTCTTTTAGAACTACAATTTAATCTGTTACAAAAGCCTGCTATTTACCTACTTTTGGTGGAAGTAGCTAACAGCTATTAATGACATAGACCAAGCTGTGAACAGACACATAAATGAGGATCAGTCAGAGAAACAAAGAAGTAACTCTGTTGCAGAAGGTGTATTAGATGGCAGTGCTGCCATTCTATTTTAATGGCATGAGAAAACAATACCACTTCCTTATGTCTATCATGACTCATATAAAGTGGACTTGAAATGTATTCTGGGAAAAAGGAATGAAGGCAAGAAAATGAAAGCATGTTATCCAGGCAGGCCCCATCATCCGCTGTTTTGAAGCACTTGGAGTGATATTGAGGCATTGAAATAGCTCAGAAAACAAAAAATACATTGAAAAAACATGTTTTTTTAAGGTAAAAGGTGGAGATTTCTTTTAAGGCACAATATAACAAGACTGTTTATTTTTGCAGAATTTGCTCATTGGTCTATGGATATTCAAGCGCACACACACACACACACACACACACACACACACACGCGCTAACACTATCTGTTCAGTAAGCTCCCCAGTACTTACTTACTTCAGACACATTCATGTCAGCATGAACTTTTGGCCATGATCATTAACACAGGTGGCCACAGCAGAGAAATTCACTGAACCACTTGGTAGCATAAATACCTCTCCACAGACATTTACAGGGGATAGCACATGGCTAATTATCATAAGCCACTCCCTTGGAATGCCTCATTAGCATTTACATGGAGACAGCCCACTGTGGTGCTACACTTGTTTGTGATACAGCGCTGTGGTTTTCTCTGAAGTGGAAATGGTTGCATCAAGTTGTACTCCTCACTGTAACCTTTTTGAATCTGGCCCAGGATCATTAAAAGTAGCATAAACAACTTTTAGCTATAACAGTAGCAGGAAATACCAAATATATTTAAATCAGTAACACAGAATAACAAGTACAAAGGCAGCAAAACCAGTAGAATTACAAGTTGCAATTTTGGTGAATCAGAAGCACAATAAGGCAAAACAAATGTAGTGGTAATAGAATGATGAGATATAATTTCCTTTTTTTAAACAAGAAACATCTTCGTTAAATTATCACTTATGACATAAGGAATCATAGTTTAATATGAATGAAAACAAACCATACTGATATAATCTTAGTTGCAAGCATTATACATCACAAACTATATTGACATGATTTTAGTTGCAAATATTATACGTCACTTATCTACCCAATCATTTTCAGTCAAACATTACATAGCTCACTCAAATCCTGCCTTCTTTTAAACCTCATTCCTCCCTGTATGTATTGTTCCCACATTTCCCATTTTTTCTTCTAAAGATCCCAGTTCTAGTTGTTTTATCTCTGTTACTATATTCACAGTAAGGTACAATTTCAGTGAAGGTAGTAGCAGCAGTTAGCAGTATATGGAGTTTAATTGCATGGAGAAGCAGTCTTAAAAAACATAAGTGTAATGGTCCAGCTTACATATTCTCATAGCAAGTCATGTATAGGGTCCCTGCGTGTAAGTATGTTCAACAGCACACAGCTGTCCTCATGTGTGCACAGACGTATGGAACTGTCGACAGATGTGAGCAACTGAACACAGTTGTATAGTACACAAGACTAGATTAAGCACATGGGGATTCGTGTCACAACAGACAGCACCTCTACTTGATTTTTTTTTTATTTACAAAACCAGAAGGTGTTTATCCTAGGACATGTGGAAAATAGTGCTTAACAGTCTGCAACTACAGTGCTGACTGTATAGCACTTCCCAGGTGTAGAAGCATCTGGTTTAGCTGTGTCCGTAACCTCAAAGGTTGTACAAAACAGTGTGCAGTGTTAATTGTAAATGAAGCCACCTGCATGGAGCCAGAAGATATAGCAAATCTACTGACTGACAAATTCAGCTCCAGTTTTAGCCTCACCCCCGGTCCACAAGAAATACATTGAACATAACCCACTGACCATCAGTAGGGAAAAGGTCCTAAACACACTCTCCAAGGCCAAGAACACCACATCGATGGGCCCCAATAATATCCCAGGATGCCTCCTAAATAGCGTGAAAAGTGACCTGTCAGGATCATTGGCGTCACTGTTTAAACATAGCCTCCAGTCAGGCTTTATGCCACACAAATGGAGATCTGCAACAGTTATCCCTCAGCTTAAGGGTGGGCCTTTTACAGACCCTGGAAACTATGGACCCATCAGTCTGACTAGTCTCTCATACAAAGCCATGGAAATGATTAAACCTCCAGACACTGGATCCAACCCATTTTGGTTTTGTCAAGGGGAGATCATGCCTACTCAGTCAGACTTATTTGACAAGGTCACGAAGGCAATGCATGAGGGCAAAAAAGGTACATACTGTCTACCTTGACTTGGCCAGGGCATTTTTTATGCAGTACCCCACTTAGGAATTATGAACAAACTCACAAAATTAGGCATGAACCCCTATGTTACTTGCTGGATTGCCAGTTGGCTCTCAGATAAGGAAGATAGGATAGGGAGGTCCACCTTCACAAAGAGGCTGGTCACTAGAGGAGTTTCTCAGGGCTTAGTGCTGGGTCCTCTCCTTTTTGGCATCTACTTCTCGGAAGGCAAAGCCAGCATCAAAAGTCTCTGGCTGACCAAGTTTACAATCCCTCCAAGACACTAGTATCCTCCAGAAGGGGCTAATACACACAGATAATTGGTGCCACAGACACAGTTTAAAACTCATTGCCAAGAAATGTATTATACTACCTTTTGGAAAGTTAACAACTCAGCAGACTACCTTATTGATAACACACCACTAAGAGTAGATGCGGTATATAGGGGTTTTTGGAAGTTGGTAGACAGTAAAATGTGTAGTAAGTAAATCATTCTGTGTTGCTCGACTTATAAGCAGGGGTATGGCATGGAGGTCCAAGGAAGTCATAGTTCCACTGTACTCAGCCCTCATTAGACCCATAATTGAGTATAATACCCCATTCAGTATATACTTGACCAAGCACATGAAACAACTGGAATGTCCACAGAGGTTCTTCACGAAAAGAATGCAGGGCATAAACAACCTGTCATATACAGATCACCTCAAAGCCCCATTCCTATGTCTCCTACAGACTTTTGAGGAGTGATCTACCTCTAGTATACAAGGCATCCCAGAAACCCACTCTGATGGACCTCTTGCATATCCATAAAACAAATGTCATCAAAGTTACATGATCCAGGAACTTAAACCTTGCTTGTGACATAAATAGTACATGCTGTTGGAACAGGTATGTGTCTCAGGGAATACCTCTTCTCTGGAACAGGCTTCCCATCCACGTCAAGCAGAACTCTCCCCTGATCCTGATCAAGCATAACCTATACCAGTGGCTGGGAAATCAGAAATTCACCTCTGTGTCTGTCAACTGTATGTCTAATGGATAGAAGAAACCTGTAGATGTTTGACCACATATGTCTTAGCGTACACATACCCCTAAAATAAGCTCTAGGGCACCAAACTTGTTGGATACATTAGGGATACATGGATAGACTTAAAAAGGCCCTTTTAATTGTTAGCCTAGTATATACCTATGAACTTATGAAGTCAAAGCCAAGTAGATGTCCTTAGGTATCCTCGTACAGTAAACACGCCAAGTTTAATCAAGTAAACTAGAGCACACAGGCTAATTAAAAATGCACTTCTTCTGTAGCCAGTAGCAAATTTTACCCAAGATAACAGCAGTTGCCCCTTCTGTCATCAGGAGATTACTTGCTAAACTAGTTCTAAATGTAAAAAATCACCACAGACAAAACACAGTACAGAACTTTAAAGTTAGCTGTAGTACATTCTAATGTAAAGCCAAAAAAAAAAACAGAAAATAGGCACTTCCCATGTGTAGTAGGATTTGGTTTGAGGTCTGAGGCAAGTAGATGTCCTCAGTTACTAGAGCACAAGCCAGTTAAAACAAACTGTTCCTGCAGCCAGTATCAAACATTACCCAGGAAAATAGCAGCAGCCCCTTCTGTCACCAGGAGATTACTTGGTAAACCAGTTATAAATTAAATGCAACAATTCACTACACCACAAAAAAGGTACAATACTTCAAATTTAGCCCTAGCGCACACTAATTTATGGCCAAAAATATACTCCCTTTGCAGTTGTAGTGGGATCTTAGTCAAAGCCAAAGCTTAGTACGTATCTTCAGACATGCTTATGTAGTGAACACACTGATTTTAAGCAAACTGGAATACACAGGTCATTTAAAAACATACCACCCGTACAGCCCATAGCAGAGTTTGCCCATAAAAAAAGTTAGTAGACTTTTCTCTCACCAGGAGATTACTTGCTAAACCAGTTCAAATGTAACAATGTACCATATCACAAAACACTATAGCACTTTTAAAGTTAGCTTTAGCGTGATTTAATTTAATGCAGAAAATGAAAGTAGTCATTTCCCAAGTGTAGTAGGGTCTGCGTTAAGGTCAGGTTACTAGGGCAATCATTAGAAAGCATGCTGCCTTCCATCTTGCTATAAAACATACATTGTTATTTATCTTTAGATTCTTGGTACATTTTATATTAATATTCTGAGAAAATATTTTAGAATATCTTGTTTATTTGTTTCTCTGTAGTGACTTTTCAGGGGGTCATGCTTCTTTTTCTGCGGAACACCTAGATGGAGTTTCTGGTTATGATGGATGCATTTTGATATATTGGTATCTGGGTTCCACCAAAGAGACTCTTTCAGTTGATTTTGGCGGGCATCACTTCCAATAGAAGATTCTATCATTTGGCTTTTTCTAAACACTTGGGGTGTTTGCTAGTTTATTAGTCATGGTGGGCAAAACCTTGCAGAAGAAGTATCTCCATATCTCCCTTTACTTTGAATGACTGGCTTCTGGTGCCTGTGTGTTGAGGGACGTCCTGGTAGTGTCCCTAGGATTATTACTGTTGTGATTGCAGTTCCTAGAAGTGATTGTAATTGGGAGAAATCCTTTCTGGCTTCATCTAACAGGATTGCTTTCTGAGGTGAAAAGTTGGGCATATTCCACTGATCTTCCCTGCCTAAAGAGATGGCTGAGAAGGTCACAAATTTGGCGGCCTGTGTGAAGAGGCAGTAGAAGGTCTTGGCTCTTGCCCTTGTGTCTTTTTGGTTTAATGGATGTCTTGATGATCCTGGTCCTATTTGCTCACCTGAGGATGCAGGTCTTGTAATGGACTGTGAGGTGCCAGGAGTTACAGAGGTACTGGGTCTATATTATTTCATTGAAATACACATACCTCTCAACCTCTTAGAACAAGAAATCTGTACAAAGCCATACATGAAAGTGGGACAAAGAACCACAAACAGGGACAATTTTTAAATATTGCTTTTAAAAACATAGAAGAAAGTTGATAGAATAACAGGTTTTGCGTTAGCATGAATTTTCTGAAGGGTATAAAGTCTGAAACTCGGTTGTCTGTCATTACTTTCTAACTTCAGTCATTAACAGTTTGCCATTAATTTGACAGAAAACCACAGTTTAATGAAAAATAGACCAAAAATATGAGGCGAAAATCTGTACAGTTAAGAGGTATGGAAATACATTTACACCAAACACCTGTTCATCGACACCAAACCGTCGAAAGTCACATGCGAATCACGGAATTTTTTCCAGGGTAAGGAAGTAGTCGGCCAACTCCACAACTTCGCACTTTTCCTCACTGTAGTGCAATCGTGGAGTTGGTATATATAGTTGGGGGTACGGGGGCTCAGCCTCCCACATTAGGGGCTGTGTGGGGGATGATGTCCCCCCCACTTGAGTGGGTTTGATTTAGTGCGTTGTGTGTTCCGTTGTGCTATGGGGCAATTGTTTCATTGCCCAGGGGAAAATTCCGTAGTTTGTGGAAGTGACTTTTGACGGTTTGATGTCGATGAAGAGGTGTTCGGTGGAAATGTATTTCGATTAACTAATATGGACCCAAACAACCACTTGGTTATGGATCCACTACTGATATCAGAACCACATTGCTTCACTCCAGCTTGATGAACAGTTCCCCATCACTCTACAGGTGGGTCTCCCATTCCTACAGTTGAAGGCATCACAGATCCCGACAACAGATACTTTCTTGGTTGGGTAGTGAGTTCACTTTAACTTCAACATGGTCCCCTCCTGAAGAAGGGACTCAGTATCAGCCAGGTGGGTACATGGTCATACTCCATATGAAGAGAAAGAGGTGATGCATATTTGGCAGTAGGGCATTGTCAGAGACATTACTCTTTCAGGAGGTCTCATCCTGGGTGAGGCAAACTTGCTGGGAGATCAAAACTAATTCTCATCTCCCCATGGTGAAAAAAAGGAATGTAGTTTCAGACTCACAGGTCCCATGTCTGACTAATGGGTTTTCCCATGTTTGGGGAAAAAGATGACTCTACCTTAAGGTCTGACTCCTCTTGTGCATCCTTTGATCCTAACATATCTCCTAGTAGGGGTGTCATAAGTGAGTGAGACCACCAAGAGGCCTCACACCAGGTCGACTTGCTTTGCCAAGTGGAAGAAGTCCTCCTTATGGGCAGAACTGTACCTGATACTGCCCTCTTTTTTTTTAAACAAGAAACATCTTTATTAAATTACCATGTATGACACAGGCCATGTTAAATTTAAATAAATGAAAGTAAACCATAGTGACACAATCTTGGTTGCAAACATACTTTCCGAACCGTGCTGACAGAACTGCAGCTGCAAACATTATACATCACTTGTAACATATCCAATCATTGTTAGTCAGCCATTACATAGCTCATTCAAATCCTGCCTTCTTTTAAACCTTGTTCCTCCTCTGCATGTACTGATCCCACATTTCCCATTTCTTCTTGTGTAATTTGCTCCTACCCTTTCCTAAAGATCCCATCTCCAGTTGTTTTATTTCTGTTACTATATTCACTATTTTTAGTAAAGTTGGTTTAAACTTTGATTTCCATTTTCTAGTAATTGCATTTTGGCAGCCACCATAATTAGACTCAGCAAGGCCTTACATGTCTAGGCAATGCTGATTCTGTTATGATAGCTCAAAAAATAATTTCCCTAGATGTTCTTCATCTCACATTGCTGCAGTCCTTACACTTGGGTAGTCCGCTGTCCTCGGTCGGCCCGAATATCAAAGTATAAGGCTGACGTCGGTCAAGGCGCATTAGACTGACATCAGGACGTCAGGGTACAAATGCGCATGACCGACGTCATATCCTCAGTCTTTTTTGCCGCATGGTCCGATGCAGAAGCAGCGTTGCAAGTGCCGGTTGGCGTTCTGAAATTTTTCGACCGAGTTTCAGGCCGAGTCAAAGTTGGCTAAGTACCCGTTGGGGAATATTTTAGTTTTTTCTTGCCTCAGTGGTTTACCGGATGTCAGAAAAAGTGAATAACTGTATTTCTTGTGGGAAACAGATACCGCATAGAGATTATCATACTTTGTGTATTCCTTGTTTAGGGCCTGAGCACGACGTTGTTGGGTGTCGCTTTTGTGCTAGATTCAATAAGCGCACTATTAAGAGAAGGTTAGATTGTGCCAGGTTAGTCTTCGGAAGCGGTGCAATTATAATATGCCGTCGGATGCTCCGACGCTTCTTCAAGCGCAAGGGCAAAGCAGCTAAGCCTAGGCAAGAAGAACCGTCGGACGCCAGTTCTTAGAGGTGTCGGTGGAGCCGGGGTTCCGCGGAGGTTTCTCTGGAGTCCCAGGGGAGACTTTGTTATTGCAGGATGTGGCCTCTCAGGAGGCAGGTCAGGCTGAAGGGGCTTCTCAGGTTACTGTACTCCTTCCCTTCCTAGGGTGGTTAGGCCCTCTCCTTCTGTTTCAAGGCTTCTCCCAGAGGCAGGCCAGGTTTAGCTTCAGTTGGTGTCACCCCTAGTTCTTCAGGTTCTGTGCCCAAGAAGCATATGCTTAAAATGGCAGAAGATTTGATTACTTTGATTAGAGGTTCTTTGCCCCCTCCTGATAAGAGACCTAGGGTAGAACCTGAGTTGGGGAGTTTTGAGCAGGCTTGATGTTTCAGAGTCTTCGGCTGAAGACTTGCAGGAGTATTCTCCTTATTCTGATTCTGATGTGGATGATTCTACTCCTTCTGCTTCTCCTCCTGAAGATTTTTCTTTTTCAGAGACTCTTCATTCCATGAGGGAGCATTTTAAGTGGGAAGGTCAAGACTTCTCTGATTCCAGGAAAAGGCTTAGGGAATTTTTGTTTTTACCCCAGCATAGGCCTTTGGCTATACCTCCTGTTCTGGATGTTGTGGAAGATGTGTTTGCAGAGGCTTCTCTTAATCCTGATTCTTTGCCTCCTGTCTATCTACCTAGAGAACCCATTTCTTAAGTTGTTGGCACAGGGAGTGATGGCGAAATAGTTCCATTCCAAGGGTCAGCCATCTGCCAAGAAGAAAACCAAAAAAGTCAGGTCCAATTTGGCTGCTGTATAGCTCCCTCTCTCTCTCGAAGTTGGTGAAAGCCCAGATGATCACCCAGTGTTCTGTTGGATTCCTGTGCCGCAACCATTGTAGAGGCTGGCATGGATCTGGCTTCATGCACATCCTTGGAAACTGTGCAGATGTTCGTTGCATATGCTGAGGGGGAACCTAGGCTGATTATATCTGAGGGACCAAGAAGTTGTCTGGAGAATCTTGTTCAGGAGGAAATTCCCATTACATTAATTGAATGTCAGCAAGGGTCCGAACCTCCTAAGGTCTTTAGGATTGACATCCCTTTGAAAAAGAAGCAGAAAAGAAAACCTATATCTCCTGCTCCTAAAGATCCCCAGTGTAAATGGTAAGATTTTACACAAGGGTTGTTTAATGCACTCATGGCCTTGAAGCCTCTCCAGGGAGTTTCTGATGTTCATCGTGTTTCACTGTTGCAGTCATTACACTTGGGTAATCTGCTGGCAGGTTGCCCTCAGTCAGCCCGATTAACAAAGTCTTGGGTCTTGTGTTAGTTGCTGTCCCTTCTTTCATGACGTCAGGTCGTCAGGGGTATAAAACATGCAGCCGACGCCATTACATCAGTCTTTCATGCCGCACGGTGCCCAAAGCAGAAGCAGTTCGCTAGTGCCAGTCGACCGACTCCTGAAATTTTCATTTTCGAGTTTCAGAACCGAAGTCTTCAACTAAAAGCTAAGTACCCCGTTGGGGAAACTTTTTCTTGCTCCTTACCGATGTCAATAAAAGTTAATAATTGTATTACTTGTGGGAAGCAAATACCTCATAAGGATTTTCATTTGTACTGTATTCCTTGCCTAGGCCCTGACCACGACGTACCTTGCTGTCGGTTTTGTGCTTTATTTAATCAGCGCACTATCCGTCGTCGGTACATTTTTGCTTCTAAATATTTCGGTTCTCGGTTTAATTATTCAGAAATGACATCGGTTAGCCATCCGACTACTGGAATACCAAAAAAACGCAAAGACAGAGACAGGCCGTTGAGGTCCAAAACTGCCGACGATGCTTCTCCTAAGCCAGTCGCCAGTTCGCTAGTACTCAGTGAGGCACTTTTGCAGCCCCTGATACCCACTACTTCTGATCTGCAGGCTTTTATGGAGACCCATTCGGAGTCCGGTATGCCACAAGATGCTTCACATATGGAACCTGTGGATGTCTCTACCTTAGATGGGTCTGGAGCAGCTGAGCAGGCACCAGCTTCTGAGGGTATATTCAGGCCTACAGACTTGCATATTAAACTGACTCTAACTTCAGTGCTAAGGCCTAAATCTCGATCTATGTCTAAAAAACTGACGCCCAGGCCACATATTCAGGCCCCATGCCTAAAAAACAAATGATCAAGATGGCTGAAGATTTAATTACTCTAATCAGGGGTAGTCAACCCCCCCTCCCTTCAAGAGGCCTAGGACTGAACTTGACTATGAATCTTCTGTACAGGACTCTGTTTCTTCTGACTCTTCTAATGATCTGGATTTGTCCATACCTACTACTCTGATGCAGGGGATTCCATTCCCTCTGCTTCTCCGCCTGAGGATTTCTCTTTTGGGGAAACTTTACATACCTTAAGGGAGTATTTCCACTGGGAAAGTCAGGATTTCTCTGAATCCAAAAAGAGGCTTAGGAATTTCCTTCTTCTTCCTCAGCATAGGCCTTTTGTCTCTATACCTCCTGTACTAGACATTGTTGATGATGTGTTTTCGGAATCCAGTATGGCCCCTGATTCCTGGTCTCCAGCCCCTAGTAAAGCAGACAGGTACTTCAGGGTTCCTGAGTCGCACATATTCATTTTCAAAAATCCTGTTGCAGACCCTGAAACCATTTCTCAGGGGCCCAAGGGCATTAAGGCTTCTACTGCTAAAAATCCTACCCCTTCTGATAGAGACTCCAGGTTGCTGCATAGATGGGGTAAAAAGGTTTATACTTCTGCAACCTTAGCAATCAGGGCTTTAAACTGTCAATTCCATTTGCTAAAATATCAACAGCATATCATGGGACTGCTTAAACAGAAAATGATGTTGATTTCTGACTGTGTGGAGAATAAAGATTTACAGGATTTATTGCATTCAGCTGAACAAGTTGGCAAACATACTTTGCAATGTGGTTTTGATTCTTTAGAGGCCTTTTGCAGGGCTGCTGTTACTGGGTCTGTACTTAGAAGGCATGCTTGGCTTAAGGAGCAATCGCTGCCTGATCATGTTAAAACAAAACTTTTGGATGCTCCTTTATAGCAGGACCGCCTGTTCGGCAATAAGGCTGAAGAAGTTCTAAAAAAGATGGAAGATAAAGCTAAGTCTATGCAAACTGTGAAAGATTTCTTACAAGTACAACCTCCTAGATTTAGTAGGCACTGGCCAACTAAGAACTGGTCCTTTCCAGCTCCTTCTAGAGCCACTCCAGCCAAACCCAGACATCCCAAAAGCACCAGGTTTCAGTCCCAAGGGACTTTCAGAACTAAGCAATGGGGTGCTTCCACTCCCAAATCTGGAAACAACAAGGCACCACCCTATGGTAAACAGTCTCCATGACTTCCCTTTAAAATTACCAAGCACTTACCTCTTAGCCGCCCCTTTGGGGGGAAAACTGGCTCTTCATTCAAGTAACTGGCAACTTATAACCCAGGACAAATGGGTTTTAAATATAGTGTCCCAGGGATGCAGATTTCATTTCCACACACTGCCAACTCCAAACGGGTGGCCAGACCAGCCCCCAAATCAGTGGGCAGAGGCTCAGAAACAAGTACTTTCCCTCCTAAACATGGGTGCTATTCAACTAGTACCAGAAGAGGAAAAGGGACAAGGTTTCTATTCCAGACTTTTCCTGGTACCCAGAAAAGACAAATCATGGCGTCCAATTCTGGACCTGTCCACTCTATACACCTTTCTGGACATTCCAAAATTCAAGATGCTGACTCTTCACCAGTTACTTCCTATGCTAGGCAAGGATGCCTGGTTGGCAACTCTAGATTTAAAAGAGGCTTACCTGCTTATCCCAGTTAGGGAATCTTGCAGAAGATACCTACGCTTCAAAGCAGGCTGCATGCATTATCTGTTCTCTGCACTGCCCTTTGGCTTGTCTACTGTGCCCAGGGTATTCACAAAGTGCCTGGCTCCAGTAATTGCATTTTGCAGGAAAAGAAATATTCAAATATATCCATACCTGGACAATTGTCTAATTCAGGCAGAAAACCAGGCCATTCTTCTAAAACATCTGGCGTTTATAAAAAGAGTTCTAACTTGTCTAGGATACACCATAAACGAAAAGAAATCTCAACTGGTACCCTCTCAAAAAATTACATTCCTGGGTGTAAGCTTGAATACAACTGCCCAGATGGTTTTCCTTATGCCAGAAAAGCAAATTCATTTGGTGACTTACTTCAAACAGGTGGCCACAAAAACCCTGCTATCTGCAAGGCAAATATTGCAAGCCTTGGGGTTCATGGCCTCCTGCATTCTTCTAATTCCATATGCAAGACTGCATATGAGGAAACTTCAGTGGTACTTAAAAAGTTTATGGAGTCAACATTGTCACAGTCTGGAAACAATGATTCCTATCATACCTTGCCTGCGCCTAGAGTTCCTATGGTGGGCAAGAGGTCTGCCACCAAAACAAGGGACTGCCATTCACACCACCCCCTGCCACCCAAACCCTAACTACAGATGCATCAGACTATGCATGGGGGGGGCTCATCTGGCAGGGAAGTGCTTTCAGGGCAAATGGAGCCCAAATCAAATGCACCTTCATGTCAATCAAAAAGAAATGCTAGCTGTACAGAATGCACTGACAGCCTTCAAGGACTACCTTCATCCAGGACAATTACTGATAAAGACGGACAACACCACGGTTATGTGGTACATAAGCAGGGGGGTACACTTTCCTACCCCCTTTGCAGACTAGCCATGGCATTGTGGAACACGGCCTTGAGCTACCAAGTACAACTACAAGCTCAATTCCTGCCAGGAAAGCAGAATGTTCTGGCAGACGAACTAAGCAGAAATCTCATGGACCCACACAAATGGAAACTGGAACTACGGATTTTCAACATGTTGACATGCAAATGGGGGAGCCCAGACATAGATCTTTTTGCCTCACCCCAGAACTACCAGATGGACAAATTTTGCACAAGAACTCATCACAAAAAAGCCTGGAAAGTGGATGCTCTGTCCTTCAGCTGGAAAAACCTATCAGTCTATGCCTTTCCCCCTCTGCCTCTGCTCTCCAAAGTTCTACTAAAAGTCAAACAGGACAAACCAAAAATGATTTTGATTGCTCCAGACTGGCCTCGCCAACACTGGTACCCACTCCTGCGCTGTGTGCCACACATTTCACCTGCCTCAGACACCTTCCTTACTGTCTCAGCAGAAGAACCAAATTCTGCACCCTCAGCTCCAAACATTGAATCTTGCAGCTTGGCTAATCACTTAAATTCCCCCTTAGCATCCCTCAGCAAACCTGTGATGGATGTCATTTTGGAGGCAAAAGACCTAGTACTAGAAAATCTTATGCTGACAAATTGAAAAGATTCTGTGCCTGGAATCAATCTCAAGGGATGAGCATAGCAGTGCCCAATTTACCTCAGATTTTACATTACTTAACTGAGATGCTTCACAATGGCCTGTCTTTTTCTTCCATAAAAATCCATGCCTCCGCCATTTCAGCTCATTACAACACAGAACCCCCACCCTTCTCTCATCCTCTTCTAAAGCAGTATCTCAGAGGGGCCAAAAATTTGAGATCACCTGGGAGAGCTCCAACCCCTGCCTGGGACCTTAACTTTGTTTTGGAGAAACTCACTCTACCTCCTTTCGAGCCAGCTGCTACTGCAGACTTAAAATTTCTTTCCTGGAAAACAGCCTTCCTTTTAGCAATCACTTCAGCTAGAAGGATATCTGAATTACAGGCCCTTATGGCAGTGGAGCCTTTCATCATCTTTCATGCAGACAGGGTGTCACTCAGGACCAATCCATCATTCATGCCCAAGGTGGTATCCAGTGTGGCTCTTAATCAGTCCATACATTTGCCAACTTTCTTTCCCAATCCACAGAACAAGGGGGAGCGGATTCTGCATTCATTGGATGTACACAGACAACTTAGATTCTACTTGAACAGGACTAAATCTCAAAGAAAATCTGAACAACTGCTGGTAGCATTTGCTGCAGGGGCAGAGGGGAAGGCTATTTCAAAGCAAACCATTTATAAATGGATAAGCCATTGTATTCATTTCTGTTATAAGCACCATGGAAAACCAAGCCCCAAGGGGATCAGATCTCATTCCACCAGGGCTGCATCTACTTCAACAGCCTTTATCAGAGGTGTCCCTACCAGGGATATTCTAGAAGTTGCTACCTGGAGTTCAGTTCATACTTTCAACAAGCATTAGCATTTACCAATTTTCTCTAAATCCAGAGCTGGCTTTGCCACTGCAGTCTTGCAGGGCTTTATAGCTGGTCCTAATGCTATCTAAATGCCTCCTCCCATCCTTAGAATTGGGAATCTACCCAAATGTGATGACTGCAACAGTGAAACACGAAGAACATAGTACAGTTGTGTACACTTACCATAAATGTAGATGTTCGAGCGTATTCACTGTTGCAGTCCTGGTTACCCTCCCTCCAGCCCCCTATTTTTCTCTTACTATACCTCTACTTTCTTTTACTATGCTTAAAAGCCTTTTTGGTATATTTGCTTTTGTTTGGAGATAAAAATGTTTGTGTTTTTAATTATATATCTATATTTTGCTCCCCATTTGGGGGGCACCTGACATCTGGGGCAAGAAAAACTGATGTAATGGCATCAGCTGCATGTTTTATACCCCTGACGACCTGATGTCATGGAAGAAGGGACAGCAACCGATAAAGGACCCAAGACTTTGTTAATCAGGCCGACTAAGGGCAGCCTGCGAGCAGATTACCCAAATGTAATGACTGCAACGGTGAATACACTCGAACATCTACATTTATGGTAAGTGTACACATCTGTACTTTCCTGCCCCCTTCTTCTCCGGTCATCTACTCCTCTTAGGAGGACATGGGAGCAGGTCTATTCTGATGAGGAATTGTATTTTGTGGACAAGTCCTTGGTTTACTCCCCTCAGCTTCCTTCTCCACTCAGACTATGGTTCTGAGGAGGAGGATATCATTAGCCCAGATTCTCCCTTTGAGGAACTTTCTTTTTAGGATACCATTGGGATTTTTTTAAATGTGACTGTACTCAGGTTTCTGATGTACAGAAAAGGTATTATGAACTGCTCCAGATGGAGTCCTGTAAGCACTCTACTGTTCCTAGCTACTTTTTCTGCAGCTTCTCAGGCTCCTGATTCCCAGCCTCCAGCCCCTAGAAAAACTAACAGGTTTTATAAGGTGACTGAAGATTATAAATGTCTTTATAAATTTCCTTCTGCTGACCCCTCTATAGTGTCTGTCTCTTCTAACAAAATTTTCAAGCTGTTGCCTTCTACTGAATTGCTTCTTTCTGACAAGGCCAGTAGGGTCATGGAATTGCTAGGCAAAAAGGTGTATACTGCTGCTACCCAGGCATTTTGGGCTGTTAATTACCAGACCCATATGACAAGGTATGCCTTAGCTCTTCTTTCTCAGGCCTATCAGGTTATTTCTGATCTTCCTGATTCTGAGGGGTAGGTTTCAGCTCTCTCTTAGTTAGGGTCTTCTCAAGTGGCTTGCAGTTCTATTTAATGTAGTTATGATGTAGCTGATGCTACTTCTGGAGCTACTGCCTTTGGTTCTGCAGTGAAGCATTATTCTTGGCTTCACCTCCAACCTTTACCTTACAGCATTAAAGTTAAATTGATGGTGCACCCCTTGATAATAAAAATCTCTTTGGTTCTGCAGCTGCTGTGCTTTTTAATTCCCTGCAGGAAGAGGACAAGGCCTTGCAGGAATACCTATTTTACAGTACATATTTTTGCTTCTCCTATTCCTAAGTTTCAGACGCATTATCCTTCTAAGCCTGCCCTTGTACGTAAACAGTCTTGCCCTCCTCCCAAGGGTAAAAAAGGGTTCTAGATGGGCCCTTCCTGCTGCGTCTACTCAGACTGCTACTGCTTAGAAGCCTCCTTTTCCAGGCAAGCCAGGTACTGTCTGTCTTCTTCCCTCCATCCTAAGTCAGCTCCTTTGTCTCTCCATCTTTCCCTGTCACTTCCCAGTTGGTTAAGGATCACTCAGGACTGCTGGGATCTGTCCATAAAACATCATGGATACTTCATTGTGTGGAAATCCCTTTCTCCCTTTCTAGGTATTCCTCAGTCTCCTCAAGAACATCTGACCTTTTTTTCTGGAGGTACTTCAGGGCATTTTGTCTCAAGGCACCATCCAAGCAGTTTCTGCTCCTCAAAGGAGGAAGCAGTTTTATTCCAGAATGTTTTTGGTTCCCAAGGAAAAAGGCACCTGGAGGCCCATTCTGGACCTTTCTAGCTCAACACTTTTCTGAAGATCCTTTTTTTTGACTGTTGACTCTTCAGACTCTGCTTCCTCTTCTTCCTCCTCCTGAGGCTTTCCTGGTCTTGCTGAATCTCAAGGGTGCCTATCTTCACATCCCTAGTCATCCCCTTTTCAGGAAATATTTGCATTCTTCTGTCTATTCTTTGCATTTTCAGTTCTCTGCTTTGCCCTTTGGATATTCTACTGCCCCAAGAGTCTTCACCAAATGTCTTGCTTCACTGATTGCCTTTTGCAGGATGAGGGGTGATACTAATCTTTCTTTCCATGGAATTGCTCATTCAGGCTTCCTCCCCAGAAACCTTGATTCAGCACCTCTACTATGCTGTTTGCCTCTTGCAAAGCCTAGAGTTTAAAATACATTTCCAGAAATCCTTCCTGTCTCCTTCGCACAATTATATTTTTCTCTGGTGCAGGCTCCAGACCATTACTATGCCAGCTTCTGTCCCACCACCCAAGGCTCTGGCTCTGGCTCTAATTGCCTTTTTTCAATCCCTTCTTCTTCAGGTCTCTGTTATGGCCAGGGAGTTTCTGAGGGCAGTGAATTATATGGCTGCCACCATTCCTATGCTTCCTCTAGCTAGACTTCATATATGGTTCCTAAAATCAGTCTGGCTTCAATATTGCCATCCTTTAGGCTTTCTAGTTCCCCTTCTTCCTATTCTAAAACTAGAGCTTCAGTGCTGGATTTATCAGCTGTCTCTCAATCCAAGACTTCCTTTTCAGCCCTCAGTCCCATCTCAGGCATTGTTTTTGGATTCCTCAGCCACAGGGTGGGGTGCTTCTTTTGGCCCTCTAAAAGTTCAGGGTTTTTGGCCCATTTGTCAGAGGGTGGACCATGTCAACATCAAGGAGATGATAGCTCTCCCTGTTGTTCTTCAGGCCTTCCATACTCTCTTTCTTCCAGGCCCTCTCAAAATCTTAGCAGACAAGGCTACAGTCATGTGGTACATCAGCAAACATGTCCAACAGCACTGGGTTTGACATGACCTTATATGTTAAGCAGAGATCGCCTCTGAGTAGGCGATATGCGACAGAGTATAGCTGGAGTTTTTTTTAGACGGTCAGCATAGGGCATCTGCTTTAGACCTGTGATTCTTTTTTTTTACTTTTCTACAGTCTGCTAGTGACAAGGTTCTTCACACCAAAGTTCTTTGTTTCTTTTCATCCTAGATCTCTAGGTTTGGCTGTTACTACACAAACCATTTCTTCACGGATGTCTAAGGCCATTTCTTTTTGTTACTTATTTCATGGGAAAAGCTTTTCTTCTTCTGTAAAAGCTCATTCTACCAGGACCTTGATTTTCTCTAGTGCTTTTTTCAAAGGATTGGATAACAATTCCATCATTGAGGCTGCTGCTTGGACTTCTTTTCATACCTTTACTAAACATTACAAATTGGATGTTGTTTCCAGGGCTAGAGCTGGCTGTGCCAGGGCTATACTGCATGGGTTTCTTGAGGGCCCTGCTGGGCCTTCCTCCTCTCTAATTTCCTCTTGAGCTTTTATGCTCTCCCTTTAGTAAAGAATACTGCAACAGTGATAAAGAATTGCATAGTACAGTTATGTAAAATCTTATCTTAACAGTAGATGTCCTTTTCTTCACTGTTGCAGTATTCATAGGTTCATAGGTTGGTACTAGGCTGTCGGCCCTAGGGCCTATACAAGCCTAGCCATAACAATTCCCTGGCTATTTCTTTCCAGAATATTTACTTCCCTGGTCCTCTGTCTAGCAGGGCGACTGATGTGATCCCCGGAATTAATTTCCTATCTCCCATTCAATTGTCAAGGTTCCTTTTGAAGAGGGCCAAAGAGGCGCTCAGCTTGACATGCATGGGCAGTCTGTTCCAGAGTATGGGAAGTCTCTGGGTCAGGAACCTATCCCTCCAGCATGGTTTGTTTATTGTGATGACCAGGTTTAGATCCCTGGAGCGTGTGGCTCTAATGGATTGGGATTTCTTTAAGTGTAGCATGTCCAACAGCACTGGGTTTGACATGACCTTGTAAGTTAAGCAGAGATCGCCTTCGAGTAGGTGATATGCGACAGAGTATAGCTGGAGTTTTTTTTAGACGGTCAGCATAGGGCATCTGCTTTAGGCCTGTGATTCTTTTAGTGAGGTATTTCTGTGGCCTTTCCAGTTGTTGCAGATGTCTTATGAGGTACATACCAAACGGGGCGTTGTACTGTATAATGGGTCTAATGAGGGATGAGTACAGTGGGACAATGACCTCCTTTTTTCTGGATGAAAAGCCGTTAGTGATGAGGTGTGCCACATAGCTTCATAGGTTGGTACTAGGCTATCAGCCCTAGGGCCTATACAAGCCTAGCCATAACAATTCCCTGGCTATTTCTTCCCACAGTATTTACTTCCCTACCTCCTCCCCCTTTTTCTGTAGTCCTTTTTTTCTTCTGGATGCACGTTTCTCCTTTTTTCCTTGGACTGTTGTTCCTCCTGGGGCTGTTCATTTCTGAGGCAGGTACATCCATACATCACCTTTATGCCCTGCTCTTTGACTGGAGAGCATATGTGTGACGTGCGACATCCTTGAAAGAAAGGCTTTGGTATATTGGCTGGACATCGGGCTACCCTTGGCAGGGGATCCCTCTAGCAAAGAATACTGCAACAGTAAAGAGAAGGACTTCTACTGTTGTGGTAAGATTTTACACAATTGTACTTTTTAATATGTACATCATTGGGAGTGGCTGCAGTGGTGCATCAGTTAGTGTTGCCGCTTCACAACAAGAGGCTCACCGGCTCGATCCTCAGCTGGGGTGCCGTCTGTGCAGAGTCTGCATGTCCTCCCTGTGGTCGCGTGGGTTCCTCCAAGTGCTCCGGATTCCTCCCACATCCCAAAGACATGCTGTAGGTGGATTTGACACTCTAAATTGGCCCTAGGGATGAGTGCATGCATGTGTGTGTGCCTTCTGTGGAAGGTTGGGCGCCGGACTGGCAACTCAACACCGTAAAACTCCACTGCCAATTATGAGTGGACAGGTGATCCACTGTGGCGAACCCTAACCGGGAAAAGCTGAAAGAAGAAGAATATGTACATCATTCCAAAGTAATAGAATTGTTAAAGCTTTGTCTATGTTAGACTGTCTTATGCGACCGTATACCATACATTTGAAATCACTAACCCAAACAAGGGAATTCTGGGAGCAAAATTATTCTTCTACTTTTCTGAAAAACTAACAGTTTCATTGGTTGGGACATTAAGTGTTAAGGACACAAATTGTCCTGTTAAGTCATGCTCAAAAATCAGTTGTCAAATTCCTACCTGGCCATACAGATATTTCATTCATTGTTACAGCAGAGTATGTTTATGCAGCAAATAGTTGCCCTGTAATATTCTTCCCTTTCAAAATACCATATACAGTTCCCACCCCATATGGCTTCTACTAACAGCCTTTCCTCTGTGTGTATAAAAGTCTGATGTCCTGACTAAAAGAAACATCAGCTTTTTTTTTCTTGCACAAGTTTGTAATGTGTAATTATCTACACTTGACTTCATGATGTTGCTGTTTAGGCTGACAGTCGTTTCACCATTTTGTTGACTATAATGTTTTATTTTTCCTTTCATGACAACTTTGACTAGACACCCGGCGGTGTAGACCTTAGCTGTAGACAATTGTCACGGTTGAAGTGACACCCCGGCCCCATGTGCAAAAATGGGAAAAAGGGATGTGGATGGATGGTTGGACAGCTCTGGCCCCTTCATCCTTCTGCTTGCCCCCAGAAATTGTTTCCTAGCTGTCTGTTTTTGCTGCTTTTTATTTATTAGTTAACTGTACCATGTTAATTGTTCAGATTATTTTTCGTTTAGTTCTTTATCAGGCCTGCACTCTGAAGTAGATTTCTGTATCTTTATTACTTTCTCCTGATAACCGTTTAAAGATGTTGTTTCTGTCATGTTTCCACTCGCATGTTAAGTCTTGCAAACAAATGATGAAAACATAGAACAACTAATCCAAAAGTGTCCTTCCTTTGAGCAGTTAGATTTACAATTCATTTTCGTATTCCCTTGATCCACACACACACACACACACACACACACACACACACACACACACACAAAGTATTCGTAGTATTGAGCACATTTTTTTCTAACGCAGCTCCCTTCAGGAGAAGAAAAAACTTTTTGGGTTGTCCTGTGTAGTTTGACTGCTTTATTCTTCCCCAGGTGTAGGTTGTCACCGCTATTTGACTTTGATATTATTTTTTTTACATTACTTCTGCCGCCACCTCCCCCACGCAAAAATCTGCAATCCATTTTTGTCCCAGTGTTTTTGAGATAATCTTAATGTACTCATGTGAAGAGAGGTAATAACCATTCTGTCTCTTCAACCTCTGTCACATAATTTCTGGCAAAAAGATTTTTTTACTGAGTTTAGTATCCTGAAGGTGCTGCAAGAACTCCTGAAACATATTCTTCCACTGAAAACTCAAGTCAGAAGTTTTAATCAGCTCTGGCTGTGTGAGACCCCTTACATCCCTATCTACAACTCTTCTTGTGCAGACTACAGCTTCCCAGCAAAGAAACATGACATAGAGTTAACTTTTGTGTACCTTTGTAAAAAGATTTCGGCACATTCTTTCTGTGTTGTCCTGGGCTTCTTTTTGAGACCCCCTGAACTGCTGCAGCATATCCCCCTATGTCTGCCATCTGCAGCATTCAAATACCCTGCTCCTAAGTCTGTCAGAGTTGCTGTTATGCTGTTATCTCTGTAACATTTTCTCTGTTGTGAAGCATATTATCACTTCCAATCCAAAGTGGTGGAAACAGTATCCTCTGGAGTACTGACCTAGTCCGTAAAATTAGATTAGGATGCTTCTGTAGCACTCTCTGGTACTAGGATCACATCTGGTAAGCTACAGACTTTGAAATCATCCTATCCTACACTGTTATAATTCTTTCTCCATTGTTTTCTAACACCAGTGCCGTCTGTTGATCCACCATTATTGCTTTACCCTCTTTTTAGTGCGGGAAGCTTCTAGTGTCCTGTTTTGAAAAAAACAGTGGAGTTTCTCTGCAGTCCTGGCCAAATTGTTTTCTGTCAGTGCAAATACCACCTTGGGTCTCCCCTGAAAATAGGCAGTAGGCCTATTGGACTAATGCTGTAAGCAGAAATAAACTAAAATAAATCTATTTGTAAGCAACACAAACATTGGGGCAACAATTCTGGATTAAATAAAAATGGAAATGGAAGTGCTTTAGAGATGGCTGAGAGGTGGAAATGGGAGTTGTTGCAGGTGATCACAAAGATCTGTGTTTTGAATGCAATCATCCAAAGATTACACATTCCCCCTCCTTGTTTATCATCTCTTTACTGATGTCACATAAGTAAAGAGATTATAAGCAAGGAGAGGAAACAGAATTAGTAGTAATTACAGCACCACCCCTGGGCTTGTCAGGCAAAAGTACATATATAAGTCAGAATAGCCAGCAAATAGCTATGCTATATTTTGCAGAACATAGATTCCATTGATTTGGATACTGAGTTTGTTTTGCTTACTACTAAGACCTTATCTAGGATGCTGTGCTGAGTTATGAAGACCCTACAAGGCAAAGATATGAAACAATTAGAAGGTATCCAGAGGAAGATCACCTTATAAACACAGCACCCTGAAATTGCTGAACTTGTGTTTGTGAGACTAGAAGAAGGAAGGGATATAATAATGATACATAATATGCTACATGGGAAAATTGAAGGTGCTTTAAAAGAGAAGGGTCATAAGATACATTTGGAGGGCATTTACTTTAACCTGGACCTGAAAAAGTATTTTCCACTGAGAGAGTTGTGAAGTCTTGGAACAGGATGCTTGACTGAATGGTAGATTGTGGATCTGTAGGAGGCCTTCAAGGGGGTATGAGATAGTTTGAAGGGGTTTCACAGACCTGGCTACTAGAAGGCTTTAGCAGCATATTACTTTATTTTTGAGTAAGCATCCTGCAGCACAGTGCTAAATGATCTTTTTGGTCCAACTTAGGTACCAAAGACCAGTGGATGTTTCTGCCTTGCCACCTGATAGGCTTTAAATGAGTGAGCAGTAGTGTTTCTCTGTCCTGTTGGTCTCTCTCACATGTCCAGTCCTGTCTTGTACAGTAGAAAATGGAGAAGTTGGAAGAACTTGCTGACTCTAGGGTCAAGGAGTATCTAGTTAAGATCCTTTCCATGACTTCTGTAGTGGGTGTCTGTCTGGCCCCCTGTAGCTTTAACTATACTGATGTTATATCTGGGCATATGTTCAAGCATACGCTTGTGCAGGATGGTGCATCTGCCTCCCCAAGCTGAGCCGACTGATCCCTCGAAGAGGTCAACCCTGCCAACTCTGCATTCATTTTCCTGACTACTGTCTAGGAATCGCGTGGGTGGATGGGGGAGAGGAACAAAGGACAGATTTGTTTTTCTGTATTGACCACAGGTTGGAAAACCATCCCAAGGGACTGCTGTGTTCTAGATGCAGTGATGATAGACTATGACTGAGTCCTAATAACTCTTCATTTCATTGTCTGTCGAAAACAACTTAACTCAGGGGTTCAAGCTATCTCTGCAAAGCTCTTTAGAGAAGATCAAACTGTAATTCTCAAAGGGGATGTAAAAGCTGTCTTTCTTATGGGTAGAGGCCTTGTGTTCTGCTCTCTGCTCTTCCTGGTTTTGAAGTAGACAGGAGACTTTTGTCCAGTTTTGGACCTCAGCAGTTTCAACAAGTACGTTTATTATGTTAATGTCTGGAGGTTTACTCTAAAGTGAATCAGTTTTGTTTCCAAGGTGTAGTGATGATATCACTGAAAATAAGCATGTGTGTAGTTAGTGGGGTACCTGGAATGGCCTCGGTGGTGCAGCGGTTAGCGTTGTTGCCTCACAGCAAGAGGTTCTCCGGTTTTATTTTCAGCTGGAGCACCTTCTGTGCAGAGTCTGCATGTCCTCCCTGCAGTCGAGTGTGTTTTAAAGATGCAGATAGGTGTATGTGCATGTGCCTTCTGTGAAGGTTGTTCACCAGGCTGGCAGCTCGACACCGTAAAAACTCCACTACCAGTCAGTCTGCAGACCTGTGATCCACTGTGGCGACCCCTAACAAGAAAAAATGAAAGACATTGCTTTTGTAGTCAGTGGGGTACCTATGAGTCATTATGCCCTCATGAGCCAGTATACTGAAGTTATTATTATTACTTGTTTTAAAGAAGGCACACTTATCTCTCATGTTGCCTTGTGATGGAGGCATTTGCAGATGTTTGTACACATACTGTATTTTGGCAGGGTTTTTCTGGTTAGGTGCTGTATGTTTCATTTCTACCTTCGTTTGGTTCCTGTGTCAGAGGCAGATTGTTAATCTGATTTTGTCTTAATATAGCTAGACTTTTCATGAATGGTAATATGGGTGAGCCTAAACACAAGTGAAACATGTTTACAAGTAGTGGCATATTGGTATCTGCCTGAGTCTGTTAAAGATCTGTATATCATTTTATATTCATGAACCAGTGTAGTTAAAGATGGTGCTGATTAGTTATTGGTCCTATTTTCTAGAACGTGAACATGAAGTACTTCTGATCTCTGTGAGAAACCAAAGCCATTTAAATCTAGCAACTATAACCGTAACTGTAGTCCATGCCCAAAACTCTGTCTCTGCACTAGTCCAAAAACTGTACCCCAGCTCTAATCCTAAAACTCTATCCCTTACCCTTTTCCTTACCATAAAGCTGTATCCCTAACCCTTACCTTAATTTTAACACTTTACTCACAGATATGGTAAAATTAATCACTTTGATATCTACAAATGCACCTTGTATATTACCTTAAAATGGCACACTGTTGACATTCTTGGTGTAACGCATAGATACACTACTTCTACATGGCCTCTAGTAATAGTTAAAAGTAACCATGGAGAGGTAGAATTTACACTGTACAATCAGTCCATGGACCATAATCACCTTGTCTAGATGTCCTGAGAAAGGCAAGTTTAGTGGTATTTTACACACATTTCTGGTTTACCACTGTGTTTTTAGTTGGACATTTAATTCAGCTGTAGTGAGACTTTTGCTCTCTCTCTCTGTCTTTATAGATATATATGTGTGTGTGTGTGTGTGTGTGTGTGTGTGTGTGTGTGTGTGTGTGTGTGTATATATATATATATATATATATATATACATACACACACACACACACACATATGGGATTACAGAGATTGGTTCTGTATCCAGAATTTTTGCTTGAACTTTCTATGTATGTCAGAGGCACTGTGGTTTAGAGAATCACAGTTCATTCGGATTCATTTTCCTTACTGGTGCTTTGCTAAAAATGCCATTTTTTAGTTCGCTGTGATTGTGGGACTAGCTGAATAAGTTACAAGAGGGGATGAAGGACTTTTCCTGTAGTGTTTAACTCTGTAGCTCTCCAATGTAAAGTAAAATGTGGATGTTCTTCATTCCACATTGCTGCAGTCCTAACCATTGGGTAGTCCACTGTCCAGTCGGCCCGAATACCAAAGTATATGGCTGACGTCGGTCAAGGCGCATTAGACTGACGCCGTCATGCGTCAGGGTACTAATGCGCATGACCGACGCCATATCTTCAGTCTTTTTTGCCGCATGGTCCGATGCAGAAGCAGTTCTTGCGAGTGCGGGTTGGCGTTCTGAAATATTTCCGAAGTCGGAGTTTCAGACCGAATCAAAGTTGGCTAAGTACCCCGTTGGGGAGCATTTTGGTTTTTTCTTGCCTCAGTATTTAACCGGATGTCAGAAAAAGTGAATAACTGTATTTCTTGTGGGAAACAGATACCTCATTGAGATTACCATACTCTGTGTATACCTTGTTTAGGGCCTGAGCACGACGTTGTTGGTTGCCGCTCTTGTGCTAGATTTAATAAACGCACTATTAAGAGAAGGTTAGACTGTGCCAGGTTAGTGTTTGGGAAGCGTTGTAATTACAAAATGCCGTCGGATGCTCCGACGCCCGCTTCGTCTAAGAAGCGCAAAGATAAAACAGCGAAGCCTAGGGTTGATGAACCGGCAGTCCCGGACGTCGGTTCTTTAGAAGGCTCTGTGGAGCCAGAGGTTTTGCCAGGAGTTTCTTTGGAGTCTCAGGCTGACACTTTATTGTTACAGGATGTGCCCTCTCAGGAGGTAGGCCAGGCTGAGGGGGCTTCTCAGGTAACTGTTCTTCCCTCTGTTCCCAAGTTAGTTAGAGCTTCTCCTACTGTTGCCAAAACTTCTTTCAGAGGTAGGCCAAGTTCAGCTACAGTGGGGGTTTCTCCTAGCACTTCAGGTTCTGTGCCTAAGAAACATATGCTTAAAATGGCAGAAGATTTAATTACTATGATTAGAGGCTCTATGCCCCCTCCTGATAAGAGGCCTAGGGTGGAACCTGAGTTTGAGAGTTTGGAACAGTATTCAGAGGCTTCGAGTCTTCTGGAAGAATTACAGGACTTTCCTCCTTATTCTGATTCTGATGTGGATGATTCCACACCTACAGCTTCTCCTCCTGAGGATTTCTCATTTTCAGAGACTCTGCATTCCATGAGGGAACACTTTAAATGGGAAGGCCAAGATTACTCTGATTCCAGGAAAAGGCTTAGGGAATTCTTATTTTACCACAACATAGGCCCTTAGCTATACCTCCTGTGTTGAATGTGGTGGAAGATGTTTTGCAGAGGCTTCCCTGAACCCTGACTCTTTGCCTCCTGCTCCTGTTAAACCTGATAGGTACTATAGGGTGCCGAAGCTCATAAGTATTTGTTTAAGAGTCTTAGGGCGGACCCAGAAACTGTTTCTCAGGGGCCTAAAGGTGTTAAGGCCTCTGTGGTTAAAAATCCTGTTCCCACTGATAAAGAGGCAAGGGCTTTGGATAGGTGGTGAAAGAAAGTGTATACTTCTTCCACTCTAGCCATGAGGCGTTGAATTGTCAGTTTCACATGCTAAAATATCAAAATTATCTCCTTTCACAATTGAAATCTAAGGTGGATGCTTTGGCGGAAGGTATAGAGTGTAAAGAGTTGCTGGATTTACTTCATGTGTCTGAACAAGTGGGTAAGCATTCTTTGCAATGTGGTTTTGATGCTGTGCAGGCCTCCTCGAGGGTGGCTGCCACTAGTTCTGTTCTTCGCAGGCATGCCTGGTTGAGGGATCAGAATTTAGCTGAGCATGTTAAGACAAGGATTTTGGATGCTCCTTTACAGTCTGATGTGTTGTTTGGTTCGCCTGTGGAAGCAGTCCTGAAGAAAATGGAGGACAAAGCTAAGTCTATGCAAACTGTTAAAGATTTTTGCAGGTGCAGCCACCAGTTTAGTAGAAATTGGCCTACTAAGGGATGGACATATCCTGCGTATGATTCCCAGTCTAGGGGTAGGTCTAGACGTGGTAGGGGCAGAGCTCAGGGTTCTTTTAGGCCTAGATCAGGGAGTTCACCTGCTCAGACTTCTGGTGAGGGCAGGGGTCAGTCCTTTCGTAAACAGACTCAATGACCTGCCTTTTCAGCTGCCAGTAGATTCTCGTCTGGCAGCTCCTTTGGGAGGCAGACTGTCTCTTTTCAAAGAAAATTGGGATTTAATTACTCAAGACAGATGGGTGTTGGATATCATTCACCACGGTTACAGGTTTTATTTCCATACATTGCCCCCTTTCAAAGGCATGCCAGACGTTCCTCCTACACAAAGGAAAGAGGCTCACAGGCAAATTTCTCTGTTACTCCAAATAGGGGCCATTCAGTCAGTCCCTGTATCGGAAAGGGGCCTAGGATTTTATTCTCGCCTGTTCCTAGTACCAAAGAAGGGGAACACGTGGAGACCAATTTTGGATTTATCTATCCTCAACACTTATCTGGACATTCCCAAGTTCAAGATGTTGACGTTACAACAGCTTTTACCTCTGCTGGGCAAAGACCACTGGATGGTAACTTTAGATCTCAAGGAAGCTTACCTTCATGTGCCTATAAGACTAAGTTGCAGGAAGTATCTGCGTTTTCGAGCTGGAAATTCTCATTATCAGTTCTCTGCATTGCCCTTTGGCTTATCTACTGCCCAGAGTATTCACAAAGGTTCTGGCTCCAGTGATAGCTTACTTCAGACTAAAAGGAATTCAAATCTATCCTTACTTGGACGACTGCCTGATTCTGGCTCAAGAAAAGGAGGACCTTCTACGGCATCTGGAATATGTTATAGCAGTGCTAAGATGCCTAGGGTATTCTGTGAACGAAATAAAGTCCAGTCTAGTACCCTCTCAAGACATGTGCTTTCTGGGTGTGAGACTGAATACAGCAGCCCAGATGGCCTTTTTAACCCCGGACAAACAACAGAGTCTATCCCTTTACTTTCATCAACTATCTCATCAGTCCGTGCTGACTGCAAGGACAGTCCTTCAAGCATTAGGGTTCATGGCATCTTGTATTCTGGTGCTTCCCAATGCCAAACTGCATATGAGGAAGCTGCAATGGTATCTCAAAAATGTATGGACACAGCACTGCCAGGATTTGGACACTGTCATTCAAATAATACCTTGCATTCAAAAGGAATTTTTGTGGTGGGCTCAGGAATGTCACCTAAACAAGGGACTCTCTGTCACCCGCCCAGAGGCGAGTCAGATTCTAACGACAGATGCCTCAGACATTGCTTGGGGAGCTCATCTGAATGGAAAGTGGATACAAGACAAGTGGCCTGCCAGACTACAGCATCTACATATCAACATGAAAGAGATGTTAGCAGTCCAGTTTGCATTAATGGCTTTCAAGGAGTTACTTCTTCCAGGGCAGGTGTTGATTCTAACAGACAACACAACTGTCATGTGGTACATCAACGAGCAAGGGGGAACACATTCTTACCCATTGTGCAGGCAAGCAATGATTTTATGGGAGACTGCGCTCAGCTTGCAACTAACTCTTCAGGCAAGGTTTCTGCCGGGAGCACAGAACTCCTTAGCAGATGTGTTAAGCAGACAAATCATGGATCCCCACGAGTGGAAACTGGATCTTCATGTATTTCAAAGGTTGACAGTGTCCTGGGGAACTCCAGACATAGATCTGTTCGCTTCTCCACTAAACCACCAGCTGCCAAAGTTTTGCACAAAGAGGTTACATCACACAGCTTGGAAAGTGGATGCTCTTTCTTTCAGTTGGAAAAATCTTCATGTGTATGCGTTTCCACCTCTGCCTCTTCTTCCAAAGGTGCTTCTAAAGGTCAGACAAGACAAGCCAAGGATGATTTTAATAGCTCCAGATTGGCCTCGACAGCACTGGTACCCATTACTGAGGAGTCTAGTAAAGAAGCCTCCATGGCCTTTACCTTTGATTCCACACCTTTTGTCTCAGAGAGAAGGCCACCTGCTCAATGTCAAGCTTCGTTCTCTTCATCTAACAGCATGGCATATTCTGTTTTGAGAGACAGCCGGTCTCAACTTCCTCAACAAGTTTTAAATGTGATTATGGAAGCTAGAAGACCTAGTACAAGGAAAGTGTATGCAGAAAAATGGAAGAGATTTTTATTTTGGAGTGCAGCAAGGAATTTGGAGATTTCTGAGCCTAATTTGAGTGTGGCTCTTCAATATCTTACTGAGTTATTGGACAAAGGTTTGTCCTTCTCTTCCATTAAGATTCATGCTGCAGCAATTTCAGCTCACTATGATTGTGACCCACCATTGTTTTCGCATCCTTTGTTCAAGCAGTTTCTCAGAGGGGCAAAGAATATAAGACCCCCACGTAGAGCTCCTACTCCTGCTTGGGATCTCAATTTTGTGTTGGAAAACCTTACTCTACAACCTTTTGAGCCTGCGGGTACTGCTGATTTAAAATATTTGTCATGGAAGACTGCTTTTTTGTTGGCTATTACTTCTGCAAGAAGGGTTTCTGAGTTGCAGGCCCTTATGGCAGTAGAGCCCTTTCTGATTTTCCATAAGGATAGGGTATCATTACGTATTAATCCTTCCTTTATGCCCAAGGTGGTTTCTAGTGTGGCTTTAAACCAAACTATTCATTTGCCTACTTTCTATGCAGATCCCCAAAATAAAGGGGAAAAGATTTTGCACACTTTAGATGTACATAGGCAGTTATGTTATTATTTAAGCAGGACTAAGGATTTCAGGCAGTCTCAGCAGTTGTTTGTTTCATTTGCTTTGAGTTCTCAGGGCAAGCCTGTGTCTAAGCAAACTATTTCTAAGTGGATTGGGTTTTGCATTTCTTTTTGTTATTCCCATCATGGCAAGGAGATTCCAGCTGGGATTAGGCCTCATTCCACTAGGGCTACTGCCACTTCAACAGCATTTTTAAGGGGCGTGGCAACTAAGGATATTTTAGAGGCAGCTACTTGGAGTTCAGTGCATACTTTCTCTAAGCATTACCACCTTCCTCTCTACTCTAAATCTAGGGCTGGTTTTGCCACAGCCATTTTGCAAGGCATGTTGGCAGCTCCTGCTTCTTTATGATTTGCCAGCCTCCTTACCTCTGCTTTGGGATTCTACCCAATGGTTAGGACTGCAGCAATGTGGAATGAAGAACATAGTACAGTTTTGTACCTACCATAAATGTAGATGTTCGAGGATCCACATTGCTGCAGTCCAATTTACCCTCCCCTTCCCTCTGTGTTTAGGGGTGGTGGTGTGAGTTGCTGTATATTATTGTACATCTGTATATATATGTATATATATATTGTATATTAGTTTGGTGCAGGGCTTTTTGGTGTTTTGGTTTGGGCCTTGTTTTTTTAGGGTCTTCTGACATCTGGGGCAAGAAAAGACTGAAGATATGGCGTCGGTCATGCGCATTAGTACCCTGATGTACTGACGTCAGTCTAATGCGCTTGACCGACGCGTCATATACTTTGGTATTCGGGCCGACTGGACAGTGGACTACCCAATGGTTAGGACTGCAGCAATGTGGATCCTCGAACATCTACATTTATGGTAGGTACAAAACTGTACTTTTCATTGAATGTGTTGAAGTGAGATTTAGTGAAACTGCCTTATGTGCCTTTGTCTACCAGTATCTGAACAAAGACATATCCTCAGTTAGTCCTAAAAATGTATACAGATGTTATTGCTGTAGTCACACTTCTGTAGCCTTTATTTTTATTTCTGAAAATGTATTCTTTCCTATTGTTAATGTTATAATGAGTCATTCCCTTCAGAATGAGTAAGGGTTAGTGAGAATATGGAGATATGCTCTAGAGAGAAGAGGAATGAAGGTCAGCAGGACTAAGACAGAATATATGTGTGTGAATGAGAGGGAGGATAGAGGAATGGTGAGGATGCAAGGAGTAGAGGTGGCGAAGGTGGATGAGTTTAAATACTTGGGATCAACAGTTCAGAGTAATGGTGAGTGTGGAAGAGAGGTGAAAAAGAGAGCACAGGCAGGATGGAGTAGGTGAAGAGTGTCAGGAGTGATTTGTGACAGACGAGTACCAGTAAGAGTGAAAGGGAAGGTCTACAAGAGGGTAGTGAGACCAGCTATGTTATACAGGTTGGAGACAGTGGCATTGACAAAAAGGCAGGAGTTAGAGCTGGATGTGGCAGAGTTAAAGATGTTAAGATTTGCACTGGGTGTGACAAGGGTGGACAGGATTAGGAATAAGTATGTTAGAGGATCAGCCCAGGTTGGAAGGTTTGGAGACAAAGCCAGAGAGGCACCATTACGTTGGTTTGGACATGTGCTGAGGAGGGATGCTGAGTATATTGGGAAAAAGATGCTAAGGATGAAGCTACCAGGTAACAGGAAAAGAGGAAGGCCTAAGATAAGGTTTATGGATGTAGTGAGAGAGGACATGCAGGTGGTTGGTGTGACACAGAGCAAGATGCAGAGAACAGGAAGAAATGAAAACAGATGATCTGCTATGGCAACCCCTAACGGGAATAGCCGAAAGAAGATGATGAAGTGGGAATAATCTAAATAAACCCAAGTTTTGTACCCATCTTCTTTCTGAATCCCAGTGTATGTGTATGCTGCTCGCACTAAGTAGTAAGACCCTTTATTCATTTCCTTATGACATTGTCTCCTTCCTAGAGATGAACAGCAAACGAGATTCAGCCATTGTTCTTAAATAATACTGGTTACCATATTCCTGTGTTTTATATGTACTCTTTATTTCTTCTTCCTTTTACACACTAATTCTTATATCTGCATTTATTTTATGATATTCCCCTGCCTGTCTTAACAGTCTTTTCTCACTGCCCCACATTATTGTCAGTAGCTTTCTTGTGGGCCTTTACAGTGGCCTCCCCTCCCACTTATGCACCCACATTTCTTAACTGTATGAGTAGGATTTGTTCCACTTCATAGTCCTTGAACTGCTCTTTTGACTTGTTTAATTTGACTTTATCTGGTTGATTTGTTTGGTCATCTGTCACTCAGATGAAGTATACATCATGACTGCTGAATTCCAGGATTTTAGATAATCTTTTTAAAAAGAGTTTAGGTAATCTTTTATAATAATTGTCACTTTATTTGGATTTACTTATGCCATTATTCTGCACATTTTCATCACCAGATTAAATCCTACCAGTTTTTCATTTAACGTCTGTATTCTCCAAGATAGAAGGGCACATATTTTACAGGCTGGCCTTGCGTATCTACTCTTTAGTCTGGTATTTCCCTATCTATACCCAACTATTAAATGTGTTTCAAGTATGCCTTGATGCCTTCACCTAAACTGTACTTCTTGGTTTTGTGCTTGTGATTTAATTACAGTTTATAGCAATTAAGTATAATCCTATTTGTGGTTCTTAGTTTTGCTCACACTTGTGCCAGTATGCTTTTATGTAATTATTTGTGTGAATAACCTTGCATTGTTCACTTCATTTTCTGTAAACATGGCATCGTTCGTGGTTTGCTGGAAAGGATTCTTGCATTTTATGTAATAGTATTTAGTTCCATAGCAACAAAACTAGACAATCTGTCACAAGACATTCTTTAGTTACATCTGTAACCTAAAAGGAAAGGCTCACATTTGTGCCAAACTGGTATTTAATGATACCACATATACCGAGCCTGTGGGCATTGCTAGCCTGTTACCCGACAGATCCTGTGAAAACATCACTCCCCATTCCCTACCACACTTACCCCAAGACATCCCTATCAGCTGTCCTCTACCCTGTATCTCTAAAGAGTAAGTCGTGAACGCCCTTCTCTTGGGTCAAAAACACAGCATCCATGGGACCTTATAATATCCCAGGATTCGTCCTACGTGGGCTCAAACAAAACTTGGCAATGCCATCAAGTTCTCTTTTCAATCATAGTCTAAGCACTGGCTTCATCTCATGTGAATGGAAAAAGGCCACCATTATCCCCTTGCACAAAGGTGGTGCTTCCACTGACCCCAGGAACTATAGACTTATTAGCCTGACTAGCCTTATCTGCAAGACCATGGAGAGAATCATCATGGACCTTATCAAGAAAGACATTGGTAACCTCCAGACACTTGACCCTACTCAGTTTAGATTTGTCAAAGGGAGAGCATGCTGTTAAATCTGGTGGACTTCTTCGAGACAGTCACCAAGGCCCTTGATGAGGGGAAATCTGTGCACACAGCCTACGTACACTTAGCCAAGGCTTTTGACACTATCCTCCACTCAGGCATAATTGACAAACTCACCCAGCTGGATATCAACCCATATATCATTAGATGGGTCGCTAAATGGCTCACTGATAAGAACCCATATAGTCAAAGTAGGGGAATCCACCTCCAACAGCAGATCTATAACCAGTGGTGCTCCACAGGAATCAGTCTGGGACCTCCACTGTTTGGAATCTATTTCTCTGACGTGCAAGCTAAAACTAAAGGTTTGTGGCTGACAAAGTTTGCCGATGATTGCAAACTGGGAGTGGTCATAGCTCCCAGCATTGAATGAGAAGGAGGTCTTTACAAGGACTCATGCCTTTTTTTTTGTTTTAACATTATCTGGCCTTAAACTCAATACAAAAAAAATGTATTACGATCCATTTTGGTAAGAGTGATGTTCCTGCTAACTACCACAGCAATAAAAACACCCTAAGTATGTACTTAATGGTGAGAGACCTGGACACACAGGTTAATAGCAAGCTTACCTATGATTACCATGTCTCCACAGTGGTAAGAAGGGCATTCTATATTGCTCTCTCATACGTAAGGGCATTGCCGCCAGAAAAAAATAAGTTATAACCTTTCTGTACTCTTCCCTCATCGGGCCATTAATCAAGTACAATGCCCCATTTGGTATGTACCTTTCCAAGCACCCGCAGCAATTGCAGAGACCACAAAGGTTGCTCACAAAGAAAATTCAAGGTCTTCAGCATCTCTCTTATGAGGATCGTCTGAAATCACTGCCACTTTTTTTCTGTTTCATATATTCTGCTCAGAGGTGATCTCTGCCTTGCATATAAGGCAATCTTTGACCCTGCTTTATTGGAAATGCTTCGTATCCATAAGTCAAATGGTAAACGTGTTACTCATGCTAATGGCCTTAACCTGGTATGTAATATTAATAGAACCTGCTGTAGGGGCAGATTTGTCTCCCAGAGGTTACCACACCTTTGGAACAGACTCCTGCTTCATATCAAGCAGAGCACCTCACTGCCCGTCTTCAAACGCAATCTGGACGATTGGATGGATAACCGTCAGTTCACCCAGGGGTTTCCAACTATGTCCCTTTTGGACATGGGGGTGATAGTTGCTGATCGTGGAAGTAAGAGTAAAACTTGGTTAGGCTTGTAAGGGCCCTAGGGTCATTAGCCTAGTAACTCATATGATCCTATGACTGTAGGATACCATGACATTTGACCTTTAAACAAACACTTAAAAGTCTGTTCTTCCCTTTTCAAGCACTCACTAGTGCTCACCTCCAAATCTGTCAGGGTTGTCCATAATAACTCTTGTGTAAATTTGTGACTACTCATGCAGTCATCTGCTAGCCATGAAGTTGGTGTCATTTGAACTTATTTAATAGGCTGAGAATATGTTGAGTTAGGAATGTATCTCTCTAGTGAGTATTGTTTATTTGGTGATGTTGGTTTACATCCCAAGTCCAGGTGTTTGTAGATCCAATGGTTTTGCAAAGAAATAGGAGGTCAGATAGGACTGAGTCTTTCATGGCTCGAAAGGCAAGACATTGGTCACCTCAGAGCAGCCTATAGGCTACTAAGTAAAAGGAGAGCTGTGCTACTCTGTCAAGATAATTGAAGGATTTAAGGCACATCACTTTTTTGTTTAGGTATTTCTGGGGCCTTTCAAGTTGAGTAATACGCTTGGATTAATACATACCAGACAAGAAACTATTCAGCAATGGGCCTGACAAGGGAAGACTGCACTGGTAAGACAACACCTTGGCTCTTGCAGATATTCCATTGGAAATTACCTGGGCCAGATAGAAAGATTTCCTGACTGTAGTGAATACATGAGCATTGAATGAGAAAGAGCTCTTTACATAAGTAGTCAAGCCTTTTTCTGTTTTAACATTATCTGAATGAAGTGAAGTACCTATTATAACATTTGAGGTGGGAACAGCTTTTTTGCCAAACACCATTATTTTGCACTTCTTCCTATTAAACTTGAGATAATTTTCACCAGGTGTATACATATTCCAGCCCTTGCTGGAGCTCTTTTGTATCAGTGGATGAGAGGATTATAATGCCCATCTTACAGTCATCAAAATAGTTGGTCATCCACATTTCTGAGGTATTGAACTGGAGGTCTGCAAAGTAAATGCCAAACAGGAGAAGGCCCAGCACTGATCCCTGTGGTTCCCCTCTACCATCAACTTTCACATTCTGGGATATGTTGGACAGTCAGTTTGCAATCTAGCAGATAATGTAAGGACTTATATTAAATTTGCTTCATTTTTTAAAATAATCATGTTAATTATTATTGGCTTTGACGTGGGTCATGAATGAAAAGTGTTCCTCAATTAGTTAATGTGCCCATTTAAAACATATTTAGGTACCTCAGGTCAGTTGAAAATCATAATATTGCTATAAATTACATTTCTTTTAGAAGTATTACAAAGTTGTTTATTTTTTCCATTACGTGATAAACTGGATTGTGTTTGTTTTTATTCCAGTTGCAGGTAAAAGGTGTAAACATTGATTTTGTCAGCCATAATGCACGAAATGCAAAGCGAAGCTCAATCCGGAGGTCTCGGTCCATGCAGATGCTATCAGAAGTGTTGGAGAAGAAACAATGCGATCTGCAGGAATATCATAACAAGCAGAAGGGTCACATGCCGCAGTAGTAAGTTCCATGGTTGTTGCAAGTACCAGATACTAACTTTTTTTACCAAGGTATTTTAATTCTTGTCTGAGACCCTTTTCAGCCATGTCACAGTCATGTTATGGGGGTAGGCAGGGGTTGAGACTAGAGTACCTGTAAAAAAACTATACAGCATGAATACTGAGCAGAGATCAGGACTGAGTTCGAGAACCAGAAGCTGTGAGGCCGAAAACGTAACCTTTGTGCTAATTTTGCACACTGCATATTCACCAAAAACCTTTCCCTTATATCAGCTGTGCAGAGCAGGGTTGGCTAGAATTCATAGTTCTCAGAAACTTTCAGAATGGGTATCTTACAGAACACTGGACTTGTTTCCCGTACAGCTCACATGTTGCATCTGGGCTATGGTGACTATCTGTTCTTTACGAGAAGAGTCAATGTTCACAAGTTCGTTTGTGCATTTGTGAAACTTTCGTCCTATTGGCCAACAAGAAGCTTGCTTATTGTAATCCCCATGCTGTTTTCTCTACCTTCAAAATATATTTAGCAAGATAAAATGTGGACTAACCAAACTATGGGGCAGACATTAACCTTGATGAAATAACAAAAATGAACTTCATCAGACTGCTACAGCAGTTAAAGTGCTAATTCAAATAACATGTCCTTTAAGGTCAGATGACTAAATCTTAACACCTGATTAGATACGTATGAAATACATATTGCTGTTGTTTCAGTAAACATCATTTTGTTGTCTGAATTGTAGTTTGTCAACTCTGCATTTTAGTTTGTTTGTTGTATACTTGGGTGGTGTAACCATTCAGGTTGTTTCAGGGTTTCTTTATTTTACTTCTCATGTGCATGCCAAAATGTTATCAACATTGTATTGAATATCATAAAAGTGATAACATTATAGTCAACCAGCACCAAAGTCACTGTAAAACATTGAATATAAGTAGTATAAATATGTGTATTTTGTAATACTTTGGAGCTTTTTCTCCTATGGCCTTTGCTGAAAATGGGCTCCTACCCAGTTGGACCTTCCCGGTAATCAAATGTCAATAAATATAAATAAGTATAATCCACATATTAGATGAAGTGGGTGTTAAAGGACACTTTAAAGTATGGCAAAAATTGGATACCAGACTACAAGACCAGTTTTCCAAGATTTAAAAATAATAGCTGCAGTCATGAGTATAACAGTTCTGATTCATTCTTTCATCTCCCCTGTTAACCTATAGTCTGGACAGTCCGTGCCCAGCAAAGAGGAAATCTGTATCACTTAGGGAAGGAAAGGATGACAAGAGTGCCTGTGTAGCTGCTTCGGTTACAACCGCCAAGAATGAATTAATAGCGGGGCAATACCATAACAGGGGAACATCGTATGCTTTGGCATGAGCATTCTTCCAGAAAGCTTCAGACAGGCTCCTCCTCTTTCCTTCAACTTCACATGGGAAAAGTACCACATGTGTGTAATAACATAAGAAAATACCAAGTGAGGAGCATAACAGAGGTTCAGCCAAGGACAGAACATTCTAGAATATGTGGATTAAGTAATAGTTTGCAATGATTGATCTTCAGTTACCCCCCCCCCTTTTTTTTTAAAAAACAAGGAACGTCTTTATTAAGTTATCACTTATGAAACAGGCAATCATACATTTATATAAATGAAAGCAATCCATGTTGGCATAATCTTAGTTGCAAGCATTCTAAATCGCAAACCATATTGGCATAATTTTAGTTGCAAACATTATACAGCACTTATAATCTACCCAATCAATGTCAGTCAGACATTACATAGCTCATTTAAATCCTAGCTTCTTTTAAACCTCATTCATCCCCTGTATGCATTGTTCCCACAATTCCCATTTTTCCTATGTAATTTGCTCCCACCCTTTTCTAAAGACGCCAATTCTTGTTGTTTTATCTCTGTTACTATACTATTTCTAGTACAGCTGGTTTAGACTTTCTTTGCTAATAATTGCTTTTTCAGCAGCCACCATAGAATTTGACTGCTTCCTGAAGGAGTCTTGACATCACTGACTGGGCTGATAGGATGCAGGTTGTACAAAACTTGCTAAAAAAAAATGTTTGTAATCAAGCATAAGGCCAGATGGATTAAAAGACCGACCTTAATTGTAACTACTGTTAGAAGGATAACATTTCTTTTAAGCAAAAATGCTGTGATAGACAGGTGAAACCAAATTTGCAGAGTATGAGGTCTGTATTTTATTCTACATGTCTTAACTTTCATTTAATCATAAATTTCCATTCTATAAAAGGTGCAACCCTCCTGGATCACACATTCTGCCTCTGTCCTATATTTTTTCTCTAGGTAATGGGTCATAGATACATTTTTTCACAGGTGAAACTCTTATTGATCCTGGCATCACCCTTGCCTGGAAGCTTTGAAATAGAGAAGTTGCAAAGGAGTAAAGTTGAAAGTTAAGCATGGCCAAGCTATTAAGGCCCATCAGGAGATTTTTGGTGGCCTGCATTCACCTAGCAGATTCACATAGATCTTCTGGAGTTCTACATAACTGTAGGAGCTATCTTATTAAAAAGAAAAAATTGGTGAGACAGCACACATTAATAGCATTAACATTATCAAAAAAGGAAGGGACACATCCTGCCATGCCTTAGGATGGGACTTTTGGTAATTCTGGAATGGTTAACATTAATGGCCCTGTAGCTTACCAAATTCTCAGGTTAAGGTAATTCATCTACACTTGCATTTTTCCCTGACCTCTACTGCTGCACGGCAGATAATAGCTGTTTACCTGTTTTAGTTAACAGAATGTGTCTGTTAATCTGTCTGCCTATACAGGTCCCCAAATCTACCCAAAAGCTGCAGAATACCAAGAAGATTAAAATTTCTCCTGGGAAAAAATTTGCAGTCCCCATCTCTGCCCTTCTTGTCTGAGCTAGATTGCAAGACTGTCTGTTGAGATCACAAGCAAGAGGAAGGCAGTTGGTATCCTTGCCTGGTACTCCATGATACCCCAAAATGGGAAGAAAAATGTCCTAAACAATGGGGTTCTCATATAAGCAATGACATTTGCTTACAAAATGTCCTTCAATCCCAAATGCGGCAATGATTTTCATGTAAAATCCAGTCTGACAGAGTCAAAAGCTTTAGGAAGAGTCTATAAAAAGGATGCATCTGGTAAGTCCTTTTTTTCATACACCCAAGTAACATTAAGCCAGAACCTAATTAGATCAAGAAGACCCCCTTGCATCCCTTTAATAAATGCATGGAATGTATCAGTTTTTGTAACAAGGATTCCAATCTCATAGTCAACAGTTTAGCATGGCTGTTCATTCCAGCAGTTATACGCCAGATTATTCTCTAATTTATTTATTTATTTCCCGTTTGATTACCGGGGATGTCCACTGGGCTCAAAGAGCCCGTTTTCAGTGGAGGCCCGGGGAGAAAAGCTCCACATCACAAGCAATTAAACAAAAATGAAATAATACAACGTAATGAGAAAAAGTAGAAATGCATAATGGCAAGACAGTTCATAAACATATTTACAAAGTTGTATAGATAACTATTTGTACAATAATTAAGTGATAGAGGCAAGAGAAGAGTTCATAATTAAAGGGAAAGCAATTATTAGCTGAGGGTTAAAAATCTGAATGTTGTATATTGAGGTTTAGCAGAAATGGAGGAGAAATAGGTGGAAAGTACACTGTTAGAGCATAGATTATAGTGTCTGGAGTATTCTTAGAGAGGTGGTTGAACATTAATAAAGTGGAGTTCACACATGAAAGGTATGATGGCCGTAGTTAAACTGCATCAGCTTAATATAGGTAGTTATTAAAGATTAATTGTCTTCAGTAAGAGGGGATGAGATCAGGGACTATATACAGTATTTACATTGTGTACATTTAAGGTAGAAAAACATTATTAATAGTTTTGTGTTGAATTTGACTTAGAGGGAGGCAGATGTTTAAGGGGTCTTTAGATTTAGAGTGAGGTAGGTGTTTAGGAGAACAGCCTGGGGTGGATGAATAAGTAGAGAAGCTATATGAGGAAGCATACATAGAAGAGACTAAGTAGGTTAAGTAGGGAGAATACAGTTACATTTCCAGTGTTGTGTAAGGTAGGAATGAAGCTGAGTTTTAAACTATTCGTAGTTTTCAGAGATTCTAAGAGAAGAAGGGAGGGAATTCCATCTTTTGGCTAGGGAAGAATAGAGTAGAAGGTGACCAGCAGGACGTTTAGGATTGTATACAGAGAGGAGATTCTGGTGTGCAGATCTCAGGGCTCTGTGGGGGTGTAAAAGGGTAAGATATTTGCTAAAGCAGGGCATAGAGTTGGTTTGAAGATTAGTCTGTGGGTAGTAGAGAGTTGAAGGAAGTTGAGTTGATTGGGAAGTTCTCGCCAGTTTAGCAGGTGGAGAGATGTGCAGTGGTGAGAGGAGTAATTAGCTTTAGTTGCGAATTTAGCAATTTTGTTCTAACATGTTTCTAGTTTTGAGGAGATGGAAGAGGATAAGTTGGTACGTAGGGGAGCACCATATAGAAGAGAAGGTAGTAAGTAGGTGGCAAGAGCTTGTCTGGTTGATGAAGAAAGGGATTGAGAGTGTCTATATAGCATGCCAAGTTTCTGGTGAGTTTTTTTAATGTTTAGCTGGACATGTGTGTCAAATTTTAGGTGTTCATCTATGGTAACTCCAAGTAGTTTAGCAGAAGGGACAATTTCTATAGTGGAGTTAGTATTGCTAAAGATACTGAAAGATTGTTTGTCAAGGTGGAGGGTTTTTGAGGGGGAGAAAAGAAGAATTTTTGATTTATTAGCATTTAGGGAGAGATGATTTTGAAGCATCCAGTTTTCAGTTGTAGAAAAGGTCAATTGAGTTTTTGCTAGGAGGTCAGGGAGATTAGAAGCAGAGAAGACTAATGTTGAGTCGTCTGCGTATCACACTATTTTAGTATTAGGAATGGCCGCATGAGAATCATTAATAAATACATTGAAGAGCATTGGGCCGAGTATGGATCCCTGGGGAACTCCAGTAGGGGTGGGTAGGAAGTTTGAGGTGCCAGTTTGCCATTTCACAGCTTGGGATCTATTAGAAAGGTAGCTGTTAAACCATAATAGGGTGTTCTGTGAGAGATTAAGATTAGAAAGATGATTTAGAAGGTGGATGTGGGAAACAGTGTCGAAAGCTTTGGAAAGATCTAGAAGGGTAGAGGATACAATTTCTCCAGAATCACGGGCATGATTTAATAAGTCTAAGACAGAGAGAAGAGCAGTTAGTGTACTATGTCCAGGACGAAAACCATGTTGTGTGGGGTTGAGGAGGTGATTATCAGTAAGGTAAGGCATGAGCTGGAGGTGGATGCATTTTTCAAGTATTTTTGAGATTGGGGAGAGAATGGCTATTGGACGGAAGTTAGAGATAGTATTATTTTTACCTCAATTATGGAGGGGAAGGATAAAGGCAGCACGCCACAGTTTGGAACATAAGACTCCTGTATGGATCTATTGATGAGAATGCTGATGGGGGATGGCAATACCATCAGCAGCGAGCTTTAGATAGAGAGAGAGGATATTGTCTGGGGCTGAGGAGCATGGCTTAAGTCTAGCGAGAAGTTTTTTATGTAGGATGTGGAGATGGGCTTTAGGTGAAATGTGGGGGGGCAGTTAGGATTGGTAGGTTGGGAGGATGTGGGGGATGTGGGTTTGAGGAGAGAGTAAGAGTTGTGATTGGGGAAGGTCTTGGTGAGTTCTGATTGGGGAAGGTCTTGGTGAGTTCAGCTATGGAGTTGGTAAAGAAGGAGTTGAATAGGGTGGCTAATTCTGTGTCAGTTTTACTGGTATCAGGACAAAGGTTTCTTTTTGTACCGGGATTTAGTAGAAAGTTGATGGAGGTCCAGAACTGTTTAGGGTTTTTGGAGTGATTGGTCTGGAGTTTAGTGTAGTAAGACTTTTTATCTCTTATGATATGTTTTTTGGTTAGGTTACAGAGTTGCTTATATTTAAGAAGCATTTCAGGGAGTTGGTGCTGGTGATAAAGTTTCCAGGTCTTGTCTCTTTGTAGCATAAGATTTTTAGTATCCTTAGATAGCCAGGGGGCAGGGTTGGATTTCATTCGTTTAGTTCTAGATGGGGCATGGGAATTTAAGATGTCTAAGAAGGTAGTATTGAAAAAATCTACAGCGTTATCTAGGGAAAGTGTTTTTAGACTATCCCAGTTTATTAATTTGAGGGTGTTAGAGAAACTTGAAGGATTAAAATTAGTGAGGTTGCGAGTATGGATATATTGGTGAGGGTGTGGCTTCGAGTGTGTTGCTCGATGGATAAAGGCAGGGTAGTGGTCACTTATGGTGTCTGGTAAGGTACCTGAATATAAGATCTTATTTGGGTGGGAGGCTAGAAACCAGTCCAAAGTGGAACCTGGGGGGTTCTTTTTATTGGGTCTTGTGATGCTGTTAGTTAGTTGAGTGAAATTTAGAAGATTAATAGATATAGATGGATTGGTGCCGTTGATTTTGTTCCAGTCGATGTTCACATCGCCTAATATGTACGTCTCGAGCTTAATATTAGTTGAAGCCCATAGAAGAATGTCTTCTAGGGTGGTAGTGTTGTTACCGGGGGGATATAAAGGGCTATAAGTCCAACGACTAATTCTGCATTATTGAATTGAGGAATGGGGTTTTGGTAAGGAGAGATGGAGTGTAGTTTTGAGTAAATTAAGGCTACTCCTACACCTTTTTGTTTGGGCGGTCACATCTAAGAGCCTAAAAACCTGGTGGTAGGATTTCAGAGTTGGAAATCTGGGGTTTTAGCCAAGTCTTGGAGACTGCTACTGTGTCTGGCAGGGTATGGTAAAGCCAAGCATGGAAGACAGCAGTTTTGTTTTTTAGACTCTGGGCATTTAGAGAGAGAATTTTTAGGAATTTTTGGTTAGTAATGTTGGATGAGGTAGGAGGAGTGGTATTGGTGCTATTGGTTGTGACAGGGGAAGTGGAGTTGGTAATAGTTTTAGGACCAGGGTTGGGGTGAATATCTCCTGCTAGGGAAAGGCAGTAAGAGGAGGTGAACAGTAGTTGTAGTTTGGGCTTAGTTGATTGTGGGAGGTTAGTGAGTGATTTGGGTGAGTGCCACTTGAAAGAGCAGAATGTAAGTTCTAGTTTAAAGTAGTGGAGTGTATTAGGTTGAAATATTGAGGGGGATATATAATGAAAGTGAGATTTGGATGGGAGGAGATAGAGATGAGTGGTGGAGTGGGGGAGTAGGAAGGAGGAAGGGAGTTTGTAGGATGTATATGAGGTGGCATGGAAAAGAGGAATTAGGAACAATATGGTTAAACAGGAGGTCAGAAGGATTTGTGTAAGATGTGGGGACATGGTTGATTGGTGTAAGGTAAGAGAGTGGGAATAAACAAAGAGATGAGAGTATGTTTAGAGAGGGAGAAACTGAAGGGTATGGGAGTAAGAAGAGAAGACTTTAAGTTCTTCCCCTGTTCTGCTGCATACAGGGTATATATAAACACAAACAAACACTGCTATCCTTGGCAGTGTCTATATTGCCTTTGTCCTCCATAAGAAGCATCACTGTTGCCTCCATAGCTGGGGACTCAAGCAAGTGCCGTGACACAATCACTGAGTTAAAAGGTGCAATAATTGGGGTGGGAGAGATTTTTTTTAACTATGTACAAAAAATGAGCTTGGGACCTTTCCATTTGGGTATAGAATGACCTGCACGAAAAATTTCAGATAATTCATTGGGCTTGTGAAGCCAATTCTTACCCACTTACTTTTGCAAAATCAGATCTTGAAAAAAAAATTATAAACTACATTTTCGGCAAGTTTGGTACAAATTGTGATTAAAAAAGCAAATATTTGGTTGCATTTATATGGGTCTTGGGTTATCTTCCTCTTCACATCCATAATTCCTGAGCTATGCATTTCTTTTCTCCTTTTCCTAAGTTTTCGGTCCAAAATTATAAACAAAGCAATTCCTTTTGCTAGTAGAGCATTCACCTCCTCATTCAAGCGTTTAAAATATAGGAAAATTGAAGAGCTTTGCAGTCCTTCCTGTTCCCTTCCCTCCCCCTGAATATTGGTACTAGGAATAGGGTCTTTAACAAGCACCCCTACAAACTCTGTCTGCAGGGCACCTCTAAAAACCTGATTTTAGTCTAAGGCTCTGACTGACTTTCATTTTTCATGTTTACTGCCATTTACCTAATTAGGAGCTTAAAGAAGCACCAACAAAATTGAATATTTCCACCCTTTCTTGCCCCACCCTGCCAAAAAACTTTATTTTCCTAAGAATCTGTCAGTCCTTTTCTCTATAGGGAGGAGTACATGACTTTTTTTACTCAAAAAACATACTCTAATAACTGATTAGAGAGAGCTGAAGGTGTTTTCAGTTCTTGTACCAGGGTACAGAAGGTAGGAGCTGCAGAGACAATAGTTCAGCTTGCTTTACAGTTCCATGTAAGGGAGATGTAAAAGGGTAGACTAGGTGTCTACCATGCATTGTGCAACATATGTCCACCAGGTAAAAATCCTTGATGAAATCTCTTAAAGCACATGAGTACTTGGGAAACCTAGCTCTGTCTGCCAGCTGTTAATGCAGAAAGGAGACCAGTGCCCTTTTCACACAACTTCTAGTACTCTGAGAGAAAGTTTGTAAAGGGGTCATACCATGTTTTTTGAAATTCATTAGTTCTTTAAGATCACTGTTCCATTCCATGATCTCAGTACACCACCCACCCCTGACTCTCTGAAAAGATTTCTCAGTTGTTCAGTTGATGCACAAGCATAAAAATGTCCCCTTTTAGCTTGAGATAGTCAACTTGCTACTTGCCAACTCTTTGTACTGCCCTGAAGATCAGTTTGTCACGTGTCTTTTTAAGTTTTGTCTCTGGCAAAATGATAGAGGCTTTCTTAAGTAGGGAATCCAGGTCTTTGTATGTACCCAGCAGTAAGCCCCTAACAATCAAGCAAAAAAAAAAGAATCTGTGTAGGCATAGGAGTAGAGTTGCATTCCCCCAGTGAGAAAGCAGCTGAGCTGCATACTTCAAAAACGTCTGTAATTACGTCAGGGTGAAGGGGGCAGCTTCCACTGTACAAACTGTTAAGGAGTGAAATTGGCAACTGCTAAGACACATTTATAAAGCCACATCAGAATTATTATCTATATAGCATTCACACTCAAGGTGAAGGTCAGTACAAGGTGCTTTTTTTTTTTGGTCCGCATCTGTTGGTTGATGGGATATCAGCCTGGGGAACTGCCCAGGATGTCAGATGACCTAGTTGTGGTACTGCATCATAGGTTCATAGGTGTGTACTAGGCTAATGGCCCTGGAGCCTTTACAAGCCTAGCCCATAGGATTACCTTGGCATTGTGCCACCCGACCTTAGTTCCCAGTGCCTCTGTCGAGTAGAAGCACTGGAGTGATCTCCGGGGTGAATTTTCTATTTCCCAACCACTCATCAAGATTTCTCTTGAAGAGGGCCAGTGAGGTACTCCATTTGACATGTATGGGAAGTCTGTTCCATAGCATGGGCAGTCTCTGGGTTATGAACCTGTCCCTCCAGCATGTTCTATTGATTGTGGTAATGAGGTTGAGGTCACTGGAGCATGTGGTGCAGAGGGATTGGGATTTCTTTATATATAGTATTTCTAACAGAGCTGGGTCAGACATGGCTTTGTAAGTCAAGCAGGGATCACCTCTAAGCAGGCGATATGAGACAGAGAATAGTTTGAGTTTTTTGAGTCTGTCCATATAGGACAAGTGTTTAAGGCCTAGGATCCTCTTTGTGAGGTACTTTTGCACCCTCTCCAGTTGTTGCAGGTGTCTAGTGAGGTACATGCCAAATGAGGCATTGTACTCGATGACTGGCCTAATGAGAGAAGAGTAGAGCGAGACAATGACCTCTTTCTTCCTAGATCAAAACCCTTAGTAATGAGATGTGCCACATAGAAGGACTTTCTGACCACATTGGCAATGTGGTGGCCAAAAGAGAGGTTGATGTCAACCGGTGTTCCCAGATCTCTTATAATGCCTTCTGTGTTCAGTGGACTAGCATTGATCTGGTAATTCATGGGAACCGGGTTTTTCCCAAAGGGGATGATGACACATTTTTTGGCATTGAGCTTAAGGCCATCGTTCTGACACCAGTCGTTGATGTCATTGAGGCCTTTCTGTAGGATGTCAACATCACTTGGGGAGTTAATAATGGCTCCCAACTTGCAATCATATGCAAACTTTGTCAGCCAGAGTTCCTTCCTGTTGGCCTGGACTTCTGAAAAGTAGATACCAAACAGGAGAAGACCCGGGACTGACCTCTGTGGGACTCCACTCGTGACTGGTTGGCAGTTTGACTTGTAGTCAGCTACTTTCACACTGTGGTTTCTATCTGTGAGCCAGTTTGCAACCCACATAATGATATATAGGGGTTTATGCCTAGCTTAGTGAGTTTTTCTATAATTTCTAAGTGGAGAATGGTATCAAAGGCCTTGGCCAGATCAAGGTAGACTGTATGAACCACCTTGCCTTCATCCACAGCTCTGGTGACTAACTCAGAGAAGTCAACCTAGTTGAGCAGGTATGATCTACCCTTCACAAAACCAAACTGTGTGGGATTCAGAGTTTGGAGATTCCCTATATCCTTGTTTATTAAGTTCATGATGATGCGTTCCATAGCTTTGCATATCAGACTTGTCAGGCTAATGGGGCGATAGTTCCCAGGGTCTGTAATCGCTTCTCCTTTCTGGAGAGGGATGACTATAGCAGTGCACCATTCAGTAGGAACAAAGCCTGAGGTGAGGCTGTGATTGAACAGGGCACACAGGTGAGATGCCAGTTCACTCTGTAGTTCATGTAGAACACAGCCAGGGATATTGTCAGGTCCCATAGAAGCTGTATTCTTGGCCTTGGACAGTGCTGTTTTAACCTGTGCAGCAGTAATACTGGGTGCTTGGCAATCTACTGGTATTGTGATTGGTCCTTTGGGGGGGTAAAGTTGGCACTGAATCTGTCAACCAGTATAGTGGCAATATCTGTTGGCTCGGTATAGGAGGTACCATTGTGCAGTAGCGCAGAGCAAATCTGGATATTGCCGTGGAGATTCTCTACATAACTATAGAAGGCCTTGTGGTTGTCTTTACTATCTGCTGCAATTCTGTTTTTATAGCTAGCTTTAGAGGATTTCATGAGGGATCTCAACTTTTTGTTAAGGCTGATAAGAGAGTTTTTCCATTCTTGGGACTTCACCTTATTCCACATCAGTTTCCTCCTTCTGTTGTAGAGTTTGTTTATGGCAGGGGACCACCAGATTGGCTTCCATTTTTTGGAGGAGAGCGTCTTGGTTCTATTGAGTATGGTGAGGTCCATGCATTTGTGTAAGTGTTCACACAGTGCAATGGTGTATGATTCGGCGGTCATGCAACTATTCTGCATTTGCATGAGTGCCGTGAAGTTAACCACCTCTGTTTTTAGGAGCCCAAAGTTAGCTTCAGAGACGTTTTTCATGGTGGTTACCTTTGCGGGGGGTGGGGGGGGTGGATTGACAAGGTGATTAGTTTGTGGTCGGATTTAACCACTGAGGAGTTGACTATTGGTGTAGAGCAGCGTTTAACCAGGGAGGAGTTACTATTGGTGTAGAGCAACGGTCGCCCATGTTAGTAATAACCAGGTCAAGGATGTTGCTGCCTCTAGTGGGGGTAAGAACGAGCTGGTCCAGGGCATTGGAATTAATGAATTCCAGGAAACGGGCAAGTGTATTGGTACATGAGTAGTTTTCACAGTTAATGGAGGGGTAGTTGACGTCACCCAGTGAGAGTGTTAGGTTGGACCCTAATATTCTCCCGGGTGCTTAGGAATGTGGAGCGTGAGTCTTTGAACATGGTTGGGGACCTATAACAGGCTACAACCTGAATCGCTGCCTTTCCCAATGTTAACTGCACCTGAAGTATCTCAGATGCATTATGTTGGGCTACCAGTCTGGAGGCGTGCGCATCCTTTATGAATATGGAAACACCACCGCCTTTGGAGCGTCGGTCCAAGTTCTGGGGCCGAAAGGTGTGAAATGAGTTATAGGCTGGTACTGCAGGGGTGCTTTCTGCTGCCTTGAACCAGGTCTCTGTTACAGCACAAATGTAGATGTTCTCCATTTTAAGGAGTGCTTCGAGCGAGTGCATTTTAAGATTTAGACTTCTAGTGTTGAGTAGCATGACCCTCAGATTGCATTTGTTTGTAACTTTTATGGTGGTAATTTTGTCTTTGGAGCACCGCTTAAAAAAGGCACTTTAGGGGTGGCAAGAGCCTTGACCAGTATCCGGAAGCCCACGGGTAACAGATGCAGGCCATCTCTGGCAAAGCATTGGGGTCTGTCAATCATGTCGTCCCAAGCAGACAGATACTGGATCCCCTTAGAATGACACCAGAAACGTAGCCAGTTGTTGAAATCAGTCATTTTCTGCTTGTACTGTGGTATCATTCTGGGTGATGGTAGGATGCTTTCAGGGCTAGAGTCATACCTGCCTGGGCTACATAATCCGAGAGCTCCTCCATGTCTCTTTTCGTGTAGACCAGGGAGGTACGTCTCGGGTCATTCACACCCACATGTACAATGACAGAGTCATATTTGTACCTGTTGTTGAGGGACCTGAATGCATGCGTTATGTGGCAGATCCTGGCACCTGACAGGCAGCTGATTGTTACTTTCTGTTTATTCAACCTAGTGAGTGGGACATCAGTGTGGCTCATTATTGAGTCACCTATGACTAGTGTGCTGGGCATGCTGTTTTGCCTTAGGGGCTTTGGTTGAGTGGCACACTGTTTAGGAGAGTTATGTGTCTCGTGATTAGTGCTGTGTTGTGGTGGTTGAGTGCATTTTTGCTTTGGAGGTCTCTGCTGTTTGGGTAGATTTTTATTGAGACCCTCCACGAAGGTGGGTGTGTGGTTTGTGTTTTTATGTGAAGGCAGTGCTGGTGTGTGTTCTGGAGGGCTATGTGTTCCATGTGGTGTGGTGCAAGTGTTGACCTTCTCTTGATCAGCTATTCCGGTCTTGGCTGGAGAGTGTGTGGCTTCCAGTTTGGACATGTAAGTGCATCTCTCGCAAGTCTGAGTGTTTGGAGGTAAGAGGAGAGGGTTGTTGGTGTACTTGAGGCAGTTGCTACATTGCCTCAGGATGCCCAAGTTCACCAGGTTAACAGGAGAAAGCACAGGGAACTGACCTTTAGACATGCCTGGAGGGATGGGCATTAATAATAAGTACTGGAGCTGTTTCCTTGTAGAATGTTTAGTACTGGTAGCACTTTTGTGTGCTACAATAATTGCTACAAGAAGTCTGATAAAGGGCTAGACTAATAAGATAGTAAAAATGCAGGAGAGGAGAGAACTGGCAGATCAAAGGGAAAAATTGAAGAGCAGACTTTGGCACCTCTCAGAAGCTTGTAAACAGTCCTGGATATAGCAATCTGTATCTGGACAAGACTAGTTACAAGAAAGGCAGGGAAAGGAGCGCAAACATGGGCCTTTAAATCAGAAAGTTGAAAGAGATGGAAAAACTGCCCAAACGGCCACAATAAACTGCAGTTTCTGGGCCAGAAACCACTAGTGGTGGATAGGCTACCTAGTGCTTACCACTCCCATTGATAAGCTAGAAGGCTTCCTTCCAACACAGAAGGGCTGACAGTAAGTAAAAGGAGAACAGTCTACATAATTTGTACATTCTTTTTGCCATAATCACTGTATTTCGGTAATCAGTACTGTTGATCTCTTCAAGCCAACTTCCATAGGGAAAATACCACCTTGTAGAAGTTTTCTTAGCCTTATTACTGCTCATAACATTGTGCTTGTTGTTCATACTTAAAGTATTTCTATTCCTTAGGGTTTCTGAGACTGTTGCTTTCCTCAGAAAAAAAGGTGTCTGGAGCTGATACTTACATATTTTGGAGTTTTATTCCTTAGGATGTCTTTTTTTCCTCAAAAAAAATTTATTTGGTTTTGAAATTATAAAACAAAGCTATTTACAAATGCAGTTCAAAAGAAAAAAAATATTTACAGTGACCATAACAAAGCAAACAAATATATACAAATAATATTTCTCCAAAAGGTTATATAACTTCTGTCATGCTGTTCCTTAGAATGTCTGAAGCTGTTGATATTCCCCCAAAAACGTTGCCAACAAATGTGCTTATGGTAGACAAATCCCAATGCTGAATTGCCACTTTCATTTCCTTTTCTGTCTTAAGAGAGGATCACACGGTGGAAAACCTGTAAAGAGTTTTTATTTTGTAAAGAAAGCAAAAAAATAAAGTTGGGAGACTTAAGGGCCTTACTGAAGCACCAGCACTTCCTATCTGTAAGCCAGGAGATGCCTGTTCCCTTTACATTGTCTACAAAGACATATTCCTCAGTAGGCTGTAAGAAACTGAAAGTTTAACACCACTTTAAGATGGAAAAAGACAATACATTTATTAGTAGGGAAGCAGGCTGGTTGTGCAAGCCTTAAGAGACCTCATCAGACCTGCAGAAAGTTGTGGGCTGTGATTATATAAGGGCATCAGCTAGTAAGCCAATGGCCTTAGATTCTGTTGCATAGCATTCTGTCTGTGTCCCTTTGGCGACTAGGAGTGGGGTAGTGTGTTCTATGAGCAGCCAGGCCTTACCAGGTAATGCCCACAGGTTCATAGGTAAGTACTAGGCAGTCATTCTCACAATAAGCTGATCCAATAATCCATTTTTAGATTTTCCATCCAGCCTCAAGAAGGAAATACAAGACAGATTAGGGGAAAATTTAGAGGCTGCCCATCTAATTGTTTACCTTGAAGGTGGCAAGGGTGCGACTGTGATTGACATATAGTGGAAGTTTGTTCCAGAATGACTGGGGTGAGACATTGTGATATGTATCGTATCTTGTCAATGTGTCCTACTTATCTGTTTATAAAGGCTTAGATTCTTCAAGTGAGTTTTTCGTAAACTATTTGTTATGCAAATTAATAGGAGGGTAAAGAAGGGTTATTCATCTAATGTTGTTATTCTTCGTTCATTCCTTACTGATTGGTTATCGGTTCCATCCTCAGAACCAAACAGGCCATATATCAAGCTCGTATCAGCCAAAAACTCTCGAGCCAAGGTCCTACCCAGAATGCTCTGCTCCTTGTTACCTCCGATCTCGTTTGCCGCATTGCTGTACAGCCGTGTCAAGCCACTCTCTGTCAGCTAAGTGAATAATTTTTGAAAGTTTATATATTGTTACTACTTTAAAAGTTTTTCAGTCAGTTACTTTTATTATTCTCCTATCACATCTTTAAGACTCTCACCATTTTGTCTCTTTCCCTTTATTACCCTTTTCTTACCTTTGAGGTAATTCTTCATTAATGTCATTGGAAATCCTCCTTTCTCTCTCTTCTTACCCTTCTGGGTAGCCTTTCTTATTCTTGGTATTGTCATTCTTCTCCACATCATTGTGTCGGACAAGAAAAGTAGTGTTGGTTTTAAACAGTGTAAGGATTGCAGCCGTAAGTTACTGCTTTCTGATGGCCATGACTTATGTGTCTATTGTCTGAATGTCTCCCACCTTACTGTGGATCCCCCGTGTGGGATTTGTAGAACATTTTTGACCAGGACTATTAACAAGAGAAAGAACAAGTTAATCCTGAAAGGTCTCCTCAAATCTCCTTTCTGTGAGGCTATCTCTGGGTCGGAGGGCTCACCCCCTCCTGCTAAACCCCGTAAGATGCATTCTTCTTCATTGAGATCGCTCACTTCATCTCCCTCTGGAGATCGTAGGGAGTCGACTCATAAGAAAGTGAAAATTGCTACTCCGGCACTGCCACCTGTGACCCTTTCGGCTCCAGGCATGGCACCGCCCCAGTTGATTCTTCCTCTAGCCATGTCCCCCTTATCGACACCATCACAGGAGTTCCCGGTGCAGACACTTATTGCTCTGACAGTTCTGTTGCAGCCCTTACTGGCACTGTCCCTGCAGTTACAGTCTCCTTCGGCACCATTGGTGCAATCCTCTTCGGCCCCGAGCCTAACAATACTGTCCTCCACGGTGCAGACACTTTTGGCACCGACATGCCCTTCGGTGCAGTCCTTTTCGGCACCGTCATTGTTACCGGTGCAGACACCTTCCTCGACGGGACCATACCCATCAGTGCAGACACTTGCCTTTATGGTGCAGACACCTTCAACTTCTATGGCGCTGCCTTCATCAGCGCAGACTACTTTGACACCATTTTCCTCTGTGCAGACATCCTCGGTTCTGGGCTCTGCACCACTCAAATTAGCAAGGACCAAGTACTGTCCTTCTTTGGAACTGTTCGTTGGTAGCCAATATAGCCCTTTTCTAGAAAGGCCAGAATCGCCTTCAGGTTTCTCTATGAGGTCGACCAGGAGCCTCTTTGGTCAAGATTTGTTGTAGTTGTTGAAAAGGTGCTTGTGGCCAGGGGTCTATCTCAACCGTCTAAACCTATGTTCCCTCCTTCAGGTGAACGTCTTTCTCCTCAAACTCCAGCGTACACTCCTCCTTCAACTTCCACCCAAGTATCGAAGCCCATTCCTGCAAAAGCTTCCTTCCCTCCGACCCCAAGAGTGGATCTCACTTTGGAGCCAGAGTCGTCCTTGTGGCCCTTGGTGCACTGGGCATCAGGCTTTTCTCAGGCTAGTGGCTGTGCCGTGGTGGTGGGCATTTTTGGTTCCATGCTGATGTTTTCTATGGCACCCTCCAGGAATCCTTCCTCTCTTACACTTCACAGTCCTCTTGAGACTCCTGGTCTGGGAATCGGCTTGTCTGAGCGGGCTGTGACCCCAAGTTCCGAGGTTGTCATTCTCAGTTCCAGGCTCCCATCCCTCCTTGGGTGGGACAGCCTTCCAGGCCATGGAGAGGGCGCTTGCCTCTGCTGGCAAACCCCCCATGTCAGAGTCCTCTCCTCCCTCTGTGCCGCAACTCTCACAAGCCACAACTGCCAGACATTGGGCACAATGACCTCAGGTTTTTCCCCATCAGGAGTCCCCCTCTTTGCAGTCTTCCCCAGAATCTCCAACTAAGAAACTACCTCGCAAGGCTTCATGCAAGAGGAAGTACATGGACTCCACTGAGGAGTCTTTGACCTAAGATATGGACTTTGATGACGGGGAATGGTCCCCATGGTCATCCTCTGATGAGGTGTCCTTTGGTGACATCCTCGAGATCCTTAGACAGAGGGGTGACTGGAAGTCCTCTAATCCTTCCTCAGAGGAATCCATATTCCTTCAGGCCTTTCGTGCCCGGCCCCCCTACTTCCTGGGTTACCTCGCCGGCCGATGAGCTTGTCCAGCGTGCTTGAAAGGCTCCTGACACCCTGAAAGCTATACCACAGAGGCCTGACCAGATCTTATCTCCCCCAGCTGAGCATACCCTTTGGTCAAGAGGTCTTCCAATAGATGCCATGGTGGTGGTGACTGCAACCAAGAAAGACTTGGCAGAAGAGAGCCAAACTGTCCATCCACCCAACAAGGAGTCCTGGGCAAGAGACAGACTCGGGAAGCATGTGTTTGCTTCATCGACCTTCACTGTAAGGTCTTTGAATTATTTGACACACTTTACGAGGATCCAGAGGGATCTTATCAACCAACTCTTTGAAACCTTGGCAGGAGCTCTTTCTGATAACCACCCTAGAATGCATATCCAATTCTTCCATGTGTCTTATTTCACACACAACGGAAGAAGCTTATAGAGTGGCAAGTGCAGGTATAGTCACCAGATGACATGCCTGGATGTGCCTTTGTGACTTTGCAGACTCCTTTAAGGCTTCCTTTATTAACGAGGCCGCTTCTTTGTGTGGCTCTAAAGTTAAAGATATGCTGGCAAGGTGCGAGAAAGATGGCAAGACCCTATCTGCCATTGGTGTCAGACACTCCATTCCTCAACAATTCTACTCCAGAAATCAGAGGAGTAGGAAGATGTGGCACAGGAAATCACAGGGCTCTTTCTGTGACGCATGTGCCGAGTTCTCCCCTAGAGGCAGAGGGGGAAACTCCAATGGAAGATGCCCCTTTCGGGGCAGAGGAGGTCTGCGAAACTGGGGTTCCAGAGATTCTTTCTCTGGCCAACTCTGTCAGTGCTCCTGAAGCATTGCCTGACTGCTCACCTCTGGAAGCAGTCAGGGGGTCATTTTTCCTTGTACCCCACTGACTGGTGAAACATAACCACCGACTCTTGGGTACAACGGATAATATCCAGAGGCTATCGCATCCCTTTCCATCTTTGTTCAACCTCATTCAGAGAATTACCCAACATTCCACCCAGTCAAAGGGAAGCAGCAACACACGAATTTCAAAAGCTGCTACAAAAAAAGATTCATCCAGACGGTCCCCCCCCAGACCAGATAGGATCCGTTTTTTACTCAAGATTTCTTTTAGTGCCAAAAAAGACAGAGGACTGGAGACCAATTCTGGATCTCAGCACACTGAACAAATTTGTAAAAACAGAGAAATTCTGGATGGTCACGGTTCAATCTATCCTTCCTTGTCTGGAAGAAGATGATTGGATGTGCTCTGTAGATCTTCAAGATGCGTATTACCACATAAAAAAAACGCTCAAGAAGATACCTCTGCTTCCGCATAGGAGCCAGTCACTACCAATTTTGAGAACTGCTGTTCGGTCTCTCTGCAGCCCCCAGAGTGTTCACCAAATGCATGGCAGCGGTTATCGCTCACCTGCGACTTCAAGGATTCCAGATGTTTCCACATCTAGACAACTGGCTCCTCACCGCCCCCACCAAGCGTCTACTGGAAGAAGCCCTACACTACACTCTCCTCACAGCACAACACCTGGGAATCACTATAAACTAGGAGAAGTCCAACATGACCCCAGCACAGTTTTTACAGTTCATCGGGGTACTGTTGGACACGAGAAATTGCACAACATCTCTCCCGGACCACAAACTTCAAAGAATAAAGGCAACAGGTTCAGCCGCTGCTCTGTCACCACAAATCTTCTGGTCGGTCCATACTCCAGCTCTTGGGGTCAATGGCAGCCTCGATCACCATTGTTCCTCTACCCAGATTCCACATGAGACTCCTTAAGTGGTTACTTCTCACTCAGTGGTACCCTCTACAACATCCTTTGTCCTTTCAGATAAGTGTAACTTAGAGATGCAAGCAAGATTAACTCTGGTGGACATCTCGAAATCCCCAACAATGGTCTCACCCCTTCAGCCCCCATCAGCCGAAAGCCACAGTGACCACGGATGCTTCCCTGATGGGGTGGGGGGGTTATGTCAGGGAAACTCGGTCCAAGGCACCTGGTCAGAGACAGAGGCCCTTTTGCATATCAATGTCTTGGAACTGAGGGTGGTGCTACTAGCATTGCAAGCATTCCATTCTATCCTTAAGTCAGGGACTATTGCGATCCAGTCAGACAACATGTCAGTGGTCTGGTACTTCAAGCAAGGGGGCACCAGATCTTATCCATTATGCTGAGAGGCCTTAAGAATATGGCAATGGGCGATTCCTTCCATCCGCTTTCTAGTTGCAATGCACATTCCCGGGCGCTCCAACATGATAGCGGACAAGTTGAGCAGGTGCATCCTACAACCCCATAGGTGGTCCCTCAGCCCTGTGATAGCAGCAAAAGTTTTCAGCTGCTGGGGCGAGCCTTGCTGTGACCTATTCGCATCCCCAAACAACTACAAGTGCAGCAACTATTTTGCCTTGATCCCTCCTTGGAGACAATCACTGAGAGATGCTCTAGTCCACGCTTGGCCCTCAGGTCTACTTTATGCTTATCCTCCTCTTCCCCTCATCTCCCAATTTCTGAAGAAAGCACAGCAGTTGATAAGCAAAGTGATCCTCATTGCTCCATATTGGCCTCGAATAGTCTGGTTCCCCTTCCTCTGGCCTCACCTGTTAGATTGAACATGGATCCTCAATCCATCCCCAACGTTTATCTCCCATCCGCAGAGTCTGACTCTCACCCCAGTCTAACAACCCTGAAACTGACAGCTTGGTTTCTCCACTTCCAGTGATTGTCAGGCAGGAAAACCTCTCATCCCCGGTGTGCAATATTCTTACTGCATCTCATAAATCGTCCACCAGACTAATCTATCTCAATAAATGGAAAAAGTTTTCTCTAATGGGCAGCGAATAAACAATTAGACCCCTTGTCATCCCCAGTTTCGGTGGTTTTGGATTACTTATCACATTTCTTCCACTCTGGGCTGTCTGCCTCTACTATTTGTGTGTATTTAGCTGCCATTTCAGATTTCCACATTGGTTTTCAGGATTCTTCGCTCATGTCACATAGACTGTATAAAACTTTCTTGAACGAGGTTTTTCACCTAAAGCCTCCCTTTAGAGAACCAGTTCAACCTTGGGATTTGGTCTTGGTCCTGCAAGCCCTAACAGCTCCCCCCTTTGAACCTGCGTCTTCATGTGATCTAAAATATCTCTCGTGGAAAACTTTGTTTTTGATTGCATTCACATCGGCCAGACGCTTGTCAGAACTTCAAGCCTCATGCATCAAAAGTCCCTATCTTATCTTATCTTCCATAAGGATAGAGTATCACTGAGAACTAATTCTTCTTTTTTACCAAAAGTGGTGTCAGAGCGGTCTATAAACCAGTGTATTGACCTTCCAGTATTTTTTCCTAATCATTCCAATAAGGGAGAGTGTTGCCTGCACTCCCTGCATGTTCATAGGTAAATACGATTCTACCTCGACAGAACAAAATCTACCCGTAAATCAGACCAACTTTTTCTGGCCTTTTCTGGACCAAGACTAGGTCATCCTGTCTCGAAAGTTACATTGGCATCATGGTTGAGAAATTGTATAACCTTTATCTACAACAAGAACAATATCACCTTGCCTCACAGAGTGAAAGCACATTCTACAAGATCTACGGCAACTTCAGCAGCTTTCCATGCTAAGGCTTCCCTCAATGATATTTGCTCAGCTTCACCTTGGGCCAAACCTCATACCTTTATTCTTTATTACAAATTGGAATACGCCTCCAGAGGTAGAGCTTCTTTTGGCTCCATGGTGCTCAGGACTGTCCTTCCATGAGGGCCACCCAGGGATACAGGTATCTGGGGACTCTTATAGGTTCATAGGTAGGTACTAGGCTATTGGCCCTAGGGCCTATATAAGCCTAGCCAAACGGTACCTTGGCTTTTGCCACCCAAGAAAATTATTTTCCTGTACCCCTGTCAAGCAAAGCCACAGAAGTGATTCCCGGGGTGACTTTCCTATCTCACATCCAATCATCAAGATTTTTTTTGAAGAGTGCTAATGAGGAGCTTTGTTTGATATAGATAGGTAGTTTGTTTGAGAGTATGGGAAGTCTTTGGGATAGGAATCTATCCCTCCAGCATGTTTTGTTTATTTTGGTGACAAGGTTTAGTTCCCTAGAGCGTGTAGCTCGGAGGGATTGGGATTTCTTTACATGGAGCATGTGCAACAGCTCTGGGTTTGACATAGCTTTGTATGTTAGGCAGTGATCGCCTCTGAGTAGGCGATATGCGACAGAGTAAAGCTGGAGTTTTTTGAGACATTCTGCGTAGGGCATCTGTTTGAGGCCGGTAATCCTCTTTGTGAGGTATTTCTGTGGCCTTTCCAGTTGTAGATGTCTTGTGAGGTATATACCAAAAGGGGCGTTGTACTCTATAATGGGTCTAATGAGTGATGAGTAGAAAGGAACAATGACCTCTTTTTTCCTGGATGAGAAACCTGTAGTGATGAGGTGTGCCACGTAGAAGGATTTCCTGACTACTGTGGCAATGTGATTATCAAAGGAGAGACTACTATCCACCTGTGTCCCAAGGTCTCTTATCACACCTGGTGTTAAGTAGACTACCGCCTATATGGTAGTTCATGGGTACAGAGTTTTTACCAAAAGGGATGACAATGCACGTTTTGGCACTGAGATTGAGGCCATGGCTTTGACAACAGGCATCTGTCTCAGTGAGGCCCTGTTTTAGGATGACCATATTGTTAGGAGTTTTGATTACGGCTCTTAGTTTGCAGTCATCTGCGAACTTTGTTAGCCAAAGACCTTTTGTGTTAGCCTGTACTTCAGAGAAGTAGATACCAAACAGGAGAGGACCTAGGACTGAACCCTATGATACTCCACTTGTCACTGATCTAAAGTTGGATTTAGAGTCTGCTACTTTCACAGTGTGGGTTCTGTCAGTGAACCAGTTGGCAACCCATCTTGTGACATAGGGATTTATACCTAGTTTAGTGAGTTTATCTATAATTCCAGAGTGGGGGATGGTGTCGAAAGCCTTAGCGAGATCTAGATAGGCTGTGTGAACCACATTACCCTCATCTGTGGCTTTGTTGACCGCTTCAAAGAAGTCTATCAGGTTTAGGAGACATAATCTGCCTTTTACAAACCCAAACTGGGTAGGGTCCAGAGTTTGGAGATTACCAATGTCATTGTTTATAAGTTCCATGATGATACGTTCCATAGCCTTGCAGACCAGGCTCATCAGGCTAATGGGGCGGTAGTTCCTGGGGTCCGTGGTGGCTCCCCTTTTGTGGAGTGGGATAACCATTGCTGTGCGCCATTCAGTGGGCACAACACCTGAGGTGAGGCTATGATTGAACATGGCACTTAGGTGGGGTGCCAGTTCGTTCTGTAGTTCATGTAGAACGCAGCCTGGGATGTTGTCAGGTCCCATGGATGCTGTGTTCTTGGCTTTGGAGAGTGCATTTTTTACCTGTGCAGCCTTGATTACAGGAACTTCGCATTTTTCCAGTATAGAGATGGGCCCTTTAGGGGTGAGAGAGGGGTAAAGTTAGCACTGAACCTATCTGCCAGGATGTTGGCAATATCAGTTGGTTCTGTATATTTAGTGCCATTGTGCTGTAACTCAGAGCAGATCTGAGTGTTGCCATTGAGATTCTTGGCATAGCTATAGAATGCTTTGTGGTTGTTTTTAGAATCAGTGGCAATTTTGTTTTCGTAACTAGCTTTGGAGGATTTTATGAGGGATCTCAGCTTCTTACTGAGCCTGACCATGGAGTTCCTCCAGTCATGGGATTTTACTCTTTTTTTGCAACAGTTTCTTTCTACTGTTGTAGAGTTTGTTTATAGCAGGGGACCACCAGATTGGCTTCCTTTTTTTGGAGGATAGCATCTTGGTTCTGTTTGGGATAGCATGATCCATGCACTCGTGTAAGTGCTTATAAAGTGCAATTGTACAGGATTCAGCAGTCGTACCTCTATTGTCAGTCAGCATGGGTGTCATGAAGTTTGCCACTTCTGTCTTAAGAAGCGTGAAGTTGGCTTTGGAGAATGTTTTTACGGTGGTTTCCCTAATGGGGGGTGGGGGTGGGATGTGGATGTCTAGGATGATTTGCTTGTGGTCGGATCTGACCAACGAGGGATTGATGTCTGTTGTGGAACACCGGTTGCCCATGTTGGTAATGACCAGGTCCAGGATATTGCTGCCCCTGGTGGGGGTGTGGATAAGTTAATCCAAGGCGTTGGAATCAATGAATTCCAGAAAACGTTGAGCATAAGAGTTGGTACATGGGTAGTTTTCCCAGTTAATGGTGGGGTAGTTGAAATCGCCCATTGTTACGGTGTTAGGGTGTACCCTAATATTTTCCAGTGTATCAAGAAATGAGGAGTGTGAATCCTGGGGCATGGTGGGGGATCTGTAGCAAGTTACAATTTGCATTGTGCTCTTGCCCAGAGTTAGTTGCACTTGGATAATCTCAGATGCATTATGCTGAGCAACTAGCCTGGAGGTGTGGATATCCTTAATGAATATGGATACGCCTCCGCCTTTAGTGCTTCGGTTCAGGTTACGTGGCCAAAAGGTGTGGCATGAATTATAGCCTGGTAATGCAGGGGTGCTCTCTGGAGCTTTGAACCAAGTCTCTGTCACTGCACAGATGTCGATGTTCTCCGTTTTAAGGAGTGCCCCGAGTGAGTGCATTTTGAGGTTTAGACTTCTAGCATGAAGTATCATTACCCTCAGATTTAGCTTGCTTGTACCTGTTATGGTGATGAATTGTCATTTGAATCTTGCCTAAAAAAGGCATTATAGGAGTGGCAAGAGCCTTAATCAGTATCTGGAATCCCCACTCTGTCCCATCAGTAAGGAATGAATGAAGATTAACAACATCAGATAAAGAAGTTATGTCTTACCATAACGTTCCATCTGTGTTGTTTAGATTCATTCATTCATTACTCCCCAACCTCCAGAGGTTCCTGGTTGATCTCATATACTCTTTTATTGTAGGACTGTTCTGACCAGAAGTAGCCTCTACTTTTCTCTATCAACTTGCAAACTCGATCTGAGGTAACAGGGAGCAGAGCATTCTGGGTAATATCTTGGCTCGAGAGTTTTTGGCTGATGCGAGCTTGACATATGGCCGGTTCGGTTCCGAGGACGAAACCGATAACCCATCAGTAATGAATGAACGAAGATCAACAACACAGATGGAACGTTATGGTAAACATAACTTCTTTTTTCATGGCATGGAAGGCAAGACACAGATCCCCACAGAAGAATGTATAAAAGACTGAGCACAGAGAGAGAAGGCTGCCAATCTGTCCTGATAGCTAAGATTTCTGAGGCCACTAATCTTTTTAATTATGAATCTCTGAGGTCTGTCAAGTTAAGTGATATGTTTAGACCTTCTTTGGATCAAGAGGAGATGCCTTTGGAAACTAGATGAGCTAGACAGAAGACTTACTAACTGTTGAGACATAATGGTCAATAGATGCAAAATTATCAGCAAGAGTGCCTAAATCACTTACAACAGTATCTGGGGGGTATATCACCTATATGGTATGTGAAATTGTTTTGTCTACTAGACTGAACTATACTACATTTCTTCACATTTATTTTGAGAACATTGTCTTTGCAGCAGTTGAGGTCCTTTCTTATCACTGTTGCAGTATTCTTTACAACTGGGATATCCTGCAGTGGACAGCTGAATACATACCAAACTTTACGTCTTCCAGGTCCCATATGTCAAACACATGTCCTAGGTCCAAGTCGTAAGCTACAAATGTGACATATGAGCACTTAATCCTCAGAGCTTCTTTGCCACCAGTCCAAACGCTACCTTTGAATTTAGTCTGCAAGATGTTCACCGCATAGGTTTCACTACTGAGCCATCTCAAGATAAGTGCCCCACTGGGGTCTCTTCTTTCTTGTTTTTCTTCTTAATGACCTTTTTACATGTCATACAGGAAGGTTCACAAGGTTCATAGACAAGTACTAGGCTAGCTGCCCTTGCAGGCCATTTTAAGCCTAGACAATGTCCTTTCAAAGAGGAAATTAGCTAGGAAATTGTGAGTGTAGGAGTCAGATTCCCAGTAAGGATAGACGCAAGAAAGGCATTTTTTGTTTGGGTGCTACACATGACTATACTCAATGTGAGGTCTTGTCAAGTATTTGTCCCAAAGACTCCCTACAGCTGTCTGTTTGTCCATTCTGTTTACCTAGGTAACCATTGTTTAAAGCTTTTAGCTCAGGCATAGGCTCTGGAACCATAGAGCGAGGGGGAGAGAGTGTCCCCCTACACACGTTTACAGGTGCAAGACCTGTTTTAGGACCCAATGGAGGACTCGTATGCGTTGCATGAATTTTAAACACAAACATGCATGGGAATCACGTTATTGCTGCCAGAGAGTCACCCACAGTAAGCACTGCCGTGTATTTATGAAATTTGCTGCCAGAGTCACCCACAGTAAGCACTGCCCTTTATTTATGTTATGAAACTGTTACTGAGACGAGACTTCTAGCATGAAGTATCATTACCCTCAGATTTAGCTTGCTTGTACCTGTTATGGTGATGAATTGTCATTTGAATCTTGCCTAAAAAAGGCACTATAGGGGTGGCAAGAGCCTTAATCAGTATCTGGAATCCCCACTCTGTCCCATCAGTAAGGAATGAACGAAGATTAACAACATCAGATAAAGAAGTTATGTCTTACCATAACGTTCCATCTGTGTTGTTTAGATTCATTCATTTATTACTCCCCACCCTCCGTCCCCCTCCGGAGGTTCCTGGTTGATCTCATATACTCTTTTATTGTAGGTCTGTTCTGACCAGAAGTAGCCTCTACTTTTCTCTATCAACTTGCAAACTCGATCTGAGGGAGCAGAGCATTCTGGGTAATATCTTGGCTCGAGAGTTTTTGGCTGATGCGAGCTTGATATATGGCCGGTTTGGTTCCGAGGACGAAACCGATAACCCATCAGTAATGATTGAACGAAGATCAACAACACAGATGGAACGTTATGGTAAACATAACTTCTTTTTTCATGGCATGGAAGGCAAGACACAGATCCCCACAGAAGAATGTATAAAAGACTGAGCACAGAGAGAGAAGGCTGCCAATCTGTCCTGATAACTAAGATTTCTGAGGCCACTAATCTTTTTAATTATGAGTCTCTGAGGTCTGTCAAGTTAAGTGATATGTTTAGACCTTCTTTGGATCAAGAAGAGATGCCTTTGGAAACTAGATGAGCTAGACAGAAGACTTACTAACTGTTGAGACATAATGGTCAGTAGATGCAAAATTATCAACAAGAGTGCCTAAATCACTTACAACAGTATCTGGGGGGTATATCACCTATATGGTATGTGAAATTGTTTTGTCTACTAGACTGAACTATACTACATTTCTTCACATTTATTTTGAGAACATTGTCTTTGCAGCAGCTGAGGTCCTTTCTTATCACTGTTGCAGTATTCTTTACAACTGGGATATCCTGCAGTGGACAGCTGAATACATACCAAACTTTACGTCTTCCCGGTCCCATATGTAAAACACATGTCCTAGGTCCAAGTCGTAAGCTACAAATTTGCCACCAGTCCAAACGCTACCTTTGAATTTAGTCTGCAAGATGTTCACCGCATAGGTTTCATTACTGAGCCGTCTCAAGATAAGTGCCCCACTGGGGTCTCTTCTTTCTTGTTTTTCTTCTTAATGACCTTTTTACATGTCATACAGGAAGGTTCACAAGGTTTATAAACAAGTACTAGGCTAGCTGCCCTTGCAGGCCATTTTAAACCTAGGCAATGTCCTTTCAAAGAGGAAATTAGCTAGGAAATTGTGAGTGTGGGAGGCAGATTCCCAATAAGGATAGACGCAAGAAAGGCATTTTTTGTTTGGGTGCTACACATGACTATACTCAATGTGAGGTCTGTCAAGTATTTGTCCCAAAGACTCCCTACAGCTGTCTGTCTGTCCATTCTATTTACCTAGGTAACCATTGTTTAAAGCTTTTAGCTCAGGCATAGGCTCTGGAACCATAGAGCGAGGGGGAGAGAGTGTCCCCCTACACACTTTTACAGGTGCAAGACCTGTTTTAGGACCCAATGGAGGACTCGTATGCGTCGCATGAATTTTAAACACAAACATGCATGGGAATCACGTTATTGCTGCCAGAGAGTCACCCACAGTAAACACTGCCGTGTATTTATGAAATTTGTTGCCAGAGTCACCCACAGTAAGCACTGCCCTTACCTATGTTATGAAACTGTTGCTGGGCTCTGTGTGTGTCCATTAGGAAACTGCTGCTGGGCTCAGTATGTCCATTATGAAACTGTTGCTGTGCTCCATGTGTGTCTGTTATGAAACTGCTGCTGGGCTCCATGTGTGTCCATTATGAAACTGCTGCTGGGCTCCATGTGTGTCCATTATGAAACTGCTGCTGGGCTCATGTGTGTCCATTATGAAACTGTTGCTGGCTCCGTGAGTGTCCGTTTCTGTAAATTACTTGTTTATCCATTCAATACATGGCTGTTTGCTTCATCTTAAAGTGTGAAGGATTCATAACATCCACCTGAGTTACCACCAACTCAGGCAGATTGGACCTTCGATTAAAGCCAAATGAAAACAGTGGAGCATTTAAAAGATATCATTTTGCTGCAGGAACAGAACAACATTTCTGCACTCTCCAAGTGCATTTTAATCGATGTATTCTAAAATGTGTTATGATATAACTTATTCCACAAACTTTATTGCTTTCGATTGTACTGTGTTTAACAATTCCAGTCTCGTGGTTTTAAATGCGGTACACATTTCATGTCTCGTGGTTTTAAATGCGGTACACATTTCATGTCTCGTGGTTTTAAATGCGGTACACATTTCATGTCTCGTGGTTTTAAATGCGGTACACATTTCATGTCTCGTGGTTTTAAATGCGGTACACATTTCATGCTCGTTTATCTCAAATTTTGTTAAAAATTTTGAAGAACAAATCCAGTAGCTGATAATTAGGGACATCCGTTACAGTCACTAAGAAGATTTCAATCTGGTCGAGTGTCTTTGCTGAAAAGACCTTAAGGGGTATGTCTCACTTATGAAATGATGCCGGTATAAAGTGAAAAATGCTAGGGAATATTCATCTATTGCAATTATACAAGAGATGTATGAATTAGCTCACTGAATATTTGCAGACTGTTCATTTCTGTTTAAAAAGGGCACTTGGTTGTTAACATTTTTGTTTTTTTATTTTGATAGTAAAACAAGTCAATATGTGCTTCATTTGTTCATTCGTTTTACATGTTTTCTTCTGTTATTCATTATCTGTCCTGTAAACTTAGAAAACTTTTACCTTTTAGTTATGTCTTGTTGGACAGGCACCTTTATTATTCTGCCTTGCAGCTCAGTGCTATGTTAGTATTTTGTCCAGAGCTGCAGGCTGTAGTACACATTTTACCTGTATATATGTATGGGGACTACAACTTCTAGGCAGTGATTTTTTACTGCCAGAGTAATAAAACCCTCAGAGTTAACTTTTGCTTCCTCAGATTCTTAAACACAGTGCTCATCCAGAGATAAATCTCACTAGAATCGGGGACAGAGCGAGAAATAATCAGAGATTATCAGGGGCACTTCCAAAATATTACTATTGCTGACTTGAGACCTTGGCAGAATAAAAGGATGTGAATCAATATACATTTTCTGAAGTAAACGAAATCTCTAAACCTAATTGCTGTCATTATGTATTAAGCATATTTAACCACCTTTTCTCCAAAATTTTAAGAGGGGCATATCTAAAATCTGAGCCAATGTCAGAGAGAACAGAATTCACTAAATAATGATAGCGCTTTAAGCTTCAGATGTCCTGTCTTTTAGTGGAAATATACGGTAACACAAAACATTATTTTAGTAACTTTCTAAGATTATACAAGCAATATTTAAAATGTGTCCCTGGTTTTAGCCATTTGGCCCCCTCCCCAAACAAATTTTGGCTTTTTCCAGATTTCTTCTGCTGTGAAATTGAGAGATTTAGTTGTGTCAACCGGATGGTACAGTGGTAGTGTTTTTGCCTCACAGCAGGAGGTTTTGTGGTTTGATTCTTGTCCTGGGTGCTTTCTGTGTGGAGTCTGTATGTCCTTCCTGTGTTTGTGTGGGTTTCCTTTGGGTGCTCCGGTTTCCTTCCAGGTTACAAAGACGTGTCTGGAGTATTTCTCCCTCGGCCTCTGCTGAAAATTGGCTTTGTTCCAAGTCTGACTTTCCTGGTAAACAAATGTTAAATGAATACAATATTTTAGAAGGAGCTGAGAGCTTCAGCGGAAGAGAAGTTTAGTGCTGCTTATTCCAAGTCTGTTTGCATTGTTAGTAGCTTTACTTTTGATGCAGAAGGCTGTGGATTCTACTCCCACAGTATGCAGTTGGATCACTGATACTGTACTGTGTTGTACTTTAAATGGAGTGGATGCTGCAGTCCTGTGAATGTCCTCTTTTGAAGGAGTTACCTAGCAACTATGAACTGTTATCAGTTTGCCATCCTTTCCCTATTGCAGTATTACTAGCTTATCATTTTTTTAATGTAACGTAAGCAATTTATTCTTCAAGGGCAACAGCCACTTTATTTGTAGATGAAACAACAAAATATAAAGTTGTTTCCTAACAGCAACCTCTTCATTAGTTAGAGATCCCTTTAATGTGGAATTATTTAGATGACTGACTTCTGCAGACATTTTGCATTTTTACTGATACTGGTGGATTGTAATGACAGAAGTTTGACTGGCCTTTTATGGTTGAAATTTTCTGAAATGGGTAGTTTTGTCATTATTGGTTCATACATTTTGTTTCATTGCTTACTAGAAGACTGTTCAAAGCTACAAATTTAAAATGCATTCTAACAACTGATGCTGTATTATACAAGGAATGTAATGTAATAAAATCAGGAAGGTGAATCAAAGAATGCATACATGTATGCATGGCCCTAAAAATGTGTTTGAAAACAGCCCAGAGGAAAGTGTGAAAGGTTCGAAATCATGGGCAAATTTTAAGCTTTACTCTTGTTACCAAAGCAATGGATGAAGTTAAAACAGTTCACACCACATTACCTTGACCTGGCCAAGCCTTTTGACACAATCCCCTACTCAGGTGTAGTACAAAAGATGAATAATGCAGGAGCAAACACTTGCATCACTAGCTGGATTGCCAACTTGCAAGGCATCCTCCGACCTAATACAGATGGACCTACTGAACATCAGCAAGTCAAATGGCATCAGAAATACTCAGTCCAGGTATCTAAACTGAATGTTGTGAAGGGAAAGGATATGTATCACGGAGGCTACCACTGTCCAGAACAGACTATCCATAAAAATAAAACAAAGCTTATATGTCCATATTCAAATGCAACTTGGATCTAAGGATGGGTAATAGAAAATGTACTCCAGGATTGCCCCTCATGCCTCTAATGGATAGAGGCATTTCCTAAATGCTGCATCTCTTACATGGGTCCCTTCAAATTATCTATGGTATTATCACATTTATTCTCACTAGGGCTAATATGCAATTATCATCCATGGATAGGTAAGACCAATCAGAAAATGTTAATTCAAGCACCAAAAGGGAATTGGCTAAGCTTAAAATGTTCTCCAAGTGAACCTATGTTGTGGTACTAAATAGGTATAAAAAATGTCCCTTTTTAGATCACTAAGTGCCCCTCTCACCCTCCACCCTCCAGTCTTCAACAGCTTCTGGCGCCTATGAGTGCAGGATACCATAGCCTCTGAATCCACCTGCCCCATTGTTCAGCTGCCACTTAAGAAGAAAGCTAAAAAGGAGTGCATTTTATCTATTGCTGTTGGATAAAGAACCTGAGGACTGTCCAGTGTTGACGTCAGATCCCTCTGTTGCGATCCTGTTGGAGGCTGACACAGGACTGCCTACCTGCATATCTGCTGAGGATGTTCCTACATCTGCTGCAGATGAGGAGGGGGAACCCTAGCTGATCTTGTCAGAGGGGCAGAGGAGATTCCCCAAATTCTTGTTAGGGAGGAGATTCCTAGTATCCTCATTGAATCTAGGTAGGGGTTTGAACCCCTTAGATTTGTTAAGGTTGACATTTACTTAAAAAAGAAACAGAAAACCAGACATGTAGCCTCTGTGGCTAAGGATCCACACAAAGAATAGCAAGACTTTACTGTGAGTTTTTTCAATGCCCTTATGGCTTAAAACCTCCCTCAAGGCTTGTCTGTCACTGCTTCTTTTCCCTGTTTCTCCACTCCTGTAAAACGTAACAGGAAATCTGACTCCTCTGAGAAAGAGCTGGATTTAAACTCTGGTGAAGAGTCATTGGTTACTCTTGTCAAATCCGTTCTTCTCTTGTCTTGGGGTCTGTAAAAAATTCACTTGCTCCTGATTCCCCTATGGAGGAATTATCCTTTGGAGATACTGTGGTACACACGATGGAACATTTTAAATGGGATTGTTCCCTGGTTTCTGACTTACAAAAGAGGTACTATGAACTCTTACAGATAGGTTCACCCTGGCCTTCTGCATTACCTCCAGTACTGGATGCTCTTTTGGACACTTTCTCTTTGGCTTCTCAGGCCCCTGATTCCTGGCTTCCCATTCCTAAAGCCTGACAAGTTCTGTAAAGTCCCTGAAGCACAAAAACTTTTGTACAATTTCTCTGGCCACTGAAAGAACATCTAAATTATTGTCTTCTTCTAAGCTTTTACCTTCCGATAAGGACAGCCATGATGTGGAAAGGTATGGGGGGAAAAGTGTATACTTTTGCTACCTTTGCTTCTAGGGCCATTAACTACCAGACCCGTATGACTAGGTATATACTGGCTCTTTCTTCCTAAACTTGGGGGCATTCTGATTCTGAGAGAGAGTTTTTGGCTATTTCCATTTTGAGTTCTGCTTCTCAGGAAGCCCATCATTCTGTTAAGTGCAGTTATAATGCTACAGATGCATCTTCTAGGGCAGCTGCTTCAGAATTTGTGATGAGAAGATATTCCTGCCTGCACTTCCAGGCTCTTCCTGAAGACATCAAGGCCAGATTACTGGATTCTTCCTTAGATAACCAAAATCTCTTTGACTCTGCAACTGCTGAGTTTTTTAAGACCCTACAGGATAAGGGTGAAGTTATGTAGGTTCTGAAACAGATCTTCCTTTTTTCAGTTCCTAATTTCCAGAGAAATTACCCCTCAAAGTCTCCTTTTGTCTGTAGGTAGCAGAGGCAGCCTTCCAGTGGCAAACAGTCTTCCAAGAGAGTTTTTCCTAACAAGCCTTCTCAGGGTTCTAAGAGTCAAAACCCTTTTTTCCCCTGACAAATATGCTTCTGTTTGACATCCAACCATTTATACCCTTCACCAGATCCCTCTGTTTCTCAGGCTCATTCTGTCTTTCCTGTCTGGCAACAGATAACCACACGTTCATAGGTACTTTCCATTGTCCACCACAGTTATTTTATGGTTTGGAAGTCCCTTCCTCCTCCTCCTCCTTGCCAGCTGTCTCACTTTCTTTTGGTCCTTCAGGATCTTTTAGTACAGGGAACGATTTGGCCAGCTCCTCCTTCTCAGCAGGGCACAGATTTTTACTCCAGGATGTTTCTGGTTCCCAGGAAGGAGGGGTCCTGGTGGCTCATTCTAGAGGTCTCCTTTCTAAAGGTTCCTTCCTTCGGAATGTTGTCTATCCAGATGCTTTTTCTTGTGTTGCTTTCCCAAGCTTTTCTGCTGTTCTTGGATTTGAAGGATGCCTACCTCCACATTCCTATTCGTCATCTCTTTAGGAAGTTTTTACATTTCTCTGTTTCTTCATCACATTGTCAGTTCTGTGCTTTGCCTTTTGGCCTTTCTATGGCTCCAAGGACTTTTACCAAATGTCTAGCTCCTGTGAGGTAGCCTTCTGCAGACTTCAAGAAATTCGTATTCCCTTATTTAGATGACCTCTTGATTCAGGCACCCTCTCAGCAGCTACTATTTCTGGATCTACACTTTACTATGCTTCTTCTGCATAGTGTGGAACTCACTGTAAATTCTTAAAAAGTCTGTTCTGGCCCTTTCTCAGGACTTGGTGTTCCGAGGTCCAGGATTCAGACCATACTAATGATGGCTTTCCTCCATCCTCCCAAGATCCTATCCTTGACTGCATGTTTCTTTTGGCCAGGGTCAGTCATCAAAAGTTACTTCAAAGGATGAAACTTCTCACACAGGACAAATAATCTGTCCTTCACCCTCATTTGCCCACTCTTCAGTTTACTCTGTGGGTGATAGAATTTTGACTTCTTTTCAGCACCAATTTTCTGAGGATGTGCTTAGAGTTTTGCAGGAGGCCAGAAAATCCTGTGTGGCTAAGTGGAAGATATTTTCTGTTTGGTGTCTCAAGCTTGACTTTGACCCTTTTGCTGTGGGTATTCTTATGGTCCTTACTTGTGTAAGTTGCTCACTTCTGGTCTGGCACATTCATCTCTTGTAGTCCTTCTTGCAAGACAATTTATTTAAGATCTGAGGTTTATGGCATCCACCATTCCCATGGTTTCTTTTGCCAGACTCCATATAAGGAAATTTCAGTGTTACCTTACGACTGTTTGGCTTCAACACTGCCATCCTCTGGATTTTCCTGTTCCTCTCTTATGTTATCTCAAGTTCGAGTTCCACTGGTGCATTTACTGGATTTTCCTGAATCCAAGTCTTCCTTTCCGAGTTCCTGTCCCCTCTCAGGACCTGTACATGGATGCTTTCATCTAGAGTCGGGAAGCCTCCTTCTGCAAACACAAGGACCAGGGACTTTGGTTTCCCTAGCAGCTGGCAGACCACATCAGCGTCAAGGAAATGAGAGCTATGATTCTGACACTTCAGGCCTGTGACTCCCTTTGGGTCCCGGGTCCTCTAAGGATTTTCAATGACAATACCACAGTCATCTGGTTCATCAACAAGGAAGGAGGCACAAAGTCTTACCTTCTTTGTAGGCTGACTCTTCAGGCTTGAGATTTTGTAGTCTGCCATCAGTTTTCTTCAGGTGGTTTACATTCCCTCAGAGCATGATCTTGTGGCAGACACATTGACCAGGTCCAGGACAGATCCTCACGAATGGATGCTTCACAAGGAGGTATTCTTGGACATTACATACCAGTGAGGTACTCCTCAAGTAGATCTTTTTGCCTTACCTCTGAACAGACAACTTCCCAAGTTCTGTTCTTAAGATCCAAGTCTTCTGGCTAGAAGAGTGGATGCCATATCTTTTTCCTGGGAGGGGATGTATCTGCATGCTTATACCTATCTTCTTGTACTATCAAAGGTCTTGCACAAGATTATTAGGGCACACCCAAAAACTTGCTGGTGACTCCTTATTGGCCCAGACAACACTGGTTCCCCCTTCTGTTTCGTCTGGCCAGGGCCAGTTATCAAAAGTTACTTCAAAGGATGAATCTTCTCACACAGGACAAAGAATCTGTCCTTCACCCTCACTTACCCACTCTTCAGTTTACTCTGTGGGTGATAGAGTTTTGATTTCTTTTCAGCGCCAATTTTCTGAGGATGTGCTTAGGGTTTTGCAGGAAGCCAGAAAATCTTGTGTGGCTAAGTGGAAGATATTTTCTGTTTGGCGTCTCAAGTATGACTTCTACCCTTTTTCTGTGGGTATTCTTATGATCCTTACTTGTGTAAGTTGCTCACTTCTGGTCGGGCACATTCATTTGTTAAAGCTCATTTTTTTGCTTGTTTGTCTTTGAATCCATCCTTTGCTTCTTGTTTTGAAGTTAAGCAGTTTTTGAAAGACGTCCTTCATATTCGGCTCCCAAGAAAGTCTATTCTTCCTTCTTGGGGCCTTAAATTTGTTCTTACGAACTTCACTCAGTTTCCTCTTCCTTCCTGCAATGTACTTGGAAGACTGTACTGTTGGTGGCTCTTATTTCTACTAAGAGAGTCCCTGAACCTCAGGCACTCATGTCATTTACACCATTTTGTTGTTTTCACTAGGACAGGATCTCTCTTTTCATACTAATCCCTCTTTTACACCCATAGTGGTTAATGATTTGTCGTTGAGTCAAACAATTCATCTTCCTTCTTTTTCCCCTCTTCACAGAATGCTAGTGAGAAGATTCTTCACACTTTGGATTTACATAGACAGCTCAGATATTACTGGGACAATATGAAAGATATCAGGAAGCCCGAGCAGCTTTTTTGTTTATTTTCATGCCAGGAAATTGGGTTTGTCTGTTTCAAGCAAACCATCTCCTCATGCATCTCTAAGGCCATTTCTTTTTGATATTCCTTTCATGGCAAGCAGCTTTCTTCTTTTGTTGTGCTCATTCTACCAGAGCAGTTGCCTCTTCTGGTGCTTTTTTCAAAGGTCTGGATACTAGATCCATTCTGGAAGCAGCTACTTGGTCCTCTGTACACACCTTCACTAAATATTACAAGTTGGATGTCATTTGGGTTTGCCAGGGCCATCCTTCATGGGTTTTTGGAGGACTTCTCTGTGGTTTCCTCCTCCCATGCTCTCCAGTAGAGTTTGTATTTTCCCAGTTGCAAAGAATACTGAAACAATGATAAGGATGGACATAGTATCGTAAATGATAATTTAATAGAGATGTTTCATGTTTAAAAAAGGATGGCTATAGTACAATTGTGTAAGATCTTACAATAACAGTAGCCACCCTTTTTCTTACTGTTGCAGTATTCTGACCCTTCCTCCCTCCCATTGTTATTCTTTGTTTCCTTCATTCTCTCTTTCCGTCTCCCATCCTGGATGCACATGTTTTTTGCTTTCTTCAGAGTTGCTCTGTTTTTTTCTGGGGCATTTCTTTTCTGAGGATTAGTTGCTCATGCATCACATATGCACTTTACACCATAGAGTAGGGCATACATTTGACATACGGCACCTGGAAGGTGTAAAGGCTTTGGTATGTTGGCTGGACATTCGGCTGTCCATGGCAGGATGTCCCAGTTGTAAGGAATACTGAAGCAGTGAGAAGTAGGACATCTAGTGTTATGGTAAGATCTGGCACAACTGTACTTTAACATGGTCTATGCAGAAGCAATCACGAGTCATTTTTACTGGAATTATACCCCTTTGTCGTGCAGCCATGTACTCTGTAACAATGTCGCTGCATCACAGTCCAGTGTCATTTGCCAGGAATCCACAGTGGACCAGCACAAGGTGCAGACGTATGGGGAAGGCCTTTTGAATATCCCTGCTCTTTTGTTGAACAACCATCTGGACATGTGACTACTGTTTTTGTACCAAAACCAAATGCTGATGGAGTGAGTGAAAAACACGAAACAAAAACCACAGAATATTTTCACTCTTGAGAGACCCAAATAAGGGTATGAGTGCAGCAAACAAGAAGTTCAAATGATAATCCACAAGCAAGTGCAGAAATACGACACCGGAATCACTTATTTTATACCAAGAGATTTAATAACGCTTTCCCAAAAGGACATACGTTTTCGAGCTTCTTCATCAGAAAATACATTCAAGTATAATCAGTACTGCTTTTATACACCAGAGTAAAAATTGAATAATTGAATAATTTAAAATAATTAGTTAAATTGAATATTTGAACCATTAAGTTTAAATGTGGAGTTAAAAACACATAAAATATTTATTTGTTGGTATTTAAAACCTGCATACTTGAAATGATTGAAATAAAAACATTAATATAATTCATATACTATCAATGGTAGAACTTCATATTAAAACAGATACATAAGATAGTACCAAATACTTATAAACTGTTGTATTTATATTATATACTGCATTTAATTTAACAGGGATGGTAATGTAATCTTTGTCTCCATCTGGTGACCAAAATAGTAATTACAGTTTTGCTGCTCTCAATTTTAATACAGGCACTATTGAGAGCATGTCATTTAAACCAGGCTCCCTAGTAGCATCCAAAACTATCTGCCAGTACAATTCCCTGTACTCCAATTTGGTTTCCCACATGCCACCCCTGATTTCTTTTGGCACAATTTCAAGTACAAAGAAATGAAAAGTGGAATTAGTGCATTTTTGTAAATGTCGAAATAAAGCATTGTTAATATTCCCTTTTCTAATTTCATAATTATGTTCATAGATTCTAGATTTTAATTTCCTTTCTGTTTTTCCAACATAGAAGGAAGAACAGGAGTGGCATGTGGCAATGTACACAACTCCTTGTGTATTACAGTTGGCAAAAGCATTACTGGTGATAGTTTTGTTACGGTCTGGAATAATTAACAGTGAACCAGTTTGAATGTATTGGCACTGTGAACAAGATCCACACTTGAAAGTTCCCTTTTTGTGGTTATTATAATTTACAGTGCCTGATCCACCATATTCAAAAATGTTTTTTAAATTGGTATCTCTTCTATATACAAATTTAATAGATTCATTCTTCAAATGTTCCAAATCTGTAATTTCCTGGAATCTTTCCCATTCCCTATGTAAGACCCTTTTGAGAATAAAGGAATCCCCAGTATAGTCCATAACATATGCTGTAGAATAATTGTTAACAAAATTGGATGAAGTTATATCATTAGATGCACCTGTTGACATAGGTGGAATACTGTCATTTAATTCATAACACCCTAAGATGGGGGAAAATCTGTCCTTCCTACCTTCTAATACAGTTTCATACACTTCATCACATAAAAAGGAAGGGTATCCCCTTTCTTTAAACATATCAATAATGAACTTGCTGTCCATCAAAAAATCAACATCTTCAGAGGTCATCCTACTGGATCTAATTAATTGACCTTTTAAAATATTTTTCTTTTGTCCAAAGGGATGACCACTGGAAAAATGAAGGTAGGAATTGGAAAATGTCGGTTTTCTATATACCTTAGAAATAAAATGATTATCTCCCTTGATTAACAATACATCCAAATAATTAACATCATCATAACTAATAGTATATGTAAAATCCAAAAAATTGGTACTCTTTTTTATATATTCCAGAAATTGGTAAAACCTTTCAAGGGTATCTGTCCAAAAAATAATAATGTCATCAAGGAAGCGTTTATATAAAACCCAAAAATTGCTAAATTCACTGGAAATAATATATTGTATTTCCCACCAGGTTAGAACTATGTTGGCATAAGTTGGGGAGCATTTTGCCCCCATTGCCACTCCTTTTTCCTGCCTATAAAATTCTCCCTGGAAAAACATAAAATTATTTCTTAACACAGTTTCCATTAAAACTAGACAAGTCTTGAAAATATCATCATTAAGATCTCCTTGATGCAACATGCATTCTTCAAGCCATGCTAACCCTGTATCATGAGGTATACTACCAAAAAGATCAACAATATCCAAGGTAATGAAAATTATGTCTTTGGAAAAGAGGTTAGACCTGATCTGTCTCAAAAAGTCCCAGGAATCTTTAAGAACAGTAGCACCCCTATTAGATAAACTTTTTAATTTCACATCGACATACTTGGCTAAAGGAGTGGTAATCGAGCCCTCAGATGCCACAATCAGCCGCAATGGCGGGTCACAAGGGTCCTTGTGGACCTTAGGGATCCCAAAAACTGAAGGTACCCTTGGGTTTTGATTCTGGAGATAGTTGAAGGTATCCAGGTCTATACTACCTTCCAATAGTAAGTCGTTGAGTATAATATAAATTTTACTTTTAGAAATATTTACCTCATTTAAGGAGGCTTTAGAGTAGTGGGAAGCATCATGTAAACACTGTTTCATTTTAGATTCATATAGAATTGCATCCATCACTACAGCACCCCCCCCCCCTTGTCTGGTTGCATTATTCTTATGTTTCTATTGTTCTTCAAGATTAATAACAGCTCCTGTTCTTTTTTTGTTAGGTTTGAAAAAACATAATGAGAACCTACTGTATTTCTAATTTCTCTCTCCATTACACGTTCTAAATTTTTTAATTGTGGGTGTAAGGGGGGATTGAAAATGCTTCTTTTCTTTAGCTGTACCTCATGGTTTGTGTTAGTTGGGATAGAAGTTTGATTACCAAACATTATACTCAAATTTTGTTTTCTTATAAACATTTTGAGGTCGACAATAGCTCTAGGAATGTTAGTCTTTCTTAAGGGAATGAACTTGAAACCCTTTATAAATAATTCAAAAAGTTCAGTAGTAATATCCAAAATACTATAATTGAAAATTTTATATTGTTTAAATTCAAAAGTATTCAGATTCTGTTGTATAATATCTCCCCCTTGTATCATTTCCTGTGGTTGTTCCTGGAAGGGTAGTAGGGTTGATTGTAATATACTGGTGGTAATATAAGGTGACTCTAACTCTATAAGTGCACCCTTTGATTTACAAGGGTTTCTAAACAAAAAATTCAGTATGCAATTAGCAAACAGTGATTTTCATGATACTAATGCTGCTTCAATGTCTTATAAAGAGAACCTTGACATTTTATACTTTTACGTAGATAAATATGAGAGATTGGGATGTGACTCAACTTACTTACAGGAATGTATTAGTAAGGGGATTGTTCCTAAAGGCTTGCGGGTGTGCAAGTATCCAAATAGGGTGGATGAAAATTCTGTTTTCCACCAAGAATTAATTCAAATTTTTGACAATTGTGGATTAGAAATTGCCAAGGCCATTGTAGCTGAAAATGACCGGGTTAGGGAACATTTAGTCAGTAAAATAACACAAGTGAACACTAAAATTACTAGTGATTTATTGTACAATGTGGAAACAGAGAGGGCGATTTACAACAGTATTTTCACTAATATAGAAAAGGAGTGTATTAAAAATATGAAAAGAAAGGTCTCCAAAATGGAGAGGGACATCCAAGCTTATCAATCAGGGAATGCATACCCCAAACCCAAGCCACACAATTCATTTAGGGGTGAATTAGTGGCTAATTCTGATTTAACAAATATCAATGGTGACATCAACTCTAACCATAGTCAGGGTGAAATACAAGAAATAGATTACCCTTTAGAATATGTTCCCCCACCACGCAGGTCGAATAGGTTACGGAACCGACCACCAGTATATTACAATCAACCCTACTACCCTTCCAGGAACAACCACAGGAAATGATACAAGGGGGAGATATTATACAACAGAATCTGAATACTTTTGAATTTAAACAATATAAAATTTTCAATTATAGTATTTTGGATATTACTACTGAACTTTTTGAATTATTTATAAAGGGTTTCAAGTTTATTCCCTTAAGAAAGACTAACATTCCTAGAGCTATTGTCGACCTCAAAATGTTTATAAGAAAACAAAATTTGAGTATAATGTTTGGTAATCAAACTTCTATCCCAACTAACACAAACCATGAGGTACAGCTAAAGAAAAGAAGCATTTTCAATCCCCCCTTACACCCACAATTAAAAAATTTAGAACGTGTAATGGAGAGAGAAATTAGAAATACAGTAGGTTCTCATTATGTTTTTTCAAACCTAACAAAAAAAGAACAGGAGCTGTTATTAATCTTGAAGAACAATAGAAACATAAGAATAATGCAACCAGACAAGGGGGGGGGGGTGCTGTAGTGATGGATGCAATTCTATATGAATCTAAAATGAAACAGTGTTTACATGATGCTTCCCACTACTCTAAAGCCTCCTTAAATGAGGTAAATATTTCTAAAAGTAAAATTTATATTATACTCAACGACTTACTATTGGAAGGTAGTATAGACCTGGATACCTTCAACTATCTCCAGAATCAAAACCCAAGGGTACCTTCAGTTTTTGGGATCCCTAAGGTCCACAAGGACCCTTGTGACCCGCCATTGCGGCTGATTGTGGCATCTGAGGGCTCGATTACCACTCCTTTAGCCAAGTATGTCGATGTGAAATTAAAAAGTTTATCTAATAGGGGTGCTACTGTTCTTAAAGATTCCTGGGACTTTTTGAGACAGATCAGGTCTAACCTCTTTTCTAAAGACATAATTTTCATTACCTTGGATATTGTTGATCTTTTTGGTAGTATACCTCATGATACAAGAATGCATGTTGCATCAAGGAGATCTTAATGATGATATTTTCAAGACTTGTCTAGTTTTAATGGAAACTGTGTTAAGAAATAATTTTATGTTTTTCCAGGGAGAATTTTATAGGCAGGAAAAAGGAGTGGCAATGGGGGCAAAATGCTCCCCAACTTATGCCAACATAGTTCTAACCTGGTGGGAAATACAATATATTATTTCCAGTGAATTTAGCAATTCTTGGGTTTTATATAAACGCTTCCTTGATGACATTATTATTTTTTGGACAGATACCCTTGAAAGGTTTTACCAATTTCTGGAATATATAAAAAAGAGTACCAATTTTTTGGATTTTACATATACTATTAGTTATGATGATGTTAATTATTTGGATGTATTGTTAATCAAGGGAGATAATCATTTTATTTCTAAGGTATATAGAAAACCGACATTTTCCAATTCCTACCTTCATTTTTCCAGTGGTCATCCCTTTGGACAAAAGAAAAATATTTTAAAAGGTCAATTAATTAGATCCAGTAGGATGACCTCTGAAGATGTTGATTTTTTGATGGACAGCAAGTTCATTATTGATATGTTTAAAGAAAGGGGATACCCTTCCTTTTTATGTGATGAAGTGTATGAAACTGTATTAGAAGGTAGGAAGGACAGATTTTCCCCCATCTTAGGGTGTTATGAATTAAATGACAGTATTCCACCTATGTCAACAGGTGCATCTAATGATATAACTTCATCCAATTTTGTTAACAATTATTCTACAGCATATGTTATGGACTATACTGGGGATTCCTTTATTCTCAAAAGGGTCTTACATAGGAATGGGAAAGATTCCAGGAAATTACAGATTTGGAGCATTTGAAGAATGAATCTATTAAATTTGTATATAGAAGAGATACCAATTTAAAAACATTTTTGAATATGGTGGATCAGGCACTGTAAATTATAATAACCACAAAAAGGGAACTTTCAAGTGTGGATCTTGTTCACAGTGCCAATACATTCAAACTGGTTCACTGTTAATTATTCCAGACCGTAACAAAACTATCACCAGTAATGCTTTTGCCAACTGTAATACACAAGGAGTTGTGTACATTGCCACATGCCACTCCTGTTCTTCCTTCTATGTTGGAAAAACAGAAAGGAAATTAAAATCTAGAATCTATGAACATAATTATGAAATTAGAAAAGGGAATATTAACAATGCTTTATTTCGACATTTACAAAAATGCACTAATTCCACTTTTCATTTCTTTGTACTTGAAATTGTGCCAAAAGAAATCAGGGGTGGCATGTGGGAAACCAAATTGGAGTACAGGGAATTGTACTGGCAGATAGTTTTGGATGCTACTAGGGAGCCTGGTTTAAATGACATGCTCTCAATAGTGCCTGTATTAAAATTGAGAGCAGCAAAACTGTAATTACTATTTTGGTCACCAGATGGAGACAAAGATTACATTACCATCCCTGTTAAATTAAATGCAGTATATAATATAAATACAACAGTTTATAAGTATTTGGTACTATCTTATGTATCTGTTTTAATATGAAGTTCTACAATTGATAGTATATGAATTATATTAATGTTTTTATTTCAATCATTTCAAGTATGCAGGTTTTAAATACCAACAAATAAATATTTTATGTGTTTTTAACTCCACATTTAAACTTAATGGTTCAAATATTCAATTTAACTAATTATTTTAAATTATTCAATTATTCAATTTTTACTCTGGTGTATAAAAGCAGTACTGATTATACTTGAATGTATTTTCTGATGAAGAAGCTCGAAAACGTATGTCCTTTTGGGAAAGCGTTATTAAATCTCTTGGTATAAAATAAGTGATTCCGGTGTCGTATTTCTGCACTTGCTTGTGGATTATCATTTGAACTTCTTGTTTGCTGCACTCATACCCTTATTTGGGTCTCTCAGAGTGAAAATATTCTGTGGTTACTGTTTTTGTATTTAGCTGACAGGGCACTTCCTAAACATCAAGGGCTTTGTTGCCCTTGGGTTGGCAGTCAGGACAGTGCCCCCACCTCCAACACCATTGTTTGATTATAGAAAATTTGCTGAAGACTACATTGCCTCATGGCAGTGGTTTGCCTTTACACTAAAAATAGCCACAGAACTCAGCATCTCATGTACAACTGCCCCAGCAAAGAGGAAAAGTGTTTCCTCACCTGAACCATCACCTTGCCTGGATGTCAGTAAGTAAGTAAGAGCGCGAGGATCTAGTGTAATGCTTCTCAGATGTTTTTCCACTGATGATGAATTGCAGTTGTCCAGGTTCCTGCCATATATCTCCTTTGGGAGAAACATTGATGTTGGTGCATGAGTATTTTAAGTGCTCTTTAAGGTAATGGAGATGTCAGATTTCAATAAGAAGTACATAGAATTGTCAGACATAGGTGAGCCCAAGCCTATTGCCATCCCACTGGACTTCCAGGCATTCAAAGACATTCAGGAATGCATCCTCATAGCCAGACTCCCAGCCCCTTGCATTGAGGATACCTGACCCCTTTTAAAGAGTGGATTAAAGAGATGCATGCCTCTACAAGTATCACATAGCTGACCCTGGTAGTTGTTTGTCTGGAGACAAAGTGGGGGGTTCCAGCCTGATGCGTGTTAGTGCATTACCAACTGAAAGAGGAAGGAGGTTACTGAATCATGTTGGTAAAAAAGCGTATCCTTCTGTGACTCTGGCTATCTGAGTTATTAGCTGCCAGACTCATATGCTCCAATTAAAGGGAGATAGAAACAGAAGAGATAGCAAAACACTGCTTTGAGGAGAAGGCTCACCAGCTCAGCCAAACATGTCATTAAATGTGAGTATGGCACCAATGATGCATGTTTCTTGCATGCCCATGTGGTCACTTTCAACATGAAGAACACTTGTCTCTATATTTCAGTCTTCAAAAGACACAGGAAGTTTCTAGCCTCCTGGCAGAGTTCCATCGCCTTCATTTTACTTCATTCTTTTGTGGGCGTTCACTGCTCCCAGCAGAAGTAGATTTTGGTTCTGAGATCTATGGGGCCTGTTTGGGAGGCAGAAGGTGAGGATAGAACTCAGGGTTGGACAATCCGAGGGTTTGAAGATAAGTTTGTGAGCTGTAGTAATTTGTAGGTAGATTAGGTAATTTGGAAGTTACAGAAATTTTAGAGAGTGAAGAGCAGTACAGTGATGGGTGGAGTTTTTGGAATTTGTTGCAAAGTTTGCGATCATATAGCATGTTTCGAGCTTGGCTTTTAGGGTGATTTGAAGGTTGGTAAGTATAGGGGTGCCATACATTAGAGAAGGGAGTAGGTAAGTGGAGGCACTAAGGTATTGCTGGCACCTGTAGAGCATACCAAGTTTCTGATTTTTTTGGATGTTTTGTTGCAAGTGGATATTAAATTTTAGTTAATCTATAGATATAGTAGTTTTGTTTAGCTGACAATATCTGTTTGTGCTTTATTTTGGGAGTAAATATTGAACATGGATTTGTTTGATAGGGTTGATTTTTTAGAGGTGAAAAGCATGATTTTAGATTTGTTTGGGTTCAGGACCAGATGGTTAAACATCCAGGATTCAGTGGTAGAGAAAGCTATTTGAGTTTTCAGTTGTAGTTCTGAAATAATGTCGGCTGATCAGACAATGGTTGAATCATATGCATATTGAATAAGGGTACCATTGGTGATAGACGTGAAAATTGTTAATAAAAATACTGAATAAGAGGGGACCAAGTATGGAGTCTTGAGGAACTCCATTAGGGGTGTTAAGATAGGAAGAGATTGAGTTTTGCCATTTGACAGCCTGCTGCCTGTCTGTTAGATAGCTAGAGGACCAGTTTAGAGTGGTGGGGGGAAAGTCCAAAGTTTGTGAGTTGTGATCGAAGTCAAAGGTGGGAGACTGTATCAAAGGCCTTTGGTAGGTCTAAGAATATGGCAGATACTGTTTTCCCAGAATCACAAGTTCTGTTAATAGTGTCCAGAAAAGCTATAAGGACTGTTGCAGTGCTGTGTCTGGGTATGAAACCATGCTGTATAGCAGAGAAAAGGTGGTTATGGAGGAGATAGGGCATCAGCTGAATGTGGATGCAATTTTCCAAAATCATAGAGATTGGGGAGAGGACAGCAATAGGACGAACGCTGGAGATATCTTTGTTTTTGCCGCCTTTTTGAAGAGGGAGAATGTAAGCTTTCTTCCATAATTTGGGAATGTAAGATTCTTGAATGGATCTGTTAATGTGGATGCTAATGGGAAATGTGATGGCTTCGGCAGCGATCTTTAGAAAAGTGTGGGGGAGTAAGTTGTCAGGTGTGTTAAAGCAGGGTTTGAGCTTAAGGAGTAGTCTTTTGATAGTTGTGGTAGAAATAGGGTTAATAGTAATAATAATAACTCCAGAGCACAAAAGCTTTTAGCAGAATTGCTCGGGTAACAGAAAGGAGAATGGAGTTATTGCCAAGCTTAGGAAGCCTATAACAAGGGAAATAACCAGAAATCCTATAGAGGTATTAGAAATATTTTGGAAATTTTATGAAAGTTTGTATAAAGCAGAGACATTTAGAAATTAAGAAAATGTGCAACTGGAAATGTTTATAGAAAAATTAAATATGCTAAGTTTAGAGGTAGATGAATTTTAATTATTAACAGTTAGGCTAGGAGGAGATGAGATAAAAATGGTGACTTATAACCAATGTACAGGAAAGTCTCCAGGAATAGATAATATTTCTGTGGAAGTCTGGAAGCTAGGAGGGAAGAAAGTGATAAAGATCTTGAAGGTTTTGTTTAACAGTATTTTAAGAAGAGGAGAAGCACCAACATCGTGGAAGAAAGCAATGGTAGCTGTAATACCTAAAGAGGGTAAAGGCCCATCAGATCCAGCTTCATATAAACCCTTAAACTGAAAAAAAAAACAAACTGCAGTAGTGCAAAAGTATTTAATAAAACACACTAAGAACACTCCTTAAAAACAAAAGAAGATAAGCACTTTCGCACCCAGCATGGTACTTCATCAGATCTGATGAAGTACCATGCTGGGTACGAAAGCGCTAATCTTCTTTTGTTTTTAAAGAGTATTCTTAACAGTGTGTTTTATTAAATACTTTTGCACTACTGCAGTTTGTTTTTTTCAGTTTAAGTATTTTCTTACCGGATTCTGCCCCATCTGCTCTGTTTTTGTTCATATAAACCCTTTCTGTTCTAAACCATGATTATAAAGTATTTATGTCTATAATGGCTAGGCGATGCCAAAATTGATTGGTATGGATCAGTGTGTTTTTGACACCACTAATAAAACAATGATTTTCCAGAGGGAAGCAGAATGTAAGAAAATACCACCACTGTTATTGGTGGGTCTTGACACAGAGAAAGCATTCGACAGAGTAAGCTGGGATTTTATGAGTAGGGCAACGGAAGCATATGCATTCCCTGACACAATAATAAGGTTAGGTGAAAATTAAAGTGGGAGGTTCCTCGCTGATAAGTTCTATTTGAACATAGAAATCAGGCAGGTGTGTCCCCTTTCACCCTTGTTATTTGCATTATATTTAGAACCATTGGCAAAGAAAATAAGGGACTCAGAAATTCACAAATGTAATTGGCATGGTCACAAAGAAAAGTTGGCTTTATTTGCAGCTGATATTATTTTGTACCTGATAAGACCCAAAAAGGGTATTTCCGTGCTGTGGAACATTCAAGTATTTTCAGAATATGAAATTAATGAAGATAAAACAAACACAATAGCTGTAAACTGTGTACCTACACACTGATTGGTTCAATAATACCCATATTTATGGGGACATGATAAATGAAGTTTTTAGGAGTATGGTTAAAAAAGATTCTGTTATGGCAGCTAAGGATATGTTGGAAGAGACTAGATAAAAGATATTACAAAAACTGGAAGCTCTGTTTTATGGACATAGCAGGATACAAGCAGGGAAAATGTTTTTAGTCCCTGTAGTTTTTACACAGGTCAGGCATATTTTTACCTGCCAGAGGAGAAGTCGTGGATAGCAATTAATAAAGAGTTGAAGGATTTTATCTGAGAGGGGAAGAGGACAAACGTCAAATGGGACAAGTTGATCTTTCCAACAGAACAAAGTGGCTTGAGATTACCTGATTAGAAGGGGTATTTCAGAGCTACATATTTAAGGCCCCTGCACATAGCACAAGCAGAAAGCTGTAATTCAAAGTGGAAAGGGATGATGATGAAACAGTGGGAAACTCAAGAAATAAGGAATGACTGGGATTTTGAATGCAGATCCTTAAGGAGAATTAACATTAATCATACAGAATATTTTAAGAAATAAGCCAACATGGGAATGGAAAAAGAAGATTCTGCTAATACGTATGACTATAATTGGGAGTACCGAGAATAGGCAAAAATAAGCTGGAATGTACTAGAGAAAACTGGCAAAGGAACCAAGGTATTGTGAGCAAATAAATAGAGTGGAAAAGGTAATAGAATGGGGAGAGGCCAAGAATTAATTTAGACTGCAGGCTACAGATTGCCTTCCCTATCAAGAACTGATATAGTATAGGCATAGAGAAAGGAAAAGAAGAATCCTAAGTGAAAGACCAGCAGTGGTAGAGTTTTTAGTAGAAGCTGCTGTTAAAAAGAATTAATTAGTAGAGCATATAACATATTTCATGATAACTATAGGAATCAATCAGAGGATGTTAGAAAGAACTGGGAAGAGAGAATGGACAAGCAATTCACAAAAAAACAATGGGAGGATATCTGTATGGCTTCCAAGTATCCAGAAAATTTAGGATTTTTGTTTGGAAGTGTTTGCATGCGTATTTTTATACCCCAAGCAGATTCCAAAGAATTTCTTCTCAGGTATATTACAAATGTTGGAGGTGTGATGGGTCAGAAGGAAGTAAATGGGAACATATTTTACATGAGTGTAATGAGTAGGCAGACTTTAAAAGTTCCCTGCAGACTGCTCTGTCAGTAATACTGGGTGCGCAAATTTGTCTAACTAAGGAAATTATTTTTTGAGCTGTGATACAGAATCAGAATTGCCTAGACATAGTAAGACCTTGCTGAGTTTAATTCTGGTGGCTGCCAAAAAGCAGTTACTAGAAAATAGAACTCAAATTCCAAATCAACTGTACTAGAAGTATTGAATAAAGTAACAGAGATAAAAGAACTGGAATTGGTATCTTTAGAAAAGGGAAAGAGCATATTACATAGAAAAGCTGGGAATTGTGAGAAAAATGCATGCTGAATAACGTCTTTGAGGAGGAATTAGATTTAAGGGAATGCAGGAACTGAGTGAGCTATGTAGTGGTAGAATAACAATGACTGTTTAGAAGATTGTGTGTGATGTAAAATGCTTGCAACTGAAAATATGTAAATATCATTTTTTTCATTTTATAAATGTGCGATTTCTTATGTCATAAGTGATAATTCAATAAATGTTTCTTGTTTAAAAAAATAATGCTGCGGTGGTGATCCATATGTTTTTTAAATACCTTTACCGAATTATCACTTGTAACACCGGCAGACTTACATTTATATAAAAGTAATCAAATCATGTTAACAAGTTCTCATTTGTAAACATTATACATCACATGTATTGTTATATATCCTGCACTTTAAGCAACATAATGTAAAGAATTCAATTTTTGCCTTCTCTTAAATCCCATTCCTTCTCCAAAACATTTTCTGCATGTATTGTTCACACAGTTTCATTTTGTTCTATATAATGTACTTGTACCCTTTTCTAAAGATCCCACTGCCTCTTCCTTTATCACTTTTACAATATTCACTTCAAGTATATTTGGTTTAGATTTTAATTTCCATTTTCTAGCAATTGCTTTTTTTGGCAGCCACCAGAATAAAACTTAACAAGGCATTACTGTCTAGCCAATTAAGATCCTGTATCCCAGCTCAAAAGAACCATTCATTAGTTACACTCATTTAATCTCCCAGTATTCTTGACAGTGTACTCTATAGGAAATTTTTAAAGTCTCCCAGCTCATTACACTCCCAAATTATATGCTCCTAGTTACCGCTTTCTTCCCCATCACACCTCCAACAATTGCCATCTACCTGAAAAAAAGTTCTTTGGAGTCTGCTTAGAGTATAAAAATATCTATGCAAACATTTCCAGACAAAAATCCTACATCTTCTAGACTTTGTTACATATTTGGGGGCCATACATATGTCCTCCCATTGTTTGTTTGTGAATTGCATATCTAATCCTTTTTACCAGTCTTTTCTGACCTCTTCTGGTTGATTCCTATGGTTATTGTGTAATATTTTATGTCCTACTAGTTATACCTTTTTAACAGCATCTTCTGTTCTAGATTCAATTAAAAACTCAACCAGTGTGGGTCTTTAATTTAGGATATCCCTATCCCCTTCTCTTTGTCTGTAATCTGATAACAATCCCCAATAGGGTAGGCAATCACCAGCCTGCAGTCTGAATGTCTTATTCGCCTCTTCCCATTCTATTACCTTATTTATTTGTTCCCAATACGTTGGTTCCTTTGCCAGCTTCCTCCGGTAACTTCCAGCCTCCTCTTGCCTATTCTCTGTACCCTTAATTGCAGTCATCCCTATTGGCAGAATCTCCATTCCCCTGCTGGCTTAGTTCTTAGTATATTTTCTGCTACTTTATGAATATATTTTTCTTCCTTTTTTAATTTCTTCAAGTCTTTTGGGTTTCTATTACCTTGATGGGAATGGACCCCATTCCTAAGTCAAAGTATGATTAAAATTCATGAATTTAGTATTGTTTCAGTCTTTGATGTCAGCCAGAAGTGCTCTTCGCAGCACCTGTATTGTGCCCAGTAATGACTCCTCCTGCAATTTGTATGGAGTTACATGCATTGGTAACATATCTAAACATGCTTGTAGATTCTTTTTTATAAGACCCGTTGCTCCTACTACTATTGGAACTGTCTGGGTATCTTTCTTCCATATTGCTTTCGTTTCTGCCTGCAAATCCTGATATTTTATGACTTTGTGTCTCTCTGTATGCAAGACACTATAGTCAGTGGGTGTGGCAATTTCAATGATCAATGCTACTTTTGTTGTCTTTTCATGGACCACTATATCCATTTTTCTCTCACCTGTCTTTTAGTAAGGGGTGATCCAATGTGATTTAGACTTCATAATTTTCTATGATGCTGTGTGGCTCATGTTTCCAGTGTTTTTTCAGCTACTTCAGTATCATAATGTTTACACAATCCCCAGTGCAACAGTCTTGCCACATTATTATGGGTTTCAGTATACAGTCCTTCTGCCATTAGTATATCACAACTAGCAATAAGGTGTGTGACTGTTTCCAATTCTGTTTTGCAAAACCTAATTTGTCTGTTTCTCCCACATGTTTAATGGACTTTGTAAACCAACATGTGTGTAGCCCACTATCTTGGTCCGCCAATATTAATCTTTCATCTTTTGGTTTGAATTTGCCTCTCCTTAACCATTCTTGCATTCGATCCTGATCTTGAGGTTCTTCCAGAAGTTTTCTATACTTGCAACTATGTTTATGCATTTTCCACATTTCTTGCCTTCTCATCTGATCCCATCACCTTATATTCTTTCTTTTGTTTTTTGGCACATTCAGTTGCCGCCTGATTTTTTTATCTACTTCTGTTGATTTCCATTCCTGCTTGGCATCGATATGCTTCTGCTAGATTTATTTTCCTCATGTTTCAAATATTTAACTACATATGGGTCCTGTAAGGTCGGCAGATATGTGTGCAGTGCCACGATTGCAGATCTATGCATGTAGTCAGTTTCAAGGAGGCCCATACCTCCTTCAGAATGGGGAATATATAATCTTGGTATGCACTAATTATTATAACTCATTTGGTGAGCATGAAGTATCCTTCTTGTTTTTCTGTCTAATCTGTCCAACACTTTTTGGGGCCAGTCAGTCACTCCAACACTGTAAGTTAGGATAGGAAGAGCAAATTGGTTTATAGCTTGAATTTTGTTCCTAGATCTAAACGCTGTTTTCAGGATTAATTTAAGTCTTCTAAAATATTCCTTACTAAGTTTTATTCACATTTGTGCATGTCTTATTGTTGATCCTTCATCAAGTCCTAAATATTTATACACTCCCTCTTGCTCAAGTTCTTTTATGTCACATTATCATCCCCAACTGATGTCTTCTTGGTGCTGCAGTTTTCCTGCTTTAAAGGTTGCTTTTGCACTCTTATCAAGACCAAATGACATTCTTATATCATCTGAAAAAGTCTTGACTACTTGCAGTTGTGCTTTCAGTTCCTCATCTGATGAGCTATACAGTTTTAAATCATTGGCAAAGAGAAGATGAGAAGTCTTTACTGCAGTACAATTGGAATACCAATAGTATAAAGAAGTGATGGAATCTAACTGGAATATTTTTAGAACAAATAGGGAAATTTTAAACAACGTGGGAGAGAAACCAATGTTTATTAACAGGATGGGTCTAAACCCGAAAAAAACTTTTTGAAATGAAAATAGATAGGACTGAGGTGGTGGGTTTAGGCACTAGACCATGTGGGGTGTGTGCACAATGACCATACATTAACAAGCAGGTTAGTTTGGTTTTGAACAATAACTTGAAAAGTAAAATTGCATTCAAGAAGGGAATTGTAATACCACTGGATTAGTTTATTTGGCAGTATGTGTGTCATGTACTCACTATTATGTGGGAAAAACAGAACGTATGTTAAAAAGCAGTGTGTTTGAACACAACAATGATATAAACAATCATAAATTATCCAGCATTCCCTCACTTGTACAGGGTTTGTGAAATTTGTGTTTGAAATTTTGGACATTGTCAAAATGAACCCTAGGGGTGGAGATTGGAAGAACTTATTAAAGAAAAGAGAAACTCGGTGGCAGCTTACGTTAGCTGCAATGTTTCCACCCAGTCTGAATGAGACTGTTTCTATTGCTCCCATGTTGTTGGAAAGGGCTAATAGATTTTAGCAAAATATATATATATATATATATATATATATATATATATATTTATTTATTTATTTTAAACATGATATATTTATGTATGTGAATTTGGGTTTTACATTACTGTAAGTAAGTAGATATTATATGTTTGTATGTGAATTTTAGTAGGGTTTTGAATGTATTCAACATTTTTATGATATGGTTTCTTTAATGTTATGTATAAAACCTTTTGGAATTAATGAGGTTAATTTATGATGTCATTAATTGAAAGTATTTAAATGGTTAATTTTTAGTAGGAAGTTCTATTCTGATGAAGTCTCTTACAGGAGATGAAAGCACTTAATACTAATAAATTTATTTATTTTATTTTTTATTTTACATTTGTTGACCGGGATAGTCCGACTGGATGCATGTCCATTTTCAATGGAGGCCCGGGGAGAAAAGCTCCAAGGGTAAGCAGATACAGCATTACATAATACCAGCATTACATATTACAAACAGGCTATTTACAGAGATTACATAACTAAGGAAGTTAAACAAGTTCCACAGGTTACAGTTAATCCTGAGCACAAGTCAGGATTAAATTAAATTACACAGTAAACTGGTTAACAGATTTTTACACATTCTAGAGAGAGTTAGCCAGGCTTGATACATTGACATAGCCAGTTAAGTGACAAATGTTGTTTGAGTCTAGTTTTAAATTGACCTAAGGTGGAAAGTAAGGTAATTTCAGCTGGAAGAGAGTTCCAGGATCTACTTACAGAGTTTGCAAAGAGAGAATCACCGGCTGTGTTATTAATTTTGCTAGTCTGAATTAGTAGTTTGTTAGAGGATCGAAGTGGTCTAGGATTGTTATAGGGTGTGATAATATTTTTAAGTGCAGGAGTATTGTCCAGATTATAGAGGATTTTATAGGCCATAATCAGTTGGTTATACTGGATTAGGCTGGGTAGTTCAAGCCACCCAACCTGATTTAGATTGATGCAATGATGTGTCCTAAAAGGCAGCCCAGTGGCAAACCTGGCAATGTGGGTGTAGCAAATTGAGAGTTTGTTAAGGACAGTCTTGTTTAAATTCGAGAGTAGAGGGGATGCATACAGAAGGGTTGAAAGAAGGTGAGAGCGAGCTATGGCAATTTTTGCTGGAGGGGTTAGGAAGGCTTTTATTCTGTGAAGTGACCCTAGTTTTTTATTGATGGTTTTGATAGTTTGGTTAACATGTAGGTCAAATTTTAGATTATTGTCTATGATGACACCTAATAGTTTTGTAGATGGGTCAGGGGAGATTATTGTGCCATCATTTGATTTTATGGTAAAGGTGAAAGCGGTAGACCTACGTGTTGGTGAAAATAACAGCATTTTAGTTTTTTTGGGGATTTAGGATCAGACGATGTTCAGAAAGCCAGTTTTCTATTGTATTAAAGGTGGTCTGGGTAGCTGACCACAACTCTACTGGAGATATGGCTGAGCAAATCAGAGTAGAGTCATCAGCATATTGGATACAGCTGACTTTTGGGATGACAGTATAAAGGTCGTTAATGAAGATGGAGAACAGCAAGGGCCCTAGTATAGAGCCTTGTGGTACTCCAAGGGTGTTAGGTAGAAGGTTAGAGAGTTTGTTCTGCCAGAGGACAGCCTGCTGTCGACCATTCAGGTATGATTGAAACCATTGGAGGGCTTCAGTATCTAGACAGAATGTTTGCAGGGTGTGGATTAAAAGTTGGTGATCAACCATATCGAATGCCTTGGAAAGATCCAAAAAGAGGGCTGAGGATATATAATTATTGTTGCGATTACGGTTTATGGTGTTGGTAAAGGCTAGGAGGGCTGAAGTAGTGCTGTGATGAGGACGGAAGCCATGCTGAGTGTCTGCCATAAGGCGATTCTGGATTAGGTGGTGCATGAGTTGTCTATGAATACATTTTTCCATAATCTTTGCAAATGGAGAGAGTATAGCTATTGGCCTATAATTGGAGAATTCAGTAGAGCTGCCGTCTTTGTGAAGTGGGATTACATAGGATATTTTCCAGATGGTAGGAATTTTAGCTTCTACTATGGTTCGATTGATCAGTATTGAGACGGGGTAAGCAATAGCATCAGCTGATTTTTGTAGGTACTCGGCAGGGAGTTGATCAGCAGAAAGTGTAGTGGGTTTTAATTTTTTGATCAAGGTACGGATAAGTAAAGTGGCGACTGGTTGGAAGCTGAACGTGAGTAGGTTTCTAGGGTTGCTACTTTCAGGACCAGGGGAGTAGGAGGTAGTTGGCTAGCTAGGGCTTGAATTGTCTCAGTAAAGAATTGGTTAAAACTATCAGAAACATCTTCAGGGGTTTTATCAATAGTAGCAGCAGGGATTGGGGTTGAAGTTTGGCCAGGATGTAGTAGATTATTTAAACCTGCCCAAAACTTCTGAGGGTTATTTTGATTTACTGTCTGTAAATTACAGTAGTATTGTTTTTTGTCTTGTAAAATTGATTTTTTGGTTTCGTTCCTGGATTGCCTGTATTTAATGTGATCTTGAGGGTCTTTAGAAGAACGCCATAAAGCCTATGCTTTGTTTCTAAGGGTAATTTTGAGTTTAGACTCTACAGAAAGCCATGGCGCAGTTTTTGCCTTGGTTCTCTTTGAATGAACAGGTGCATGCAAATCAAGGATCTCAAGGAATTTGTTGTTAAAGTATGCTACTGCTTCCTCTAAGGGGAGGTGTTGTAGAATAGACCAATTACATGAGTTTAGTTCTTGTTGGAATTTGGCAGGGTCAAAGTTTTTATTGTTTCTAACCTTTCTGAGTAAGGGTTGTTGGGAATTAATGGTTTTGTGCTTAATTACATATGTGAGAAGGTGATCGTTTACGTCATTAAGGAGGGTACCTGAGGTGTACAGTTGGGGGTGACTGTTTATGAGTACCCAGTCAAGTATACTTTCTTTTTGGTTGGGTTTACCTATCCTGGTAGGGGTGGATATGATTTGTGTAAATGCATGCAGGTTAATGTGGGTGGTTGGGGATTCTGAGGAACAGGTGCCCCAGTCTATGTTAAAGTCTCCAAGTAGTAGGGTTTCTTGGGGGTAGTGACATGATAGCCAGTGCAGGATATCTTCAAATGTAGATATATTGCTACCTGGGGGGATGTACGTACAGATGATATTAATGGATTTATTTTTATTAAGTTGCAATTTGGTGGCAAGAATCTCTGAGTTATTAATCTGAGGTGGTTGTATTACATCTATGGTGATAGTCAACTCAGATTTATAGAGTACAGCTACCCCACCCCCCTTCCTCGAAGCACGATCCAGCCTGTGTATGTTGCACCCAGGTGGTAACACTTCATTGTCTTTAGTGTTAGGTTTTAACCAGGTTTCAGATAAACAGAGAATCTCAGGGGAGTGGACATCCAGAAATGCTTCTAATATTGAGATGATAGACTAGGAGAGAGTTAGTTGGCCTATTAATTGTAGGTTTGTAGCTTAGATTGCAAGTAGAGGGGGTATGTGTATCTGAACTGGGTGGGCCAGGGTTGGGGTGAATATCACCACCAAGTATTAGGTTGAGTCTATACTTGGTGATGAACTTCAGGAATTTGTTTATTAGTTTGTGGTAGTGTTTGGATCTGTAGCTAATGTGCCTGGGGTTGAGATGTTGATAGACTGAACAAGATGTTGGATAGGATCTGGTACTGTAAGTATTGTTGAAGGTGGAAGGATTTACAGCTGGGGTGATAGTATGGCCTTTTGGGACCTGAAATCCCGTGAGAAACTGGTTTTCATACAAGGTAAGGGGGTATGGTGTGAATAAGAGGGGTAGTAAAGAGGAGTATATCATTATCTGTGATTCAGCTAGTGAGTTAAGGAACTGTTTTACCTGGTGATGCAACACCAGAAGATAGAGTGGTGAGGTAAAGGTACTGGAAGGGGGATGGGAGAATGCCAGATGAAAGCTAATAGGTGCTATTAAAATGTAGGTAGTAGAATGGGGGTGGGTGGAATTATCCCAGATAAAAGCAGATAGGATCTAGAAAGTGGGGGAGTGGCTATAGTACTATAAATTTAGAGGTACTGGGAGCAGGAGGGAATTGGGGGCAGGGAGGGGAGCGAAGAGAGCCCGAACGTAGCGGGGCTATTGCAGTTTACAAGGTTTCCTAAGGCTGTAAGGGTAAGTATTACAGCTCTTAATGTAAGAGTCAATTTACTTCAATTACAGGGGAAGGAGGCAACCACTCAAGTAGAAAAAAAAGAGCCCTATGGCTGACCAATATGGTGACCTGCTTAATTACAAAGCACTGTAAGTGAAGGCTTAACAAATGCTTTTTGTGTGTGCAACCTACTCTGTTTAAATGTTGAGAGAAACTGATTGCAGTCCTGTAGACACCGTTTTGTAGGGAACTGTAGAGTTCAACTAGGAAAAGAGAAAAGCAGAGATTCTAGGGTAAGCATGAAGGCAACAACAGGCAGTTATTATATAATAATGCATTCAGAACGGTTTGGTGGGGGGGGGGGGTGAAGTAGCATACTTCAGAATGAACTAAGATTTATAGCTAAGAAACCTAAGCAAGAGAGCAATGCAGTAAATAAACACTTGCCAGATTTTAAAGATATACCAGAAAAACTAAATCAATTGTTCTCAATTGTACAACTGGAAAATTGCCAGTAAATGCACTTCAGGTATATCTAGCCCAAGTTATTCAAGTCATAAAAGCACTTCTTCAATGTGTGTGTCCAATTTAAACATTAAAAAACACATGCAGCAAGGAGGAGCTCTGATTATACACTTTCTCTAGGTACAGGTTCAGTTTAAACACAAATATTGCCACAGAAGTTCAGTAAAGTCACCAGCTACTTATAGAGCCTCTGCAAAAAAATAGAGCAGTCTGTGCAGAATCAGAATTTAACAGCAGGTCATTCAGTTACACAAAAAAACTGTAAAAGATCCATACAATGAAGAAACTTACACTAAGTCACACCAGGTCAGTCAAGGGGGGAAGAGAGAGGGAAATCCTAAGCACCTAGATTTGAAAATGATGCCTGTACTGAATTGTAGCAGTTTAACCTGTTTGAGGAAAGAGGGGGGTGGGGGAAAAGAGAAGGCAGTAGGAGTGGTTACAGGGAATACCCTGATTGATTCAAGACACCACACCAGAGGTAAGTTGAATGTAAGGGCCTAAAATCTGCACTCAGCACTGTGTTATTTGCACTCAGTACTTTAATTTTAATGTTACTTGCACTCAGCACTGTAATTTCACTTATGTTTAGCAGGAAAGACAGACCAACAGTATACAATTTGGGGAATTTTTACAAGGGTTACTTGTTCAAATGTCAGGCTATTGCAGTTTACAAGGTTTCCTAAGGTGTCCTAAAGCTATAAGGTAAGTATTACAGCTCTTAATGTAAAAGTCAATTTACTTCAGTTACAGGGGAAGGAGGCAACCACTCAAGTAGAAAAAAAGAACCCTATGGCTGACCAATATGGTGACCTGCTTAATTACAAAGCACTGTAAGTGAAAGCTTAACAAATGCTTTTTGTGTGTGCAACCTACTCTGTTTAAATGTTGAGAGAAACTGATTGCAGTCCTGTAGACACCGTTTTGTAGGGAACTGTAGAGTTCAACTAGGAAAAGAGAAAGCAGAGATTCCAGGGTAAGCATGAAGGCAACAACAGGCAGTTATTATATAATAATGCATTCAGAAAGGTTTGGTGGGGGAGTAAAGTAGCATACTTCAGAATTAACTAAGATTTATAGCTAAGAAACCTAAGCAAGAGAGCAATGCAGTAAATAAACACTTGCCAGATTTTAAAGATATACCAGAAAAACTAAATAAATTGTTCACAATTGTACAACTGGAAAATTGCCAGTAAAAGCACTTCGGGTATAGCTAGCCCAAGTTATTCAAGTCATAAAAGCACTTCTTCAATGTGTGTGTGCAATTTAAACATTAAAAAACACATACAACAAGGAGGAGCTCTGATTATACACTTTCTCTAGGTACAGGTTCAGTTCAAACACAAATATTACCACAGAAATTCAGTAAAGTCACTAGCTACTTATAGAGCCTCTGAAAAATTACTGGATTTTTATTTTTACTTCCTGAATGCATTTTCTACAAGGATGGTATTTCAGTTATTTTAGTAACATTTGGGTGGTTTTTACTTGGTGTGGTGTTCCTTGGTGTTTGTATATGTTTTGCACACCTTTACCGTCCTTTTCAGAGGATAAATGGATACTTTAGATGCCTTCAATCTTTCTGGGACTGATGTTACCAAAGAGGGGAAAGCGTAGGTAAAGCAGCTAAGGCTGGAAGTCTCTCAGTTGAAAGGGGAGCTTACCAAATTAATTGAGCTTTTTACTCAAAAGGAAAACTGTTCATGCCTAGCCGCTGGGCAGTCTTTTATGGGTGCACAGTCCCATTTACATCCTAATAGCCATGGTTCTACGAGTACTCTGGCATGTTCCGTTTTAAATCACCCTCCTGGTGATTTCTGAGGAAACAACAACGCTATTAGCTATGCAGGTCACATGGGAGTCGATCCGAGACTGCAAAAGGAAGCGACTGTGTCTTCTGCGGTACGGAGCCACAATTTAGTGAATTCTACATTTTCTACTTCTCCACCCCAGGACATTCATTTAAATCAACAAGGAGTGCTTAATGGCCCTAATTCAGCTGGCGGCAGTCGTCCGTTGCAAGGTACTGTTCATTACAACAAACATGTTGCTGGTTATAGTAATAATACTGTTAATGGTGGTTCTGGTACCTCGCAAAGGCGGGGAGACGAGGTATCAGGTCCTGGGGATGTTAATGCAAAAATCTGAAGTAGGGACTTCATTTGTCAGCAACCTTTGGGTCTTGGATCCGACTTCGGATCCGAGCCGGCAACTTATTTAACAGCTTATGGATCCGAGCTCCTAGCTCCTCCCCTTACCCATAATCCCCTGCCAACCCTGATTGACCTCAGATCTAGTTTGCCGCTCTTAGAAGAGACAGCTGGATTTTAGAGCTCCTGGCAACTTACCAGATAAGTCTTCAAAAACTTGTCAAAATAGAACATTTTTTGATTTAATTAAACAGTGTGTGTGGTTAGGATCCCTTTTCGTTAATTTTATTAATTTTTAGTGTAATTCCTCCCCTCGCTGGTTCGTAGAGTGTGTGTGTGTTGCTTGTGTTTTTGGGGCCTGGTGTGTTTGTGTAGTTTACTTTATTTTTTCTAATGTCGGAGGCCCCAAAACCCATTTTTTCTAAGTGCACCGAGTGTGGCCATAAGCTTTCACCGGCGGATGGCCACACTCTGTGTCTTCGGTGCCTTGGGGTTGAACACCTGTCCTCTGGGTGTTCCATTTGCGCAGCGTTCAACCCCAGGGCACTGAAAGAGTGGAGGTCGAAGCTGGTTCTGGCAGGACTTTTGCCCCCGGATCTGGCTTCGGCCTCCGGTACTCCCGTGGCTCCTCCTCAGTCCTTGGTGGTAGCCACTCCTGCCCCCCTTCCCCCAGCCGGGACACAAACTCCCACTAAGACGCCAGAGGAAAGGGAGGCCAGGAGGGAGAAAAGGAGGAAGAAGCACCACAAGCGGCGGGCCGACGCCTCTGCTTCGGCCCCCCAGCTAAGCGGGCTTCTCCCTCCACGGCTTCCAGTTCCCCTCCTCCTCGGATCCGATCCCCTTGCTTTTCCCCGGGACCCGAGGAGGAGGAGACCCGATCTCCATCGAGGTCATTGAGGCGGCATTCTTGGCCCACCTCGGTGGCCTCATCGAGATCTACTTATAGTCTTTCTGATGCAGACTTGGACCGGATGATGAGAAGGTTCATCCAGGCCCAGCTGCAGATGGGAGTGCTCTTGCCTCCCCCCCCTTCGGGGGGGAGCTCGACACCTTTTTTTGCACCGATAGCTCCTTCTCTGACCCGCTTCCCGGGTTCGGAGTGCTCGGAGCCGGGCAGCATTGGAGCCGGGGGTGTGTCGGCGCCTATAGTACTGGGTAATTCAGATCCGACCCTGCCCTCGAGTCTGTCGGGTCCTTTGTTGGATCTGACTTCTCGGAGCCATGGGCCGAGCTTCGGGTCCGAGGGATTCAGTGTGCCTTCGGCTCTGTTCAGGTCGGAGCATACGGGTCCTTCGGATCCAATGGCCTTGGTGCTGGTTCCGATCCCTTCATGGGAGCCGGCTTTCGGACCCCAGGGAGAGCGGCTCCCCCTCGGCCTTCGATGCAGTGGAGAGGGCTCTGTTGAGTGCTTCCGGACCCTCAGTCCTTGCATCGGCTCCACCCTGCACTCCCTCTCTGCTGGGTCAGGCTTCCATCACCCGGCCACAGGGACAGCCTGCTTCGATGTCCCAGGTTGTTCCACTGGAACAGGATATTGCTGGTGAGACCTCCTCAGACAGTCCCCCCGAGGAAGTGCCTCGCAAGCATAAGTGTAAGAGGAGACACGTGGACTCCCCCCAGTCCTTAACAGAGGACACGGACTTGGATGAAGGGGAAGGCTCCCCAAGGTCACCCCCCGAGGATGTCTCCTTTGGAGACATCATGGAAATGCTCAGGATCGGGGGGGGGGTCTGCCCCCAAGGCTTCCTCCGATGAGTCTGTGTTCCTGGAGGCATTCGAAGCAGGCCCGTCTACCTCTTGGGTGTCCCCTCCGGCCGACCCTCTGGTGGACCTTATCACCACCAGGGCGTGAAAGGAGCCGGACACTGTGGAGCCAGTCCCCAAACGCCCGGATAGAATTTTGAGTCCCCCTGCAGACCGGTCCCATTGGAGCAAGGGTCCCCCCGTATATGCCATGTTGATGGCAGCCACCAAGAGGGAATTAGCTCAGGAGAGCCCCTCGGTCCATCCACCGAGCAAGGAGTCACGCTCGATGGATCACCTCGGGAAGCGGGTATTTAGTTCAGCGACCTTCTCAGTAAGGTCCCTGAACTACATGGCACATGTCATCAGGATGCAGCGAGATCTTATCAAAGAATATGCTGCTTCCCCCCCCAGAGTCCATGTCGGCAGAGGACAAGCAGTTGTACTCCACTCGTATGGCCATGCTAAGATCTGTTTCAAATACCTCTATGCGGCTTTTGTCCCACGCCACAGAGGGAGCCGCTAGAGCCAGCGGAGCGGGTCTAGTCATGAGACATCAGGCCTGGCTCCGACATTGTGACTTCGCGGAGCCCTTTAAGGCGTCCTTTGCAAATGCCCCCTTTGATGGTTCTGCCTTGTTTGGCAAGACCATTCACGAGACACTTGTCCAGAGCGAAAAGGACAGGAAGACGTCTGCCGTCAGAGTCCGCTTCTCTGTTCCCCAGAGGTCCTTCTCTAAGAACCAAAAGGGACAGAAGAAGATGTGGTTCCGGAAATCGCAACATTCCCATCCTGCTCCAGACAACCAGTCCTTCCGTGGCAGAGGAGGAGAGGGAGGACGCCGCCCTAGAGGCAGAGGGGCCCCGAGCAATTTTGGGTCCAGAGAAACCTTCTCTGATCGGCCCACGCAGCAGCCCTGAGAGGTTGCCCGACTGCTCCACTCTGGAGGCAGTCAGGGGGCGCTTCTCGAAGCACCTGGCGGCTTGGGAGTCCATTACGTCAGATCGCTGGGTGCTTCGTATCATATCCAGAGGTTACAAAATTCCACTGCACCATGTCCCCAGACTCAAAAACCTCCCCGATGTACCACCCGATCAGAGGGAGGCGGCAGCTGCAGAAATTCAGCAGCTGCTAGAAAAAAGAGCCATCCAGCCCATCCCCCCAGATCAGCTCGGATTAGGGTTTTACTCCAGGTTCTTTCTGGTGCCAAAAAAGATGGGGGACTTGAGACAGATTCTCGACCTTTCATTCTTGAACCTGTCAGTAACCAAAGAAAAATTCGGGATGGTCACCCTTCAATCCATTCTCCCCCTCTTGCGGGAGAGCGACTGGATGTGCTCAATAGACCTCAAGGATGCGTACTACCACATTTTAATGGACAGACGATCCAGGAGGTTTCTCCGCTTCCGGCTGGGAGCCAGTCACTATCGGTTCAGGGTCCTTCCCTTTGGTCTCACCACAGCCCCCCAGGGTGTTTACCAAAGTGTTAGTAGTGATAGCGGCCCACCTGAGACTCCAGGGAATGCAGGTCTTCCCGTACCTGGACGACTGGCTCCTGTCCGCCCCAACAAGGCATCTACTCTGCGCAGCCAGAAATTACTTTCTCCAGCTAGCTCCCCAACTAGGCATTACGATCAACATGGGCAAATCCTCCCTTGCTCCAACACAAGTGATAGATTTCATAGGGGCCAAACTAGATACGAGAAGTCTGCGAGCGTTCCTCACTTCGGAGCGACTTCAAAACCTGAGGCTTCATGTGCGGGCCATCCTCCAATCAAAAGCCCCACTGGCAGAATTGGTCCTGAGGACGCTAGGCTCCATGGCAGCAGCAATAACTCTTCTTCCATGCGCTCGTCTGAATATGAGGGTGCTACAGTGGACCCTTTTAGTCCAATGGTCCTTTCAGTTTCTCCCCCTCAGTCACCCTATCTCACTCAGCAGGGCTTGCAGGAGGGCCCTCTTATGGTGGCTCCAGTCCCCGGACCTCCATACGGGACGACCCTTCTGCACGCCACCTCCCCGTGCCATGGTGACCACGGACGCCTCTCGCCTCGGGTGGGGGGGGCATTGCTCAGGCAGAACGGTCCAAGGCACGTGGAACGACACAGAGACCTCCTTGCATATTAACGTTTTGGAGATGAGAGTGATGCTGTTGGCGTTGTAAGCACTTCAGAACCTTCTCCCCGTAGGAACTATTGTGATACAGATGGACAACATGTCAGTTGTCTGGTATATCAACAAACAGGGGGTACCAGGTCCTACCCTCTCTGTCGAGAGGCCATGAGGGTGTGGGAATGGGCGATCTCCACCAACCGCTTCCTTATCGCAACGCACATTCCGGGACGGTCCAACATTCTGGCGGACAAGCTCAGCTGCACTATTCTTTCCCCTTACGAGTGGTCTCTCAATTCCCAGGTAGTGAAGCGGATTTTTGCCGAATGGGGGCAACCCTGCTGCAGTCTTTTTGCCACTCCCTCAAACACAAAATGCTCCAGCTTCTTCGCTCTGATTCCCCCTCTCGGGGAAACCCCGAGAGACGCTCTAGTGCATGCTTGGCCTCCCGGTCTACTTTATGCCTATCCTCCTCTACCCCTGATGCTGAAACTTATACAGAAAGCCTCTCGGTTGGGGAGCAGAATGATCCTCATTGCCCCATTCTGGCCTCGTCAGACTTGGTTCCCTTACCTGTGGTCTCATCTGGTGAATCCTCCCTGGATTCTGGATCCCATTCCGGATCTAATATCCCATCCCTTAGGTCTACCGACCCCGAATCTGGACAACCTGAAGCTGACAGCTTGGCTGCTCCAGTTCCACTCTTAGTCAGGATTCCCAGCATCTCTTCACCAGTTAAAGCCATCTTGGTGGCAGCACATAAACCTTCCACTAGAAAAGTCTATTGCAGCAAATGGAAGCGTTTTTCTATCTGGGTGGAACACCATAACATAGATCCCTTCATGGCTTTGTTGCCATCCGTCTTGGATTTCCTCACCGGACTTTTTCAACGGAGAGCTAGCTGTTCTATGGTCAAGGTTCAATTGGCAGCCATTTCTCATTACCATGTGGGACACGAGACAGGTCCCTTGATGACTGCGAAATTATGTAAAACCTTCCTCAAGGGTACTTTCCTGCTCAGGCCTCCTGTCAAGGAAGCTGTACCCCCCTTGGGATCTATCACTAGTCCTTCAAGCCTTGACTGCCCCTCCCTTTGAACCAGCTGCCTCGGCCGAACTTAAATACCTTTCCTGGAAAACGGCGTTCCTTGTCGCCATCACTTCATCGAAAAGAGTTTCCGAACTTCAGGCCCTTTGTGCGAAACCTCCCTACTTGATTTTTCATCAGGATAGAGTGTACCTCACGACCAGTCCCTCCTTTCTTCCTAAGGTGGCCTCAGAAACCAATATCAATCAGTCCATTAACCTGCCAGTTTTCTTCCCTAAGTACCAGAATAAAGGAGAATACAAGCTGCATTCCTTAGACGTGCACAGACAACTGCGCTTCTACATTCATAGGACTGCTGGTCACAGACAATCCGATCAGTTGTTCATTTTCTTTGCCAAATTCAATTTGGGTAAAGCTATTTCTAAGGTCACCTTATCACGATGGATTTCACAGTGTATTCTTCTGGCCTATGAAACTTCGGGGAGGCCCGCACCTCAGGGAGTACGGGCGCATTCTCCTCGCTCCATATCTACTTCTGCTGCCTTTAGATCTAGAGTATCTTTGTTTGATATTTGCTCTGTAGCCACTTGGGCCTCATCTCATACCTTTATCAACCATTATAAGCTGGACATTATTTCCAGAGGGAGAGCATCCTTTGGCTCCGCAGTGCTCCGGAACATCCTTCCATGATGGCCGCCCAAGATTCAGGTAGCTGGGGACTCTGTCCCAAAGGTTGCTGACAAATGAAGTCCCTACTTCAGATTAAAAAGTTATGTACTCACCATAACGTTCCATCTGAGTAGGTGACTTCATTTGTCTGCAACCATCCCCCCCTCCTTCCCCCTGGCCTTCAGAAGTCAATTCTTGAATGTCCTTTCTTGGTCCCTTTCGGGACACTTTTGGTCTGAAATTTGGTATAAGGGCAAACTTGATCTGAGTTCAATCAGGGTTGGCAGGGGATTATGGGTAAGGGGAGGAGCTAGGAGCTCGGATCCATAAGCTGTAAAATAAGTTGCCGGCTCGGATCCAAGACTCAAAGGTTGCAGACAAATGAAGTCACCTACTCAGATGGAATGTTATGGTGAGTACATAACTTCGTATTTTCCACCATATTGAGTAACAGTTCAACTTTTCAGGGGATGGTGCAGTTCCAGTAGAGCGTATTGATGAAAGTGAAGGGATTGAAGCATGCTCCCTTAAGGACTTGATTTATTGGCTTGAAAAGAGACTGTTCAAACTCAAAACTTTACAGATGGACATTGCATATTTGAATCAATGTATTAGTTTAAAAATTATACCACAAAGGTTAAGACTGTATAAATTCCCCTTTGGTATAACATACAGTGAAGAAATTGTTGATGATTTTGTGCAGTTTTTTTGATGAAATAGGGTTGAATTTGCTTAGAAAATAGTGTTCTACTATGAAAAGCAAAAAGATGTAATAGCAAAAGAGGTAGATGTTTTGGGTAACAAAATTAAAACAGATTTGTTGTTTTTCAGTGCAATGCAATGTATTTCAAAATGTTTGATAAGGTGGAAAGGAGATGTTATAATATTTTTCAAAAGAAAAAACGCAAGCTGGAGAGGGACCAGAAAAGTTATTTAAACAAACAGGTCTGTCCTGTTAAACAATTAATTAACAGCAAACGGTATGTTCCTTATGGGGAAGAAGTTAGAAATTCTAACAGTTATAGTGAAGTGGTTAGAAGAGGTAAGACTTGGAACCTGGATGGAGAAATGGGGGAGGGGGAACAGGATTTTCCAGTAGTCAGACACTCAGAGAGACTAGCACAGCATTACACAGAGAAGGGGGAATACAGCAAGAATTATTACCCACCAAGGAGGAATGCATACTCCAATGGGAACAGATACAGGAATTAGTATACACAAGACAGGACATTGTGGAAACAAAGGATGGGTTCACTGTATATAATTTCACAGATAGAAATATTACTGATGATTATTTCCACTTATTTCCCAAGGGAATTAAGTTTATTCCCTCTTCCAATGGTGAATTAGTGGAAAATATTCTTGCATTGAAGATGTATACCAAGAAATTAAATTTTGAAATCATGTTGGGTAATAAGGAAAATAAAAAATATAGTGAGTTCTAATAAATCTATTTCTTTACCTAAAAAAAGAAGTACCTATAATTCACCCCTGCACCCCTTAGTAGAAACATATGAAAAGCTTGATGTTCATCGTGTTTCACTGTTGCAGTCATCACCCTTGAGTTATCCTGCTGGCAGGCTACCCGTAGTCGGCCGGAATTCCAAAGTCTAGGTCCGGCGTCGGTTGCTGTAGCCTCTTCCCTGACGTCAGTGCGCCAGGGGTATAAAAGATCCAGCCGACACCATTTTCTCCAGTCTTTCTTGCTGCGCGGTGCCCGAAGCATAAGCAGTTCGCAAGTGCCGGTCGGCCGACTCCTGAGATTTTCAAATACGAATTTCAGAACCAAAGTCTTCATTAATGCTAAGTACCCCGTTGGGGAAACTTTTTTCTTGCTCCAGACTGATGTCAGAAAAAGTTAATAATTGTATTTCTTGTGGGAAGCAAATACCTCATAATGATTTTCACTCTTACTGTATTCCTTGCCTAGGCCCTGATCATAACGTCGCTAGCTGTCGGTTTTGTGCTAGATTTAACCAACGCACTATCAAGCGTCGGTTCAATTTTGCCTTCCATTACTTTGGCCGAAGATTTAACTACATAATGCCGTCGGATCAGCTGACAACCGGAGTTTACAAAAAACGCAAGGAAAAAGATAGGCATCCAAGGTCCAAAACCGACGACGAAGCCTCTGCTAGGCCAGTCGCCGGTTCTCAGTGAGGTGCTTTCGCAGCCCCTGGCACCCGCTACCTCAGAGCCACAGGCCACTTCCGACTCTCACGTGGAGCCGACTGGGCCTCTGGATACTCAAGGTGTTGGACACTCGGAAGTCATACCCTCAGATGGGTCCGGAGCTGTTGAGCAGGCATTGGCTTCTGAGGGTGTCTTCAGACCTACACAACTTTATATTAAGCCATCTTCAGCTTCAAAGACAAAGACTAAAGCAGCACTAAAGACAAAGAAACAAGTACAGAATTCACCTACTCAGACTTCCATGCCTAAAAGACAGATGCGTAAAATGGCTGAAGACCTAATTACCTTGATCAGGGGCTCCCATCCCTCTCCTGATAAGAGGCCTAGGCAAGAGACAAGAGTATGATTCTTCTGATCAGGTTTCTATTTCCTCTGATTCCTCTTCTGAACAATATTACTCCATGCTTCCCTATGAGGATTCTGATGCTGAAGAATCCATTCCTTCAGCCTCTCCTCCTGAGGATTATTCTTTTGGGGAAACCCTACGTACCATGAGGGAACATTTCCACTGGGAGAGCCAAGATTACTCTGAATCTAAGAAAAGGCTCAGAGACTTTCTGCTTCTTCCTCAGCACAGACCCTTAGCTATTCCTCCTGTTCTAGACATTGTAGATGATGTATTTTCAGAGTCCGGCCTATCCCCAGACTCTTTACCCCCTGCACCTGCTAAGCCAGACAGATACTACAGGGTCCCGGATTCTCATAAATTCCTGTATAAAAACCCCGCTGCTGACCCAGAAACTATATCTCAGGGTCCCAAGGGGGTTAAAGCTTCCGCTGCAAAAAACCCTGTTCCCTCTGACAGGGATTCCAGGTCTTTAGACAGATGGGGGGGAAAAAAGTGTACACTTCTGCAACCCTGACTGTAAAGGCTTTAAATTGTCAGTTTCATATGCTCAAATACCAACAATATTTAATGTCACTGCTTAAACAGAAAATGTTGACAAATACAGAATGTTCAGAGAACAAGGAATTGCAGGAGTTATTGCATGCAGCTGAACAAGTGGGAAAGCATACTTTGCAATGTGGTTATGATTCTCTGGAGGCCTCTTGCAGGGCTGCTGTTACAGGTTCTGTTATAAGAAGGCATGATTGATTAAAGTAAGAAAATCTGCCTGATCATGTTAAAGCAAAATTATTAGATGCACCATTACAGCAAGATACTTTGTTTGGCACAAAAGCAGAAGTGTTGAAAAAAATGGAGGATAAAGCAAAATCCATGCAGACAGTCAAGGATTTCTTACAGGTACAGCCACCCAGGTTTAGCATAAACTGGCCTTCTAAAAATTGGTCCTTTCCAGCATCAGACAGACCACAAAGAGGCAGATACAGGTGTCTCAGGGGCAGATCTCAGCCCCAAGGGCGCATACAGGACTAAACAATGGAGTGCTCCTACCTCCAAAAGACAAATCACAACCTTTCAGGAAACAGTCCCAATGACTTTCCTCTACCAGATCCAAGCACTTTTCTTTTGGCAGCCCCCTTAGGGGGAAAAAAGCACTTTTTTCTTCAAATTGGCAAAGGATTACCCAAGACAAATGGGTCCTGAATATAGTGTCCCACGGCTACAGGTTCCATTTTCACACTCTACCATGGTCAAGAGGCATGCCAGACCTGCCACACAATCAATGGGCAGAGGCACAAAAACAAATTACAGCCCTCATGGATATGAGTGCCATTCTGCATGTACCACAACAAGAGCAGGGGCAAGGATTTTACTCCAGACTTTTCCTAGTACCCAGAAAGGACAAAATCTGGAGACCAATACTGGACCTGTCTATACTAAATACATTTCTGGAAGTTCCAAAATTCAAGATGTTGACTCTACAGCAGCTACTGCCCATGCTGGGCAAGAAAGCTTGGCTCGTAACTTTGGACCTAAAAGAGGCATACCTCCATGTCCCAATCAGACAATCTTGCAGAAGATACCTCAGATTCATAGCTAGCTCAATGCATTACCAATTCTCTGCACTGCCCTTTGGCTTATCTACTGCGCCCAAGGTCTTCACAAAATGCCTGGCACCAGTAATTGCGTTTTGCAGACAAAAAGGAATTCAAATATACCCCTACTTGGACGACTGCCTAATTCAAGCAGATAACAAAGACATTCTACTAAAGCATCTGGCGTTTGTGAAAAGATTACTAATTGGCCTAGGGTACACAGTTAACAAAAATAAATCAAAACTAGTGCCCTCTCAAGAGATAATATTCCTGGGTGCAAGCCGAAATACAACTGCCCAGATTGCTTATCTCATGCCAGACAAACCAAAACAACTGACTACTTACTTCAAGAATTTGGCAACAAAAACACACTTATCTGCAAGGAAATTCCTGCAGGCCTTGGGTTTCACGGCATCCTGCATTCTACTAATTCCATATGCCAGACTGCATATGAGGAAACTACAATGGTATCTAAAAAGTGTTTGGACTCAACATTGCCACAGCCTGGAGACAGTAATTGCACTCATTCCCTGCCTGCAACAGGAGTTTCGATGGTGGGCAGAAGCCTGTCACCACAACAAGGGTCTGCCATTCAGTTTACCCCCAGCCAAACAAACACTGAGAAAGGATGCATCAGATTATGCCTGGGGGGCCCATATGGCAGGAAAATGTATTCAGGGCACATAGCCTGCAAACCAGATGCATCTTCACATCAACCAAAAAGAGATGCTAGCTGTTCAAAATGCCCTGACAGCATTCAAGGACCTGCTTCATCCAGGACAATTACTGATAAAGACAGACAACACTACGGTCATGTGGTACATAAACAAGCAGGGAGGTACACATTCCTACCCCCTCTTCAGACAAGCAATGACCTTATGGGACACAGCATTGGCCTTTCAAGTTCACCTGCAAGCACAATTCCTGCCAGGAAAAACAAATACTCTGACAGATGAACTAAGCAGAAACCTCATGGATCCACACAAATGGAAACTGGATCCACAAGTCTTCAGCCATATAATAAGGAAATGGGGATGCCCAGACATAGATCTATTTGCCTCCCCACACAACTGCCAATTGCAGAGATTTTGCACAAGGATTTATCACAAGCAAGCATGGAAAGTGGATGCCCTATCGTTCAGCTGGAAAAATCTAACAGTATATGCCTTTCCCCTCTGCCACTCCTACCCAGGGTACTCCTAAAAGTTAGACAAGAGAAGCCAAAAATGATACTGATTGCACCAGACTAGCCACGCCAGCACTGGTGTCCAATCCTGAAGAGCTTGTCTCAGGGTCCAGCATGGATACTGCCACAGACTTCTCACTTGCTGACCCAGCAAAACAGTCAGATCCTGCACAGCCAACTTAGGACCTTAAATCTGGCAGCATGGCGAATAATGTAGCCATTCAGAACACTCCACTTTCAAAACCTGTTATGGATGTTATCTTGGAGGCCAGGAGGCCCATTACCAGAAAATCTTCTACAGAAAAATGGAAGAGATTCTCTGCTTGGAACCAGGAACAAGGCATAGACACGCGTGTACCAAATATCCCTCAGATTTTACAATACCTAACTGAGATGCTAAACAAAGGCCTTTCCTTCTCATCTATTAAGATTCATGCCTCTGCCATTTCAGCCCATTACAATACGGAACCACCTATCTTTTCTCATCCTTTAATAAGGCAGTACCTCAGAGGGGCCAAAAACATCAGGCCTCCAAGGAGAGCACCAATTCTGGCTTGGGATCTCAATTATGTTTTGGAAAAACTCACACTGCCCCCTTTCGAGCCAGCATCAACAGCAGATATAAAATTCTTATCCTGGAAAACAGCCCTGCTCCTGGCAATAACCTCTGCAAGACGAGTTTCAGAGTTACAAGCACTCATGGCTGTGGAACCTTTCATCATTTTTCATCCAGACAGGGTTTCTCTGAGAACGAACCCTACATTGTTGCCTAAGGTGGTGTCCAATGTGGCCCTCAACCAAACCATCCACTTACCAACCTTTTACCGTAATCCACAGAACAAGGGTGAGAAAATTCTACATTCTTTGGATATACACAGGCAGTTAAGATTCTACTTGGACAGAACTAAAGCTTTCAGAAAGACAGAGCAACTTTTAGTGTCATATGCTGCAGGTTCACAAGGCAAGGCTGTCTCAAAACAGACTATTTGTAAATGGATAGACCATTGCATCCGCTTTTGCTATTTCCAACATGGCAAATCAGTGCCTAGGGACATTAGGCCTCATTCCACCAGAGCAGCAGCCACTTCAGCAGCCTTCCTCAGAGGAGTACCAACCAAAAATATCTTAGAGGCTGCAACTTGAGTTCAGTGCACACCTTCACAAAGCACTACCACTTACCTCTTTACTCTAAATCCAGAGCAGGCAGTTCTGCAGGGCCTCATAGCCTCTCCTAATCCTATTTAGCCCAGCCACCCTACCTCAGCTTTGGGATTCAACCCACAGGTGATGACTGCAACAGTGAAACATGATGAACATAGTACAGTTGTGTACCTACCATAAATGTAGATGTTTGAGTGTATTCACTGTTGCAGTCTAGGTTACCCACTCACCATCCCCCTTTTCTTTGCTGGGGCTTATCTGCACTTCTTTATCCTATACAACCTTTTTGGTGTATTTGCTTGTAGATGAAGGACATGTTATTTTTGAGCATGTATTTTTATTGTCATATTCTTTCAGCCTTCCAATATAGGGGCACCTGACATCTGGGGCAAGAAAAACTGAAGAAAATGGCGTCAGTTGCATCTTTTATACCCCTGGCGCACTGACGTCAGGGAAGAGGTGACAGCAACTGACGCCAGACCTAGACTTTGGAATTCCGGCCGACTACGGGTAGCCTGCCAGCAGGATAACCCAAGGGTGATGACTGCAACAGTGAATACACTCGACAACTTGAGTTCAGTGCACACCTTCACAAAGCACTACCACTTACCTCTTTACTCTAAATCCAGAGCAGGCAGTTCTGCAGGGCCTCATAGCCTCTCCTAATCCTATTTAGCCCAGCCACCCTACCTCAGCTTTGGGATTCAACCCACAGGTGATGACTGCAACAGTGAAACATGATGAACATAGTACAGTTGTGTACCTACCATAAATGTAGATGTTTGAGTGTATTCACTGTTGCAGTCTAGGTTACCCACTCACCATCCCCCTTTTCTTTGCTGGGGCTTATCTGCACTTCTTTATCCTATACAACCTTTTTGGTGTATTTGCTTGTAGATGAAGGACATGTTATTTTTGAGCATGTATTTTTATTGTCATATTCTTTCAGCCTTCCAATATAGGGGCACCTGACATCTGGGGCAAGAAAAACTGAAGAAAATGGCGTCGGTTGCATCTTTTATACCCCTGGCGCACTGACGTCAGGGAAGAGGTGACAGCAACTGACGCCAGACCTAGACTTTGGAATTCCGGCCGACTACGGGTAGCCTGCCAGCAGGATAACCCAAGGGTGATGACTGCAACAGTGAATACACTCGAACATCTACATTTATGGTAGGTACACAACTCTACTTTCTGGAAGATGTTTATGGCATGGCTCATGGTTACAACAGGAAACAGGGTAACTTTACAGAGGGAGAATTCAACCTCGTTGGATTTAAGGAAAGACAAACAGATTTGTGTCATGGTTCCAGACAAAGGGGGAGGGGTAGTGCTATACAAACATTTAGATTATTTGAATGAGATGCAGAATTTACTTTTTGATGAGACTACCTATTTGGGTGTTTCTAGAAATCAAATTAATATTTCCTATTCTAAGATTGATTAATATCTTGAGGAATAGCTGCTGGATGGAAGAATTGATGTTGAGCTGTATGACGTTTTGTATAGAAGGGATCCTGTGATACTGGGGTTTTCTTCGGTATACCCAGGATTCATAAAAATGTTTTGAAACCACCATTTAGACCTATTGTGGCAGCCAGGGGCTCTAAAATTCATCCCTTGGCTGTATTAATAGATTCCTGTGTCCAGTATGTGGTTGATAAGACCCCCCACTTAGTAAAGGATTCTTGGGAATTTTTGGGTTTAATAAAAAAAGAGTTATGGACAGAAAACATTATCTTTTTAACAATAGATGTCAGAAATTTCTGCCCCAGAATTCCCAAGGGGGGGGTCTCATGTTGTTTGAACAAGTGTTATTTCAGGAATCTGAACTGGAACAGGGCATGGCTACACTGATCTGTGAGATAATGAGCATTGTCTTAGACAATCATTTTTTATGGTTTGAGGTAGAGTACTCTGAACAGGTCAGGAGTGTAGCCCTGAGGGCAGTGTGTTCGCCTGTGTATGCCAACTTGGTCCTTCTAGGTTGGGAGAATCATTTTATATTAAATTGTCCTTTTTGGGGTAGTGTTAAGTTGTATGTACGCTATTTGGATGACATTTTTATCCTTAGGGAGGGTAGTGAGTCTGAAATTCCTAGGTTTATTCAGTATTTGAATTCCAGCACGGATTTTTTGGATTTTACATATCAGTATGATACCAAAGCTATAAATTACTTGGATACTTATATTTCGAAAGGACTTGATACTTTTAGGTCTAAAATATATAGAAAGGACACTTTTTGCAATGCATATTTGCATTTTCAAAGTAACCACCCCATGGGACAAAAGAGAAGTATTGTTAAGGGTCAGGCCATCAGGGTGGCCCATATGACTTTGCAATTGGAGGACTTGGGCCCTGAACTATAAAAGGTTTCTAGTATGTTCTAAGATAGGGGATACCCCTAATATTTAGTATAAGAAATTTTGAATGAAGTACATGTAAAATGGGGTGTTTTTTATAAACCACTCCTGGGGGTGAGTTTCACTACGAGTGTAAACCATTCCAGGGATGGTCTTCAGACTAAAAAGTTTGAAAAAATGTGTGTATTGCAGTACAATTGGAATACCAATAGTATAAAAAAGTGATGGAATCTAACTGGAATATTTTGGGAAATTTTCAACAAAGTGGGAGAAACCAATGATGTTCTTTGTGTTTCACTGTTGCAGTCATTACATTTGGGTAATCTGCTGGCAGGTTGCCCTCAGTCGGCCTGAATAACAAAGTCTTGGGTCCTGCGTCGGTTGCTGTCTCATCTTCCATGACGTCAGGTCATCAGGGGTATAAGACATGCAGCCGACGCCATTTTAATCAGTCTTTCTTGCCGCGCGGTGCCGGAAGCAGAAGCAGTTCGCTTGTTCCGGTCGGCCGACTCCTGAAATTTTCATTTTCGAGTTTCAGAACCGAAGTCTTTAAACTAAAGCTAAGTAGCCCGTTGGGGAAACTTTTTTCTTGCTCCTTACCGATGTCAGTAAAAGTTAATAATTGTATTACTTTTGGGAAGCAAATACCTCATAAGGATTTTCATTTGTACTGTATTCCTTGCCTAGGCCCTGACCACAACGTACCTTGCTGTTGGTTTTGTGCTAAATTTAACCAATGCACTATTAAACGTCAGTATATTTTTGCTTCTAAATACATTGGTTCAAGATTTAACTCTCCTGAAATGTCGTTGGTTAGCAATCCGACTACCGGAATTCACAAAAAACACAAAAAAAAGACAGAGACAGACCATCGAGGTCCAAATCTGACGACAAAGCTTCTCGTAAGCCAGTCGCCGGTACTCAGTTAGGCGCTTTCGTAGCCCCTGATGCCCGCTACCTTTGAGTCGCAGGCCTCTACCGAGACCCATTTGGAGTCCAGTATGCCGTGAGATTCTTCAAGTATTGAACCCGCGGATGTCTCTCCCTTGGATGCGTTCTGGAGCCACTGAGCAGGCACCGGCTTCTGAGGGTGTTTTCAGGCCTAAAGATTTGTATATTAAACCGACGCCACCATCAAAAGCAATGCCAAAACCAACTTCTATGTCTAGAAAACCGACGCATGATTCACATGCTCAGGCCCCTATGCCTAAAAAACAAATGATCAAAATGGCTGAGGATTTAATTACCTTGATCAGGGGTTCCCAACCCCCTCCTACTAAGAGGCCTAGGCACGGCACTGATTATGAATCTTCAGATCAGGTTTCCATTTCTTCTGATCAGGAATTTTCTATTCCCCCTTATGAGGACTCTGATGCAGAAGAATCCTTCCCTTCTGAGGATTTTTCTTTTGCTGAGACTTTGCATACCTTAAGGGAACATTTTCATTGGGAGAGTCAGGATTTTTCAGAATCCAAAAAAGAGGCTTAGGGATTTTTCTTCTTCCTCAGCATAGGCCTTTGGCTATACTTCCTGTTTTAGACATTATTGATGATGTTTTCTCAGAATCCAGCATAACTCCTGATTCTCCTCCGGCTCCTAGTAAGCCAGACAGATATTACAGGGTTCCTGACTCCCACGAGTTTCTTTTCAAAAATTCTACTGCTGACCCTGAAACAATTTCTCAGGATCCCAAGGGTTTTAAGGCTTCTACTGCTAAAAATCCTACCCCTTCTGATAGAGACTCCAGGGCGCTGGATAGATGGGGTAAGAAGGTTTATACGTCTGCAACCCTGGCAATCAGGGCTTTAAACTGTCAATTTCACATACTTAAATATCAACAGCATGTCATGGGCTTACTGAAACAGAAAATTATGTTGATTTCTGATTGTGTGGAAAATAAAGAGTTACAGGATTTATTGCATTCAGCTGAACAAGTTGGAAAGCATACTTTGCAATGTGGTTTTGATTCCTTGAAGGCCTCTTGCAGGGCCGCCTTAACTGGATCTGTGATAAGAAGGCATGCTTGGCTCAAGGAGCAAAATCTGCCTGATCATGTTAAAGCTAAATTGCTGGATGCTCCTTTACAGCAGAACAGTCTGTTTGGTAATAAAGCAGAAGAAGTTTTGAAAAAGATGGAAGACAAAGCTAAATCTATGCAAACTGTAAAAGATTTCTTGCAAGTGCAGCCACCCAGGTTCAGTAGGCACTGGCCTACTAAGAATTGGTCCTTTCCAGTACCCAGCAGAGCCACTCAGGTCAAAACCAGACACTCCAAGGGCTCCAGGTTTCAGTCATAAGGATCTTTCAGGACAAAACAATGGGGTGTCTCCACCTCCAAATCAGGAAGCAGCAAAGCACCACCCTACGGTAAACAGTCTCAATGATTTTCTTCTGCCATTTCCAAGCACTTATCTTTTGGCAGCCCCTTTGGGGGGAAAACTAGCACTTCATGCTCAAAATTGGTATCTAATTACCCAGGATAAGTGGGTCTTAAATATAGTATCCCGGGGTACAGATTTCATTTCCACACGTTGCCAACTCCAAACGGATGGCCAGATCTGCCTCCAAATCAGTGGGCAGAGGCCCAGAAACAAGTCATGTCCCTTATGGATGTGGGGGCTATTCAACCAGTACCAGAAAAGGAAAAAGGACAAAGTTTTTATTCAAGACTTTTCCTGGCACCCAGAAAAGACAAATCATGGCGTCCAATTCCGGACTTATCCATTCTAAATACTTTCCTGGACATTCCAAAATTCAAGATGCTGACTCTACAACAGCTACTGCCTATGCTAGGCAAGAATGCCTGGTTGGTAACTCTAGACGTAAAAGAGGCTTACCTGCATATCCCAATCAGGGAATCTTGCAGAAGATACCTCCGCTTCAAAGCAGGCTATTTGCATTACCAGTTCTCTGCACTGCCCTTTGGCTTATCTACTGTGCCCATGGTCTTCACAAAGCGCCTGGCACCAGTGATTGCATTTTGCAGGCAAAGAAACATTCAAATTTATCCTTATGTGGACGATTTTCTAATTCAGGCAGAAGACAAAGACACTCTTCTACAACATCTGGCGTTTGTAAAAAGGCTTCTAACATGCCTAGGGTACACCATAAATGAAAAGAAATCACAACTGGTACCCTCTCAAATAATTACATTCCTGGGTGCAAGCTTGAATACAGCTGCCCAGATGGTTTACCTCACGTCAGACAAACACGTTTAATTGATAACATACTTCAAACAAGTGGCCACAAAAACCCAGCTATCTGCAAGACAAATTCTGCAGGCTTTGGGGTTCATGGCATCCTGCATTCTACTAATTATATATGCAAAACTGCATATGAGAAAACTTCAGTGGTACCTAAAAAGCTTGTGGAGTCAACATTCTCACAGCTTGGAAACAATGATTCCTCTCACTCCTTGCCTGCAACAGGAGTTCCTGTGGTGGGCAGAGGCCTGTCACCAAAACAAGGGACTGTCATTCATTCTACCCCCTGCCACCCCAACCCTGACTACAGATGCATCAAACTATGCTTGGGGGGGCCCATCTGGCAAGGAGATGCATTCAGGGCGAATGGAGCCCAAATCAAATGCATCTACATATCAACCAGAAAGAAATGCTAGCTGTACAGAATGCTCTGACAGCCTTCAAGGACTTCCTTCATCCAGGACAACTACTGATAAAGATGGACAACACCACAGTTATGTGGTATATAAACAAGCAGGGCGGTACCCACTCCTACCCCCTTTGCAGACTAGCCATGGCCTTGTGGAACACAGCCTTGACTTACCAAATACATCTACAAGCTCAATTCCTGCCAGGAAAGCAAAATACTCTGGCAGACCTAAGCAGAAATTTTATGGACCCACATGAATGGAAACTGGATCCACAAATCTTCAGCATGTTGACACAAAAATCAAAGTGGGAGAGAAACCAATGTTTATTAACAGGATGGGTCTAAACCCGAAAAAAATTTTTGAAATGAAAATAGATAGGACTGAGGTGGTGGGTTTAGGCACTAGACCATGTGGGGTGTGTGCACAATGACCATACATTAACAAGCAGGTTAGTTTGGTTTTGAACAATAACTTGAAAAGTAAAATTGCATTCAAGAAGGGAATTGTAATACCACTGGATTAGTTTATTTGGCAGTATGTGTGTCATGTACTCACTATTATGTGGGGAAAAACAGAACGTATGTTAAAAAGCAGTGTGTTTGAACACAACAATGATATAAAAAATCATAAATTATCCAGCATTCCCTCACTTGTACAGGGTTTGTGAAATTTGTGTTTGGAATATTGGACATTGCCAAAATCAACCCTAGGGGTGGAGATCGGAAGAACTTATTAAAGAAAAGAGAAACTCGTTGGCAGCTTACGTTAGCTGCAATGTTTCCACCCAGTCTGAATGAGACTGTTTCCATTGCTCTCATGTCGTTGGAAAGGGCTAATAGATTTTAGTAATATATATATGTGTGTGTATGTATATATATATATATATATATATATATATATATATATATATATATATATATATATATATAAAAATTTTAAACATGATGTATTTATGTATGTGAATTTTTGTTTTACATTACTATAAGTAAGGAGATACTATATGTTTATATGTGAATTTTAGTAGGGTTTTGAATGTATTCAACATTTTTATGATATGGTTTCTTTAATGTTATGTTCATAGGTTCATAGATTAGTACTAAGCTAACTGCCCTTGCGAGCCATTTTAAGCCTAGCCAATTATCCCTTGTGAGATTCAAACCCTGTACCTTGCATTTGTAAGGCAAACACCTTAACCATTAGACCATCCTCCCACCCTGTATAAAACTTTTTGGAACTAATGAGGTTCAGTTATGATGTTATTAATTGAAAGTATTTAAATGGTTCATTTTTAGTAGGAAGTTGTATTCTGATGAAGTCTCTTACAGGAGATGAAAGCGTTTAACACTAATAAATTACTGGATTTTTGTTTTTACTTCCTGAGTGCATTTGCTACAAGGATGGCATTTCAGTTATTATAATGAAGGGACATCTGCCTGCTTCGGGGACAGCTGTCCCCACTACTTCTGCTATAACTCCTACCACTGTGTCTGCCCCTTTCCAAACCTATGGGACTCAACCTCCCATCTTGAGGCCTGCGGATGGGGGTAAGCGTCATAAGGACAGACCTAGGAAGCGGTCCCTGGACTGCTCGGCTCCATCGGCTCCTCCTCCTCCTAAATCTAGGACCCCTCCTTGGCCCAGTACCCCTCGACTCTGTTCTCCCAGGTTCTCCCTGGAGCTGGAGGTATCTAGGCCATCATCCTGAGCCTCCCCTCACCAGCACTTCCAGTTGGGGTTGGTGGCTTCATCATCGCGTTCCACCCGCAGCTTGAGTAAGTCAGAGATGGACAGGATGATGCCGAAGTTCATCTGCACCCAGATCCATACGGGAGTCTTGCCAGCCCCCTCTCCCTCCAGCGTAGGGAGCTCACAGCCTTTCTTCACCCCCATAGCTCCTTCTTCGATATGGCCTTTGGTTTTGAAGTCTTTGGATCCAAGAGCTCTCGGGGTCGGCGTCAATGGTACCTTGTACCTCGATGCCGGCCGCTGCCTTTAGCATGTCTGATTCGAGCTCTCGGGGCCGTAGCTTTCGCATCGGATCTGAGGGGGATGTTCATTGTGTTTCACTGTTGCAGTCATTACTCTCGGGTTATCCTGCTGGCAGGCTACCTGCAGTCGGCCATATTCCAAAGTCTAGGTCCGGCGTAGGTTGCTGTCGCCTCTTCCCTGACGTCAGTGCGCCAGGGGTATTAAAGAAGCAGCCGATGCCATTTTCTTCAGTCTTTCTTGCCGCGCGGTGCCCGAAGCAAAAGCAGTTCACAAATGTCGGTCGGCCGATTTTCAAATCAGAATTTCAGATCCAAAGTCCTCATTAAAGCTAAGTACCCCGTTGGGGAAACTTTTTTCTTGCACCAGACCGATGTCAGAAAAAGTTAACAATTGTATTTCTTGTGGGAAGCAAATATCTCATAAGGATTTTCACTCTTACTGTAGTCCTTGCCTAGGCCCTGATTACAACGTTGCTAGTTGTCGGTTTTGTGCTAGATTTAACCAACGCACTTTAAAGCGTCTGTTTGATTTTGCTTTTCATTACTTTGGCCAAAATTTAACTATATAATGCCGTCGGATCAGCTGACAACCGCAGTTTACAAAAAACGCAAGGACAAGGAAAAGGATAGGCATCCGAGGTTCAAAACCAACGGCGAAGCCTCTTCTAGGCCAGTCGCCGGTTCTCAGTGAGGCGCTTTCGCAGCCCCTGGCACCCGCTACCTCAGAGCCACAGGCCGCTTCCGACTCCCATGTGGAGCTGACTGGGCCTGTGGATACTCAAGGTATTGGACACTCGGAAATCATTCCCTCAGATGGGTCCGGAGCCACTGAGCAGGCATCGGCTTTTGAGGGTGTCTTCAGACCTACACAACTATATATTAAGCCATCCTCAGCTTCAAAGTCAAAAACTAAAGCAGCAATAAAGACAAAGAAACAAGTACAGCATTCTCCTACTCAGACTACCATGCCTAAAAAACAGATGCTCAAAATGGCCGAAGACCTAATTACTTTGATCAGGGGTTCCCATCCCCCTCCTGATAAGAGGCCTAGGTAAGAGACAGAGTATGATTCTTCTGATCAGGTTTCTATTTCCTCTGATTCCTCTTCTGAACAAGATTACTCCATGCTTCCCTACGAGGATTCTGATGCTGAAGAATCCATTCCTTCAGCCTCTCCTCCTGAGGATTATTCTTTTGGGGAAACCCTGCATACCATGAGGGAGCATTTCCACTGGGAGAGCCAAGATTATTCTGAATCTAAGAAAAGGCTCAGAGACTTTCTGTTACTTCCTCAGCACAGACCCCTTGCTATTCCACCTGTACTAGACATTGTGGACGATGTATTCTCAGAGTCCAGCCTGTCCCCAGACTCTGTACCCCCTGCACCTGCTAAGCCAGACGGATACTACAGGGTCCTGGATTCTCATAAATTCCTGTATAAAAACCCCACTGCTGTCCCAGAAACTATATCACAAGGTCCCAAGGGGGTTAAAGCTTCCACTGCAAAAAACCCTGTCCCCTCTGACAGGGATTCCAGGGCTCTAGACAGATGGGGGAAAAAAGTCTACACTTCTGCTACCCTGGCTGTAAGGGCCTTAAATTGTCAGTTTCATATGCTTAAATATCAGCAATATTTAATGCCACTGCTTAAACAGAAAATGTTGACAAATACTGAATGTTCAGAAAACAAATAATTGCAGGATTTATTGCATGCAGCTGAACAAGTGGGAAAGCATACTTTGCAATGTGGTTATGATTCACTGGTGGCCTCCTGCAGGGCCGCTGTTACAAGTTCTGTTATTAGAAGGCATGCTTGGTTAAAGGAACAAAATCTGCCTGATCATGTTAAAGCAAAATTATTAGATGCACCTTTACAGCATGATAGTTTGGTACTAAAGCAGAAGAGGTATTGAAAAAAATGGAGGATAAAGCAAAATCCATGCAGACAGTCAAGGATTTCTTACAGGTACAGCCACCCAGATTTAGCAGAAACTGGCCTTCTAAAAATTGGCCCTTTCCAGTGTCAGACGGACCACAAATAGGCATATACAGGCATCCCAGACGCAGAGGTCGGCCCCAAGGCTCATACAGGCCTAAACAATGGGGTGCTCCTACCTCCAAAAGCGGAGAAGACAAATCACAACCTTACAGGAAACAGTCCCAATGACTTTCGTGTACCAGATCCAAGCACTTTTCTTTTGGCAGCCCCCTTAGGGGGAAAACTAGCACTTCTTTCTTCAAATTGGCAAAGGATTACCCAAGACAAATGGGTCCTGAACATAGTGTCCCAAGGCTACAGGTTCCATTTCCACACTCTACCAAGGTCAAAAGGTATGCCAGACCTGCCACACAATCAATGGGCAAAGGCACAAAAACAAATTGCAGCCCTCATGGACATGAGGGCCATTCAGCAAGTACCGCAACAAGAGCAGGGGCAAGGATTTTACTCCAGACTTTTCCTAGTACCCAGAAAGGACAAAACCTGGAGACCAATACTGGACCTGTCTATACTAAATACATTTCTGGAAGTTCCAAAATTCAAGATGTTGACTCTGCAGCAGCTACTGCCCATGCTGGGCAAGAAGGCTTGGCTCGTAACTTTGGACCTAAAAGAGGCATACCTGCATGTCCCAATCAGACAATCTTGCAGAAGATACCTCAGATTCATAGCTGGCTCAATGCATTACCAATTCTCTGCACTGCCCTTTGGCTTATCTACTGCGCCCAGGGTCTTCACAAAATGTCTGGCACCAGTAATTGCGTTTTGCAGACAAAAAAGAATTCAAATATATCCCTACTTGGACGACTGCCTAATTCAAGCAAAGAACAAAGACATTCTTCTAAAGCATCTGGCGTTTGTAAAAAGATTACTAATTGGTCTAGCATTCACAGTAAACGAAAATAAATCAAAACTAGTGCCCTCTCAAGAGATAATATTCCTGGGTGCAAGCCTAAATACAACTGCCCATTTTGCTTATCTCACGCCAGACAAAAAAAAGCAACTGCCTACTTACTTCAAGAATTTGGCAACAAAAACCCACTTATCTGCAAGGAAAATCCTGCAGGCCTTGGGTTTCATGGCATCCTGCATTCTACTAATTCCATATGCCAGACTGCATACGAGGAAACTACATGGAAAGTGGACACCCTATCCTTCAGCTGTAAAAATCTAACAGTATATGCTTTTCCCCCACTACCTCTCCTTCCCAGGGTACTCCTAAAGGTCAAACAAGAGAAGCCAAACATGATACTGATTGCACCAAACTGGCCACGCCAGCACTGGTACCCAATCCTGAAGAGGTTGTCTCAAGGTCAGGCATTGATATTGCCTCAAACCTCTCAATTGCTGACCCAACAAGACAGTCAAATCCTGCACAGCCAACTCAGAACCTTAAATCTGGCAGCATGGCGGATAATGTAGCCATTCAGAGCACTCCATTTACAAAAGCTGATGTCCTTCAAGGATGCATCTGCAGTCCTTACAAATGGGTTGTCCTGTCGTCAGGCAGCCCTTCGGTCGGCCGGATTCCAAAGTCTGGGTCTGGCTTCGGCTGGTGTCGCACTCCACCCGACGTCATTGCGGCAGTTCTTCGGGTATAAAGGCATCAGCCGACGCCATTTTCCTCAGTCTTTCTTGCCGCGTGGCGCCCGAAGCAGAAGCTGTTCGCAAGTGCCGGTCGGTCAGATCCAGAGATTACTACTACCGAATACTACTTCGAAGACTTCTATAAAGCTAAGTACCCCGTTGGGGACTCTTTCTTGCCTCAGCCGATGTCAGAGAAAGTTAATAACGGTTTATCTTGTGGGAAACAAATACCTCATAAAGATTTCCACTCCTATTGCATACATTGTTTAGGCCCAGACCACGACGTAGCAGCTTGTCTAGCCTGTGCTTCTTTTAACCGACGGACGCTTAGACGCCGCCGGACTTTGCTGAACAGATTTTCGGCTCCGATTTTGCCTACATTATGCCGTCGGATCCTCCGACTACGCAAATAACCAAAAAGCACAAAGAAAAGGACCGACACTCGCGGTCCGCGGTTTCGGCTGAAACCGCGGTTAAGCAATCCACGAGTGTCTCGGTTTCGGCCGAAACCGAGCAAGCGGTTCTTTCTTCAGCCGATAACTTACCTTCTACCGAGGCCTCTTCTTTCCTGGTAGAAACGGCTTCTGAAATCCAGCCTTCTGTTGCGATTTCACAGGATTTATCAGACACCATTCCACTAGATATTTCTACCCCTGCACGTGGAGCTGCTAGGCCTCCTCCAGCTATGTCTATTAAGGCCTTTGCCAGGGCTAAAGCAGCCAAAACTTCCAAACCTGTGCCTGCCAAGCCCCCCTCTCACAGGCCCAGCACCAGCTCCCATATGCTTTCTTTGGCACAGGATCTCATCACTTTAATTCGTGGATCCCAGCCTCATCCAGACAGGGCCTCTCCCTCCTCCAGAAAAGAGGCCTAGAGCAGAGCCCCTGAGCCAGTAGCCACAGATGATTCTTCTGATGATTCAGAACATACAGACCCTCCTGAGGCTTCTTATTCTCCTTACGAAGACTCTGATGCTGAGGAGTCCATCCCTTCAGCCTCTCCTCCTGAGGAATTTTCCTTTGGGGAAACCTTGCATGCTATGAGGGAACAATTTCAGTGGCAGGGCCAAGATTTCTCAGACTCTAGAAAAAGGCTTAGGACCTTTCTACACTTACCACAGCATAGGCCTTTAGCTATTCCTCCAGTTCTATCTGTTGTTGATGATGCATTTAATGATGCTTGCACTACTCCTGATACTTTACCTCCAGCTCCTGCTAAACCAGATAGGTACTACAGGGTCCCGGACACTCATCACCACTTATATAAGGCCCCTTTTGCAGATCCAGAGACCATCTCCCAGGGCCCTAAAGCTGTAGCAGCTACTTCTTCTAAAAACCCCCTCCCCTCTGAAAGGGAATCCAGGTCCGTAGAGAGATGGGGTAAAAAAGTTTACACCTCTGCTACTTTGTCAGCTAGAGCTTTGAACTGCCAATTTCATATGCTTCAATATCAAGAGTTTATGCTTGACCAGTTGACCAAAAAGCTGTCCTCTGAAGAATCTTTAGATAAAATGTATGTTCAAGAAATGTTACATAACATACAGCAGGTTAGTAACCATTCTTTAAAATGTGGCTATGATGCACTGGAGGCTTCCTTTAGATCAGCCATGACTGGCACAGTCATCAGGAGGCATGCATGGTTGAAAGAGCAGGCATTACCAGACCATGTCAAATCTAAGCTTTTGGATGCACCTATGGACAAGGTCAATTTATTTGGTGCCCCCGCACAGCAGGTTCTGAAAAAGATGGAAGAGAAAGCAAAATCTGTGCAAACAGTAAAAGATTTCTTACAAGTTCAACCTCCAAGGTTTAGCAGGAATTGGCCCTCCAAGAATTGGTCCTTTCCGGACTCCTCTAAGGCACAAAGAGGCAGGAATAGGCGCTCCAGAGGCAGAAACCAATCCAGGGGTGCCTACAGGGGTCGCCAGTGGCAGGGTAACAACCAACGAGGCACGGATACAGCCACCACCACTACAATAACTCAATCACAGTGACTTGGCGGTGGCACCGCCTACCAGGGAACAACTAGAAGCACCCTTAGGCGGAAAGCTAACATTATTTTCAAGAAACTGGCACTGCATTACAAGAGAAAAATGGATTTTGCAGACTATAGACAAAGGTTACAGGTTCCATTTCCATACACTACCAGGAAAGAGAGGAATGCCAAACCTACCACCTTCTCAAAGGGCAGAAGCTCTAAAACAAATATCTCAATTATTAAGAATGCGTGCTGTGGAAAAGGTACCATTTATGGAGCAAGGGAAGGGATTTTATTCCAGGCTCTTCCTGGTACCAAGAAAAGAAAACAAATGGAGGCCTATTCTAGATCTGTCCGCTCTAAACACATTCCTCATTGTTTCAAAATTCAAAATGCTGACCCTACAGCAGCTTCTTCCCATGCTGGGCAAGGAGTCTTGGCTGGTAACTCTAGATCTCAAGGAGGCATACCTGCACGTCCCCATAAGACCAATTTGCAGAAGATACCTCAGATTTCTTGCAGGATCAGAGCATTATCAATTCTCAGCATTGCCCTTTGGCTTATCTACTGCCCAGAGTGTTCACGAAATGCCTGGCATCAGTAATCGCTCATTGCAGACTTCAGGGAATTCAAATCTATCCCTACCTGGACGACTGCCTGATACAAGCGGACAACAAATCAAATTAACAGAAGACTTACAAAGAGTCATCTACCTGCTACAAGCCCTGGGATACACAGTCAATACAAAAAAGTCAAGGCTGATTCCATCCCAAATAATAACCTTTCTGGGTGCAGAACTGGACACATCAAAACAAATGGCATTCCTAACTGCAGAAAAGAAAGAGCAACTTCCTCTCTATTTCTTGGCATTAACAAAGCAGAGCCATCTAACTGCAAGAAAAGTGCTACAAGCTCTAGGCTTCATGGCATCCTGCATAATTCTGGTCCCTCATGCCAGGCTTCATATGAGAAAGCTACAGTGGTACCTAAAGAATTTGTGGTCTCAGCACAAGCACAGCCTGGAAACCAAAATTCCAATGATCCCATGCCTGAAGCAAGAGTTCTTATGGTGGGCTCAGGCCTGTCAATCAAACACAGGACTGCCCTTCTGCAAAAGTCAACCAAGACAAACTATCACGACAGATGCCTCAGACCTCGGTTGGGGGGCACACATGATGGACAAGTGCATTCAAGGCCAACTGCATCTGCACATAAATCTAAAAGAAATGATGGCAGTAAAATTGGCAATCCAGGCATTCAGACCTCTTCTCCACGAAGGCCAGCTGTTGATAAGGACAGACAACACCACAGTTATGTGGTACATCAACAAACAGGGAGGCACACACTCATACCCCCTATGGCGGCCGGCACTAGACCTATGGGATGTGGCTCTGAGCTACAACATTCAGTTACAGGCAATTTATGTACCAGGGAAGGAAAACATTCTAGCAGACATATTAAGCAGAACTACAACAGATGCCCACGAATGGATGCTGCATCCGGACATCTTCAAAGCCATCACAAGAGAATGGGGATTACCACAAATAGACTTGTTTGCATCCCCATACAATCACCAGTTGAAGAAATTCTGCACAAGGACTTACCACCCACTTGCTTGGAAGGTGGACTCCCTATCCTTCAGTTGGAAAAGCCTGACAGCATACGCATTCCCACCACTTCCTTTGATGCACAACGTGCTTCTCAAGATCAAAGAGGAATGTCCGAGGATCATTCTGATAGCCCCAGACTGGCCAAGACAACATTGGTACCCACTGCTGAGGAGCATGTCCCGGGAACAAATATGGAAACTGCCCCTGATCCCATTACTGCTGACACAGAACAACTACAACATTCTGCATCCAAACCTAAAAACTCTGCAGCTAACTGCCTGGAACATTACATAACAGAAATTAACCCAAATTTATCCCAAAGGGTTAAGGACATAATCCTGGAGGCTTGTAGACCTTCAACAAGAAAGAATTATGCAGCAAAATGGAAAAGATATCTCATCTGGAGTACTGCAAAGGGGCAAGATGTGACACTGGGGAACATAGCCAACATCCTGGAGTACTTGGCGGAGCTCTACCACACAGGCCTGTCCTATTCCTCCATCAAGATACATGCATCAGCTATTTCAGCACAATACAGCTTGGATCCTCCTGTCTTCTCATCCTCTGCTCAGACAGTTTCTGAGGGAATTAAAAATGTAAAACCTCCCAGGAAACCTCCATTGCCAGCATGGGACTTGAACTTTGTGCTAGAAAAACTGACTCTACCTCCTTTCGAGCCAGCAGCTACAGCAGACTTGCAATACTTATCCTGGAAGACTGCCTTCCTGCTGGCAATAACTTCAGCAAGAAGGGTCTCTGAACTACAAGCATTAATGGCAGTACAACCCTTCCTGATCTTCCATCAAGATAGAGTGTTCATGAGAACAAATCCTACATTTATGCCTAAGGTGGTATCCAGAGTCTCTTTAAATCAGGCTATCCACCTTCCTACATTCTTCCCCAATCCACAGAACAGGGAGAAAAGCTCTTACATACCTTGGATGTACACAGGCAATTACGCTACTACCTGGACAGGACAAAAAACAATAGAAAAACTGACCAGCTTCTGGTAGCTTATGCAACAGGAAAAAAAGGAAAACCAATTTCTAAACAGACAATCTCCAAATGGATAGGAAATTGCATTAGATTTTGTTACTCCTACCATGGAAAGAAAACTCCAGAGAACATCAGGCCTCACTCCACAAGGGCCACAACCACTACCACAGCTTTCTTACGAGGAGTGGCTACCAAGGACATTATAGAGGCTGCTACTTGGACCTCCGTGCATACATTTGCCAAGCATTATAACTTACCTCTATACTCTAGCTCCCGTGCTGGTTTTGCCACTGCTGTTTTGCAAGGGATCCTGACTACACCATAATCTATTCTCATTTCCTCCTCCCCTAGTTTAGCTATGGTATTCTACCCATTTGTAAGGACTGCAGATGCATCCTTGAAGGACATAGTACAGTTTTGTACCTACCATAAATGTAGATGTCCGAGAGGAATGCATCTGCAGTCAGGATTACCCACCCTCCTTCCCCTTTGAGGTACTCCTAGGGTACTTTCCAATCTTCAGCTAGCTTGGGGGGGATCTATTATGGTGTATTTGTTTGTATATATGTACATACATGTTTATTTTGTGTGTTTGCTCTGTACTATTTGGAAATTTTGGCATTTATCCAAATTTAGCCTACCAAGAGGGCACCTGGCATCTGGGGCAAGAAACACTGAGGAAAATGGCATCGGCTGATGCCTTTATACCCGAAGAACTGCCGCAGTGACGTCGGGTGGAGTGCGACACCAGCCGAAGCCAGACCCAGACTTTGGAATCCGGCCGACCGAAGGGCTGCCTGACGACAGGACAACCCATTTGTAAGGAATGCAGATGCATTCCTCTCGGACATCTACATTTATGGTAGGTACAAAACTGTACTTTATGGATGTTATCTTGGAGGCCAGAAGGCCCAGTACCAGAAAATCTTATGCAGAAAAATGGAAGAGATTCTCTGCTTGGAACCAGGAACAAGGCATAGACACGTGTGTACCAAATATCCCTCAGATTTTACAATACCTAACTGAGATGCTAAACAAAGGCCTTTCTTTCTCATCTATTAAGATTCATGCCTCTGCCATTTCAGCCCATTACAATACGGAACCACCTATCTTTTCTCATCCTTTACTAAGGCAGTACCTCAGAGGGGCCAAAACATTAGGCCTCCAAGGAGAGCACCAATTCCGGCCTGGGACCTCAATTATGTTTTGGAGAAACTCACACTGCCTCCTTTCGTGCCAGCATCAACAGCAGATATAAAATTCTTATCCTGGAAAACAGCTCTGCTCCTATCAATAACCTCTGCAAGACGAGTCTCAGAGCTACAAGCACTCATGGCTGTGGAACCTTTCATCATTTTCCATCCAGACAGGGTTTCTCTGAGAACGAACCCTACATTTATGCCTAAGGTGGTGTCCAGTGTGGCCCTCAACCAAACCATTCACTTGCCAACCTTTTATCTTAATCCACAGAACAAGGGTGAGAAAATTCTACATTCTTTGGACATACACAGGCAGCTAAGATTCTACTTGGACAGAACTAAAGCTTTCAGAAAGACTGAGCAACTTTTAGTGTCTTATGCTGCAGGTTCGCAAGGAAAGTCCATCTCAAAACAGACTATTTCTAAATGGATAGGCCATTGCATCCATTTCTGCTATTTTCAACATGGCAAATTAGTGCCTAAGGACATTAGGCCTCGTTCCACCAGAGCCATCAGCCACTTCAGCAGCCTTCCTCAGAGGAGTACCAACCAAAGATATCTTAGTGGCTGCAACTTGGAGTTCAGTGCACACCTTCACAAAGCACTACCACTTACCTCTTTACTCTAAGTCCAGAGCAGGCTTTGCCATTGCTGTTCTGCAGGGTCTCATAGCCTCTCCAAATCCTATTTAGACCAGCCACCCTACCTCAGCTTTGGGATTCAACCCAAGAGTAATGACTGCAACAGTGAAACACGATGAACATAGTACAGTTGTGTACCTACCATAAATGTAGATATTCGAGTGTATTCACTGTTGCAGTCCAGGTTACCCACCCACCATCCCCCATTTCTTGCTGGGGCTTATCTACACTTTTCTATCCTATACAACCTTTTTGGTGTATTTGCCTGTAGATGAAGGACATGTTATTTTTGTGCATGCATTTTTATTGGCAAATTCTTTCAGCCTTCCAATTTAGGGGCACCTGACATCTGGGGCAAGAAAAACTGAAGAAAATGGCGTTGGCTGCTTCTTTAATACCCCTGGCGCGCTGACATCTGGGAAGAGGCGACAGTAACCAACGCCGGACCTAGACTTTGGAATCTGGCCAGCTGCGGGTAGCCTGCCAGTAGGATAACCCAAGAGTAAGAAATAAATAGCAACAGTATCACCAAACCAAAGAAAAACAAGCTTCAAAGCAGGATCTGACCAACGTAATCCACAGAGTAAACAAGTGCCAAGTGGGTAGTTGCAAGAAAATTTATTGATAAAAACAGCTTTCCGCTAGATACCGAGCTTTTTCAAGTTAAAAATGAATTAAAACATTGGAAACAGTGCCATTTTATATATCTTTCCCTATCACATGGTTAGCTAGTTAGCTGTTAGTCTTAAGTCTATTAACAATTAACAATTAGTGAGGAGTGCTACTTTGGTGAAGCAACACTCATAATTTAAAAAGGAGAAATGCTCATATGTTTAAAAAGAAATACCCATATTACAAAGCGTTGCACATTTGAAACATAAAATACACTGTTTAAAAATGTACGTGCTAATGCTCATGTATTAACTCTAGTAGCAAGTGTGTATACTTATAAAACCTATTAAATGAACTGCATTATCAGTTATGTTAAAAACTGTATTCCTGTTCATAATTTTTGTGTTAAATATATTTGGTGAATGTTAAAACAATTTTAAAAATAGTAGAAATAGAAAACATACATCTGTAGAGAAAAAAATTGTTGAAAAAAGTATACAAGCATAAAGTTTACTGTAGTTAAAAAGTCATGTTGCAGCAGACACCTACAACAGTGAATGATCTTGCTGTGAAGGGTGTGTCTACTTACAAACCTACAAGCGAGCCCTTCTAATTTTGAGAACACTGCTGATGTTAACACTCTCATTTAAACCTGGGGCTCTACGTGCTTCTAACCTGAGTTGCCAGAAAAGTTCTGTAGATTCTAGACTTGTTTCCCAGTCGCCACCCCTAGCATTGGGAAGTACTTGTTCCAATACCAAGAACTTGAATTTGAAATTCTTGCAAACCAAGGAATGCTTATATAAAGCATTTGATTCGTTTTGTTTAGAAATGTCATGTAAATGCTCATAAATTCTTCTTCTAAAAGGCCTTTCTGTTTTGCCAATATAGAAACTAGTGCAGGTGGTACAGAACCCTAAGTATACCACTCCTTTGCTGCCACAGTTTGTAAAAACTTTAGGTTTAAACAGAAAGTTCCTAGAAACAATGTAAATACTAGGGGTGTCAAAAATAGTGTTACATTGTTTGCAGGCACCACATTTAAAGGTGCCTGCTTTGGGCAATTGAGTGTTCGTTCTGGTATGGTTGTTCCCTTCAAAAATTTCTTTGAGGTTGGTGTCCCTCTTTCTAATAAACTTTGGGTGTGGTGGTATAATATTTTTCAATTCATCATGTAGTGAAAGAACTGGCCAATGTCTGTGGAAAATTTCTTCAACTTCAAAGGAGTTGAGACAGTAAGTATAAATGAACCTGCCATAAGTGTGGTCATAACCCAAGAGTAATGACTGCAACAGTGAATACACTCGAACATCTACATTTATGGTAGGTACACAACTGTACTTTCTCTCTGCTCTGAGTTTGTTGGAGCGCAGTCTCCCCCTTGGTATCTTGGCTCCTGCAGGCTCAGCTCCAACTCCCCATCAGATCAGAGGGGAGCGGCTACCTTACTTGTTTCCCAGGAAGTCCACTCCCCTTTGGCGTTTGACGTGGTGGAAAGGGTTCTCTCGGGTGGGTCGAGACCCCTGACCATTTCCTCTTCGGAATCCGCCCTGACTCCCTAGATTCTGGGTATGGCTCTGACCTTCCTGTCATCTCAGGTTTAGCCTGTACTTGCTTTGCCTCAGGGAGCACCCGCTAGGGAGCAGCCATCAGTTTGTAAGTCCCCCTCAGAGAGTCCCACTGATGAGGCTACTCGCAAACGAACATGTAAAAGGAGGCACTTGGACTCTTCTCCATAGTCCCTCACAGATGATACTGACTTGGAGGAAGGAGAAGGTTCCCCCAGATCACCCCCCCCCCCCCCGGGGATGTCTCATGGAACTCCTATGCCGGAGGAGTCTGTGTTCCTAGAGGCATTCGGCACAGGGCCCATCTACCTCCTGGGTGTCCCCCCCTGCAGATCCACTGGTGGACCTAATCATCTGTAGAGCATGGAAGGAAAAAGACACTATGGAGCCTATTCCAAAAAGGCCAGACAAAATTCTTAGCCCCCAACCGGGCAGGACCTGCTGGAATAAGGGGACCCAAGTAGATGCTACGGTGGTGGCAGCTGCCAAGAAAGAGCTTGCGCAGGAGAACTGTACAGTCCATCCTCATGACCGGGAGTCACGGATGATGGATCATCTGGGGAAGTGAGTGTATGCTTCAGCAACCTTCTCCATAATGGAGCTGAATTACATGGTGTACATCATCAGGCTACAGCGTGACTTAGTCAAGAAAGTCACTGAGTCTCCCCTAGAGACCACGTTGGCAGAGGACAAGAAGATGTTCTCTGCATGCATGGCTACTCTAAAAGCGGTTGTGAATACGTCCATGTGCCTCCTTTCCCATGTCATGGAAGCAGCTGCCAGGGTGGCCAGATCCAGCGTTGCCATGCAGCGCCACACCTGGCTCTGGCTTTGTCAGTTTTCGGAACCCTTCAAGTTATCATTTGCTAATGCCCCCTATGATGGTTCTTCCCTGTTTGGGAAGTCCATGCGAGAGACTCTGGTCCAGAGTGAGAAGAACGGGAAGACATTGTCTGCCATCAGGATCTGCCCCCCCCCCCCCCCCCAAATATCCAATATTCAAGGAATCAGCGACAGACAAAGAAGATGTGGTTCTGAAATCTCAGTTCTGCCGGGACACTCAGGACTCTTTGTCCCCCAGAGGCAGAGGGGGTGAGGGGGTTACGATAGATGCCAGTCCAGAGGCAGAGGGGGTCCAAAGAACTTCAGACTTCGAGACCCATTCTCAGACAGGCGCATGCAACAGCCTCAAGAGGTTGCCTGACTGCTCATCCCTGGAGGCAGTCAGGGGCCGTCTTTCCTTACATTCAGCGGAGTGGTAGTCCCTTACAACAGACCGTTGGATGTTACAAATCATATCCAGAGGCTACTCCATCCGTTTATGAATCCACCTCCCCCATCAAAATTCCTTCCAGACGTTCCACCCGCAGAAAGGGAGGAAGCAGTACTGGACATAGAAAAGCTGCTAAGAAAAGTCATCCCCCAGACCAATCTTGATCAGGCACCTATTCCAGGTTCTTTTTAGTGCCAGATGGGGGACCTAAGACCCATTCTGGATCTTTCCACTTTGAACTGGTCAGTAACCATGGAGTAATTCTTGTTGGTCACACGTCAGTCCATTCTGCCCTACCTGCAAGTAGAGGATTGGATGTGCTTAATCGACCTCCAGGATGCGTACTATCATCAGAATGAACAGGCGCTGCCACAGGTTTCTTCGTTTCTGGCTGGGGGCCAATCATTATCAATTCAGGGCCCTACCCTTTGGTCTCACCACAGCCCCCAGGGTGTTCACCAAAGTCATGGCAGTGGTAGCGGCCCACCTGAGGCTTCAGGGAATCCATGTCTTCCCCTACCTGGACAATTGGCTCCTTGCTGCCCTTACCAGGTGTTTACTATGCCAGGGTAGGGATTATTTCCTTTTTCTACAAGCAGATTGGGCATTACAATCAACCTCAGCAAATCGGCACTGACTCCATTGGAGCTCGGCCTAGACACCATACAAATGAAAGTCTTTCTCACCCCGGTAAGGGTAAACATTCTGAAACTTCACAGCTTTTACAATGTTCTTTGTGTTTCACTATTGTAGTCATCACACTTGAGTTATCTGCCTGCAGGTAGCGCTCAGTTGTTCCGAATACCTGAGACTTAGTATTTCTGCATCGGTTGCTGTCACTCCAGGACTGACGTCAGGTCATCAGGGTTATAAAAACAGGCAGCCGACGCCATTACATCAGTCTTTCTTTCGAGGAACCCGAAGCAGAAGCAGTTTGCAAGTGCTGGTCGACCGCTACCTGAATTTTTGTTTACTTATTGAATAATCCTGAAGTCTTCTAAAGCTAAGTAGCCCATTGGGGATCCTTTTTTCTTGATCTAACTGATGTCAGAAAAAGTTAATATTGCCTTGCTTGTGGAAAGCAAATACCACACAGAGATTTTCATTCGTACTGCGTCACCTGTTTTGGCCCAGACCACGATGTACCTCGCTGTCGGTTTTGTGCCTTGTTCAGTGCCCGAACCATTTGGCATCGGGCTATTTTTGTCGCTAAATTTTTCCACTCCCGATCTCCGTATTCCGAAATAGCTTCGGTAAGCCATCCAACTACCGATATTCCAAAGAAACGTAAGGATAAAGATGGAGACAGACCACTTGGGTCCAAAGCTGCTGACAATGCTTCCGCTAAGCTAGTCACCAGTTTGCTGGTACTCAGTGAGGAGCTTTCACAGCCCCTGATGCCCGCTTCTGTGAATTCGCAGGCCACTACTGAGACCCATTCGGAGTTCGGTATGCCGCGAGACTTTTCGACTATGGAACCAGCAGATGTCTCTCCCTTGGATGGGATGGAGCTGCTGTGCAGGCACCGGCTTCTGAGGCAGTTCCTTGCACTACCAATGTTTGACTCAAACCGATGACTTTTTTATCTAAAACTACTGAATTTCTTGGGCCAAAAGTACGCGCTACGCCTAGAAATCCGAAGACCAAAATGCCTGCACCTCCTCTCGTGCCTCAACGACAAATGCTTAGAATGGCTGAAGACTTATAACGCTGATTAGGGGAAGTCAGCCTTCCCCTGCTAAGAGGAAAAGAGACCAATCCCCTGCAGCTTCAACAGACCAGTGGTCTGATGACTCTGAGCTATCGGATTATGAAGACATGCCCTTATCTGCTTATGAGGATTCAGATGCTGAGGAATCCATTCCCTGTGCCTCCCCTCCAGAGGATTTTTCTTTTGGTGAAACCGTACATACCTTAAGAGAGCATTTCCACTGGGAATGCCAAGACTATCCTCAGTCCAAAAAGGGACTCGGGGAATTCCTAGATTTGCCACAGCACAGACCTTTTGCAATCCCCCCTGTTCTGGAGGTTGTTGATGATGTTTTTATGGCATCCAGTCTTATTCCTGATACTTTACCTCCTGCCCCTAGGAAACAAGACAGGTACTACAGAGTACCCGACACTCACAAATTTCTTTTCAAGAATCCTACTACTGAACCAGACATCATTTCCCAGGGGCCCAACGGTATCAAGGCAACGACAGCCAAGAATCCCACCCCTTCGGACAGGGATTCCAGTGCTTTGGACAGATGGGTTAAGAAGGTATATGCCTCTGCTATTCTTGCTATTAGGCATTAAATTGTCAGTTTCACATGCTGAAGTACCAGCAACATATTAAACAAAAAGTGGCAACATTTACAGACTGTGCAGAAAATAAGGAATTGCAGGAGCTTATGCACTCTGCAAGCCAAGTCAGCAAGCATTCTTTGCAGTGTGGCTTTGAGGCCCTAGAGGCATCTTGGTGGGCAGAAGCCACTGGTTCTGTACTAAGAAGGCATGCTTGGCTCAAGGAGCAGACCTTGCCAGATCATGTCAAATCAAAGTTACTAGATGCTCCTTTGAACAAGGACAGTTTGTTTTGCACCAAAGCAGAAGAGGTTCTTAAAAAGATGGAAGAAAAAGCTAAGTCTATGCAGACTGTTAAAGAATGATTACAAGTGCAACCCCTTAGATTCAGTAGGCATTGCCCTTCCAAACACTGGTCCTTTCCAGACCCCTCCCGGCCATCTCAAACCAGGCCCAGGGGATACGGACCACCCAGATTACAGTTTCAAGGTATGCGGAGATCTAAGCAGTGGAGTGCCCCTACCTCCACCTCTGCCCAATTGCTTGTGCCCCTAGAAGAAAAACTCACCCTTCTTGCAAAAAACTGGATGACCATCACACAAGACCGATGGGTCCCCAACATTGTGTTCCAGGGGTACAAATTTTACTTCCACTCACTGTCAACCCCAAGAGGGTTCCCAGACCTTCCTCCAAACCAGTGGGCAGAGGCTCAAAACCAAGTTCTATCCCTGCTCTCCATCAGAGCTATTCAACCAGTTCCAGTGGAACAGATAGGTCAAGGATTCTATTCCAGATTCTTCCTGGTACCCAGAAAAGAGGGCTCTTGGCGCCCAAACCTGGATCTTTCAATTCTCAACACCTTTCTGGTGGTACCAAAATTCAGAATGCTTACCCTGCAATAGCTTCTACCTATGCTAACCAAGGATGCCTGTTTAGTCACCCTAGACTTAAAAGAAGCCTATTTGCACATCCCTATAAGGGAGTCATGCAGGAAGTATCTACGTTTCAGGCCCGGATCTATGCATTATCAGTTCTCTGCGCTCCACTTTGGCTTATCCACTGCGCCCAGAGTATTTACAAAATGCCTGGCTCCAGCCATTGCATACTGCAGGCAGAGAAATATCCAAATTTACCTGTACTTGGACGACTGCCTGATTCAGGCAGGCAGTCAGGAATTGCTGTCGCAGCACCTGACATTTGTGAAAAACTTCCTCACTTCCCTGGGGTACACCATCAATGAAATGAAATCAAAACTGGTACCCAGTCAAAGGATTGTATTCCTGGGAGCAAGCTTGGACACAACATCCCAGATGGCATTCCACACTTCAGAAAAACAAGTCTATCTGACAGCCTACTTCAAACAAATGGCCCCCAGAACCCAGCTATCCACAAGAAAAATACTGCAGGCCCTGGGGTTCATGGCCTCATGTGTACTGCTAATTCCATATGTAAAACTGCATATGAAGAAACTTCAGTGGTACTTAAAAAGTCTTTGGTGCCAACATTCTCAGGACCTGGAAACAGTCATTCCTATCATACTCTGTCTAAGGACAGAGTTTCTTTGGTCGGCAGAAGCATGCAAATCAACAAGGGACTGCCCTTTACTCAACCCCAAGCCACCCAGACCCTAACCACAGACGCATCAGACTATGCCTGGGGAGCACACATGGACAGCAAATGCATTCAGGGCCACTGGAGCCTAAGTCAAATTCATCTGCACATCAACCAAAAAGAGATGCTAGCTGTGCAGAATGCCTTACCAGCTTTCAGATCCCTACTTTTTCCAGGACAACTTCTAATAAAAACGGACAAAACCACAGTTATGTGGTACATCAACAAGCAGGGGGGAACACATTCCTACCCACTCTGCAGGCTAACCATGGCTCTGTGGAACATGGCATTGGACATGCAAGTCCATCTGCAAGCTCAATTCCTGCCAGGCAAACAAAATTCACTGGCAGACGACTTAAGCAGAAATCTCCTAGACCCACACGAGTGGCAGTTAGAGCCCAGCACCTCCAACCTTCTGATTCAGAAATGGGGGACCCTAGAGGTGGACCTTTTTGCCACCCCCTACAACCACCAGCTCGGCAGATTCTGCACCAGGAACCCTCACAGCAGGGCCTGGAAAGTGGATGCCCTATCCTTTCAGTGGGTAAATCTCTCCGTTTATGCATTTCCACCCCTGCCCCTTCACTCGAGTATTACTCTAAATAAGACAGGACAGACCAAGGACAATTCTGATTGCCCCAGACTGGCCACACCAGCACTGGTATCCACTCCTGCATAACCTGACATCGGTGCCACCATGGCACCTACATCCGAACCCTACCCTGCTCTCTCAGCAGGAGGGGCAGATTTTGCATTTGCAACCGCAAACAAGCTTGCAGCCTGGATTATCCCGTGAATCCTACCCCAGCAGCTCTAAGCAAACAGGTGCTGGACATCATTTTTGAAGCCAAAAGACCCAGTAGAAGGAAATCATATGCAGATAAGTGGAAAAGATGCTTCTCATGGAGCCTAGCTAAAGAAGAGGGCACAACTCTGCCCTCTCCCTCCCTTTGATTTTGGATTACTTAGCAGATTTGCTCCACAAAGGCCTGTCCTTCTCTTCCATTAAGATTCATGCCTCAGCCATTTCGGCTCATTACAACACTGAGCCACCTCTCTTCTCGCACCCTCTTATCAAACAGTTCCTGAGAGGGACAAACAACTTAAGGCCACCAAGGAGAGCACTCACCCCTGCTTGGGACCTTAACTTTGTACTGGAAAAGCTCACACTTCCACCCTTTGAGCCTGCAGCATCAGCAGTCTTAAAATTCCTTTCTTGGAAAACAGCATTGCTTCTAGCCATCACTTCAGCTAGAAGAGTTTCTGAACTACAAGCACTTCTGGCTGTGGAACCCTTTATTATTTTCTATGCCGAGAGGGTCTCCCTAAGGATAACCCTTCCTTATGCCTAAAGTGGTGTCCAGTGTGGCTCTCAATCAATCCATACATTTGCCCAACCTTTTTCCCTAATCCTCAAAATAAAGGGGAAAGGATATTGCACTCCTTGGACATGCACAGACAGCTCATATTTTACCTAGATAGGACTAAGGACTTCAGAAAATCAGACCAGCTATTAGTCAGCTTTGCAACTGGGGCAGAGGGCAAGGCCTATTTCTAAGCAAACTATATCTGAATGGATAGCACATTGCATCCATTTCTGCTTCAAGCACCATGGGAAACCAACCCCGCAGGGGGTCAGAACACACTCCACTAGGGCAACATCTCCTTTACTGCATTTCTCAGGGGAGTCCCTACCAGGGACATCCTGGAAGCTGCTATCTGGAGTTCAGTACACACTTTCATCAAGCACTACCTTCTCCAAATCCAAGGCAGGCTTTGTAACAGCAGTCCTACAGGGCATTCTAGCCAGACCTAACTCTTCCTGACTGCCTCCACCCTTCTTCAGCTTTGGGAGTCTACCCAAGTGTGATGACTGCAACAGTGAAACAAGAAGAACATAGTACAGTTGTGTACACTTACCATAAATGTAGATGTTCGAGTGTATTCACTGTTGCAGTCCTGGTTTCCCTCCCTCCAACGCCCTCGTCTCTCTCTCTCTCTCTCCTTAATCTCTCTAGACCTTTACCCCCCTTTTTTCAGGGGTATGGGTATTGGTATTGGTATTTACTTTTTACTGGTGGTGTTTTCCTCCACCATAACTTAGCTCCCTTTTTGGGGGCTCCTGACATTTGGGGCATGAAAAACTGATGTAATGGCATCAGCTGCCTGTTTTTATAGCCCTGATGACCTGACGTCAGTCCTGGTGCGACAGCAACCAACACAGAAATACTGAGTCTCTGGTGTTAGGCCCAATGAGGGCTACCTGCAGGCAGATAATCCAAGTGTGATGACTGCAACAGTGAATACACTCGAACATCTACATTTATGCTAAGTGTACACAGCTGTACTTTCTTTATTCTTACCATCCATCAGTGGAAACAGTTCTGCAGGCCCTGGGTTCCATGGCAGCCACTGTCAATCTTCTACCCTTCGCACGTTTTCACATGAGGGTCTGACAGTGGACGTTAGCGGTTCTGTGGTCCCTACTGAATCTACCTTTGTCCCATCCGATACACTTATCCTGGGCTTGCAGGGAGTCACTTCTCTGGTGGACTCTTTCCCCAGAGCTTGTCCAGGGATGTCCTTTTCTTCCATCATTTCTCACAACAACGGTGACCACGGATGCCTCCCAGCTGGGGGGGGGGGGGTTGCTCAGGCAGGACAGTCCAAGGCACGTGGTCCCCTTCCGCGACCAATTTGCATATCAATGTCCTGGAGATGTGGTCGGTTCTTCTAACGTTGCAGGCCCTTCATGCCCATCTTCCTCTAGGGACTATTGCTATTCAGTCAGACAACATGTCTGTGGTCTGGTGTATCAACAAGCAGGGTTGAACCAGATCCTACCCCCTTTGTCGAGAAGCCATGAGAGTGTGGGAATGGGCGATTTCCACCAGCCGCTTTCTGGTGGCAACACACATCCCAGGATGGTCCAGTATCCTGGCGGACAGGCTCAGCAGGACTATTCTGATGCCTTTCGAGTGGTCTCTGAATCCTTCAGCAGCAGAACAGATCTTCCTTAAGTGTGGTCAACATTGCTGCGATCTCTTTGCATCTCCTTCCAATGCAAAACGCAGTGAGTTCTTTCCTCTGAATCCTCTTCGGGGGGAAACCCCCGGAGACGCACTGGTTCATGCTTGGCCTCCCGGTCTTCTTTATGCTTAACCCCGTTACCTCTCATTTCAAAGTTTCTTCAGAAAGCTCGGAGGCTGGGGAGCTCAGTAATCCTCACTGTCCCATTTTGGTTTCACCAAGTCTGGTTCCCCTCACTTCAGTCTCACCTAGTAGTGCCACCATGGATCTTGGATCCGATCCCTGATCTCATTTCTCACCCCTCGAGGATTCCTCACCCAGACCTGGACAGTCTGAAACTCACAGCTTGGCTGTTCCAGTTCCAGTAATGATTAGGACTCCCAGTTTGTCTTCTCTGGTTAAATCCATTCTGGTGGTGGCTCACAAGTCTTCTACCAGAAAGATATATCATAGCAAAGATATATCATAGCAAATGGAAACATTTTTCTATTTGGGCCTCTCATCCGAACTTAGATCCCTTTACTGCTCCAGTTCCGGCTATTCTGGACTTTCTATCCGGTGTATTTTACCAAGGTGCTAGTTCTTCTACTGTGAAGTCCATCTGGCTGCAATCTCTAACTTCCATGTGGGGAAAACATGGCGTCCTTAGCTTCTTCCAGGTTTTGTAAGACCTTCCTTAAAGAAACTTTTCTGTTATGACCCCCAGTGAAATATCCGACATCCCCCTGGGATCTCACCTTTGTTCTGCTAGCTCTGGTCTCCCCTCCCTTTGAGCCAGCAGCTTCAGTAGATTTACAATTTCTTTTGGAAGACTGCCTTTTTGGTGGCTATCACGTCTCCGAGGAGGGTATCGGAACTTCAAGCTTTGTCCATTAAAGTTCCTTACATGGTCTTTCATAAGGATAAGGTTTGCCTACGCACTAACCCTTCTTTTTTCCTAAAGTGGCTTCAGAGACCAATATTAATCACACAATCTTCCTGTATTCTTCCCAAATTTCCAAAGCAGGGGTGAGTACAAGTTACATTTGCTGGATGTGCATAGACAACTGAGGTTTTATTTACACAGAACAAAAGCCTTCCGTAAATCAGACCAATTGTTTGTATCCTATTCTAAACCGTTCTTGGGCAAACATAGTTCTAGAGTCACCATTGCTCGCTGGATCTCCCAATGTATTATCCTGGCATATTCTGATAAAGGTACCCCCCGTCAGATTAAAGCCCATTCCACGAGGTCTATGGCTACTTCAGTGGCTTTTTGGTGTGTCACTGGATGACATTTGTTCTGCAGCTACTTGGTCCTTATCTCATACCTTTATATCCCATTACAAATTAGACATTGTGTCCAGGAGTAGGGCATCCTTTGGCTCCGTAGTGCTCCGAAATATCCTTCCATGAGGGCCACCCAGTTGTTGGTAGCTGGGGACTCTGTCCCACAGGCTGAAGAGCAAATGAAGACAACTTCAGATAAAAAAGTTATGTACTCACCATAACGTTCCATTTGAGTAGTTGTACTTCATTTGTCTTCGACCTCCCCCCCCCCCTCTTTCCCCCTGACCTTATCATTATTGTCCTATCCTGGTATATGGGAGAGGTGCACACTGATGGCTCTCCTGGCTATGTTTGGCTTAGATTTATGGGAGCCTTTAGTGGTGAGGTACTTTTTGGGTCAGGCTTATGTTTTCTGATATAGCAAACTCGATCTGAGGGAAGAAAGGAGACAGAGGGGCTCGGATCAGATGCTAGTGATGCGGCCATCTTTGATTTGATCCGAATACCCACAGATTGAAGATAAATGAACTACAACTACTCAGATGGAACATTATGGTGAGGACATAACTTCTTTTTTTCTGCTTGTGTTATGTATAAGAGCCGTAACTGGGTAGCTCTCTAGTATACCTTCAAATCAAGTAATCCTAAACCTCCTTGTTCATTTGGGCAGCTCTACTTATCACACTTGACTCTTGTCCTCTTCCCCTCCCAAATAAAATCCTTCAACTCTTATTACTGCCCACAACTTCTCCTCTGGTTGAAAAAAGTATGTCTGACTTATGTATAAAACTAAAGGGACTAAAAACATTTTTTCTGCTTGTATCTTGCTTTCCATATCCATAGGAAAGAGCTTCCAGTTCCTCTAGTCTTTGTGCTATTTTTTGTTTAGTCTCCTCCCACATACTGTATCCTTAGCTGCCATAACTAAAATCTTTTTAATCCATACTGCTAAACACTTCCATTTTATCAAGTCCCCATAAATATGGGAATTGCTGGGCCAGTTTCTGTGTAGGTACGTAGTTTATAGCTCATTCTATATCGTATAATCGAAAACACTGTCAGTCGAACGCTTATTAGTCGAACACTAATAAGCAAAAAGTCTAAATGTCGAATGAATGTTTCAGCAAAAAGTTTCACTGGGAAAACAACAAATTGGCCGTCATCAGGAATTTGCCCTTTTCCCCACTGTAGTGTGATCTTGGAGTTTGCATATTTAGTTAGGGGTATGGGGGGGGGGTTCAGCCCCCCACATTGGGGGATGTGAGGGACATAGCCCCCAGTTGAATGGGTTTTATTTGGTGATGTTTTTGTGTAGTTCTCTGCACTGGCCAACTGGTATTTTAACGCAGGAAAAGTTTTCGCTGAAACGTTTATTTGAAATTTAGGGTTTTCGCTAAGTTAGTGTTCAACTAATAAGCATTCGACTAATTGTGTTTTCAGTTATATGATATAGACCATTTATAGCTATAGCCTGTTTTATTCTCATTAATTTTACATCCTGAAAAAAACTCTGAACTGTCTCAGAATATTCCACGTCATTGAGATGTCCTTTTCTGGTTCCATCATGCACAAAAATAGTATCATCTGCAAATAGTTAATTTTTCTTGAAAACCATCACAATTACATCCTTGAATGTTTGAGTCCCTTATTTTATTTGCCAGTGGTTCTAACTGTAATGCAAAGAACAAAGGGAAAAGATGACATCTCTGCCTAGTTCCTCTGTTCAGACACAGCTTGCCAGAGAGGAACTCTCCCACATTGATTTCTGCCACCAATCCCACATATATCCTGCTAATTAACCGTGTTATTGTATTAAGAAATGCAAATGCTTCCATTGCCCTACTCATAAAATCCCAACTTACTGTGTCGAATACTTTCAAGACATACCAATAACAACGACATTTTCTTACATTTTGCTTCTGTCTGGATTATCACTGTTCTGTTAGTGTTGTCAAATGTCTGCCTCCACTCCACACAACCACACTGATCCATATCTTTCAATTTTGGCATCACTTTTGCCATTCTTTTAGACATTATAAACATAAACACTTTATAATCATGGTTTAGAATTGAAATGGACCTATATGAAGCTGGATCTGATGGGTTTTTATTGTCTGTAGCTATACAGTCAGCAAAGCTTTTTCTAGGATGATGATACCTCATCTCCTTTTAAAATACTAGTAAACAAAACCTTCCAGATTTTTATCACTTTCTTCCCTCCTAACTTCCATAAAAAAACCGTTTGTTCCTGAAGACTTTCCTGTAAATTGGGTATGCATCACCATTTCTATATCATATCCTTCTCTCTTAACTGTTACTTGTTGAACCTCATCTACCTCTAACTTTGGCATATTTAAGTCTTCCATAAATATTTCCATTTGTGCTTTTTATTGATTTCCCCAGTTCTCTGCGTTACACAAGTTTTCATAACATTTCCAAAATATCTCTAATAGCTATACAGAATATGTTATTGTTATTGACTCCCTAAGTTTGACAACAACCCTTTCTACTTTCTGTTCCCTAAGTCGTTATGCCAAAAGTTTTTGTGCTGTGGAGTTATCAAAAAACAGTTGCTTAACAGCAGTCTTTCTGAACTTATTATTCGGGTACTCCCTTATTTTTTCTTTTGCGGTATGAAATTGTGCCCCCTTTTGTTCTGCGAGATTCCCTTTGTTTTTTAATTCTTTAACCATTGTCAACCCAATGAAATAATTCTTATTTCTTCTTATCTCTTGCTCTTTTATTTCTACCCTGTTTTTAAACTCCAGTTTCATTTTATCCCACTCACTATCTGTAACTTCTGGAGCACTTTCTATCTCCCCGATAACTCAAGAGATAATTTCCACTACCCATTCCATAAATTCTCTTTTTAACAGAAAGGTATTGAAGTGCCAGTGTCTCATCTTTACTTCATTACCCAGCATTTTTAACTTGGTAATTATTGGCACATGATCTGAAATAGTTATTGGATGTGTATCAGAGTTCTCAATTAAATGGAGATGTTCCTGTGAAATATAATTTCTGTCAAGTCTATCCCAGTTATTGTATCTTGGAGAATAATATGTAAATTCTCTTTGAGTTCCTGCTTCTGAATTCACATCTTTCATACCAAATGCTTTCATAAATTTCTTCAGAAATCTAAACTCTTTTCTTATATTTCCCCTCCCAGTTACCCAGATACATCCTCACTGTTGCAAATCAAGTTATAGTCCCCACCTATAACTAATATTCCCTACTGAATATTGATTATTTCTCCCAGAATTTTTAAAGCTCAAATAGCAGTTTTGGGTGGAATATAAATACATGCCAACATAATCCTCATCCCTTGCCAGTAGCTCTTTACTACTCCAAATCTGTCATCCCCCCATCAATGTTGGAGCTCCTCTAGCAATTACTTTAAATACTTCTATTTTCCTTTATCCCTGATGTTCTGCAGAATATCCGTCCTGAAATCCTTTCTCTCTCAAATTCACAGGTTCAGTTACTTCCAGACATGTCTCCTGTAGCATTGCTATTTGCACTCTGCATTTCCCAAGTATTCTTTCCTTTCTGTCTATACCAGTGAGACCATTCACATTCCACGATAATATAGAAAGTGTCACCATTTTGGTAAGAAGTCATTATTCCCTTCTATTATATATGGCAGCTTTTTTAAATGTCTAATTCCAGCTTTTGTGATACCTGCAGACATCAGTGTTTGGCAGATTAATGTTTTATACTGTTTTTTTCTTACCATCAGCATTGGAAAATATGCCACATCTTGCAAGACTTTTTGTTTTAATAAAAAGTTAAAAAAAAAAACACACAACCACAGCAGCCCCCATAACCTATTAACAAATGTGCATACCTATATATATCTTCAAATAATGAAGTTTAACCCACCTATTAGGAACATTTTATGCCAAATAGACACCTACTAACACAGTTAACCTGAAAAAAGAACTTATGTCTTATAATAATGTTCCATCTGTGTTGTTCATCTTCTTTCATTCATCACCTATGGGGTTCAGTTCCGAGCCCTTGGAACTGAGTCGGCCTAGTACCAAGCTCGCGCCAGCCAAAAAAATCTTGTGCTAAACTTCTACCCACAATGCCCTTCTCCCTGTTACCTCAGATTGAGTTTGCCATGTTTTACATGTAAAGCAAAGGCCATTTCTGTGCAAATGCCCTGAGACACCACTTGGACCCAAAGTATCCACCAGGAGCCTTTGGCAGGGGAAGGAGGGTGGGAAGTGATGAATAAAAGAAGATGAACAACACAGATGGAAAGTTATGGTAAGACATAACTTTTTTATCTGATGTTGTTAATCTTCTTTCCATTCATCACCGATGGGACAGAGTCCCCAGCTACCTCATCATCCCTGGGTGGCCCTTATAGAAGAACGTTCCTGAGAACCATTGAGCTGAAGGCAGCTCGCCCTCTGGAGACCACATCCAATTTGTAGTGATTGATAAAAGTGTGGGGTTTAGCCCAAGTGACTGCTGCACAAATGTCATCCATAGAAGCCCTGGAATGGTAGGCTGCAGAAGTTGCCATAGATCTGGTGGAATGGGCTTTGTTATTCTGTGGCATAGGTTCTTTTGCAAATGAATAAGTGAAATGTATGCAGTCCCTTAGCCATTTCGATAAAGTGACTTTGGAGACAGAGTTTCCCATTCTAGGCCCAGAAAAGGAAATGAACAGTTGGTCAGTCTTACGTATTGTTTTGGTCCTGTCTAAATAGAATCGCAATTGCCTGTGTACATCCAAGGCATGTAGGCAGTATTCTACTTTATTAGAAAAGTTTGGGAAAAATACTGGAAGATCAATAGATTGATTGATGGAAAACTCAGAAACTACTTTGGGGAGAAAGGATGGGTTCGTCCGGACTGATACTCTGTCCTTGTGAAAAATTGGATACGGTCTTTTGGTGCACAATGTCTGCAACTCTGGAACTCGTCTGGCTGACGTGATGGCTACCAAGAAGAGAGATTTCCATGACAAGAATGTGAGGTCACAATTCGCTGCGGGTTCAAAGGGGGGTTGAGTCAAAGACTGGAGAACTAGCGTGAGGTTCCATGTGAGGCTGTCTGATTGGAGGTCTAATGTGAGAAACTCTTTTGAGAAAAGTTTTACATAAACGCAGTGATATGAGCGAAGTACCATCCATTCCATTATGATAATTTGAAATCGCCACCAGATGTACTCGAATGGTAGAGGCTGTGGCACCATCTTCAAAAACGTAGATATTGTAAGACCGCTGTGACTGGAGCTGAATACGGATCTACCATCATTTTCTTTGACCAAATAGAGAACCTTTTCCATTTGTCCCGGTATATTCTTCTAGTGGATGGTTTATGAGAAGCCAGAATGATATCACGAACATGAGAGGGGAGATCATTCTGCCTGGCAACTAGCGAAAGTGGAGACACCAAGCTGTCAGCTTGAGGCTGGACAGATTCAGATGAGTCAACCCTTGGGGGTGAGAGATCAGTTCTGGAATAGGGTCCAGAATCCATGGTGGGTACAACAGATGAGGCCGAAGGAAGGGGAACAAAACTTGTCGAGGCCTAAATGGGGCTATGAAGATCACTTTGCATTTCAACCGAATGGCTTTCTTTATGAACTGTGGAATCAGAGGAATGGGGGGATAGGCATAGAGAAGTCCCATGGGCCAGTCGTGAATCAGAGCATCCCTCGGGGACTCCCCCTTTGAGGGGAATAGGTCAAAATAGCTGCTGCATTTGTTGTTTGAAGGGGAGGCAGAGAGGTCGCAGCAAGACTGGCCCCAACGGCTGAAAATTTCTGCTGCTACTCTGGGATTGAGAGACCACTCGTGGAGCAAGAGAATGCATCTGCTCAGCTTGTCCCCAATCACGTTGGAGCTCCCCGGGACATGCGTTGCTATCAGAAAGTGGTTGGAATCTATCGCCCATTGCCAAATCCTGATGGCCTCTCTTCAAAAGGGGTAGGATTTGGTTCCTCCTTGCTTGTTGATGTACCAGACTACTGACATATTGTCTGACTGAATTGCAGTCACTCCAGAGGGGAGGACTGGGTAGAATGCTTGAAACGCTAACAGCACCTCCCTCAGTTCTAGAACATTGATATGCAGGTTGGCCTCCAGCATGGACCATGTGCCTTGGACTGTCTTTCCCTGAAAATGCCCCTTCCCCCACCCTATCAGGGAGGCATCCATGGTCACAATGGCCTTGGCCTGAGGGGCTGGAATGGGTGGCTCCAAAGATCTATGTCTGGCCTCATCCACCAAAGAAGGTCCTGTTTGCAAGAGTTGGTTATCAGGATCTGAAAACATAGGGAGTGATGGTTCGGGAACCACTGAGAGAGAGAAAAAGCCATTGGAGGATTTGCATGTGCAGTTTCACAAGAGGCACTATCGGTATGGAAACTGCCATGGATCCTAGGACCTGAAGGACCTCTCTTGCTGAGACTTTGTTTTGACAGAGTATCACCCAGAGCCGAAGCCTCAACCTCTGAAGTCTGTGAGCTGGGAGTGACACCAGTCAGGATCAGGTGTCGAAGACTGCTCCGATGAATTCTATCTCCTGGGCTAGAGTAAGGTTGGATTTCTCCCAGTGCACAGTTATCCCCAAAATTTCTGCCAGAGAAAGGGTGTATTGCAGGGCTGTTACCAGAAGATGCTTGGTGGGGGTGGTAAGGAGCCAGTCGTCCAAATACGGAAACACCTGGAATCATTGCAGTCTCAAGTGAGCTGTGACCACTGACATGCACTTTGTGAACACCCTGGGGGCTGTAGCTAGACCGAACAGCAGGGCATGAAACTGGTAATGATTGGCCCCTAGCCAGAAACGAAGCAGACTCTTGGAGCATTGTCCATTTTGATGTGGTAACACGCATCCCAGAGATCTGTTGAGGACATCCAATTGCCCTCCCTGAGAAAAGGGAGGATGGATTGAACTGTGACCATCTGGAATTTGGTTTGGGCAACATGTTTGTTCAAACTGCTGAGATCCAGAATGGATCTCCAGTCCCCTGTCGTTTTTGGCACCAAAAAGAATCTTGAGTAAAATCCGGACCACAATTGGTCTGATGAGAATAGTTGGATGGCTCTTTTTTGCTACAGCTTTCTTACTTCTGAAGCTGCTTCTTCCCTCTGTGACTGGGTGGAATGTCGGGAAGTTTTGTTGGAAGTTTTGGATAAGATATGAGGGGAATGGTATAACCTCTGGTAATGATGATGTTCTTCATGTTTCACTGTTGCAGTCATTACACTTGGGTTATCCTGCTGGCAGGCTACCCTCAGTCGGCCTGAATTCCAAAGTCTAAGTCCGGCATCAGTTGCTGTCGCCCCTTCCCTGACGTCAGTGTGCCAGGGGTATAAAAGATGCAGCCAACGCCATTTTCTTCAGTCTTTCTTGCCGCACGGTGCCTGAAGCATAAGCAGTTCACAAGTGCCGGTTGGCCGACTCCTGAGATTTCCGTGTTCGAATTTCAGATCCAAAGTCTTTATTAAAAGCTAAGTACCCCGTTGGGGAAACTTTTTTCTTGCTCCAGACCGATGTCAGAAAAAGTTAATAATTGTATTTCTTGTGGGAAGCAAATACCTCATAAGGACTTTCATTCTTACTGTATTCCTTGCCTAGGCCCTGACCACGACGTTGCTAGTTGTCGGTTTTGTGCTAGATTTAACCAGTGCGCTATTAAGCTTCGGTACGATTTTGCACTACACTATTTTGGCAGAAGATTTAATTATACCATGTCGTCGGATAGCCATCCGACTACCAGAATTTCCAAGAAACGCAAAGAAAAAGAAAAGGAGGACAGGCATTCGAGGTCCAAAACCGACGACGAGGCTTCTTCTAAGCCAGTCGTCGGTTCTCAGTGAGGCACCTTCGCAGCCCCTGACGCCCGCTACTTTAGACCCGCAGGCCTCTACCGACTCCCACGTGGAGTCGCCTAGGCCGCTGGAAGCTCAAGGTATTGGACCTTCGGAGACTATTCCCTCAGATGGGTCCGGAGCCGCTGAGCAGGCATCGGCTTCTGAGGGTGTTTTCAGACCAACTCAATTATACATTAAAACGACTTCAGCTTCAAAGGCAAAGACTAAAGCACCCTTAAAGACAAAGAAACAAGTACAACAGCATCATGGGCAGGCCTCCATGCCCAAAAAACAGATGCTCAAAATGGCTGAAGACTTAATTACTTTGATCAGGGGTTCCCATCCCCCACCTGATAAAAGGCCTAGGCAAGAGACAGAATATGAATCTTCAGATCAGGTTTCCATTTCATCTGATTCCTCTTCTGATCAGGAATACTCTCTTCCTCCCTATGATGATTCTGATGCTGAAGAATCTATCCCTTCAGCCTCTCCTCCTGAGGATTACTCTTTTGGGGAAACCTTGCACTTCCGTTGGCTATAAGGGCTTTAAATTGTCAGTTTCATATGCTCAAATATCATCAATATATTATGTCACTGCTTAAACAGAAAATGTTGGCAAATTCTGAATGTGCAGAAAACAAAGAAATGCAGGATTTATTGCATGCAGCTGAACAAGTTGCAAATCATACTTTGCAATGTGGTTTTTGATTCTTTGGAGGCCTCCTGCAGAGCCGCTGTTACGGGTTCTGTCATCAGGAGGCATGCTTGGTTAAAGGAACAAAGTCTGCCTGATCATGTCAAAGCAAAATTATTAGATACCCCATTACAGCATGATACTTTGTTTGGTGTTAAAGAAAATGGAGGACAAAGCTAAATCTATGCAAACAATTAAAGATTTCTTACTGGTTCAGCCTCCAAGATTTGTCAGACACTGGCCTACAAAGAATTGGTCCTTTCCAGTGTCAGACAGACCACAAAGGGGCAGATACAGATGCCCAAGAGGCAAATCCCAGCCCCAAGGTTCGTACAGGTCTAAACAATGGGCTGCTTCTACCTCCAAAAGTGGAGAAGACAAATCACAACCATACAGGAAACAGTCCCAGTGACTTCCCCCTACCTGCACCAAGCACTTATCTTCTGGCAGCACCTTTAGGGGGAAAACTAGCACTTTTTTCTCAAAACTAGCACATAATAACCCAGGACAAATGGGTCCTAGACATAGTATCACAAGGCTACAAGTTTCACTTCCATACCCCACCAAGGACAAACGGTTGGCCAGACCTGCCAAAACATCAATGGGCAGAGGCACAAAAGCAAGTCTCATCCCTCATGGACATGAGGGCCATTCAGCAAGTACCAGAGCAAGAGCAGGGACAAGGATTTTATTCAAGACTGTTCTTGGTGCCAAGAAAGGACAAGACCTGGAGACCAGTACTGGACCTATCTATTCTAAACACATTTCTGGATATACCAAAATTCAAAATGTTGACTCTACAGCAACTTCTGCCCATGCTGGGCAAGAAGGCATGGCTTGTGACTTTAGACCTAAAAGAGGCATACCTGCATGTCCCAATCAGACAAACATGCAGGAGATACCTCAGATTCAAAGCTGGCTCAATACACTACCAATTCTGTGCACTGCCCTTTGGCTTATCTACTCCGCCCCGGGTCTTCACAAAGTGCCTGGTACCAGTAATTGCATTCTGCAGACAAAGAGGAATACAAATATATCCTTACTTGGACGACTGCGTCATTCAAGCAGAGAACAAGGACATTCTACTACAGCATCTGGCGTTTGTAAAGAGATTTCTAACAGGTGTAGGGTACACAGTCAACAAAAAGAAATCAAAACTAGTACCCTCTCAAGAGATAATATTCCTGGGTTCAGGCTTAAATACAACTGCCCAGATGGCTTATCTCACGCCAGACAAACAAAGGCAACTGACTACCTATTTCAACCTGTTGGCAACAAAGGCCCAGTTATCTGCAAGACAAATTCTGCAGGCTTTGGGCTTCATGGCATCCTGCATTCTACTAATTCCATATGCGAGACCGCATATGAGGAAACTTCAATGGTAAAAAGTGTTTGGACTCAACATTGCCACAGCCTGGAAACAGTAATTACCCTCATTCCCTGCCTGCAACAGGAGTTTCGTTGGTGGGTGAAGGCTTGTCACCAGAACAAGGGACACCCATTCACTTTACCCCCAGCCAGGCAGGCATTAACAACGGATGCATCAGATTATGCCTGGGTGGCCCGCATGGCAGGAAGATGTATTCAAGGCACAGGTCCGCAAACCAAATGCATCTACATATCAATCAAAAAGAGATGCTAGCTGTTCAGAATGCCCTGACAGCCTTCAAGGACCTACTTCATCCAGGACAACTACTGATAAAGACAGACAACACCATGGTCATGTGGTATATAAACAAGCAGGGAGGCACTCATTCTTACCCCCTTTGCAGACTAGCCATGACTTTGTGGGACACAGCATTGACTTACCAAGTACATCTGCAGGCACAATTCCTGCCAGGAAAGATAAATACTCTGGCAGACGAACTAAGCAGAAACCTCATGGATCCACAAGTCTTCAGCATGATAACAAGGAAATGGGGATGCCTGAATATAGATCTATTTGCCTCTCCTCACAACTACCAACTAAAAAGATTCTGCTCAAGGACTTATCACAGACAAGCATGGAAAGTGGACACCCTATCTTTCAGCTGGAAAAGCTTAGCAGTGTATGCCTTTCCTCCACTGCCTCTCCTCCCCAAGGTACTCCCAAAGGTCAGACAAGAGAAGCCAAAGATGATACTGATTGTCCCAGACTGGCCCCGCCAGCACTGATACCCAATACTAAGGAACTTGTCTCAATGCCCGGTTTGGACCTTGCCTCAAATACCTCATCTACTATCTCAACAAAACAATCAGATCCTGCACAGCCAATTAAAGACCTTAAATCTGGCAGCATGGCGGATAATGTAGTGATACAAAACGCGCCTGTCACTAAAGCTGTAATGGATGTCATTTTGGAGGCCAGAAGGCTTAGTACCAGAAAATCTTATGCTGGAAAATGGAAGAGATTCTGTGCTTGGAACCAGACACAAGAAATTGACACAGCTGTACCAAATATTCCTCAGGTTTTGCAATACTTAACTGAGATGCTGGACAAAGGCCTATCTTTTTCATCAATTAAAATTCATGCCTCTGCCATTCCGGCTCATTATAATACAGAGCCATCAATCTTTTCTCATCCCTTGTTAAGGCAGTACCTCAGAGGAGCCAAAAACTTAAGACCTCCAAGGAGATCACCAATACCTGCATGGGAACTCAATTATGTTTTGGAAAAACTCACCCTGCCTTCTTTTGAGCCAGCTGCTACAGCTAGGGTTACCACCTGTCCCACTTTGTGAGGGACAGTCCCTCTTTGGACAGTTGTGTCCTGACAAAACATATTAAAAATGGCAAATGTCCTGAGATTGTAGGACATAATTATGTCCCATAGTTTATGTAATAGTTGCATAAAATAGTTATTTCCGTATCTAAAATACCTAAATGTTACAAGAAACAGAATAAGCAACTAAACTGCTACAAGAATAAGCTTTTATTTAGGCAAAAAAAGTTAAGTATTATCCTTTGTACTGACAGTGGGTATGTGTCGGCCTGTAAAATCTTATGTGTGTCCCGAAAATGTCCCACTTTGGCCATTTGAAAAGGTGGCAACCCTAGCTACAGCTATAAAGTTTTTATCTTGGAAAACAGCTCTGCTCCTAGCAATAACCTCTGCAAGACGAGTCTCAGAGCTACAGGCACTCATAGCTGTGGAACCTTTTATCATTTTTTATCCAGACAGGGTTTCTCTGAGGACAAACCCGACATTTATGCCTAAGGTAGTGTCCAGTGTGGCCCTTAACCAAACTATTCATCTGCCTACTTTTTATCCAAACCCACAGAATAAGGGGGAGAGAATTCTACATTCTTTGGACATACACAGACAGCTACGCTTCTACCTGAACAAAACCAAAGCTTTCAGAAAGACAGAACAACTACTAGTGACATATGCTACAGGATCACAAGGAAAGGGTATCTCAAAGCAGACTATTTCAAAGTGGATAGGCCACTTGCATTCATTTCTGCTATTCACAACATGGCAAGCCAGTGCCTAAGGGCATTAGGCCACATTCAACCAGAGCAGCAGCCACTTCAGCAGCCTTCCTCAGGGGAATACCAACCAAAGACATTTTAGAGGCTGCTACCTGGAGTTCAGTGCACACCTTTACAAAGCACTATCATTTACCACTCTACTTTAAATCCAGGGCAGGCTTTGCCACTGCAGTTCTGCAGGACCTCATAGCCGCTCCTAATGCTATTTAGCTCCAGCCTCCCAACCTTAGCTTTGGGATTCAACCCAAGTGTAATGACTGAAACATGAAGAACATAGTACAGTTGTGTACCTACCATAAATGTAGATGTTCGAGTGTATTCACTGTTGCAGTCCAGGTTACCCACCCACCATCCCCCATATCTTTGCTGCAACTTATCTGCTCTTCTCTAACCTATACAACCTGTGTGGTGTATTTGCTTGTAGATGAAGGTATTATATATTTTGGTGCATGCATGTTTTATTGGCATGTTTTTAGCCTACCCTTTTGGAGGCACCTGACATCTGGGGCAAGAAAAACTGAAGAAAATGGCGTCAGCTGCATCTTTTATACCCCTGGCGCACTGACGTCAGGGAAGGGGTGATAGCAACTGACGCCGGACCTAGACTTTGGAATTCAGGCCGACTGAGGGTAGCCTGCCAGCAGGATAACCCAAGTGTAATGACTGCAACAGTGAATACACTCGAACATCTACATTTATGGTAAGTGTACACTACTGTACTTTCTGCACCCAACAATCGGTGGTGATAGAGTGCCAGGCAGCTTGGTGCAGAGAGAAACCACCTCCAACTGCTTCCAGAAGCAAGCAATCAGGCCACTCTTCAGGAGCACTGGTAAGGCTGTCCAGAGGAGGAGTCTCTGGGGCCTTGGTTGCATGGACCCCCTTTGCCTCAAAAGGGGCATCTACCAGAATTGTTACCCCCTCTGCCCCTGGAGGTATCATCACTACATGCAACAAGGAAAGGACCCTGAGATTTTTTGTGCCACATATTCCCACTCTTCTGGTTCCTGGAAAAGGAACGTTGAGGGTTGGAAAAACGTAGCCCTATGGCAGACAGGGTCTTACTGCCTGCTCACAACTGGCCAGTTTGTCCTTTACCTTGGAGCCGAACAGGGAAGATGCTTTGATGGGAGCATTCAAAAAGGAAGACTTGAAGGGGTCCACGAGGTCACAAATGTGCATCCAGCCATGATGTCTCATAACTATGCCTGAACCCACAGCTCTAGCCGGTCCTTCGGTTGCATGTGAAAACAACCTCATGGACGAATTGGAGATTGATTCCAGGGTTGTGAGCTGTGAGGCAACTTTGTCCCTCACCTCGTCAAACACACCTGCTCTGCGAGTGTTCCAGAGACTTCGGAAATCAAGTCTCTTTGGAGCCTGGTAAAATGTGCCAAGTAGTTCAAGGACCATATAGCAAAGGTCGCTGATGCAAAAACTCACTTCCCTAATCTGTCCATGGTCTGGGACTCTCTGTTGTGTAGGTGAACAGTAGGACTCTCTTCAGCTAGGTCCTTTTTAGTGGCCGCCACCACCACCGTAGTTTAGACTGGTAAACCTCTGAACCAATGCAGGTGTTCCTCACGTGGGGAGAGAATCTTGTCAGGTCTCTGAGGGATTGCCTCAACAGAGTCAGGGTTCTTCCAGGTGTGCTGCACCATGAGCTGAACCAGCTCATCTGCAGGCAGGGTCATCCAAGAGGTAGAGGGCCAGTCATGGAAAGCCTGCAGGAACACAAACTCTTCAGAAGATGGATTGGTGGGTTTCCAGTCACCCCTCTGTTTCAGCATTTCAAGGATGTCTCCAAATGAGACATCATCAGGAGGTGACTGTGGGGACCCTTCACCATCATTCAAACCCATGCCCTCTGTAAGAGACTCCTCAGGCAAGTCTACATGCTTCCTTTTGTCTTCCACGGGGGCTCCTCAGTGGGGGCTTCTGAGGAGGACTTGGAAGAGTGGGCAACCCTGTACAAGGGGTTCCTGCGGCTTTCCTGTCCGGAATCCTGGGGAGATGGCCTGTAGCAGCTGTAGCTCAGGGGGAGAAAACTGGGGTTCCGACATTGGTGGAATGCTTTCAGAAACAAGAGCCCTCTCCATCGCATCGAAAGCAGGTCCGCCCAAAGAGGGATGGGAGCCCGGAATCAAGAAGGACAACCTCAGAACTGGGGTCACACCCCACTCCGTCGAACCCACTCCCGACGATGGAGCCTCAAGCAGGATTGGAGCAGACAAAGCTCCCGGTACCAAGGGCAGAACCGAAGAAATACTTGGGACCGGATCACCAACCAAAGTGCCTGCAGCCCAATCACGGAGTTGAGGAAGGACTGGTTCAGAAGGAACTGATGACCAAAGGGACAGTCCCAGAGCCAAAGTGAGGTCCACTACTGGCTCCGAGATGGGGGGGGTTCCGAAAGAGATTTCGGAGCAGGAGGCTTTGGAACTGAGGTGGTCAAAGGAGGGAGAATAGGATGGAGTCTGTGGAGAAACCAACCTAAATCCCGTAGGGGGATGGATCCTCGAAGGCATGGGTATCCCCCTGGCTGCCAGCAGCTGACCCACAAGACGCACCACATCAAGTTCTGAAAGGCTCCTGGTGGATCTAGTGGATATTCCTGATGGGGAGTCTGGTCGATCTAGAAATGGGCTATAAACGTGGCCTAAAAACCGGTCTACGGACGGAGAGTATCGGGTCCGTGATGCAGGGTCAACTGGCACCGAAGTCTCAAGTTTGGAGACTGGGAGCAGTGGCGTCAAATCTATTGTAGTTGGAGCCGTAAGAGATCTCGGTGCAGAAGGGGCCCTCGGAGCCGATACAGGAGGTTAAGTCGGCATTGCAGAGATAGGCATCGAAGGTGTGCACTGTGCCGAAGTTGTAGTAGGCAGGTTTGTGGTCGGTGCTGGAGATAGTATCGGTGCCGAAGCTAGTGCCAATATAGTAACAGTCATAGTGCCTGGAGCAGATGAGGTAAGAGCCGACGAGGCAGATTATGCTCTGAAGAAAGTTTTTGTACCTTATGTTTGACGCATGTGCCCTGGTCACCCGAGGGTGAAGAGGGAACCGAGTGGGACCTCTTTTTATCTTTCCTAAGAGGGGTTGAGACCTCTGTCGCAAAAAGGGCAATTTAAGTAGGCCCTTTAGAATCAACTTATTCTTGCACTCGTTCAGAGTGCACTGGCTAAAACTTTGTCAAATTACACAGGGAGGCTGCACCGAAGATGGGGCACCCCCAATCAATAAACACAGTCATCGTGAGAGTCACTGTTCGGAAGTTTACCATTACACAAAGTACAGTGCTTGAAACCTGAAGTACCCTTCTTGTCAGACATCATGACAAGTTAACACAATAATCAAAGTCTTCAAATACGATCTTAAATCCTATTTACTCTATGTCTAAAACTATACAAATACACACAGTATCTATCCCAAGAGCAAAAACACACATTTAGATAGAAAAGGAAGAAATACCAGCTGCGGTATTCAAGGAATACCACAAGGGTAAAGAGAGAGAGGGCCGTACCACCAATGGTACTTAAAAGATTACCAAATGGATAGAAGGAAAGAGAAAACGGGGTAAATCTAACTGTAAGTGTGAAGATCAATGAATATAAATCACTAACGATAAGAAAATAAACCAATTTTCTCACAAAATATCAAAATGTTTCCACTTAGTTGAGAGTTCGGCTGAAACGCGGCTTTATGGCTACATGGGAAACGAGATCTGAGGTGACAGGGAGAAGGGCATTATGGGTAGAAGCTTAGCTTGAGAGGGTTTTGGCTGGTGCGAGCTTGGTACTAGGCCTACTCGGTTCCGACGGCTCGGAACCGAACCCATATGTGATGAATGGAAAGAAGATTAACACTCTTCTCTAATTAGCATTCTCAAATCCCTCTCATTTGATAGCCATGCCATCAAATGGTTTACGTCATACCTCAGTAACAGACAACAAGCCGTTCTTTGGGAAAACCATATCTCCTCCTTACTACCCATTGCAATTGGTGTTCCTCAGGGCTCTATCCTTGGTCCTCTCCTCTTCTCCCTCTATATTAATGATCTCCACTCTGTAATTCCTCAAGCTACCTGCATTCAATATGCAGACGACTCTACTATCATTTGTTCAGTATCCACCTCCTCTGATCTAACCACTCTAACTCAAACTACATTCAACACTGTAGAAACATGGTTTACTAGATGGTATCTACTTCTCAATGCCAAAAAAACCAAACTTCTCCTCTTCACCCCCACCACTGCCTCTCCACTTAACTTCTCTATTTACTCAAACAACAACACTATCATCTCTCCTGACTCCACAACAAAACTACTAGGAATTACCATTGATGACAATCTCTCTTTTGACCAACACATCAACAACACCATCAAAACTGTTAACAGAAAAATTGGATCATTATACCGTATAAAACCATTTCTTACCCCATCTACTAGAGCTACTATTGCTCACTCCCATCTTATATCTACTCTCTTCTATGCCTCTCCTATCTTCACCAACCTTAAAAAAACTAACCTAAACAAACTAGCAACTTGCTATAATAACATTGCCCGCTTCGCCACTGGTAACCCTTTTAGAACACATCACTGCCTCAATTTGAAACAGGCTGGCTGGAACTACAAAACTATCTTAATATTTCACAACTTACAATTGCCCACAAATTACTGTACCAACCTAGTAACACCCCTATACTTTCACAACTTCTACTCCATTATAACAATCTCACCTCTCTTCGTTCCTCCTGCAAACTTATGACCAAACCCATAAAGGCCCACAACTTAGCTGGTGACTCTCTTTTCACCAATACTGTAGGCAGAGTATGGAATTTGCTGCCTAAAGAGTTAACACTAATCTCATCCCTACCTCTCTTCAAACAACAAATCAAACTACATTTCCAAAACCACTGGCTCTGTTCTTGTAGTACTCCAGGCTAACTTCCCTCTCCCTACTCTCTCCTAACCTTTAACCCTTCATTTTGCCTGAAAACTAACTTCTACCCTGCTTCTTTTCCCTGCTGTCCTCTTATGCTCTGACCTACTTCTACTATCTCTCCCACCTCGTCTTGACTGTCTTTTTCTTCTCCTCTTACTTACTGACTCTTGCCTTGTGCCATTATTTTCTTTCCTTCATACTCCTTCTACTTCTCTTCCTTCCAAGCTTTTACTGTAATCTACATGGCTGATGCCTTACTGCATAACCGTATGTATTAGGTAAACTTGCTTTGAAATCGACAGAACATTGTGTATGAGTTTAAACTTTTGAGTTCCTTTAATGTATGCTGATTTTATTAACTAGTTGATTTAAATGTATATTTTTATGTGTAAGTCTTTATTAACAATTTGTCTATCTGTCTTGGTTATGTTATGTGTGGAGCTTTTCTCCCCGGGCCTCTACTGAAAATGGACATATATCCAGCTAGACTAGCCCGGTCAACAAATGTAAAATAAAATAAAATAAATAAATAAATAAATATCAGATTTGAGGTTATCCATGCTAAGATGCATGCTATTGCCTGTATTTCTACTTACACTAATTTGTGTCTGATCTTTTTATCTTTATTCCCCTTTTCCCAGATGTGAAAACTACTTTCAGAATTTGTTAACTTTTAGTCGTGAGGAAACCAGCGTTCTGTCTTTTATTGCCCTATTATCAGCTTTCCTCCATGGAAAAAAGTAGAAAAAGAAATTGTATTCTTCTGTTGTACTCTGAAAGACAGGCTGAACATTTATTGATAAAAGGAAAACTTTTCATTATATTCAATGTTCTAATTTTTTACTTGTTTCCACTTAAAATGTATCAGATTAAGCCAAGGGTCTTAATCCAGACATTCACCTATGGAAAAGTAAGAGAAAGCACATCAGCTTTACATTTATTATGTTCTGTGTACTTTTACACCATATCTGCCACTTCAACAACCAAAGATTGCAGCCTATTAAACACGTTTTTGTCTATATTTTCAACTCGTTTTTAACTGTAATGTCTACATTTCTTAATATCTAAAAAGAAGAAAGAAGAGAAAAAAAAGACATTTGTTTACTTTAATAACTTTGTTATGTACAGGAACAAGTAAAATGCTTTACTATAAAATATGCAGTTTATATTATGAAAAGAATCAGAAACACTGTTAAGAAAAGAAACTGTTTTACTTACAGTTACCTTTTCCCGTCCTCTTCTCCTCCCCTCAGAGATCTTACAAACATTAATGATATAAAGTGAGGCAAATGCCTTTCACTTACAAGTTTAACAAAGTCAACAAAAGTCCACTTTCTCCACTTATTCTTATACAGCTGTATTTCACAAATGTGACTGATGCTTTGCAGTCTCACATTTATTAACTAATTTCCATGTTTATAGTCTTCTTCCTGTTCATTTCCAACTCCTAACTCCATATTCTGTTTCAGTTCCAAGGTACTCCTGATTCTTCTGGTCAACTCCTGTCCTTTTCTCTGCCTCTCAAGGGTTTTCCTTTGGTACAGTGGAAAATGTTTCACTGGCAAAGTCTCTCTGTGTGCTTTATTATCAGAAAAATGAGAATCTGTCTCATTCTGCTTGATGGCTCATTTTTTTGTTGGAAAACCTTTTGCATTTCCTCCTTTACCTGTTCTGCACCAAAAATCACTTTGATACTCCAAGAAAAATACTCTGAAGACAACTGGGTACAGCAGCTTGAATTTCACACATCCCCTCATTACTGGAATAAATGTCTCTTCTGACTGGTGTACAGCGAATAATCACTTTCCAGAAACACTCTACTGTCTCCAACTTTTCATACTTTGCATTCTTGCCACAGTTTTGTCAGAATCAACTCTTTCTGCCGGTAGGTTTGCACCTTTGCTAATAAAGGTCTTGGCTGCTTTCTCATGGACAGATTTGGAGAATACACATGATATGCCCTTTCAGTTGACTGTTCCTGCTGTGCAGTACCAGTCCAGTTGCTTATTTGTGCCTTCATAAAACTAATACAGTTTGTTCCTTCTAGTTTAGTGGTACAGCAGAAAGTCCAATATTTTTCCTTCGTACCATGTCCTCTAGTTCTACAGTTTTTTGAAACATCTGATCTGATATTGTTATTCCTCGTTCATTCCTTATGCATGGGTATTGGTTCCGAGCTCAGAACCGAGCCAGCCATTTTCCAAGCTCGCGTCAGCTTCAAAGTCTCAAGCTAAACTCTTACCCACAATCCCCCTCTCCCCTTTACCCCACATTTCGTTTGCCACATTGCCATCTGGTCGTGTCAAGCTACTTCTCTTGAGCTAAGTACAGTCAATTGTTGTTTAATTGCTTTACAAATTACTTTTCTGCCAGAAAAGTTGATATTTTATTGTCTCTTACCCTATCGCATCTAGCGTTCATAAATTCCTCAGGTTTTTCTGTCCTGTACTTACTACTTTTACCGCGAGGTATTTTCTCTTTACCATCGTTGGTAATCTTTTTCCCTTTATCATTCATACCTTCGGATACGCTCTTGTACTTTTCTATTAATTAATATGGCAGATAAAAAAAGGTAGTTTGGGGTTTAAGAGATGTTCTGATTGTGGACACAAACTGCCTACTTCTGATGCACACTCTTTGTGTGTTTATTGTTTGGGAGTTTCCCATTTATCTGTTGAACCACCCTGTACTATTTGTGAGAACATTTCTAATAGAACTTTGTTAGAAAGGAAAAACAAGCTGATACTGAAGGGACTTCTAAAATCACCCTTTTCAGAGGCTATTTCTGGGTCAGAGGTCTCAACCCCTCCTAAAGTCCATAAGAAAATGGATGTTTCTACTAAGGCTAAATCCTTGCCTTCGTCCCTGGCTGGGGATTTTCACCAACCAAAACCTAAAAAGGCTAAAATTTCAGCTCCGGAGCTCTCTGTCAGCCCCAGTGCTTTCGGTGCCTAGGCACCGAGGCCTTCGGTCCATTAGTGATTTCGGCTCCGGCCTCTCCTGCAGCCTTCTACATATCGGCACCGAGGGGCTCCTTGGTTCAGACCATTACCACTGTATCGGCATTGACCGTTCAGTCAGCGCAGACCTTGACCGCATCGGCTCCGAGATCTTCCTCGGAACCGAGGCCTTTATTGTTGACTCCAGTTTTGTCGGTTCCAGCTTCAGCACTGACAACCACTTCAGCACCGATCCCTGTGTCGGTGCATACAATGACCTCGGCACTGATGACTTCTTCGGTGCAGACTACAGTAGTCCGGTCTTTCTCAGCACCGTTGTCCTCGGTGCGGTTAGATGAGATGGGCACCGAGTCTGCCTCTTTTGTGGACAGGCCTGTTTCCCCCTCAGTCTCTGTGAGGTCCACTAGAAGCCTTTCCGAACATGATGTGTTGCTTCTTGTGGACCAGGCATTCTTGGCCAGAGATATTCCACCCCTCAGGAACTATCCTTCCTTGGGAGGTGATCACCCATCTCCAAAGACACCTTCTTATTCTCCTCTTTCATTGCCTTTGAAGTCCATGGATATAGCACAGTCTTCCCCTTCTGTGGTTCCCTTTATGGATCTCACTAAGGAACCGCAGTTCCCTTCGTGGCAGGAAAGTTTTGCTATGACCCAGGATGTCAGCTGTGACACGCATAGCTTGCTGCTCCACAGCCATCCAGGGACTCCGGGTCGGCAGGCTGAGCCACTTAGGGGAGGAGTGCCCCCTGTCCTAGACCTACACTCCTCTCTGAGTGGACCAGCCTTCCGACTGTTGGAGAAGGCTTTTGCTGCTGCTGGCGATACTGAACTGTCTATACCTCTGCCCTCCTCTGGAACACTGGTTTCACAAGTCGCATCTGGCGGACACTGGGTGCAAGGGCCGCAGGACATATTCCCTCAGGAATTCCCATTTCCGTTGTCTTCCCCAGCTTCTCCCGCTGTGGAGGTCCACCGGAAAAGTTTGTGTAAGAGGAAGCACATGGACTCCACAGAGGAGTCCCTCACCGAAGACACAGATTTTGATGAGGGGGAAGGATCCCCTCGGTACCCTCTGAGGTATCCTTTGGCGATATCCTGAAACAGAGAGGTGACTGGCAGTCCTCTAATCTGACCCCTGAGGAATCTATGTTCCTGCAGGCCTTTTGCGCCCGGCCCCCTACCTCCTGGGTTACTCCACCTGCCGATGAACTTGTCAAGTTCATCGTGCAGCATGCTTGGAAAGCCTCTGATACCATCAAAGCTATTTCGGAGGCCAGATAAGATCTTGTCCCCTCCTGCTTCGGATCCGCATTGGTCCAAAGGTCTTCCTGTAGATGCTTTGGTGGTGGCGGCCGCAACAAAAAAGGATCTGGCAGAAGAAGAAAGCCAGATTGTCCATCCACCTAACAGAGAGTCCCGGGCCCTGGACAGGATAGGGAAGCGCACCTTTGCTTCAGCGACCTTTGCTATCAGGTCCCTGAAATATATGGCACATTTTACCAGGCTTCAAAGGGATCTGGTTTCTAAGCTGTCTGAAACCTTGGCTGGTGCAGTGTCTGATGAGGTCCATGACAAAGTGGCCTCTCAGCTGGCCACCATTGAGTCTATGTCTAACTCCTCTATGCGACTGATATCTCACTCATCAGAAGGAGCAGCTAGAGCGGCGGGTCCAGCTGCGGTCCTGAGACGACACGCCTGGATGTGCTTGTGCAACTTCGCGGAACCTTTTAAGTCTTCTTTTCTTAATGCCCCCATTGAGCCCTCCTCGTTGTTTGGGCCCAAAGTTAAAAGCACACTGGCCAGAGGTATATAGGATGGTAAGACCCTTTCTGCCGTAGGTGTCCGTTATTCTTCCCCTCAACGTGCTTTCTCCCGAAACCAAAAGAGTGGGAAGATATGGTTCAAGAAATCTCAGGGTCCTTTCTGTGACACACAGGCCGAGTTCTCCCCTAGAGGCAGAGGGGGAAACTCACAGGGAAGATGCCCCTTTCGGGGCAGAGGGGGTCTGCATAACCAGGGTTCTAGGGACTCTTTTCCTGGCCAATCCTACCAGCGCTCCTGAAGAGCAGCCCAACTCCTTTCCTCTGGAGGTGGTTGGGGGACGTTTCTGCTTGTACCCTTCTGTCTGGCTAACCATCACCACTGATTCTTGGGTACAAAGGATCATAACCAGAGGTTATCATATCCCCTTCGATCTTTGTCCCATCCCTTAAAAAAATCTTCCCGACGTTCCACCCAGTCAAAGGGAAGAAGCAAACACTAGAGAGAGAAAAGCTGCTAAGAAAAAGAGTCATCCAAATAGTCCGTCCAGACCAGATAGGATCCGGATTCTACTCAAGACTGTTTTTGGTGCCAAAGAAAACCGGGGACTGGAGACCAATTTTGGATCTCAGTGTATTGAACAAGTTTGTAAGAGTACAAAAATTCCGGATGGTCACAATACAGTCTCTCCTCCCGCTTTTGGAAAAATGCGTTGGATGTGCTCGATAGATCTTCAAGATGCGTACTACCACATAAAGGTGGACAGGCCATCAAGAAGATTTCTGTGCTTACATGCGGGAGCCAGTCACTACCAGTTCAGTGTACTGCCCTTCGGATTCTCTACAGCCCCCAGAGTGTTCACAAAGTGCATGGCAGTTGTCACAGCTTACTTGCAACTTCAAGGATTCCAGGTGTTTCCATACCTAGACGACTGGCTCATTTCCACCCCCACCAGACATTTACTGGAAAAAGCCCTGGCATACTCTCTCCTCGCTACTCAAAGGCTAGGCATAACCATAAACTGGCAGAAATCCAATCTCACCCCATCTCAGTCGACAGAATTCATAGGGGTTATCGTGGACACAAAAAACTGAAGAGCTGCTATTCCAGAGCACATAATTTTAAGGATAAAGCAACAACTAATTCCAATCCTTTCAAAGGAAAAATCCACGGCTCACTGGGTTGTACAGCTGTTGGGTTCCATGGCAGCCTGCATCACCATTGTTCCCCTGGCCAGATTTCACATGAGACTTCTACAGTGGCTACTGCTCACCCACTGGTATCCTTTTCAGCATCCTCTTTCAGCCATGGTTCGAGTAACCCACAGGTGCAAACAGGATTTAAATTAGTGGATGACACAGTGGTCTCGCCCCTACTCCTCCCAGCAACCCAAGGCCACAATGACCACGGATGCCTCCCTGATGGGGGGGGGGGGGCTATATCAGGAACAGACAGTCCAAGGCACTTGGTCCCAACTGGAGGCCCATCTGCATATAAATGTTCTAGAGCTGAGGGTGGTGCTTCTGGCGTTTCAAGCATTCCATCCCCTGCTGCCATCTGGGACAATTGCGATTCAATCAGACAACATGGCGGTGGTCTGGTACATCAACAAGCAAGGTGGAACCAAATCTTACCACCTTTGTCGAGAGGCCATGAGGATATGGCAATGGGTGATGGCTACCAACCGTTTTTTTCTTCTAGCAACGCACATTCCTGGGAGTTCCAACGTGATACCAGACAGACTCAGCAGGTGCATTCTTCAACCTCACGAGTGGTCCTTGAATCCCTTGATAGCGGCGGAGATCTTCCACCGCTGGGGCCGTCCTTGCTGCGACCTCTTTGCATCCCCGACCAACTACAAATGCAGCAACTACTTCGCTTTGATTCCCCCCCCCACCGGGACAGTCACCCAGGGACGCTCTAGTCCATGATTGGCCCTCGGGTCTTCTCTACGCATTTCCACCCTTTCCCCTCATTCCCCAGTTTCTGAAGAAAGCCCGGCAGTTGAAGAGCAAGGTGATCCTCATAACACCATATTGGCTCCAATAGATTTGGTTCCCATTCCTTTGGCCTCAACTACTAGATTAACCATGGATCCTCCATCCAACCCCGGAGTTGATCTCACACCCACAGAACCTGATTCATCCCAACCTGAACAGCCTGAAGGTAACTGCTTGGCTACTCCACTTCCCTTGATTGCCAGGCAGAATGATCTTTCTTTACCAGTACGTGATATTCTCATTGCTTCTCATAAGTCTTCCACTAGAATTACTTATCTGAGCAAGTGGAAAAGATTTACCCGTTGGCTGAAAGATAAACAAGTAGACCCATTTTCATAACAGTGTCGATAATACTAGACTATCTGGCCGACCTGTTTCAATCGCGTCTGTCAGTCTCTACAATTAAAGTTCATTTGGCTGCAATTTCTAATTTTCATGAGGGTGTCCAAGATTCCTTTCTTATGTCCCATAAATTGTGCAAGACCTTCATAAAAGGTGTGAATCATCTGAAGCCACCTTTCAGAGAACCTATTCAACCATGGGATTTATCAGTAGTTCTACATGCTCTGACAATGGCACCCTTCGAACCAGCCTCTTCTTGCAACCTCAAGTATTTGTCATGGAAAACCTTATTTTTGGTCACTATTACTTCTGCCAGACGTATTTCTGAACTTCAAACTTTATGTATCAAGAGTCCATACTTGATTTTTCATGGAGATAGAGTGTCTCTGAGAACTAATCCGTCATTTCTGCCTAAAGTGATCTCTGAAATGTCCATTAATCAAGCCATTGAATTGCCAGATGTTCTTCGTCTCACATTGCTGCAGTCATAACCTGTGGGTAGTCCGCTGTCCTCGGTCGGCCCGAATACCAAAGAGTTAGGCTGGCGTCGGTCATGGGCGCCCGGTGCTGACGTCAGTACGTAGTGGTACTTGAGCGCATGACCAACGCCATATCCTCAGTCTTTCTTGCCGCGTGGTCCGAAGCAGAAGCAGCGTTTGCAAGTGCCGTTCGGCATTCTGAAATTTTCTATTTTCGAGTTTCAGACCGAAGACCAAGTTGGGCTAAGTACCCCGTTGGGGAAAATTTTTGTCTTTTCTTGCCTCAGTTAATCCGGATGTCAGAAAAAGTTAATAATTGTATTTCTTGTGGGAAACAGATACCTCATAGGGACCATCATTCTCTCTGTATTTCTTGCTTGGGGCCTGAGCACGACGTAGTCGGGTGTCGCTTTTGCGCTAGATTTAATAAGCGCACCATTAAACGCAGATTAGACTGTGCTAGGTTGGTTTTCGGTAAGCGGTGTAACTACAACATGCCGTCGGATCCTCCGACTCCCGCTACCGCAAAAAAGCGAAAAGATAAATTTTTAAGGTCAAAACCGGATGAGTCGTCCGTTGCAGACGCCGGTTCTATGGAATCTACGGTTGAATCTGTGGATCCAGCCGAGGTCCCGGCTGAATCCCAGGGGGAACCTTTACTGTTACAGGAGTTGGCCTCTCAGGAGTTAGGCCAGGCCGAGGGTGCTTCTCAAGTTTCTGTGGTTCCATCCTTACAAAAGGTTATTAGGCCTTCTACTTCAGTCTCTAAAGGCCCTGCTAAGGCTAAACCTGGTCTTTCTGGTACGGGCCATAGCCCTAGTTCTTCGGGGTCTGTTCCTAAAAAACATATGTTGAAAATGGCAGAGGATTTGATTACTTTGATCAGGGGTGTTCTATGCCCCGTCCAGAGAAGAGGCCTAGGGTGGAGACAGATTTAGAGGGTATGGAGCATTCCTCTGATTACTCTGAGTCCTCAGCTGAGGTTATTCAGGATTTTCCTCCCTATTCAGATTCGGATGCAGAGGATTCCTGTCCTTCTGCTTCTCCTCCAGAGGATTTTTCCTTTTCTGAAACCTTGCATTCCATGAGGGAGCATTTCAAGTGGGAAGGTCAGGATTTTTCAGATTCTCGTAAGAGGCTTAGGGAATTTTTGTTTTTGCCACAACATAGACCTTTGGCTATTCCCCCTGTTTTAGATGTTGTTCAGGATGTTTTTTCTGAAGCTTCCCTTAATCCTGATTCTTTACCCCCTGCCCCTGTCAAGTAAGACAGGTATTACAGAGTTCCAGAGGCACATAAATATTTGTATAAGAGTCCTAGAGCTGACCCGGAAACTATTATTCAAGGGCCTAAAGGTGTCAGGGCTTCGGTGGTTAAGAATCCAGTTCCTTTGGATAAAGATTCTAGAGCGTTGGATAGGTGGGGTAAAAAAGTGTACACCTCTTCTACGTTAGATATGAGGGCTTTAAATTTCATATGCTGAAGTATCAGAACTTTCTGTTAGGTCAGTTAAAATCTAAGGTAGATGCTCTATCTGAGGGTATAGAGTGTAAGGAATTGCAGGACTTGGTTCATGCTTCAGATCAAGTTGGTAAACATTCCTTGCAGTGTGGCTTTGATGCCCTTCAGGCTTCTTCCAGGGTCGCTGCTACTGGTTCAGTTATTCGTAGACATGCCTGGCTTAAGGATCAAAATTTGTCAGAGCATGTTAAAGCTCGGATTTTGGATGCTCCTCTTCAATCTGAAGTTCTTTTTGGTCCCTCTGTGGAGTCAGTTTTGAAAAAGATGGAAGACAAAGCTAAGTCTATGCAGACGGTTAAGGAATTTTTGCAAGTGCAGCCCCCTAAGTTTAGCAGGAATTGGCCTGCAAGAGGATGGTCTTACCCTTCTTCGGATTTTCAGTCTAAGGGCAGGTCTAGACGTGGTAGGGGCAGGGCTCACGCTCAGGGTTCTTTCAGACCTAGGACTTGGAGTTCTCCTGCACAATCTTCTGGTGAGGGCAGGGGTCAGCCTTTTCGTAAACAGACCCAATGACCTGTATCTTCAGCTGCCAGATCCTTCTTTTCTGGCAGCTCCTCTAGGAGGAAAGTTGGCACTTTTCAAACAAAATTGGCATTTGGTCACCCAGGACAAATGGGTGTTGGACATAATAAATCAAGGCTACAAGTTTTATTTTCACACTTTTCCTCCTTTCAAAGGCATGCCAGATGTACCTCCTCAGCAAAGGCTGGAGGCTCAGGAACAAATTTCTTTGCTTTTACAGATGGGGGCAATCCAGGTGGTACCTCCGTCAGAAGAAGGCCTAGGGTTTTATTCTCGTCTATTCCTAGTGCCAAAGAAAGGAAACACTTGGAGGCCAATTCTGGATTTGTCCATTCTCAATACATACCTAGACATTCCAAAGTTCAAGATGTTAACATTACAGCAACTTCTGCCTCTGCTAGGCAAAAATCACTGGATGGTAACTCTGGATCTCAAAGAGGCCTATCTTCACATTCCTATCAGGCCCAGCTGCAGGAGATTCCTGCATTTTCGAGCTGGTACTTCTCATTATCAGTTCTCTGCATTGCCCTTTGGTTTATCTACTGCGCCCAGGGTGTTCACAAAGGTTCTGGCTCCTGTAATAGCTTTCTTAAGACTGAGGGGAATGCAAATTTATCCTTATCTGGACGATTGCCTGATTCTTGCTCAAGACAAAGACAAGTTACTTCAACATCTACAGTATGTAATGGCAGTTTTAAGGTGCCTAGGGTATTCTGTGAACGAAACAAAGTCCAGTCTAGTACCCTCTCAGGACATGTGCTTTCTGGGTGTGAGACTGAATACAGCCTCTCAGATGGCTTTTCTGACCCCGGACAAACAAAGAACTCTTCATCTATACTTCCAGCAATTATCAGTATTGTCCAGGCTGACTGCAAGGACAGTCCTTCAAGCCTTGGGGTTCATGGCATCTTGCATTCTGGTACTTCCCAATGCCAAACTGCATATGAGGAAGCTACAATGGTATCTCAAAAGTGTATGGACTCAACACTGCCACGATTTGGACACTGTCATTCAGATAATACCTTGCATCCAAAAGGAATTCTTGTGGTGGGCAAAGGAATGTCACCTAAACAAGGGACTCTCTGTGACCCGACCAGAGGCGTGTCAGATCATAACGACGGATGCCTCAGACCTGGCTTGGGGAGCACACTTCAATGGGAAATGGATTCAAGACATGTGGCCTCCCAGACTACAGCATTTGCATATCAACATGAAGGAGATGTTAGCAGTCCAGTTTGCCCTGATGGCTTTCAAGGACCTACTTCAACCAGGACAGGTGCTGATACGAACAGACAACACTACAGTCATGTGGTACATCAACAAGCAGGGGGGAACCCATTCTTACCCTCTTTGCAGACAAGCTGTGATATTGTGGGAGACTGCTCTGAGTTTGCACATCACTCTCCAAGCATGGTTTCTGCCAGGGGCACAGAACTCCCTAGCAGATGTATTGAGCAGACAAATTGTGGATCCCCACGAGTGGAAATTGGATCCTCAAGTATTCCAACAGTTGACAGTGGCTTGGGGAACTCCAGACATAGATCTGTTCGCTTCCCCTCTAAATTTCCAACTACCAAAATTTTGCACAAAGATGTTTCACCCAAAAGCTTGGAAAGTGGATGCTCTATCTTTCAGTTGGAACAACCTTCACGTCTATGCTTTTCCTCCTCTGCCTCTCCTTACCAAGGTACTCTTGAAAGTCAGGCGGGACAAGCCTTGCATGATTTTAATAGCACCAGATTGGCCACGACAGCACTGGTATCCTCTGCTGAGGAGTTTAATTCAGGAGCCTCCTTGGCCTTTGCCACAGCTTCCTCACTTGTTGTCCCAGTCAAGCAGTCATTTGCTCAATGTCAGGGTGCAGTCCCTGCATCTAACGGCCTGGCGAATTAAGTTTTAGAGCCTGTGGGTTCTCAGCTTCCTCAACAGGTTTTGGATGTCATTTTGGAAGCCAGGAGGCCCAGCACTAGAAAGGTTTATGCTGATAAATGGAAGAGATTTTTTCTTTGGAGCACAACAAAGGACTTTGATGTCTCGGTACCTAATTTGAGTTTTACACTGCAGTACCTTACTGAATTACTAGACAAGGGTTTGTCATTTTCCTCTGTGAAGGTTCATGCTGCAGCCATTTCTGCTCACTATGATTGTGACCCTCCTTTATTTTCTCACCCTTTGTTTAAGCAATTTCTTAGAGGGGCAAAAAATATAAGACCCCCACGTAGAGCTCCTACTCCTTCCTGGGATCTCAATTTTGTGTTGGAGAAGCTTACTTTGCCTCCTTTTGAACCTGCAGCTACGTCAGAATTGAAGTTTTTGACTTGGAAGACTGCCTTTTTGTTGGCCATTACTTCTGCTAGAAGGGTATCTGAATTGCAGGCTCTCATGGCAGTTGAACCCTTTCTGATATTCCATAAGGATAGAGTTTCCTTACGTACTAACCCTACTTTTATGCCAAAAGTTATTTCTAATGTGGCCTTGAACCAGTCTATCCATTTGCCTACCTTTTATGCTGATCCCCAAAATAAGGGAGAAAAAATATTGCATTCTTTGGATATACACAGGCAGTTACGTTACTGTTTGAGCAGAACTAAGGAGTTCAGACAGACTCAACAGTTATTTGTTTCTTTTGCTTTGAGTTCACAAGGGAAAGCTGTTTCTAAGCAGACTATTTCAAAGTGGATTGTTAATTGTATTGCCTTTTGTTATTCTCATCATGGGAAGAATGTTCCTGCTGGGATTAGACCTCATTCCACTAGGGCTACTGCCACATCTACTGCTTTCTTGAGGGGTGTAGCTACTAAGGATATTTTGGAAGCAGCTACTTGGAGTTCAGTTCACACTTTTACTAAGCATTACCATCTCCCTCTTTACTCCAAGTCCAGGGCTGGGTTTGCCACTGCAGTCTTACAGGGCATGTTAGCAGCCCCTAATGCTTTTTAGTTTGCCAGCCTCCCTTTTCCTTTGCTTTGGGATTCTACCCACAGGTTATGACTGCAGCAATGTGAGACGAAGAACATAGTACAGTTTTGTACCTACCATAAATGTAGATGTTCGAGGATCTACATTGCTGCAGTCCTATTTTCCCTCCCTCCTTCCCCTCTATGGTTTGGGGTTGTTGTTGTTGTGGTTGTTGTTGTTATTGTTCCTTAGGGATTATTGTTATTTTCTCCTTTGTGGCTCTGGCCTTTCCTTTTTTTAAAGCCTTCTGACATCTGGGGCAAGAAAGACTGAGGATATGGCGTCGGTCATGCGCTTAAGTACCACTACGTACTGACGTCAGCACCGGGCGCTCATGACCGACGCCAGCCTAACTCTTTGGTATTCGGGCCGACCAAGGACAGCGGACTACCCACAGGTTATGACTGCAGCAATGTAGATCCTCGAACATCTACATTTATGGTAGGTACAAAACTGTACTTTTTCTTTCCCAATCATTCAAACAGAGGAGAGTATTTCCTACATACCCTAAATATACACAGGCAATCTGTTTTTACTTAAACAGGACTAAACCCTTTCGTAAATCTGACCAGTTATTTTTGGCCTTTTCTGGATCTAGATTAGGATCTGCTGTTGCTAAGGTCACATTAGCTAGATGGTTGAAGGACTGTGTGACCTTTATTTACACACAACGTAATATCTCATTGCCTACTACCATGAAAGCTCATTCAACAAGGTTGGTGGCAACTTCTGCTGCCTTCCATGCCAGAGCTTCTTTACATGACATCTGTGCAGCTGCAACTTGGGGTACGCCCCATACCTTCATCAGTCATTACAAATTGGATTTGACCTCCAGGGGAAGAGCATCTTTCGGTTCTGTGGTGCTCAGGAATATCCTTCCATGAGAGCCTGCCAGGAATCGAGGTAGCTGGGGACTCTGTCCCATGCATAAGGAATGAACGAGGATTAACAATATCAGATAAGGAAGTTATGTCTTACCGTAACATTCCATCTGTATTGTTGATCCTCATTCAGTCATTACAACCCTCCCTACTTCCCCCTCCTGTGGTTTCTAGTGGATCTCACCATCCAGTTCTCTTAGGTTATTTGACCAGAGGTAGCCTCTACCTTCTTTAATTTGCAAACTCAATCTGAGGTAACAGGGAGAGGGGGATTGTGGGTAAGAGTTTAGCTCGAGAGTTTGAAGCTGATGTGAGCTTGGAAAATGGCCAGCTCGGTTCCGAGCTCAGAACCGATACCCATGCGTAATGACTGAATGAGGATCAACAATACAGATGGAACGTTATGGTAAGACACAATTTCTTTTTCTTGGGCAGTCTCATACTCACCCAGCCTAATCTTTATTTTGACCTCTTATTTTTGCAGTTTTATCAACCCATCTGAATGTATGTTTAAAGCTACTTCCATTTTCTCCAGTAGTTTATTTGGGTTGATCTGCTCCTTCAGGGTTTCACTTATTTTAATCAGGTCTGAGCACATTTGACTTACTTTTTTCTCTACATTACTGGGAGCCATGTCTTGCAGCAAATCTGCAGCTTGAACCATTTTTTTGCTGAACAGATGCAGGATTCTTCACAGTCAGTGTTTTAGCATCATCTTTTCTAGTTAATTTTCCTATAGGCTGTCTTAATTTTACTTTACAGGCATCCAGGCAGTGTACTTACTAGCCAATAACTGAATTTTACTCAAGTTGGCAATATCCCTGATGGGAAGAGGCCAAGAATGCATTTGGACCACAGGCTAGAGATTGCCTTTCCTAGCAAGGATTGATATCAAAGTATAGGCAAAGAGAAAGGAATAGGGGAATCCTAAGAGTTTTTAGTAGAATCTAGAACAGACGGTGCTGTTAAAAAAGGATAATTAGTTGAGCATATAAAATATTGCTTGGTAAGTATAGGAACCAATAAGAAGAATTTAGAAAGGATTGGGAAGAGATACTGGATAAGAAATTCACAAAGAAACAATGGGGGATATGTGTATGGCTCCCAAATATGCAACATCATCTAGAAGATTTAGGATCGTTGGTTGGAAGTGTTTGCATATGTTTTTTATACCCCAAGCAGACTCCAAAGAATTTTTTCTCAGGCAGATTGCAAATTTTGGAGGTGTGATGGGGAAGAAAGAGGCAACTGAGAACATATATTTGGGAGTATAATGAGTTATCTGACTTTAAAAATTCCTTACAGATTACTGTAACACAAATACTGAGTGAGCAAATAGGAGTAATTAAGAAAATTTTTCAGCTATGATACAGAATCAGAATTGCCTATACATAGTAAGGCCTTTTTGAGTTTAATTCTGGTGGCTGCCAAAAAACAATTACTAGAAAATGGAATCAAAGTCTAAATCAACTGTCCTAGAAGTAGTGAGTAAAGTAACAGAGATAAACCAACTGGAGGTGGAATCTTTACAAAAGAATCGGAACAAATTACATAGCAAAATGGAAATTGTGGGAACAATACACTCAGAATAATGTTTTGAAGGAGGAATGAGGTTTAAGGGAAGGCAGAAATTGAATGAGCTTTGTACTGTTTGACTGACAAATGGCTGAATAAGTTATAAGGGATGTATAATGTCTCTAACTGAAAATATGTCAGAATTGTTTGTTTTCATGTATATAAATGTATGACTGCCTGTGTCATAAATGATAATTTAATAAAGGTGTTTCTTGTTTAAGAAAGGTTGACAATATCTTGGCTGCATTTTCTCAGTGTCTTTTTTTCACAATGGGAGAGTTGAATTTAAGCTGTTGATCAGTTTGCAGACATTTTGGAAGTCCCAATCCATATGTTGAGCATATTGCATGTGTATTAGGGACTTCCTCCCACCCTGCCTTCATGCCGACCTTACAAAAAAAAAAAAAAAAAAAAAAGAAAGAGAGCATGTCATTATGTACTGTATGTCTTATCTCTCTGTTCATAAAATAAAACAGCTAAAAAGACTGCAAAAGCTCAAAGGCTAAAAACTCAACCATTCAGTAACAGTAAGCACTTTCGTCCATGAAACAGGACTTCATCAGACTGAATGAAACACAGTATAAACACCCTTAATATAGCAATTGTCACGACTCAATGTGTTCTTCCTTTTTAAATACATTTGATTGTTTTTCTTTCCTTTGTAAAGTTACCTTAGGCATTAAGTCATGTGATTTAATTGCTATATTAAGAGTGATTATGCTGTGTTTCATTCAGTCTGATGAAGTCCTGTTTCATAGACAAAGCGCTTACTGTTACTGAATGCTAGAGTTTTTAGCCTTTGAGCTTTTTCAGTCTTTTTAGCCGTTTCATTTTTATTTATTTTTTACGACGTGTCTGTTTTTTTTTAATCTATCTGTTGAGTCTGCAGTTTAGGATATCGGAGGTCTTACAGGATCACAGCTGACCTCTGTCTCTGCCATGTATCGCAGGTGCATTTGATAGGGCTGGCCTACTTCACTCATACTACAAAGAACAGAAAATGGTGTGAACTACTCTTCCTTGTCTAGCTGTTGAGAGTATTATGTCTTCAGAGTGGGGAAAAGAGCATTCCATGCAGGGGCATCCAGAATTCTAAAAGTCAAAACAGTTGGTCAGATGTCCACCAGAGGTGAATTCCCATGTTTTTATTATTACTTAAGCAGTGAGCCCAATACTCGGGCAACTACTTCTGTGGTGATTTATTATAGCTGTACCTTCGAAACCAGTCACAAAGGACTCCATTCATATAAACCTGTGCAAACTATCTGAAGCCCTGTAAAATACAAATTTAGACAGTTAATATAGGACACAGAGTATGTTGTCAGTCTAGTGTGATTGACTCATTTGTAAGTTGATCATTCATAGGGAAAGTATTTTCTACCTCTCTCCATGCATCCTTCTCTTTTCCTGTACTCCTCACATCCTAGTCCATGGAGCGACAGCCCTTTCCATAAAGAAGTACTTTTACAGACCCACTAAATACTTGGTTACTACAGTCTGCAGCCTGCTCCCCTTCTTCCCCATCTTATCTGTTCCCTTCATATCTCCCAAATGTGATCCTGTGTTTACTTATTATTTTCTTTTATACCTTATGGTTTCTAGTGAGAAGGATTCTTTAGTTTCTGGTTATACCATCTCCCTCCATCTTACACACCCCTTCTAGCTACTTTCCACAGGAAGTGTTTTTACAGGAACCTGATGTCCTTCTTCCTTTATGGCCTTCAGAAGTACGTATAGTCTTCAAGGATTGGGCTGGCCAGAGCCTGGCAGAGCAGAGATTTTACATAATTTCTTCTGGAGTCTGCCATCATGAGGCTATCTTTTTGCAGTACTGAACCTCAGCTGCCATCTTTGTACTTTATTGCACAGTTGAAGTCCTTCCTTCCTTAGGCTGTTACACCATCCCTTATTGCTGGACATATCTTTAGTGGATCCAGTTCTGTCAGATTTGTCTGTAAGGAACAAACTGAAGAGCACTAGACCCAGGAATGCCTTGACCCCTTTGGTACCCTAATACTCACATGCCTTACTCCTGTCACTGAACCTCTCATCACAACTGTGTCCCTTACTGTCCTGCTGTAGTGTAGTCCACTTCCTCAGTGTTGCTCCTGTCTTTTTAACGCCTTTAGCTTTCCTAGTAGCAGCCTGTGAGGGACAAAGTCAGAGGCTTGTTGAAGTCCAGGTAGTAGACCATGATTACTGGTACTTCACTGTCATATCTTTGTATAACTTTTCATAAAAATGAATCAAATTTAACTGGCACATCCTTCAGGTCTTCCATGTTGGTTGTTGTCTTTCAGCAGAGCATTACTTTCACAGCCACCATCTTCTGGCTTTTATTTTTTTTTTAATTTTTCTTGCTGGTTACCTTATATAGGGCAAAACTGTTGCTGTTTTCCAGTTCTCATGCACTTCTGCACTACCTGGTCATCTGTGATCTCCATCAGTGGATCAACAAGCACACTGGCCAGATTCCACAGGACTATGGGACATAGATGTATTGTCTCTGTGCCTTGATCTCCTTTAGTGCAGTCATTTCCATTTCTGCCTCAACCCTTCTGTGTCTCAGTGTCTCCCCACTGCTCTTCCGTATCTCTTTCACATTCTTATTCAGAATAGTAATGTCTGCTGTCCCTTCTTCCTTTCTGTTCTGCGTACTGATTCTCACTGTTCCTTCCCTTTACACTTGCTCCTTTCCTACCATTTACATCTTTGTTGCTCTTCTACTTGTCTCCATAGACTATTTACTTTACCTCACAAAGCTTTTTTGCACTAATTGCTGGTGTTGTATTCCTTTCTAATGGTATTGTCGTTCTCCTGTTTTTTTTCCCTTTTTTGCTTGCCTTCCTTCAAGCACTTGTCTTTAACTGTGAAAATTCTATCTTTGGGCCAATTTCTCAGCATTTTTCACCCCATAAATTTAGCTTTACTGCCTGTTTTCGATCATCTCTTGCTTTTCAGCGTTATCTGTTCCATGAAGTTTCATTCCACTGTCCTTGCCCTTATTGCGTCACCCTATTCTAATCTGCATAGTAGCTTGGAGTTTTCAAGTAGAAAATCGCATCACTTACAAATAAAGCTCTAACTGTTCTTGATTGCATGCCATTTATATCATTGAATTTGTAAGGCCCTTATTGTCTTTGCTAGTAGCTCTAACTATAAAGTAAATAACAAAACGGGAAGAGGACACTCCTGCCTTATTGTTTTTAAACACGTCTTAGACAAACCCCGAACCCCACCTGAATCCTTAATTCTTCTGACCCTTCACATATCCTCCTGATTAGCCCTATTATTCTATCAAGGAATGCAAATGCAACCATTGCCCTACTCATAAAATCCCAGCTGACTGTATCAAATGGTTTCACTGCTTCAAGACCCACCAACAGTAGCATTTTTTTATATTTTACTTTTTTCTGCTTCATCATTGTTCTGTTAATGTTGTCAGATGTTTGCCCGTCCTCCACAAAACTACACAGATCCATATCTATAATTTTAAGCAATACCTTTGCCATTCACTTGGCTAGTACACACACAAACACTTTATAGTCGGGTCTATATTATGTATTTGAAGTTTCAAAACTTTGAACCTCATATGTTCGACAACATATGAGCGAAGTTTGAAAGATTGAAAATATAATAAAAATTTAAGAAAAAATTCCCTTTCCTGCACTGAAGTGTGATCTCTGAGTTGGTATATTTAAGTAGCGGGAATGTGGAGGGCGCAGGGGGGCTTGCCCCCCTGCTCAGAGCGTCGAGGTAAGTTTTTCATTTGTTAAACCAGTTTGTATTTTATTAACACAGTTTTATTCTATATGTTTCCTACGCTTTGCCTCTGGTGCCACTTTTATTATTTTTACCCACTTTTAAAATGTAGTTCAGAACAAATATGTACTAGAGGTTTGAACAGGGTGACAAATACAAAAGCTGTCAGAAATATAATTTCAATGTATTTTCATAATGTCCTAAAACACTGTTATTAAATCAGGTGTTTACATCTGTTCAGAGATTATGACAGTAAAGAAAGACAGACTTCCATCATTAATATTCTTATTGCAGCTGTTCTGTTCCCTTTAAAGTTAGGCATATAAGCTAATCATATTCTATGGCTGTATGACCTAATATTATAGCCTGAAAATTACTTTAGAATTTCAAGAGAAGCCCCTATATAGTAGAGGAACAGAATAGCAAGACATTGTCCACATTAACAGGACAGGAATCTAGAAAATAATAGTAAAGATGTTAATCATTTAGAAGAGACTCCCTTCTTGGTCAAAGTGTAGCCTATTTTATACCATGACAACAATCCTCAACAGGTTGCAGTATTGACATGCCTGTGTTAAAACAGTTCTGTGTTGTATTTTCACATTTCTCAGAGTGATGCTGATCATAAGAGGTGAGAATTATTTTGTTTTACCATACTGTGCTGTATTAATGATTTTATTTGGGAACAAATCTGAGAATTTGTCATATACTGCTTTCTCTCAGAGTATAACGAAGGTATAAGGACATTTTCACCTACTAAGTTATGTGTACCATATAGGAATAGGTGTGGGTTACTGCACTGTGTATGGATATGAGTACCACATAGGAGTGGTTGTGAACTGATGCCCTTTGGTAGCGTATGTGTATTAGGAAGAGATGCATAATGTTTGCTGCCCCTCTATCTCGTTGAAAGGAGTACAGATTGTTACTGCTTGCCAGATATGTGTTCTAGGTAAAAATGTCATACAGGGCAAGCATTTTAGGAGAGGGAGTCCATCTTTGATTACATTTTGCAGCCTGTTTTCTATTTTACCTTTTGTCTTCTTACAGTTTACTTGAACGGAGGGATCAGTGGCGCAGAGAAGCAGAGGAGAGGCGAAAGAATGCGCTGGACCCTAGCATGCCTCCAGGACATACATTGATGCCAGAAAGTGAAAGACTAGAAACACTCAGCACTTTAAAACAAAGTAGGTAACTTTACCACACAGGTGCAGGGTGCTAATGCAGGAATCGTATGAGTGTTTTCTGTTGTTGTCCATTACACTTTGAGTTAATGCTAAGGGTAATGCTGACATCTGATGTAGGGAAGTAGTCCACCAGGGTCAGCTAGGATGAAAGTGTGGCAAAGCAGACAGAATATAAAATTGAGGTACCAGTGTGAGTAGAGGCTGTGCCATATGTTTGAACGTCATCACTAGACTCTTGCTCTGTGTGTCATTTATGAATCTTTGACGCCTCCTGCATATGTTTGTCTATGTTATTCTAAAAAAGTAGCCAAGATGATACTGGACTTTCTTCTCTGCTTGATGTAAAAGGGAAAGGGATTATGTTTACTGTCCTTTGATAACAGCCGTTGTCTTTCCTAAGCCTGATCCTGAAAACACTTACTTTGACAACAGTCTGTTGTGTTGCAGCTCTTTCATCACAATTATTAAAGGTGTTTAGGTCTGTTGCTGTCAGCCTCATCCTCTACTGTCAGTAAACTGTATTCCTGCTGAATGGTTGGAGTGGATGGGAGCATCTTTCCTACATCCGGTTTGTCAGCAGGTGGTTGCTGCAAGGTATATAGACTAACAGTAGCTGGCAGTATGCTATAGAGCCTGTGATACACAGATGCGGGTTTGATACTCACAGACTGAGTACTTTAACCAGATCACTACTGCTTTGATGTCACCATTGAAAATAGTCTGTTTTGTCCTGCTGGTTTTGCAGATAATAAAAAGCAAGTAAATATGATTATTGTTTAATAAGAGGGAAAATGTTACTGCTATACTTGTAATCCATATAATGCATTTGTCTTAAAATGTATACTTAGAAATATCCAGGTACACCATGTGAAGTGGATTGTTTTACATTTGTCACTGTATATGATTGCCAGTCATACATTATTTTTGGAACTGAGTTTCATGTTGTAATAATGTGCAGCATTCCACTGACAAATCCCATTTAGATGTTTGATGACTTATCCAGTACTGTTATGGGAGACCACATGACCAGCATGAAAATAAGAAGGGGAACAGTTAATGGGACATAAACAAGGGAGTTATCCATACATGTAGTACAGCAAGCAGGCCTGGGCTTTCTATAACCTTGCCGTTTTTATAGAGTTTAGAGGATTGCTACTCATATATCCTTGAGCCCTGGACCGTCTAACAGAACTATGTTGTGCTAGCTTGTGTGGCTGAGAGACCTTTAACATAAAGGATAATGACCATGGGGAGTATACATATGTGTGTGGCATAGATGTGCATGTGTATGCTTCTTTAGTAGTCCATACCTGTATAATCCTACTGTATATTTTTCCAGACAAGATGCATGTCCTGAAAAGCAGGTAAATAATGAGATACACAGATAAAAACGTGCTGGCAGTACTGAAGCAAAATGGTTGTCTTTGGGTTCATATTTTTTACCTATTGCTCAAATACATTTTCAAAATCTATTGGTGTCACAGTAGTGAGAGACAACAACATTCACCAACCCCATACACATCTCTGAGTGTTTGAGTGCCTTCTTTTTTTTTTTTCTATTTCATATGGTCAAACCGACCAGCATATTAACACACATGAGTATGGCACTCAGGAAGGTGTCAAAAGAGGGTAAGCTAGTCAGATGTTACCTGCTGCAAAAAAACCTCTGTGCTGCAGGCAATGTCTTTTACTGTTGATTGATGCTTTTCCTGCTGACTAGTTTCTGGCTGCAGCAGATCACTTCATTTCGTTTCTGACACAGTTTGGTGTTGAAAACTAAGAACCTTAGCCTTCCACACTGACACGTAACATACCTGGGTATTTAAGTTGAGGAAAATAGGAGGGCAAGTACAATTCTGGGTACAATGAGTTTGCTTGCCCTCTTGTTTGGTAATCAGCAGGCCGTTCAACTGCCTCCCATTATCTGGACTGTAATTTACTACTAGGAGTCCTGAGAGTAATCATCCAAACCATAGGCCCAAAAAATGTTTAAGGAAATGCTGTTTGTGAATTACCCCATGTCTGAGCTAATTTTCCTTTTTTTTTTTCTTTTGTTCAGCCCAACAGCAGCTTCTTAAGGAATTACTGACACTCCCAGTTCGAGCAGATAACTTGAGTATGCAGAATCGACGGACACAACTGGATAAAAAACTTTCTGAAATCGAGGAAGCCATCAAAATCTTCTCAAGACCCAAGGTTTTCATCCAGAATGACTCATAATACTAAATAATTCTTTATTTGAACTCCTTCCTATATATCTGGTTCAGTTCTACAGACAGTTGTCCACACACTTTGTCAGTATCTGCTTTTTTCTGTCTGGTAACCCCCCTTCAGCTTTCCTTTTGCACAGCCTTCCAGCCACACAGAAAAGGTGGACAGAGCTTGTTACTGGAGGCAAACCTGGTAGTTTACAGTCCTCCTTTACTAGTGTTACTTTGTGCCAGTCTTAGGATGAGAGAGCTTACTGTTGATTTCAGTAAACAGTGATACCATTTGCCTGCTGCTGAATGGAAGCCAGTGTGATTTGAGTCAGTGAGATTCTGGGGGACAAAAGCAGGTTGTGAGTTTGGAACTGGACTATGACACGGAGAAACAAGAAAATGGAATATCAGGTTGACCTCTGAAACCTGAAAACATGTCTGTTTAGTGTGACTGTTAAAAATGAGGTCCTCGATATTCTGTCTACGCCACACATGAACCTCAACCATTGCATATTAATTTTCTCAAATGGCACTAAAGACTTCAGAGACACTTTTCATATGTTATGGGAAATAAAAAAAAATTGAAATGTGTATTATCTCATAAAGTAATTTTTATTAAACACTTTGGTGATTAAATTTTCTTATAACTTGATAGTTCTACAAGAAGTCAAATTGGGAACAGCAGGTTGGAGACATAGGTGCCCATAAATTCTGTGCTAGTAGGTATAAGAATTCTGTGTTAAAAACATGGGGGGATGCATTCATCTTTCTGTATTAGACTGAACTTTTTTGAAATCACTGCAGGTATTCTGCAGTACAGTGGAATACATAAAACTGTTAATAAAAAACAGTACTGATATTACAGGACTGTAATGCAGATGCGTTACATTGACTGAGTATTACTCAAGGTAGTTTGAGTTATGCAGTGAAGTTCCCATAGACAGCTGGGCAGGATTTCAGAGATATAGTGTTAAATTATTAAATAATGTATTGCCTGTCTGTAGGTGAACTGTGTGTTTGCAGTTATGTGAAGCCCAAATGATTTTTGTTTTCTGTTTCCCCTGAAATTTGTTAAACGAGTTCTCTATTTCAGAAGGTTTTTTTACAGTGTTTTTACAATCACAGATTTTAAGTTTGGCTGTTTCTTAACATTTATAATTTTGGGTTGTGTTTTTTCCAGTTTCTTCATGCTTCATTTGTGCAATAACCAGTTAAACTGGGATTAAACCATTTATTTTACTGATATTATCAGCTCTTTGTGGCATCTCCGGTATTTTTTTTTTGTGAATGTCAGCCTTGATTCCCAGTTTGTTTCCATGATATTTTGCTTAGTCTTTACAGCATAAAAACATGAACTAGAATCTTACAGCCAGTATAACAAAAGAAAATATTTTTTCTTTAGGTTACCATTTTCCATTATTGAGTATGTATTGTTTTCTCCTAACCTTAAATTTGCTTTCCTTCTTCATATCTCTTCTTTCTTTATTTTTAATTGAAAGGAAGAATGGAGTAGTGGAGACTATTATGCCAAGATAACCCTGATCTTGTATCTTACTTTGAAATGGCCCCTGTCACGTGGAACGCTTGGATATTTGATTTCAGTGTGCTCTCTCACATGGCTGTTGCTAGCCCAGCATCCTTGTATCAAGATTGATAAGGATGTGTATATCCTGTCGATTCCCATTAGGTTTTAGACACACATGCAGTTTGAGCTCCTTTCTTCATGCAGTATGAAAAATTTGCCACATCTGTTACCTAAAAAGCATAGGATCTGATAAGTAGTCTGTCTTCAGTGACATGTAGGACAGAATGTTGTAGAACTTAGGACCACTCAGAGCTTTCAAGCTGCTAGCTGCAGACCTTGATCCTGTCATGCTTTTCTACATGTGTATAATGTAATTATTGTTGAAAAAGAGGGAAAATGTAACAGATATACTTGTATTGCATATCATGTAATTAGCTCAGCAGTATACTTAGACATGTCCAGGAGTGCCATGTGAAGTGGATTGTTTTTCATTTGTCACTATATCTGATTGTCAGTGATAAATTACTTTTGAAACTGAGTTTTCGTTGTCACATCAGATGTACTAATGTGCAGCATTCCACTGACAAACACAAAAGCTGGCTGTGATGCCTTATCATTGGCCCAGTAATCAAGGAGCCTTAATCCTCACCACTAGCACCAGTGGGGGACATGCATTGAAAAGATGACAGGTACACACAGTATTTCCAGATGCAGCTCACTGCATCAAGTGCAATTTCCCTTAAAAGCACACAGAGACCACAGTCAGTCCAGAGCTAGTTTCTCCCTCTTTCTCCAGATCCCCAGTAAGACTCCCCGTTGGCATAGTTATAGAGTTGGGATCTCATCTGAGTGGCCAATCCAAGACCTCCAGCAGTCTGTCCAACCAGTGCTTTGTGTCCCTGGCCAGGTAGCCTACACACACACACACCTACCTGGGAACAGCTGGCACAGGTTTACCAGCTCTGCCCCCTTTTCCCCAGACTATAAAGTAGTTATCACTACCACCAGCCATGTTCTTATCAGCTGCTTTAAGACCCCTAACAAATGGTGTCCAATCTTACTGTGTAATGTTACTATCAATAGAAATGGTAGTTTGACCAAGAGCAAGGCTATTAGGTGTGGTCCACACTGTCACCAAATAAATATGCAAGTATTATCAGAACTTAAATATCTCTCACAAATATCAACCACAATAAAATGTTTAAATATATTTAATAACAAATAAAAGAACGAAAATACTTAGTATACAATTACAGTAACATCAGAGTTCAAAATCACAGGAAATATTTAAAACAACATTGCAGGACGGTGTCAAATAAATAAAGAAAAACGTCAAAATTAAGCTTTGCTATATTCCTAACTACATCTTGAGAATTGCTAAATCCTAGTTAACTTACAGAGCAAGCAAGGAAAATGTGTGGTGAATGGGTCTTCTGGTCAGGTCCATGACAGACTATGGAATGCTCAGTCTCTCTCGGAGAGTTCTTAAATTAATATCTCAAATATTACTGCTGGAGTAGCTTGCAGAATTACATAATTTCTTGTCATCTGACTCTTATCCCAGGTGAAAAACAACCATTGATACAGCTGGTAGCATTTAGCATCTACTTGTGAAAATACATACACAAGGGCTTTTCCTCAAATCTTGGTACTTGCTGGAAGTCATGAAACAGTAAAACACTTGGAAGATAATGCAGAGAACCTCTAGTTCTAGACATTGCGTCTGTTACTGCACTAAAACTGAAGGGTAGCATCCTTTTATTACGTAGCCATAAAGTAATTTTTCAGCTGTTTTTCTAAAGTTAACCCTCTTGTGCTCCAGTTTCCATTAGTAAAATATATACATCTAAACAGTTACAATAGTGTATGCACATTTCTGTTCATTTCCAGTACTGTACACTGTGGTTACATTTTTAAGCTCAGTACTTTACAAACCCTTTTCAACACACACTTCTGTACCACCAGTTCGATATCCACATCATAACATACAGTTTTAATACATTTGTAACAAAAGCATCTTACTTGAAGCATGTTGACATTCACAAATGACACATAACCATTTACAAAATTCCTGACAGCTGTGCTGGCAGTATCTCCTTTTGTTACACTTCAGTATTAAAGCATATTAATATTCACAAATGACATATAATTATTCACAAAAGTTCAGATAGCTGGGCTGGCAGTATCTCCTTTTGTTACACTTCTACTATAAACCATATTAATGTTCTCAAATGACGTATAATTAGTTACAAAATTCCAGCTAGCTGGGATGGCAGTATCTCCTTTCGTGACATCCCCCCAAAGACTCAAACTAGTTTATCAACTGACCCTTGAGAAACATTGCTTAAGAGGGTTGAGCCTATCTGGGAATACATTACCCCATTCCCTATCTCGAGATTCCAGCTACCTTGGCATTGCTGCCCCCAGTACAGTGTTGTACTGTCTTATATGCCTGCAACCCTAGGCTCCACCATAGTAATTTGGGATTTTGCTGGCTGGCTCACTGTAGCCATAGATCCCCCCCCCCGACTCCTCTTGCCTTGCATTGCAGATACTTAGCACCAGGGCCTCCCTGTCATGGTAAGGTTTCGTCATGTTAACATTGGTACAGTTTGTGCCCCTGCCTCCTGCCGAGCAGTTCTACCATGTAGTTAACATCACTGACCTTCCTTACCGCCTTGAAGGGTCCCTGCCAAGCTGCCTGCAGCTTGTTGTGTCTGACAGGAATGAGAACCATTATCTGCTGCCCCACAGCATACTCTCTAGCTCAAGCATTCCTGTCATACCAGACCTTTTTCTACTGTTGAGCTTCTGCCAAGTTCTCCTGGGCCAAGCCCATGTGTTCCCTGAGCCATGTCCTGAGGTTTAGGACATATGCCACAACAGACTTCTTGTGGGATTCACACTCACCCTCCCACTCATCACAAATCAAATCTAGACGTCCCCTCACCCTATGCCAATACAGCAACTCAAAGGGTGTAAAACCTGTGGATTCCTGAGGCACCTCCCTGTAAGTAAACAACAGATGGGGTGAATATTTGTCCCACTTCCTCTTAAACTAGTTTAAAAATGCCCATAGCATGGTCTTTATTGTAGAGTTTAACCTCTCTACCAGACCATTAGTCTGGGGATGGTAGGGTGTGGTCTTTACGTGCTTCACCCCACAGTGCTTCCACAGACAAGTAAGCAGGTCTGACATGAAATTGGCACCTCTGTCAGTCAGTATTTCTTTTGGGAAACCCACCCTGCTGCAAATCTCTAACAAAACATTTGCCACCTTTTCTGCCTCAATGGAGGACAGAGCCACCACTTCAGGGTATCTACTAGAATAATTTACTACCAGTAGGATATACTTTTTCCCTGTTGAACTTGGGGTACTCAGAGGCCCCACAATATCCATAGCTACCCTTTGAAATGGCTCGTCAATCACAGGCAAAGGCATCAGAGGAGCCTTGACCTTGTCTCCTGCCTTGCCTACCTTTTGGCACTGCTCACAGGTCCTGCAGCACGCTGTTACATCCCTGGAAATCCCAGGCCAATAAAAGTTCTGCATAATACATCTCTTTGTACGCTTTATGCCCATATGATCTGCAAAGGGAATGTCATGGGCTATGGCTAGATGTGCCAGACAGTAGGCTCTGGGCACTACCAACTGCTGTATTCTCTCACCCTCTAGCCCTCCCTCAGGGGTCCAGCCTCTATACAGTAACCCTTTGTCCCAGGATACAGATTCCCCTTTTCCTAGACAATCAGGTGCCTCACTAGCTACCTCCCTCAGACCTTGTAATGTAGGGTCTGAGAGTTGAGCCTGTCTCAACTCTCTCTTTGTGACCTGTCCCACTTCCCCTTCCATAGGAAGTCTGGTACTCTGGCAGCACTGCCTCACTGTCAGCCTAGGTACTACTACTCACCTCTGCCCTTGCAGTCACTCTGTGCAAGGGAACAGCAGTACCCACAAGCAGCTATGGCTCACGTTCAGTCTCACTGCTACAGGGTAGCTCCCTCTCTGAAGTAACCACCAAACCAGTCCTGGCTTCAAGTGTTTGGTTTGTCTGGGTCCCCACCAGGCTACCAGACCCACATGCTCGTCTCCAAGCCTGACTGCATGTAACTGCATGCACACACGGTACTGCATTATCACAATCATTCCCTTTCAGGACATGTGCAAATATATCCTCAAACAAACCCACTTGCTTGCTTCCTTTTCCACCCCCACAGTCAAAGTGAACCCTAGCCAAAGGTATTTGGAATGGGGTCCCTCCTAAAGCTCTGACTGGAGTAAACTGCCCAAGCAAGTAGTGCTCCTCTTTAACCATTACAGACTTCACAATGGTTAGGTCAGAGGCTGTGTCTGTCTTAGCAGTGGCCTGATGTTCATCGTGTTTCACTGTTGCAGTCATTACAATTGGGTTATCCTGCTGGCAGGCTACCAGCAGTCTGCCCGAGTTCCATTGTCTAGGTCCGGCGTCGGTTGCTGTCGCCTCCTCCCTGACGTCAGTGCGCCAGGGGTATAAAAGATGCAGCCGACGCCATTTTCTTCAGTCTTTCTTGCTGCGCCGTGCCCAAAGCAAAAGCAGTTTGCAAGTGCCGGTCGACCGACTCCTGAGATTTTCAAATTCTAATTTCAGATCCGAAGTCTTCATTAAAGCTAAGTACCCCGTTGGGGAAACTTTTTTCTTGCTCCAGACCGATGTCAAAAAAAGTTAATAATTGTATTTCTTGTGGGAAGCAAATACCTTATAAGGATTTTCACTCTTACTGTATTCCTTGCCTAGGCCCTGACCACGATGTTGCTAGTTGTCAGTTTTGTGCTAGATTTAACCAATGCACTATTAAGCGTCAGTACGATTTTGCATTTCATTACTTTGGCAGAAGATTCAATTATATAATGCCGTTGGAACAGCCGACTACCGGAGTTTATAAAAAGCGCAAAGAAAAAGAAAAGGACAGGCATCTGAGGTCCAAAACCGAAGAAGAGGCTTCCGTTAGGCCTGTCACCGGTTCTCAGTGAGGCGCTTTTACAGCCCCTGACACCCGCTACCTCAGCACCACAGGCCACTTCCAACTCCCACGTGGAGCCGACTAGGCCGCTGGAAACTCAAGGTATTGGACACTTGGAAACTATTCCCTCAGATTGGTCTGGAGCCGCTGAGCAGGCATCGGCTTCTGAGGGTGTTTTCAGGCCTACACAGTTATATGTAAAGCCATCTTCAGCTTCAAAGGCAAAGACTAAAGCAGCTCTAAAGACAAAGAAACAAGTACAGCATTCTCCTGGACAGGCCTCCATGCCTAAAAAACAGATGCTTAAAATGGCCGAAGACCTAATTACTTTGATCAGAGGTTCCCATCCCCCTCTTGATAAGAGGCCTAGGCAAGAGATGGAATATGAATCTTCAGATCAGGTTTCTATTTCTTCTGATTCCTCTTCTGAACAGGAATATTCCCTTCCTCCCTATGAGGATTCTGATGCTGAAGAATCTATCCCTTCAGCCTCACCTCCTGAGGATTATTCTTTTGGGAGACCCTGCATACTATGAGGGAGCATTTCCATTGGGAGAGCCAAGATTACTCAGAATCCAGGAAAAGGCTCAGAGACTTCCTTTTATTACCCCAGCACAGGCCACTTGCTATTCCTCCTGTTTTAGACATTGTAGGTGATATATTTCCAGAGTCCGGTCTGTCTCCTGACTCTTTACCACCAGCTCCTGTTAAGCCAGACAGATACTACAGGGTTCCTGATTCTCATAAATTTCTTTACAAAAACCACGCTGCTGACCCAGAAACTATTTCTCAGGGTCCCAAGGGGGTCAAGTCTTCCACGGAAAAAAACCCTATCCCCTCTGATAGGGATTCAAGGGCCCTGGACAGATGGAGGAAAAAGATTTATACTTCTGCTACCTTGGCTGTAAGAGCTTTAAATTGTCAGTTTCATATGCTTAAATGTCAGCAATGTCTTATGTCACAGCTTAAACAGAAAATGTTGGCAAATTCAGAATGTGCAGAAAACAAAGAAATGCAGGATTTATTGCATGCAGCTGAACAAGTGGGAAAGCATACTTTGCAATGTGGTTTTGATTCTCTAGAGGCCTCCTGCAGGGCCGCAGTTACAGGTTCTGTCATTAGGAGGCATGCGTGGTTAAAAGAACAGAATCTGCCCGATCATGTTAAAGCAAAGCTATTAGATGCTCCATTACAACATGATACCTTGTTTGGTGTTAAAGCAGAAGAGGTGTTGAAGAAAATGGAGGACAAAGCTAAATCTATGCAAACAGTGAAGGATTTCTTACAGGTACAGCCTCCCATATTTAGCAGGAACTGACCTGCAAAGAATTGGTCCTTTCCTGTGTCAGACAGGCCACAAAGAGGCAGATACAGATACAGACGCCCCAGAGGCAGATCACAGCCCCAAGGCTCATACAGGCCTAAACAATGGGGTGCTTCTACCTCCAAAAGCGGAGAGGAGAAATCACAGCCATACAGGAAACAGTCTCAATGACTTTTCCCTGCCAGCACCAAGCACTTATCTTCTGGCAGCTCCTTTGGGGGGAAAACTAGCACTTTTTTTCAGAAAACTGGCACATGATCACCCAGGACAAAATAGGTCTTAAATATCGTATCTCAAGGATACAGGTTCCACTTTCACATCCTGCCAAGGTCAAACGGTATGCCAGACCTGCCACACAATCAATGGGCAGAGGCACAAAAACAAGTTTTATCCCTCATGGACATGAGAGCCATTCAGCAAGTACCACAGCAAGAGCAGGGACAAGGATTTTACTCAAGGCTATTCTTGGTACCCAGAAAAAACAAAGCCTGGAGACCAACACTGGACCTGTCTATCCTAAACACATTCCTGGATATTCCAAAATTCAAAATGTTAACTCTGCAGCAGCTTCTGCCCATGCTGGTCAAGAAGGCTTGGCTTGTGACTTTAGACCCAAAAGAGGCATACCTGCATGTCCCAATCAGACAATCATGCAGTAGATACCTCAGATTTATAGCTGGCTCAATGCACTACCAATTCTCTGCACTGCTCTTTGGCTTATCTAGTGCGCCCAGGGTCTTCACAAAATGCCTGGCACCAGTAATTGCATTTTGCAGACAAAGATGAATACAAATATATCCTTACTTGGACGACTGCCTTATTTAAGCAGAAAACAAGGACATCCTACTACAGCATCTGGCGTTTGTAAAAAGATTACTAACAGGTCTAGGGTACACAGTAAACGAAAAGAAATCAAAGCTCGTACCCTCTCAAGAGATAATATTCCTGGGTGCAAGCTTAAATATAACTGCCCAGATGGCTTATCTCACGCCAGACAAACACAGAGAACTGACTACTTATTTCAAAATGTTGGCAACAACGACCCAGTTATCTGCAAGAAAAATTCTGCAGACTTTTGGCTTCATGGCATCCTGCATACTGCTAATTCCATATGCAAGACTGCATATGAGGAAACCTCAGTGGTATCTGAAAAGTGTTTGGACTCAACATTGCCACAGCCTGGAAACAATAATTACTCTCATTCTCTGCCTGCAACAGGAGTTTCAACGTTCGGCAAAAACCTGTCACCTCAACATGGGACAGGCTTTCACCTTACCCACAGCCAGGCAGACATTGACAACAGATGCATCAGATTATGCCTGGGAGGCCCATATGACAGGAAGATGTATTCAGGGCACATGGTCCGCAAGTCAAATGCATCTACATATCAATCAAAAAGAGATGTTAGCTGTTCAGAATGCCCTGACAGCCTTCAAGGATCAACTTCATCCAGGACAGCTACTGATAAAGACGGACAATACTACAGTCATGTAGTATATAAACAAGCAAGGGGGCACGCATTCCTACCCCCTCTGCAAACTAGCCATGAACTTGTGGGACACAGCACTGATTTACCAAGTACATCTGCAAGCATAATTCCTGCCAGGAAGGATAAATACTCTGGCAGACGAACAAAGCAGAAACCTCATGGATCCCCATGAGTGGAAATTGGATCCACGAGTCTTCAGCATGATAACAAGGAACTGGGGATGCCCGGACATAGACCTATTTGCCTCCCCTCACTACTGCCAACTACAGAGATTCTGCAAAAGGACTTATCACAAGCAAGCATGGAAAGTGGATGCTCTATCTTTCAGGTGGAAAAAACTCACAATATATGCCTTTCCTCCTCTGCCTCTCCACTCCAAGGTACTCCTCAAGGTCAGACAAGAGAAGTCAAAAATGATACTGATTGCCCCAGACTGGCCCTGCCAACACTGCTACCCAATCCTAAAGAGCTTGTCTCAATGCCCAGCTTGGACATTACCTCAAATTCCTCACTTATTGACCCAACAAGACACCTCCAAGGAGAGCACCAATACCTGCTTGGGACCTCAACTATGTCTTGGAAAAACTCACTGCCTCCTTTTGAGCCAGCCTCTGCAGCTGATATAAAATTCTTATCCTGGAAAACAGCTCTGCTCCTAGTAATAACCTCCGCTAGACGAGTCTCAGAGTTACAGGCACTCATGGCTGTGGAACCTTTTATCATTTTCCATCCTGACAGGGTTTCTCTAAGGACAAACCCTACATTTATGCCTAAGGTAGTGTCCAGTGTGGCCCTTAACCAAACAATTCATTTGCCTACCTTTTACCCAAACCCACAGAATAAGGGTGAGAGACTTCTGCATTCTTTGGACATTCACAGGCAGCTACGCTTCTACTTGGACAGAACCAAAGCTTTCAGAAAGACTGAACAACTTCTAGATATGCTGCAGGATCACAAGGAAAGCCTATCTCAAAACAGACTATTTCAAAGTGGATAGGCCACTGCATTCGTTTCTGCTATTCACAGCATGGCAAATCAGTGCCTAAGGGCATTAGGCCACATTCAACCAGTGCAGCAGCCACTTCAGTAGCCTTCCTCAGAGGAGTACCAACCAAAGACATCTTAGAGGCTGCAACTTGGAGTTAAGTGCATACTTTTACAAAGCACTATCACTTACCTCTCTACTTTAAATCCAGGGCAGGCTTTGCCACTGCAGTTCTGCAGGGCCGGATAGCCTCTCCTAATCCTATTTAGCCAGCCTCCCAACCTTAGCTTTGGGATTTAACCCAATTGTAATGACTGCAACAGTGAAACATGATGAACATAGTACAGATGTTCTTCATTCCACATTGCTGCAGTCCTAACTATTGGGTAGTCCGCTGTCCCAGTCGGCCCGAATACCAAAGTATATGGCTGACGTCGGTCAAGGCGCATTAGTCTGACGTCAGGACGTCAGGGTACTAATGCGCATGACCGACGTCATATCCTCAGTCTTTTTTGCCGCATGGTCCGATGCAGAAGCAGTTTTGCGAGTGCAGGTTGGCGTTCTGAAATTTTCTGAAGTCGGAGTTTCAGACCGAATCAAAGTTGGCTAAGTACCCCGTTGGGGAATATTTTGGTTTTCTTGCCTCAGTATTTAACCGGATGTCAGAAAAAGTGAATAACTGTATTTCTTGTGGGAAACAGATACCTCATAGGGATTACCATACCTTGTGTATACCTTGTTTAGGGCCTGAGCACGACGTTGTTGGATGCCGCTCTTGTGCTAGATTTAACAAACGCACCATTAAGAGAAGGTTAGACTGTGCCAGGTTAGTTTTTGGGAAGCGTTGTAATTATAAAATGCCGCCGGATGCTCCGGCCCCGCAAAAAGCGCAAGGACAAAGCAGCAAAGCCTAGAGTGGAAGACCCGACAGTCCCGGACGTCGGTTCTTTAGAAGGCTCAGTGGAGCCGGAGGTTCTGCCAGGAGTTTCTTTGGAGTCTCAGGGAGACTTTACTGTTACAGGATGTGTCCTCTCAGGAGGTAGGCCAGGCTGAAGGGGCTTCTCAGGTGGCTGTTCTTCCCTCTCCCTAAGGTGGTTAGAGCCTCCCCTACTGTTTCCAAGGCTTCTTTGAGAGGCAGGCCAGGTTTAACTTCAGTGGGGGTTTCTCCTAGCTCTTCAGGCTCTTTGCCTAAGAAACATATGCTTAAAATGGCAGAGGATTTGATTACTATGATTAGAGGTTCCATGCCCCCTCCTGATAAGAGGCCCAGGATGGAACCTGAGTTTGAGAGTTTTGAGCACTGTTCGGAGGCTTCTGAGTCTTGACTGAAGACTTGCAGGAGTATCCTCCTTATTCTGATTCTGATGTGGATGATTCTACTCCTTCAGCATCTCCTCCTGAGGATTTTTCATTTTCAGAGACTCTGCATTCCATGAGGGAGCATTTTAAATGGGAAGGTCAAGATTTCTCTGATTCCAGGAAGAGGCTTAGGGAATTCTTGTTTTTACCCCAGCATAGGCCTTTAGCTATACCTCCTGTTCTGAATGTGGTGGAAGATGTTTTTGCAGAGGCTTCTCTGAACCCTGATTCTTTGCCTCCTGCCCCAGTTAAACCGGATAGGTACTATAGGGTGCCTGAAGCTCATAAGTATCTTTTAAGAGTCCTAGGGCAGACCCGGAAACTGTCTCTCAGGGGCCTAAAGGTGTTAAGGCTTCTGTTGTTAAAAATCCTGTTCCTCCTGATAAAGAGGCAAGGGCTTTGGACAGATGGGGAAAGAAAGTGTATACTTCTTCCACTTTAGCCATGAGGGCGTTGAATTGCCAGTTTCACATGTTAAAATATCAAAATTATCTCCTTTCACAATTGAAGTCTAAGGTGGATGCTCTGGCAGAAGGTATTGAGTGTAAAGAGTTGCAGGATTTAGTTCATGTGTCTGAACAGGTGGGTAAGCATTCCTTGCAATGTGGTTTTGATGCTGTGCAGGCCTCCTCCAGGGTGGCTGCCACTGGTTCTGTTCTTCGTAGGCACGCCTGGTTGAGGGATCAGAATTTAGCTGAGCATGTTAAGACAAGGATTTTGGATGCTCCTTTGCAGTCTGACGTGTTGTTTGGTTCGCCTGTGGAAGCTGTTTTAAAGAAAATGGAGGACAAGGCTAAGTCTATGCAAACTGTTAAAGATTTTTTGCAGGTGCAGCCTCCGAAGTTTAGTAGAAATTGGCCTACTAAGGGATGGACATATCCTGCTTATGATTCCCAGTCTAGGGGTAGGTCTAGACGTGGTAGGGGCAGAGCTCAAGGTTCATTTAGGCCTAGAACAGGGAGTTCACCTGCTCAGACTTCTGGTGAGCGCAGGGGTCAGTCCTTTCATAAATAGACCCAATGACCTACCTTTTCAGCTGCCAGTGCATTCTCGTCTGGCAGCACCTTTGGGAGGAAGGCTGGCTCTTTTCAAAGAAAATTGGGATTTAATTACCCAAGACAGATGGGTTTTGGATATCATTCACCACGGTTACAGGTTTTATTTCCATACCTTGCCTCCTTTCAAAGGCATGCCAGACATTCCTCCTCCACAAAGAAAAGAGGCTCACAAGCAAATTTCTCTGTTACTCCAAATAGGGGCCATTCAGCCGGTTCCTGTGCCAGAAAGGGGCCTAGGATTTTACTCTCGCCTGTTCCTAGTACCAAAGAAGGGGAACACGTGGAGACCAATTTTGGATTTATCTATCCTCAACACTTATCTGGACATTCCAAAGTTCAAAATGTTGACGTTACAACAGCTTTTATCTCTGCTGGGCAAAGATCACTGGATGGTAACTTTAGATCTCAAGGAGGCTTACCTTCATGTGCCTATCAGACTAAGTTGCAGGAAGTATCTGCGTTTTGAGCTGGAAATTCTCATTATCAGTTCTCTGCATTGCCCTTTGGCTTATCTACTGCCCAGAGTATTCACAAAGGTTCTGGCTCCAGTGATAGCTTACTTCAGGCTAAAAGGAATTCAAATCTATCCTTACTTGGACGACTGCCTGATTCTGGCTCAAGAAAAGGAAGACCTTTACAGCATTTGGAATATGTGATAGCAGTGCTAAGATGCCTAGGGTATTCTGTGACGAAATAAAGTCCAGTCTAGTACCCTCTCAAGACATGTGCTTTCTGGGTGTGAGACTGAATACAGCAGCCCAGATGGCCTTTTTAACCCCGGACAAACAAAAGAATCTTTCCATTTACTTCCATCAACTATCTCTTCAGTCCGGGCTGACTGCAAGGACAGTCCTTCAAGCCTTAGGGTTCATGGCATCTTGTATTCTGGTGCTTCCCAATGCCAAACTGCATATGAGGAAGCTGCAATGGTATCTCAAAAATGTATGGACACAGCACTGCCAGGATTTGGACACTGTCATTCAAATAATACCTTGCATTCAACAGGAATTTTTGTGGTGGGCTCAGGAATGTCACCTAAACAAGGGACTCTCTGTGACCCGGCCAGAGGCGAGTCAGATTCTAACGACAGATGCCTCAGACATTGCTTGGGAGCTCATCTAAATGGAAAGTGGATACAAGACAAGTGGCCTGCCAGACTACAGCATCTACATATCAACATGAAGGAGATGTTAGCAGTCCAGTTTGCATTAATGGCTTTCAAGGAGTTACTTCTTCCGGGCAGGTGTTGATTCTAACAGACAACACAACTGTCATGTGGTACATCAACAAACAAGGGGAACACATTCTTACCCTGTGCAGGCAAGCAATGATTTTATGGGAGACTGCGCTCAGCTTGCAACTAACTCTTCAGGCAAGGTTTCTGCCGAGCACAGAACTCCTTAGCAGATGTGTTAAGCAGACAAATCATGGATCCCCACGAGTGGAAACTGGATCTTCATGTATTTCAGAAATTGACAGTGTCATGGGGAACTCCAGACATAGATCTGTTCGCTTCTCCACTAAACCACCAGCTGCCAAAGTTTTGCACAAAGAGGTTTCATCACACAGCTTGGAAAGTGGATGCTCTTTCTTTCAGTTGGAAAAATCTTCATGTGTATGCCTTTCCACCTCTGCCTCTTCTTCCAAAGGTGCTCCTAAAGGTCAGACAAGACAAGCCAAGGATGATTTTAATAGCTCCAGATTGGCCTCGGCAACACTGGTACCCATTACTGAGGAGTCTGGTAAGGAAGCCTCCTTGGCCTTTACCCTTGATTCCACACCTGTTGTCTCAGAGAGACGGTCACCTGCTCAATGTCAAGCTTCACTCTCTTCATCTAACAGCCTGGCATATTCTGTTTTGAAACACAGCAGGTCTCAACTTCCTCAACAAGTTTTAAATGTGATTATGGAAGCCAGAAGACCTAGTACAAGGAAAGTGTATGCAGAAAAATGGAAGAGATTTTTATTTTGGAGTGCAGCAAAGAATTTGGAGATTTCTGAGCCTAATTTGAGTGTGGCTCTTCAATATCTTACTGAGTTATTGGACAAAGGTTTGTCTTTCTCTTCCATTAAGATTCCTGCTGCAGCAATTTCAGCTCACTATGATTGTGACCCACCATTGTTTTCGCATCCTTTGTTCAAGCAATTTCTTAGAGGGGCAAAGAATATAAGACCCCCACGAGAGCTCCTACTCCTGCTTGGGATCTCAATTTTGTGTTGGAGAAACTTACTCTACAACCTTTTGAGCCTCGGCTACTGCTGAATTGAAATACTTGTCATGGAAGACTGCTTTTTGTTGGCCATTACTTCTGCAAGAAGGGTTTCTGAATTGCAGGCCCTTATGGCGTTGAGCCTTTCTGATTTTCCATAAGGATAGAGTATCATTACGCACTAATCCTTCCTTTATGCCCAAGGTAGTTTCTAGTGTGGCTTTAAACCAAACTATTCATTTGCCTACTTTTTATGCAGATCCCCAGAATAAGGGGAAAAGATTTTGCACACTTTAGATGTACACAGGCAGTTGCGTTATTATTTAAGCAGGACTAAGGATTTTAGGCAGTCTCAGCAGTTGTTTGTTTCTTTTGCTTTGAGTTCTCAGGGCAAGCCTGTGTCAAAACAAACTATTTCTAAGTGGATTGGGTTTTGCATTGCATTTTGTTATTCCCATCATGGCAAGCAGATTCCAGCTGGGATTAGGCCTCATTCCACTAGGGCTACTGCCACTTCAACAGCATTTCTAAGGGGTGTGGCAACTAAGGATATTTTGGAGGCAGCTACTTGGAGTTCAGTGCATACTTTCTCTAAGCATTACCACCTTCCTCTCTACTCTAAATCTAGGGCTGGTTTTGCCACAGCTATTTTGCAAGGCATGTTGACAGCTCCTGCTTCCTTATGATTTGCCAGCCTCCCTTACCTCTGCTTTGGGATTCTACCCAATAGTTAGGACTGCAGCAATGTGGAATGAAGAACATAGTACAGTTTTGTACCTACCATAAATGTAGATGTTCGAGGATCCACATTGCTGCAGTCCAATTTACCCTCCCTCCTTCCCCTCTATGTTTAGGGGTGGTTGTGTGGGTGAGGTTGTACTCTTGTAATTTTGTATATATTGTACATATTTTGGGTGCAGGAGTGTTTGGTGTTTTTGGTTTTGGCCTTGTCTTTTTAGGGTCTTCTGACATCTGGGGCAAGAAAAGACTGAGGATATGACGTCGGTCATGCGCATTAGTACCCTGACGTCCTGACGTCAGACTAATGCGCCTTGACCGACGTCAGCCATATACTTTGGTATTCGGGCCGACTGGGACAGCGGACTACCCCAATAGTTAGGACTGCAGCAATGTGGATCCTCGAACATCTACATTTATGGTAGGTACAAAACTGTACTTTTTGTACCTACCATAAATGTAGATGTTCGTGTGTATTCACTGTTGCAGTCCTTGTTATCCTCCCACCATCCCCCTTCTCCTTGCTGGGACTTATCTGTACTTCTCTTCTATACAACCAATGTGGTGTATTTGCTTGTAGATGAAGGAAAAGTTGTTTTCTTTTGTATGCATGCTTATTGGCATCATTTAGCCTACCTTTTTCGGGGCACCTGACATCTGGGGCAAGAAAAACTGAAGAAAATGGAGTCGGCTGCATCTTTTATACCCCTGGCACACTGATGTCAGGGAGGAGGCGACAGCAACCGACTCCGGACCTAGACTTTGGAACTCAGGCCGACTGTGGGTAGCCTGCCAGCAGGATAACCCAATTGCAATGACTGCAACAGTGAATACACTCGAACATCTACATTTATGGTAGGTACACAACTGTACTTTTCCCATCTACTAAGACAGGATATAACCTGTTGTAGTAGTTTGGTACCCTTGTTGCCTCCAGACAACTTACTGGTGGCATTCTGTCATTCCCACTTACTGGCTCTCCACCTTTTGTTCCCCACCTTTCCCCACTAGTTGCATTTAAAACTTTTAACCCTTAGTCCTGGCCGTGTACCTGAACTAGTGGCTTTCTCTTCTACTGGCGAACTCTGTTGAGGTGGTTTAGGCTGCCCACCATGGGTTCCCTTAGATCTGTGAGCAGCACTGGGGATCCGTTTCCTGTGCAGTGATGCTCTGCTTGCTAGATATAGCTCTCCCTTTTTCCCCAGCTCATCTGCAGTATTGCGTTGCCTATCTGCTAACCAGATTTTCATGTCCTCAGACAAAGTGCTAAGGGCTTGTTCCCTCACCAAAAGGTCTGCCAGCCCTTCAAAAGTGTTGACATGGCACCCATTCACCCATCTATGAAAATAAGTGCTTAACGCAGCAATGTATTCGCACACACTTTCATCTGCCTTACGTCTATGCTCACAAAACTTTTTTTCTATAAGCTTCAGGTCTTAACTTAAAACACTAACAAACAATTTTTAATTGTATTCTAATTTAAGCAATCAGTATCAGACAATTTAGAAATATCGGTTACAGCTTTATCATGGAGTAAGGGGGTCAGGAACCATACTCAGAGCCCTTGGTCAACATTATACTGCTTACATTCCCTTTCAAACATATGAATAAAACTGTCAATATTATCACTCTCTGTAAATTTTGGAAGAAATTTACTGACGTCTGTTGCTTCTGGGGTTTGGTTATTCCCTTCCTCATTGTCTCCATGGCCCTGGCGAAGACTCAGCATCTCCTTTTCATGTTGCCTCTGCCTCTCATTCTCCTCAGCTTCCAGACATCTCAGTTTCTCCTTTACTTCGGTCTCCAGGCATCTCAGTCTCTCCACTGATTCTGTTTCTAAACGTTTGGCCTCTAGTTCAAGTCGCTTTAAGTCCAGACAGATTTTTAACTCCTCTGTGGAAAGGTTGAACTGTCCATTTTCTGAAACTTGTGCATCCTCAAAGCCAGTCTGGTTGCCCTCCTGATTGCTGGTTTGTGATGCAGCTGTGACTAGGGCTGCAATCATCTCTGCTTTAGTCAGGTTGGCATGTACCAGTCCTTTATCGTGGCACATTTCAGCCAACTGGCTCCTTGTCAGCTTGCCATACTCCTCTGTTGATATTCTTGCCTGCTATCCCTGACTAAAATAAACTAACAAAAAAAAATTAAAACTATTGTGATATGAAACTCTGAATGTTCACTGTGTGGCTGATTGAGAGTACAAACACTTTCTTTACTGACCACTGTTTACAGGCTACAGGAATTCAATATCCACAACACTGAACCCCAATATCTGGCTATCCCACCACTGAAACCACCGTCCCACAACTGGCCCAGTAATCAAGGAGCCTCAGTCCTCACCACTAGCACCATTGGGGGATGTACATTGAGAGGATGACAGGAACACACACAGTATTTCCAGATGCAGCTCACTGCATCAAGTGCAATTTCCCTTAAGAGCACACAAAGACCACAGTCAGTCCAGGGCTGGTTTCACCCTCTCTACAGATCGCCAGTAAGACTCCCCACTGGCACAGCTAAAGTGTTGCGATCTCAGCTGAGTGACCAAGCCAAGACCTCCAACACTCTCTCTGTCCAACCATTGCTTTGTGTCCCTGCCCAAGTAGCTGACAAACACACTCTTTAAGGTTTGTTTTAGACGCACACACATACCTGGGAAAGGCTAGCACAGGTTTAATAGCTCTGCCCCTTTTTGCCCAGACTATAAGGTAGTTATCACTGCCACCAGCCATGTCCTTATCAGCTAATTTAAGGCACTTAACAAAGGGTGTCCAATCTTACTGTGTAATGTTACTATCAATACAAATGGTAGTATGACTAAGAGCAAGGCTGTTAGGAATAGCCCACAGTGTCACCAAATAAATATGCAAATACTCTCAGAAATTAAATATCTCACAAATAGCCACAAAGAAAAGTTTAAATATGTTTAATAATGAATAATAAAAGAAGAAAAATACTCAGCATATAATTACAGTAACATTAGAGTTCAAAATCACAGGAAATATTTAAAACAACATTGCAGGACAGTCTCAAATAAATAAAGAAAAACATGTAAATTAACCCTTGCTATATTCCTGACTATATCTAGAGAATTAGTATATCCTAGTTAGAGAACAAGTAAGGCAAATGTGTGGTGAATGGGTCTTCTGGTCAGGTCCAAGACAGTCTACAGAATTTTCAGTCTCTCTCAGAGAGGACTTAATAGCTTAATATTACTGCTGGGATAGCTTGCAGAATGACATAATTTCTTGTCATGTGACTTTATCCCAGGTGAAAAACGAGCCTTGATGCAGCTGGTAGCATTTAGCATCTACCTGTGAAAATACATACACAAGGGCTTTTCCTCAAATCTTGGTACTTGCTGGAAGTCATAAAACAAAACACTTGCAAGACAATGCAAAGAACCTGTAATTTTAGACATTGTATCTGTTACTGCACTGAAACTGAAAGATAACATCCTTTTACTACATGGCCATAAAGTAATTTAATTTTTCACTATTTTTCTGAGTTAACCTTTTGTGTTCCAGTTTCCATTGTTAAAATATATACATCTAAACAGTTACAATAGTGTATGCACATTTCTGTTCTTTTCCAGTAGGGTACACTGTGGTTACATTTTTAAGCTCAGTACTTTACAAACCCTTTTCAACACACACTTCTGTACCAGCAGTTTGATATCCACATAACACAGAGTTCTAATACATTTGTAACACAAACATCTTACATGAAGCATGTTGCTATTCACAAATGACACATAACCATTTACAAAATTGTAGCTAGCTGGGCTGGCAGTATATCCTTTCATGACACTGGTGAGTATTTCAAGCATTGCACTTGTTTTCATACATTTTTTCCAAGATTTTTTACACTATGTATGTGTCGTTTCCACTAAGCTGCTACTTTAAAGGTGGAGACAGCTTTCTATGTGACCTACAGCAGCAGCCCTTGTGTTAAATACATATTTTTTTTTTGGCTCCTGTGCCTGACAAGCATTGAACTGCTGCCACTGCCCATTCATTCCCCTGTCCCTGGGTTAAGAGCAATCCATGGAACAGCTGTCATACAGGCAGCCAGAAGGGATGTTTCCCCTTAGAATTAATCCTGCTTCTGAGGGTTGACTTGAGAGCAGTTGTCATTGTTAGTGTCCAGTGCTCTGCTTTGGTGTATGTGTGCATCCACTTGCATGCCTCATGCGGACTACTGCCATTGACTTGGGATCATAGAGCCCTCATACACCAGTTCTAGGCCCACTGGTTGTGTTTCTCAGGCCACTGGTTGTGTACAAGCTTCTGCTTGCATGGGGGGGGGGGACACTTTTGCTGACAGGCTTCTAGAAAGCAGCCCAAAAAAACATGCCTATGTGATAGAGTAAGGAGGGCTTTTATACATTTATCTGGAATCCCAGATTGATAAGAATAGATGGGGTCCCTATCAAATAATCGAATGGACACATTGTTGAATGTGATATGGTCAAACCCCTATAATCGACAATGCAGTCTGTCATAAAAACTTAACACAAACACAACACCTGCACACACGACAAAAACCGCTTTTGCAGAGGGGCAAGCTCCCCTGCACCCCTTGTTAATTATATATACCAACTCCGATATCACACTACTGTGGGGAAAAAGACATTTCCTGACCTCTACCGTAATGCGATGTCAGTCAGAACAGTTCAACAGACTGCATTGTTGATGATATGGGTTTGACAGTATCAGACTTGACAATGTCTCCATTCAATAATTTGAAAAGGACCTGAATAGATGAAATCCATGTTAAGGAATTTGGAATCTGTTAAAAAACATTTAAGTAAGAAGACACATGAATGCCTTGCAGTCTGCAGTGCTATCACACAGTAGACACTTTGTAAACACCCCTAGAGCTGTAGATAATCCAAAGAGTAATGCAAATAAATTTTAATGTAACCCAGATATAGAGAATCTGAGATATGTATTGAAACCTGTGGCTATAGGAATGTGATAAGCATCCTTTAGGTATAATCATACCATGACACTTAAAGGAAGAATGAGAGGTAACAGGATCAGCATTTTGAATTTTGGTACTTTAACATAAGGATTGAGAAAGAAAAGATAGAGCTGATCTCCATAAAAGCTCTTTCTTAACTATGGAAAACATTCTAAAATAGAAGCCAACCTGAGGAAAAAAAAACTCTGAGTGGTATCCAGTACCAGCTGTATTACCTAAGAGTCTGAAACAATCTGTCACTAAAGGGAATGTAGAGAGTTTCTGGGACAGATTTCAGGAGATAGGGGCAGGAGGGAAGGAGTTGGGAACAGAATGCTGGAATAGTCTGAAATATAAGATTGTCCCTTTTTTGGAGAACATCCTTGATGTTCTTTGTGTTTCACTGTTGCAGTCATCACATTTGGGTTATCCTGCCAGGGGTAGCCCTCAGTGGGCTTACTATTTCTGTGTCAGTTGCTGTCGCTCCAGGACTGACGTCAGGTCATCAGTGGTATCAAATCAGGCAGCCGACGCCATTACATCAGTTTTTCTTGCCGAGGAGCCCGTAGCAGAAGCAGTTCGCACAAGTGCCGGTCAGCTGCTACCTGAGTTTTCGTTTCTGAACTGAAGTTGAAGTCTTCTGAAGCTAAGTACCCTGTTGGGGATCCTTTTTTCTTGCTCTAACCAATGCCAATTGTCTTGCCTGTGGAAAGCAAATACCACACCGAGACTTCCATTCTTACTGTGTCACCTGTTTAGGCCCAGACCACGATGTCCCTCGCTGTCTCTTTTGTGCTTTGTTCAACGCCAGTACTATAAGTCATCAGGCCCTTATTGTAGCTAGATATTTTCACTCTCAGTCCTCGAATTCTGATATAGCTTCGATAAGCCATCCGACTATCGATCTTCCAAAAAAAACTTAAGGATAAAGACAGAGACAGACAGCACAGGTCCAAAACTGCCAATGATGCTTCCATTAAACTAGTTTGACAGTTCAGTGAGGCACTTTCGTAGCTCCTGATGCCTGCTTCTTTGGATTCGCAGGCCGCTACTGAGACCCTTTCAGAGTCCGGTATGCCGTGAGACTCTTCTTCAACTAAGGATCCTGCAGATATCTCTACCTTGGATGGATCCAGAGCCACTGAGCAAGCACAGGCTTCCGAGGAAGTATTTCGCACTACCAATACTCGACACAGACCGACGACTTCTTTCACATCTTCGGGTCTTCCTAAAACTACCGAGTTTCTAAGGCCCAGGGTACGAACTATGCCCAAAAAAGATGACCCAAGCTCAGGCACCTGCTTTCTTGCCTCACTCTCAAATGCTTAAAATGGCGGAAGACCTTATTATGCTTATTAGGGGAAGCCAGGCTACCCCTTCCAAAAGAAAAAGAGACTTGTCCCCAGTAGTTTTATCTGAACAGGAGTCCGATGATTCCGATGCTTCTGAATATGAAGACATGCAACCCCTCTCTGCTTATGAGGATTCTGAACAGAAAACCAGGAAAAGTAGAAGACCAAACAACAATCCAAGGCACTTGCGGAAGAAGGTAAGTCCACTCCAAGTGCTGTAGTTCCTTTTCTTTAATATTGCACAAGCGAAAATAATAAAAAATACAGAATATATATTGAAGTAGATAATAAAACAACTGTGAACACAAAGCGCTTTTCGTCCCACCTGGTGGTGAGACTTCAAGTAAAGGCATTCATTAAAACAAGTGCATTTAAATACAGTTCATGGTGCAAGCATGTTGTTAGCCAACGGGTGAGGACTGTTCCCAACACACTGATGATGCTAGGAGGGGCCACTCAGTAAGTAATTACTTCCTTTAAGAGTTTCTTTCAAAACACCCTCTGGCCTTAGTAAAAGGCAAGTTAAGTATACACACTCTCTTGTCCAGTATTATGACATAGTAAATCATACTCATAATATGTAAACATAGTTATTAAAAATCTTTAAACATATAAGAACCTTTTAAAAATGTTGTTGTTAAAAATATTTAAAAATATAAATATGCTTAAAATGCATATATCAGAATGGTGAAGTATAAAAAAGTAGTAAAATGTACTAATGCATAAAGGTTGTTGTATCTTTCGGCTTTTCTCGGTTAGGGGTCGCCACAGCGGAACTCCGGTCCGCTAATGATTGGCAGTAGATTTTTATATACCGACTTGCCAGACCTGATGCACAACTTTCAACGAAGGTACGCCCATTCACGCATGTCTCCACACAGACGACGCTTTAGCTGAGAATCGAACAGGACAACGTCTTACTGTGAGGCTACAACGCTACCGCAACACCACCACCGCAGCTATTAATGCATAAAAGTAATAATGCATAAAAATGTTCAGAACACTTTTCTGTCTTATGCAGCATGACATGGCATCCTACAGTTAAACATTAGAATATAAAATATATATAAATGTTGGGGTAACAATTATATACGGATACATGGAAGTACAAACAGCATTCCTGTCTATAAATCATTACATGGCACCCACCATTTAAATTATGCGTTACTAAATGACTGCTGTTAAGAGTTCATCCATATTAGCTTGTACTGAAACAACTGTTATATATTTGACATAGCTAGTTTTTCCTACAGTTCATCATATTAGTCATCTCTGGAGAATTCTTGGCTTTAAAATACAAGAAATAGAGTCAACCTCATTAGTCCTGAGTTGCCACAATAACTCTAACCTTTCTAAATGTAAAGATTCTGGGTCCCCTCTTCCATCAGACTTCACACTGTCTATTGCCTTAAATTTAAATGTGTGGTCTGTGTATTCCTGCTTGTGTCTACTTAGGGCATTCTCTTGACTCCCTTTCTTTATATGGTACAGGTGTTTATACACTCTTTCCCTGAACCTTCTGTCCGTCTTCCCTATGTAGAATCCTGGACATTGTTGGCATAGAGCTACACAGATCACAGCTTTAGTCTGGCACTTAAATTTGTGTTTTATTTGATACTCTATCTGTAATGGTAAAGGTTGACCCTGTAGACATGTGTGGGCAATAATGGCACATGTTACATCTGGACATACCATACCTAACTGCATACTGGTACGTACCATGGTTGGCTTCCAAGATATTTTTTAGGTTGGGGCCCCATTTGAAAACTAATCTAGGTGGACCCTCTATTCTTAACCTGGTAGTTGGGTCATTCCGTAAACTGTCCCAGTTCTTGGTGATTATCCCCATAATCTCATATGCATCTGAGCTAAAGGGTGTAATTAAACTACCCTGTCCAAGATTGTTAGTGCCTGTTTTTATGTGCAAATCTAATGTTAAGTTTTCTGAACTGGTTTTCCTATCCAGTTTTGGTTTATAAAAACCTCTTGATCTTTTTGACTGCACTTCTGTCAGTATTTGATTCAGTAAGTGGTTTGGGTAACCCCTTCGAGAAAACATACCTTGTAGTTTACTGCATTCAATGGAAAAGTCTTCATCTTTTTTGACCATCCTTGCTGCCCTCACTAGTTGCCCCTTCACCACCGATCTTTTTTGGTGAAGGAGGTGGCAGCTACTGTAGTGTAAAAAGGTATTCAAGTATGTTTCTTTCCTGTATATAGTTGCTGAATAGAAACTATTAGTGTAGTCTTTGCTAAGATTAACATCCAGATATGCAATGTTATCTTTCCCAAAGGTAAATGTGAAAGATAAAAAGTGCGTGGTACTGTTCAAGTATGAAACCAGTTCTTCTGCTTGGGTATGATCTCTCTATATTAACATAAAAATATCATCCAAGTAATGGGTGTAATAGTGTATCTGATGTGGGGTCTGCCCTGATTTCTTCACATACTCCTCCTCCCAGTAGGTTCACTAGATTTGCTACACTGGCCCCGCAAGGTGAGCCCATTGCTACCCCTATTTTCTGGAGGTAGAACTTGTTACTAAACATGATGAAATTGCATGATAGAATATAATATCTAAGGTGACTTCAAAAAGTGTGCTTTCCTCTGCTGCTGGCCCTCCCTTGCGTAACATGTAACTGACCCATTCTATACCCTCTTGGTGGGGGATTGATGAATACAAGTCTTTCACATCGACTGTCAGGAAATTCAAGTCTTTGTTGAATTCCAGTTTATTGATGTTAGATAAAAAACTTCATGAATCTTTACATATTTGCCCCTCTTTCTTAACATTTTTCTTGAGTATGTAGTCTACAAATTTAGCATAGGAGTATGTAATAGTATTCCTAGCATCTACTAGGGGTCTCATGGGTGGGTCAGTGATACCTTTGTGTATTTTTGGAATCCCGAAAAGTACAGGGATTCTAGGTGCTGGCATGTTCAGGTAATTGAACTGGTCCATGTCTATTTTCCCCTCAATAAACAAATCATTTAAAATTTTTCGAATCAGCCTATATGCTGCATTCAGTTAATTTCTGGAAACTTCAACATAAACATCACTGTAAAATCCTGGACATTCTACCTTCATATTCTTCATAGTTCATTATTACTAACCCACCCCCTTTGTCAGGTTGCATAATCCTGACAGGGGCTTGTTTTAGTAAAGACAATGCTTATTTTTCTTTTCTAGTGATGTTGCTGAATCCAGCATTCACCTCTTTACCATTGTTTAGACAATTTGTTATGTCTAATTCACAAATCTGTTCGTACAAAGCCAGTGTGGGGTGTAGGTACTAGAATTGTGTAATGTGTTGAGTGTGTGATTATTTTGACCCAGCAGTACTGTTAATTCAATTTTCCTACAGTTTTAAGTCAATTAAAGTGTTAGGTAAGTCTGCTCTACCAGTTAGTACAAATGTGTGCCCTTTAGCCAGTAAATCTACCAGCATTAGGTCTACAGTTAACTCAGAAATGTTAAACACTTTAAAGTCTTTTTCTGTGTTGTAAACGATTTTACAGTTCCTAGAATCACTTACTGCAGAGTTATTCAGTGATTCCAGTTGTTCCTCCTGTTGTAGTATGTTCTGGTAGTCCTTTGCCTCAAGTTGTAAGTTGAGGCTGGTTGCCAAAAATTTGGGGCATCTCCTGGTATAGAATTTACCATATTTTGTTGTCCGTTGCTGGAATTCGACAGTTCTATGTCATCCTGACTTCTGTTTGCACTTCTGTTCCCCGATTTATAATCCAAACAGCTCTGTTAGTGCACATTGTTCTCCTGCCTTCCTTTTCTAGATGTTGCATTTCCTGGATGAGTTGGATTCACTGTAGACCCTCCTCTGGCTTCCATTTGGATAATCAGAGCTCCAGATTGAGATGGAGCCGGCTTCGGATAGCCTGAACCAGTCTCATAGGCATGTCTATCTCTTTTAAGCTTTTTCAGCTTGCCATTTCTCAGTATTGAAATGTACTGATCTATACTGGTGAATGATCTTTCATAATCAGATTTATACCTATTAAAGTCCACATTTTCCTTGATTTTTTTTTGGTCTAGGATTGTTGCTTCCTGCATTAATTTATCTGCCCATAACTGGTAGTGTTTGCACATGACTGCTTGTAATTCATAGCCATGGTTGTCAGAGTTTCAGTAAATCTTGGTGAAACTCTGAACCCTCCACTAATCCTGTAGGAAACTGCCAAACTCTCAGTCCTTTAGGAGTGATGTTCTCACTCATGCACTCTTTAAAGTAAGCTATTTCCACATGCAATTTTTTATATTTTAGTAGTCTTTGATTGAATTCTTTTAACATCTGTGTGATGTCTCCTTCCCCCCTAGCCAGTTGCTCTGTTTCTGAACTCCTCCTTGGTGTTTGAAGGGAAACAGCCTCTTTCAGCCATGTGTTCAGTGACGGAGCCCCAATATGCCCTGAGGGTACTTCTTGGTGTATAAATCTTGTTTCATGAGTTAGTGTCAGCTCTTGTGGTCTGTTTTGTAACTCCACAGCTGTGTTACATGCAGTACCATTGACTGGACAGTTTACTGTACTGGACAAAGTTCTATTACCCTCTCTTCCTTTCTAGGTCAACTGAGTGGCCAAAGGTGGTTGGGAAGTACTTGTAGAGTTAAATGAATGCACTGAAAAATTACTCTTAGTTATAGAATCAATTCTAGTAGCAATGTCTTCAACTCGCTAAGAGCTCCTATTAGGAGGGTAAGATTACCTCCATCATTGTCCCATGACAGCATGATGAGTGAACTTGCTAGGTCTTCCTAAGCCATGAGTACAAACACAAAACCAGGAAAAGTAGAAGACCAAACAACAATCCAAGGCACTTGGCTGACTAACAACATGCTTGCACCATGAACTGTATTTAAATGCACTTTTTTAGTGAATGCCTTTACCTGAAGAAGTCTCACCACCAGGTGGGACGAAAAGCGCTTTGTGTTCACAGTTGTTTTATTATCTACTTCAATATATATTCTGTATGTTTTATTATTTTTGCTTGTGCTTTATTTAAGAAAAGAAACTACAGTACTTGGAGTGGACTTACCTTCTTCCGCAAGTGCCTTGGATTGTTATGAGGATTCTGATGCAGAGGAATCCATTCCTTCTGCCTCCCCACCCGAGGATTTTTCATTTGGTGAAACCCTTCATACTTTAAGGGAGCATTTCCAATGGGAATGTCAGGACTACCCTCAGTCAAAAAAGAGACTCAGGGAATTCTTAGGTTTACCACAGCACAAACCTTTAGCCATTCCACCTGACCTACATGTTGTTGATGTTTTATGGAATCTGGTTTGACTCCTGACACCCTTCCTCCTGCTCCCAGGAAACCTGACAGATACTACAGAGTCCCTGATTCTCACAAATTCCTTTTCAAAAATCCTACTGCCGACCCAGAGGTCATCTCTCAAGGACTTAAAGGAATTAAAGCAACCTCCGCTAAGAATCCCACCCCCTCAGACAGGGATTCCCAAGCTTTAGACAGATAGGTTAAAAAAGTATACACCTCTGCTACTGTTGCTGTTAGAGTACTAAATTGTCAGTTCCACATGCTGAAATATCAGCAGCATACCATGGAACTCCTCAAACAAAAAATATCTTTCTTTCTGGCTTGTGCAGAAAGTAAAGAATTACAAGAGCTTATGCATTTTGCAAGCCAAGTTACTAATTAGACCTTGCAATATGGCTTTGACCCTCTAGAAGCATCTTGCAGGGCAGTAGTCACTGGTTCTGTCCTTAGAAGGCATGCTTGGCTTAAGGAACTGACCTTGCCAGACCATGTCAAATCAAAATTACTGGAAGCACCATTGAACAAAGACAATTTGTTTGGCACCAAGGCAGAAGTGGTCTTAAAAAAAGAAAGAAAAAGCTAAATCTATGCAGACAGTTAAATACTTTTTACAAGTCCAGCCTCCAAGGTTCAGTAGGCATTGCCCCTCTAAGCACTGGTCCTTTCCGGCCCCCTCAAGGCCAGCTCAGCCCAGACCCAGGGGAAGCAGACCCCCCCAGACAGCAGCCCCAGGGAATGCAGAGATCAAAGCAATGGAGTTACTCCTCTTCAAAAACAGGGAGTGCTAAGCCACCCCCCTTATGGTAAGAACTCACAATGACTTTACACCTCCACCCCTTACCTCTGCCCACTTGTTTGTGCCCTTAGGAGGAAAACTCTCCTTCCATGCAAACAACTGGGCCTCTATTACCAACAACCGATGGGTCCTCGACATAGTGTCCCACAGATACAGATTTTATTTCCACACTCTGCCAACCCCAAGAGGGTTCCCAGATCTTCCTCCAAACCAGTGGGCAGAGGCCAAAAAGCAAATCATCGATCTATCCATTCTAAACACCTTTCTGGTGATACCAAAATTCAAAATGCTCACCCACCAGCAGCTTTTTCCTATGCTTTCCAAGGATGTTTGGTTAGCCACCCTACACCTAAAAGAGGCCTACCCACGCATCCCAGTCAGGGAATCTTGCAGGAAATATCTATGTTTCAGGGCAGGATCTATGCACTTTCAGTTTTCTGTGCTTCCCTTTGGCTTATCCACTGCTCCTAGAGTTTTCACAAAGTGCCTGGCCCCAGCCATTGCTTTTTGCAGACAAAGAAATATTCAAATTTACCCCTATTTAGACGACTGCCTGATTCAGACAGACAATCAGGAAAAGCTGTTGCAGCACCTGACCTTTGTAAAGGACCTACAGACCTCCCTGGGGTATACTATCAACAAAATGAAATCAAAACTAGTACCCACACAAAAAATGTATTCCTGGGAGCAAGCCTGGACACAGCATCCCGGATGGCATTCCTTACTCCAGAAAAACAAGCCTACCTGACAGACTACTCATCTCAACTAGCCACCAGAACCCAGTTATCCCCAAGGAAAATCCTGCAAGCTCTAGGGTTCATGGCCTCCTACATTCTACTCATTCCATGTGCCAGACTGCATATGAAGAAACTACAATGGTACCTAAAAAGCCTTTGGTGTCAACACTCTCAAGACCTGGAAACTATCATTCCAATGATACCTTGTCTACAGAAAGATTTTCTTTGGTGGGCAGCAGCAGCATGCAACCCTTCTCACAACTCCATGCCGTCCAGACCCTCACCACAGACACATCAGACTGTAACTGGGGTGCACACCTGGACAGCAGGTGCATTCAGGGCCATTGGAGCCCAAATCAAATACATCTGCACATCAACCAAAAAGAGATCCTAGCTGTGCAGCATGCCTTGACAGCTTTCAGACCCATACTCTTCCCAGGGCCTCTACTGATGAAAACAGACAACACCACAGTGATGTGGTATATCAACAAGCAGGGAGGGACTCACTCTTATCCTCTCTGCAGGCTCACCATGACCCTTTGGCACACAGCCTCAGCCATGCAACTACACCTGTTAGCACAATTCCTGCCAGGCTCCCTAAACTCTCTGGCTGACAGCTTAAGCAGAAACCTGCTAGACCCACACCAGTGGCAGCTAGACCACAGAACCTTCACCCTTGTAACCCAGAAATGGGGAACCCTGAAGGTGGATCTCTTTGCTTCCCACTCCAATCATCAGCTCATCAAATTCTGCACCAGGGAACCTCACGGCAAGGCCTGGAAAGTGGATGCTCTATCCTTCCAGTGGGCAAACCTCTCGGTCTATGCATTTCCCCCTCTACCATTCATTTCAAGGGTACTGCTCAAAATAAGGGAGGAAAAACTGAGGGCAATCCTGATTGCCCCAGACTGGCCACACCAGCACTGGTACCCACTGCTGCACAGCCTGTCACCCCTGCCACCATGGCACCTACCTCAGATTCTAACCCTCCTGACCCAGAAGAATGGAGAATTCATGCAAACCCAATTGCAGACCCTCAACCTGGCAGCATGGCATATTCCCTGACCTCTCCCCAAACTGCCAGCCTAAGCAAACAAGTCCTAGATGTTATACGTGAGGCCAGATGCCCCAGCACTAGAAAATCCTATGCTGACAAGTGGAAAAGGTTTTGCACCTGGATCCAGGCTAAGTGAGCCAAAACAGCATGCACAGAGGTCTATCCTTCTCTTCTATTAAAATTCATGCCTCTGCCATCTCTGCTCATTACAGCACAGAGCCACATCTCTTCTCACACCCTCTCATCAAACAGTTCCTAAGAGGGGCTAACAACTTAAGGCCACCCAGAAGAGCTCCTACCCCAGCTTGGGATCTTAACTTTGTGTTAGAAAAGCTCACCCTACCCCACTTTGAAGCTGCAGCTTCAGCAGAGTTAAAATTCCTCTCTCGGAAAACAGTCTTGTTTCTGGCCATCACTTCAGCTAGAAGTGTTTCAGAGCTACAAGCACTCATGGCTGTAGAGCCCTTCATCATTTTCCATGCTGACAGGGTCTCCCTCAGGACTAACCCATCCTTCATGCCTAAAGTGTCCAGTGTGGCTCTGAACCAATTCATTCATTTGCCCACCTTTTTCCATAACCCACAAAACAAGGGGGAAAGGATTATGCACTCTCTAGATGTGCACAGACAGCTCAGATTCTATCTGGATAGGACTAAATCTTTTAGAAAAACTACTGACTAATTGCTAGTCAACTTTGCAGCAGGGGCAGAGGGCAAGGCCATATCCAAACAAATAATCTCCAAATGGATAGCACACTGCATCCATTTCTGCTACAAACAGCATGGGAAATCGCCCCTAAAGGGGTTCAGGATGCATTCTACTAGGGCAACCGCCATGTCTGCAGCCGTTCACAGAGGGGTCTCCACCAGGAACATCCTGGAGGCTGCAACATGGACTTCTGTTCATACCTTCACCAAGCATTACCATCTGCCTATCTTCTCCAAATCCAGGGGAGGCTTTGCCACCGCAGTCTTGCAGGGCATCCTAGCCAGACCTCAGTCTTCTTGACTGCCACCATCCTTTTCTTTAGCTTTTGGAATCAACCCAAATGTGATGACTGCAACAGTGAAACACGAAGAACATAATACAGTTGTGTATACTTACCATAAATGTAGATGTTCGAGTGTATTCACTGTTGCAGTCCTGGCCCCCCGCCCCCCCCCCTCTCTCTCTCTTCCTCTCTCCTTACAGGAAATTTTTGGTATTTGCTTTCAACTGGTGGTGTTCTTTCACCATAACCAAGCTCCCTATTTGGGGGCTCTGGCTCCTGACAGTTGGGGCAAGAAAACTTGATGTAATGACGTCGGCTGCCTGATTTTATACCACTGATGAGCTGACGTCAGTCCTGGAGCGACAGCAACTGATGAAGAAATACTAAGCCTCTGATATTCGGGCCGACTTGAGGGCTACCCCTGGCAGGATAATCCAAATGTGATGACTGCAACAGTGAATAAACTTCAACGTCTACATTTATGGTAAGTGTACACAACTGTACTGTTCTTGTTGTTCCTCTCCTGCTATCTCTTTTATGCTCCCTGTTTGCCTTGAATTGGCAAGGATTGCTTGTTTTGTTTTTTAAAGGAAAAGAGGACTTGGGAGATTTGTAAATGGGGGTGGGGGGGTTGAAAAAATCTTATATACTCCCTGAATTAACGTTTCTGTTTCATCAAATTGTTTTGAGTACCTGAGTAGCAGAAGGGCCTTATCCAATGCAGTCTTGAACATTTCAGTGATGTTCATCGTGTTACCCTGCTGCAGTCATCACACTTGGGTTATCCTGTCGTCAGGCTGTCCCGCAGTTAGACGGATTTCCAAAGTCTTGGTCCAGTGTCGGTTGCTGCCGCTTCATCCCTGACGTCAGTGCGCCAGGGGTACATATATTGCAACCGATGCCATTTTCTTCAGTCTTTCTTGCCGCGCGGTGCCCGAAGCAGAAGCAGTTCACAAGTGCTGGTCGGCCGACTCCTGAAATTTTCGAATTCGAATTTCAGACCGAAGTCTTCTATAAAGCTAAGTACCCCATTGGGGAAACTTTTCTTGCCTCAGTCCGATGTCAGAAAAAGTTAACAATTGTATTTCTTGTGGGAAGCAAATACCTCATAAGGATTTTCATTCTTATTGCATACCTTGCCTAGGCCCTGATCACGACGTCACTTCTTGTCGTTTTTGTGCTAGATTTAATAAACGTACTATTAAAAGATGATTTGATTTTGCACGACACTTTTTTTGGTAGAAAATTTAACTATAACATGCAGTCAAAGCTACCGACTACTGGCGTGCACAAAAAGCGCAGGGACAAGGACCGACCGCCCAGGCCTAAGCCCGATTCCGAGGCCTCGGTTGATCCGGTCTCCGGTTCTCCGGATATCAGTGAGGCTCCGACGCAACCTCTGACTACGGCAGTTCCAGATCCCGAGACCGCTACAGAAGTTTTGACGGAATGTACTAGGCCAACGCAGCCTTTTACTTCAGGCCCTTCCGACGATTTACCTTCCAAGGACGTCGGTACTTCTGAAACGCCATCGGTTTCTGAAGGCGTTTTCAGACTGACGACTCTTATAGTCAAAACGTTTTCCAAGTTGAAGACTCCTCCTAAATTGAAAAAGGCTTCACTTCAGTCTCCTGTTCAAGGCCCTATGCCTAAGAAACAGATGCTCAAAATGGCTGAAGATTTGATTTCTCTTATCAGGGGTTCACAGCCTCCTCCTGACAAAAGGCCTAGACAAGAGGAAGATTCTGCTTCCTCTGAACAACTGCCTATTTCTTCAGATTCTTCTGAGGACCAAGACTATTCCTTCTCTCCTTATGAAGATTCTGATGCTGAGGACTCTATTCCCTCAACTTCCCCTCCAGAAGATTACTCTTTTGGGGAAACTGTACACACTATGAGGGAACATTTTCACTGGGAAGGTCAGGATTACTCTGATTCTAAGAAAAGGCTCAGAGAGTTTCTTTTACTCCCCCAACACAGACCTCAAGCCATCCCTCCTGATGTTCATCGTGCATACAGCTGCAGTAATCACAGATGGGTTTTCTGCCGTCAGGCGGTCCCTCGGTTGGCCGAATTCCAAAGTCTTGGTCTGGCGTCGGTTGTCGTCGCTTCTTCTTCTGACGTCAGTGAGGCCAGAGTATATAAGACACAGCCGACGCCATGTTCTTCAGTCTTTTTTGCCGCGCGGTGCCCGAAGCAGAAGCAGTTCGCAAGTGCCGGTCGGCCAGTTCCTGAATTACGAATATTTTGGAAACCGAAGTCTTCATTAAAGCTAAGTACCCCATTGGGGAACCTTTTCTTGCCTCAGACCGATGTCAGAAAAAGTTAATAATTGTATTTCTTGTGGGAAGCAAATACCGCATAAGGATTTCCATTCCCTCTGCATACCTTGTTTGGGCCCAGACCACGACGTCTCGGGCTGTCGCTTTTGCGCTACCTTCAATAAACGCACTATTAGCGTCGGAGTTAAGCCCAACACTACTTTGGTAAAGCTTTTGATTATAAAATGTTGTCGGACACTCCGACTACCGTTTTGTCCAAAAAATGCAAGGAAAAGGACCGACATGCGAGACCCGCGGTCCCCGCCGACACCACGCCAAAACAGGCTACACGTGGTCCGGTTCTCAGCGAGACGCCTTTGCAGTCCCTGACTACCGACGACACTCCTTTGGCGGTGTCCTCTGTACCCGAGACCGCTGGGTCCTCGGCCCTTTCCCAGACTACAACCGAAGCCTCTACTAATGTTGAGCCTACTAATGTGGACAGGTCCACTTCCACCCATGGTGTATTTAGGCCCTCATCTTCTTTTTCAATTAAGGCCTATACTAAATCCAAAGCAGCCAGGCATCCCACGAGGCCTGTTGCACAGGGCCCATCTCCAGGTCCCATGCCTAAAAAACAGATGCTTAAAATGGCTGAGGATTTAATTACTCTTATCAGAGGTTCTCAACCCCCTCCAGACAAGAGACCCAGAGTGGAGGAAGATTCTCCCTCTTCTGATCAGGGATCCATTTTATCAGAACATTCTGATGCAGAGGAACACTCTTACTCTACTTTTGAGGATTCGGATGCAGAACAGTCCATTCCTTCTGTATCCCATTATGAGGATTTTTCCTTTGGGGAAACCTTGCACACCTTAAGGGAACACTTTCATTGGGAAGGCCAAGACTTTTCAGATTCCAAGAAAAGACTTAGGGAATTTCTTTTGTTACCTCAACACAGACCTCTGGCTATACCCCTGTTTTGGACATACTGGATGATGTCTATTCGAGGCTTGTCTTAACCAGTTCTCTGCCTCCTGCACCAGTCAAACCTGATAGGTATTACAGAGTACCCAGCTCTCACCAATTTCTCTTCAAAAGCCATAATGCTGACCCTGAAACCATTTCACAAGGCCCCAAGGGATTGAAGGCCTCCACTGCCAAGAATCCACTTCCTGCAGAAAGGGAATCAAGATCTCTAGAAAGGTGGGGTAAAAATGTATATACCTCGGCCACCCTAGCCATGAGGGCTTTAAATTGTCAGTTCCATATGCTTAAATATCAACAGTTCCTGTTATCACAATTAAGGAACAAAATGTCTCAACCTGAACAACCAGATTTAAAGGAGTTACACAGGAGTTACCAAAAGGAGAGATATCTATACCAAGCGATTGCAGCCCCCCAAACATCTCCAACGCCCAAGTGAGAACTGCTCTCTCCAAAGCAAAAAACACAGCATCCATGGGACCTGATGGTGTCCCCGGCTGTGTGCTCCACGAACTCAACGAGGAATTAAACCCACAGCTAGGACAGCTGTTTAATCATAGTCTTACCTCTGGATACACCCAGGAGTGGCGCACTGCAACTGTGGTCCCACTTCACAAAGGCGGTGCCTCCACCGACCCTGGAAATTACCGCCCATTAGCTTGACAAGCCTTATCTGCAAAGCCATGGAGAGGATCATAATGGACCTCATAAATAAAGACATAGGGAATTTGCAGACTTTGGATCCATCCCAGTTTGGCTTTGTCAAAGGCAGATCATGCCTTCTAAACTTGGTTGACTTTCGAAACAGTCACCAAAGCCATTGATGATGGAAAGGCAGTCCATACAGCCTACCTCGATCTGGCGAAGGCCTTCGATACAATACCCCACTCAGGTATCATTGAAAAACTCATCAGCTTAAATGTTAACCCGTACATCACAAGATGGGTTGCAAACTGGCTGAGTGACAGAACCCACAGGGTCAGAGTTGCTGGCGCCATGTCAGACTCAAAGCCTGTCACAAGTGGTGTACCACAGGGCTCAGTCCTGGGCCCACTCTTGTTTGGCATCTACTTTTCCAGTACAAGCAAACACAGGAGGGTTATGGCTGACAAAGTTTGCAGATGACTGCAAACTGGCCATAGAAAACACATCTGACACAGATATCCTTCAGAAGGGTCTCACAGAAGCGGATAACTGGTGCCAGAGCCATGGCCTAAAGTTAAATGCCAAAATGCATAGTCATACCCTTCGGGAAAGACAAGGTTACCCCTAGCTACCAAATAGGTGGCAATCCACTGAGCATAGAAGAAGTTATCAGGGACCTGGGGACCCAGGTTGATAGTAGTCTGTCATTCGACACCCATGTAGCTAAAGTAGTTAGGAAGACCTTCTACATTGCCCACCTTATCATGAAGGGATTCTCATCTAGATCAAGGGAGGTCATAGTCTCCCTATACTCATCACTCATCAGACCAATGATTGAGTACAATGCCCCATTCGGAATGTATCTGACCCGACACTTGCAGCAGCTGGAGAGGCCACAAAGTTCCTCACCAAAAGGATAAAGGGTCTCAAACATCTGTCCTATGCTGCCCGACTGAAAGAACTCCAGCTCTATTCAGTCGCCACCGCTTGCTCAGAGGTGACCTTTGCCTAACATACAAGGCCATGTCAAACCCAGATTTGATGAATATGCTTCACCTCAAAAATCTAGATCCGTCAGAGCCACAAGGGCGGAGACTTAAACCTCGACATGGCTATTAATAGGACGCTGGAGGGATAGATTCATCACCCAAAGACTCCCTATGCTGTGGAATAAAATCCCGGTATATGTGAGGCAGAGCACCTCGCTGGCCTTGTTCAAGAGAAATCTTGACCAATGGATGGGAGATCGCAGATATACCCCAGGGATTACCTCAGCGTCACTGCTCAACAGAGGCACAGCAAAATAATGGGTATAGTTCCCCATACTAAAGGGGTGGCGTAAGCCACAAAACTATGGGCTAGGCTTGTAAATGCCCTCGGGCAGATAGCCTAGTATGAACCTATGAACCTACAGGATATGATGCATAGTGCAGAGCAAGTGGGTAAACACACCTTACAATGTGGTTATGATGCCCTAGAGGCCTCAAGTAGAGCGGCTGCCACAGGATCAGTCATTCGCAGACATGCCTGGCTTAGGGAACAAAATTTACCTGATCATGTGAAAGCTAAACTTCTAGATGCCCCTTTACAAAAGGATGTGCTGTTTGGTACTAATGCTGAGGAGATACTACGGAAAATGGAAGAAAAAGCTAAATCTATGCAAACTGTCAAAGCTTTCTTACAGGTCCAACCACCATGTTTTAGCAGAAATTGGCCTTCAAAAAACTGGTCCTTTCCAGCCACTGACAAGCCCCGAAGAGGTAGATACAGACGCACAAGGGGCAGAGGGCAATCACAAGGATCATATAGAGGCCGACAATGGCAAACTCCAGCACCAAGAGGTGGCGAAGACAGTACACAACAATACAGGAAGCAAACCCAATGACTCCCTCATTTCCATGCCAAGCATGTCTCAGCTGGCAGCACCTTTGGGAGGGAAATTAGCATTATTTGCAAGCAATTGGCATATTGTCACAACAGACAAATGGATCCTGGACATTATAAACAGAGGCTACAAATTTCATTTTCACACTCTTCCAAGAATGAGAGGCATGCCAAACCTGCCACAAAATCAAAGGGCAGAGGCGCAACTGCAAATTTCAAAGCTCATAAGCATGAGAGCTATTCAAGAGGCACCTATTCACCAACAAGGTCAAGGTTTTTATTCAAGACTTTTTCTGGTACCAAGGAAAGGAACCGACTGGAGACCCATTTCGGACTTATCCATCCTAAACACATTTCTACTCGTACCAAAATTCAAGATGCTCACATTACAGCAGCTTCTTCCCATGCTGGGCAAGGAGTTTTGGCTGGTAACATTGGACCTCAAGGAGGCATACCTGCATGTCCCAGTCAGACAAAGCTGCAGAAGATACCTCAGATTTCTTGCAGGTTCAATCCACTATCAATTCTCTGCATTGCACTTTGGCTTATCTACTGCGCCCAGAGTATTCACAAAGTGCCTGGCATCAGTGATTGCCTACTGCAGACTTCAAGGGATACAAATTTACCCTTATCTGGACGACTGCCTGATCCAAGCGGACAGCAAGCACATACTTCTGGAACATCTGGCATATGTGACGGTTACTGCTTTCTCTGGGATATACAATCAACAAAGAGAAATCAAGGCTAACACCATCTCAGAAAATAACTTTCCTGGGTGCCAACTTGGACACACACCCAGATGGCCTACCTTACGCCAGAAAAACAGGGGCAACTATCTCAGTACTTCAAAATACTTGCAAAAAGTACCAGGCTTACTGCAAGGAAAATCCTGCAGGCTCTGGGATTCATGGCATCTTGCATTCTGTTAATTCCATGTGCAAAGCTGCATATGAGGAAATTTCAATGGTACCTAAAAAACCTATGGTCTCAACACAGTCACAGTTTGGAAACAATAATACCAATAATTCCATGTTTGCAAAAGGAATTTCTATGGTGGGCCCAAGCATGTCAAGCAAACACAGGCCTCCCATTCTGCAAACCTCAAGCAAAGCAAGTCATAACCACAGACGCCTCAGACTACGCCTGGGGGGCGCACATGATGGACAGGTGCATTCAGTGAAAATGGTCCCAAAAGGAAAAACACCTTCACATCAATCAAAAAGAAATGCTAGCAGTAATAAATGCAATTACAGCTTTCAAGGACTTCCTGCATCCAGGACAATTACTGATAAGAGCAGACAACACCACGGTAATGTGGTACATAAACAAATAAGGAGGAACACATTCATACCCCTTGTGCAGACTAGCCATGACTCTTTGGAACTTGGCTCTGGAAAGACAAATCGAACTTCAAGCACAGTACTTGCCAGGATTGGAAAACACACTGGCAGACAATCTAAGCAGAAATATGACAGATCCACACGAATGGAAATTACATCCTCAGATGTTTACAGAAATAATCCAAGCATGGGGGAGGCCAGACATAGATTTTTTTGCCTCCCACAGGAATCATCAATTGGAAAAGTTTTGTTCGAGGACCTTTCATCCAAAGGCCTGGAGAGTGGACGCCCTTTCATTCAGTTGGACAGCATGGACAGTTTACACATTCCCACCTCTGCCTCTTCTGCCCAAGGTGCTTTTGAAAGCAAGAACAGACAAACCGAAGATGATACTGATTGCTCCAGATTGGCCAAGGCAACACTGGTACCCACTCCTGAGGAGCCTAACACATACTCCTCCCTGGTCCCTGCCTCTAATGCCTCTTCTGCTGACTCAGCACAGCTACAAAACTCTTCACAGTCAGCTGAAAACACTCAATCTCGCTGCATGGAAAATTCCTTAACAACACAACAGACCCTACTCTCCAAGGAGGTGCAGGATGTCATTTTGGAGGCCAGAAGGCCATCTACCAGAAAAGCTTACTCCGCAAAATGGAAACGGTTTTGCTCTTGGAATGAGAAAAGAGGCCAGGACCCTAGAAAACTGAACTTGCCTCAGGTATTACAGTATCTAGCTGAACTGCTGAACAGTGGACTTTCATTTTCTTCCATAAAAATCCATGCCTCAGCCATTTCTGCAGAATTCAACACGGATCCTCCTTTATTTTCTCACCCACTCTTACGACAGTTCCTCAGAGGGGCTAAGAATATTAGACCACCAAGGAAGCAACCAATACCAGCATGGGATCTTAATTACATACTAGAAAAATTAACATTGCCTCCTTTTGAACCAGCTGCCTCAACAGATTTGCAATATTTGTCCTGGAAAACAGCCTTCCTTCTGGCCATCACTTCAGCTCGTAGGGTTTCTGAACTACAGGCCCCCATGGCGGTGCAGCCCTTTCTCATTTTCCATCAGGACAGGGTTTCCCTTCGTACCAACCCATCATTTATGCCTAAAGTGGTATCCAGGGTAGCTTTAAATCAAGCCATACACCTACCTACCTTTTACCCCAATCCTCAAAACAAAGGGGAAAGGCTGCTACACTCTTTAGACATCCATAGGCAGCTACGTTATTATTTGGACAGAACAAAGTCCTTCAGGAAATCAGAACAACTCTTTGTGTCCTATGCTGTAGGGGCTCAAGGGAAGCCAGTTACAAAACAGACTATTTCAAAGTGGATAGGCCACTGCATACGGTTTTGTTATTCCTATCATGGGAAATCTGTTCCTACAGGTATCAGATCACACTCCACCAGGGCCACAGCTACCTCTACAGCCTTCCTCAGAGGAGTTCCTACCAAAGATATTTTGGAGGCAGCCACTTGGAGTTATGTACATACCTTCACAAAACACTACCACTTGCCTTTATACTCCAGAACAAGAGCAGGCTTTGCCACTGCTGTTTTGCAGGGCATTCTGGCTCAACCCAGTTCCTCCTAGTACCTACCACCCTGTGCATAGCTTTGGGACTCTACCCATCTGTGATTACTGCAGCTGTATGCACGATGAACATAGTACAGTTTTGTACCTACCATAAATGTAGATGTTCGAGTGCTAATACAGCTGCAGTACAGGTCTCCTCCTTCCCCACTTGGTAAAGGCATGGGGCCTAACAACCTCTTCATACTACCTGACTGGGTTATCCTGCTATGTTTTATTTGCTTGCTACCACTGATTTTGGATTATATTGCATTGCTTGTATTTGCATATATGCATTATTTATGTATTGCCTTCCTTCTGGGGGCACCTGACATCTGGGGCAAGAAAGACTGAAGAACATGGCGTCGGCTGTGTCTTATATACTCTGGCCTCACTGACGTCAGAAGAAGAAGCGACGACAACCGACGCCGGACCAAGACTTTGGAATTCGGCCGACCGAGGACTCTGACGGCAGAAAACCCATCTGTGATTACTGCAGCTGTATTAGCACTCGAACATCTACATTTATTGTAGGTACAAAACTGTACTTTTTGGACATTGTGGATGATGTCTACTTAGAATCCAGTTTCAACCCTGACTCTCTACCTCCTGCCCCGGCCAAGCCTGACAGATACTACAGAGTACCTGATTCCCACAAATTCCTTTACAAAAGCCCAGTAGCTGACCCAGAGACTGTCTCCCAGGGTCCTAAGGGGGCTAAGGCTTCCATGGCTAAAAATCCAGTACCTTCTGAAAGGGATTCAAGAGCACTAGACAGATGGGGGAAAAAGGTTTACACCTCAGCCACTTTAGCTATGAGAGCACTAAACTGTCAATTTCATATGCTTAAGTATCAGCAGTTTCTGATCTCTCAGTTAAAACAAAAGATAACCACCCTACCTCAACAATCTGAAATGAAAGAAGTACAGGATTTGTTGCACGCCACCGAGCAGGTGGGCAAACATACCTTACAATGTGGGTTTGATTCTTTAGAGGCCTCCTGCAGAGCAGCTGTCACTGGATCAGTTATACGTAGGCATGCCTGGTTAAAAGAGCAAAGTCTGCCTGATCATGTTAAAGCAAAACTACTAGATGCTCCCTTACAGCAGGATGTTCTTTTTGGTGTTAAAGCAGAAGAAGTTTTAAAGAAAATGGAAGATAAGGCGAAATCAATGCAGACAGTCAGAGTTTCTACAAGTACAACCCCCTCGCTTCAGCAGAAACTGGCCAACAAAAAATTGGTCCTTTCCAGCCACTGACAGGCCTCAGAGGAGTAAATACAGGTGCCCAAGGGGCAGAGGACAACCACAAGCTCAGTATAAGCCTCACCAATGGGGCACTCCAACCCAGAAGGGAGGAGAAGACAGGTCTCAACGCATCAGAAGGCAAACTCAATGACTTGCACCTCAGCTGGCCAAACAAAGCTCTTTTGTCAGCCCCCTTGGGGGGAAAACTAACACTATTTGCAGACAACTGGCACATGGTCACAAAGGACAAATGGGTCCTAGACATAATTTTACGATGATACAGATTCCACTTTCACACCTTGCCAATAAAAAGAGGAATGCCAAACCTGCCACAAAATCAAAGGGCAGAGGCTCAAAAACAAATTACAGCTCTCATGGCCATGAGAGCCATTCAAAGGGTACCAACTCAAGAGCAAGGCCAAGGATTTTACTCAAGACTCTTCCTAGTACCCAGAAAAGAAAATGCTTGGAGACCAATTCTGGACCTTTCAATTCTAAACACTTACAAGTTCCCAAATTCAAGATGCTAACACTACAGCAGCTACTTCCCATGTTGGGCAAGGAAGCATGGCTGGTAACGTTGGACCTCAAGGAGGCATACCTGCATGTCCCTATCAGACAAAGTTGCAGAAGATACCTCCGTTTCATTGCAGGTTCAACCCACTATCAATTCTCTGCACTGCCCTTTGGCTTATCTACTGCGCCCAGAGTATTCACAAAATGCCTGGCACCAGTAATTGCATACTACAGACAAAGAGGAATTCAAATATATCCATACCTGGATGACTGCCTCATCCAAGCAGAAAGAAAAGACATTCTCTTACAACATCTGGCTTTTGTGAAGCATCTACTAAATTGTCTGGGGTACACAGTAAACGAAAAGAAGTCAAAACTAGTACCCTCACAAAAATGACATTCCTGGGTGCCAGCTTAGACACAACGGCCCAGAAGGCTTATCTTACACCAGACAAGCAATTACAACTGACTCAATATTTCAAGACAATGGCAACAAAGACCCAATTATCTGCAAGAAAAACTCTGCAGGCTTTGGGCTTCATGGCATCTTGCATTCTGATAATACCATTTGCAAAACTGCATATGAGGAAATTACAGTGGTACCTAACAGACCTAACCTACTAGACAGGGGTCCAGGAAAGTAAATAATGTGGGAAGAAATAGCCAGGGAATTGTTATCGCTAGGCTTGTATAGGCCCTAGGGCTGATAGCCTAGTACCAACCTATGAACCTATAAAAAGCGTATGGTCTCAACACAGCCACATATTGGACAAAGTGATATCTCTCATTCCCTGCCTTCAACAGGAATTTCTATGGTGGGCACAGGCATGTCACCTCAACAAGGGTCAGCCTTTCACCTTGCCTCCACCCAGGCAAACTATCACAACAGATGCTTCAGACTATGCCTGGGGGGCACACATGGCAGGGCAATGCATTCAAGGCCTATGGACTGCAGAACAAAGAAAACTGCACATAAACCAAAAAGAGATGCTAGCTGTACAGAAAGCACTGACAGCCTTCAAGGATCTACTACAGCCAGGACAACTTGCAATAAAGACGGACAACACCACAGTAATGTGGTACATAAACAAACAAGGGGGCACACATTCCTACCCTCTTTGCAGGCAAGCAATAATCTTATGGAACACAGCTCTGGCCTGCCAAGTCCACTTACAAGCTCAATTCCTACCAGGACAGAAATACACATTGGCAGACGACCTAAGCAGAAACATCAAAGATCCCCACGAGTGGAAGCTAGACCCACAAATATTTACAATGATAACTCAAAGATGGGGTCTACCAAATATAGACCTGTTTGCCAGTCCTCAAAACTACCAGCTGACAAAATTTTGTACAAGGACATTCCACCATCAAGCTTGGAAAGTGGACACTCTCTCCTTCAGTTGGAAAAACCTGACAGCATATGCCTTTCCTCCATTACCTCTTCTCACAAAGGTTCTTTTGAAGGTCAGAAAGGAAAAACCTCGACTGATTCTCATAGCCCCAGACTGACCACGCCAGCACTGGTACCCGCTATTGAAGTATATGGCTCACAGCCCACCATGGATATTGCCTCAAATACCTCATTTGCTCATGCAGCAAGACAAGCAGATTCTACACAGCCAGATCAAAAGCTTAAACCTGGCAGCATGGCAAATCAATTAAGCATCCCACCAGTTCCTCTTTCACAAGCAGTACTGGATGTTATTCTTGAGGCCAGGAGGCCAAGCACCAGGAAGGCTTACTCGGACAAATGGAAAAGGTTTTGTGCTTGGAACCAAGCTAAAGGCCAAGACACAACTCAGCCTCATATGCCTCATATTCTGCAGTATTTAGCTGAGATGTTGCATAAAGGACTCTCCTTCTCCTCTATTAAGATCCATGCTTCAGCTATTTCAGCTCACTACGACACAAATCCACCTTTATTTTCAAATCCTCTTCTAAGGCAGTTCCTCAGAGGGGCAAAAAACATTAGATCAACTAGAAGAGTCCCTACACCAACATGGGACCTCAACTTTGTTCTGGAAAAAACTAACGCTACCTCCCTTTGAACCAGCTTTTTCTGCAGACCTTCAGTTCCTATCCTGGAAGACTGCCCTGCTCCTGGCAATAACTTCTGCTAGGAGAGTCTCAGAATTACAGGCACTTATGGCAGTGGAACCTTTCCTCATTTTTCATCAAGACAGAGTTTCTCTAAGAACTAATCCTTCCTTCATGCCTAAGGTGGTTTCCAGTGTATCTTTAAATCAAACCATCCACCTACCCACTTTCTTCCCCAATCCACAGAACAAAGGTGAGAGACTCCTGCATTCCTTGGACATTCACAGGCAGCTTCGCTACTACTTGGATAAAACTAAGGCTTTCAGAAAAACTGACCAGCTTTTTGTTTCCTATGCTACAGCTTCTCAAGGGAGGGCCATATCCAAGCAAACCATTTCTAAATGGATAGGCCATTGCATACGATTCTGCTATACCCATCATGGGAAACCATTTCCTCCTACCATTAGATCCCACTCTACCAGGGCAACAGCTACATCTACAGCCTTTCTCAGGGGAGTTCCTACCAAGGAAATTATAGAAGCTGCAACTTGGAGTTCTGTACACACCTTCACCAAACACTATCACTTACCTCTTTATTCTAAGTCCAGGGCAGGCTTCGCCACTGCAGTTCTGCAGGGCCTCATTGCCTCCACTAACCCTCTATGATGCCTCCACCCTACCATAGCTTTGGGACTCAACCCAAGTGTGATGACTGCAGCAGGGTATCACGATGAACATAGTACAGTTTTGTACCTACCATAAATGTAGATGTTCGAGTGTTCACCCTGCTGCAATCCAGGTTACCCTCCCTCCAACCCCTCTGATCTACTGGCTAAATCTTTGCTATGCCTTTCTGATGTATTTGCTTATAACTGAAGGGATTTTGTGTTTGTACAGTGTTCACACCTTTTGGTACTAATTTGGATCACCTTTTGGGGGGCACCTGACATCTGGGGCAAGAAAAACTGAAGAAAATGGCGTTGGTTGCAATATATGTACCCCTGGCGCACTGACGTCAGGGATGAAGCGACAGCAACCGACGTTGGACCAAGACTTTGGAAATCCGGCCGACTGGGACCTGACGACAGGATAACCCAAGTGTGATGACTGCCGCAGGGTGAACACTCGAACATCTACATTTATGGTAGGTACAAAACTGTACTTTTTGCTTATTAGTTGCCTTTTTCGCTACACAATACCTGCATACTCATACACACTCTTTAAAGTATGTTTATATACTGAGAAAGGCTAGAATCAGTAGAGTTCAAAACAGTCAACAGCACTACTTTACTGATTCCTATGATTCAGTAGATAAGGGTTACATAGCTCTTTATGCTCTGAAAAAGCTCGTTTGGAAAAGAGTTCTGCATCCTGACTCTCCTGCGGTTACCCTATATCTGTGTGCTTCTCCTTAATGAAGCATCTCATGCATCTGCTTCTTTAAGCACTGAGATCTGATCCGCAGCTTTGCCTGAAGTGTATTTGGCTCTGCTATAATTTTTTTTAACTAGGCATGTACCCCCCCCTTTATTAACAGGCTTCTGTCAAACAAACAAATACCCCCTTTAAAAAAAAACCTTGACTACTGCCTACCTCTGTAGCATCTGCCTCCATAAAAATTCTGCATCCATTGAACAATCTCCAACTCCAATTACTGCTTCATTACCCTTTCCCCAAAGTATAAACACTCTTACACTATCCAAAGTCAACTAGCTGCCTGTTCAGCAACGAGCTAATCTACTCCTTGGCTCCCCACTTTTCTGGCTCTTGAAAGAGAACTCATACCCTTCTTTTTCCTCTAGCTTACTTAGACTGACTCCATCATACAACCTTAGATCTCATAGCTAGTCAGGGCCTCTCTTGCTACCACCTAAAACCAACTGCAAGTGCTCTAACCACTCCCTTTCTGCCCTTGGACCCAAACTCTAGAGGGATCTTCCCTTAAATCTTAAAGACCTCTCTAATTACTCCTCCTTTCAGGCACAACTTAAAGAACATTTGACAGCTCAAGTTACTTGTAAATGCTCAGCTTCAGATCACATAACCTTGTCTCCCTAATCTTCGACACATATCAATTTCACTGTAACACCGCTTCTCTAACTCCTAGCGCATTGCTAACGTAATTTATGTAAATATTGTACATGGTGGTTTCTGTTGACTGCCTTCTTAAGTCATTTTTTATTATATATTAACACTTTGTTTTTAGTGTGCTCTTTTATTGCATCATTTTTTTTATTTTTTCCACTTGATGTGTGTTCACATTCTAGGCTGAGATGGAAATTGGTCCAGTGGAATCAGTGCTCTACCCCATTTAGCAAATAAATAAATAATCCAGACCTATCCCCTGAAGGTAGTGAGTTGGAGTATTCCCACAAGCTGTCTGCACAAAACAGAGTAAATTTATACATATGTGCCTGGTAGTTAAGAATTCTACAAGCTAAAGTGGGCGAAGAGATAATGATCTTACCAAAATCTATCCAATGTATTGCATTCTTTTTTTCAAGGGGGAGGGGTTGGTATTAACTAATAGTCTGCTCCCAGGTGATGAAGAGGTAGGCATCGTAATTGGATGTGATCTAAGATAAGAAAACAAAAATGTATTGGTATGAGGTATGTAATACAGTCTGTCTGAATTTCTTGAGGCTGATTGAGAGAATTATTACAGGCAGTATTAAACACATCCTTCAAGGCTGGCAGAATGGAAAGTATGGGTGTAGAATTAGCTTTATCCACTTGCAACATATAATATTACCTCAGTTCAGGGAGAACATTCACCTGTTTCCACAAAAGTGCCTCATTCTTCCTGGAAATAGTCTGAGAGAGAGAGAGGATTCCTCCAAAGGAGATGGAGATGACCAAGTTTCTTCAGAATTAAAGTTATGGGCTTGAGAATCTAGAGGAGAAGAAGCCCCATCTCTTTCTCTCTCTGTTAGAATTCTCTGACAAAATTTCTTCAGGAATTTCTTTAGAGATATTGTCCTTATGTAAGGATTTCTGATCACCAGGATTAACAACCTGTAATAATTGTCTGGCTGAGGTAAGAAAATCTTTTCAAACAGAAGCCATGTCTTCAGCTGAAAATATCAAACCTTCTCTTTTTTCTTTGCAGGTTACACCCTGGAAGAAGACTCTGAGGTGACATTTTAGCCCTGTCGAGAGGTATCTTTCCTTGGTTACCCAGAGAAGCATCCCCAGTGTATTTCCCAGACTCAAAGAAGATGGTTCTCCGACACCTGCATTGGACACTAGAACAGCTGAAGAGAAAATTGCTGATCCCTAGTCCATGGTAGCTGAAAGGACTACACCAGAGGAACCTGGAGAATCAAGTGAGTGATGTGAGGAACACTGGTTTGCTAGTACAGGTTCACTTACCAACTCCTGAGACACTGTCTGAGCCCACAGTAACAGAAGGGCAACTTAATATGTTGCTTCTTCTTTTTATGTGGAGCAGGAGAACAGCCAAAAGGACAGGAGTAAGTAACCATGTTGCAGCTGAGAAAGAGACATGAATGCCAATAAGCAGTGCTGAAACAAGTCAGTCAAAAGATAAGTTGTCAAACCTTCAGCTGCACAGACAGTGAGAAAAGGTGGTGGAGCCTTGGTCTAAACTGGTTGATGATCTGAAATTTATCCATGTGAAAAATCACCATAAACAAACTCCCGTACCCTATTCTAGCAGCTATAGGTCACCCTGTATGTCCATAGAATCCCATAGTTCATACCTAGGCCTAATAGGGACACTCACCATTAAACCAAATACCCTGTTCATGGGAGACTTTAACTACCCTTCTATATACTGGGAAATATACACTTCCTCAAACTCACAGGCACAAAAATTGCTGGACTTTATGAACTCAAATACCATTGAATAGATAGTGTGCACTTCCACCAGAATTACAAACTTACTGGACATAGTACTCACCAATTTGGGAGATTGCTGCACCCTACCCCCACCGTGTCACATCCTCAGTGGTTGGACCACAAAGTGGTCTCCATCAAAATAAAAATCAACTTGGTACCCACAGAAAAAATCCTATAATAGAAACTATTCCAAAGCAAACTACATCATATTAAGTGATAGTTTGTCACAATTCATTGCCCCTTCCAACCCTAAGTTTAGAGCAACCTATGCAGATTTGTTCACAGAGACCCTGTACAACTATATAAATGACAGTATAGAGGCTGCGATATCTAGTAAAAGTTATCCCAAAACAAACTCTTAAAAAAGGATGTAAAATTTTAAAGTTGTACTACACTATTTAGGTAGTCTGTACCTTTATTCAGTGGAGACATTAAAAAGTTCTGCTGTTATGACATTCTTTTTATTCTGCATACGAAGTTGACATCTACTTTAACAATGAAAGATGTACACAAATAACAAAACCGTACTTTAGCTTAGAATAATCAGCCTCTCTCCTACCAAAGAAAAAGTCCCAGTCTTTATAGTGTCTTTTCTGCCTGCATCAGCAGTTTTGGAAATTTGCCAGAATACTATATCTTTCCTCTTAAACTGGTCTGCTGACAGTTTCTTTTCCATATCTTAAACATTCTGTTCCTGAAGAATAACTCCTTTCGTCCTTGGCCTATCTTACGTATCATATTGACGAGACACAATTGCATACAAGAGTTCATCTTGTCCTGCTTGTAGATAATAAATTTCACAAACTGCACTGTTTATAAGAGATAAAACATTTTACTTCTGGTTCTTATTAACAATGAATACCTAGCTGTATGTTTTTGCCAAGAGTTCAAACTAAGTGCACTCTACACACTGAAATGCAAAATATTTGTTTTACATTTTCAGAAAAAAATCCACTGAAATCCATTTTTAACCTGTTCGTTACTTTCACAATTCCCTCTTTTCAGTTAAAAAGCGGAAAATGACTGTCCTTTTTCGACTTCAGTTGTACACATTAAAACCTTTTCCAATTTATCTAGGTTAACCGTCATGATTTGTTGTATTCTATAAGTTTTCCAGAAATGGCAACTTAGGTAGCAATTCTTAATATGACTATAATGCCTAACACTACTAATACAGGATGTATCAACCAACTTAACAGTTTTTTTTTCCTGATTTTGACCAACCAGTAAAGATATCCCACCAATTGTGAGCAGTGTCTTTTTTGGTATTTCCAGCCAAACTAAGTAGTTCATCTTTTGCAATGATGCTTAATGCCTCATAATACAGAATACTTTTACAATAATATCAGTTGTTGCAGAATTGGCGTTTGCCATGATTCTACAAAAAACCCCACAAAACATGAAGTCACTTAATGACTTTTAACTGATCTTTATGAACAAGAATCATTTTGCTTGTTTTGTTTCCTTTAACTTTGTACACTAGAGGCCCTAACTGAGCAATTATTTCAAAGGGTCCTTGCCAATTACTGTCCCTTGGACCATCCAACTGGGATGTCTTGACTAAGACTTGTGTCCCAGAGGGAAGGTTTTCTTCTGGCATAACAGGATCCTTTGACCATAATTTGAATGATTGCATTTCTGATTGGCTTTGACACAATTCAGAAATATCCTTTAACCATTGTTGATGCTGAGCAATTTCTAATAATGGTCTGTACTAACAGTAGGATCGAATGGCAATTGTACATGCATTTTCCTGCCTGTCGTGACTTCAAAAGGTGAAATCCCTATTTTACTGTGTGGAGTTGCTCTGACATCCAGCAAGATTCCAGGCAAATGTTTTACCCACTTTTCACCTTTTTCCAAGCAGGCTTTCTTAAGGCATTCCTTAAGAGACCTATTCATTCTTTCAACAATCCCATTGGACAGAGGATGGTAAGGAACATGAAATCATTGCTGGATACCAAGCAAATCTCACAAAGTTTTCATCAGTTTACTGACAAATTGTGGCCCGTTATTGGATTTGATAACTCGTAGCCATCCCCAATGACAAAAAAATGTTTTTCCATAAGGCTTCTGTTGTAGCCTTAACCATCATTGTTTTTGTAGGAATTGCTTTTACCCATTTTGAAAAAACATCAAATACCGCTAGAAGATACCTGTACCCACCTTTAGCTTGGGGTAATGGACCTGCAAAGTCAATTTGGATGGCATACCAAGGTCCATCCGCTGGAGTTACCCTTAGTAACTGTGGCTTTTTCAATTGAGCATTAACCTGCAAACATATTAAGCATGCACTAAATCACAGATTTTCTTTAACTGTGGATGTTAGTATTTGTTCTTTACAATGGGCCATAACTTTTGTGTACCCAAACGTCCCAATACCTGATGACTAAATTTCACTAACTGTCGTGCCTGTTGGTACGGTATATAAGGAAGACTAGAACCATCTTCAAAACATTTTGCATAATATTGCCATGGACTTTCTCCTACAAGAGTACATTTTTCTAACTCTCTCTGCAGTCCAAACTTAGTTTGGATCTACAGCAAATCATGTTGCATATTCTGAGCTGAAAATGTCTGTATGGCATGTACTGCAGTGGTTTTATCTGGTACACCAGAAAGGTGTTCTGTAGGATACAATTGCATTCCTTCCTTGACTGCTTTTTTGCCATTTGATCAGCATAGTTATTTAACTGAAAAATTTAATTTGTAGCTTTTTGATGAGCTTTTACCTTTAAGATACTGTAGCAGCCCACAAGGGACTGACTACGAACCAAATTCCAAATAGTCTGTAACACAGAAGCATGCTTGAGTGGTTTGCCAATATTATCAAGAAACCTTCTCCTTGCCCATGTAGACATATGCAGCTGCAGAGAATTAACTACGTATGCATTGTCTGGAAAAAATATTTACAGGTGGAAAATGCTGTAACACATAAAGAACTTTCAGTTCAGCTCACTGAGCAGACATGTGTCCTGGTAACTGAATTACAGTTGGCTATTCCATAGAAGGGTTTTCTGGTACTACTGCGGATCCAGTCCGATATTGTCCATTGTCCCAAAATCGTGCACCGTCAACAAAGATGGATGGCCTGTCTTCCTGAAAATCAGGAGACAGAATGGGCTTTTCTGGATTTGAAATGTGCCTAATGCATTTGTGTCATTTTTCTTCATATCCCATGAAGTTAGATAAGTAATACTTCTCTCCTGCCTTTATTGTAACTTGCTTGACACTAAATAATGCCAGCCATTTTGCAAACACTGCTTGACTGACGTCATCAATCAGTTTATTTAACTGAGTCTCATTTACCAAAGCCAGTATGGCATAATGTGGCATCTGTGCTATAATGTCTTTGGAAAAGCTGTTAGGTATTCAGTTTGTTTTAAACCCCAGTAAATGGCCACAAGCTGCTGAATGCACGGGTGATATCCCTTCTCAACATGTGTCATCTTTCTACTTAAAGAATGCAATGGGGAGTAAAGTCTTTTCCATTCTAGCATCAGAGCCCTGAGGTCACTCCTGTAAAAGCAGAACAGAGAGTGTGTTGGGTCCAGCTGCTGACTGTAACACAAAGGGACGTGTTAAACTTGGAGATACTAGTTCTGTAGCTTTGGCCAATGCTGCCTTTAAATCACAAAAAGCTGTATGTTCCCTTGGTCCCCACCCCTGAAAGGGTAATTCTTTCTGGCTAGAATGCATGTCATACATGTTTTGGTATACAGCAGTATTTGAATGACTTGTGTCACTTTAGTTAAGTGCTGTTTTGTTTCAGACTTTATTAGTATGTCATCAGTGTAATGCAGAACAGAATCATCAGATTCTAGACCTTGTAGTATTCGTCCAACTATATTATGCAGAGCTGTTTGCTGCTAATAATTAGGATTTACTGGATGCTCAGGAACAAAGTCAGAAAGAACAGTTGTATCCTGTGTGCTAACAATATTACTTTGTATATTGACACTAGATGTCACACCCATCCCTTTGCTGTACTGAGAATACTGACTGCTGAGTGTTTGTGGTATATAGAGGTTGTTGCTGCAGTCCCCTATTACCCTCTGTCACATATTGTTGTGAAGTGTACTGCTGTGTTTGTACTTCTGGCTGCATTACTTGGTGCTGTCGTGGTACATGTGGCTTATCAACGTTTTTTATGATAAGATCCTTACCCTTTGCCTCTTGTTCCTGGCGCCATCTGCGATAATATTTACAATCATTTTTAGTATGACCCACCTGTTTACAAGAATAACAAATGAGCTGTCTCTTTGGAGGCCCCTCTATAGATTGAGTAACTTTAGAAGCTAACGAAGTGGCTGGGGGAGCTGATGCTGCCCGTTGTTGCCCCTGTATAAATTGCCCTTCATATGATTATCCTGTTACCTGCTGTGGGACATGCTGTCCCTGATTAATCCATCTCCCATGCCCCCTCCTCCTTACTTCACTAACAGTTGGTGCAGAACAGGGAGTGTAAATCTTTGGCTTATGAATAGCATTATCTTTACACATAATACGTGCTCTCAACAATTTATCTACTTACTCTGTGAGTGTGTTTGAAGATTCTTCATAAATAGGTTCATAGGTAAGTACTAGGCTATCTGCCCGAGGGCATCTATAAGCCTAGCCAGAATGTGTTGGCTTTCGCCGCCCCCTTAGATTAGTTCCCTGTGCCTCTGTCCAGCCTAGCCACTGCAGTGATCCCCGGTGTAAATCTTCTTTTTCCCATCCACTCATCAAGGTTTCTCTTGAAGAGTGTTAGTGAGGGACTCTGCCTAATGTAGATTGGAATCCTGTTCCAAAGCATGGGGGAGTCTCTGGGACAGGAATCTATCCCACCAGCACATCCTGTTTATCGTTGTTGTGAGGTTTAGATCCCTAGAGCGTGTGGCTCTTGGGGATTTGTTGTTTTTTTTTTTTAGGTGGAGCATGTCCATCAATTCTGGGTTGGACATGGCCTTGTATGTCAGGCAGAGATCACCTCTGAGTAAGGGGTATACAACCGAGTACAGCTGGAGTTTCTTCAGTCGGGCTGCAGTAATCCTCTTGGTGAGATACTTCTGTGGTCATTCCAGCTGTTGCAGGTGTCTTGTAAGGTACATCCCAAATGGGGCGTTGTACTCTAAGATGGGTCTGATGAGTGATGAGTAGAGAGGCACAATAACCTCTTTTGTTCTAGATGCAAACCCTTTTGTGTTTAGGTGGGCCACATAGAAGGATTTTCTAACCACCTTGGCAATGTGATTATCAAAGGAGAGATTACTGTCTACTTGGGTCCCCAGATCCCTTATTACATTTTCTGTATTTAGGGGACTACCACGTATGTGGTAGTTCGCAGGTACTTTGTTTTTTCCAAAGGGGATGACTATGCACTTTTTGGCATTTAGCTTCAGGCCATGATTTTGACACCAGTTATCCATCTCAGTCAGACCCTTCTAGGGGATGTCAGTATCAGCTAGAGAGTCACTTATGGCCCCCAGTTTGCAGTCGTCTGCGAACTTGGTCAGCCATAGTCCTCCTGTGCTTGCCTGTACCTCTGAGAAGTATATACCGAACAGGAGGAGTCCCAGGACTGAGCCCTGGGGTACACCACTTGTAACTGGTTTAGAGTCAGACCTAGAGCCTGTAACTCTCACCGTGTGGGTTCTATCCGTGAGACAATTGGCCACCCATCTCGTGACGTAGGGGTTTATGTTCAGGCTGGTGAGCTTGTCTATAATACCAGAATGGGGAATGGTGTCAAAAGCCTTTGCGAGGTCTAGGTAGGCTGTGTGGACCTCCTTTTCCTCGTCTAAAGCCTTGGTAACTGTCTCAAAGAAGTCCACCAGGTTTAGGAAGCATGATCTGCCCTTAACAAAGCCAGACTGGGTAAGGTCCAATATTTGAAGGTTCCCAATGTCTCTGTTAATGAATTCCATGATGATGCACTCCATAGCCTTGCAGACCAGGCTAGTCAGGCTTATAGGATGATAGTTCCTGGGGTCCGTTGTGTCTCCACCTTTGTGGAGTGGGATAACTGTTGCTGTGCACCACTCTATGGGTACATAGCCTGTAGTGAGGCTGAGTTTGAACAGTGTGTTTAGATGAGGGGTTAGTTCATTTTGGAGCTCGTGTAAGACACAGCCTGGGACACCGTCTAGTCCTATTGAAGCTGTATTTTTGGCTTTGGATAGGGCTGTTTTAACCTGTGTGTCAGTGATTGCCGGGGCACTACATTCTTCTGATATGGTTATGGGCCCTTTGGGGGGTGAGAGGGGGGTAAAATTTTCACTAAACCTGTCTGCCAGAATGTTGGCAATATAAGTCGGTTCAGTGTATTTTGTGCCATTCTGCAGTAACTCAGAGCAGATCTGAGAGTTTCCACTTAGGTTCTTGACATAGCTAAAGAATACTTTGTGGTTATCTTTGAAGTCCTTGGCAATTTTCCTTTCGAAGCTTGCCTTGGATGATTTTATGAGGGATCATAGTTTCTTGCTGATACTAATCAGGGATGTCTTTCCTTCTTGGGATTTTACTCTTTTCTGCACTAGTTTCTTCCTCCTATTGTATAGCTTGTTTATGGCAGGGGGTCCACCAGACTGGTTACCTTTTCTTGGAGGAGTGAGTCTTGGTTTTGCTTGGGATAGCACGATCCATGCATTCTTGCAGGTGCTCATGAGTGCCTTTGTAAGGGATTCAGCAGCTTGGACAGCATTGTCCTTTGGCATGGGGGCTGTGAACCTTTCCACCTCGGTCTTAAGTAACGTGAAGTTTGCTTTTGAAAAGTTTTTCACAGTGGTTTCCTTGATTGGGGTGGTTTATGGTCTGATCTAACCAGCGAGGGTTTGACCTCCGGTGTAGAACACTGGTTGCCCATGTTGGTGATGACCAGGTTCAATATGTTGTCACCTCTGGTGGGGGTGTTGACCAGTTGCTCCAGGGCATTCGAGTTTATAAATTCTAGGAAGCGTTGGGCAAGGGAGTTAGTACTTGAGTAGTTCTCCCAGTTAATGTTTCGGTAATTGAAATCACCCAATATTAGGGCATTTGGTAGGACCTTCATATTTTCCAGTGTCTCCAGAAACACAGAATAGGGTCCTGGGTCATGGTGGGTGATCTGTAGCAAGCTACAATTTGAATTGCAGTTTTGCCCGTTGTTAGTTGCACATGGATGATCTCTAAGGCATTGTGCTGTGCCACTAACCTGGAGGTGTGGGTATCCTTGATGAATATGGATACACCCCCACGTTTTGTGTTTCGGTCCGGGTTCTGTGGCCGAAATGTATGGTATGAGTTATAGCCTGGTAGTGCTGGGGTGCTCTCAGGAGACTTAAACCAGGTTTCTGTTACTGTACAGATATCGATGTTCTCCATACTGAGGAGTGTCTCGAGTGCATGCATTTTGAGGTTTAGACTTCTGGTGTTGAGTAGCATTACCTTCAGTTTTTGGTTACTTGTGCTATTTACGGTGGTGGGTTAGTCTTTTGAGCCTTGCCTAAAAAGGGCACTATAGTGGCGGCAAAAGCCTTGGCCAGTATTCGAAAGCCTAAGGGTGACAGGTGCAAGCGATTTCTTGTGAAGCAACTTAGCTTATCAAGCATGTCATCCCAGGTGGACAGATACTGCATCCCCTTTGAATGACACCAGAAACTTAGCCAGTTGTTGAAATTGATCATTTTTACTTTATACTGTCGCATCATTCTTGGTGAGGGCAGGATGCTACTCAGGGTCAGGGTCATACCAGCCTGGGCTATGTGATCAGAGAGCTCTTCCATGTCTCTTTTCATGTAGTCCAGGGAGGTACGTCTCAGGTCATTCACACCAACATGGACAATGACAGAGTCGTATTTGTATTTGTTCTGGAGTGACCCGAGTGCTTGTGTTATGTGGCGGTTCCTGGCGCCTGACAGACAACTAACTGTAGCCTTCTCTTTGTCCAGCCTAGTTAGTGGGACATCAGTGTGCCTGTCTATAGAGTCATCTGTTACTAGTGTGTTGGGTATGTTATTTTGCCTTAAGGGCTGTGATTGCGTGGCACGCTGATTATGTGAAGTATGTGTTTCATGGTTTGTGATGGGGTGTGGAGGTTGCTTTAGGTGTCTGCTTTGGAGGTCTCTGTTGCTTTTGCAGATTTTTATTTAGAGCCTCTGAGTATGTTTTCGTGTATTTATGTGTGTTATTTGCCAGTGTTGGTTTAGTAGGTCTATGTGAGACTGGTGGTGTGTTGCAAGTGTTTTTCTTCTCCTCTTGACTGTCAGTTCCAGTCTTGGGTTGAGAGAGCTTTGCCTCCATTTTGGCTGTATAATTGCATCTTCATAGGTTCATAGGTTCATAGGCATATATTAGTGTTTGATGGTACGAGGAGATGTTTGTCTGTGTACATGAAGCAGTTCTAACAGTACCTCAAAATGCCTCAAATAAGTTTAATATTCCCTGGAACACCCTCCAAATGCTCTAAAAAGGAGCGCATAACAACTTTTTAAACATTTTCATCTTTCAAATCTTTTTCATCACTGCCATTAACTAGCATATATGCCAGCTGGTAATGTTCAGCCTGTTCCTCCAGGGAATTGCAGGCTGTCATTTGAAACTGATCTAAAAATGTTGGTGTGAGAGATTGCCCTCTAGTGTATGCTAACAATACTGCTGTCATTCTTAGGTGTTTAGTTTGTATTGGATACTGCTTTTGCTGAATATAAGCCATAAAACGCTGAGGATTAAAATTCCAGAAGCAACGCTCAAGTATATTATTCCATACAGTGCCTACAGTTTTAAGAACCCAAGCTTCAAATGTAATCATGTTATTAAAAATACCTTTCTGTTTATTCCACTTAGGGAGAGTTTCTAACATCCTAGACTGATAAACTGCAGCAGAAAAACAGCTGAGGCTATGATAGGACTGGTAATAGCAGTTTCTAGTGCTTTAGATTGATATTTTTGTAACAAGGCTTGTAATCTTAAAAGATCTTGATTAGCTAAATGTGCTGCTCTAGCAGCCTCAGATTCCTGTGTCTCTAATTGAGCTCGTAATGTGTTAAGTCTCCTCCCTTGCAACAATTACGTCATGCTGTGTGTAGCCAGTTGCTTGTCATATTTTTCTTGCAAACAGACAATTTTATTTATTAACCTTTCTATTATACAAATAGCTTTATTGCCGTGTTCAATAACAGTTTGTGTAAAGGTCTTAATTTTAGTCTGTGAGACTTTGAAAAACTTAGAAAATTCTTTTGTACATTTAGCAGTGTCAGCATGCATTTTACCAGACGCATTACATTTATCACAGTAAGTCTGAAAGTGACCCATGAGGTCAAGCTTTTGCTGGTTGCTAACTTTAGCAATCCATTCTTTAAACTCCTGCAAATTAGACTGTAAAGTATAAACTTTGACATTTGCATTACCCTTTAGTAAATCTTTTGCAACAAGATATATAGAAACAGGAACCATTGTCTGTGCTTCAAGCATTACTTTACGCTGGTTGTGTTCCAGATTTTGTACAATACGTACAATATGTTTATGACAAGGCATGCAAAAAGCAACATTTAAATCATTGCAAATAACACATTTTTGTAGATTCTGTGACACTTCTGCCTTACATAGTAAAGACGTACAGGTGCTAACATGCTGATTATACTATGTATTTAAATAATTACACACATTTACATATGAGTTAGACACATTAACAGTAAAATACTTAGTGCACTTCTTGGCATTTTCATGAATTGCATTCATTGTTAAAAGAAAAACTGAAGAAAATATTTACCACAAATGTTCAGGACAAGGTGGCTGGTCTTGACACGAAGATCAGTTGTGGGAGGATTTTGTGCTGTCTTTCACTAGATGCTGGTGAAGCGAATTTTGGCAATAAGACTCGCACCTTGTATATCACCAACTGCCTGAAGAATTACTGTACTGCCCTGCAGTGTTTGTCCTCCAGTCAATGGACAAAGTTTTAGGAAGAGAAGAATTGATTGTAAAAAAGTCTGCGCTGGAATGTCATACTGTGAGAGGCACCTCTTCAGGTCAACCCCCCCCCCCCCCCCGGTTGTTTGCACTGGACTGGTCTTGCCACTCTAAAATTAAAGTTATACTACACTATTCAGGTAGTCTGTACCTTTTCTCAATGAAAAACACTGAGGCAGTTCTGTTGTTATGACATTCGTTTACTCTGCATATGAAGTAGACATCTACTTTAACAGTGAAAGATATACACAAATAACAAAACCGAACTTCAGCACAGAATAATCAGACTCTCTCCTACCAAAGAAAAAGTCCCAATCTTTATACTATCTTTTCTGCCTGCATCAGCAGTTTTAAAAATTTTCCAGAATAATATGAATTTCCCCTCAATCTGGTCTGCTGACAGTTTGTTTTTCATATCTTAAACATTCTGTTCCTGAAGAGTAACTCCTTTTGTCCTTGGCCTGTCTTGCATATCATATTGACGAGACACAGTTGCATACAAGAGTCCGTCTTGCCCTGCTTGTAGATAATAAATTTCACAAGCTGCACAGTTTATAAGAGATAAAACATTTTACTTCTGAGTCTTATTAACAATGAATGCCAAGCTATATGTTTTGCCAAGAGTTCAAACTAAGTGCACTCTACACATTGAAATGCAGAATATTTATTTTACATTTTCAGAAAAAAATCCACTGAAATCCATTTTTAACCTGTTCATTACTCTCACAATGGAATCCTAACCTTAATTGGGTATATAACAAAAGGGAAAAAGTCATGGTTAAAATCAGAATGATCAGTGCCCACAATGATAGGATCTCTCTAATTAACAAAACAGGAAACTAAGAGAATTATTTAAGTCCAACAAGTCCAATTATGAATTCAAGATAGGCTCACAGGTGAAAGACAACCACAAGGCCTTCTACAGATATGTCTGAAACCTCAAAGGCAGCACAGAATAGTGTACTGAACTGCTAGTCAGTGGTCCTGCTGTCACTGAGCAGAGTGACGTAGCGAATTTTCTGACTGACAGATTCAGTTCAAACTTCACCTCCTACTCTCACCTGCCTTCCCCCAAGAAATACCCACTAGCATAATCCCCACAACTATCAAGAGGGTATGATACACAGGTTTACCAAATAGTATCTCAGAATAGATACAAATAGCTTATCGTCAGCTTGATTATTATATTGAAGATTTTTTGATAGATCACAGAATTTCGGACGACATTTATGGGTATATAAAGGTGGAGTATCCGTTTTTGGCTAGGATTATAGGAATTCCTAAAATCCATAAAGATATGTCTGACCCCCTGTTTAGGCCTATCATTTCGGGGAGTCGGTCTAAAACTTTTAATATGGGTAGCTTGGTTGACCATCATTTAAAGCATATATATAACATCATTCCCCATATGGTAAAGGATTCTTGGGAATTTTTAAGAAAATTTCCTATTAACATTTGGAAAGAAAAACTATTATTTGTTACGGTGGATGTCATAGACTTATTTTCTTGCATTCCCAAAGAAGCAGGCCTGACATCGTTTCATAATAGTATTAGGAAGTATAGTGGTCTTTCGTGTGACAACATATGTTTAATAATGGAATTGATGTCAATTGTCTTAGAGTACAACTATATTGAATATGAGGGTGAATATTTTAAACAATCTAGAGGTGTAGCAATGGGAGCGGCTTGCGCTCCTATATTTGCTAATTTAGTTATGCTTGACTGGGAGGAGTCCAATGTATTTAGAAGCAAATATTATAAACACATTAGATACTACTCGAGGTTCCTGGATGATATTTATATACTTTGGGAAGGTACCAAGGAATTATTGAATGATTTCTTGCAATACATCAATTCCAGCAGTGAATATTTGAAATTCACGCATGTTAGTGACAACAAGGGATTGTCATATTTAGACACCTTAGTATTTAAAGGTGACAGGAACTTCGAGTCTAAGATACATAGGAAACATACCTTTTCCAATAATTACCTTGAATACACCAGCAATCACCCAAGAAGGATGTTCAGAAATATATTCAAAGGGCAGATTATTAGAGCAATTAGAATGACCACTAATTACTATGATATGCTGGATGAAGTTTCTTATATTACAGAGTTATTTATAAATAGAGGATACGAAAGAAGAATGTTAGAAAACATATCCACAGCTTTATTAAAAGAATGGGGTATGAAATATAAGCCACTATTAGGTGAATATGCTTATGGAATTAATTCTAACTCTATAATTACTAGTGGAAGTTCACAGCTAACAGTAAACCGTGATAAAGTATGTATATTAGAATATGGGCCTTATGTAGGCAAAATAAGAAATATTATCACCCATAATTGGAGTATCATTCAGGCAGATGATAGTTTAGCACAAATATTGGGTTCAGCACCTAACTTTGTCTATAAGATGGCGAATAATTTAAAGACATTATTAGAGCGTAGGATAGTTAATAATAGTAAGACAATGAAACATACCACCAAATGCGGTACTTGCCATCAGTGTACCAGCATTTTAGAAGTCGATAAAATTAGGTTGGAAAATATTAATCATACCACAGTGAGATTTAAACAAGGTAATTGCAACACCAGAAGGGTGGTTTATTTGGCCAAATGTGGATGATGCCCATGCTTCTATATAGGTAAAACGGAGCAGAAATTCAATAAGCGAATTTATTCCCATTTGTATTGTATTAAAACTAAAAATGAAAACAATGCCTTATATAGGCACATTCATAAACAAGATGAGAGACATACATTTAAATTTGGAATTATTGATTATGTTCCTATAAACATCAGGGGAGGCAATTATAAAGAACAATTGCTATATAAGGAAGCTTGGTGGCAAATCTATACAGATGCAGCACATGAGCCAGGGCTAAATGATGCTATAAGCATTAAATACATGTTGTGATTTTAATTTAACACACATTGTGTGTTATAAATATGAAGTTTGTTGCAACACCTTAATTTTAAACTTATTGTATAAAATTTTGACAGTATAATTTTTTGATAGTATGTTTTTAATATATATACTAAATAATAAGACATTATGTCTTTAATTATAGTTGATTGTACTTGTTCAAAAGTGATTCGTAGGGATTAAACTATGTATTTTTTGCACAAGTCACTTTAAGAATTTTTTGAATGTTGGCACCAAAAAGTTAATATAATTGAAACTGTATCCGTTCAAAATGGTTCTGAAGAAGCTCATTTTCAATGAGTGAAAGTGCTAAACCTTATGTACTGTTATTTTCAATAAATTTCTATTTGTTTTTACTTCAACGCTCCTGTGCTTTCAGCAGTTGGGATTATCGTAAGCTTCACAAGACCTGTGGGCATTCAGTGTGTGTTGCTTTTCAGTTCTGTTGTTATCACACGCTGTATTTTTGTTTGTTACCTCTATAACTATCAAGAGGGAGCAGGTACTGGTGGCACTTGCTAATGCCAAAAACACAAACTCAGTGGGCCCCAACAATATCCCAGTAGACCTCCTAAATTACCTTGAAACATGACCTGTCAGTACCACTTGAGTCACTTTTCAACTACTGCCTCAAAACAGGATTTGTATCACAAGAATGGAGGACTGCAACTTTTATCCCACTTCACAAGGGTGGACCATCAACCAGCTCCAGAAACTACAGACCCATTAGTCTGATTAGTTTAATATAATCATGGATCCAACTCAATTTGACTTAGTCAAGGGAAGATCATGTGTACTAAACCTGGTGGACTTCTATGAGAAGGTCACCAAGGCAATAAATGAGGGGAAATGGTGCATACTGCTTACCTGATCCTGGCTAAGGCACGCAATTCATAAGCCCCCACATAACTCACTGGATTCCCATCCGGCTCACAGACTGACCCAGGAAGTTAAGATTGATGAGATCACCTCCACTAAGAGACCACTCACCAGTGGGGAACTTCAAGGCTCCATGCTGGGCTACTCCTATTTGGCATCTACTTCCCACAGATAAAGACTGATGTCAAGTGCCCTTGGCTGACCAAGTTCGCAGATGACTGCAAATTGGGAGCTACCATAGATTCCAGCCTTAAGGCCACCCAGAAGAGCTCCTACCCTAGCTTGGGATCTTAACTTTGTGTTAGAAAAGCTCACCCTACCCCACTTTGAACCTGCAGCTTCAGCAGAGTTAAAATTCCTCTCTCGGAAAACAGCGTTGTTTCTGGCCATCACTTCAGCTAGAAGTGTTTCAGAACTACAAACACTCATGGCTGTAGAGCCCTTCATCATTTTCCATGCTGACAGGGTCTCCCTCAGGACTAACCCATCCTTCATGCCTAAAGTGTCCAGTGTGGCTCTGTACCAATCCATTCATTTGCCCTCCTTTTTCCATAACCCACAAAACAAGGGGGAAAAGATTATGCACTCTCTAGATGTGCACAGACAGCTCAGATTCTATCTGGATAGGACTAAATCTTTTAAAAAAACTGACCAATTGCTAGTCAACTTTGCAGCAGGGGCAGAGGGCAAGGCCATATCCAAACAAATAATCTCCAAATGGATAGCACACTGCATCAATTTCTGCTACAAACAGCATGGGAAATCACCCCTAAAGGTGTTCAGGATGCATTCTACTAGGGCAACCTCCATGTCTGCAGCCGTTCACAGAGGGGTCCCCACCAGGAACATCCTGGAGGCTGCAACATGGACTTCTGTTCATACCTTCACCAAGCATTACCATCTGCCTATCTTCTCCAAATCCAGGGGAGGCTTTGCCACCGCAGTCTTGCAGGGCATCCTAGCCAGAACTCAGTCTTCTTGACTGCCTCCATCCTTTTCTTTAGCTTTGGGAATCAACCCAAATGTGATGACTGCAACAGTGAAACACGAAGAACATAATACAGTTGTGTACACTTACCATAAATGTAGATGCTCGAGTGTATTCACTGTTGCAGTCCTGGTCCCCCCCCCCTCTCTCTTCCTCTCTCCTTACAGGAAATTTTTGGTATTTGCTTTCAACTGGTGGTGTTCTTTCACCATAACCAAGCTCCCTATTTGGGGGCTCTGGCTCCTGACAGTTGGAGCAAGAAAACTTGATGTAATGACGTCAGCTGCCTGATTTTATACCACTGATGAGCTGACGTCAGTCCTGGAGCGACAGCAACTGATGCAGAAATACTAAGCCTCTGATATTCGGGCCGACTTGAGGGCTACCCCTGGCAGGATAATCCAAATGTGATGACTGCAACAGTGAATACACTTGAACGTCTACATTTATGGTAAGTGTACACAACTGTACTGTTCTTGTTGTTCCTCTCCTGCTATCTCTTTTATGCTCCCTGTTTGCCTTGAATTGGCAAGGATTGCTTGTTTTGTTTTTTAAAGGAAAAGAGGACTTGGGAGATTTGTAAATGGGGGTGGGGGGGTTGAAAAAATCTTATATACTCCCTGAATTAACGTTTCTGTTTCATCAAATTGTTTTGAGTACCTGAGTAGCAGAAGGGCCTTATCCAATGCAGTCTTGAACATTTCAGTGATGTTCATCGTGTTACCCTGCTGCAGTCATCACACTTGGGTTATCCTGTCGTCAGGCGGTCCCGCAGTCGGACGGATTTCCAAAGTCTTGGTCCGATGTCGGTTGCTGCCGCTTCATCCCTGACATCAGTGCGCCAGGGGTACATATATTGCAACCAATGCCATTTTCTTCAGTCTTTCTTGCCCCGCGGTGCCCGAAGCAGAAGCAGTTCACAAGTGCTGGTCGGCCGACTCCTGAAATTTTCGAATTCGAATTTCAGACCGAAGTCTTCTATAAAGCTAAGTACCCCGTTGGGGAAACTTTTCTTGCCTCAGTCCGATGTCAGAAAAAGTTAACAATTGTATTTCTTGTGGGAAGCAAATACCTCATAAGGATTTTCATTCTTATTGCATACCTTGCCTAGGCCCTGATCACGATGTCACTTCTTGTCGTTTTTGTGCTAGATTTAATAAACGTACTATTAAAAGACGATTTGATTTCGCACGACACTTTTTTGGTAGAAAATTTAACTATAACATGCCATCAAAGCTACCGACTACTGGCGTGCACAAAAAGCGCAGGGACAAGGACCGACAGCCCAGGCCTAAGCCCGATTCTGAGGCCTCGGTTGATCCGGTCTCCGGTTCTCCGGATATCAGTAAGGCTCCGACGCAACCTCTGACTACGGCAGTTCCGGATCCTGAGACCGCTACCGAAGTTTTGACGGAATGTACTAGGCCGACGCAGCCTTTTACTTCAGGCCCTTCCGAAGATTTACCTTCCAAGGACGTCGGTACTTCTGAAACGCCATCGGTTTCTGAAGGCGTTTTCAGACCGACGACTCTTATAGTCAAAATGTTTTCCAAGTTGAAGACTCCTTCTAAATTGAAAAAGGCTTCACTTCAGTCTCCTGTTCAAGGCCCTATGCCTAAGAAACAGATGCTCAAAATGGCTGAAGATTTGATTTCTCTTATCAGGGGTTCACAGCCTCCTCCTGACAAAAGGCCTAGACAAGAGGAAGATTCTGCTTCCTCTGAACAACTGTCTATTTCTTCAGATTCTTCTGAGGACCAAGACTATTCCTTCTCTCCTTATGAAGATTCTGATGCTGAGGACTCTATTCCCTCAGCTTCCCCTCCAGAAGATTACTCTTTTGGGGAAACTGTACACACTATGAGGGAACATTTTCACTGGGAAGGTCAGGATTACTCTGATTCTAAGAAAAGGCTCAGAGTTTCTTTTACTCCCCCAACACAGACCTCTAGCCATCCCTCCTGTTTTGGACATTGTGGATGATGTCTACTTAGAATCCAGTTTCAACCCTGACTCTCTACCTCCTGCCCCGGCCAAGCCTGACAGATACTACAGAGTACCTGATTCCCACAAATGCCTTTACAAAAGCCCAGTGGCTGACCCAGAGACTATCTCCCAGGGTCCTAAGGGGGCTAAGGCATCCATGGCTAAAAATCCAGTACCTTCTGAGAGGGATTCAAGAGCACTAGACAGATGGGGGAAAAAGGTTGACACCTCAGCCACTTTAGCTATGAGAGCACTAAACTGTCAATTTCATACGCTTAAGTATCAGCAGTTTCTGATCTCTCAGTTAAAACAAAAGATAACCACCCTACCTCAACAATCTGAAATGAAAGATGTACAGGATTTGTTGCACGCCACCGAGCAGGTGGGCAAACATACCTTACAATGTGGGTTTGATTCCTTAGAGGCCTCCTGCAGACCAGCTGTCACTGGATCAGTTATACGTAGGCATGCCTGGTTAAAAGAGCAAAGTCTGCCTGATCATGTTAAAGCAAAACTACTAGATGCTCCCTTACAGCAAGATGTTCTTTTTGGTGTTAAAGCAGAAGAAGTTTTAAAGAAAATGGAAGATAAGGCGAAATCAATGCAGACAGTCAGAGTTCCTACAAGTACAACCCCCTCGCTTCAGCAGAAACTGGCCAACAAAAAATTGGTCCTTTCCAGCCACTGACAGGCCTCAGAGGAGTAAATACAGGTGCCCAAGGGGCAGAGCACAACCACAAGCTCAGTATAAGCCTCGCCAATGGGGCACTCCAACCCAGAAGGGAGGAGAAGACAGGTCTCAACCCACCAGAAGGCAAACTCAATGACTTGCACCTCAGCTGGCCAAACAAAGCTCTTTTGTCAGCCCCCTTGGGGAGAAAACTAACACTATTTGCAGACAACTGGCACATGGTCACAAAGGACAAATAGGTTCTAGACATAATTTTACGAGGATACAGATTCCACTTTCACACCTTGCCAATAAAAAGAGGAATGCCAAACCTGCCACAAAATCAAAGGGCAGAGGCTCAAAAACAAATTACAGCTCTCATGGCCATGAGAGCCATTCAAAGGGTAACAACTCAAGAGCAAGGCCAAGGATTTTACTCAAGACTCTTCCTAGTACCCAGAAAAGAAAATGCTTGGAGACCAATTCTGGACCTTTCAATTCTAAACACTTACTTATAAGTTCCCAAATTCAAGATGCTAACACTACAGCAGCTACTTCCCATGTTGGGCAAGGAAGCATGGCTGGTAACGTTGGACCTCAAGGAGGCATACCTGCATGTCCCTATCAGACAAAGTTGCAGAAGATACCTCCATTTCATTGCAGGTTCAACCCACTATCAATTCTCTGCACTGCCCTTTGGCTTATCTACTGCGCCCAGAGTATTCACAAAATGCCTGGCACCAGTAATTGCATACTACAGACAAAGAGGAATTCAGATATATCCATACCTGGACGACTGCCTCATCCAAGCAGAAAGAAAAGACATTCTCTTACAACATCTGGCTTTTGTGAAGCATCTACTAAATTGTCTGGGGTACACAGTAAACGAAAAGAAGTCAAAACTAGTACCCTCACAAAAAATGACATTCCTGGGTGCCAGCTTGGACACAACAGCCCAGAAGGCTTATCTTACACCAGACAAGCAATTACAACTGACACAATATTTCAAGACAATGGCAACAAAGACCCAATTATCTACAAGAAAAACTCTGCAGGCTTTGGGCTTCATGGCATCTTGCATTCTGATAATACCATTTGCAAAACTGCATATGAGGAAATTACAGTGGTACCTAACAGACCTAACCTACTAGACAGGGGACCAGGAAAGTAAATAATGTGGGAAGAAATAGCCAGGGAATTGTTATCGCTAGGCTTGTATAGGCCCTAGGGCTGATAGCCTAGTACCAACCTATGAACCTATAAAAAGCGTATGGTCTCAACACAGCCACAGATTGGACACAGTGATATCTCTCATTCTCTGCCTTCAACAGGAATTTCTATGGTGGGCACAGGCATGTCACCTCAACAAGGGTCAGCCTTTCACCTTGCCCCCACCCAGGCAAACTATCACAACAGATGCTTCAGACTATGCCTGGGGGGCACACATGGCAGGGCAATGCATTCAAGGCCTATGGACTGCAGAACAAAGAAAACTGCACATAAACCAAAAAGTGATGCTAGCTGTACAGAAAGCACTGACAGCCTTCAAGGATCTACTACAGCCAGGACAACTTGCAATAAAGACGGACAACACCACAGTAATGTGGTACATAAACAAACAAGGGGGCACACATTCCTACCCTCTTTGCAGGCAAGCAATAATCTTATGGAACACAGCTCTGGCCTGCCAAGTCCAGTTACAAGCTCAATTCCTGCCAGGACAGAAAAACACATTGGCAGATGACCTAAGCAGAAACATCAAAGATCCCCACGAGTGGAAGCTAGACCCACAAATATTTACAATGATAACTCAAAGATGGGGTCTACCAAATATAGACCTGTTTGCCAGTCCTCAAAACTACCAGCTGACAAAATTTTATACAAGGACATTCCACCATCAAGCTTGGAAAGTGGACACTCTCTCCTTCAGTTGGAAAAACCTGACAGCATATGCCTTCCCTCCATTACCTCTCCTCACAAAGGTTCTTTTGAAGGTCAGAAAGGAAAAATCTCGACTGATTCTCATAGCCCCAGACTGGCCACGCCAGCACTGGTACCCGCTATTGAAGTATATGGCTCACAGCCCACCATGGATATTGCCTCAAATACCTCATTTGCTCATGCAGCAAGACAAGCAGATTCTACACAGCCAGATCAAAACCTTAAACCTGGCAGCATGGCAAATCAATTAAGCATCCCACCAGTTCCTCTTTCACAAGCAGTACTGGATGTTATTCTTGAGGCCAGGAGGCCAAGCACCAGGAAGGCTTACTCGGACAAATGGAAAAGGTTTTGTGCTTGGAACCAAGCTAAAGGCCAAGACACAACTCAGTCTCATATGCCTCACATTCTGCAGTATTTAGCTGAGATGTTGCATAAAGGACTGTCCTTCTCCTCTATTAAGATCCATGCTTCAGCTATTTCAGCTCACTACGACACGAATCCACCTTTATTTTCAAATCCTCTTCTAAGGCAGTTCCTCAGAGGGGCAAAAAACATTAGATCAACTAGAAGAGTCCCTACACCAACATGGAACTTCAACTTTGTTCTGAAAAAACTAACGCTACCTCCCTTTGAACCAGCTTTTTCTGCAGACCTCAAGTTCCTATCCTGGAAGACTGCCCCGCTCCTGGCAATAACTTCTGCTAGGAGAGTCTCAGAATTACAGGCACTTATGGCAGTGGAACCTTTCCTCATTTTTCATAAATACAGTTTCTCTAAGAACTAATCCTTCCTTCATGCCTAAGGTGGTTTCCAGTGTATCTTTAAATCAAACCATCCACCTACCCACTTTCTTCCCCAATCCACAGAACAAAGGTGAGAGACTCCTGCATTCCTTGGACATTCACAGACAGCTTCGTTACTACTTGGATAAAACTAAGGCTTTCAGAAAAACTGACCAGCTTTTTGTTTCCTATGCTACAGCTTCTCAAGGGAGGGCCATATCCAAGCAAACCATTTCTAAATGGATAAGCCATTGCATACGATCCTGCTATACCCATCATGGGAAACCATTTCCTCCTACCATTAGATCCCACTCTACCAGGGCAACAGCTACATCTACAGCCTTTCTCAGGGGGGGTTCCTACCAAGGAAATTTTAGAAGCTGCAACTTGGAGTTCTGTACACACCTTCACCAAACACTATCACTTACCTCTTTATTCTAAGTCCAGGGCAGGCTTCGCTACTGCAGTTCTGCAGGGCCTCATTGCCTCCACTAACCCTCTGATGCCTCCACCCTACCTTAGCTTTGGGACTCAACCCAAGTGTGATGACTGCAGCAGGGTATCACGATGAACATAGTACAGTTTTGTACCTACCATAAATGTAGATGTTCGAGTGTTCACCCTGCTGCATTCCAGGTTACCCTCCCTCCAACCCCTCTGATCTACTGGCTAAATCTTTGCTATGCCTTTCTGATGTATTTGCTTATAAGTGAAGGGATTTTGTGTTTGTACAGTGTTCACACCTTTTGGTACTAATTTGGATCACTTTTTTGGGGGCACCTGACATCTGGGTCAAGAAAAACTGAAGAAAATGGCGTTGGTTGCAATATATGTACCCCTGGTGCACTGACGTCCGGGATGAAGCGACAGCAACCGACGTCGGACCAAGACTTTGGAAATCCGGCCGACTGCGGGACCGCCTGACGACAGGATAACCCAAGTGTGATGACTGCCGCAGGGTGAACACTCGAACATCTACATTTATGGTAGGTACAAAACTGTACTTTTTGCTTATTAGTTGCCTTTTTCACCACACAATACCTGCATACTCATACACACTCTTTAAAGTATGTTTATATACTGAGAAAGGCTAGAATCAGTAGAGTTCAAAACAGTCAACAGCACTACTTTACTGATTCCTATGATCCAGTAGATAAGGGTTACATAGCTCTTTATGCTCTGAAAAAGCTCGTTTGGAAAAGAGTTCTGCATCCTGACTCTCCTGCGGTTACCCTATATCTGTGTGCTTCTCCTTAATGAAGCATCTCATGCATCTGCTTCTTTAAGCACTGAGATCTGATCCGCAGCTTTGCCTGAAGTGTATTTGGCTCTGCTATAATTTTTTTTAACTAGGCATGTACCCCCCTTTATTAACAGGCTTCTGTCAAACAAACAAATACCCCCCTTTAAAAAAAAAAACCTTGACTACTGCCTACCTCTGTAGCATCTGCCTCCAGAAAAATTCTGCGTCCATTGAACAATCTCCAACTCCAATTACTGCTTCATTACCCTTTCCCCAAAGTATAAACACTCTTACACTAGCCAAAGTCAACTAGCTGCCTGTTCAGCAACGAGCTAATCTACTCCTTGGCTCCCCACTTTTCTGGCTCTTGAAAGAGAACTCATACCCTTCTTTTTCCTCTAGCTTACTTAGAATGACTCCATCATACAACCTTAGATCTCATAGCTAGTCAGGGCCTCTCTTGCTACCACCTAAAACCAACTGCAAGTGCTCTAACCGCTCCCTTTCTGCCCTTGGACCCAAACTCTAGAGGGATCTTCCCCTCAAGTTACTTGGAAATGCTCAGCTTCAGATCACATAACCTTGTCTCCCTAATCTTCGACACATCAATTTCACTGTAACACCGCTTCTCTAACTCCTAGCGCATTGCTACTGTAATTTATGTAAATATTGTACATGGTGGTTTCTGTTGACTGCCTTCTTAAGTCATTTTTTATTATATATTAACACTTTGTTTTGTTTTTAGTGTGCTCTTTTATTGCATAATTTTTTTTATTTTTTCCACTTGATGTGTGTTCACATTCTACGCTGAGATGGAAATTGGTCCAGTGGAATCAGTGCTCTACCCCATTTAGCAAATAAATAAATAATCCAGACCTATCCCCTGAAGGTAGTGAGTTGGAGTATTCCCACAAGCTGTCTGCACAAAACAGAGTAAATTTATACATATGTGCCTGGTAGTTAAGAATTCTACAAGCTAAAGTGGGCGAAGAGATAATGATCTTACCAAAATCTATCCAATGTATTGCATTCTTTTTTTCAAGGGGGAGGGGTTGGTATTAACTAATAGTCTGCTCCCAGGTGATGAAGAGGTAGGCATCGTAATTGGATGTGATCTAAGATAAGAAAACAAAAATGTATTGGTATGAGGTATGTAATACAGTCTGTCTGAATTTCTTGAGGCTGATTGAGAGAATTATTACAGGCAGTATTAAACACATCCTTCAAGGCTGGCAGAATGGAAAGTATGGGTGTAGAATTAGCTTTATCCACTTGCAACATATAATATTACCTCAGTTCAGGGAGAACATTCACCTGTTTCCACAAAAGTGCCTCATTCTTCCTGGAAATAGTCTGAGAGAGAGAGGATTCCTCCAAAGGAGATGGAGATGACCAAGTTTCTTCAGAATTAAAGTTATGGGCTTGAGAATCTAGAGGAGAAGAAGCCCCATCTCTTTCTCTCTCTGTTAGAATTCTCTGACAAAATTTCTTCAGGAATTTCTTTAGAGATATTGTCCTTATGTAAGGATTTCTGATCACCAGGATTAACAACCTGTAATAATTGTCTGGCTGAGGTAAGAAAATCTTTTCAAACAGAAGCCATGTCTTCAGCTGAAAATATCAAACCTTCTCTTTTTTCTTTGCAGGTTACACCCTGGAAGAAGACTCTGAGGTGGCATTTTAGCCCTGTCAAGAGTTTCCTTGGTTACCCAGAGAAGCATCCCCAGTGTATTTCCCAGACTCAAAGAAGATGGTTCTCCGACACCTGCATCGGACACTAGAACAGCTGAAGAGAACATTGCTGATCCCTAGTCCATGGTAGCTGAAAGGACTACACCAGAGGAACCTGGAGAATCAAGTGAGTGATGTGAGGAACACTGGTTAGCTAGTACAGGTTCACTTACCAACTCCTGAGACACTGTCTGAGCCCACAGTAACAGAAGGGCAACTTAATATGTTGCTTCTTCTTTTTATGTGGAGCAGGAGAACAGCCAACAGGACAGGAGTAAGTATCCATGTTGCAGCTGAGAAAGAGACATGAATGCCAATAAGCAGTGCTGAAACAAGTCAGTCAAAAGATAAGTTGTCAAACCTTCAGCTGCACAGACAGTGAGAAAAGGTGGTGGAGCCTCGGTCTAAACTGGGTGATGTCCTGAAATTTATCCGTGTGAAAAATCACCATAAACAAACTCCCATACCCTATTCTAGCAGCTATAGGTCACCCTGTATGTCCATAGAATCCCATAGTTCATACCTAGGCCTAATAGGGACACTCATCATTAAACCAAATACCCTGTTCATGGGAGACTTTAACTACCCTTCTATATACTGGGAAATATACACTTCCTCAAACTCACAGGCACAAAAATTGCTGGACTTTATGAACTCAAATACCATTGACTAGATAGTGTGCACTTCCACCAGAATTTCAAACTTACTGGACATAGTACTCACCAATTTGGAAGATTGCTGCACCCTACCCCCACTGTGTCACATCCTCAGTGGTTGGACCACAAAGCGGTCTCCATCAAAATAAAAATCAACTTGGTACCCACAGAAAAAATCCCATAATAGAAACTATTCCAAAGCAAACTACATCATATTAAGTGATAGTTTGTCACAATTCATTGCCCCTTCCAACCCTAAGTTTAGAGCAACCTATGCAGATTTGTTCACAGAGACCCTGTACAACCATATAAATGACAGTATAGAGGCTGCGATATCTAATAAAAGTAATCCCAAAACAAACTCTTAAAAAAGGATATAAAATTTTAAAGTTGTACTACACTATTTAGGTAGTCTGTACATTTAATCAGCGGAGACATTGAAAAATTCTGCTGTTATGACATTCTTTTTATTCTGCATACGAAGTTGACATCTAGTTTAACAATGAAAGATATACACAAATAACAAAACCGTACTTTAGCTTAGAATAATTAGCCTCTCTCCTACCAAAGAAAAAGTCCCAATCTTTATAGTGTCTTTTCTGCCTGCATCAGCAGTTTTGGAAATTTGCCAGAATACTATATCTTTCCTCTTAAACTGGTCTGCTGACAGTTTGTTTTCCATATCTTAAACATTCTGTTCCTGAAGAATAACTCCTTTTGTCCTTGGCCTATCTTACGTATCATATTGACGAGACACAATTGCATACAAAAGTTCATCTTGTCCTGCTTGTAGATAATAAATTTCACAAACTGCACTGTTTATAAGAGATAAAACATTTTACTTCTGGTTCTTATTAACAATGAATGCCTAGCTATATGTTTTTGCCAAGAGTTCAAACTAAGTGCACTCTACACACTGAAATGCAGAATATTTGTTTTACATTTTCAGAAAAAATCCACTGAAATCCATTTTTAACCTGTTCGTTGCTCTCACAATTCCCTCTTTTCGGTTAAAAAGTGGAAAATGACTGTCCATTTTCGACTTCAGTTGTACACATTGAAACCTTTTCCAATTTATCTAGGTTAACCATCATAATTTGTTGGATTTTATAAGTTTTCCGCAAATGGCAACTTAGGTAGCAATTCAAGATAGTTAATATGACTAAAATGCCTAACACTACTAATACAGGATCTAGCAACCAACTTAACAGTTTTTTTTCCTGATTTTGACCAACCAGTAAAGATATCCCACCAATTGTGAGCAGTGTGTTTTTTGGTCTTTTCAGCCAAACTAAGTAGTTTATCTTTTGCAATGATGCTTAATGCCTCATAATAGAGAAAACTTTTACAATAATATCAGCTGTTTCAGAACTGGCGTTTGCCATGATTCTACAAAAAAAAAAAAACACAAAACATGAAGTCACTTAATGACTTTTAACTGATCTTTATGAACAAGAATCATTTTGCTTGTTTTGTTTCCTTTAACTTTGTACACTAGAGGCCCTAACTGAACAATTATTTCAAAGGGGTCCTTGCCAATTACTGCCTCTTGGACAATCCGTCTGGGATGTCTTGACTAAGACTTGTGTCCCAGAGGGAAGGTTTTCTTCTGGCATAACAGGATCCTTTGACCATAATTTGAATGCTTGCATTTCTGATAGGCTTTGACACAATTCAGAAATATCCTTTAACCATTGTTGATGCTGAGCAATTTCTAATAATGGTCTGTACTAACAGTAGGATCGAATGGCAATTGTACATGCATTTTCCTGCCTGTCGTGACTTCAAAAGGTGAAATCCCTATTTTACTGTGTGGAGTTGCTCTGACACCCAGCAAGATTCCAGGCAAATGTTTTACCCACTTTTCACCTTTTTCCAAGCAGGCTTTCTTAAGGCGTTCCTTAAGAGACCTATTCATTCTTTTAACAATCCCATTGGACAGAGGATGGTAAGGAACATGAAATCATTGCTGGATACCAAGCAAATCTCACAAAGTTTTCATCAGTTTACTGGCAAATTGTGGCCCGTTATTGGATTTGATAACTCGTAGCCATCCCCAATGACAAAAAATGTTTTTCCATAAGGCTTCTGTTGTACCCTTAACCATCATTGTTTTTGTAGGAATTGCTTTTACCCATTTTGAAAAAACATCAACTACCACTAGAAGATACCTGTACCTGCCTTTAGCTTGGGGTAATGGACCTGCAAAGTCAATTTGGATGGCATACCAAGGTCCATCCGCTGGAGTTACCCTTAGTAACTGTGGCTTTTTCAATTGAGCATTAACCTGCAAACATATTAAGCATGCACTAAATCACAAATTTTCTTTTAACTGTGGATGCCAGTATTTGTTCTTTACAATGGGCCATAACTTTTGTGTACTCAAACGTCCCAATACCTGATGACTAAATTTCACTAACTGTCGTGCCTGTTGGTACGGTATATAAGGAAGACTAGAACCATCTTCAAAACATTTTGCATAATATTGCCATGGACTTTCTCCTACAAGAGTACATTTTTCTAACTCTCCCTGCAGTCCAAACTTAGTTTGGATATACAGCAAATCATGTTGCAAATTCTGAGCTGAAAATGTCTGTATGGCATGTACTGCAGTGGGTTTTATCTGGTACACCAGAAAGGTGTTCTGTAGGATACAATTGCCTTTCTTCCTTGACTGCTTTTTTTTGCCATTTGATCAGCATAGTTATTTAACTGAAAAATTTAATTTGTAGCTTTTTGATGAGCTTTTACCTTTAAGATACTGTAGCAGCCCACAAGGGACTGACTACGAACCAAATTCCAAATAGTCTGTAACACACAAGCATGCTTGAGTGGTTTGCCAATATTATCAACAAACCTTCTCCTTGCCCATGTAAACATATGCAGCTGCAGAGAATTAACTACGTATGCACTGTCTGAAAAAATATTGACAGGTGGAAAATGCTGTAACACATAAAGAACTTCCAGTTCAGCTCACTGAGCAGACATGTGTCCTGGTAACTGAATCAGAGTTGGCTATCCCATAGAAGGGTTTTCTGGTACTACTGCAGATCCAGTCCGATATTGTCCATTGTCCTAAAATCGTGCACCGTCAACAAAGATGGATGGCCTGTCTTCTTGAAAATCAGGAGACAGAATGGGCTTTTCTGGATTTGAAATGTGCCTAATGCATTTGTGTCATTTTTCTTCATATGCATCAACAGGATAACAACGTTGCCAAGTAAAACGCTGCTCACTCAGTTAATAGCAAACGATTTTAATAATCCACAGCAGTACGACACAGATTTTAGAACTTTCAATAACATAGATGGTTAAGCGCTTTCATTTGCTACAAACAGATTTCATCAGAACCATGAAAGCCTCAAAAGTGAAACAATAAAAAGCATCTTAGGCGCCAAAAGAATTAATTGATTAACCTCTTGCAAATGATGTCAGTTAGTTCAGCAATCAAGGATGCAAATAAAAATATATTCTCCACTCTTGATAGTTCAACATCATCCAACTAAAACACAAATTTTATATATATAATACTTTCATAAAAGTTTCCAAACAATATATAAAATTTATAAAAAATATATATAAAATGTATAAAAAAATAATATATAAAATGCCTGTTGTAATTCTCCTAAGGTGTATATATATAGTGATGGATTATGCAGAATTTGTTCTGTGACAGTGTATGGTAGTATGAAATGCAAAGGAAGGTGCATGAAGCTGAAAATGCTCATAGCCTATAAAAAACTACAACTGTGTACACCAACATAAAAAATACCAATAATAATATACACCACAAAACTTGTAAACCTTACGGAATATGTATATATGTATGCATGCATATAAATGATAATAATTATAGATAAATATTGATAAATATAAATATAAATACATATTATGAATATTATAAATATTATAAATATTATAAATATTATATTTAATACAATATTTTGGATAAAAATATTATAAAAATATTATAAAAAATGAATGATTTCAAACAAGAAAAATGTTATGACAAGAAAAATTTAACTATCCATTATCAAGAAGGGTTTAATGCTAATATGATCATTGAGACCAGGCTTGGTCGTAGCATTACAAAGTATTTGCCATTTGCTCTCTATCGCAGCTAAACAACATTTCCAATTGCCTGTTGTAGATGTATGGTCAATAAGATCAATAATACTAAAACGGAAGGAATGTTCAACACCCTTGTCTAGGATATGTCTACTGAGTGCATTGTTAGGATCCTGTTTCCTAATCCTGTAGGTATGTTCATATATTCTTGTCCTAAGTTTCCTCTCCATTTTTCCAATATAATAAGCGTCACATACTACACAGGTGGCGATGTATACTAGTCTCGAGGTGTTGCAATTTCCCCCCTTACTTTGTATACAATTGGCTGTGATGTTCTTCAACTTAACTAACCTATTTTCATTAATAAACTTACATTGCTTGCAAACCCCACATTTTCTAGTATGTATATTTCGTGCTGATTTACCTGGGATATTCTTTCTCATTTCTAACATCCTTTTAATATTGTAGGAAGTTTTGTATACAAAATTCGGTTTGTATCCTACACATTTCCCAATGTCTTCCGAAGTTGTAAAAAGATTCCAATGCTTTAATATAATATCTTTCAAAACATCTATATATGGGCTGTATGTGAGTACACATATACAACCTCCTGGTATTTTGTTGTTTACCTTAGTTGTAAAAGGTATACCCAATAATGGAAGAAACTTGTTGCCCCATTCTCTCATAACATAGTCTTTAATGGGTTTAATCAGGTCGTCAGGGTACCCTCTGTTGGTAAACATGTCATATATTCTATTTAACTCCATTACCATATTCTCCTTATTCGAAGACATTCTGGCTGCACGTATGCATTGACCTTTAAAAACATTTTTGAAAATGTGTGGTGGGTGACAACTGTTGAACCATAGATAGTCATTTGAGAAAGTTGTTTTTCTAAAAATCTTAGATTGATTCTTTTAACAATCCCATTGGACAGAGGATGGTAAGGAACATGAAATCATTGCTGGATACCAAGCAAATCTCACAAAGTTTTCATCAGTTTACTGGCAAATTGTGGCCCGTTATTGGATTTGATAACTCGTAGCCATCCCCAATGACAAAAAATGTTTTTCCATAAGGCTTCTGTTGTACCCTTAACCATCATTGTTTTTGTAGGAATTGCTTTTACCCATTTTGAAAAACATCAACTACCACTAGAAGATACCTGTACCTGCCTTTAGCTTGGGGTAATGGACCTGCAAAGTCAATTTGGATGGCATACCAAGGTCCATCCGCTGGAGTTACCCTTAGTAACTGTGGCTTTTTCAATTGAGCATTAACCTGCAAACATATTAAGCATGCACTAAATCACAAATTTTCTTTAACTGTGGATGCCAGTATTTGTTCTTTACAATGGGCCATAACTTTTGTGTACCCAAACGTCCCAATACCTGATGACTAAATTTCACTAACTGTCGTGCCTGTTGGTACGGTATATAAGGAAGACTAGAACCATCTTCAAAACATTTTGCATAATATTGCCATGGACTTTCTCCTACAAGAGTACATTTTTCTAACTCTCCCTGCAGTCCAAACTTAGTTTGGATATACAGCAAATCATGTTGCAAATTCTGAGCTGAAAATGTCTGTATGGCATGTACTGCAGTGGGTTTTATCTGGTCCACCAGAAAGGTGTTCTGTAGGATACAATTGCATTTCTTCCTTGACTGCTTTTTTTTGCCATTTGATCAGCATAGTTATTTAACTGAAAAATTTAATTTGTAGCTTTTTGATGAGCTTTTACCTTTAAGATACTGTAGCAGCCCACAAGGGACTGACTACGAACCAAATTCCAAATAGTCTGTAACACAGAAGCATGCTTGAGTGGTTTGCCAATATTATCAACAAACCTTCTCCTTGCCCATGTAGACATATGCAGCTGCAGAGAATTAACTACGTATGCACTGTCTGAAAAAATATTGACAGGTGGAAAATGCTGTAACACATAAAGAACTTCCAGTTCAGCTCACTGAGCAGACATGTGTCCTGGTAACTGAATCAGAGTTGGCTATCCCATAGAAGGGTTTTCTGGTACTACTGCAGATCCAGTCCGATATTGTCCATTGTCTTAAAATCGTGCACTGTCAACAAAGATGGATGGCCTGTCTTCTTGAAAATCAGGAGACAGAATGGGCTTTTCTGGATTTGAAATGTGCCTAATGCATTTGTGTCATTTTTCTTCATATCCCATGAAGTTAGATAAGTAATACTTCTCTCCTGCCTTTATTGTAACTTGCTTGACACTAAATAATGCCAACCATTTTGCAAACACTGCTTGACTGACGTCATCAATCAGTTTATTTAACTGAGTCTCATTTACCAAAGCCAGTATGGCATAATGTGGCATCTGTGCTATAATGTCTTTGGAAAAGCTGTTAGGTATTCAGTTTGTTTTAAACCCCAGTAAATGGCCAAAAGCTGCTGAATGCACGGGTGATATCCCCTCTCAACATGTGTCATCTTTCTACTAAAGAATGCAATGGGGAGTAAAGTCTTTTCCATTCTAGCATCAGAGCCCTGAGGTCACTCCTGTAAAAGCACAACAGAGTGTGTTGGGTCCAGCTGCTGTCTGTAACACAAAGGGACGTGTTAAACTTGGAGCTACTAGTTCTGTAGCCTTGGCCAATGCTGCCTTTAAATCACAAAAAGCTGTATGTTCCCTTGGTCCCCACCCCAGAAAGGGTAATTCTTTCTGGCTAGAATGCATATCATACATGTTTTGGTATACAGCAGTATTTGAAGGACTTGTGTCACTTTAGTTAAGTGCTGTTTTGTTTCAGACTGTATTAGTATCTCATCAGTGTAATGCAGAACAGAATCATCAGATTCTAGACCTTGTAGTATTCGTCCAACTATATTATGCAGAGCTGTTTGCTGCTGATAATTAGGATTTACTGGATGCTCAGGAACAAAGTCAGAAAGAACAATTGTATCCTGTGTGCTAACAATATTACTTTGTATATTGACACTAGATGTCACACCATCCCTTTGCTATACTGGGAATACTGACTGTTGAGTGTTTGTGGTATATAGAGGTTGTTGCTGCAGTCCCCTATTACCCTCTGTCACATATTGTTGTGAAGTGTACTGCTGTGTTTGTACTTCTGGCTGCATTACTTGGTGCTGTTGTGGTACATGTGGCTTATCAACATTTTTTATGATAAGATCCTTACCCTTTGCCTCTTGTTCCTGGCGCCATCTGCGATAATATTTACAATCATTTTTAGTATGACCCACCTGTTTACAAGAATAACAAATGGGCTGTCTCTTTGGAGGCCCCTCTATAGATTGAGTAACTTGAGAAGCTAACGAAGTGGCTGGGGGAGCTGATGCTGCCCGTTGTTGCCCCTGTATAAATTGCCCTTGCTATGATTATCCTGTCACCTGCTGTGGGACATGCTGTCCCTGATTAATCCATCTCCCACACCCCTTCCTCCTTACTTCACTAACAGTTGGTGTAGAACAGGGAGTGTAAATCTTTGGCTTATGAATAGCATTATCTTTACACATAATAAGTGCTCTCAACAATTTATGTACTTACTCTGTGAGTGTGTTTGAAGATTCTTCATAAATAGGTTCATAGGTAAGTACTAGGCTATCTGCCTGAGGGCATCTATAAGCCTAGCCAGAATGTGTTGGCTTTCGCCACCCCCTTAGATTAGTTCCCTGTGCCTCTGTCCAGCCTAGCCACTGCAGTGATCCCCGGTGTAAATCTTCTTTTTCCCATCCACTCATCAAGGTTTCTGTTGAAGAGTGTTAGTGAGGGACTCTGCCTAATGTAGATTGGAATCCTGTTCCAAAGCATGGGGGAGTCTCTGGGACAGGAATCTATCCCACCAGCACATCCTGTTTATCGTTGTGGTGAGGTTTAGATCCCTAGAGCGTGTGGCTTTTGGGGATTTGTTGTTTTTTTTTTTAGGTGGAGCATGTCCATCAATTCTGGGTTGGACATGGCCTTGTATGTCAGGCAGAGATCACCTCTGAGTAAGGTGGTATGCAACCGAGTACAGCTGGAGTTTCTTCAGTTGGGCTGCAGTAATCCTCTTGGTGAGATACTTCTGTGGTCATTCCAGCTGTTGCAGGTGTCTTGTAAGGTACATCCCAAATGGGAAGTTGTACTCTATGATGGGTCTGATGAGTGATGAGTAGAGAGGCACAATAACCTCTTTTGTTCTAGATGCGAACCCTTTTGTGTTTAGGTGGGCCACATAGAAGGATTTTCTAACCACCTTGGCAATATGATTATCAAAGGAGAGATTACTATCTACTTGGGTCCCCAGATCCCTTATTACATTTTCTGTATTTAGGGGACTACCACGTATGTGGTAGTTCGCAGGTACTTTGTTTTTTCCAAAGGGGATGACTATGCACTTTTTGGCATTTAGCTTCATGCCATGATTTTGACACCAGTTATCCATCTCAGTCAGACCCTTCTGGGGGATGTCTGTATCAGCTAGAGAGTCACTTATGGCCCCCAGTTTGCAGTCATCTGCGAACTTGGTCAGCCATAGTCCTCCTGTGCTTGCCTGTACCTCTGAGAAGTATATACCGAACAGGAGGGGTCCCAGGACTGAGCCCTGGGGTACGCCACTTTTAACTGGTTTAGAGTCGGACCTAGAGCCAGTAACTCTCACCATGTGGGTTCTATCCGTGAGACAATTGGCAACCCATCTCATGACGTAGGGGTTTATGTTCAGGCTGGTGAGCTTGTCTATAATACTAGAATGGGGAATGGTGTCAAAAGCCTTTGCGAGGTCTAGGTAGGCTGTGTGGACCTCCTTTTCCTCGTCTAAAGCCTTGGTAACTGTCTCAAAGAAGTCCACCAGGTTTAGGAAGCATGATCTGCCCTTAACAAAGCCAGACTGGGTAAGGTCCAATATTTGAAGGTTCCCAATGTCTCTGTTAATGAATTCCATGATGATGCACTCCATAGCCTTGCAGACCAGGCTAGTCAGGCTTATAGGGTGATAGTTCCTGGGGTCCGTTGTGGCTCCACCTTTGTGGAGTGGGATAACTGTTGCTGTGCACCACTCTGTGGGTACATAGCCTGTAGTGAGGCTAAGTTTGAACAGTGTGTTTAGATGAGGGGTTAGTTCATTTTGGAGCTCGTGTAAGACACAGCCTGGGACACTGTCTAGTCCTATTGAAGCTGTATTTTTGGCTTTGGATAGGGCTGTTTTAACCTGTGTGTCAGTGATTGCCGGGGCACTACATTCTTCTAATATGGTTATGGGCCCTTTAGGGGGTGAGAGGGGGGTGAAATTTTCACTAAACCTGTCTGCCAGAATGTTGGCAATATCAGTCGGTTCAGTGTATTTTGTGCCATTCTGCAGTAACTCAGAGCAGATCTGAGAGTTTCCACTTAGGTTCTTGACATAGCTAAAGAACACTTTGTGGTTATCTTTGAAGTCCTTGGCAATTTTCCTTTCGAAGCTAGCCTTGGATGATTTTATGAGGGATCATAGTTTCTTGCTGATACTAATCAGGGATGTCTTTCCTTCTTGGGATTTTACTCTTTTCTGCACTATTTTCTTCCTTCTGTTGTATAGCTTGTTTATGGCAGGGGTCCACCAGACTGGTTACCTTTTCTTGGAGGAGTGAGTCTTGGTTTTGCTTGGGATAGCACGATCCATGCATTCTTGCAGGTGCTCATAGAGTGCCTTTGTAAGGGATTCAGCAGCTTGGACAGCATTGTCCTTTAGCATGGGGGCTGTGAACCTTTCCACCTCGGTCTTAAGTAACGTGAAGTTTGCTTTTGAAAAGTTTTTCACGGTGGTTTCCTTGATTGGGGTGGTTTATGGTCTGATCTAACCAGCGAGGGTTTGACCTCCGGTGTAGAACACCGGTTGCCCATGTTGGTGATGACCAGGTTCAATATGTTGTCACCTCTGGTGGGGGTGTTGACCAGTTGCTCCAGGGCATTCGAGTTTATAAATTCTAGGAAGCTTTGGGCAAGGGAGTTAGTACTTGAGTAGTTCTCCCAGTTAATGTTTCGGCAATTGAAATCACCCAATATTAGGGCATTTGGTAGGACCTTCATATTTTTCAGTGTCTCCAGAAACACAGAATAGGGTCCTGGGTCATGGTGGGTGATCTGTAGCAAGGTACAATTTGAATTGCAGTTTTGCCCGTTGTTAGTTGCACATGGATGATCTCTAAGGCATTGTGCTGTGCCACTAACCTGGAGGTGTGGGTATCCCTGATGAATATGGATACACCCCCATCTTTTGTGTTTTGGTCCAGGTTCTGTGGCCGAAATGTATGGTATGAGTTATAACCTGGTAGTGCTGGGGTGCTCTCAGGAGCCTTAAACCAGGTTTCTGTTACTGTACAGATATCAATGTTCTCCATACTGAGGAGTGTCTCGAGTGCATGCATTTTGAGGTTTAGACTTCTGGCGTTGAGTAGCATTACCTTCAGTTTTTGGTTACTTGTGCTATTTACGGTGGTGGGTTTGTCTTTTGAGCCTTGCCTAAAAAAGGCACTATGGTGGCGGCAAAAGCCTTGGCCAGTATTCGAAAGCCTAAGGGTGACAGGTGCAGGCCATTTCTTGTGAAGCAACTTAGCTTATCAAGCATGTCATCCCAGGTGGACAGATACTGCATCCCCTTTGAATGACACCAGAAACTTAGCCAATTGTTGAAATTGATCATTTTTTCTTTATACTGTGGCATCATTCTTGGTGAGGGCAGGATGCTACTCCGGGTCAGGGTCATACCAGCCTGGGCTATGTGATCAGAGAGCTCTTCCATGTCTCTTTTCATGTAGTCCAGGGAGGTACGTCTCAGGTCATTCACACCAACATGGACAATGACAGAGTCGTATTTGTATTTGTTCTGGAGTGACCTGAGTGCTTGTGTTATGTGGCGGTTCCTGGCGCCCGACAGGCAACTAACTGTAACCTTCTCCTTGTCCAGCCTAGTTAGTGGGACATCAGTGTGCCTGACTATAGAGTCGTCTGTTACTAGTGTGTTGGGTATGTTATTTTGCCTTAAGGGCTGTGATTGCGTGGCACGCTGATTATGTGAAGTATGTGTTTTATGGTTTGTGATGAGGTGTGGAGGTTGCTTTAGGTGTCTGCTTTGGAGGTCTCTGTTGCTTTTGCAGATTTTTATTTAGAGCCTCTGAGTATGTTTTCATGTATTTATGTGTGTTATTTGCCAGTGTTGGTTTAGTAGGTCTATGTGAGACTGATGGTGTGTTGCAAGTATTTTTCTCCTCCTCTTGACTGTCAGTTCCAGTCTTGGGTTGAGAGAGCTTTGCCTCCAGTTTGGCTGTATAATTGCATCTCTCGCATATATTAGTGTTTGGTGGTAGGAGGAGAGGGTTGTCTGTGTACATGAAGCAGTTCTAACAGTACCTCAAAATGCCTCAAATAAGTTTAATATTCCCTGGAACACCCTCCAAATGCTCTAAAAAGGAGCGCATAACAACTTTTTAAAAATTTTCATCTTTCAAATCTTTTTCATCACTGCCATTAACTAGCATATATGCCAGCTGTTAATGTTCAGCCTGTTCCTCCAGGGAATTGCAGGCTGTCATTTGAAACTGATCTAAAAATGTTGGTGTGAGAGATTGCCCTCTAGTGTATGCTAACAATACTGCTGTCATTCTTAGGTGTTTAGTTTGTATTGGATACTGCTTTTGCTGAATAAAAGCCATAAAACGCTGAGGAATAAAATTCCAGAAGCAACGCTTAAGTATATTATTCCATACAGTGCCTACAGTTTTAAGAACCCAAGCTTCAAATGTAATCATGTTATTAAAAATACCTTTCTGTTTATTCCACTTAGGGAGAGTTTCTAACATCCTAGACTGATGATAAACTGCAGCAGAAAAACAGCTGAGGCTATGATGGGACTGGTAATAGCAGTTTCTAGTGCTTAAGATTGATATTTTTGTAACAAGGCTTGTAATCTTAAAAGATCTTGATTAGGTAAATGTGCTGCTCTAGCAGCCTCAAATTCCTGTGTCTCTAATTGAGCTCGTAATGTGTTAAAACTCCTCCCTTGCAACAATTACATCATGCTGTGTGTAGCCAGTTGCTTGCCATATTTTTCTTGCAAACGGACAATTTTATTTATTAACCTTTCTATTATCCAAATAGCTTTATTGCCTTGTTCAATAACAGTTTGTGTAAAGGTCTTAATTTTAGTCTGTGAGACTTTGAAAAACTTAGAAAATTATTTTGTACATTTAGCAGTGTCAGCATGCATTTTACCAGACGCATTGCATTTATCACAGTAAGTCTGAAAGTGACCCATGAGGTCAAGCTCTTGCTGGTTGCTAACTTTAGCAATCCATTCTTTAAACCCCTGCAAATTAGACTGTAAAGTATAAACTTTGACATTTGCATTACCCTTTAATAAATCTTTTGCAACAGGATATATAGAAATAGGAACCATTGTCTGTGCTTCAAGCATTACTTTATGCTGGTTGTGTTCCAGATTTTGTACAATACGTACAATACGTTTATGACAAGGCATGCAAAAAGTAACATTTAAATCATTGCAAGTAACACATTTTTGTAGATTCTGTGACACTTCTGCCTTACATAGTAAAGACGTACAGGTGCTAACATGCTGATTAAACTATGTATTTAAATAATTACACACATTTACATATGAGTTAGACACATTAACAGTAAAATACTTAGTGCACTTCTTGGCATTTTCATGAATTGCATTCATTGTTAAAAGAAAAACAGAAGAAAATATTTACCACAAATGTTCAGGACAAGGTGGCTAGTCTTTACACGAAGATCAGTTGTGGGAGGATTTTATGCTGTCTTTCACTAGATGCTGGTGAAGCGAATTTTGGCAATAAGACTCGCACCTTGTATATCACCAACTGCCTGAAGAATTACTGTACTGCCCTGCAGTGTTTGTCCTCCAGTCAATGGACAAAGTTTTAGGAAGAGAAGAATTGATTGTAAAAAAGTCTGCGCTGAACCCCCCCCCCCCCGGTTGTTTGCACTGGACTGGTCTTGCCACTGTAAAATTAAAGTTATACTACACTATTCAGGTAGTCTGTACCTTTACTCAATGAAAAACACTGAGGCAGTTCTGTTGTTATGACATTCGTTTACTCTGCATATGAATAGACATCTACTTTAACAATGAAAGACATACACAAATAACAAAACCGTACTTCAGCATAGAATTATCAGACTCTCTCCTACCAAAGAAAAAGTCCCAATCTTTATACTGTCTTTTCTGCCTGCATCAGCAGTTTTAAAAAATTTCCAGAATAATATGAATTTCCTCTCAATCTGGTCTGCTGACAGTTTGTTTTTCATATCTTAAACATTCTGTTCCTGAAGAGTAACTCCTTTTGTCCTTGGCCTATCTTGCATATCATATTGACGAGACACAGTTGCATACAAGAGTCCATCTTGCCCTGCTTGTTGATAATAAATTTCACAAGCTGCACAGTTTATAAGAGATAAAACATTTAACTTCTGAGTCTTATTAACAACGAATGCCATGCTATATGTTTTGCCAAGAGTTCAAACTAAGTGCACTCTACACATTGAAATGCAGAATATTTATTTTACATTTTCAGAAAAAATCCACTGAAATCCATTTTTAACCTGTTCGTTACTCTCACAATGGAATCCTAACCTTAATTGGGTATATAACAAAAGGGAAAAAGTCATGGTTAAAATCAGAATGATCAGTGCCCACAATGATAGGATATCTCTAATTAACAAAACAGGAAACTAAGAATTATTTAAGTCCAACAAGTCCAATTATGAATTCAAGATAGGCTCACAGGCGAAAGACAACCACAAGGCCTTCTACAGATATGTCTGAAACCTCAAAGGCAGCACAGAATAGTGTGCTGAACTGCTAGTCAGTGGTCCTGCCGTCACTGAGCAGAGTGACGTAGCGAATTTGCTGACTGACAGATTCAGTTCAAACATCACCTCCTACTCTCACCCGCCTTCCCCCAAGAAATACCCACTAGCATAATCCCCACAACTATCAAGAGGGAGCAGGTCCTGGTGGCACTTGCTAATGCCAAAAACACAAACTCAGTGGGCCCCAACAATATCCCAGTAGACCTCCTAAATTACCTTGAAACATGACCTGTCAGTACCACTTGAGTCACTTTTCAACTACTGCCTCAAAACAGGATTTGTATCACAAGAATGGAGGACTGCAACTTTTATCCCACTTCACAAGGGTGGACCATCAACCAGCTCCAGAAACTACAGACCCATTAGTCTGATTAATTTAATATAATCATGGATCCAGCTCAATTATTTGACTTAGTCAAGGGAAGACCATGTGTACTAAACCCGGTGGACTTCTATGAGAAGGTCACCAAGGCAATAAATGAGGGGAAATGGTGCATACTGCTTACCTGATCCTGGCTAAGGCACGCAATTCAATTTCACACTCACCAGACTGGGCATAAGCCCCCACATAACTCACTGGATTCCCATCTGGCTCACAGACAGGACCCAGAAAGTTAAGATTGATGAGATCACCTCCACTAAGAGACCACTCACCAGTGGGGAACTTCAAGGCTCCATGCTGGGCTGCTCCTATTTGGCATCTACTTCCCACAGATAAAGACTGATGTCAAGTGCCCTTGGCTGACCAAGTTCGCAGATGACTGCAAATTGGGAGCTACCATAGATTCCAGCCATGACACAAACATCTTACAAGAGGGTTTAACACAGACAAATGATTGGTATCAAAGTCACAGATTTAAAATCCAATGGCAAAAAATGGATTGTAGTGTCTTTTGGAAAAACTGACACCCATGCTAATTATTTCATCAATAAGATACCCCTAAGAGTTGATCTGGTAGTCAGAGGTCTGAGAACATATGTAGACAGTAATCTGGCTTTGACCAACATGTGGCCATGGTAGTAAGAAAATCATTATATGTCACCCAACTTATAAGTAAAGACATGGCATCCAGGTCCAAGAAAGTCACAGTGCCACTTTATTCTGCCCATATCAGACCCATCATTGAGCACAATGCGCCCTTTGGGATGTACTTGGCCAGACATATGCAACAACTGGAACATCCACAAAGGTTTCTTTCCAGGAGAATCCTGGCTATAAACACATTGCCCTACATAAATAGCCTTAAAGCCCTGTCTCTATACCTGGTCTCTTACAAGTTACTGAGAATCGATTTATGCCTGGCTTACAAGACAATCAGCTCAGATGGACCATGTGAACATCCACAAAATGAACGGCATCAGAACTACTAAATCCAAGGATTTAAATTTTGCTTGTAACATAAGTAAGACATGTTGGTGAGACAGCTATGTGTTTCACAGGATCCCCACGCTGTGGAACAGGTTCTCAGTCGATGTGAAGCAGAGTCCATCCCTAACCCTATTTATGCATAACCTTGACCAGTGGAGTGGAAAATTGAAAGGTCATCCTACGTCTGACCCCATGTCTCTGATAGATAGAGGCAGACAGTGATGCTCAAATTAACATTTCTCTACAAAACATCTAGAAACTTCTCAAGTAACATACCCCCGCCAAACTTAGGGACACATTTGGGTAGGGTTGCATGGCTGGGCTTATAAGGTGGTTATTAGCCTAGTATACACCTATGAATAAATGTTCACAAGCAGCAAACATGCACATAAACACACACAGGCAAACATACTGACCCACGCAGTCAGTCCCCTTTTACGTATAAATAAAACAAGAAAATCCTGTCAGAATTAAAGCACCTCTACACAATGTGCCCTGATAGAAAAACTAACAAGTTGTTATAAAGTGTACACAAGCACTAAAAACATCAACAAAGTTGTCTCCCCATTTTAACTCTTCACGATCCTTAAATTCTCACAAACAACATTAATAGTTTACAAATCGATATGAGAGAGAGCTCACAAATGACAAACTAAATCTCCAAAAGCTACGACTTGTAGAGACCTTTCTGGTTATTGTATAAAATTACCACACTTTATTTTGTCAAACAGATAAAATCAGTGATAAAGAATTACTTTTATAACAAAAACAAAAAACTGCATCAGTGCTTTCGTCCAATAAGTGTGAACTTCATCAGATTTGATATATATCTATATATATATATATATATATATATATATATATATATATATATATAGATATAGATATAGATATATATATATATATTTACATATATATATATATATATATATATATATATATATATATATATATATATATATATATATATATATATATATATATATATATATATATATATATATATATATATATATATATATATATATATATATATACGTAAAAGACTGACTCTAATGCCCTAGCTAAACATGCCATTACCTATAGAGGTCATGACAATTTTTTTTTCTGGTATTACAGAATGTTCATGATAATGCTAGAGGTGGTGATTTTAATAACAGAATAGAGAAGACTGAAATTAAATGGATTATTGCCTTGCAAGCAGACAGACTACCTGGTTTAAAACACCACTGTTCCTTTAAAACCTATTCTTAGGGAATATCAGTTATCACATAGTTAATTGTTTCTTATGGCTACCAATGATTTTTGTGAATGTTTTAATGGTTTATTTTATTTAAGGGACAGTTTTTAAGATGTTTTTATGGTCTGATGAAGTGGTATCACCACAAAAGCTCTTAGCCATAATAAAGAATTATACTTTAGCCTGTTTTTGTTCGGTCTGGATATATTTTTGACGATGACTCAGGATGTGACAGCTTTGGTCCAAGGTCCTCCTCGGAGCAGATGTGCAGTGGAACAATGAAGTTTCCTGAGTCAGTTGACAAAGGAAGTACTTCCTCAGCTGCAGTGGTGGGGTCGACTTTCTTGGCTGTGTAAAGGGCCTTGGCTGAACCAAAAAGACAGATGCGTGCACCGAGTTCAGATTCATTCCAACACCCATTGGAACCTGTTCCTTACACCTCTCATTGGGATCAACAGGGACAGTCAGAATCCATAGACTTTGAGACAGTTCAACACTCGAGCTCCCAGTCTGATTCCAATCTGTCTCCATCAGAACCCCATAGATATGTTCTGAAATGGCAGATGTGCAAACAGAAGCCTTCCTCAACTCTGACAACATCTCTGATCAAGTTGCCCCCAACTTTGTCGGAGCTGGAGGGATCTAGGAGCCATAGCATTGGTGCCAGATTCGGGAGGTTGGGTTTGAGTACAATACTGTTGGAGCCATCCCTTTTTCTCAGCGCCTTGGTGCTGGACAGCTCAGCTCCAACCTCTGCTTCAAGGCAGGATCATGGTGATGCCCTGGGCTATCCTGGGCTGTTATCTTCAGCTCCTACCAGGGCGGCCCTTGCTTCTTCCATGTCTTCTGCCTTCAAGGTAGTGGAGAGAGCTTCTTCCACCACCGTGGACAAGGCATACTTGCCCCCCTCAGGTTTACCCCCTCCACAACTGTTTGCTTTGGTCCCTAAGTCTCTATATCTTGTCCCATTGGGGCAGCCAGACGTACAAGCCTGAAGACAGTCCTCATACAAAACTCTGCTCACACTTCCAATTCCTCTCTGGAGCATCCCACCGGGAGCCCCTCAGAAGCATATGTTCAAAAAGTGCATCCTAGATTCCCCACTGGAATCTTTAACAGAGTACACCGACTTCGATGAAGGAGAAGGGTACCCAGATCATCCCTTGAGGATGTCTCGTTCAGTGAAGTACTCCCAGGAGGAGTCAGTGTCTCTCAAAGCCTTCAGAGCTGGCTCAGCTATGTACTGGGTAGTCCTCTCTGGCAGATGACATGGTGGACCTCATCTCCTGCTGGGCTTGGAAGGATCGGATGTCATGAAGCCAATCCCCAAAAGGCCTGTAAAGTACCTGGTGGTGCCCAAGCATCAAGCCCATTTGAGCAAAGATCCCCCAGTAGATGTAATGGTGATAGCAGCAACCACCAAGAAAGGACTTGATGAACAAAGTTCTACTATCCATCTCTCAAGCAGAAAGTCCAGGGTGTTGGACAGGTTTATGAAGCATTTTTATGCATCAACAACTTTCAGTCTCAGGTCACTGAAGTTTTTGGCGCATGTCATAAGGTTTCAAAGGGGTCCATGTCTGCAGAGGACAAGAACATTTTTCCACAACTGACCACCCTACAGTCCCTATCAAATGCCTCTATGTAGCTGATTTCCCATGCCTCAGAGGGAGCTTTGAGAGCAGCAGGTTTAGGAATTTCCATGAGGTAGTATGCCTGGATGCACCTCTGTGATTTTGCAGAGACTTTCAAGTCATTATTCATCAATGCTCCTTTTGATGGATTCACTTTATTTAGTCCAAGGTTAAAGAAACCCTATCTAGGAGAGAACAAGATGGGAAGACATTATTTGCTATAGGGATACACTTTTCTACACCACAAAGGACCTTTTCCTGAAACTAGAGAGATGGTAGTAAGATGTGGTTCTGTAAGTTGCAAGTCTCTTCCCAGGACTCCTACAGGGACAGGTCTTCCCATGGCAGAGGGCAGAACTCCAATGGTAGACACCCTTATGGCAGAGGAGGCCCGCAAAACCAGGGCTTCAGAGGTCCTTTCTCTGACAAGCCTTACCCGTGCTCCTGAAATGTTGCCCAACTGCTGCACTCTGGAGGCAGTCAGGGTGTGCTTATTTCTGCAAGGGAGAATCTGGAGGCCATCACCAAAGATACTTTGGTGCAGAGGACTGTATCATAGGTATGTACTAGGCTAATGGCCCTAGAGCTTTTACAAGCCTAGCCCATGGCATTACCCTGGCATCGTGCCACCCGACCTTAGTTCCTAGTGGCTCTGTCAAGTAGAGCCACTGGAGTGAAAAGTATCTAGGGGTTATTACATACTCCCTTCCCTTCAGCTCTCCCCCATCAATTTATAAAACTTCATGACATTCTACCCACTCAGAGGAAAGCAGCAGCTACAGAACTAGAAAAACTGCTGGTCAAAATAATCATCCAAATGGTCCCCCAGACCAGCAGGGATTCTGAATTTACTTGAGGTTTTTTTTTGGTGCTAAAGTAAAACAGGGACCTGAGACCTACCTTGGATCTCAGCAATTTGAACCAGTACATTACATGCTCAAAGTTTTGAATGGTCACAGTTCAGTCCATTCTACCTCTAAATGCAAGGACAATTGGATGTGCTTGATAGATCTCCAGGATACATACTATCACATCAAAATAGACTGGAGATCCTGGAGATTTCTACACTTCCAGCTGAGAGCAAGTCATTATCAGATCAAAGCCCTGCCCTTTGGCCTCACCAAAGCCCCAGGGTGTTCATCAAGTGCATGGTAGTGGTCGTAGTTCATTTGAGACTGCTGGGATTCCCAGTGTTTCCATATCTCAACAACTGGCTCCCTTCTGCTCCCACCAAGTCTGTATTTATTCAAGCCAGGGACTACTTACTGCAACTATGTCTTCGATTGGGCATCACAGTGAACTACTCCAAGCCTCAACTCTTCCCCACTCAAGTCCTGGAGTTTATTGGTGCTCGTCTAGATACTGTATGGGCAGCACACTGGTGCAGTGGATAATGTTGTTGCCTCACAGAAAGAGGTTTCCCACTTCAATTCTCAGCTAGGGTGCTGTTTGTGTAGAAGTTTGCATGTCCTCCTTCTGTGTTCGCATGGGTTTGCTTCAGGTGCTCCAGTTTCTTCCCACATGCCAAAACCATGCAGTCGGTGGATGGAACACTAAATTTGCCAAAGGAGTGAGTGTGTGATGTGGAAGAACTACCACATCAAGGCTAGCCACCCAGTGGTGTAAACATTGGCTGTAGATGATTGTCACTGTTGAAATGATACCCCAACCCCATGTGCAAAAATGGGAAAAGGGGATTGTGGATGAATGGATGGTCTGGATATGGTGACACATCACAAGCTTATCACAGACAAGAATAAACACTTTACAGCATCCCTCATCCTCTCATTTCCTTTCCTGCCAGCAAAATTGGTATTACAACTTCTTGGATCTATGGCAGCTTCCATAATGCTAGTGCCCTATCAAGGTATTATGTGAGAGTACTTCAGTGGACGCTTGCAGTGCAATGGGCAGTAAGATGACAGCTCCTGTCTACACAGATACAAATTACAAAGATTTGCAGGGAACACACAGCCTGGTAGATCACAGTAGGGCTGCCCTTTTATTTTTCTACCACCCACAGCCACAGGGGTCTATATCAGAAGATCAAAGTTTCAAAACTTCGAATCTGATATGGTCGACACTATACGATCGAAGTCTTGAAACTTCTAATCTTTTAACGGAGATGTCTGTACAGCATGGAAAGGGAAGATTTCCCTTTTCTGCACTGTAGTGCAATCTCGGAGTTGGTATATTTAAGTAGCGATGGGTGTGGAGGGTGCAGTGGGTCTTGCTCCCCCCCCCCGGTTAGAGCGTTTAAATGGTTTGTTTTTGTGAGTTGTTGGGTTTTATTACGTTTTCGATGTTTCAACATTTCGATTATCTGGTGTCGGATCATATCAGATTAGAAGTTTTGAAACTTCAATAATTAATATAGACCCCAGCCACAGTGTCTATGGATGACTCCCAGCTAGGTTTGGGGGCATTACTTGGGAAAGATGGTCCATGGCAGTTGGCCCCAACTGGAGGTCAATCTTCACATCAATGTCTTGGAAATTAGACCAGTCCTATTAGCGTTGCAGGCATTTCAAGATGCTGTTCCTCCCAAGGATTATTGCCATCCAGATGAACAATATATTGGTAGTCTGTTATTTCAAGCAGTGGGGGTCCAGATCCTACCCCCTATGTTGAGAGGCTTTGAGAGTTTGGCAGTGGGCAATGTCTTCTGGCAACGCATATCCTGGGGAAGTCTATTGTGCTAACACACAAACTGAGCAGGCCCATCTTACTGCCTCATGAGTTGTCTCTTAACCCTGTGGTGGTGGAAATGATTATCCTTCAGTGGGGCCAGCCATGCTGCGATCTCTTCACTTCCCCTCTTAACTACAAGTTTAGCAGATACTTTGTTCTGATCCCCCAGAGGGGGAGTCACCAAGAGACTAATTAATGATTAGCCCCCTAGGCACCTGTACGCATTTCCTCCTACTCCTCTAATATCCAATTCCTGCAGAAAGTGTTTAATTGAAAGAGCCCCATTCTGGCCTTGACAAGTATGGTTTCCTTTCCTGTGGCCTCATCTAGTGTACCCCCAGGAGCTCCTCTGTCATCCATTTGGACTATGAAATTGACCACATGGTTTCTTCACTTCCACTGATGGTTAGACAGTACAGGTTTTCTTCCCCAGTATGACAAATTCTTATATCCTCTCAAAAGGATTATACTAGGAATGTGTATAAGACTTGACTACAGTCACCAGGATGGAAAGAAAATTATCTATTAATTAAACCACACCAAACACCTATTGCAGCTGTCAGAATTTCTTGCTTCCATTTTTAAGAGTGGAGCTAGTTGTTCTACTTTAAAGATCCAACTTGCAGCCATCTTGAATTTTCATTAAGGAGATAACCCTTCATCCCTGACATCATCTATGTTATGGCAAGCCTTTTCCAAAGCTACCTTCTTACTCCGACCTCCTTTTAGGGATCCTACTCCTTCATGAGATTTAACTATACTTTTTAAACCCCTGACCCCCCCCCACACACACACACACACACACTTTGAGCCAGCTGCCAAGGTGGACTTAAAGTTTTTGTCTTGTAAAACTGTTTTTCTGGTTGTAATCATATTGGCCAGATGGTTATCAGAACACCAGGCTCTCTCTTTTAAGCCACCGTATCTGATCCTTCTCAAGGAAAGGGTGCCACTCCATACTAATCCTTCCTTTGTATCTAAGTTGGTGTCAGAAACAGCTGCAAGTCAGTCTGTCACCCTTCCTGTTTTCATTCCAAAAATTTCCAGCAAAGTAGAATACATGCTGCACCTTTTGAATATTCATAGACAGCTTAGATTTTAACTCCACAGAACAAAATGTATCAGAAAATCAGACCAGCTATTTGTTTCTTTTTTCAAAGTAAAACTGGACAAATCAGGACAAAACTGTTTGTCGTTTTTGCATTTAGTTACTTGTAACACATTGCACTCAAGTTACCTGGCACTTGCTCACTAAAGCAATTATATAAGTCAGCACTAAAAATTAAAAGCACTACACCCTCACTCCCCACTGGCCCTTGTTTTCAATTAAGGATTTCCCAATATTATTCTAGCATGTCCAAAGGTCAGTTGTCAATCTCCTCTCCGGTCCAGCTGGTGAATCTGGGAATCTTGAGGCAATGTTATAACTGCCTCATGTACACAGACAATCCTCTCCTCCTCCCACATAACACAAATACTTGCGAGAGATGCAGCTATTTAGCCAAACTGGAGGCTGAGCTCTCTCAACTCAGGACTGGCAAGACCAGACAGGAGGAGAAGGCAACTACACACACCACAAAACCAGCCTCACATAATGCTACCACTCCACTGAATCAAACACATAAACACACAAAGACATACTCGGAGGCTCTGAGTAAAAATTTACCTAAACAGCAGAGGCCTCCAAAGCAGACACCCAAACAACTGCTACCTCAAGACACCCCACAAACAACACATAAACCACAAATGCAGTGTGCAAAGCAGTCACAGCCCTTAAGGCCAAATACAACACCAAACATACTTGTCATAGGTGACTCCATAGTCAGACACACTGACGTCCCACTCACCAGGCTGAACAAGGAGAGGGTCACAGTAAGCTGCCTATTGGGCGCTAGAATCCGCCACATAACACAAGCACTCGGGTCACTCCACGGCAAGTACAAATATGACACAGTCATTGTCCATGCTGGTGTGAACGACCTGAGACGTACCTCCCTGGACTACATGAAAAGAGACATAGAGGAGCTCTCTGATTATGTAGCCCAGGCAGGTATGACCCTAACCCTGAGCAGTATCCTTCCTTCACCAAGAATGATGCCACAATATAGAGACAAGATGATCAGCTTTAACAATTGGCTTAATGTCTGGTGTCATTCAAAGGGATCCAGTGTCTGTCTGCCTGGGATGACATGCTTGACAAGCCACGCTGCTTCGCAAGGGACGGCTTGCACCTGTCACCCTGGGATTCGGATATTGGCTAAGGCTCTTGCCACCCCATAGTGCCTTTTTAGGCAAGGCTCAAATTCTAAACCTACCACCCTAGAAAACAAAAATGGGAAGAAACTGAGGGTAATGCTGCTCAATGCCAGAAGTCTAAATCTCAAAATGCACGCACTCGAGGCCCTTCTCAGTATGGAGAACATCGATGTCTGTGCTGTAACTGAAACCTGGTTCAAGGCTCCTGAGAGCACCCCGGCACTATTAGGTTTTACCTCATATCATGCGTTCCGCCCCAAAACCCGGACCACACCACAAAAGGAGGGTGTATCCATATTCATAAAGGATACCCACACCTCCAGGTTGGTGGCAACGCACGAAGCTTCGGAAACCATCCAGGTGCAACTAACCATAGGCAAAACTGCTCTACAAATTGTAACATGCTACAGGCCACCCTCTCAAACTCAGGAACCCCACACAGCCTTCCTGAAGACACTGGAGGGTATAAATGTATCTCCAAACACCATCGTATTGGGTGACTTCAACTACCGAATATAGACTGGGAACATTACTCAAGCCCTAACTTTCTAGCCCAACGGTTCCTGGAGTTCATAAATTCAAATGCCATGGAACAGCTAGTCACTGTTCCCACAAGAGGAGAAAATATACTAGATCTCATTGTCACAAACATGGGGACAAAATGCTCCACACCGAAGTATATCCCTCATTGGTGAGATCTGATCATAAACTAATCTCACTGGAAATCCACATCCCGCCCCACCCCAAACAAAAGACCATAGTGAAGAACTTCTCTAAAGCAAACTTCACACTACTCAAGACTGGTGTGGTATCCTTCAAGGCCCCTGAGCCAGAGGAAACCACAACCCAAGCTGCAGAAGCCCTTACAAATGCCTTCTATGAACACCTCCAGGACTGCATGGATCAGGCAATCCCAAATAAAACCAAGACTCTTTCCACAAAGGGCAAACGTCCAGTCTGGTGGACCCCAGCCATTAACAAACTTTACAATAAGAGGAGAAAGCTATTACATGATAGAACAAAATCCATAAAAGGGAAGTCACCCCTGATCATTATTAGTAAAAAATACGAGCACTCATAAAATCAACTAAGGCCAATTTTGAGAGAAAATTGCCATGGATTCAAAGGACAATCATAAGGCCTTTTTCAGCTATGTTAGGAACCTGGGTGGAAACTCCCAGATATGCTCAGAACTAGTCCAAAATGATACAAAAATCACTGAACCCACAGACATTGCCAACATACTGGCAGACAGGTTCAGTGCAAACTTCACCCACCTCCTCCCCCCCAAAGGAGAGATAACTATCCCAGCCGAGTGTAGCCTCCCGGACATCTCAAATGCGCAGGTGAAAGCTGCTCTCTAAAGCTAAAAACACAGCATCAATGGGACCGGATGGTGTCCCCGGCTGTGTGCTACACGAGCTAAATGAGGAATTAAACCCACACATAAGGCAGCTGTTTAATCTCAGCCTTACCACAGGATACGTGCCCAAGGAGTGGCGACGGCAACTGTGGTCCCACTCCACAAAGGCGGTGCCTCTACGGACCCTGGTAATTACCCCCATAAGCTTAACAAGTCTAGTCTGCAAAGCTATGGAGAGGATCATAATGGAGCTCATAAACAAAGATATAGGGACTTGCAGACATTGGACCCGACCCAGTTTGGCTTTGTCAAGGGAAGATCATGCCTTTGAACTTGGTCGACTTCTTCAAACAGTCACCAAGGCCATTGATGAGGGAAAGGCAGTCCATACAGCCTACCTTGACCTTGCAAAGGCTTTCGACACAATACCCCACTCGGTATTGTAGAAAAACTTACCAGCTTAAATGTAAACCCATATGTCACAAGATGGGTTGCAAACTGGCTTAAGGACAGAACCCACAGGGTTAGAGTTGCTGGCGCTGTGTCAGACTCCAAGCTGGTCACAAGTGGTGTCCCACAGGGCTCGGTCCTTGGTCCCTATTGTTTGGCATCTACTTCTCAGAAGTACAGGCCAACATGGGAGGACTTTGGCTGACAAAGTTTGCAGACGACTGCAAACTGGGCACCATAGTGGAAAGTGCATCGGACACGGATATCCTTCAGAAGGGACTCACGGAAACAGATAGCTGGTGCCAGAGCCATGGCCTGAAGTTAAACGCCAAAAATGTATAGTCATACCCTTCGGGAAAAACAAGGTAACCCCAAGCTACCATATAGGTGGCAATCCACTAAGCACAGAAGAGGTTATCAGGGACCTGGGGACCCAGGTTGACAGTGGCCTTTCTTTGACACTCACATTGCTAAAGTGGTTAGAAAGACCTTCTACATTGCCCACCTGATCATGAAGGGATTCACATCCAGATCTAGTGAGGTCATTGTTCCCTGTACTCTTCACTTATCAGACCAATGATCGAGTACAATGCCCCATTCGGGATGTATCTCACCCGACATCTGCAGCAATTGGAGAGACCCCAAAAGTTCCTCACCAAAAGGATAAAGAGACTCCAAAATCTGTCATATGCTGCCAGATTGAAGAAACTCCAGCTCTATTCAGTCGCATACCGTCTGCTCAGAGGTGACATGTGCCTGACATACAAGGCCATGTCCAACCCGGAATTAATGGACATGCTCCACCTCAAAAAATCCAAATCCACCAAAACCACTAGAGCAAGCGACTTAAACCTTAGCACGGCTATAAATAGGACATGCTGGAGGGATAGATTTATCACTCAGAGACTCCCTATGCTGTGGAATAAAATCCCGGTCCATGTGAGGCAGAGCACCTCGCTGACTCTGTTCAAGAGAAATCTAGACCTGTGGATGGGAGATCGTAGGTTTACCCCGGTAATCATATCTGTGTCACTGCTGGACAGAGGCACAACAAACTAATGGGCACAGTATTTTTTCATATAAGGGGTGGCGTAAGCCACAAAAATTTGGGCTAGGCTTATAAATGCCTTAGGGCAGATAGCCTAGTATAAACCTATGAACCTATGAACCTATAAAAGTGACTTTAGCCATATGGCTCACTGATTGCATTTCTTCTGTCTATAAGAAAAAGGGAGTGACACTTTCTAAATCTCTTATGGCTCACTCCACTAGAACTGTGGTCACGCTTCTGCCTTCTGGATCAGAGCTTCCATAGATGATATTTGTACACCTGCCACTTGGTGTAATACTCATACCTCCATAGCTCACTGCAAACTGGACATTTTGTGTAGAAATAGAACAGTGTTTGTTTGCACTGTACTCCATAATATCCTTCCTTGAGGACTGCCCTGGGGTTTCTCTAGCTGGGGACTCTGCCCCATCAGTTAAGGAATAGATGAAAAAGACAACACATGCAAAATGTATGTACTCATCATAATGATGCATCTGTGTTGCCTCTGTTCAGCCTTCCTCAACATCTCACCCTCCAATCCCTTTCTTATTTGGAAGTTTTTATTTCCTGGTATCCTAGTTTGACCTGAAATGTGTCATATTGCCTGCCTGTTGATGAGCTTCAGTCCTTTGTTTCTCTTTTACTTCTTTCCTTGGAGACTGATTGGGATGTTATTGGTAATTATATTGTATTATACCATGACCCCCCCATTAATATTCCAAAACGTGCACGCTGATTGGTCAGCGTGCGCGTTGTAAATCGACTTATATTAATGGAAAAAGGTCCGGTCGCCCGGACTTTTTCCATTAGTATAAGTCTTTTTTAAAACACTGTCTCGCTATGTTAAAGGAGTTTTTTACAGCTGTCTCGCTATGTTAAACTCCTTTAACATAGCGCGACAGTGTGTAAAAAGCAATGGAGATTTTGCTTTCTCTGTTGCCTTTTTTTTTAAACCTGTCTCGCTATGTTAAATGGGTTTAACATAGCAAGACAGCTTGAAAATAAGCAACGGAGATCTACGTTGCTTTTTTTAAAGCTGGCTCACTATGTTAAACCCATTTAACATAGCGAAACAGTAAAAAGCAACAGAGATCTTGCTTTCTCCGTTGCTTTTGCCCACAGCTCTGATGTACTGCGTAGGCATACGCATGCGCAGTACATCAGAACTGCCGCAAAATACCAGACAGTCTGCTGCGGAAGGGCAGCAAGGAGGCATTATACAATGCCATTATTTAAGAAAAGTAATTATATTTTTTCTTAAATAATGTCATTGTATAATAGCAATAATCCACTTCTGGGTGTGGGTAATGCTGGATTCACCCACGGTTGGCTTTGTTTGGCCACTCGGGCTTTGCCCTCATGACCAAACCACGCCAACCGTGGGTAAATCCAGCATTACCCACACCCAGGCGTGGATTATTGCTATATTATTACTCAGTATTGTGGTAAGCACAGTACTGTAGCCTGGATGGAAGGCAAACTCAATCTGAGGTAATTCAAGCCAATAGGAAGATTATGGGTAAGGGGAGGAGCTTGAGCTATGGAGACAGTCTTTAGAAGTGGCTGAAGTCAGATCCAAGGTTAGATCGGTGACCCCATCAGTTGAGGAAGGACAAAAAATGACAACACAGATGCATTATAATGATGAGTACATAACTTGTTTTCCCAATACTGATCAGTTGGAATCTGCAGCAACAGGAGTTTCAAAGTTTCTAGAAAAAGAGTCAGCCAGACCAGTTAGAATACTGAGTGTATTCCAGGTTCTTTTTAGTTCCAAAGAAGACAGGGGACCTCAGGCCAGTATTGGACCTCAGCTGTCTCAGTCAGTTTATCAAGTAGATGAAACTCTGGATGGTCATGGTACTGTCTGTATTACTTCTCTTTTTTTCTTTAATTTCTCCAAATCTTTTGCATTTCTAATACCAAGATGGGAATGGACCCCATTTCTAAGTCAAAGTACGATTAAAGTTCGTGAAATCTTTGATGTCAGCCAGAAGTGCTCTTCACAGCACCTGCAATATGCCCAGTAATGACTCCTCCTGCCATTTGTATAGAGTTACATGTAACATATCTAAATATGATTGTAGATTCTTTTTTATGAGACCTGTTGTTCCTACTACTATTGGAACTGTCTGGGTATCTTTCTTCCACATTGCTCTCGTTTCTGCTTGCAAATCCAGATATTTTATGACTTTTCGAGGAAGGGCGATTAGATGTGCTGTACAGCTCTCCAAGATACCCCTACCATGTAAACATTTAAAGGCAGTGTAGGAGATTTTTCATTTCTGGTTGGGAGCAAATCATTACCAATTCAGAGGACTGCCATTCAGTGTCAGCACAGTACCCCCAGGTGTACACCAAGATTATGGCAGTGGTAGCACTCACAACTGCAGATGATTGGCACCTAACTGTTACCTCCAGGTATCTACTGCTACATCACTAAGCATTGTCATGCAGATCAATTAGGGATAACTATCATTCATGTGAAGAGCAACTTGCCTCCTACTGAACACACAGAATTCATAGGATGTCAAAAAACACAATTCAACAAATTGCCAGACATTCAATGGCAAGAGTACTCTCATTGAAGCTGGTGGCTTCTTAGGTAATTCAGCACTCCCATCCACAAGCAAGATTGATTCTTCATGTGTTAGGTCTGATGGCCTTTACCATCAGTTTAGTACCACTAGCCAGATGCCACATGAAAGTGTTATACTGGACACTGGCAGTCCAGTAGTCACAGAGTCTTCACCCCTTCCATGCCAGAATCCATCTGAGTCAAATATGCAGAAACCACATAACTTAGTGGATAACTTCTCTCTCAGTAGTGGAAGAGTGATCCTTCTGTCCACCAATCCCCCAGGCCACAGTAACCACAGACATTTCCCTTCTATGGTGGAGGGGCAGTTAGAGGGAAAGCGGTTCAAGGGACATGGTCACGTGTGGAGGCCAAACATCACATCAATATATTGGAAATGAGAGAAGTGCTCCTAATGTTGCAGGCTTTCCAGGACTACCTACCCAAGGGTGTGATTTTCATCCAGACAGACAATAGGTCAGTAGTATGGTACATCAGCAAACAAGGGGGAACATGTTCATATCCTTTTTGCTGGGAGGCCATGCAAGTCTGGCAATGAACGGTGTTTTCTGGTAGCAATGCACATTCCCGGGGCATCAAATGTAGTGGACAGGCAGCTCTATCCTATTACCTCATGAGTTGTCTCAAACAGGCTGTGGCAACACAGATTTTCAGCTGCTAGAGCCAACTTTGCTGCATCCTCTTTGCCTCCTACCTAAACAACAAGTGCAGCCAGTTACTTTGTCCTCATCTCTCCATAGTAGCAGTCATCGAGAGTTGGTCAAGTTCACACTTGGCCCCTGAGTCTCCTGTATGTATTCCCACCAATACCTCTCTTGACAAAGTTCATACAGAAGGCCACAAGGTGCCAGATCAAAGTGAGCTTCAGTGCCCCGTTTTGCCCTGACAGGTGTGGTTCCCCTTCCTTTGGCCTCATTTGCTGCAACCTCCCTGGGTGCTGGATGCCATTCCAGATCTCTTGATTCACCCTTCTAGGATGCCTCTACCAGCTCAACAAACCATTAAACTAACCACATAGTTTCTCCAATTTTAACGATCACCAGAGATGCCAGGTTATCTCCTCCAGTAGTCCACATACTTCTCAAAAGCAATCAACCAAAAAGACATAAAAGCAAATGGAAAAGATTTTCTGTTTCAGTGTTGTTAAAAGGATTAGATCATTTTTCTGCCCTTTTCCCATTAATACTGGAATTTTTTCAGAACTTTTCCACCAGGGTTCCAGTTTTTCTATTATCAAACTTCAAATGGTTGCCATTTCAAATTTTCACATAGGCCATAATGTCTCTTCCATTGTTTTTTTAGGATATCCAAAGCTGTCCTCAAATAACTCTTTTACTGAAGCCTCCCATTTGAGAACCAGTTCCTCCATGGGATGTCACTGAAGTTTTTGTCTTGGAAAACTGTCTTCCTGACTGACATTGACATTGAGAGAGGGAGAGAAAGACTGTGTGTGACCCCCAGAAATGGTGGAACCATCAGGCAGGTCTTGAAGTGGAAAAAAAAATCATTGCTGCTTGTCACTTCCTTATTCTTCAGAATAGAAAGTCCTCAATTGTCAGGCCCAATAAAGTTATTGATGAAAAAAATGAATATACCTGTAGGGCATTCTGGGTTGATATGTACTGGGCAGGGCAGAGGAACTTGAGCAGCTGACACAGCTTCATGCATCCCCAGAGGGAGGGAGACTGTTTGGATGCTTAATATAGGCAACAACTAATTGCGATTGGATGTGCTTCCCACGTGTAATAAGCCATGCTGGCTTGAGGTGTATTGGGCATGGATCTTCCTGCTGAGATGGGGAAGACAGGGTGTGTCTTTGTGTGTGTTTTACCACCTTCATGGAATTTATTTTATTTTACATTTGTTAACCAGAAACATCTGATTGGCAAAAACACCTCATTTTCAGTGGAGGCTCTGTGAGAGTGATATAAATATAGAATATACAATAACAGAGCAGGAAGGGACACACACATTATTATTAAAACACACAGTAATAGTAACAAATTCTTAGGTATATAACAAGTACAAAATGGCAAGCGTTATCTACCCTGTATGTAATTAGAGGAGAAAGCAGGTATGAATAAAGGAGCGAAAGAGAGTTGTTTGGGGTGGATGATTGGTAGTATGCATTACTGCTGGTGTTCTAATATTATGAAAAAGAGACAGAAATATTCTGAGACTGATTGAGCCACTGAGGTGCAAATACTGAAGCCATTGGGCAAGGTTCCTATGGAAATGAGAGGGTGGAGACCCATGGGGAGAGATTAAGTAAAAAAGAAAGAAAGAAATCTGGAGCACTTTTAACTATTAGTACTGTTCATGTGTAATTGATAGAATTTGGATTTTTATTTAGTTCCAAATGTCTGAATAAGTCTAGTTATGATTTCATAATTAATTATTTAATGTTTTACAGTGCTACGATTATCAGTTTTGCAAAAAAATAAAAACTGATATGAAAAAAAATCGGGGCATCCTAAGTCAAAAACATATGAGAGTTACTGTGGTACAGAGTGAACTCTTCAAAAAAAAAAAAAAAATATATATATATATATATGGATCTAGGACTATTGAACGAAAGTTCAATAGTCCAAATCCACAATACCCGAACGCACTTTAACGAAAGCGCTTTCACTGAAAAAGCGATTTCTTTAAAGTCCGTTCAAAAAAAAACCACTAAATCTTCTTTTATGCAGGTGTGCAAGCCTCCCACACTCCCCTACGTTTATATTCTCACTCCGAGGTCGCACTACAGTGGGGAAAAGGGAATTCTCCCTTAACCGCACAGTAGCGCAACCGGCATAACCAGCATACATAACTGAAAGTGCTGCTTCGGTGAACAGCACTTTCGGTTATGTATGTTCGGTGATTTCTGCTTCGGCAGAAAGTGCCGTCGGGGATCTGTACGGTTCCCATATATATATATATATATATATATATATATATATATATATATATATATATATATATTATTGTTAGTATGTGCTGCAGCTAAAAAAAATAAATGGTAGACTTGACATTTTAAGTTTTGGCCTCAGAAATAACCTGAAAATGCCTGGCTCTATGGCACAGAGAGAACAGAGGGATGGACTTTAACCCTGGCAACTGGGGTTTGATTAGCAGCCTCAGCAGGACTGATGGGCATAGTTCACTGGGTTTGATTAGCAGTCTCATCAGGAGTGATGGGCATAACTCACTTGCCTCTACTGATACATGTGACTGTATGAATTGCAGAAGGAGTCATTCTGGGCACATTACAGGTGCTATAAAGAGCACTTTTAGATAGTCAAAGATTGAAACAATGCTAATTTCATGAATTTTAGTCATACTTTGACATAGGAATGGGGTCCACTCCTCTCATGGTATTAGAAACTCAAAAGACTTGGAGAAATTAAACCTGTATTAAGAATAGGAAGAATGGGATGATTGCTGGAATATATGAAGGTGCACAGTGCATGAGGTGTGTACAAGCAACTTTTAGTTTTTTTGTGAATGTTAATACACTCAAATTTGAAAGAAAAAACGGTTCTAACTCCAATACTTAGTTCTGCCAGTCAGATATAATGGATTTCCGTCACAACAAATGTCATTGGAAAGTTTCTAAGTTTGTTGCCTACAGTGTTGAGACCTTAGAAGTAGTCCTGTGGTCATCAGTTCATAAACCAGGGCATTACTAGTACATGATTGTGCTACATGAAAGAGGAGCATGAGAGGAGACAGGAGATCTGTGTCTAGCCTTTTGAGCCATGAAAGATCCAACCCTGATTTATCTCCTGTTCCTTCACAGATCTAATGGTACCTCAAATACTTGGTTAAGGGAACTAAACTTTCATCAGCAGATAAAAAAAACAAACATGTCAGTGTGATTGATTCGTATCCTAACATATTGGTCACCTGGGGAGCAAACTTTCACTCCATGTCAAGTAGCGTAGCACCATCGACAACTTTGTTAAGCCAATATTATTGCATGGACAGCCTCAAATTCCTGCCCAGTCTATCTTGTCTTGCCCTTCTTGAGGTTAGTGGGAACATCTGGGGAAAAAAAAATATATATATATATATATATATATATATATATATATATATATATATATATATATATATATATATATATATATATATATATATATATATATATATATATATATATATATATATGTACACACACACACACACACACACACACACACACACACACACACACACACACACTTTTTTGGCTAGGCATGAAATGGTCTGCAGATTGATAACCTAGTACTTACTATGGCATGAAGTACTGTCTCATGTTCCAACAATTCAGTCAAGGTACTTACCTATGACATGAAGTACTGTCTCAAGTACCAACAATTCAGTCAAGGTGCTTACCTATGACATGAAGTACTGTCTCAAGTTCCAACAATTCAGTCAAGGTACTTACCTATGACATGAAGTACTGTCTCAAGTTTCAACAATTCAGTCAAGGTACTTACCTATGACATGAAGTACTATCTTAAGTACCAACAATTCAGTCAAGGTACTTACCTATGACATGAAGTACTGTCTCAAGTTCCAACAATTCAGTCAAGGTGCTTACCTGTGACATGAAGTACTGTCTCAAGTTCCAACAATTCAGTCAAGGTACCTACCTATGACATGAAGTACTGTCTCAAGTTCCAACAATTCAGTCAAGGTACTTACCTATGACATGAAGTACTGTCTCAAGTTCCAGCAATTCAGTCAAGGTGCTTACCTATGACATGAAGTACTGTCTCAAGTTCCAACAATTCAGTCAAGGTACCTACCTATGACATGAAGTACTGTCTCAAGTTCCAACAATTCAGTCAAGGTACTTACCTATGACATGAAGTACTGTCTCAAGTTCCAACAATTCAGTCAAGGTGCTTACCTATGACATGAAGTACTGTCTCAAGTACCAACAATTCAGTCAAGGTGCTTACCTATGACATGAAGTACTGTCTCAAGTTCCAACAATTCAGTCAAGGTACCTACCTATGACATGAAGTACTGTCTCAAGTTCCAACAATTCAGTCAAGGTACTTACCTATGACATGAAGTATTGTCTTAAGTACCAACAATTCAGTCAAGGTACTTACCTATGACATGAAGTACTATCTTAAGTACCAACAATTCAGTCAAGGTACTTATCTATGACATGAAGTACTGTCTCAAGTTTCAACAATTCAGTCAAGGTACTTACCTATGACATGAAGTACTATCTTAAGTACCAACAATTCAGTCAAGGTACTTATCTATGACATGAAGTACTGTCTCAAGTTTCAACAATTCAGTCAAGGTACTTACCTATGACATGAAGTACTGTCTCAAGTACCAGATATTCAGTCAAGCTAACTGTAAAGCAACAGCAAGTCCAAAAAAGAGCAAGTCCAATTGGCATTTGTAGAGCAGTTGATAGACCCATCATGGACACTGAGTACTAGTGGCCAGGCCGGTAAGCATGGGGTCTTTGGGGACCAAAAAAAACAATTATTATTCAATTTAGCATTACTTAGATTATTCAAGTTCTGCCTTCTCTGAAATTTCACTTCTGCTGAACACTGTTCTGCATGTATTATGCCCAGAGATTCCACTTATTTCTGTATAGTTTGCTCTTTTTCTTTTCTGTGATCGTACTCCCAGTTCGTTTCCCTCTTTTGCAGTATTCAGTAATTCTGCTATGGCTGATTTATTAGCTTTTGATTTCCATTGTCTGGTAAGTTTTTTTTTTTTTTTTTTTGGTAGCCAACACCACTACACTTACTAGGGCTTTATTTTGTCTAAGCAATTCAGATCCTGTATCCCAGCCAAAATGAATCATTGCCTTAGTTACAATAATTTCCCCCTCCCCCAGCATTTCTGATAAAGTATTCTCTAGGAAATTTTTAAAATCTAAAAACTTGTTAAATTCTCAAATACATGTTCCCAGGTACCCCTGTCTTTCCCATCATACCTCCAACAATTCCTGTGGAAATGTTCTCTTAAATCTTGGGTTATAAATATACCTAACTTGCAAATTTTGTTGCATAGTTAAGAGCCATACAAATGTCCGCTCATTGTTTCTTTGTATATTACCTTACAATTCTTATTCATCAGTCTTTTCTAACCTCCTGTTGATTCTTATGGTTGTCATGCATTATATGTCCTACTAATTATCCCTTTTTTAACTGCAACTTCTGTTCCAAACTCAACCAGAGTAGGTCTTTCATTTAACATTCCCCTATCCCTTTCTTTTGCCAGTACTGTGTTATCGATCCCTGGTAGAGAAGGCACAGGCATTCCCAAATCTGAAATTAAGGTTACTCATGCTAAAGCACATATTAAAGCCTGTGTCCAATCCATTCCAATATGCCACAGAAGAGGCAAAGAACATGGAGGAATGAGCCTTTACTTTGCCTGGATTCACCTTGCCATGGTGGGTATAACAAAACATAATACCAGAGGACAACCAACATTAAATGATTTGCTTAGAGACAGGTTGACCCTTCTTTGCTACTGTGGAGGAAATAAAAAGCCTTTCAGCTTTCCTGAAAGGTTTCATGCTGTCAAGGTAGTACCTGAGCTGCTGGTGTTCATCCCAGATGTGAAGCATCCTGTCTCCCTTATACTTAGGTTCTGAGAAGAAAACAGGGAGGTTGACAAACTGAGAATTAATTTTGAGACCACTTTCAATGTGAAAGAGGGGTTAGTGTATAATATAACCCTATCCCTGTGGAAATGAGGTAAGGTTGTCCTACCACCTTGCAGATGTTAGAGCAATAAGCAAAACAGTGTTCCATGTTAAGAACTCCAGATCAGCCTGAGCAGCAAGTTCGAAAGGAGACAAGGTCAAGTTTTCCAGAACATAGCTGAGATCCCAAGGAGGAATATGCTTGCGAGGGAGTCTCACATGCAATACTCCTTTCATTAACTGTTTTACCAAAGTAGAAGAAGAAATGGGGGGATCCACTGGCAGACAAGAAAATAGGCAGCTAAATGCACCTTAATAGATGCATACAATAAGCCATCCTGAAGTTGCTCACAAAAGCATCTCAAGACCAGAGGGATGTTAACCTCAAGGGACCCGCTGTACCCAGTTAGGCACCACTTAGAAAACCTCATCCATTTGTGGACATAAGATTTTCTAGTAGCAGACTACATCAGCAAATCCAGTGTGTAAGTCTCTTGTCATTGCCTTTTGCCAGTATCATTATAAGGGAGAAATAAGATTGCCTGTGGTATAGGGGCGTCACCACAATCATCTTTGGCATTTCTCTGTGAATCTTCGGAATTACCTTGTAAATCAGTGGGAAAGGCGGGAAATGCATACAGGAGCATTCCTGTCCTGGGGAAGGAGAATCTATCTGTCCTCCAAGCATGGCTGCAAGGATGTCTGGAACAGAATTTCTCCAGCTGTCCATTTTGAAAAGAGGCAAACAGAACTATTTAAGGTATTCCCCACAGTTGGTCTAGATCCTGGAGCACCATTGTCTCAAGCTGCCACTCATATGGATCTGCTCAGGATCTGCTTCGTCTGTCTGCCACATTTGCTCTGACAAGATGTATGAAGCCTGAAAAGTCAGAGAATACTGTAACGTTGCCAACCAGCATAGAGGATATGACCTTGTACCCCTTTGTTTGTTGTGGTACCACATCACTGTACTGTTGTTGGTAAACACAAGAAGAGGACCCGGAGTCCATAGGTGGTGAAAGACTTTCAAGGTGTGGATCACAGCCAATATTTCCTTCATATTAATGTGCTTCTGTGCATTCTTGGGACTTCAAGTGGCATGCACTTGCACTCCAATTGACACAGCGTGTCTAGTGAAGCCAGATGAATCTGTCTAGACAGACTTTCTCCAAACAAGTGGAAAGACGGAAGTCCTGAACTGATACTCATCTGTGTTCTCTGCCACTGTAACTCTCTTCTGATGAAGAGAAGCACTGGCAACTGGGATTTCAAGGAATGAAGGTGCTGAGTCCAACAATTTTGTACATATCATTTAATTTTTTTCCTAGAATTTCTAGGAATTCTCTTGATAAGAATTTCTTTCTGGAGAATTCCTTAAATATTGTCTGGTAGAAAAGGGGCTTGTCTTTGGAAAGAAAGGCCATTCTTTTGTCAGCATTGATTAAGCACCCCAGGAAGATTAGTCTTGGTGAGGATGTCAGGCATAACTTACCATGGTTCAACTTCAACCCTAGCTGAGAGAGTAAGGTCAAGACCTTCTCTAGTGATTACAAACACTTGGATGCAGACTGTGCACAGATTAGCAGATAGTTCAAATAAGGAAAAATGTAAATGCCAAGAGTGTGGCAGTGGGCCAGCACTGGAGCAAGGCATTTTGTAAACACTCAAGTTGCACTGAATAGCCTAAAGGGCAATGCAAAGAACTTAAAAGTGTGAATCAGACACAACAAATCTCTGATATCTTCTGAAGCGATAAGCAGTGAGGATATGATGATATGCATCCTTCAAGTACATGGTCACCATGAAGCAGTGGTCCAACAGAAGTGGATGCATTGTCTGTAGGGTGAGCATCTTGAACTTTAGAACCTTGACAAAAGCATTCAGAAAGGATAAGCCCAGCACCAGTCTGTGCAACACCTCTTTTTTTGGGGTTCCAGGAAAATCTGGAGTAGAAACCTTTCATACTATCCAAAGGAGAAACTGACTATGACCCCTGCATCCAGGACGTACCATAATATATGGGAAAATAAATTCTGGTACAGCAGATGAGAGGGAACCACCCCCCAAAACAGAGGCAGGATGTCACTTACATTGCCACCTGTAACATCACGTGGAGTTGCCTCCCCCTCTTTTTGGTGCAAGCCTTTGTGATTTCTTGAACCATCTTTTCCTTCCTCCTCTGATTCCTTGAGAAGAATCTTTGAGGAGTAGGAATATGGATTTCTATGCCATACAAGGTCTTAAACATTGTGCTCACTCCTTGTGTTTCCTTTACTTTTGATCCAAATAGGGTGGAACCATCAAAGAGGGCATTTATGAAGGACATCTTAAAGCTTTCCATGAAATCACAAAGCCACATCTGGGCATGACATTGCATGGTAATACCTGTGCCAGCTGACCTTGGTGTACCATCTGCTGCATTAAATAGCATTCTTATGCCCATATTCAAAGATGACTGTAGGGTAGACATTTGGGTATCCACTGTTTTCTGGACATCAGAAGGTAAGTTACCCACTAGGAAATTTGAAAGCTCCTTAATCAAGTCCCACTGGAATTGTGGCAGATGTGCTAGACAGTTCAGTGCGTGGAGTACAAATGTTGCTGAAGCATATGTCCATTTTCACAGTCTGCCCAACACCCTCAGCTCTCTGTTAGGGGGATGAATAGAGGAACTTTCTTCAGATAGTTCCTTTTTTGTCTGCTGCTACCACCATAGCATCTACAGATGGACCCTTAGCCCAATGTTTTCTGCCTTTGGGGGCATCTAGAATCTTATCTTGCTTTTTTTGGGATAATTTCTGCCACATCAGGTTTCTTTCAGGCCTTATGGGTGATGAGGTCAGTTAAGAAGTCAGGAGGTGGGACCACCCAGGATATTAAAATCCCAGAACTAAAAGCTTCAAGAAACACCAACTCATCAGAAGTAGGAGTTTCAGTGAACCATACCCCCCCCCCTTCATCAATTCCAGGATGTTGCCAAAGTAGAAGTCTTTGATGGGATGTTGTGGAACTGTGTCTGTCATACAAGTTGGTTGCTTCAGTAACTGATTCAGGAAAGTAGTCAATATGCTTCTACTTGCAAGTCTTCTTCTGGGGTATATGCCTTTGGACCCATGAAAGAGACACCTCAGAATCAGACATGGAGCTCAAATGGGGAGTGGACTCAAAACTAATTAGATCCATCTGTCCCTGTCAACCAGAATGAGAAGAAGAAGGAACAGGCTCCAGTGGGAGTCTGGACATATTCAAATTTTGTACACTCACCAGTCTTTTTGGTCCAGCCAAGGCCTTATTCACAGCCTCGAAAGCTGATTCAGCCAATGGAGGGAGCCAAGGAAGAACTTATTCATAATGGCAGAATCAGTAGCCTTCTTGACCCCAAAGGCAGACAACTCTGGGAGGACCACGGAACCCAGCTCTCCAACGATGAAGCCTCAAGTGGTAGGAATGGCTCCAAAAAACTCAGAGTTGACTCCACTGTTGGTGCCCTGACTCCGATGATCTGAGACTCTACTCAACCCAAGTGCATCAGTGTTGAAAAGGTGAGGGAAGAAGTCAAAGCAGAGTCTCCAGGGCTATCAGATCTGAAGGTGGTATGGCAGGGGGGTTGGATCCCATATGTATCAACTCCAAAGGGGAGATGGCATTAGAAGTGGTATGGTAGAGTTGAAGGGTTTAATCCCAGTCTTCTCCTCTGGGATGGAGCCAGGAGGACTCCCAGCTGAATCTGAGTCCTCAGAAACTTCCTCATCATGAGGTCAGTATCCAATTCAGAAAGGCTTCTGGTAGACTGACCTGACATTGAAGAGGACGCTTCCGATGTAGGCCTTAATGGAATCTTTTGAAAAAGTGGACAGTGAAAACTAGGGCTAATTGGCCCCAGAGGAAATGATTTTTTTTGAAGGGGAAGTCTGGATCCTGAAAGCAGTAGGATCCAACTGTCTCAGTATCTTAGGTGCTGGACCCAAAACACAGACAGATCCGAAGACCTTATCTTAGGTCTTAGGTCTGTCCAGTTGTTCTTCTTGTCTCTTTTCTGACGGTTTGTCCTTTGGTTTATTCTTTGGTCTAGCTCTATGTTTTTCTCTCTGTCTTTTTCCTTTGACCTTCCTCAATCTTTTTCCCCTTTCTTGTCAGAGGAAGGAGAGATAGAGGGTGCCTTCTGAAGACATTTTGGAACCTGTCTGAGGGAGAAGGAGCCCCTTCAAAATTAGTTTCTCTGTCCTTCCTTGGAGACACCCAATAAGTGTGGGCTCTTGAGATGAGATTTTATGCCCACAGGAAGAACACTTTTTGAAGTTAGTAGACATTTCCTACATCAGAAGAAAATTTCATATCTCTATTAATATAAAAGTACAATATTTCTAACTATATATATCTAACTAGCTAAATATCTAGTCATAAAAGTTAAGCAAACACACTACACACAGTAAGGGTACTAGGAAAATCCACACTAACTCTATAAACTATTTTAAATATTGGAACAGTAATGTTAAACTATTACTTATCCCTAAGAAATCCTATTTATAGCTAAATGGAGGAACAAAATCTTCACTTATTGTGAAAACAGGATGAAGCTCTTTGTCAGCACGTCTTGTTATGCAGGTGGCAAACGAGCTGGGGTAATTCAGGCAGGAGATGGGTAGAGAAGGAGTCAGAGCTGTCTATTCCAATATTAAGGTATAAAGACACTGAGGTTGGATCTGATTGGATTCGAGAACCCACATATTGAATCAGATGAAAATAGATAACATCGGATCTTAGAGATTGCATATATCATCTTACCCCTTTTATCACACATTTTGATCACCTCTGCAGCAGTGGGGCCAAAAACTAAATCTCCACCCAAAGGAGAAATTAAAATGTAATTTTTAACATCATCTGGGAGGTTCTTAGAATGCAACCATTTAAATCTCCTCAAAACAGTACCAGTGGCCATAGCCCTTGAAGAAGTATAAACAGAGTCATATACACACTGTAAACAACGAGGAGTGACTTGAACAATTGAAGGAATAAAATTATTTAAGAAATTTTTTTTTATTACAAGAAGAAAGCACAGATAAAAACATTCCTTATACTTTCACAATTAGTTAGAACAAACCTTAACATAGCCTGATAAATTCAAAATTCTGAAAATTAATGTTGCAGAAGCATACACTTTTTTTCCATACTTATCAGTAATTTTCTATTCCTGATCAGAAAAAGTAGGACTGGGATTAATTACCTGACTGGCAGTAAAAGGATTAACTAAAGCTGTAGCTGCTGGATCAGGTTTGAGAAGAGTGTATAAAAACTTAAAAGACTGAGGAACTTTATACATTCTATTTGCCTTTATAGGAACAGCTGGCTGACAGTGAAGCAGTAACACACATCCTCCAAAGGTGACAGAAATGGAGGAATGGGTGCAGGTTCTGAAAATTCCTTCTGTAATAGTTCATAGTAGTTTCTGAGGGACTAAGAAACCTCAGTGTTCTCCCACTGGAAACACTGACATATTCTAGAAATAGTCTCAGAGAAAGAGATCGCCCCTCCACAGGGAAAGTCAGAAACTGAGCTCTCCTCTTGAGTCTGAATCAGAAACTGAGGAGAAACCCTTGCATCTGTCCTGTCATCCTCCCATCCAGTTTCAGATTTTGAGTCTGTTCAGGAAAGGCAGTATCCCTCTATCTTGTGCCAGAGACTATTAGCCTAAATTAAACCATGAACCAGAACCAGTGAACTACTCCTATCAAAGGAAATTTGAGGAGGAGTAGATACACACTCAGTTTCCCATTTCTTTTCGACAGTAAATGGGACCAACGGTGTTACTAATGGCTTCAGCAGCTTCCACAAGGTGGGCACATTTTGGCAAAACAGGGAAGCCTTCCCTGTTCCATTTACCAGCACTGACAACAGTGGTTCTCAATTGCCCATAGAGGGGACCCAAACAGCTGCAGAGGATGATGCTAACCTTTGGTCCATAGTGGCTGTAGGTGCTAAACCAGGAAGGTCTGGGTTAAAAGATGAGTGGTCTGAGGTACAACTAATGGCCACAGCAGAGTTAACAACCTGCGGATAGCCTGTTGAGGTGGCAAAGGCTGTTTGTTTAACTTGTTCTTTTTGTGATGGGAGAGGGAAACTGTGGAACTGACAGATTGTTCCATGGTCAAGCCAAAAATGGAGCCTCCTTCCTGGGAAAAACAAGCAGCAAATGCCAGTAAAAACAAAAAGCCAATAAAAGTCACTTTTTTCTCACAGAGAAACACAGTAAAACACACTTTATAACACTTTGCCAGTCCCACAAAATAAAGTAAACACCATTTCTCCACAGAAAAAATGTTTTTCCAGTTACTTTAAATAGCATTCTCATCACAGTCCATTAAAACACAAACTCCTTGCTTTAAATAACTATCCTGAAGAAGAAAGTTGTAGTAATAATAAACAAAAATTACTGAAGGGGAAGTTTTCCTCCTCCAAAGGGAACTTGTCTGCCCAGCAAAGGGACAGCACAAGCTGACCATCGATCTTCAAAACTCTCAGAGCAGCGTACTCTTCAGAAACAGAAATGCTCTAAAGGGCTTGGTGCCCAAACTTGTCCATTAGTCAATTCAGTTTGAGCATGAAGAAGGTGCCCTGAAGCTTTGGAAGCTGACCAGCATATAACCCATATATAGCTAAGAATAATGCAGCAGTGATCGAAATGCTAAACACCTGTCCTACACCACTTTTGATAGTCAATAGTCCAAAACAATCTTTTGCCATACTGGAATGTACAGGACTAGTTTTTGTGAACAGATTTGTAGATATATTGGCCAGAGGAGAAGAAAGAGGGTCGGGAATGCTGCTATGCTCATTCTCTTCTGTTGGTCTTTCCCTTTCCTGAAAAGACCTCTGCTTTGTATTGTTTCTACCCTTTAGTAATTTCTTTTTTGCATTTTGTTTGCCAAAGACTGATTTTATTTATTTGCCTTTTTAGTGTAAGAGGGAGACCTATAGGATTTGTATTTGGGTATATGAAATATGTTAGAAACTCCATGAATTAATTTTCCTCTTTCATCATATTGTTTTAAACTGAGTTATAGAAGAGCCAAAAAATACCTCCTTATCTAAAGCTGAATCCAAGATTTCATGCATTACCTCATCAAAAAACTGTTGGTTACATACCCAAGCATATCTTCACCATACTGTAGCAGTAACAGTGGCCCTAGGCAGAGTATCTGCACCATCATGTTCACTTTTCAAAGTATAAGGTACCTAAGAAAGGGTAGAAAGAATTTGGTTTAGAAAAGAGCTTTCTTCTGTAGGAAGAGTGGAGATCAGTTTTCTCAGACTGTCCCTATGACATAGCATACATTTCCACATATATGCCTGGTACTTCTAAAAGCTACAGTGGAAGAAGAAAACATTCTCTTAACTATTCAGTCTTACATTTACCCTTGTCACCAGTTGAATTATTGGCATTGAGCACCAGTCTGCTGCCAGTATGAGACACACTTGAGATGGCAGCTGGATGTAGCCTGAGCTGAGAGAAAAGAAATGTATTAATCTGAGGTACCTTGTAGAGTTTATCTACATTTTCAGGGACTGACAGCAGGATATCAGGATGAATAAATGCAACATTCAACACACCCTCTAAGGCTGTCACTGTGAGAGAGATGGGAGATGAATGAGATATCTCTATTTGTAAAATTTCATATCTCCTTAAGTCTGGGAGATGAATGCGGTATCTACATTTGTAACATATCATATCTCCTTAAGTCTGGGAGATGAATGAGGTATCACCATTTGTAATGTACCATATCTCCTCAAGTCTGGGAGATGAATGACATATCACCATTTGTAACATATATCTCCTCAAGTCTGGGAGATGAATGAGGTATCACCATTTGTAATGTATCATATCTCCTCAAGACTGGGAGATGAAGGGGACATTACCATTTGTAATGTATCATATCTCCTCAAGACTAGGAGATGAAGGGGACATCACCATTTGTAATGTATCATATCTCCTCAAGTCTGGGAGATGAATGAGATATCTCCATTTGTAACATATCATATCTCCTCAAGTCTGGGAGATGAATGAGGTATCACCATTTGTAATGTATCATATCTCCTCAAGACTGGGAGATGAAGGGGACATCACCATTTGTAATGTATCATATCTCCTCAAGACTGGGAGATGAAGGGGACATCACCATTTGTAATGTATCATATCTCCTCAAGTCTGGGAGATGAATGAGATATCTCCATTTGTAACATATCATATCTCCTCAAGACTGGGAGATGAAGGGGACATCACCATTTGTAATGTATCATATCTCCTCAAGACTGGGAGATGAAGGGGACATCACCATTTGTAATGTATCATATCTCCTCAAGACTGGGAGATGAAGGGGACATCACCATTTGTAATGTATCATATCTCCTCAAGTCTGGGAGATGAATGAGATATCTCCATTTGTAACATATCATATCTCCTCAAGACTGGGAGATGAAGGGGATATCACCATTTGTAATGTATCATATCTCCTCAAGACTGGGAGATGAAGGGGACATCACCATTTGTAATGTATCATATCTCCTCAAGACTGGGAGATGAATGAGGTATCTCCATTTGTAACATATCATATCTCCTCAAGTCTGGGAGATGAATGAGATATCTCCATTTGTAATGTATCATATCTCCTCAAGACTGGGAGATGAAGGGGACATCACCATTTGTAATGTATCATATCTCCTCAAGACTGGGAGATGAATGAGGTATCTCCATTTGTAACATATAGGTTCATAGGTTCATAGGTTCATACTAGGCTATCTGCCCTAGGGCATTTATAAGCCTAGCCAGAATGTGTTTGGCTTTCGCCACCCATTTTAAATTTATTTTGCTATGCCCTTTTTCGAGGTTAGTATACTGTGCCTCTATCTAACAGTGACACAGAAGTGATACCCAGGGTAAACCTACGATCTTCCATCCACTCATCAAGATTCCTCTTGAAGAGAGTCAATGAGGGACTCTGCCTAACCTGGACTGGGATTTTATTCCAGAGTGAAGGGAGCCTCTGGGTTATGAATCTGTCCCTCCAGCATGTCCTATTTATTTCAGTGCTGAGGTTCAAGTCTCTCGAGCGCGTAGCTCGATGGGATTTGGATTTTCTGAGGTGCAGCATGTCCATTAATTCCGGGTTGGACATAGCTTTATACATCAGGCACAGATCGCCTCTGAACAGGCGGTATGCCACTGAGTAGAGCTGGAGTTTCTTTAACCGGCAGCATATGGCATCTGTTTGAGCCCTTTGATCCTCTTGGTGAGGTACTTTTGGGGTCTTTCCAGTTGCTGCAGGTGTCTGGTAAGGTACATCCCAAAAGGGGCATTGTACTCAATTATGGGCCTGATGAGGGATGAGTAAAGAGGCACAATGACCTCCCCTGATCTAGATATGAATCCCTTCATGATTAGGTGGGCTATATAAAATGTTTTTCTAACCACTTTGGCCACGTGGTTGTCAAATGAGAGATTGCTATCAACTTGGGTCCCCAGGTCCCTAATTACTTCTTCTGTACTTAATGGATTTCCACCTATGTGGTAATTTGTGGGCACTTTGTTTTTGCCAAAGGGGATGACTATACACTTTTTGGCATTTAGCTTGAGGCCATGGCACTGGCACCAGTTGTCTGTTTCTATGAGGCCCTTTTGGAGGATGCTTGTGTCGGCTGGAGAGTCGATTATGGCACCCAGTTTGCAGTCATCTGCGAACTTGGTCAGTCAGCCACAGTCCTTCCGTGTTGGCCTGTACCTCCGAGAAATATATACCGAACAAGAGAGGTCCCAAGACTGAGCCTTGTGGGACACCACTTGTAACTGGTTTGGAGTCTGACATGGCTCCAGCAATTCTAACCATGTGGGTTCTGTCCTTGAGCCAGTTTGCAATCCATCTAGTGACATAGGGGTTTATATTTAAGCTGGTGAGCTTATCTATAATGCCCGAGTGGGGTATTGTATCGAAGGCTTTTGCGAGGTCCAGGTAGGCTGTGTGGACCACCTTCCCCTCGTCAATGGCCTTGGTGACTGTTTCAAAGAAATCAAACAGGTTTAAGAGGCAGGATCTGCCCTTAACAAAGCCGAACTGGGTAGGATCCAGTGTTTGTAGGTCCCCAATATCTTTATTTATGAGGTCCATGATGATCCTTTCCATAGCTTTGCAGACCAAGCTAGTCAGGCTTATGGGGCGATAGTTTCCAGGATCCGTTGAGGCACCACCTTTATGGAGAGGGACCACTGTTGCTGTACGCCACTCTTTGGGCACATATCCTGTAGTAAGGCTGAGATTGAACAGTAGTTTTATGTTTGGGTTTAGCTCTTCTTTGAGTTCATGTAGGACGCAGCCCGGGACACCATCTGGTCCCATTGATGCTGTGTTTTTTGCTTTGGAGAGGGCGTCTCTTACCTGAGCATCTGAGATGTCAGGGGGGCAGCACTCTGCTGGGATAGATATTTGCCCTTTTGGTGGGGAGGGGGGGGAGAAGTTTGCGCTGATATATCTCCTCAAGACTGGGAGATGAAGTGGACATCACCATTTGTAATGTATCATATCTCCTCAAGACTGGGAGATGAATGAGGTATCTACATTTGTAACATATCATATCTCCTCAAGTCTGGGAGATGAAGGCGACATCACCATTTGTAATGTATCATATCTCCTCAAGTCTGGGAGATGAATGAGGTATCTCCATTTGTAACATATCATATCTCCTCAAGTCTGGGAGATGAAGGAGACATCACCATTTGTAATGTATCATATCTCCTCAAGTCTGGGAGATGAATGGGATATCACCATTTGTAATGTATCATATCTCCTCAAGACTGGGAGATGAATGAGATATCTCCATTTGTAATGCATCATATCTCCTCAAGTCTGGGAGATGAAGGAGACATCACCATTTGTAATGTATCATATCTCCTCAAGTCTGGGAGATGAATGAGACATCACCATTTGTAATGTATCATATCTCCTCAAGACTAGGAGATGAAGCGGACATCACCATTTGTAATGTATCATATCTCCTCAAGTCTGGGAGATGAATGAGATATCTCCATTTGTAACATATCATATCTCCTCAACTCTGGGAGATGAATGAGGTATCACCATTTGTAATTTATCATATCTCCTCAAGACTGGGAGATGAAGGGGACATCATTTGTAATGTATCATATCTCCTCAAGACTGGGAGATGAAGGGGACATCACCATTTGTAATGTATCATATCTCCTCAAGACTGGGAGATGAAGGGGACATCACCATTTGTAATGTATCATATCTCCTCAAGACTGGGAGATGAAGGGGACATCACCATTTGTAATGTATCATATCTCCTCAAGTCTGGGAGATGAATGAGATATCTCCATTTGTAACATATCATATCTCTTCAAGACTGGGAGATGAAGGGGATATCACCATTTGTAATGTATCATATCTCCTCAAGACTGGGAGATGAAGGGGACATCACCATTTGTAATGTATCATATCTCCTCAAGACTGGGAGATGAATGAGGTATCTCCATTTGTAACATATCATATCTCCTCAAGTCTGGGAGATGAATGAGATATCTCCATTTGTAATGTATCATATCTCCTCAAGACTGGGAGATGAAGGGGACATCACCATTTGTAATGTATCATATCTCCTCAAGACTGGGAGATGAATGAGGTATCTCCATTTGTAACATATATCTCCTCAAGACTGTGAGATGAAGCGGACATCACCATTTGTAATGTATCATATCTCCTCAAGACTGGGAGATGAATGAGGTATCTACATTTGTAACATATCATATCTCCTCAAGTCTGGGAGATGAAGGAGACATCACCATTTGTAATGTATCATATCTCCTCAAGTCTGGGAGATGAATGAGATATCTCCATTTGTAACATATCATATCTCCTCAACTCTGGGAGATGAATGAGGTATCACCATTTGTAATTTATCATATCTCCTCAAGACTGGGAGATGAAGGGGACATCATTTGTAATGTATCATATCTCCTCAAGACTGGGAGATGAAGGGGACATCACCATTTGTAATGTATCATATCTCCTCAAGACTGGGAGATGAAGGGGACATCACCATTTGTAATGTATCATATCTCCTCAAGACTGGGAGATGAAGGGGACATCACCATTTGTAATGTATCATATCTCCTCAAGTCTGGGAGATGAATGAGATATCTCCATTTGTAACATATCATATCTCTTCAAGACTGGGAGATGAAGGGGATATCACCATTTGTAATGTATCATATCTCCTCAAGACTGGGAGATGAAGGGGACATCACCATTTGTAATGTATCATATCTCCTCAAGACTGGGAGATGAATGATATATCTCCATTTGTAACATATCATATCTCCTCAAGTCTGGGAGATGAATGAGATATCTCCATTTGTAATGTATCATATCTCCTCAAGACTGGGAGATGAAGGGGACATCACCATTTGTAATGTATCATATCTCCTCAAGACTGGGAGATGAATGAGGTATCTCCATTTGTAACATATATCTCCTCAAGACTGTGAGATGAAGCGGACATCACCATTTGTAATGTATCATATCTCCTCAAGACTGGGAGATGAATGAGGTATCTACATTTGTAACATATCATATCTCCTCAAGTCTGGGAGATGAAGGAGACATCACCATTTGTACTGTATCATATCTCCTCAAGTCTGGGAGATGAATGAGGTATCTCCATTTGTAACATATCATATCTCCTCAAGTCTGGGAGATGAAGGAGACATCACCATTTGTAATGTATCATATCTCCTCAAGTCTGGGAGATGAATGGGATATCACCATTTGTAATGTATCATATCTCCTCAAGACTGGGAGATGAATGAGATATCTCCATTTGTAATGCATCATATCTCCTCAAGTCTGGGAGATGAAGGAGACATCACCATTTGTAATGTATCATATCTCCTCGAGTTTGGGAGATGAATGAGACATCACCATTTGTAATGTATCATATCTCCTCAAGACTGGGAGATGAATGAGGTATCACCATTTGTAATGTATCATATCTCCTTAAGTCTGGGAGATGAATGAGGTATCTCCATTTCTAAAATGTATCTCCTGAAGTCTGGGAGATGAATGCGGTTTCTCCATTTGTAACATATCATATCTCCTCAAATCAATGGAAACTTCTGTTCATTCGCATAAAAATAATTCATTCATCCAGGCAATGGTCTGATTAAAAACAAATTCCTCTACAGGAGGCTAAGAATTAAAATTTTCCTCTCAATCGTAAAGTTGGGCTTGAGAATTTACAGAAGAAGAACTCCTACCTCTATCAAAATCAGAATCAGAACCATTAGACCCTGCTTCCTCAGGAAATGCTCATCTGTAAAGGCTTCTGCATACCAGAATTTATTGCCTGTAATGTCTGTCTAGCCATGGCAAGGAACATGTCTTTTTTAACAGCAATGACATCATCAGAAAAACAATGTTTAACTTTTTGTTTTTTTCTTAAATGGAATTCCAGCAGAAGTGGACCAATTTGAAGGAAGGATGTCTGCCCAGTCTAATAGCCTCCTGCCACAGTTACCCCAAGAATAATCTCCTGGAGTGTTTCCCAGATCCAGAGAAGAACATTTTCCCATGCCTATATCGGATACTGAAACAGCTGAAGAGGACATGGCTGACCCCTGATTCATGCTGGTTAAAAGGACTACAGAGGAAGCAGGAGAGGTAATGATTGTTCTGAGAAACAACCAGCGGTTACTACAAGTTCACCAACTATCATCTGAGGCACAGACTGAGTCCGTGATAATGAGAAGGACTCCCTGATAAGTGATTTTTGTATTTGTAGGTACTGCAGGAGAAGAGCCAACCAGACTGGAGAGAGTAACTGTACTGTAACCAAGGAAGAAGCACCAAAAATGGTAAGTATTGCTGGAGCGAGTTGGTCGGAAGGTAAGTGGTCAGTGAGTGTTCACAAGAAGCACACCTACACTCCCAACACTTTCTCCAGTCCCTTACAAAAAATCCCTGTCAGTACTGTTCAAATGCTCAAGGACATATTGACAGAATCAAAATGGCATGTAGTTTGTCATAAAGTCAGCATAAGCATTACACTCACACACATTTTCCTGCTCATTCCTCTTTAAACTTTTCTGTCCCACAAAATTCAAAGTTTACCAAAGCAATACATGATTGTTTACACAAAATTATCTCCACATACCATAATAAACGCTCTAAGTCAAAAATAGTGGTCCTTGACAAGAAACTTCCAATATTGTGAAAAAATACTGGGTTATCACAACTGGGAAATACCCACTTTTAGTAAAAAAAAAAAAAAAAAAAACACACCCACAGATAAATTACTGCCTTTTGGTGGGTGGAGAGGTTCACAACAGGGACTTTTCAAAATAAACCTGTTGTCTGACTGCTGCTCCTGTGAAGTCCGAGAGATGCTTTTTCTCAAGACAGCAAGAAAGTACTGAAGAAAATTTCACTCTGACTTACTGATTTCTTTCTTTGGGATTAGTCAGTCAGCACTCAGAGTGAAGGAGTGAGTGCAAGCTAGAGCTCTTTGAAGCTGTTCAGTTGATGTTTCCAAGACAGGAAAATGAAAGTTATGTACTTATCATAAAGATCCATGCTGTCTGCTTCCTGCCTTCTTCAACAGATAGGTTATTGGATCTGACTAGGATCCAACTATGGCCACTTTCAGACTTTGGAGCTAAGGCTCAGGATCCTCCCCTTACTCATAATCCACTGTCATTAGCGAGTTACCTCAGATCGAGTTTGCCCATATACTATAATGAAACTAATACAATGTCATCCAAAGAGAACAAATTACAGGTAATGCAATAATTCCTGACCCAGAGCTTGAAGAGTACATGACCAAGTCATGGAGCAATCAGTGCAGTCACTCCAGAAGCAAGGGAAAAAGAAAACTGGAAGGGGGAATGAGGGAGAGGAGTTGAAAAAGGAGGGAAGCAGACAACAGGGATCTATCATTATGGTAAGTACATAACTTTCATATCTGATGTTGTCTCTTCCATCCATTCTTCAATGGTTGGGACAGAGTCCCCGGCTACTCTAAATCTTGGGAGGTCTTATAGAAAGATATTTCAGAGAACAGCTGAACCAAAGGAAGATATAGACTTGGACTGTAAATCCAACTTATAATGAGATATGAAGGTATGGACATTGGGCCATGTAGCTCAGACTCATCTCCCTCTCTATTCTTGTGAAAGCTAATTGGCTGAGCATATCTTGAGAGGAAAACCTTCAGCTGTCACAGAAGTGTGTTCAGTTTTTTTTTTTGCTTCCACAGAGAAGAAATCACCTAAAGCCAGAATCGTCTAACAAGAGTACATTTGCAGCCAATCATAATACCATATAAAAACCAAATCCAGCAACAACTGAATCAAAGAGGTTGAAATCTACCTCAACTATGCACAGTCTGGAGGATGGTGGGAGAGTGCTGCCACTGAGGCAGTGATGCATTCAAACATCTACTGTTAGAGGTAAGTAGGACTTCCACAAGTGTATTATGTTTATCGTTCCCTCTGTCTCAGAATCATTTGGTGTAGAGTCCCAAAGCTTACCCTACCTTTGAGGTGGAAGTATAAGGATCCAGGAGCCCCTGGAGAATGGTCCTAGAAAAGCCTGCTCTGCACCTTAAAAAAGGAATCCAGTTTGTAACTCTTTGTGAAGGTATGAACAGAGGACCAGGATGCTGCCTCTAGAATGCTTCTAGAGTCCACCCCTTTAAAATATGTCATAGAACAGGATAAGGCCCTAGTTGAGTGAGCCTTAACCTTGCCTATAAGAGACTTACCATGGTAGGAATAACAGAAAACAACACCAGTAGACAACCATACAGACAACGATAATGCAATAGTTTGCTTAGGAACAGGTTGAGCTTTCTTAGCCCCCATAAATGAGACAAAACGAAAGTTATGTGCTCACCATAATAATAGATCCTTGTTGTCATCTTCTACCTGGTTGAATTTGTTGGTTATCAGCTCCAACATGGATCCAAAGCTGGTCTTTTCTTTAGAGTCTTCAGTCCAGGAATTCTGTCTCGTCTACTCATAGTAGACTGCACTTCCTTATTTTCCTCAGATCAAGTTTGCCTCTGATCACTCTTCCTAATAACATCCACTACTACAGGGTGATTGCTGCAAGGGCATCAGACAAGGACCCGAACAGGGTGACTCATACTCTTGACCACTCAACCAGTCAGGAGCACTCTGCTATTGAACTGTTCATATCTAATGTTTTATTTTCTGTACACCTTCAACCTGTGGGACAGAGTCCTAAGCCAGGTACAACCATAGGGAGGCCCTCAAGAGGGAACATTATACAAGAAGTTGGAACCAAAGGAGGCCCAAGACCTCAACTGAACATTCAGCTTGTAATGGGAAATACATTTATGAGTACTGGACCAGCACAAATATCAATGGAAGCCTACGAGAAAAACGAAGTTGAAGCTACCACTGCTCTAGTAGAATGGTCTTTAGGCTTAGCAAGTAAAAACATTCATCTCAAGGAATATGCTAAAGAGGTACACTCAGAAAGCCATTTGAATAGGGTTACTTTTCATACAGGCTTTCCCAGCAAAAAAGAGCTTGTCTGTTTTCCTAAAAAATTTTGTTCTGTCCAAACAGAACCTGAGTTGCATGTGCACATCCAGACAATGAGGCAGATATTTTCCCTTATTACTGAAATTTGGAAAAAAATAAAAAAGACTAACAAGTGAATAGGTTGGTTTAAAGTATACTCCAAAGTAACCTTGGGAAAAATGAAGGATTTGTTCTAAGAGTATCTCTGTCATTATGAAAATTCAAGTAAGGAGGAACAGAAAATAACGCACATGCAGCTCAGATATCCTTCTGGTGGAGGTTAATCCACCAGAAGGATGGTCTTCCAAGACAAAAATACTTCAAGGAAACTGTAGTGAAGGCTCATAAGGGGGACTAGCAAGCACTTGAAGCACCAGAGAAAGGTCCTAGGGGGTACTGGATCTCGAATTGGTGACTGCAACAAAAAGGTACCCCTTAATAAGGCTTGACTAAAGGTGTATTATCCCTGTCAAAGTGGACATTGGAAATGGCAGCCAACTGAACCTTTATGGTAGAGTAACAACCCAGTGGCCAAAAAGTCCAAAATGGAATTTAATGGAACTAAAAAGGTATCTAAACCTTTGGACAAAGCCAAAATAGAAAAAAAAACATTTCCACTTACTGGCATATAATTTCCAGATGGAAGGCTTCTAGGATGATGAAAGAATATGTATAACTCTGTCAGAGGGCTTGAGATTCGTGGTCATCACTGGATTTGTTGAAACCATGTAGTCAGTATGAGAGAGCAGAGGTTGGGCAGAGGAATTCCTGCAGGATGTGAACTTATCCAGAATGGAAACCTGTACCCAGGGAGGGTGATGCAGTAGAGGCCAAGGAAAGGGAAACCAAAACAGACGGAGCCAGAACTAGACAATGAAGATCACTGTCACTCTGTAATGGGCTGTGTTCTAAAGAAATTTGATTATCAAGGGCATTGGAGGTAGACATATTGGTATCCTGGAGGCTAAGCATGGAGAAGTGAATAGGCTGGTTTAAAGTATACTCCAAAGTAACCTTGGGAAAAATGAAGGATTTGTTCTAAGAGTATCTCTGTCATTATGAAAATTCAAGTAAGGAGGAACAGAAAATAACGCACATGCAGCTCAGATATCCTTCTGGTGGAGGTTAATCCACCAGAAGGATGGTCTTCCAAGACAAAAATACTTCAAGGAAACTGTAGTGAAGGCTCATAAGGGGGACTAGTAAGCACTTGAAGCACCAGAGAAAGGTCCTAGGGGGTACTGGATCTCGAATTGGTGACTGCAACAAAAAGGTACCCCTTAATAAGGCTTGCCTAAAGGTGTATTATCCCTGTCAAAGTGGACATTGGAAATGGCAGCCAACTGAACCTTTATGGTAGAGTAACAACCCAGTGGCCAAAAAGTCCAAAATGGAATCTAATGGAACTAAAAAGGTATCTAAACCTTTGGACAAAGTCAAAATGAAAAAAAAAAAAACATTTCCACTTACTGGCATATAATTTCCAGATGGAAGGCTTCTAGGATGATGAAAGAATATGTATAACTCTGTCAGAGGGCTTGCGATTCGTGGTCATCACTGGATTTGTTGAAACCATGTAGTCAGTATGAGATAGCAGAGGTTGGGCAGAGGAATTCCTGCAGGATGTGAACTTATCCAGAATGGAAACCTGTACCCAGGGAGGGTGATGCAGTAGAGGCCAAGGAAAGGGAAACCAAAACAGATGGAGCCAGAACTAGACAATGAAGATCACTGTCATTCTGTAACGGGCTGTGTTCTAAAGAAATTTGATTATCAAGGGCATTGGAGGTAGACATATTGGTATCCTGGAGGCTAAGCATGGAGAAGTATGTCCCTGGGTGACACTGCTTCAGGAGAGACCAGGGAGTATAAACTGCTGCACTTCATGCTTGACAGGGAGACAAAAATATCTGAACATAGGGTTCCCCAGTGACAGAAAATCCAAGCCGTTACCTTTAGGGTCAGGGACCACTTGTGGAGAAGGAGAATGTTCTTGCTCACATTGTCAGAATGTTGGATTTCCTTGAATGTTCACTACAGATCAGAAGCTGCTGAGAGGACATTGCCCATTGTCAGTCCCTCATGGCCTCTTGACATAGTGGATAGGACCATGTCCCCTTTACTTGTTCAGGTACCACACCACAGACATGTTCTCAATCTGGATGGCTATTGCACTCTTGGGAAGTAAGTTCTGAAAAGCCTACACACTAAGAGGACCACTCTGATCTCCAAGACACTGATGTAAAGTCAGGCCTTGAAAGTCTACTATTTCCTAGGAACATTATCCTTCAAAATGCCCCTCCCCCCAATTCCCACCTCAAAAGGGAAACATCTATAGTGACTGTGGTCGAAGGCTGGGGAAGAACAAGAGGTTGCCTTGCAAGTCCACAGGTGAATCCAACCAAGAGCTAATGTAGTACTGACAAATGTTTGTCAGATCAATTGGAAAATCTATGGAATGAGAAAGGTAAGACCATTTAGCTGCCAGAGTCCATTGTAAGACCCTCATGTGAAATCTTGCCAGAGGAAAGTACAGTTGTGTAAGCTGAATTTACCATAACAGTAGATGTTCAGATGATCACTGCTGCAATAGTCTTAGCTAGGGTTCCCATCAGCATCTCGAACGCTGACAATATCAAATCCGATATTGTCGCCTCGAGAATGCCAAAAGTGCAGAACGTCAAACGGGTAAACGGAAATCTCCATAAGGGGAGATTTCTCTTTACTTCAATGTAGTGCAGTCTCGGAGTTGGTATATTTAAGTAGCGGGGTGCAGGGGGGTTGCCCCCCTGCCTACACCCTTTAGTTTTTTTTTTTTTTTTTTTTGTATCGGCATTCGAAAATTGAATAGTTCGATCATGTCAGTTCGACATTTAGTGATTCGAACTATTCAGTTTTTGAAATGCTGATATAGACCCTTTTAGCTATATGGGTTATGTCCTGCGAAGGATATAACAGCCAGCCAGCTGCCATAGCTTCAGGGCACTTTTCATGTGCCCCAACTGTCAAGCAGCTTGAGCTGAGCTGACTAAAAGACCAGATTAGGTGCATAGCCCTTCAGAGCTTTCCTGCCAGCATAGAGCGGGAGGAAGAGCCCTGAAAGGACAATGCTAGGAACAAAAAAATATATATATCCACACCCTGGCATAAAAAAACAAACCAGAAAACAAGAGAGATGGAGGGAGGGAGCTGCTACTACAGCAGTCATCATTCAAACATCTACTGTTACGGCAAGTTCAACTTACACAGCTGTACTATATTCATCACATTGATCACTGTTGCAACAGCCTTAACTATATGGGTAGAATACCTCAGCTAATTACATTTGGGTTGTGGAAGAAGAAGAGTCCAGGAACCCTTGCAAAATTATCCTAGCAAAGCTTGATCTAGACCTTAGTTAATCTTATAGTGTTTTGTAAAAGTATGTAAAAAGAGCAAAGTAGAAGCCTGTAGAATACTTACACAATCAAACCCTTTCCAAAAGCCATAAATGAAACCAAGGCCCTGACAGACTGGGCCTTGACCCTGGCTGAAATAGTTTTGTTATAGTGAGCATAGCAAAAGGTAATATCTTTAGACGATCATTTGGAAACAGTCTGTTTTGACACAGGTTGTCCCTTTACCTTCACAAAAAGTGAACAGCTGATCCAAAGATCTGAAAGATTTAGTTTTCTGAAGATAGTACCTGTGTTGTCTGTGGACATCCAAGGTATGGAGTATCCTTTCTCCCTCAATTTTATTTTCGGGAAAGAAAATGGGAGATAGTTTGGCTTAAAGTAAACTCAGATATCACTTTAGGCACAAAAGGATTTGTTTTCAAAGAAAAGCTATCCCTGTGGAAAACAAGATAGGGTTGAGCTTGCAACTCAGGTACCCTTCTTGCAGAGTTCAGAGCAATCAATAAAACAGTTTGTCATGCTACAAACCACACAACCAGATTAGCTGGTTCAGATGTAAGCGTAAGCTTCTCTAAGACAAAATTAAGATCCCAAGGAGGGGCTACCAGTTTTCTTGGAGGCCTCTTAGGCAAAACCCCCTTCAAGAAAATTTTGACATGAAACTGCATTGAAAGAGGAGGTTCCATGGGCAGACATGCAGAAATGGCTGATAAATGAACCTTGATGAGGAATAAAAAAGGCCACCGGATAACAACTCACACAAATAGTAAAACTAGAGAACAACTAGCCTTGAAATTGTGTTGGATACATTGTTGGCAGCAACTAGAAAACCTTTTCCATTTACAAATATATGATTTTACTTGTTGCTCATTCTCAGTACACAGATGCCAGAAAGGAATTAAGACCCTATCTTCCAGGCAGTCAACTGAAGATCAGTGTATCAAACACCCGTTTTGTGTGATTAGATCCAGTGTGTGAGGAAGCTTGTGGTAATTGCCCTTGGCCATTGCCAAAAGAAGAAAGAACTCCAGTTGCCTAGGCCAGAAAGGAGTCATCCCAGTGATCTTGGGAGATTCCTTCTGGGTTTTCAGAAGTTCTCTGGTTATTAGTGGAAAGTGTGTGAAAGCATACAGAAACATTCTCACCCATGGAAAAGAAAAAGCATCTATCTTCCAGGCCTCCTTGCATGGAGTCATGGAGTCCTGGAACAGACTCTTGCCAATTGATTGTTCAGAGAGGAGGTAAAGAAGTGTAACTGAGGAACTCCTCACAGATGGATCAAATCTTGAAAGATCTCTTGATCTAGTTTCCATTCATGAGGGTCTGCCCTGGTCCTGCTCAGCTTGTCTGACAAACAGTTTTGCTCTGACAGCATGTAGGATGCCTGAAGAGTGAGATTGTGCTGGGAAGCTATAGCCCAAGCTAACATGGCTAGTCTGCAAACGCGGTACAACCTGGTTCCTCCTTCCTTGTTGATGCACCACATGAATGTGATATTGTCTATAACAACTTGAAGAGGTCTGGGGGACCAAAGATGCTTCAAAGAGTTGAGGGCCTTGATCAGGGCAAGGATCTTTTTAATATTTATGTGCTTTCATCTGTCCTTGGTGTCCCATACTCCCTGCACTTTTATCCTTCCTCAAACTACTCCCCAAGCTTTGGAGCAGGGAGGGAGAAGGTGAGACCTAGATTTAGTGATATATGCTGTGTCCACCAAAAGATTTATCTTCTGAAAAAAAAAACAACACTGAGATTTGAAAAGATAAAGGGCGTTGATGCTGGGACCAAGGAGATTTCTGATACTACAGTATCTTTCTCATGAGGAGTCTTGTCAGGGGTATCATGAGAACCATAAATAACATGAGACCCAAAATTGTGAGGTATTCACTCGCAGTGACTGAAGTATGGATAGAAAACGTTATAAGTAGGTCAAAATAAAGATATATTTTTTTCCAGTGGAAGAAGAGCGCTTAAACTAAGCTGTCTAGTTGGCATCCTGAGAACACAATCCTGTGTGAAGGAGTAAAAAAATACTTTTGAATGTTCTCTTGGAATTCCAGCCTGTGTAAGAGATCTGTCATCCAAGAGAGAGAGAGATTCCTGACACTTTGCAAAAGACTCTGCAAAGATAAGCATATCATCTAAATATGGAAAAATATGGATACCCTGTAGTCTGTAATGAGCTATAACTGGAGCTAGACACTTTGTGAACAGTCTTGGTGAGGTGGATAGTTCAGAGAGTAGAGAACTCATAATGTGACCCAGACACAAAAAAATCTTAAGAAACATCTGAAATGTGGATGAATAGGGATGTGATGATAAGCATCTTTTAAGTCCAGTGTTACCACAGTACCTGAAAGAAGAAGAGGTAATATGTTCATTTTGAATTTGGGCACTATCGCAAAGTGGTTTAGGAAAGAAAGAAAGATCCAAAAATGGTCTCCATGCATCCATTTCTTTTCCTTTGGAGCTAGGTAAATCCTTGAATAAAAACCTTTCCCCATCTGGGAAGGAGGAACTGGTCCTATCACTCATTGGGACAGCATATGATGAACAGGTGGTAATAAAATAGTCTGCTCTGGAGGATGAGGAATGATACCCTGGAAAGGAGGAATGTCCTACCACTGTCTTCTGAAACCCTGATGAATGACTCTCAGAAACCATTTGTCTGAAACAATGTGCTGCCAAAAAGAAAAAAAGAGATTCAGGCTTTCTGCAAGAAAAAAAGTGGCCAGGATTGGGGGGGGGGTCACAAGATCTCTTGAACAGTCATTGAGACTTGTTGGACCGTTCTTGGTTTTGGGGAGGTTCAGGGCTTCTTTTTGGAACCCCTTGCCATTTCTTTTTAAACATCTGCTTACCTGCCTGCATTTTTGTTGAGACTGTTTATTCTGTTTTATGCCAAAATTGTATGAGGAGATAAAAAAATCCCTTGGACAGTTTGGAAAAGGAGGGCTGCAAAATCTTCAACATTCTCTCTGCAGCAGAAAGGCCAGGCACTAAACCTCTATCCAATGGAGAATTTAAAATCCCATTTTCAACATCATCTGGGAGGTTCTGAGTAGCCATGCAATCTTCAAAACAGTACCAATGTCTAGTCTATAGCCATGGAATAAGTAGCAACAGAGTCATATACACACTGCAAGCAATGAGTAGTGACCAGTGCAGTAGAATAAATTATTTAAAGCAGATGTTTCCTCACAAGAAGAAACTACAGATAAAAAATTCCTCGTGTTTTTACAGTTTGTGAGAACAAACTTTAATATATGAACCTGACAATGTAAGATTCTGAAAATCAAAGTTACAGAAGTATACACCTTTTCCCCATACCTATCAATAATTTCCCCATCCTTATCAAAAAGAGTAGGATTGGAATTAACTAACTGCTTGCTGCTTAGCAGCAGTGGGATCAACTAAAGTATTTGCTGCTGTGTCAGGTTTGGAAATAGTGTATAAAAATGTAACAGACTGAAGAACTTTGTACATCCTATCTGCCTTCATATGGGCAGCTGGCTAACCATCATGAAAATTTCAGGCAGTAACACACACATCCTCTAAAGAAGACAGAACAGGAGGAGTGGGTATAGGTTCTGGAAAATCCTTCTCTAACAACTCGTAGTATTTTCTGAGGTACTGAGAAGCCTCAATGTCCTCCCACTTAAAACAGTGGCACACTCTAGCAATAGTGTCAGAGAAGGAGAAACTCCCACAGGCAGAATTAAAAGCTTAGCTGTCCTCTGAGTCTAAACCAGAAATCTGAGGAAAAAGCCTTGTATCTGTCCCTGCATCTTCCTGGTCAGATTCAGAATATTGAATTTCTTCAGGAAAAGAGGTAGCCCTCTTTGTTTTACCAGAAACTACTTTACAAGAAAGATTGATAGCCTGAATTAAACCCTAAGCCAGATGCAGTAAACTACTCCTATCCAAAGAAATTTGAGGAGGAGTAGAACATGCTTGGTTTTCTGTTTCATCTTGACAGGAAAAAGGCATCTCTGTTATTGATGCTAGCAGTTGATTCTCCAAAGATGTGCTCAGCATTCTGATACATCAGGGAAACCTTCCCTGTTCCTTCTCCCAGGACTGACAAGAGTGGCTCTCCCTTGCCCACCAAGGGGACCCCAATAGCTGTAGAGGATTTGACTAACCCACCATCCATAGTGGCTGTAGGTGCTATACCAGCGGGATCATGGGAAAAAGATGAGTGGTCTGAGATACAACAAAATGCCACTGCAGAGTCACACACCTACTGCTAAGGCAAACTGCTAGCTTGCTATAGTGGCAAAGGCTGTTTGTTTAATTTTTTTCTTTTTGTGGCCAGAAAAAGGACCTACTGTGGGACTGGTAGTCTGTTCCATGGTCAAACGGAAAATGGCTCCTCTTTCCCCAGGGAAAACCAGCAGCAACTACTGGTAAACACTACCAGTCCAAAAAAGTTACTTTTTTGATGGGAAACACACACACACACACACACACACACACACACACACACACACACACACACACACACACAGTAAAAAACGCTTTAAAACACTATGCCAGCCCTACAAAAGGAAACTAAATATATTTTCTCTGCAGAAAAAAAAAGTTTTTGATTACAATGCTTTAAAATGACAGAACAAAATGAGTGCTCCGTTTAAAGGTACATTACAGTCTCGAGACAGTTGTTAAAACAAAACACTCTTAGTTTAAGAATAACTTTCCTGAAGAGGAAACTAATAAATCGTCAACAAAATTAAGAAAATGGAAGGTATTTTCCCCAAAGGGAACTTATCTGTCAAGGAAAGGAAAGCACAAGCTGCATGTCAGTCCTAGAAAGCCTCCGAGGAGCATACTCTTCAGTGGTAGTAAAACTCCTAAGGGCTTGGCGCCAAACCTGTCCTTTTAGTCGGCTCATCTAAAGCTGATTGATGGTTTGGGCACATGGAATTTTCCCTGACGCTTTAGAAGCTAGCCAGCTGCTATATCCTTGGTAGGATATAACCCATACAACTAGGGCTACTGCAGCAGTGATCAATATGATCAACATCTAGTCAGATAGAAGCTACCATGTGCCCAAAGAGGTGAAGGACCACAGTAGCTGGAGGTTTGTGGGTCTGAAGCATGTGGGATGCTCCCTGGAGAACATAAGCCAACCTGGACAACGGAAGTTTGGCTATCTAAGAGATCGTAGCCAAATGGCAGCCTATAAATTCCAAAACATGTACTGGTTCCAGGGTTGACTTTTTGTGATTCACTGTAAAGTTTAAGGACAGACACAATTGGAGTAATAAGTCTCAAGCCTGAGAGATGTTCTTGTGGAAGCAGTGAGGAGCTAAACCAAAACTACAATAAGCTACTACTAAACCTGTCCAAAACAAAAAGTATAGTAGTTGCAAACTCACAAAAGCTGAAAAAATGCTAAAAATCTCAATATCGCAGATGTCAGTAGCACCCCAGCAGAAACAACCACATCATTTAAATACTTAGGTTTATGAATAGACCATAGGTTCATAGGTGTGTACTATGCTAATGGCCCTGGAGCCTTTACAAGCCTAGCCCAAAAACATTGCCCAGGCACCTTGCCACCCAATGTTAGTTCACAGTGGCCATATCCAGTATGGGTACTGTGAACTAACACCAGTCATTTAACGTCCAAAGCCACACTGAAAACATCAGAAAAAAGACCAGTTCTGTTTTATTCTGGTCCTGGAAAATATCCACCATTCTCTCCAGACCAGCTACAGTTGCAATGGGCAAAGGAATCCTCCTTGTCCATCTTGTATATGGGCTCCTCATCATAGCCACACCTCTAAAAAAACTCATCCACTCTACAGTCCATTGAAAAAAAATCTGCCAATTAATTTCAAATGCCTCCCCCTGGAACATCACTGTACCACCCTCTCCAATGCTAAATGGCTACCAGTCTTCTACAGAGTTGAGCTACTCCTAGGGTTCCTTTTTAAAACTACTTCAGTCAGGTGCCTTCCCACCTCTTGCAGCCAAACTCCGTAATAAAACCACCCATAGAACCTCCGCAACCTCTCCTAATTAACTCCCTCACTTCAGACACACCAAACCAAACTGCACTGTATTGGCCATTCCTACTCCATTCTTGCAGCCAAACTCTGGCAATCGATACCCCCTTCACCTAAAAGAAGTCTTCTTTTTTTTCCATGTTCAGAGCTCAACTCAAAAGACCCCCCCCCTCATCAAAAATGTGACTGTAAGTGCTTTTTCCACTGGACACATAACCTAACTCCCTTCTCATCTGCATCACTTCTACTGTGACCCTCAGCTCTCAGTTGTTGCTTCCCTCTCAAATTTACTACTAAAATTATTTCACATTTGTTTTTCTACTTTAATGATATTTACAAATTGCATTGATTTTGTATGGGATTATCGACCTTCTGTGATTACTCAGAGAATTTGTTCTGTTTTTTATTTTTTGTGAATTCCTTCACCTGGGCTGTGCCTGTAAATGGTCTGCTATGATCAGTGTACTACCTTGGTAAACAAACTAAATTAATAAAATCATCCAGGTACAGGAAAACCTGGAAACCCTGCAGCCTGAATCAGGCTGCCACTACTGCCTTGCATTTGGTAAGCACCTGAGAACCTGTGGTGGGACCAAAGGGCAGAACTCAAAAATGGTAATGATTGGCTAGCAACCAAAAGCACAGAAATCTCCTGGATTACCTCACTATCTGTACATAATGATGAACATCTTGAGATCTGTAAGTCACATCTAGTCATTCTTCCTCATACAAGGTAGAATGGACTGCACTATGACCATCCAGAACATGGTCTGTTTGACAGAACTGTTCACTGTGATGAGATCCCAAAGTGGTCTGAGGTCCTTGTTCTTCTTCGGCTCCATAAGGAATCTTGAATACAAGCTGAATCCTCGCTGGCCTGGTGGGACCTCTTAGATGACTCAGTTGGCCAGCAAGTTTTAAATTTCAGCTGCTGCATACCTTATGTAATGGATCTGGAAGCAGTGTGTTTGTGACTGTTTTGGGGCAAATGAAAATGGAATCATATAGCCTCTGGATATGACTCTTGACACCCATGCATCTGAGGTGATGGCCTCCCAAGTTGTTGGGTGGAAGATAAGTGACCTCTGACATCATCCAGAGTATGGCAGTTGGGCATCCCTTCAGGTGCACTGAAAAGGGAAAGCTCGCAGAAGCCTTGGTTCTGTGGTCTGGCTGTGCGACATGAATGGTGTCCATTATGAATACCCCCCTTAGTGCAAGGGAACCTTTTCCAGCACTGTCCTAGACAAAGATCATGGCAAGATTGCAAAGGGCAATCCTACAGCAGACTGCTCACTCCTGGCTCATGTCTCTTTGGGAAAAACAGAAAGAACCATCAAATGGAGCATTGACAAAGGACACCTTAAAGTAGCCTGCACAATTGCACAAATGCATTCTGGTGTGCCAACCCATGGCAATGATGATGCCTACTGTGCGAGATTTGCCATCAGCCGAGTTAGACAGCAGCCTCATGGACACTTTAGTGGTCAGCTGCATCACTGTGAAATAAGACTCTAGGGTCTTTTGCATCTCTGGGGACTGCTGGATCTTCAACAAGCAAATGGACCCACACTATGGTTAATTTTCACTGAAAAACTTTAGCACAAATCCAAGAAAAATACTTCAGTGATAAGAAGCACTGTGGTCCCTGTCACTGCTGGATCTTCACTACATTTGACACTTCAGACATAAGGCCCAATTGAAGTATTGTCAAATGAGCCAGGAAACCAAGCTCATGGAACACAAAGGTCACTTAAGCATATGTGCTATGCTTTCCCAAGCAGTCCAGAGACCAAGACTCTCTGTTGGACAGATGGACCAAAGAATTCTCTTTTGAGGCATCCCTTTTTGTGACAGCTGCTAGCACAATTGCATCAGCTGCTGGAACCTTACTCCAGTGTGGCATGTCCTTAGGTAGGTGTAAAATCCTGTACAGATTCCTGGGGATTGGTTCCACCACTGTGGTTTCCCTCCAAGTCCTCTGAGATACAAGGATGATAAACATGTCTGAAGGAGAGACTACCCAGGATGAGGATGGGACCACTCCAACAACCTGCAGGAACACTGACTCCTTTTTGGAAGGGGCTTCTGTGATCCATCCTCCATGCTGTCTCAACAGTTCCAAAAGATTGCCAAAGGAGGTGTCCTTAAAGGGGGATTTGGGGAAGCCTTACACTTCACTAGAGTCAATGTCCTTGATGAGGATTCATCAGTGGAATCCACATACTTCCTATTGTATTGACACTTAATGTGTCTCTCCCTGAGCAGGGAGTCTGGGGAAGAATTGGAAGAGACAGGGGACCCTGACAACAGTGATGCCTGGGGGCCAGAAGGTGTGGGCTGTCCTGGAGTCAGGTAAGACACATCCACAGGCTTAGATGCAGGGGAAGGGTGAGGATCCAAAGTTGCTGCTGACCATCCTGTCTGAGAAAATCCTCTCCACAGCATCAAAAGGAGAGGCTGAAGCTGGATGACAGGATCCGTCACTCCTCAGATCTAACTACCCAAGCAAGACACTGGTGTGAAGTGCCAACCTGACCTGCTCTGATGCCAAGATTAGAACTAAACTATTGATTGCCTAAGCTCTGAGAGGCAGGGAAGACTCTGAAACCCAAGGGGTAGACCCTGACACTGAAACCATGACCTTGAGCCTTTGGCACAAAGGCTCAGCCAACTCAAACAACGCTGAAATCGAGCATATCAAGGAAGGAGTCTGAAGCACCCAGACCATCAGCGCTAACATGGGTGTTGGTAGAGCAGCTGGACCCATGAACCACAGAGCTAAAGGAACTGGGTGACAAAAAAAAAGCAAGATCTAGACCCTCAAATATCCATGCCGAGGCAGTTGGAAGGATCCCTAACTCAATCTGGGGCTGCAAAAAGGTGTGTATCAGCTGCTGTAAGTCCAAGGCTTCATGTTCCTAAATGACTGAACCAACTGACTGGAAGAGAGCATCAGTGGATGTTTGGAAGTCCTCCTTCTAGGGGTAGGATCCAAAGACCAGATACAAACCTGAGAAGCTCGGATCTGTAGCAGAGAGGGAGAAGTTTCTGAGGAAAATTATGCCAGTGTAACTGAAGAAAAGGGATGATGGTACCTACCCAAATTAGTCCCAAAATAGTGGAATCTTTATATAAGAATGAGATGATGATGCTACTTGCAGGAGGTTTGGGTATCTCTGACATTGGCAATCCAGGAGAACAAAACTGACTGGACAAAGTTAATTGGCCTAGACGAAGGCAGCACTGAGGCACCAAAGGTTGATGAGCCTTCAGCTCTGGTTGATCTAAGGCCAGTGGAGCAGACAGCTTATAGCCTCCCTGTCCTTGGATTAGGACTTCAGGTCCTTATCCTGGGATCACTCCGTTTCTCTCTTCTCAGGATTGTGCCATGAGAAGGGGAAGAAGAAGCCACAACCATTGGGATCTTCCCTTTTATGAACAACTTAACTCAGCACTCATTGAGAACCCAGGTCTTGAAGGCAGTACAGGCTGAACAATTATAGTCCAAGTGAGCTGCATGCAAGCAACAAATGCAGTGGTCATGGGTGTCTTGCAGGGCAAATTATGCCCACAAGTCACAAATTTTTAAATCCTTTTCCCTTCGCTTTCTAATCTAGGAAAAAAGAGAAAACAACACGGCCAGCTACACTAACTCTGCACTGAAGACACACACATACACACACACACACACCCCTAGCTATCTAATTACCTAAAACCTAAACAGTGAAAAACATAACACAATAATCACTCTAAAAGAAACATACAAACAATAAACTTTATTTTTTGTTAAGACAGTGAAAAAAGGGTAGGAATGCCCTAATGAGAGAGAAAGATAAGCAGAACTAATACACTAACTACATCAGGACTAATCAAAGAATCACAAATACACTAACCACTGGGGTAGAGGAAAAACAGACTATCTCTAAACAGCAACAAAGGATCCAGTGAGTGGAGCTCTGAGACCACAATGCACTCTCTATGGTGGCAAGTGAGATCTGAGGAGAATAGGGAAGAGCAGTGTACTATGGGTAGAGGAGGCATAGCTCTCAGGCTGAAGACTTTAAAAAAAAGGCCAGCTTCAGATCCGAGTCAGATCCAATAACTCGCAGGTTGAAGCTGGACAGAAAAGACAACATCGGATCAGCTGTTCAGCATTCCAAATTGGCTTTTTTCTTTCAAGGTAGTACCTTAGCTGCCTGTATGCACCCAAGGTATACCGAATCGTTTCTCTATTGTTTTTTGGATCTGACTAGAGGACTGGGAGATTGATGATTTGATTCAAGGCAAATTCAAAAACAACTTTAGGCATGAATGATGGATTAGTGCATAACACAATCCTGTCCTGGTGGAATATCAGGTAGGGTTGGCCCAGCATGAATGCCAGCAGCTCAGAAACTCTCTTTGCAGATGTCAGAGCAATGAGTAAAGCAGTCTTTCAGTTATGAACCATAAATGAGCCTGAGAGGCAGGTTCAAAATAAAGTAAGGTCAGTTTTTCAAGAACAAAGTAGACATCCCAGAGAGAAGGAGTAATTTGCTACTGTGGGGGGTCTCACATGCTACACTCCTTTCATAAAATGTTTGACCACAAAAAGAGACAAAAGACGGGAATCCATAGTAGACAAGCTGAGATGTCCAAAAGATGCACTTTGATAGAATTATATGACACATAATTTCTAAGCAGCTCACACATATTTCAAAATAAGTGGGTTAAAATCCTTTCAGGACCTCTGCTATTGGCTACACACTTCATAGAAAAACTTCTTCCACTTGTAAACATAAGATTTTCTATTTGCGGGTTTTATTGCTTCCTTAGATACCTACCTGCTGCATATCATCAAGGAACATGTACCTTAAAGGGTATGGAAATAGAATCATCCAGGATGTCAGTTGCACTTGCTCTAAGTTGGGGGGTACTGTTCACCTGTGATGCTGTCTGAGTATTTGTATTCTGTGAGGAAGCTTGTAGTAATTGGCTTTGGCCAATGCCATTAAAAGGGAGAATGAACTTGCCTATGCCAAAGCAGAGTTACCACCATGATCTTCTGAATCTTTAAAAGTAACTCGAGAATCACTGGAAAGGGTGGAAATACACACAGTACTATTCCCAGCCATGGGAATGAGCATGCATCTGTCTTCCAAACATGGCTGCAAAGATGTCTTGAACAGATTTTTTTCAGTTCTCTTGTTTTGAAAGGAGGCAAACAGATCAACATGAGATATCCTCCACAAATGGATCAAGTCCTGGACGATCTCTATATGGAGTTTCCACTCGTGAGGGTCAGTCAAGGATCTGTTAGTCTGTCTGCCATTGTGTTTTACTCTGATGGAAAGTATGAGGCCTGACAAGTCAGAGAATGCTGCAGAGCCAGCACTCAGGACGTTACTGACAAGCAGCAAAGAGGGTATGACCTTGAACCTCCTTGCTTGTTCAGGTACCACATCACGGTAGTGCTGTCTGTGACCACTAGAAGAGGACCCAGAGTCCACAAGTGGTGAATAACTTTTAAAGTATGAGTCACTGTCAACATCTCTTTTACATTTATGAGCTTTGGCATGTCCTGAGATCCCAACAAGCCTTGTACTTAAACTGCCATGGGCATTTCTCTCCACACAAAATCTGAAGAGTCCATCTGGATAGATTAAACTGGGGTCTGAAGACAGAAAAGGAGTCCTTTATTCAGAGACATTTGATCCCTCCATCACTGCAGTTCCTGTTTCACAACTCCCAGCACAGGTACCTGGAAAAGGGATGATGTTCCTAAGTCTAACAATTCTTTAAATACCATTGAATTTGTCTCATATGTAGTTTGGCTAGTGGTATCATGTTGAAGAGCTGTCTTGATGAGACCACATCTAAAAGAGAGAAATCCAAGAAAATGCCCTAATGAGACAGAACTTTGTCATCTGGCAGGAACGTACTGAGTCTACCAAACATACCAGGAAAACAGTTCATTGAAAGGGTGTGAGGAAGGACTTCATGAGGGAAAGGAAGGATGAAACCTTGTCTAAGGATTCCAAGCACATGGATGCAGAATCTGCAAGAATCAGAAACTCATCTAAATAAGGAAAAATGTGGATATATAGGGTTCTGCAATAGGCAACCGTTGGGGTCAGATACTTTGTAAACCCTTGAGATACAGTAGATAGTCCAAAGCGTAATGCAGAAAACTGATATTGTAAGCCAGATACAACAAAGCTTTAAAAAATTCTGAAATTAACAGCAATATGAATATGATAAGCATTTTTGAGATATAGAGTCACCATCAAACAGTGGTATCTACTTCTCTGAAGTACAGGCGAACACAGAAGGCCTCTGGCTAATGAAGTTCGCAGATGACTGCAAACTAGGAGTCAGAGTCAAGTCCCCAAATGATGTGGACATCCTACAGAAGGGCCTCACTGAGACAGATGCCTGGTGTCAGAGCCATGGCTTCAAGCTCAATGCCAAAAATGCAGTGTCATCCCCTTTGGTAAAAACTCTGTACCCATGAACTACCACATAGGCAGCAATCTACTTAACACCGAATGCGTGATAATCGACCTTGGGACCCAGGTGGACAGTAGTCTCTCCTTTGATAGTCACATCGCCACAGTAGTCAGGAAGTCCTTCTATGTAGCACACCTCATCATAAAAGGGTTCTCATCCAGGAAAGAGAGGTCATTGTTCCCCTCTACTCGTCACTCATTAGACCCATTATAGAGTACAACGCCCCTTTTGGAATGTACCTCACAAGACATCCGCAGCAGCTGGAAAGGCCACAGAAGTACCTCACAAAGAGGATTACTGGCCTCAAACAAATGCCCTACACTGACCGCCTCAAAAACTCCAGCTTTACTACATAGCATATTGCCTACTCCGAGGTGATCTCTGCCTAACATATAAAGCTATGTCAAACCCAGAGCTGTTGGACATGCTACACCTAAAGAAATCTCAATCCCTTCGAGCTACACGCTCTAGGGACCTAAACCTTGTCACCACAATAAACAGGACATGCTGGAGGGATAGATTCCTGCCCCACAGACTTCCTATACTCTGGAACAAGCTACCCATCTATGTCAAGCAAAGTTCTTCATTAGCACTCTTCAAGAAAAATCTTGATGAGTGGATGGGAAATAGGCAATACACCCCGGGGATCACTTCTGCTTCTCTGCTGGACAGTAGCACAGGAAAATAACTTTCTTGGGTGGCGTAAGCTATGGAACCTTGCTGGCTAGGCTTATGTAGGCCCTTGGGGCGATAGCCTAGTACCTACCTATGAACCCTAGGACTGAATGTAAGGTCAGCATTTTGAATTTCAGCATGTCTACAAATGTGGTTAGAAAGAGCAAATCTAGGACACGTCTCCAGGACTGCTCCTTTTTGGTACCAAAAAAGATTCTGGAGTAAAATCCTTTACCTATGTGTATTGTAGGTTCGATGACCCCTGCTTCTAGCATGTGATAGAGCACTGAGTGAAACAGCTCTGTCTGGTCTGGTGAGTGTAGGGGACTTCCACTGAAAGGGGGACGATTTTCTATCCAGTGCCAAGTATATTCCCTCCAGATTATTCTCAGAACCTATTTGTCTGAGAATATCTGGGGCCAGGCTGTAGGGTTGAGAGAGTGTCTGGGGGAAGGAGGAAGAGAAGACAGGTCAGGAGGGATGTGCTCTATGACTCGGCATAGTAATTCATTTGTAGGGGATTGATTCTTTTTCAGAAGGGAAACCATCTTGCTTGGTTCTGCAGGATTAACCTCCTTCCATTTACTTTTGGATTCCTGACTTTTATTTGGGGAGAACGTTGGTACATAAAACATCCTAGATACACCATGCATTAATTTGCCTCATTCATCCTGCTGTTTGAGAATTCAGAACTTAAAGGTGCATTCAAAATTTCAGCTTCTAAATCATCAGAGTTCTGATTATGTAGCTGTGCATACCATCTTAATACAACAGAAGAAGAAGCATTTCTCAGAACTGTATCTACAGATTCAAGCACAACTCTGAAAGCATGTTTTGAAACCTTAGTCAAACCAGAAAAAAAAATATTCATGTAAGAGTTTTGCTGTGCAGGTAAAGATTTAACAAAATCAATAAAGGCTAGATTATTAAAATAGATATTCTTTTGCCCTGAAGAACTGACAATTTCTCCTCTTTATTAGGGAGCATTGGATTAGATAAAGTCAAAGACTTTTTTCATTTGTGTAGGCAATTCAACAGATTGCTGCTGAGTTAGCAGTCAAATGAGAACAGAGACTTGTCATATCTGAGGATACCCTGTATTTTCTATGAGTCTTTTTAAAGACTTTCCCAAACCAGTGTTAAACATTAGCTCCACACACTAGCCCCTTTAAACTGCCTTAAAATAATGGTTAATAGCAATTTAAACTATATTTTTATTAAAAATTCCACAGTAAATTCAAATAATTCATTTATGGTAAAAATCACAGTTCAGTGTTAAAAAGACACAGATCAAAGTCACACATACAGTAAATAATATACAAATGTTGAAAAAAATCCAAGGTTCTGCAATATTTTCTGGTCAAAAGATCAAAATAAAGCAGAGTAACAACAGTAAAGACAGGTACAATTAATTTACATATCTGACTGCATGTGAAAGCCCCTTATGCCTAACAGCAGTCATACACACTGCACTTCTGAGACAAATACTGAAAGTTTCTCCAGAAACAGTAAAAACAAGCATTTGTCAAAGACAGAGGCCAAATAAACACCGATACAAGCAGAAATTCTCAAATGAACTACTGTAAACACTGATAGAAATAAAATATTGAAATTATTTTTAAACAGACATAAAATATAAAGAGACTAATAACTCTAATAATAAAATGAGAGGACAAGTGTCCCCCAAATGTGGCTTGTCTGAGCAGTAAGCTGGAAAAATCAGCACTGGATCCTGTGAAGAGTCATAAGACTTTCTTCTTTGAATGGCAGAATGTGACAGCTGAAAGTTTTCCTCTCAGGATAAGCTCAGCCAATCAGCTGTCACAGGAAGAGAAAGGGAGGGGAGTCTGAGCTTTTGAAATTTGGCCAGTACTGAGTTACCTTGGCATTTAACCAAAAATGCCACTGAGGCAGTGGGAATGATGAACATTGGAGGTGTAGCTGCGAAGTACCCCAGGACATTCCTGACCCCAGAGCCAAAACCAGGCAAGGCAAAAAAGAAACAAAAAAGCACAAGTCAACTAAAAGAGGGCAGAAGGAAAGGATTCTACCTCAGTTAATGAAGGAAATATGGAAAAGTTGAGGGAATAAGGGTGGACTGTAATACAATAGTGATCAGTTGGGCATCTGTTGTTACAGTAAATTCTTACATAACTGCAGTACGTCCTTCCTATGATCACTGTTGCAGTATTACAAATGAGTGCAAAGAATCCTAATGCTTTCTAAAGCTAAACAAAAGAGGAATGAAGAGCTGAACTGAAATCAAAAATTCCTGGTAGGATAGAGCTAGCAAATCCAGCTCTAGCTCTAGAAAGATCATTAATTTTTTCTAGTGCTTTGTAAATCAGAAGACAAAGTAAGTAGCTGCCCGTAAAATGGATCTACAGCCTAAATCTTTGAAAAAGGCATAACAGGCTATAGTTCTGGTAAAGTGGGCCTTAACCAAGCCTGTAAACTCTTTTCCATGGGAAGAATACCAAACTGAGATGGCAGAGGACAGCCATTTGGCAACTGTTTGTTTGGAGACAGGAAGGCCCAACTTTCTGTCTTGAAATGAAACGTCTATTTGATTTTTTGATTGACATGGTCTTGTCAAGATAAAATCTAAGCTGTATGTGAACATCTAAGGAATGTAAAATTCTTTCTCATCTGTCTTGGGAGGAGGTAAAAAAGGGTGGAAGGTTGATAGTCTGGTTCAGTAACAGATAATTAACCACCTTAGGCATGAAAGATAGGTTAGTTCTGAAGATAAGCCTTTCTTTATGGAAAAACAAAAAAAAAATGGACAGAGGTAGCTTATAAATGCCTGTACCTTAATGTCCTGTTTTGATACAGGACATCATTATTCTTTCGGGAAAACTTGGCTACTCAGAAAGGCCCCAGTGTCTTTAGCCTTGTAGCAACCTATGCATGAGAAAAGTCCACAGCCACAAACACAACCACACACACACAAGGGCTACAGTAACATTATCTTTCTATATTATCTTTCTAACAATTAGGGTAGTATACATTTTTTATGAATATGAAATGGAAATTGGCTACTCAGAAAGGCCCCAGTGTCTTTAGCCTTGTAGCAACCTATGCATGAGAAAAGTCCACAGCCACAAACACAACCACACACACACAAGGGCTACAGTAACATTATCTTTCTATATTATCTTTCTAACAATTAGGGTAGTATACATTTTTTATGAATATGAAATGGAATTATTATGGCATACAAATGTTTGTATACATTGTTATTCATGGTACATGACCCAGTATTCAAATGCATTGGTTAGGAATTGAGACACATTTATTTATTTGTTTAAGAAATATATTAAACAATGTTTTTAAGATATATTGTTAACAAATTGTTTTTTGGCGCCAAACTAAGTATAAAAGGGGTGTGCTAAGTGTGAATGGTGGTTCTGATGAAATCTGAGGGAGTCAGATGAAAGCGCTTAACCACTAACATCTTTTGGTTTACGTCTATGGAGTGTGTTGTGATTTTACAATAAACCTGTGTTTTTATGGACAACGGAGTTTCTTTTTGACACAGGAGTGTGATTGCAGTTGGAAGACTCTAATAACATCTTTTTTCCTGTTCGAGCTGAGGACCCGAGTTCCGCTGTTTTTTCGGCTTGGTGAATTTTACACATTTATTTACGTTGTTTATCCTGGAATGGCTGAAACCGGGTCTCCAACAGCTTCATTGGGCAGGGATGACTACACTAAACTTCGTGCGGATGTCACGTCATTGCAGAGCGACGTCAGCAGGCTGCTAGAGTTAGTAGGAAAGCTCTCTGAGAGCGTGCAGCAGGGAAGAGCAAACGGCTCTGAAATACGTAAAGTATCGAGGGAATCTTTAACAAGAAGTCACTCCAATTTGGTTTATTCAGAAAATGAAGACGACATTCCGAATGGGCAGGGTTTAATAAAACCCACCGGAACGCCGAAAACATCTAGAACTGACTTGGATTTGGACTTAAGGGAAGCGGACGTTAATTTAACACCAAATGGGGACTTTACATTTGACCTCAGCCTATTACAGCAAGAAGAGGCGGTCAGACTGGGGGCAAAACCTAAGAATAAGGTACCACCTAAATCGTATTCTGCTTCACTCACTTCGAGACCACAGCAGAAAAAAGGTACTGACTTTAGAGAGAATATTTTATTCTCAGGTTACGTAGATAAGACTGTCCACAAACACGGACAGTATTCTTTAAGTAACAATAAAAATAGTAAACAGTCCCATGGTGTTAGTGATGTTTTAAATGATTTTCTAACTGAAAAAGTGGATTACTTTGAAAATAATAATGGTGATTTTAACAGAGATTTAAATGAAGGGTATTTTGAACCCATTAAAGAGAAGATAAATATGATGGGTAAAAAATTAATTTTACTGAAAAGTGTCAAAATTGACAATGCATATTTGGACAAATGTTTAAAACTGGGTATTGTGCCAAAAGGTATTCGATTTTTCAAACTGCCATTAGGTATAAAATATACAGAAGAAAGTATTGGTGAATTTAATGAGTTGTTTGACAGTTTTGGATTAAATTTTATTAAAAAATTAATGAAATTTAATGATGCAAAAATCTCTGGTTTAATGAATGAACTTGAAACTGTCAATGAAGAAATTGTGCAAAGTGCTAATTTTGATGAATGGCAGGATTTGTATTACAAGCAATTTGTTTATGCTGAAAACAAAGCCAAAAGTGTTTACAATAGAAAGGTTAAGAAACTGGAGAGGGATATTGAGTTATATAAGGAACACAAAGTGTATGTGTGGCCCCGTCCGAACATAGGTAGAGAAGGTCCAGATAGGTTTCACTCCATGAGAAACGAAAGGACTAGTGAATATTCAAATTTTCAAGGAGGGAGATATCACCCTGCACCAAAGCAATACCAGAGAAAACACTAAAATTTAATGAAAAAGACTTTAAATTGATTCTTTCAAAAGAAAATAATTCTTCTTTTTCAAAGGATTCCATTTTATTTAATACACCTAACATTGAAAATAACTTGAGTGGCAGTACACAAAAGGAAGGTTCTAATATTTCTAATGATTTTGAAAGAACTTTTTATAATGTAGAGGAAGTACTTTACGACACAGACATTACTACTCAAAATAGACAGGGTCCTTTAGTTTCATCCTTTGCAGGTTTCAAGGTATATAATTATACGGAATTTTTTGTGGCTCACAATTTTTATAACCTTTTCAGTAAGGGAATGAAATACATTCCCACTGTGAAATTCAACCTTGTGGATACGGTGAAAGAAATAAAAATGTACTGTCGAAGACTCAATTTGGCTTTACAATTTAAAGATAGGGAAGATGCCGCCCCAGGCAGTGCACATCACATTCCACGACTCTTTAAAAGGAGTGCTTATATACCCAACCCTCACCCACAAATTGCCTTGTTTGAGAAAATGGTAGTTAAAGATGTTTATAGACTACACAAAGACATTCACAAGACCAACATTTTGAGTTCTGTGTTTAAAGATAATTTAACTACAGGGGAGAGAGATTGTTTACAGCAAGTCGTGAATAACAAAAATATTAGATTAATGAAACCTGACAAGGGTGGGGGCATTATTATTTTTGATACTTCTAATTACATCAAAGCAGTACATGATATTCTTTTTTCATCAGGAAATTATGAAGAAGTCTCACTAAATCAGATTAATATTGGTTATCACAGGATAGATCTAGTGATTGAAGAATATTTAATGGACAATCGTATAACTAATGAGATTTATAATTTTTTGAGAACGGAACATCCAAGAATGGCTCATATTTTCGGAATTCCGAAGATTCACAAGTCATTAGAGACACCACCATTCAGGCCCATTATTGCAGGCTCTTATTCCAAAACGTATAATTTGGGTGTTGCGATTGACCAGTGGACAAAGCATATTTACAATGTAGTGCCCCACCTTATAAAGGATTCATGGGAATTTTTGAGTAGATTAACTTCTGAAGTATGGTCTGAAGAAATAACATTTTTAACAATAGATGTACAAGATTTATTTTCTTGTATTCCATACATTACAGGTTTAGAATATTTTGAGAACAGTCTGAAAAAGTACTCAGGATTAAGTTGGGATAAAATTTCCTTAATTTTGGATATGATGGGGTTAATTTTGGATTATAATTACATCGAATTTGAAGGAGAATTTTTCAGGCAAACCAGGGGAGTGGCTATGGGGGCATCTTGTGCCCCCATCTTTGCAAACCTGGTTATGCTTGAATGGGAAAATCAATTTCTCTTCACTAGTGAATTTTTCAAGAACATCTCTTTATATTCAAGATTTTTGGATGACATATTTATTATATGGAAGGGCCCGACTGAAGATATCCCTAGATTTATTGACTTTATCAACACAAGTACTGATTTTTTAAGATTTACATTCAAGAAAGAACCATCTGGTATAGCTTATTTAGCTACATATATCAGTACATCCCCAGAAGGATTTATTTCAAAGATACACAGGAAATCCACCTTTTCAAATGATTACATTGAATTCGGGAGTTGTCACCCTAAACACATTTTTAAAAATGTTCTAAAGGGACAGTGCATCAGGGCAGCAAGGATGTCATCTACAAAAGACATTATGGAGAAAGAAATAGAGGGCATTGCCAGGATGTTTTTGGAAAGAAATTACCCGAGAAGAATGGTGGAAGAAGTAACGCTTTTTGTCAAAAAGAATTGGAACATTAAATACAAGTCTTTACTAGGTGTTCCCTTTGAGCCTAAGAACAAAAAGACTTGTTTAGGATATAACTCGACAGTCTGTGTAATAAGATTTAACCCACACTCAAATATAGTGAAGGACATTCTAAATAGATATTGGGAATTGTTAATCACTACAGACAATATTACAACATACATAGGGAGCCACTTGACCTGTGTATTTAAAACTGCACCAAATTTGAAAAAATTACTAGAGTCAAATTCAAGTAACAAAGATAACAACAAAAAATGGAGTGGGACAAAAAAGTGTGGATGTTGTAATTATTGTCACAATATCAACGAAAGTAAAACTGTTAGATTAGATAATTTTTTAAAAACCAGATTGAAGAGTATTAAGGGTAATTGTAATAGTCAAAGGGTAGTGTACCTTGCTACGTGTACCATCTGTCCTGCCTACTATGTAGGCAAGACAGAGAGAAAACTTAAAGCAAGGGTATACGAACATCTGTACAGAATAAAGAAAAAAGACACTAAAAATGCACTTAGTAGGCATGTATTAGATAAAGGTGAGGACCACACATTTAAATTTATAATAATTGACCAGGTGGAATTGGCTGTGTATGGGGGTAACTGGAAAACCTGTCTATCATACAAGGAGAGTGAGTGGCAAATCATATGTGATGCCACATCTCCCCCCCGGTTTAAATGATTTCATTAGCATCAAGCCTTTCCTACTTTTGGACCGGGAATGAGATTAGGACTAAACATTCAAACACAACCACACACACACAAGGGCTACAGTAACATTATCTTTCTGTATTATCTTTCTAACAATTAGGGTAGTATACATTTTTTATGAATATGAAATGGAATTATTATGGCATACAAATGTTTGTATACATTGTTATTCATGGTACATGACCCAGTATTCAAATGCATTGGTTAGGAATTGAGACACATTTATTTATTTGTTTAAGAAATATATTAAACAATGTTTTTAAGATATATTGTTAACAAATTGTTTTTTGGCGCCAAACTAAGTATAAAAGGGGTGTGCTAAGTGTTAATGGTGGTTCTGATGAAATCTGAGGGAGTCAGATGAAAGCGCTTAACCACTAACATCTTTTGGTTTACGTCTATGGAGTGTGTTGTGATTTTACAATAAACCTGTGTTTTTATGGACAACGGAGTTTCTTTTTGACACAGGAGTGTGATTGCAGTTGGAAGACTCTAATAACATCTTTTTTCCTGTTCGAGCTGAGGACCCGAGTTCCGCTGTTTTTTCGGCTTGGTGAATTTTACACATTTATTTATGTAGTTCTGAAGATAAGCCTTTCTTTATGGAAAAACAAAAAAAAAATGGACAGAGGTAGCTTATAAATGCCTGTACCTTAATGTCCTGTTTTGATACAGGACATCATTATTCTTTCGGGAAAACTTGGCTACTCAGAAAGGCCCCAGTGTCTTTAGCCTTGTAGCAACCTATGCATGAGAAAAGTCCACAGCTGCTTGCAGTTCAGAAATACTTTTGACAGCCATAAGAAACACAAGCAGGACAGTCTTCCAAGTGCAAAACTCAAGAGAAAAGGAGGAAGCAGTCTCAAAAGGTGCAGGGGTTAACTTTTCTAAAACGAAATTCAGGTTCCAAGGAAGCAGAATGCATTTCCTATGTGGCTTGAGGTGAAAGACACCTTTTTATAAACTGTTTGACCTCAAAACTTGAAGAAAAAAGGTGGATTGAAAAGAAGACAAGTGGAATGAAACTGAACAGAAGAGCATTCCAGGCCTGAATCAAGCAACTCACATAAGAAGGAAAGAATATCAGGTATTCCGGTTCGATAAGTATCCTGATCTTTCTTCTGACACCAAATAGAAAATCTTTTCTGTCTGTAAACTTAAGCTTTCTAACAGCAGGATTTCTGGCCTCCTGGAAGACCTTTAGCACAACTTCAGAAAAAAGGGGCCTAAAAGGAATTAAAATCTAGTCACCCAAAGGATTAGGTTCAGGGTAACCAAGGATATCTGGGCTAAAAGAGAGTCAGACAGATTTTTATTTTGTCCTTAATTTTGAGAAGAACCTTGGAAATTAGAGGTAGGGAAGAAATACAAGAATCTCCCCTTCCAAGAAAGAGACATAATATCCACTTTCTAAGCCTCTGGGAGTAGAGCTCTGCAACAGAACAGCCTGAGTTGCCTGTTCTAATTGTTGGCAAAAAGGTCTATCTGAGAAATGCCTCACTGATAGGAAATCTGTAGGAAGACCTCTCTGCTTAACATCCATTCATGAAGGTCTTCTCAGGATCTGCTCAGTAATCTGTCGCAGTGTCATTCTCTGAGGGAATGTAAACTGCTAGTAAGGACAGGTTGTGTTAAAAGGCTATATTCCAATCAGTGAGTGCAGGTCTGTATAGGCTGTAGGATTTTTTCCCCACCTGATTTGTTTATTGACCACATAACTGTGGTACTGTGTGTCAGTACTCAGGGAGGGCCTGGAGACCAGAGTAATGCAACAATTGTAAGGTTAGAATAGCAGCCTGTATTTCCCTATTTTTTTATGGTCATTCTGACCTGTCTGGACAAAAATCCCAGGACATTTATGTTCATGGAACAAGCTCCCCAAGGCAGCTCTAAAATGTCTGTGTAAAGGTCTTGGTGAGAAACCAGAAATGGCACTCCTGGACTGAGTGATATCTGCTTGATCCATCAAAAAATCTCCTTCTTGAAAGCTAAGAGGAATTTGAGACACCACTGAATCTGCCTCATATGGAGTTTATCCCAAGGAACAATTCAAATGTTAGAAGTCATACAGCCCAGGGCTCTGAAAACCTCATTTGCTGAGGTAACATCTAGAGGAAGAAGAGACTGTAAGTATTCCTACAGGGATATATTTTTTTTTCTGAGGAAGGAAGGCACTCATTACCATAAAGTTGAGCCTGTAACCAAGGAACATCAGATCCTGACAGAGAACCAGAAAGGACTTCTTAAAGTTTAATGTGAGCCTCAGACAGCAGGTTTATTGTAAAGCTAAGGTCCAGAATGAGGATTTTGCTCACATGGGCCTGAAGCAGCAGGTTGTCTAAGTAAGGGAAGATTGAATTCCTTGAAGTCTACAGAAAGCATTCACAGAAGCTAAATAGTTATTAATACCCTTGTTGGAAAGACCAAAGGGCAAAGCAGAAAGTTGAAAATGATATTGTAAGGTACAAACCTAAACTTCCTGTTATTTGGCTGAATTGGGATATGAAGGTAAGCATCCTTTATATCCAAGGTTAGCAAGAATACTTGAGGTAGAGTCATGAACAGAAGAGACTGTAGGGTTAGCATTTTAAATTTTGGAACTCTTAGAAATAAGTTGAGAAGGGACAAGTTTAAAATGGGTCTCCATTTTCCCATTTTCCCAGGAATCAGGAAACATCTTGAATGCAGTCATGTCCCCTATTAATGAGTAGGGACTAATTCTATGATGCCCTCAGGAAACAACTCTCTTTTAAAATAGGAGAGATTAATAAGGGAACCGGAGGAATGCCTGCTCTGTGTGGAACAGGAAGCCAGGACATCTTATAACCATTTAAAATATTTGAGAGAACCCAGTTGTCTGTGCTGATCAAGTCCCAAACTAAAAGTTACAGGAATGCTTTCTTGGACAGACAGGAATGGAATAGACTAACATGGGGAGGGGAGATGAGAGGCAGAGGTGAATAGTCACAAGGATGGTTTGTCAGGAAATGGGGGGGGGGGCTAGACTCCTTGAAATTCAGCTTGGGTTTGTCTTGAGTCTTCTTTTTTGAATATTTTTTTGGGGGGCCTTTTACTCTTTAGGAAAAAATGGGCCAGCTTTAAAAGGGTAATTTCTCTGAAACCTGGCTCATGAGAGAGGAAGACTTGCTTAAATTCCTGCATAAATGTCAGATATAGCAGGACCAAAAATGTACCTCTATCCAGAGGGGTGGCAGAAATCTTAGATTTAACATACTCAGGAAGAGACTGAAACTAAGCCAGCAAAATATTGTCAAAACAGAATCAGTAACAGCTGCCCGATGGGAGCCATTAGCCACATCATAGCTGCATTTAATGGAATGCGTAGCTACTTGTATGGCAGAGTTTAATGTAGAAACTTCAGAAGACTTATCAGAATCAGATAAATGAAATAAAAGATTACTAAGGTATTCCATTAAAGACAAGAAATACATGGTCATATGTGATTGAGATATCCCTACTATCATTTTCATTAGGCAGGGTGCTGGTGGATATCAAGAGTTTAGTATGCTTATTAGATTTCAAGGAAATAATAGATTCAGATAAGGAATTTTTATGCAGAAATTTGTGGGAGTCTGGAACTTTAGGGGCATGATTCTGGGTTTCAGAGTACAGGCAAGCAGTGACAAATGTATTTTGCAAGGTCTCAGAACAGGAGGGATAGTAATGGTTTTGGAACTCCCAACATATGAAAGATCATAATATCAGTTTTGCATGTCAGACACCTACTTGCCTTCCCAATGAAAATGTTGCATCATCTTTAACACTATGCCCCCAAAAGAAAGTCTCCCTAGGGGAGAATCTGAAGATATAGTATTGTTTTCCTCTGACTAATACCCAAGAGATGAGTGACTCTGAGAGGAGTAACTCAAAGAATCCCTCTCAAAATCTGAGTCTTTCTCATCTGAAGAAGAATCCATGTGACTCTTCCAGTGGGAAGGTGGAGGAGCATAAGAAAAGAACTGAGCAGGGCATGAGAGAGAGCTTTAAACAGCCCTTGAGAAAAATCTTACCATTCCTTCTGAGGATTCCAGAGAGGAGGAGAAGAAAAGGTATGCTTAGTCTTCTGCTTTTTCTTGAAAAGAAGGGGAACCTGCACAAATGATGAGGCTACGATCCTTCATGTACCACAACAAGAGATCCTGAGATAACTTATTTGACCAGAACCTGAGAAATGTAATTGGGTCCCTTTAAAATAATTAGCCTAGGTTCTGCCTCTGTGGCTAAGACAGTCCTTTCATCAGTCATGGTAGATATACTAAAGGGCAGTGCCTCATCAGCTTCCAATGATGTCACAAAAGAGGGAGTGGCCTATAAACTGGAATGATCAGAGGATTCATCAAGAAGCACAGTGTGGACATCCAGGTCTGACTAAACAGGTGAAGCATCAGATTTTGTTTTTTTTTTGGGCTTCTTTTTTGGCCAAGGAGGGACATCAGTGCTGGAATTATTGCAGTCCACTGTATCTTGTTCTAATTCTTTTGGTCTTTGAATTTCAAGATATGTCTTAAGGGAGGACAACTGGCTCCTAAGGGTCATAGGAACAAAAGGCTGGCAAACAGTATAGCTTCTATAATTGTGATTGGCTTCTAGGCAAAATAAGCACTTAGTATGATTGTCCCTGTAAGATATTTGCCTACCACAGTCAGTTTTTCTTGTCTTAATTGACATGAAAAAATTAATTTTAGTCAAAAATTAAGCAAAAGGAGGGAGATTCCCTAAAAGAAATACTTATCTCCAAGGCAAATGGAACCAGCAATGATTGTACATCTGACAGACCAACAAAGAAATGCAGGTTCAATCTTTGTGCTCATGGTAAGAAAGCCCTAAGGTACTTTGCATCCATTTGTCCCTAATACTCCTCTTGGCCTTGAAGTACTTTGGTCATATATCAGCCATATGAAGTGGAAGGAAGATGCCTAGGGTTTGGTATCCTGGGTAGATGTATGGCTATCCCTGGCAAAATATCCACTTGTTAGTAATACTGCAACAGTGATCACAGGAAAGTCCTCAATTTGTATAGCTAGCAGGCCATGTTTGTTTTTCAAGAGAACTTCCATTCTCAAATCCAGGGACATAAATTCATGAATGCCAAAGGACTACATTGAGGCAGGGATTAGTAGCTAAAGGCAACATTTCCTTGTCACAGAAAAGACTGATTGTTTTCCCCTTGCCTGGATATCCCTCATTGAAGCAGTGAAAACAAGCAAGAAAGTTGCAGAAGGACTGTAAACTGTCACAGCAAAACACGCTTAAGAATATGACAAGTGTTAAATAGTTCTCAAAAATTAAATAATTTGTTCCCTTGCCATTACTCACCATACCTATATATACTTTATCTTAATTTTGAAGTTAATAAACATTGCTCTTATCACATGTTGTAATCTAACACACACAAAAAAAAACGTTATACATAACTTGCATCTTTGTCTGAAAGATTTCAAACCTGCATACAGTAAAACACTGATAGTGATTCACTGCTAGGTGAAAAAGTAAACCTATATTTTTGTCTTTGACTGATACATCTGCTTTCTGCCTTACCTGCTCCATTTTGCTTTCTGTTTTAAGAAATCTTGGCCTGGTGTTTTTGCTTTGTGTGGGAGACAGAAAGTATCTAGGCTTCACATTTCACATGTTTTTGCATTGGTTAATTTGAATTGTCTCCTGAGTGATACTTCAATCAAAGTGAAATTCTGGGACTTTGTCTTTTTCTGAAAGATTTTAAGCCAGCATAAAGTAAAGCACTGCTGATGATTCCCTGCTAAGGTTTCCCACCCACTCTCCCATTTGTTAATCTTTTTAAACCTGGTAATTTTAAGTTTCCCACCCCTACTGTAAATTGAGCTTAATAAGCTCCTCCCTTTCTACACTGCTGCTGATATCTTGAATTATTTATTTCAATTATTTGTTTGCCTTTCCTCGTGCTTATATCGAAAAAGTGCATTTTGCCTTTTCTTGTCTGTTTGATCGATCTACTTCATCTGAATTATTTATCAAGCTAGCTGCTGGATAAAGTAGTGTATTTTTACAGTCTACCAAGCACTTGGTTTTTCATCAAGGTCAATGAATTTTCCATGTAGCACACTGGGAGGTAGCCTGGTCTGTCTTGGTTGGGGAAACACGAGATTTCTACATGTAGTTTTATTGGCTGGAGGGCTTATTAATCATCTTATTTTGTTTATAGTGCCTTTATAAATTCTGTACAATTGAGTGGCTCTTGGCTCATTTATACAAAATGAAGTACTTTCATTGAATAATCACACATTTATGACCTCTTTAAAATACACTGCTGTATCCATATGTTTACCTTTTTTTTTGTGGTACCACTTCATGTGGGCACTTCTTTACTGTGCTTTCACATTAGGAGGGCTGAGATTATTCGGCTAGTTGCTGTAGGTGTTTACCTGGTCTATCTGAGCTGGGAAATATACAAAAGGGCTCTAAGCATTTTTTTGCACTTCTCTTATATACTGTAACTGTACTTCAGCACTAGTTTAAAAAAAAGCTGTGCTGTCTGCTGCTGCTGCTTTGCACTGTATTACATTGTATCTGTTTAGGTGCAAGGCTGTTATAAGTAGTTTTTGTGGTCTTGTTACACTTGGGCTCCAAACCAGTTATTCTACATTAAGAAGGTGTTTTTCTGTACCATTGTGGCAGAAGTGTGCTGATCTAACCTGAGTTGGATATTGCTGGTGAAAGGCTTATTGTGTACTTTCCAGACTGGTAGTTAGCTTAAAACTTGTTTCACTTTGCTCATATTTAAGCCTTGTGTTAGCACAGTGCTGTTCTTCACTCAGCAGCAGATAGCAGTACCCTGTATAAACACAAAAGCCTAGAGGCTCATTTTGTCTCTAAAACAGCTGTCAATGAAAGCCTTCCAAGCTTCTCTGCTACTCTAGGAGCAATTCATTTGGGCACTGAGCAGCATTGCCTTATTTTTTAACCTTAGTGTACACAAAGTGGACTCCACAAGGGGGGATCCACCTTGGATCCAGGGAACTACCGGTCCATAAGTTTGACGAGCCTGATCTGCAAGGCCATGGAAAGTATTATCGTGGAACTTATAAACAAAGACATTGGCAACCTTCAAACACTGGCCCTCTTCAAAAGAAACCTTGATGATTGGATGGGAGAAAGGAAATCCACCCCGGGGATCACGTCAGTCACCCTGCTAGACAGGGGTCCAGGGAAGGAAATAGTGTGGGAAGAAATAGCCAGAAAATTGTTATGGCTAGGCTTGTGTAGGCCCTAGGGCTGGTAGCCTAATATCAACCTATGAACCTATAAGTATAGGTCCCTCTTGTAGTTCGGCACTACCAGCACAGTCCTATCAAACTAACCTATTCCCTTCCCTGATAAAACATATAGTCTGAATAATTATCTTTCCTCTATCAACTGGTCTTTCCTGTACTCCTCTGCCCATTAATGAAGCTGTACTTAAATTTAACCACATCTTTCTTGACATCCTGAACTCCCTAGCTCCCATAAGGAAAATCAGGGTCAAATCCAACTATGCCCCCTGGCTCAATAGAAATACTTTCTCCCTCATGGCAAAAAGAGATAAGGCTTGGAAACTCTGGCTAAAATTTAAATCACTCTCACAGTTACAAGACTACATAGAACTTGGGAACCTCACCAAAAAAAATATCCACCACGATAATAAAAACTACTACATCCAAGCTCAAACTAACCACTACACCAACCCTAAACGATTTTGGAGTACTACTAACAAAATTCTTCATCCTGGTACCTCCAGTACCTCCAACCCTTTCGCTAATAACACTCCAACAGAGACTGCAACACTTAAATACTTCATAGAGACTATTACCAAGCTCATTCCTAATAACTCCTCTTCTACTACAGATACATGTAATGCAAACCACACTATCCCTCTCATTCAGACTGCCAATGCCAACACTTTCTCATTCAAACCTGTCTCTATTTCCTACATCAGAAAACTACTCCTGAAACTTAAGCCCTGCTCTCCCTCTGCTGACAACCATCCTCCTCAGTTCTTTAAAATAGCTGGTGACTCTATTGCTTTTCCTGTCTCTATTTTAATTAATAGATCCATTCAAGAATCCATAGTTCCTGACCTCTGGAAATCTTTCTACACTATACCTCTATACAAGGGTGGTAATTCAACTGTACCTAGCAACTTTAGACCCATTGCTATCCTCTCTCCTCTGTCTAAAATCCTTGAAAAATCTCCTCACTCCTACACAACATGGGTTTCACCCTAAACACAGCACCTCCACTGCCCTTATTTCCTTTTCTGAAACTGTTGCTATGGCCAGAGACAATAACAAAATTGTATCTTGCCTGTTCCTTGATCTGTCTAAAGCCTTCGACACTATCTACTCCTCTCCAAACTATTCCATCTCAACCTCTCATACAGCACTCAACTGGTTCTCCACCTACCTCTTTAACAGACAACAATCAGTTAGCTGGCTTAACTCTTGCTCCATTTACTCTCTATCCAAACTGGGGTACCCCAAGGCTTCAGCCTTGGCCCTCTGCTATTCAATATCTTTACCAAGAACCTCTATACTTCTTGCAGTCACGCCTCTATTGCCCAATATGCAGATGACTCCACATTGATGTTTGTCTTTGAAAATTTGACAGATCGGTTAACTACTACACAAAACTCCTTTTCTTCTGTAGAAAGGTGGCTCAGTGACAATCAGCTCATCCTAAATCCCAAAAAAACAAAGCTCCTTCTTTTTCTGCCTAACTCCCTCTCTCACTGTAAATCTACCTTTTTCAATCTCTTCTCTGAACAACACTATTATAAAAGTTGAAACACAAACTAAACTCCTGGGCACAACTATTGATGACCAACTAAAATGTGACCTACATGTCCAACAAAGCATCAAAAAACACCAGAAATTAGGCCTACTTTACAGAAATGAAAAATACCTTAGTGCAGAATCAAAACATGCCCTTGCTCAAACTTTCTTATTACCCACCCTACTCTATGCCTCCCCAATCCTGACTAACCTACAATCTTCCCTTATTCACAAACTCAAATCAAAATGCAATAAAGTTGCTAGATTTTCTGTAAATCATCCCTACTCCCCCCACCACTGCCTGGCCCCACAGCAACTTACTTTCACTCAACTCTAAACTGCTCACTCCCTTCTCAATAACCCCACTACCTGCCCATCACTTTCCAAACTTCTGTCCTATTACACCCCCAATTGTCTCTTCATAGTGCCAAGCAACTCTTACTACTGAGCTATAAACCCTGTAAAAATATAGGGGAAAACCTTTATAAATACTCTCTCTCACAGCTGGAACAAACTCCCATTACATATCAGAAGTATAACTCATGCAAACAACTCTAAAAAGACACAAAAAGATCACCTGCTTAACTCCAACAATCACCCGAATTAACCTCCCGTATACCTCTGTCTATTCACATTCTGCACCCTCTACTTAGGAAGTGTCTTGGCATTACTTCTAATTCTTGTAAATATTAGAACATGCTAGCTTTTCTGCACTGTGACTCAACTGTTTGTATGTTTATATTTTTAGTACTCACACTTTATGTGACAACTATAATTTGTTCTGTATACTGGCATTTCAGTTTGTACTCTATTTTATCTTATGTGTAATGTTTCTTTTTGCTTTGTATTGCTGTAGAAGTTATTGGAGCTTTTCTCCTCAGGTCTCTACTGAAAATGTTTTTTTTTTTTGTAACTCAGCTGGACCAACCTGGTTAACAAGTGTGAAATAAATAAATAAATATAGTAGGAACCTGCTATTATGCATGGGCACTTTCCCATTATCTCTCTGGCCAACCTGATAGACATTGGCATCCTGAGGCAATGTAGCAATTGTCTAATGTATCCGGACAGTCACTTAGTCCTGAAACAACCAAATACTTTATGTGAGAGATGTAGTTACACTGTGAAATTGGAGGCAAGACTCTCACATAAGAACAAATCGAATGCCAAACAGGTTTTTAGCGCACGCACACACACACACACACACACACACACACACACACACACACACACACACACACTTCCCACTTTAAATAAGGACACGACACATAAACTCACATATGCGGAGGTATTCACTAGTAACTTACCAAAAGATCAGGGGCCTCCCCAAATAGAAACCACTTACACACATAATGCAGAAACAAACCACAATACATAATAACACACACACACACCAGTTTATCAACAGATAAACCCATAAGGTAACACACAACAAAACCTAATATCCTTGTAATAGGTGACTCCATCATGAGCCACACTAATGTTCCCCTCTACAGGCTGGATAAGGAGTAGATTGCGGTTAGCTGCCTGTCAGCTGCCAGGATCCATCAAGTCACTGTAGCACTCAAGTCACTCCACAAGTACCAGTATGTCTCATAGTCCATGTGGGGGTGAATGACTTCAGATGTACCTCACTGAACTATATGAGCATAGACATGACTGAGCTCTCAGATTATGTGTCACAGGCAGGTATAATCCTAGCCTTAAGCAGCATTCTACCTTCTCCAAATATGATGCTACAATGCAAACAAAAAATGACTGACTTTAACAATTGGCTTAGCTTGTGGTGCCAGTGCAAGGGGACCCAATATCTGTCAGCCTGGGAAGACATGGTTGACAAGCCAAATTGCTTTGCCAGAGATGGTCTTCACGTGGTCTTCACATGTCTCCTCCTTTCAGTTACTGGCAAAGGCACTTGCCTCCCCCATAGTACCCTTTTTAGGCAATATCAAAACAACAACATCTGACGTAAAAAAAATCCACTCAAGATTATGCTGCTTAATGCTAAGAGCCTGAATAGGAAATTGCACTCCTCCTTGGAAGATGCTGATGTCTGTGCAGTCACTGAAACATGGTTCAAGGCCACAGAGAGAACGCTGGCTTTGCAAAGCTACAGTGCCTTCCACACATTCAGACCCCAAAATGAGCATCAGAGAACCAAAGGTGAAGGTGTAACCACCCTCATTAAAGCCAAATACACATCGAAACTGGTTACACAGTATGACTCTGTTGAGCTATTCCAGGTCCAACTAACTACAGGTAAAACACCCTACCACATTGTTCCTAGCTGTAGGTCCCCACCATAAATCAAGAGAAGCACACTGCCTACCTGGACTTGTTAGAGTCACTCACTATACAGCCAAACACCTTGGTCATGGGAGATTTCAACAATCCTTCCATCGACTGGGCAAGATACATGAGCACAAACATGCTTGCATTGAGGTTCCTGGACTTACTACTCACTAACATGGGAGGTTACCACACTACCCCTTGTGTGCTGCCATCCCTGGTAAGGTCAGACCATAAATCCATCTCATTCGAAGTAACAGCTAGACCTGACATCCCCACAGGAGCAGAAAAGCTGAAACATTTCTCCAAACCAAACTACAGCCTACTAAGCAAAGGTATAAAATTTTTCAACCCCCCTGCTAACACAGCCAACAATGACTCCTATGCTCACCCCCTGCGTCCCAACAGCCATACCCCAAAGCATACCTGATAACATCCCAGGCTGCTTACTGAACAATCTAAAATAAGACCTAATGGATCCACTTGTCACTCTGTTTGACCACAGCCTATGCACTGGCTTTGTTCCAGCAGAGTGGAGAGCAGCAACAGTAATCCCCTTGCACAAAGGGGGCCCATCAGCTGGCCCTGGGAACTACAGACCCATAAGTCTAACCAGACATATCTGCATGGCCATGGAAAGAATCATCATGGACCTTATCAACAAGGACATAGGCAACCTTCAGACTCTTGATCTGACCCAGTTTTTCTTCATTAAGTGTAGATCATGCTTATTAAAGCTGGTGGACTTCTTCAAAAATGTTACGAAAGCCATGGATGAAGGCAAAACAGTACATACCACCTATCCTGACTTAGCCAAGGCTTCTGACAGAATTCCCCACTTAGCTGTCATTTAGAAATGGTCCCAGCTGGGGATTAACCCTTATGTCACTAGATGGGTAGCCAACTGTCTCAATGATGGAAGAGATGAAACGTCAGCAAGCAAAGGAGCAAAGTAGTGCTGAAATTAAATTCATCCTCAAGTCTTGATGAGTACCTTTGCGAGGTGGACCCTGTTTTTCACAAAATCTCACCAAGGAGATACTGATATATAGACTGTATTTATATAGCATATATCATGGACAGAAGTAAATCAAAAATGAAAAAAGATAACTGGTGGCACAAAACCCAGGATAAAAAAGTGCCCAATCCTGACAGGCGCACTGGTGCCAGGACTGGAAAAAAATGACAGTGTAGAATCCTCAAAATGTGGAAATATTCCTACAATAGGACCAGGTCAGGCTCGGGAGGAGGAGGATGCCTCCCCCTGTTGTAGAAGGAAGCAGCAGTCCACAAAAATGACAAAAAATGATTGGTCTAAAAAGAGCCATAAAGATGATACAGTGGACTATTGAGGATAAGAAAGAAATGATGTATTGTTATTATTATGCAAGAAGCCCAGAATTTCTTGATACAAGATATACAAAACGATTAAGAGAGAAATTAGTGGAAAGAAAAATACTTTCGCAGGAAAAGCTGTCAGAAGCTTCAGATATAAATTTGCATTCATTAATACAACAGATTTTTCAACAACAGTATATAGATCAAGAAACCTTGATCTCTTTGGAAAAAGAAGCCTTTGAGGAAGTGGAAAAATCTAAACAACAAAACTTAGAGATATTTGAAAAAGCTAAAAAAGAGATATGGACATGGGAAAGAAAGAGAGATTTGATATGGTGCAATATTTATGCAAAGGAGAAAGCTAAGTTAACTAATATAGAGAAGGCAGTCTCAAAAGTATTTGAAGAGAAATACAGGCAAAGGCATCCAGATATGGAAAATTTCACAATAAAAAGATTAATAACACAAAAACATAATGTAGAAAAGATGATTAGTAAAGTAGAAGTTAAAGAAGTTGAAGTTATGGAGTGCCTGCAAAGTGAAGGATTTAATGCAGAAGGTCTAAAACAGGCTACATCACAGTATGATGGAGTGAGTCTCCAAATAAGGAAAAGCAAGAAGATCGGGAGACATATGAAGAAATATGGACAGGGGAAAGGAAAGGAGACTTAATATGGTGTAATATTTATGCAAAGTAGAAAGCAAAACTAACCAATACAAAAAAGCAGCACCAAAGATATTTGAAGAAAAATATACGGAAAGGAATCTGGATATGGAAAACTTTACAATACAAAAAATAAGAAGAAAAAGAGATGAGTAGTGGAGAAGTCAAAGAAATTGAAATTGAAGTAATGGAACAGCTGCAAAGAGAAGGATTCAGTGTAGAAAATCAAATGCATAAAGCACTACAACAGGATAGAGCAATTGATATCCAAATTAAGGGGAAACTAGTGGAACAGGAAGTAACTGGTCAGGTGCCATATCAAGATATTTTGGAGTCTTCCACAAGAAATCAGTATAAACATTCATTTGACGCTAGACAGCATGGAAAGAAACAGGAAACTGTGGAAACTCTGATGCAGTCAGTGTTGAGGAGTGATAGGCCAGTGAGTTCCCATATGACAGAACAACAGAAGACACGGGATGAAATTGAAGAGAATGTGCCACAGGAAGATGCTATAGAACATTCTATAGAATGCCCTCAGGAAATGGAAAACAAGGGATGTACCCTCAGTATGGAAGAAAATGAGTTAAGAGAAGAGTTGCTTGATTTAATACACAAAGATAGATATATCAAGATCAATGAGAGAAATAGACTGCAGAAGGTTAATAAAACCCCAGAAGTCAGAAGTTTGATAAAACAAATGAACACGGTAATTACCACTGTCCATAGAGACCCATGCGATATAACAGAAGTAAACAGAATATATTACTGTGCTGCTAAATTAATAACTGATAATGTTCTGTCACAGGAACATAGGGTAGTGAGGGAAAAGAAGGGGGCAACAGCGTATACCATCATGGAAATATCGAATAGAGAAAACTATAAAGCAGCTAAGACAAGGAGTATTATTGTTAGAAGATTATAGAAGAGGGAACAGATCAATGAAAATATTAAGAAAGATAGATGTGATAAAAGCAATGCGTGGTATTAGAACAGACCAGGATCTGTTATGCACTATTGGAGATAAACTAAAAATTACAAAACAGGCAGAAAGACTTAGAAGATATGAAGATAAACATAAGGGAAAAACACAGAATAAACAAATTATTGATGACCCAAAAACGTTTTATATAGAACTGGGAAATAAGGTAAAAGGAATAGATAGGCCACCAAAAAAAGAGGAAGTAGATACATTTTGGAGAAGTATCTAGAAGATCCTATGGAACATAACAAAGATGCTAAATGGATAAAAGAAGCAAACGAGAGACTAAGAAGTTTAATGGTACAGGATATGAAATGGGATGAAATAACAACTAGAGAGATTGAAATAAAGTTGAGAAAAGCCTCTAACTGGAAAACCCCAGGCCCAGATGCAGGACTTAACTTTTGGCTTAAAGTATTAACTTCTTTGCACGATGATTTAGCCATGAGTAAGACCTATTTATATATGCACCCCGAACACACACCACACTGGTTAACAACAGGAAAAACAATGCTTTTACTTGAGTGAACCTGCAAGCTACCCTAAAAATTATAGACCAATAACTTGTCTTCCGACAACATACAAACTATACATGGGAATTGACGCTGACAGAGTTTATAGTCATTTAGAAGAAAACTCAATTATGGCAGTAGAACAAAAGGGCAATAAAAGAAAGTCATATGGAACAAAAGATCATTTGTTGTTAAACAAAGTTATAGTGGAGAATTGTAAGAAGGGGAAGAACCTAAGTATGGCATGGATTGACTACAAAAAAGCATTTCATAGTATCCTACATTCATGGATAAAAGAGAGCTTAAAAATGTATAAGATACACCCTACACTGATTGATTACATTACAGTAACCATGAAACAGTGGAAGACCACTTTGCAATTAAGCCATGATAAAGGACAGATTGTTATCCCAGGGATAAAAATTCAAAGGGGGATATTCCATGGTGACTCTCTGTCACCCTTGTTATTCTGCCTTGCCATTAACCCATAAAGCTGCTTACTTAATAGCCTAGGCCATGGCTACAATTTGGCTTCTAGAAAACAACAAAGTCTAATGACTTCTTATCTTCTCTTTGTTGATTTAAAATTGTATAGCTCATCAGATGAGGAACTGAAAGCACAGTTGCAGGTTGTCAAAACTTTTTCAGATGATATCGGAATGTCATTTGGTCTTGATAAATGTGCAAAAGCAACCTTTAAAAAAGGAAAACTGCAGCACCAGTAAAACATCAGTTTGGGACAAGAATGTGATGTAAAAGAACTTGAGCAAGAGGGAGTGTATAAATACTTGGGAAATGATGAAGGATCAGCAATAAAACATGAACAAATGCAAATAAGACTTAGTAAGGAGTACTTTAGAAGACTTAAATTAATCCTGAAAACAGTATTGACACCTAGGAACAAGATCCAAGCTATAAATCAATTTGCTCTTCCTGTCCTAACTTATAGTTTTGGCGTGACTGACTGGCCCCAAAAAGTGTTGGATAGATTGGATATCAAAACAAGAAGGATGCTTCATGCTAACCAAATGATTTATAAAAATTAGTGTATACCAAGATTATATATCCCCCGTTCTGAAGGAGGGATGGGCCTCCTTGACATTGATTATTGACTCCACACATCTATTGACCTCACAAGATCCAAATGTGGTGGTGAAAGTTTTGAAACATGAGGAGAATAAATCTAAGATGACATCTCTGCTTAATTTAGCAGAAGCATATCGACGTTCAGCAGGAATGGAAATCAAGCCAGAAGTGGATAAAAACCAGGCAGCAACTGAATGTGCTAAAAAAGAAAAGAAAGAATACAAGGTGAAGAATCAGATGAGAAGGCAAGAAATGTGGAAAAAACATATAGTTGCAAGTATAAAAAACTTATGAAAGAGCCTCCTGTTGATCAAGAATGAATGCAGGAATGGTTAAGGAGAGGTGAATTTACATCAAGAAATGAAAGGTTAATATTGGCAGCACAAGATAGTGGGCTGCATACACGCTGGTTTACTTAGTCCATTGAACATGTGGGAGAAACAGACATATGTAGGTTTTGTGGAACCGAGTTAGAAACAGTTACACACCTTATTGCTCTAATGGCTGAGGGACTGTATACTGAAAGGCATAATAATGTGGCGATATTGTTACACTGGAGATTGTGCAAACATTATGGTATCAAAGTGGCTGAAAAACATTGAAAACATGAGCCACAGAGAATCATAGAAAATGCTGAAGTTTACATCACATAGGATCACCCAATACCAACAGTCCAAAAGATAGATGCTAGAAAACCAGACATAGTGATCCAAGAAAAGAAGACAAAAGTAGCATTGATCATTAAAATTGCCACATCTAGTGACTATTTAGTGTCTTGCATACAGAGAGACACAAAGTCATAAAATACCTTGATCTGCAGGCAGAAATGAGAGCCATGTGGAAGAAAGATACCCAGACATTTCCAATAGTAGTAGGAGCAACTGGTCTTATAAAAAAGAATTTACAATCATATTTAGATATGTTTCCAATTCATGTAACACCATATGAATTGTAGAAGGAGTCATTGCTGGGCACATTACGGGTACTGCAAAGAGCACTTTTGGCTAACATCAAAGAGTGAAATAATACTAATTTCATGAACTTTAATTGTACTCTGACTTAGGAATGGGTCCATTCCTGTCATGGTATTAGAAACCCAAAAGACTTGGAGAAATCAAAAAAGGGAGGACCTTGTCAACAAGGACATAGGCAACTTTCAAACTCTTGATCCGACCCAGTTTTTCTTCATTAAGTGTAGATCATGCTTATTAAAGCTGGTGGACTTCTTCGAAAATGTTACGAAAGCCCTGGATGAAGGCAAAACAGTACATACCACCTATCCTGACTTAGCCAAGGCTTTTGACAGAATTCCCCACTTAGCTGTCATTTAGAAATGGTCCCAGCTGGGGATTAACCCTTATGTCACTAGATGGGTAGCCAACTGTCTCACTGACGGAATGCATACTGTCAAATTTGGGGATTCCATCTCTACCACTAGACCAGTTACTACTGGCATACCACAAGGATCTGTGCTGGGCCCTCTACTATTTGGAATCTATTTCTCAGAAGTCCAGGTGAAAGTAGACGGTCTGTGACTTACCGAGTTCACTGATAATTGCAAACTAGGCGCAATCATTGAGTTTCCCAACAATGTTAACATATTACAAAGGTGCTAACACAGTCAAATGATTGGTGCCAAAAAAAAAAAAAAAAGAACATTATTATCCCCTTTCGCAAAGAGGAATTCCCTGCAAATTACAATACTGACAGCACCCCCTTAAGCTCAAACCCAGTGGTGTGAGATTTGGGAACAGAGGTTGATAGCAATCTAAGCTTCGATCACCATCTGTCTATAGTGGTAAGGAAAGCTTCTACTTTGCTTACATCATAAGGGCATCACATCATAAACTAAGGATGTTATAACTCCTCTGTACTCGTCCCTCATCAGACCACTAACAGAGTACAGTGCTGCCTTTTGCATGTACCTCACCAGACAACTGTAGCATCTGGACAGACCACAGAGGTTTCACACCAAGAAAATGCATGGCCTCCAAAACATGGCCTGCATGAAAAGACTGAAAGCCCTGTTACTGTACTCTCTATCCTCTAGGCTGCTGAGAGATGAACTGTGCTTGGCCTAGAGAGAAGTCTCTGACCCTGCCCTAATGGAAATGCTGCACTTCTGCAAATCAAATGGGACAAGAGTCACTAGTTCCAGGGAACCTTACCTAGCCTGTAACATTAATAGAACATGCTGGAGAGAGAGCTATATCTCCCAGTGATTGACGCTCCTCTGGAATAAACTCCTATTCATATAAAGCAGAGGTCCTCAATGACCCTATTCAAGCTCAACTTAGACAATTGGATGGAAGACTGCAAATTCACTCCTGGGGTGGCACATTTATGTTCCTCATGGACAGGGGTAGTCAGTGCTGATCATAGACTCGCTATGCAAATAACGACCATCTAACCAAGTAGGGAACATGGGTATAACATGGCTAGGCTTGTAAAGGCCCTAGGGCCATTAGCCAAGTAACCTCCTATGAACCTATGAACTACATACAGTGTAAGTTAGGCCAGATAATGCTATCCCATATACATTCAGAGGAATTAATAAATAACAATGTGGTCTCCCTGCCTTTACTTGCCTTTGACAACTTATTTTTTGCATTTTTCCTCTTTTACTACATTCTCATCCTATCCTTATCCCTTTTGATCTTCATATTCAAGATTTGTCTTATCCCAGATGCCTGTAAATCAAATTTACAGTACCCTCTCAAGTTGGAAATCCAATCAGTATCTCAATATCGTGTCTCAGTTGCAATATCAATATTTGACAAGACTGTAATAGAAGACTATGCCAAACTATTAATTTATCACACAGACTTCTTGCATTTGTGTACAAAAATCTAAGATTTCTTATTTCTACTTTATCTTTGTTTTCTCCATATCCTCTTGAAACATCTGTCTTGTACCATTTAATAAAGAAATATCCTAGTAACCTCTTACTTAAAATTGAAGTGTATCTTACCCTTTGTTAGGGCCCACCATTCTTGTCCACATTTTCATGATCAAGAAAATACCAAGACTTCAACCTACAATGTTTTGAAATGTAAGAATCAAACTGCTCAGTTTTCTTATTCATGACACTGTCAATCAAAACTATCCCCAGGATTCCTAGGAAACATGGTTGAATACCCTTATCTACTATAAAATCCATGATCTTGATGTTTTGAACTACTTATAAAATGTCTTCTAATGTCATTTAAACCAGCATGTACAATTACTTTATTGTAACCATGACTGGCACTAACTGCTAACAGATAAACTTAAGTCTTCTAGTCTGGCACCTAGTAGTGAACACAATACCTAGTTTTTATTAGTTCCCCTAAATAAATGGGATTCAGCTCCCCAATTACAGAATCCCTGATTACCATAACTAAGTGACCATTTAGAAGTGATCAGGATAGATGCATTATTATACTGTCATCTAATTTAGTAATCTGCTTGTCATGATTTGACAGTAATTCTTACTCCACATTTTCAGTCACACCAGGTTTGTTTTCTTTTTTAATTGTTGTATTTATATTTGCATGATCCTCACCATTTCTACCATATTTTTTTCTCACAGACTGCATTACTGTGAATTGTTGCAAAGCTGATAGATCTCCTGGCTTTGTGCAACATTGGAATCTATTCCAAACTGATAAGTAGACTTTTGCAAGTTAATTTGCAATGTGCTGTATTTATACATTTTCCTATTATTTATACATTTGCTGTATTGTTGCTGTCCCTTGTTGTCTCCACTGTTTTTTCTCAGGGTAGCTCAGAAGCCAGTTTCAGGCAGGGGGTTGTTAAGTCAGCCCACATCCTAGCTATTAGTCATTGCCTGAGGTGTATCTTCTGTTTTGTAATTCCAGTACAGACTGCATTTCTGTGAATTTGGTGCAAATCTAATAGATCTCCCGGCTGTGTGCAGAGTTGGAATCTATTCCAAACTGATATGTACACTTTTTGCAACTTAATTTGCACTGTGCTGTATTTATACATTTGCTTATTAGTTATACATTTGCTGTATTATTTCTGTCCTTTGTTGTCTCCACTGTGTTTTTTTGCAGGGTAGCTCAGAAGCTAGTTTCAGGTGGGAGGTTGTTAAGCCAGTCCACATCCTAGCTGTTAGTCATTGCCTGAGGTGTATTTTCTGTTTTGTAATTTCAGTACAGACTGCATTTCTGTGAATTTGTACAAAGCTGATAGATCTCCCGACTGTGTGCAGAGTTGGAATCTATTCCAAACTGATAAGTACACTTTTTACAACTTAATTTGTACTGTGCTGTATTTATACATTTGTTTATTATTTATACAGTTGCTGTATTGTTTCTGTTCTTTGTTGTCTCCACTCTGTTTTTTCTCAGAGTAGCTCAGAAGATAGTTTCAGGTGGGGGGTTGTTGACCAAGCCCACATCCTAGCTGTTAGTCATTGCCCTGAGGTGTATCTTCTGCTTTATAATTCCAGTACAGACTGCATTTCTGTGAAATTGGTGCAAAGCTGATACATCTCCTGGTTGTGTACAGAGCTGGAATCTATTCCAAACTGGGAAGTACACTTTTTACAACTTAATTTGCACTGTGCTGTATTTATACATTTGTTTATTATTATACATTTGCTGTATTGTTTCTGTCCTTTGTTGTCTCTGGGTTGTTGACCCAGCCTACATCCTAGCTGTTAGTCATTGCCTGAGGTGTATCTTCGGTTTTGTAATTCCAGTACAGACTGCATTTCTGTTTCTGTGAATTGGTGCAAAGCTGACAGATCTCTTGGCTGTGAGCAGAGTTGGAATCTATTCCAAACATAAGTACACTTTTTGCAACTTAATTTGCACTGTGCTGTATTTATACATTTGCTGTTTTGTTCACTCCCTACCCTCCCTGTTAGTATCTTGTTCTTATAATTGGCGACTTTGCAGCTGCCCATCCCTACTGTAAATTTCATCTGGAACACTCCAGCCAGTCCAGTGTCATTAGGGCGAACATTTGAGAAGGCCAACCCAGTTAGTTTCTTAAGCTTGAATTATATTCTGCTCCTCCTTTCTCCCTTTCCACTTTAATAAAAAAAATGGTGGAATCTCCCTGTGTTCTGAGTGTGCTTCTCAGCTGATGAGTATATTTTTTGGCAGTTTTTAACTGTTCAGAGTTGAATAAAACAATAATTGAATTAAGTTCAGAATACATGTTGAATAAATTGCATTTATTTAAACTGTTTTAATGCAGCTACATACTCAAGTCTGCTAGCTTGCACTGCACTTGAATTGTTTTAGTGCTGTTTAGCTGTTTTTCTGTAAAGAAAAATCTAAGCTTGTTTCCTACCTTTCCTGTTGAAGGGTTGTGTGTTGAAGGGAAGCCTTTGAGCTTATCAGTGGGAATGGTAAACACTAGGTAGCCTATCTACCACAAGAGGAGTGGTGTTTGGCCCAGAAATTGTAGTTTATTGTCCGTTTGGGCAGGTTTTTTATCTCTTTCAACTTTCTGGTTTAAAAGTCAGAGTTTGCTCTTTTCCGGCCTTTCCTGTAACTAGTCTAGTCCAGATACAGATTTGCTGTACCCAGGACCATATGTAAGCTTCTGAGCCCCCAAGCCTTTCTGTGTTGGAGGGAAGTCTTCTAGCTTATCTGGGAGAGTGGTAAGATAGCCTTTCTACCACAGGAGGATTGGTTTCTGGTCCAGAAATAGTAGTTTATTGGCCGTTTGGGCAGTTTTTCCATTTCTTTCAACTTTCTGGTTTAAAAGCCCATGTTTGCACTTGCTTCCTGCCTTTCCTGTAACTAGTCTAGTCCAGATACAGATTTGCTCTATCCAGGACTGTTTGTAAGCTTCTGAGTGGTGCCAAAGTCTGCTCTTCAATTTTTCCCTTAGATCTGCTAGTTCTCGCCTCTCCTGCACTTTTACTAGCTTATTAGTCTAGCACTTTACCAGACTTCTTGTAGCAATTATTGTAGCACACAAAAGTGCTACCAGCACTAAACGTTCTAGTACAGCTCCAGTACTTATTATTAATACCCACCCCTCCAGGCATGTCTAAAGGTCAGTTCCCTGTGCTTTCTTCTGTTAACCTGATGAAATTCCTGAGGCAATGTAGCAACTGCCTCATGTACACTGACAACCCGCTCCTCTTACCTCCCAACACTCAGACTTTCAAGAGATGCACTTCTATATACAAATTGGAACCCACGCACTCTCCAGCCAAGACCGGAATAGCTGGTCAAGAGGAGAAGGTCAACACTTGCACCACGGAACACATAGCCTTCCAGAACACACACCAGCACTGTCTTCCCATAAAAACACAAACCACACACCCACCTTCATGGAGGCTCTCAATAAAAATCTAACTAAACAGCAGAGACCTCCAAGGTAGAAACCACCGTAACACAGCACTAATCACGAGACACATAAGTCTCCTAAACAGTGTGCCACTCAACCAAAGCCCCTAAGGCAAAATAGCATGCCCAGCACACTGGTCATAGGTGACTTGATAGTGAGGTACACTAATGTCCCACTCACTAGGTTGAATAAGGAGAAAGTAACAGTCAGCTGCCTGTCAGGTGCCAGGATCCACCACATAATGCATGCAGTCAGGTCCCTGATCAACAGGTACAAATATGACTCTGTCATTGTACATGTGGGTGTGAATGACCTGAGACATACCTCCCTGGACTAAATGAAGAGAGACATGGAGGAGCTCTCAGATTATGTAGCCCAGGTGGGTATGACCCGAGCCCTGAGCAGCATCCTACCATCACCCAGAATGATACCACAGTACAAGCAGATAATGATTGATTTCAACAATTGGCTAAGTTTCTGGTGTCATTCTAAAGGGATCAAGTATCTGTCTGCCTGGGATGACATGATTGACAGACCTCGATACTTTGCCAGAGATGGCCTGCATCTGTCACCCCTGGGCTTCCAGATACTGGTCAGGGCTCTTGCCACCCCTATAGTGCCTTTTTAGGCAGTATTCCAAAGACCAAATTACCACTGTAACAGCTACAAACAAATGCAATCTGAGGGTCTTGCTGCTAAATGCTAGAAGTCTAAATCTCAAAATGTGCTTACTCGAAGCACTCCTTAAAATGGAGAACATTGACATTTGTGCTGTAACAGAGACCTGGTTCAAGGCAGCAGAAGGCACCCCTGCACTACCAGGCTATAACTCATTCCTCACCTTTCGGCCCAACAACTTGGACTGAAGGTGGTGGTGTTTCCATATTCATAAAGGATATGCATACCTCCAGACTGGTAGCCCAACAACACATCTGAGATACTTCAGGTGCAGCTAACATTGGGTAAAACAGTGAGTCAGGTCGTACCCTGCTATAGGTCTCCAATCATGTCCCAAGACTCACATTCCATGTTCCTAAGCACCTTGGAGAATATTAGGGTCCAACCTAACACTCTTATACTGGGCAACTTCAACTACCCCTCCATTAACTGGGAAAACTACTCATGTACCAATACACTTGCCCAACATTTCCTGGAATTTATTAATTCCAGTGCCCTGGACCAGCTTGTTCTTACCCCCACTAGAGGTAGCAACATCCTTGACCTGGTCATTACTAACATGGGCGACTGTTGTTCTACACCAATAGTCAACTCCTCCCTAGTTAGATCTGACCACAAACTAATCACCTTGGAAATCCACATCCCTCCCACCTCCCCCCGCAAAAGTAACCACCATGAAAAACTTCTCCAAAGCCAACTTTGGGCTCCTAAAAACAGAGGTGGCTAACTTCACGGCACCCATGCAAATTGAAAATAGTTGCATGACCGCTGAATCATACACCAATGCACTGTACGAACACGTACACAAATGCATGGATCTCGCCATACCCAATAGAACCAAGATGCTCTCCTCCAAAAAAAAGGAAGCCAATCTGATGGTCCTCTGCCATAAACAAACTCTACAACAGAAGGAGGAAACTGATGTGGAATAAGGTGAAGTCCCAAGACTGGAAAAACTCCCTTATCAGCCTCAACAAAAAGTTGAGATCCCTCATCAAATCCTCTAAAACTAGCTATGAAAACAGAATTCCAGCATATAGTAAAGACAACCAGAAGGCCTTCTACAGCTGTGTTAAGAAACTCCACAGCAATACCCAGATTTGCTCCGAGCTACTGTACAATGGTACCTCCTATACCGAGCCAACAGATATTGCCAATATACTGGCTGACAGATTCAGTGCCAACTTTACCCCTCTCCTGCCTCAAAGGACCAGTCACAATACCAGTATATTGCCAGGCACCCAATATTACTGCTGCACAGGTTAAAACAGCACTGTCCAAGGCCAAGAATACAGCTTCTATGGGACCTGACAGTATCCCTGGCTGTGTTCTGCATGAACTACAGAGTGAACTGGCACCTCACCTGTGTGCCTTGTTCAGTTATAGCCTCACCTCAGACTTTGTCCCTACAAAATGGCACACTGCTACAGTCATCCTTCTCCACAAAGGAGGAGCGACTACAGACTCTGGGATGTATTGCCCCATTACCCTGATGAGTCTGATATGCAAAGCTATGGAACGCATCATCATGGACCTAATAAACAAGGATATAGGGAATCTCCAAACTCTGGATCCCACACAGTTTGGTTTTGTGAAGGGTAGATCATGCCTGCTCAACCTGGTCAACTTCTCTGAGTCAGTCACCAGAGTTGTGGATGAAGGCAAGGTGGTTTATACAGCCTACCTTGATCTGGCCAAGGCCTTTGATACTATTTCCCACTCAGGAATCAGAAATAATCACTAAGCTAGGTATCAACCCCTATATCACTAGGTGGGTTGCAAACTGGCTCACAGGTAGAACCCATAGTGCAAAAGTAGCTGACTCCAAGTCAGACTGTCGACCAGTCATGAGTGGAGTCCCACTGGGTTCGGTCCTGGGTCCTCTCCTGTTTGGTATCCACTTTTCTGAAGTCCAGGCCAACACAAAGGGACTCTGGCTGACAAAGTTTGCAGATGACTGCAAGTTGGGAGCTATTATTAACTCAAGTTATGTTCACATCCTACAGAAAGGCCTCACTAAGAGCAACGACTGGTGTCAGAACCATGGCCTTAAGCTTAATGCCAAAAAATGTGTCACCCCCTTTGGGAAAAACCCGGTTCCCATGAATTACCACATTGGGGTCTATATTATAACAAAGAATGATTAGATGATTGAACGATGTTATATCGACCTCTAAAGCATGAAAACTCAAAACGGCGAACAAACAGAACAGCAATTTTTTTCCCAGGGAAAAAAATCGCTGTTCCCAAACCCCCCCCCCCCATAAAATGCACTAAACACTAAATGAATTGGGGGGCTTCACACCCCCCCTACTTAAATATACCAACTCCAAGATTTCACTACAGTGAAGGAAATGGCAAAACCTGGACGGCCGGCCCAGAGATTTCTTTCCCTGGGAAAAACTTTGCTGTTCCGGTCGTTTGCTATTTTGCCGGTTCGACATTTAGTGTTCGAACTAACATCGTTTGATCATCTGATAGTTCGCTAAACTAAAGTAGACCCCCACATCGATGGTAGTCCACTGAACATAAAAGGCGTTATAAGATATCTGGGAACACAGGTTGACAGCAACCTCTGTTTTGACCACCACATTGCCACTGTGGTCAGAAAGTCCTTCTATGTGACACATCTTATTACTAAGGGTTTTGCATCCAGGAAGAAAGAAATCATTGTCTCCCTCTACTCTTCGCTCATTAGGCCAGTCATTGAGTACAACGCCCCATTTGGCATGTACTTCACTAAACACTTGCAACAACTGGAGAGGCCGTAAAAGTACTTCACAAAGAGGATTTTAGGCCTTAAACATTTGTCTTTTATAGACATACTTAAAACATTCCAATTATTCTCTGTCTCATATCTCCTACTTAGAGGCAATCTCTGCTTGACTTACAAAGCCATGTCTGACCCAGCACTATTAGAAATGTTACATCTAAAGAAATCCCAATCCCTCCACACCATACACTCCAGAGACCTCAACCTCATTACCACAATCAACAAAACATGCTGAAGGGACAGGTTCATAACCCAGAGACTGCCCATGCAATGGAATAGACTTCCCGTACATGTCAAACAGAGCACCTCACTAGCCCTCTTCAAGAGAAATATTGATGAGTGGATGGGAAATAGAAAATTCACCCCAGGGATCACTCCAGTGGCTTTACTCGACAGAGGCACTGGGAACTAAGGTCGGGTGGCACGATGCCAGGGTAATCCTAAGGGCTAGGGTTGTAAAGGCTCCAGGGCCATTAGCCTAGTACCCACCTATGAACATTTGCTTCTAACCAGATGCATACATTTCCTAAATTGATTGCTAATTTTTCTGCATTTATATTTATTTATGTTTATGTAGCAAACGGATTCTTTTTATATGCTTGCCAATAGTATTACTGTTTTATAGGCCATCAACACAATTGACTGCAAACATGATGTTTGTTTCTAATTTGGTATATACTTTTTTATGGAAAATTACATTATTGCAGAAGACCTTAATGGCCTGTATATATATTGCGAAACAATTTATGAAAATTATATATGAAAATATTGGTCCTTTTGGATGCTTGGTTAGTTTTAGGAATGAACAAGATTAGAGAGCCAACCAGAAATGATAACATGCTTGATTACAGTCTGAGCAAAGGATATTAATTATAAAGTTATGTTATCAATATCTCTATTGAAGTTAAACTCTTAGGATTTGACCACTTTAGTATTTTGCTTGTTGTATGTAGTATATCAAATAATACTTGTGAAGTAAAAGAAACAAAAAAAACTTTGCAACATCAAGTGCCGAGATATGAGGGGAAAAAAACAAAAATGCTTGAGAAGAGCAAATATTGAACATTGCTTCTCCATTGCCATACCTAGGTAAAAAAGTAAATATTCTAGGAAATGTCTATCTTGAGCTTTGCATATGCAAGTCTGTTTTATTGGACTTTAGTCTCTGTATTTTGGGACTTGAATTAGATCCCAACATTTCAAATGGTTACCTTTATGACAACCAGTATATTCTGGTATCAGTAGGAGTTTATTTAGTTCAGAGAATCATATTTCAGTCACTAAATGTCATGAAGCCCTTTTAAAATTCTAAATCTAAATCTATAAATTCTTTATTTAGACTTCTAGCATTGCACATGAAGTCAAGAACTTGGTGCATTTTATCTTAGGAGGCTCTTTTCTGTACTCAGTCCATAAAAAAAATTGCAATAGTTATTTTTTCTAAAAATAATCTATTTCCTTGATGATTTTAATGAAGATTGTCTCATCCAAAGTAAGTTTTATCAACCATTTCTTCCCAAATTGTTAATCCTTTACTGAAATGGAAGTGTTCTGTGGAGGAAATAGTTTGTAAACTCTCTTGCAGTATTTACCACTTGTTTATTGAACTCAAGTGCTAGAATAATATCATGGCTAAAGGCCAAAGTCAATGCTTTTCCTTAATTTCATAATATTTATTGTTGTTTTTAAACTAGAAGTGCTCTACCCACATCATTTACACCACCAATGATAATTACCATGCCATAAGTCCTTAGCATGAGAAAATCCTCTGTAATGTATTTATTTTGTCTTGTATCCTACAGCCTTATAGACTGTAACTGCCTCTCTAATGTATTTATTTTGTCTTGTATCCTACAGCCTTATAGACTGTAACTGCCTCTCTAATGTATTTATTTTGTCATGCATCCTGCAACCTCACAGACTGTGACTGCCATTCTTCCTCTACATATCCCTTAACCAAAAGCAATACAGTTAAAACAAATGAATATCAGCACCTTAAAAGTTTTGAACAGTCGTATAATAATTAGCATAAATATTAAAACCTATTAACCATTTATTGTTAATTATAATAATAATAGTATTGTAAATATTCATAAATATTCAATAATATTAAAAGTGAAAATGTTGTCATTGTTAATTATATATTCTTAAATTATTAATAATTAATAATAAATATTAAAAGTACACCTGGAATATGTTATATATTCTGTAAAATAAGTACACTTCTATCTAGTTAATGCTTTGTAATGTAACAGACAATCTATATAAACATGTAGAGGTAAACGCACACCATTATTTTGAGTTTACTGTGATTGAAAGAATAACAGTATGTAATAGAGGTGGCCTTTAGGGTCTTATTGTGGAGAAAAAGGAATTCTACTGGCAACTACATGTATGTGCTAACCATTCTCCAGGGTTAATCAATCAGATCTCTATAGCTGATATTCATGTGGAGAAGCCCAGGGTTCCCTCTATATTTGGCATTCCCAAAGTTCATAAGGATGCAACTGACTCCCCCCCCCCCCTTAGACCAATAGTTTCAGCAGATGGTTCTGTTACTTGCTCCTTAGCTAAGTACATTGATTCTAAACCAAAGAAATTATCTATGAAGGGAGTTAATGTCTTAAAAGACTCATGGGACCCTTTAAAGACGATTGATACTAGTTTATACTCCGATGATTTCATTTTTATCTCAGTTGATGTTATTGATTTATTCACCTCAGTGCCACATGACGTGGGTCTAGAATGGTTTGAGGAGGTTTTATGTGACAGTAATGAGATATCTTTTAAAGATTTTCGTACATGTTTGATTTTAATGGATTTGGTCTTGAAAAATAATTTTATTTTTTTTGAGGGTGAGTTTTTTAGACAACTTAGAGGTGTAACGATGGGGACACATTGTGTGCCTACTTATGCTACCATTATACTTTCACATTGGGAGAAGACGTTTGTTTTTAATTCTGAGTTTAGGCATTGTTGGAAATTCTATGCATGATTTTTAGATGACATATGTCTTTTTTGGGTGGATTCAGAAAACAAATTATTGGAGTTTTTTAATTATTTATCCAGCACCACTAGTTTTTTAAAGGTTTACTTATGACATAAGTAGGAATGAAATGAAATACTTGGATGTTATTATAACTAAGAACAAGGGCAGTTTCAAGTCTAAGGTGCACAGAAAGGAGATTTTTTTGAATTCGTATTTATATTATACCAGTGCACATCCATTTTACCAGAAAAGGGGAGTTGTAAAAGGTCAGTTTGTTCATGTAAATAGAATGACCTCTGACAATGATGATTTTTTTAATGAATGTAAGTTTCTTATGAACCTATTTAAAGCTAAGGGATATCCTAAAAATCTATTGTCAGAGATAACTTCAAAAGTTTCTGAAGCAAAGAACACTAGGTTTTCCCCTGTTTTAGGGAAGGATAGTATTAATATTTGCCAGAACTACCAGAATGATGGTATTACTGACAATGATTACAACAGTGCCCTGGTTATTATGTATGACAGGAAGGTGGCACTTGTTAAAAACATTATAGAAAATGAATGGAAGAAGTTTGCCAATATATCAGATTTTAATTTTATTTTTGAAAAAACCTTTAAATGTATATATAGAACGGGTCATAACATCAAAAATATTTTGGAAAATGGAACATTTCATGCCGGCACTGCAAAATCGGGGAAGAGAGGCACATATAAATGTGGTTGTTGTGCTCAGTGCCCACATGTAAAGGTGGGGGATATGGTGTATTTAAAATGTAAGGACAGGTATATCAAATCTATGGGTTATGCTAACTGTAACACAAGTGGTATTATTTATTTAGCCCTATGTGACAAATGTGAAGCTTACTATATTGGTAAGACTGAAAGGAAATTAAAGTTGCGGATGCATGAGCACAGGTACGACATAAAGAAAATGAACACAAATAATGCCTTGCTTAAACATATTCAGACCTGTGTGGGAGCTCATTTTTGCTTTTTTGTGATAGAAACATTGCCCATAGACCCAAGAGGTGGCCCCTGGGAGACTCGACTGGAATACAGGGAACTTTATTGGCAGTTGGTGTTGGAAGCCAATAAATTCCCTGGTCTGAGTGACACTGTTTTCCCTGATGCCTGTGTTGAAACTTATGTCAGCTAAACTTTGAAACAAAATATTTTAAGGCATTTCTTTGTAGTGACCAGTAGACAGTGCAGTTGAACAACTTTTATATATTTTTACACATTTTTTTATATATTAACAAATGTTTGATTCATTTATTTATTTTTTTATATACAAAAATCATTTTTAAAATGTTTTTTATGATTTGTGCACTCTTAATTTATTATAACATTATTTATTGCATGCATCTAATATATAGGTAGACAGTGTAGAATGTTTTACATTACATGTCGTTTTAGCTAATTTATTCAGTCAAGCTGTGATTGGCTTATTGTTGGGGGATTTTCATTTAAAAGATGTATTGCTGGTTGGTATGCTCAGATCTGATGAAGTTGTGAACGAAAATGCTGGGATTAAGTTAAAGCATTCTCTTTTTTGTGTGTGTGTTAACTGTGGACTGTCAATAATAAAGTTATAGCTGTGGATTGTGAATGTCCCTCCAGTGCCATTTTGGTTTGCTTATTAGTTTGATATTTTGCCACTTTCAACCACACATTTTTTGTTTCAAGGATACTACTGAAACAATTCATGTGTGGGTACTCTATGTTTACTGCTTTAGCCTTTGTTGTGTCTGCATTGCTTTTATCATGAAAAGACTTGAAACAGTCTCAGTGTTCAACACTAAAATATCCTTTTCTGGAATTAAACGACAAAGTATCTGCAAATACAGCTTCTTTTTCTTTATTACCGTTCCAGTTATATCCCCAATGTGTGAAACTGTTATCCCAAAAGTTGTGAACCCTTTATTTTCTTTGCCAATGCCTCTAGATATAAAGCAAAGGGGAAAGTACACCCCTGTCTGCTTCCTCTGTTCAAGCACAGCCTGCCAGAGAGGAACCTCCCTACCCTTCATATATCCTCCAAAATAAGCATAACATTCCATCGGAGAATACAAATCCTTTCAGCTCCCTACTGAAAATACCTGCAGAGTATCAGATGCTTTCTCTGCACCAAGACAAACCAACAGCGGTATTTATTTTACACTTTGCTTCCCTCAGGGTAATTGTTCTATTAATGCTGTTAAATGTTTGCCTCCACTCCACAAAACCACTTTACTCCATATCACGTTTTTCAACATCTTTGCTTTTCTCTTATCTAAAATGAAAACTTCATTATCATGGTTTAAAATTGAAATATGTCTATATGGGGTCTGTATTACGATATCGAAAGCTCAGGTCAGCGAACACATGTTTATCGACCAATAAACAGCGAAATGTCAGTTCCACGAATGCCCATTACAGCAGATTTTTTCCTAGGGGAAAAAAGTAGCTTGGCCATCATCGTGGATTTGCCCATTTCCCCACTGTAGTGCGATCTTGGAGTTGGTATATTTGCCTCCCCCACTTTGTTAGGTTTGTATTGCTGTGTCGTTTCTGCTTGGACAAGTGATTTTTTTCCTGTAGGAAACAATTAGCTGTAGTGGCCGTTTGCAGAAATGACATTTTGCTGTATATTTGTTGGCAAACACGTGTTCGCTGACTTGAGCTTTTGATGTTGTATTATAGACCCAACTACATGAAACTGAGTCTGAAGGGTCTTTACCTTCTTTGGGTAATACAGCCACCACAACTTTCTTCCGAGATGGTGCTTCCCTCCTTAAACAAAACTTCACAGATCTTTCACACTTTCTTCCCTCTCATCCTCCACAGGAATAGTCTGCTCCTGGAGATTTACCTGTTGATAGCTTGCACAAAACAGTTTCTCATCACTTCCTATCTTAATTGTTTGAGCCTCATCTTCTTCTAAACTTGGCAGAATTATGTCTTGCCAACAATTCCATTTTGTGCCTTTTCTTGGATTCCACATCTCTGCTTAATACAAAATGTTCATAAAACTTACAAAATATCTAATACTTCTGTAGAACCTCTGGTTATTTTTTGCTATAGTCTCCCTTTGCTAGGAGACAATCCTTTCAACTTTGTTGTACTAAAATTTTGCAGCCAGCAGTCAAAATATCCGACTAACAGCAACCTTTTTAAAATCATGCATATTATCCAAATTCGCATTTAGCACTCTGCAGTTGCTCCTCTTCAGGAACTGTTGCATTACCTCCAGTTCTGCAATACTTTAAAGATAAAGAGCTTTTGGCAATTGTGTTTTCATGTTCCAGGTTCCATGATTATGTGTATGGTAGACCTATCCAGATTGAAACAGATCACCAACTTCTAGTCACTATTTTGAGAAAGCCTATGCATGCAGTTCCAGCCAGATTGCAATGCATGATGCTGAGATTGCAAAAGTATCATTTCAATCTTGTCTACAAGAAAGGCAAACTTCTTTATCTTGCTGATATGTTATCCAGATCACCCAGAAACACCACTGAACAACATGAGGATAAAAGATTTGATTTTGAAGTAATGGAAATGAGACATTTTTCTTCCACATGTCTTGATGAGCTCAGAGATCATATAGCCGCAGATCCAGTTTTATAGATGCTCAACTACTTTCTCAGAGAAGGATGGCTGTCAAAGCACTCTAGTTTACCTCCAGAACTGTAACCTTATTTTCCATACAGAGATGAGATTTTGTCTGACAATTGTATTGTCATGAAAGGTCCTAAAGCTATTGTTCCAAAATATTTGCAACAAGAGTACATTACTGTCTTACATTGCGGTCACCCAGGAGCAGACTCTACCAAAAGAAGGGCAAGAGGATTAGTATTTTGGCCTTCTGTATCACAAGATATTGAGAGAGTACTTTCATCTTGTTCTGTGTATAATAGTTCAAAGCCACAGCAACACAAAGAACCACTTCAGCTGAAACAGATTCCTGAACTACCTTGTTGACAGTAGCCACAGACATTTTCGAGTGGAATGGTCAACATTATTTGGTATTAGTAGACTCTAATGCAATTGGTTCAAGATTAACCTACTTCCCAATCTAGCATCCAGTACTGTCATTACTAAAATGAAGCGTTATTTTGCAGTTCATGGGTCTTCACACAAAGTTATTTCTGACAGTGTCACGCAGTTTACAAGCCGGCAGTTCAAAAGATTTGCAGAAGAGTGGGACTTTACTTATGTCACAAGTAGCCCAGAGTATCCTCAGTCAAATGGTTTGGCAGAATGTGCAGTTCAAAGTGCAAAGCAGTTACTAGAGAAGTCAAAACGAGACAATGGTGATATTTTCCGAAATCTCTTCAATCTCAGAAACATTCCTCATGATAAACAACTTGGTTCACCTGCTCAGATACCTCTGTCAAGACAAACCAGAACCATATTATCCATCAGTAGTCATTTGTTGGTTCCATGTGTCAAGAACAGCACGTCAGTGAAAGCCAGTCTGTTGAAGAAGCATTTAACCCAGAAGTACTATTACAATAAGACCAGCAAACTGCTCAAACCATTACAAGAAGGAGAAGTAGTAAGAATGCAAATGTCCAAAGGTTATGACCAGATTGGAGTCGTGAAGAACATCTGTCCAGAGCCGAGATTGTACATTGTGGAATCACAAGGAACAGAATTCAAGTGGAATTGGAAGCATTTGATACCGGTGTCCGAACCTGTACCACAGCATATAGCCTGTGAGAAAGGCTCTTTACCTCACAGTGAGTTGTGTGGTGTTCCAGTTTCTAAGGAAGTTCCAGAAGCTATTTCCTTTCCTGTGATGAATCTTGAGACAAGCTGCTCACTGAAACCTGTCCCTGTTTCTAAGTCCAGTCCTGATGGTTATGTCACAAGATCCGGTCAAATCTCCAGATCATGTTCCAGATATACAGTGACTTGGACACAAACAATATGAACAACCTGAGCATTGTGTTTATTTTTCTGATAATCTTTATTGACACATGCCTAACTGTAGTCTTACTTGATAAAGGGCAATATTTTCTTTAAGAGGGAGGATGTAGATCAGTGTGGATGTTTCTTTAAGAAACGTCCTGTGGGCATGTACCAAGTGTATTGATTACTGAGCATGTGCAGGGACAGAGTGCCATTTTGTAGTAAGCTGTTGAGATGTAAGCATGTATATAGCTCTATTTGTTAATAAGTTTGTTTATATTTACTGATGCAGTTATCCATCCTGATGTGTTTCTGTATAATAAATCATCTTAAATGAACTACCACGCCTGCTTGTCTTCCATAGATTAGGAGACGAGCGACACTGCATTGACAGAGCAAAGGACTTTAGAGTTTCTGATCAGCTCTGCTTTTCCTTTGATGGAATGAAAAAAGGACTGTGTCAAAACAGACAATTTCAAAATGGTTATTCAGTTCCATCCATTTTTGTTAGTGTAGTGCCAGAATCCAAACCTAATGTCAATGCAGGTAATTTCCTGCCTGGTGTTGGGTCCCAGCCAGAGCAACTGGATATGTCCACAAAGTCTCTAAAACTTCATCCATGATCCATTTACTGGTTGCAGCTAAATGTTCAGTTCCCCCAGCCTTAACATGAAGTATATGCTTTAGAGAGCCTGACTGTGTTTTCACCTTTCACTTCCCAGAATACACCACATGCTGTCTTCCAGATGATGTTGTTGTCCACCTCATCTTCACTACAGTCAACTGGCACGAGCTCTGCAGATGACCCATAACCATCTGTTGTGACACGTATTCCAGATTTTGGTATGCCCACTTTTGCACCAAGGCAGCACCAAAGTACTGAGCTGCCCCGCACTGTCCACACAGGAGTAAGCTTCTTATGTGATGCAGTACCTCTTTTCAGGGTTTAGCACCTCTCCATTTATACTCTCTCTGTCTTTCCCTTTTCAGCTTTTGATAACCCTGCTCCACTGCTTACTATGCAGAATGTCTTATGCTGGCAACTTACTTACTATGCAGAATGTCTTATGCTGGCAACTTACAGTCATGAGTTAGTGAGTGTCATTTGGCGGTACGGAGCATACAGGGTCATCATCAGTCTCTTCTTAAGCCTTTTCTTCTAGTTTATATATTTATAAAATTCTCTTTATGTGTGATCTTTCACTTTTTGTAACTATAGCAGATAACAGAATCATTCACAGGTAATGCATTTATGTAGATTTACTTAAAGGGTGTACTGGAAGCTACAGGATGACTAGCAGATTGTGGTAATTAAAATGGCTATCACTTGATTTGGCCAAACAAACTGTTTTAAACCAGTTCTGTTAATGTGGTAAGAAAAGCTATATAGCAGGAGGCCACCATAGTGTTCTGGTGCATGATGTCAACTTTTGGAGGGCTGGTTGTTTACTGCAGCCTGCAGTACTCATGGGAACATGATCATGCTGACCCTCTAGGAAAACACCAGCATTCCATTATCCCTCCTGCCTGCAGTACCTCATGAATTAACTTTAATCTGAACCCAGCTTACATGCATGGGGTGAAGTAGGCTGTTTAGCATTATGAAAAGGTCAACTTATCTGTTTAGAAATAATCACATTTAAATTAACTGCAAAGTCATCTTGTCATTAATCCATGTTTATTTGCTTTTTAAGTGTTAATACTAACAAAACATATGGCAAGACTTGATGTCATATAAAAATCTTGTTTTGCAATCCTGTTGATCTATCTTCCTGCCTACACAACAAGAACTTTTAGAATATACTGACAGTTCAAGCAGGAAAGTATAATGATGAATTTACAGAGAAGGTATCCAAATCCATATAGAGGCAATTCCTTTACTAGAAGTAAACAGTTCACTTCTTATGCTGGCATGTTTTCATCACTTACAGTACATGCTAGTAAGAAACTCTAGAAAAATAAAATTGGCTTGTCTTCTTTATACCAGGTAATATAGGAGACCTCTAAGACTTCGGTTTATGGCTCCTTTAAGGTTGACTGACAGCATTTTCACTTAGCTACAACATGGTATTACATATACATATAAATAAAAGCCATCTGAACCAGAGTCTTTGAGTACCAATAATCAACATTCCCAGGCCAAGAGTATAATGGTAATATATTAAGATGGTAATGGATACACCTTTGTACTAGCAATGATCTTCCTTTCATTGCAAACCTCTTGGATGTTCATCGTGTTTCACTGTTACAGTCATTACACTTGGGTTATCCTGCTGGCAGGCTACCCTCAGTCGGCCTGAATTCCAAAGTCTAGGTCCGGCGTCGGTTGCTGTCACCTCTTCTCTGACATCAGTGCGCCAGGGGTATAAAAGATGCAGCTGACGCCATTTTCATATGTCTTTCTTGTCGCGCGGTGCCCGAAGCAAAAGCAATTCGCAAGTGCCGGTCGGTCGACTCCTGAGATTTTCGAAAGCGAATTTCAGATCCGAAGTCTTCATTAAAGCTAAGTACCCTGTTGGGGAAACTTTTTTTCTTGCTGCAGACCGATGTCAGAAAAAGTTAACAATTGTATTTCTTGTGGGAAGCAAATACCTCATACGGATTTTTACTCTTACTGTATTCCTTGCCTAGGCCCTGACCACGACATTGCTTTTTTGTTTTGTTTGATTTAACCAACACACTATTAAGCGTCGGTACGATTTTGCCTTTCATTACTTCGGCTGAAGATTCAATTATACAATGCCGGCAGAACAGCCAACAACCGGAGTTTATAAAAAACGCAAGGATAAAGACAAGGACAGGCATCCGAGGTCCAAAACCGACGATGAGGCTTCTGCTAAGCTAGTTGTCAGTTCGCCAGTTCTCAGTGAGGCACTTTCTCAGCCCCTGACACCCGCTACCTCAGAGCCACCGGCCTTTTTCGACACCCACGTGGAGCCGACTGGGCCTCTGGAAACTCAAGGTACTGGATCCTCGGAAACTATTCCCTCAGATGGGTCCGGAGCCGCTGTGCAGGCATCGGCTTCTGAGGGTGTTTTCAGACCTACACAGTTTATATGTAAAGCCATCTTCAGCTTCAAAGCTAAAGACTAAAGCAGCTCTAAAGACAAAGAAACAAGTACAACATTCTCCAGGACAGACTTCCATGCCTAAAAAACAGATGCTCAAAATGGCCGAAGACCTTGTTACTTTGATCAGGGGTTCCCTCTCCTGATAAGAGGCCTAGGCAAGAAACAGAATATGAATCTTCAGATCAGGTTTCCATTTCCTCTGATTCCTCTTCTGATCAGGAATACTCTCTTCCTTCCTATGAGGATTCTGATGCTGAAGAATCCATTCCTTCAGCTTCTCCACCTGAAGATTACTCCTTTGGGGAAACCCTGCATACCATGAGGGAGCACTTTCATTGGGAGAGCCAGGATTATTCAGAATCCAAGAAAAGGCTCAGAGATTTTCTTTTACTTCTTCAGCACAGGCCCCTTGCTATTCCCCCTGTTCTGGACATTGTAGATGATGTTTTTTCAGAGTCCGGCCTGTCTCCAGACTCTATACCCCCTGCACCTGTTAAGCCAGACAGAAACTACAGGGTCCCAGATTCCCATAAATTTCTATACAAAAACCCTGCTGCTGACCCAGAAACCATATCTCAGGATCCTAAGGGAGTCAACACTTCCACTGCTAAAAACCCTGTTCCCTCTGATAGAGATTCAAGGCACTGGACAGATGGGGGAAAAAAGTTTACATTTCTGCTACTTTGGCTGTAAGTACTTTAAATTGTCAATTTCATATGCTTAAATATCAGCAATACTTAATGTCACTATTAAGACAGAAAATGTCGACTAACTCTGAATGTCCAGACAACAAGGAAATGCAGGATTTATTGCATGCAGCTGAACAAGTGGGAAAACATACTTTGCAATGTGGTTTTGATTCTTTGGAGGCCTCTTGTAGGGCTTCTGTAATGGGTTCTGTGATTAGGAAGCATGCTTGGTTAAAAGAACAGAATCTGCCTGATCATGTTAAAGCAAAATTATTAGCGAAATCTATGCAGACAGTTAAGGATTTTTTACAGGTACAGCCACCCAGATTTAACAGGAACTGGCCTTCAAAAAATTGGTCCTTTCTAGTGTCAGATAGGCCACAAAGAAGCAGATACAGATGCCCTAGAGGCAGATCCCAGCCCCAAGGCTCATACAGACCTAAACAATGGGGTGCTTCTACCTCCAAAGGTGGAGAAGACAAATCTCAACCTTATAGGAAACAGTCCCAATGACTTTCCTCTACCAGTACTAGCACTTTTTTTCACAAAACTGGCACATGATCACCCAGGACAAGTGGGTTTTGAATATAGTGTCTCAGGGTTACAGGTTCCACTTTCACAACCTGCCAAAGGCAAAAGGCATGCCAGACCTGCCACACAATCAATGGGCAGAGGCACAAAAGCAAGTTTCATCCCTCATGGACATGAGAGCCATTCAAAGAGTACTACTACAGGAGCAGGGACAAGGATTTTATTCACGACTTTTCTTGGTACCCAGAAAGGACAAAGCCTGGAGACCAATACTGGACCTGTCTATTCTAAACACTTTTCTGGACGTTTCAAAATTCAAAATGTTGACTCTGCAGCAGCTTCTGCCCATGCTGGGCAAGAAGGCTTGGCTTGTAACCTTGGACCTAAAAGAGGCATACCTGCATGTCCCAATCAGACAATCTTGCAGAAGATACCTCTGATTCAAAGCTGGTACAATGCACTACCAATTCTCTGCTCTGCCCTTTGGCTTATCTACTGCGCCCAGGGTCTTCACAAAATGCCTGGCACCAGTAATTGCTTTTTGCAGACAAAGAGGAATTCAGATATATCCCTACTTGGATGACTGCCTTATTCAAGCAGAGAACAAGGACATTCTACTAAAGCATCTGGCGTTTGTAAAAAGATTGCTAATTTGCCTAGGGTACACAGTAAACGAAAATAAATCAAAACTAGTACCTTCTCAAGAGATAATATTCCTGGGTGCAAGCTTAAATGCAACTGCCCAGATGTCTTATCTCATGCCAGACAAACAAAGGCAACTGACTTCTTACTTTGAAATGTTGGCAACAAAAACCCAGTTATCTGCAAGACAAATTCTGCAGGCTTTGGGCTTCATGGCATCCTGCATTCTGTTAATTCAATATGCAAGACTGCATATGAGGAAACTACAATGGTATCTAAAAACTGTTTGGACTCAACATTGCCAGAGCCTGGAAAAACTAATTACCCTCAATCCCTGCCTGCAACAGGAGTTTCGATGGTGGGCACAGGCCTGTCACCACAACAAGGGATAGCCTTTCACTTTACCCACTGCCAGGCAGACAATAACAACAGATGCATCAGATTATGCCTGGGGGGCCCACATGGCAGGAAAATGCATTCAGGGCGCATGGCCCACAAGCCAAACGCATCTTCATATCAATCTAATAGAAATGCTGGCTGTCCAGAATGCCCTGACAGCTTTCAAGGATCCGCTTCATCCAGGACAACTGCTGATAAAGATGGACAATACAACAGTCATGTGGTACATAAACAAACAGGGAGGCATGCATTCCTACCCCCTCTGCAGACAAGCCATGATTTTGTGGAACACAGCATTGACTTATCAAGTACACCTGCAAGCACAATTCCTGCCAAGAAAGACAAATACTCTGGCAGACGAACTAAGCAGAAACCTCATGGATCCTCACAAGTGGAAACTAGATCCACAAATTTTCAGCATGATAACAAGGAAATGGGGATGCCCAGACATAGATCTATTTGCCTCCACTCACAACTGCCAACTACAGAGATTTTGCACAAGGACTTATCACAAGCTTGCATGGAAAGTGGATGCTCTGTCATTCAGCTGGAAAAAACCTTACAGTATATGCCTTTCCTCCACTACCTCTCCTCCCCAAGGTACTCCTAAAGGTCAGACAAGAGAAGCCAAAAATGATCCTGATTGCCCCAGACTGGCCACGCACTGGTACCCAATCTTAAAGAGCTTGTCTCAAGGCCCAGCCTGGACATTGCCTTAAATTCCTCATTTACTGACCCAACAAAGCAATCAGATACTGCACAGCCAACTCGGAACCCTAAATCTGGCTGCATGGCAGATAATGTAACCATTCAGAACACACCTCTCTCCAAAGCAGTTATAGATGTTATTCTGGAAGCCAGGAGGCCCAGCACCAGAAAATCATATGCAGAAAAGTGGAAGAGATTCTGTGCTTGGAACCAGGCACAAGGAATTGACATGCTTGTACCAAATATTCCTCAGATTTTACAATACCTAACTGAGATGCTGGACAAAGGCCTATCCTTTTCTTCAAGATCCATGCCTCTGCCATTTCAGCTCATTACAATACGGACCCACCTATTTTTTCACATCCACTACTAAGACAGTACCTCAGAGGGGCCAAAAATATAAGACCCCCAAGAAGAGCACCAATACCTGCATGGGACCTCAACTTTGTCTTGGAAAAACTCACGCTGCCTCCTTTTGAGTCAGCCAATACAGCTGAGATAAAATTCTTATAATGGAAAACAGCTCTGCTCAGCAATAACTTCAGCAAGAAGAGTCTCAGAGTTACAGGCACTAATGGCGGTTGAACCTTTCATAATTTTCCATCCGGACAGGGTTTCTCTGAGGACAAACCCAACATTTATGCCTAAGGTAGTGTCCAGTGTGGCTCTTAATCAAACAATTCACTTGCCTACCTTTTATCCAAACCCACAGAATAAGAGGGAGAGACTTCTACATTCTTTGGACATACACAGACAGCTACACTTCTACTTGGACAAAACTAAAGCTTTCAGAAAGTCTGAGCAACTCTTAGTGGCATATGCTGCAGGATCTCAAGGAAAAGCTATCTCAAAGCAGACTATTTCCAAATGGATAGCCCACTGCATTTGTTTCTGCTATTCTCAACATGGCAAATCAGTGCCTAAGGGCATCAGGCCACACTCAACCAGAGCAGCAGCTACTTCAGCAGCCTTCCTCAGAGGAGTACCAACCAAGGACATTTTGGAGGCTGCAACTTGGACTTCAGTGCACACTTTTTACAAAGCACTACCACTTACCTCTTTACTCTAAATCCAGAGCATGCTTCACCACTGCAGTTCTGCAGGGCCTCATAACCTCTCCTAATTCTATTTAGGCCCAGCCACCCAACCTCCGCTTTGGGATTCTACCCAAGTGTAATGACTGCAACAGTGAAACACGATGAACATAGTACAGTTGTGTACCTACCATAAATGTAGATGTTCGAGTGTATTCACTATTTCAGTCCAGGTTACCCACCCACCATCCCCCTTTCTTTGCTGGGACTTATCTGTACCTCTCTATTCTATACAACCTATGTGGTGTATCTGCTTGTAGATGAAGATTTTGTTTTATTTTAGTGCATGCTCTTTTATTGGCATAATTTCTTAGCCTACCCTTTGGGGGGCACCTGACATCTGGGGCAAGAAAAACTGAAGAAAATGGCATTGGCTGCATCTTTTATACCCCTGGCGCACTGACGTCAGGGAAGAGGCGACAGCAACTGACGCTGGACCTAGACTTTGGAATTCAGGCTGACTGAGGGTAGCCTGCCAGCAGGATAACCCAAGTGTAATGACTGCAACAGTGAATACACTCGAACATCTACATTTACAGTAGGTACACAACTGTACTTTCCATACTTGTAAAAAGCCTTATTTGGTTATTAAGAAGTATATTTTCTCTTTGTAAAAACCTGCATGGCAACATTTCTCATGGCATTGTGTTCAATGACCCTTCAGCCCTCACCATGCTGTTTTTATTAATCGTCTTCAGCATGCTTTTTCTTTCTTCAGAAATCTGACTTGCCTTATGTAATGTGCCTAATTTTACTCTCATAAGCCATGTTTGTTTTCGGCTGTTGTATACATTTGCTCATGTTCATTTCATATAAGGTAGTATGGTCTTTCTAGCTACAGTCTGTACTACATTACACTTAATTTTACATACAAACTGACATATCCTCATGGTATTCCCACTAATTAGATATTTATATCAATACAGACTAGTACAATTGTGCACTAAGTTCACAAAAACATGTTAACATTTACATTCTATCTTTATTTATATTACTGTCCAAATCGGGAAAAATACATTTTGTCACTTTGTTGTAAACTTTAAGGGCTACTCCTTTGAATTTTAATGCTTAGAGTTTGGTGGGTATGGCTGTGGACATGGGAACCACCACACTTTTGACTTAGTAGGAGCCCTAAATTAAGCAACAATCACTCATTGTCTTTCACAATTATTTCTAAAATGGTAAGCACTATGATTCAACATAGGTGAATGGTTGAGTAAAGGGATGTACTTTTAGGCAAGCTATCAAGTTCAGCTAAGAAAGTTTTTATTTTAATTTTTTTTTAATAAAAGGTCTTTATAGAGTTCCCTTCATTTGACTGATGAACCAAAGTGTCAACAGTTTGGTTAGTCGGACCATTCTGCCTGAGATTGCCATACAGTGGGGATCAGCAAATTTGTCCCTTTCCACACTATAGTGCAGTCTTGGAGTTGGTATATATAATTAGCAGGAAGTATGGGGGTGCAGGGTGCCCCCCTGCAAAAATATTGTTTGTGTTGTTTGCGGATGTTGTTTAGCTAATTTTAGCTGATCGTCAAATGAACCTGTCAACCAATAGTCTTGACCATATGGGTTTTGATGATCTGGTTTGTCTATCAAATGAACTACATTCCTTTTATTACTTTGATTTGAAGAACATCAGCCTTTCAGCAGAACACTTTCACTTACTTAGTATGTTCACACGTGCAAAAGGGAATGATTCATTTACATTTGCTACACAGCTACAAACAGAACACTAAGGCTTCAGCTGGTGTTTTTTGGGATTTTAGGATGTCATTGCTGCCCTTATAAAACTTTTTTCTACAAGGTAGTGCTTATACAGTAGATTATTTTGACATTCCATTACTTCAGTATTGCTACTAATTAAGTATAAATAAATGAATAAATGATCCTATGTAATTTGTGCTAGTTATATAAAAGTAACATTAAATTTGCAGCAATCATCTATTATAAAAAATTGTCTATTATTTTTTAAAAAATCACTTTATCTGCTTTTACTGCAGTTGTGTTTCTTCCTACTTTATTTTGCTTTTGCCTCTTCTTAAAAGTACTCAATTGTATTTATTCTGCTGCATTTATTACTGCTTGGTAGTAGCCTGATTAAATTGTAACTGTTATTCTAAGCCTTTTGGTTTAAGCACTTGGGCTTTAGACCAGTTGTTTTACATTAAGAAGGTTTGTGGTCTGCACTGTTGTGGCAGGAAAGGTAGCTTACATCCTTCTAAGTTGGGAATTGCTGATTGAAGGCTCAGTGTCTGTTATTCTAAAAGTGTATTAGTTCTGGTTTAAGCACTTGGGCTTCAGGCCAGTTATTTTACATTATGAAGGTTTGTGGTCTGCACTGTTGTGGGAGGAGAGGCTAGATTCTGTCCTTCTGAGCTGGGAATTTCTGGTTAAAGACTTATTGTGCCTACCTTTTTCAAATTTTTCTTTCTGAAATTGCTGTGCTTTGTTTGCTGTAGCATAGACTAGATTCAGGCCTGCTGAATCTAGCTTTGTTTGTATAACTTGAGCACTAATCCAGGCCATATTTTTGGAGAAGGTTCCCCTGCACCCTAGTGGCAGGAGTGTGCAGTTAGAACTTGTCTGATTGAAGACTACTGGAACAGGGCTCAGTTTTGAGCTTTTTTACTGGTTAATTGGGTAATTTGTTTAAATCAGTTTGCTAATTTTTATATTGTTATACAAAAAATGCACTTTATGCATCTGCTTTTGCTGTATTTGAGCTTTTTCCTACTTTATTACTTTATTTTGCTTTTGCTGCCTGTTCTTAAAAGTACTTAATTGCATTTATTCTACTGCAAGTATTACTGCTTGTTAGTAGCCTGATTAAATTGTAACTGTTATTCTAAGCCTTTGGTTTAAGCACTTGGGCTTCAGACCAGTTGTTTTACATTAAGAACGATTGTGGTCTGCACTGTTGTGACAGGACAGGTAGCTTACACCCTTCTAAGCTGGGAGTTGCTGATTGAAGGTTTACTGTTTGTTATTCTAAAAGTGTATTAGTTCTGGTTTAAGCACTTGGGCTTTGGGCCAGTTATTTTACATTAAGAAGGTGTGTTCTGCACTCTTATGGGAGGAGAGGGTAGATTATGTACTTCTGAGCTGGGAGTTTCTGGTTAAAGGCTTATTGGGCCTGCTTATTTGAACGGTTTCTTTCTGAAATGGGTACACCTTGTTTGCTGTAGCAAAGACTAGATTCAGACTGTAGCAAAGACTAGATTCAGACCTGCTGAATCTAGCTTTGTTTGTATAACTTGAGCACTAATCCAGGACATCTTTTTTTGGGGAATCTTCCCCTGCACCCTAGTGGCAGGTCTAGACTTGCTGAAAATAGCTTTGTTTGTATAACTTGAGCACTAATCCAGACCATCTTTTTTTGGAGAAGGTTCCCCTGCACCCTAGTGGCAGGAGTGTGCAGTTAGAACTTGTCTGATCGAAGACTGCTGGAATGGGGCTCAGTTTTTAGCTTTTTATTGGTTAATTGGTTTAAATCAGTTTGCTCATTTGCTACTGTTATATTTAAAAAAAAAAATACATTTTGTGCATTGCCGCTTAGCTAGGGTTAAACTATTCCCAGCACCATAAAGTCTGCTCTTCAGATTTTCCCTTAGAACTAGCTAGTTTTTTTTAGTTTTAGCACTCAAATCTGTTTATTTGAGCTCAGCACTTGTTCAGAACTCACTGTAAGCACTAAATAAGCGAAAAATTACTGCAGCATTCAACTTTCCTCACTTGTCTAGAGGAAAACAGTTTTTAGCACTTAATAAATAAGCACCTATCCAGGCATGTCTAAGGGTCAGCTCCCGGTGTTTTCTCCTGTCTACCTGATGAATCTGGGCATCTTGGGGCAATGCAGCAATTGCCTCATGTACATAGACAACGCTCTCCTCCTACCACCCAACACTACAACCTGTAAGAGATGCACTTATATAGCCAAACTGGAAGCAAAGCTCTCTTCACCCAAGACTGGACTAGACAGTCACGAGGAGAAGGTAAACACTTGCACCATACCACACTCATCACATAGTCCCTCAAAACCTACACCACCAAAGCACACACATAGCAACACAAAACAAACACCTATATTCATGGAGGCTCTCAATAAAAATCTTCTCAAGCAACAGAGACCTCCAAAGCAAAAATGCAAGCAACCTCCACCCCCAACACAACCCAAATGACACATAGCCCACAAACTCAGTGTGCCACTCAACCACAGCCCATAAGGCATAACAACATTCCCAACACTCTAGTCATAGGTGACTCTATAGTCAGGCACACTGATGTTCCACTCACCAGGCTAAACAAGGAGAAAGTTACTGTCAGCTGCCTGTTGGGTGCCAGGATCCACCACATAATGCACGCACTCAGTTCACTCCACAACAAGTAAAAATATGACTCTGTGACCCTAGCCTTGAGTAGCATCCTGCCATCACCCAGAATGATACCACAGTACAAGGACAAAATGATTGATTTCAACAACTGGCTAAGCTTCTGGTGTCATTCTAAGGGAATCCAGTATCTGTCTGCCTGGGATGACATGATCGACAGACCAGGATGCTTTGGCAGAGATGGCCTGCACCTGTCTCCCTTGGGATTCCGAATACTGGCTAAGGCTCTTGCCACCCCTATAGTGCCTTTTTTAGGCAAGGTTCAAATAATAAATTCACCACCGTAACAGGTAAAAGCAAGCAAAATCTGAGGGTAATGCTACTCAATGCTAGAAGTCTAAACCTCAAATTGCACTCACTCGAGGCACTCCTTAAAATGGAGAACATTGATATCTGTGCAGTGACAGAGACCTGGTTCAGGGCTCCAGAGAGCACCCCTGCATTACCAGGCTATAATTCATACCACACCTTTCAGCCACCTAACCTGGACCAAGACACTAAAGGTGGAAGCGTGTCCATATTCATTAAGGATATCCACACCTCCAGGCTAGTTGCTCAGCATAATGCATCTGAGATTATCCAAGTGCAACTAACTCCGGACAAGACCGCAATCCAAATTGTAGCTTGCTTCAGATCCCCCACCATGCCCCAGGATTCCCACTCCTCATTTCTTGATACACTGGAAAATATTAGGGTACAACCCAACACCGTAATAATGGGCAATTTCAACTACCCCACCATTAACTGGGAAAACTCTTCATGTACCAACTCTTTTGCTCAACATTTTCTGGAATTCATAAATTTCAATGCCTTTGATCAGCTTATCCACACCTCCACCAGGAGCAGCAATATCGTAGACCTGGTCATTACCAACATGGGCGACCGGTGTTCCACACCAGAGGTCAATTCCTCATTGGTCAGATCTGACCACAAGCTAATCACCCTAGACATCCACATCCCGCCCCCACTCCCCATTAGGGAAACCACCATAAAAATTTCCCCAAAAGCCAACTTCATGCTTCTCAAGACAGAAGTGGCAAACTTTACGATACCCATGAGGATGGACAATAGAGGTATGACTGTTGAATCCTACACAAATGCACTTTATAAGCACTTACATGAGTGCATGGATCGTATTATCCCTAACAGAATCAAGATGCTATCCTCCAAAAAAAGGAAGCCAGTCTGGTGGTCCCCTGCCATAAACAAACTCTACAACAGAAGAAATAAACTGTTGCAAAAAAAAGAGTAAAATCTCATGATTGGAGGAACTTCCTGGTCAGCCTCAGTAAGAAGCTGAGATCCCACATAAAATCCTCCAAAGCTAGTTACAAAAACAAAATTGTCACTGATTCTAAAGACAACCGCAAAGCATTCTATAGCTATGTCAAGAATCTCAATGGCAACACTCAGATCTGCTCTGAGTTACGGCACAATGACACTAAATATACAGCACCAACTGATATTGCCAACATCCTGGCATATAGGTTCAGTACTAACTTTACCCCCCTCTCACCCCTTAAAGGGCCCATCTCTATACTGGAAGAATGCAAAGTTCCTGTAATCATGGCTGCACAGGTAAAAAACACACTCTCCAAAGCCAAGAACACAGCATCCATGAAACCTGACAACATCCCAGGCTGCATTCTACACGAACTACAGAATAAACTGGCACCCCACCTAAGTACCATGTTCAATCATAGTCTCACCTCAGGGTTTGCACCCACTGAATGGTGCACAGTGATGATTATCCCACTCCACAAAGGGGAAGCCACCACAGACCCCGGGAACTACCGCCCTATTAGCCTGGCAAGCCTGGTCTGCAAGGCCATGGAACGTATCATCATGGAACTTACAAACAAAGACATTGGTAATCTCCAAACTCTGGACCCTACCCAGTTTGGGTTTGTAAAAGGCAGATCATGTCTCCTTTACCTGATAGACTTCTTTGAAGCAATCACCAAAGCCGTAGATGAGGGTAAGGTGGTTCACACAGCCTATCTAGATCTCGCCAAGGCTTTTGACACCATCCCTCACTCTGGAATTATAGATAAACTCACTAAACTAGGTATAAATCTCTATGTTACAAGATGGGTTGCCAACTGGCTCACTGACAGAACCTACACTGTGAAAGTAGCAGACTCCAAATCTGACTTCAGACCAGTGACAAGTGGAGTACCAACAGGGTTCAGTCCTGGGTCCTCTCCTGTTTGGTATCTACTTCTCTGAAGTACAGGCTAACGCAGAAGGTCTTTGGCTAATGAAGTTCACAGATGACTGCAAACTAGGAGCCATAATCGAAACTCCTAATGATGTGGACATCCTAAAAAAGGATCTCATTGAGACAGATGCCTGGTGTCAAAGCCATGGACTCAAGCTCAGTGCCAAAAACTGCATTGTCATCCCCTTTAGTAAAACTCTGTACCCATGAACTACCACATAGGCGGTAGTCTACTTAACACCGAATGTATGATAAGAGACCTTGGGACACAGGTGGACAGTAGTCTCTCCTTTGATAATCACATTGCCACAGTAGTCAGGAAATCCTTCTGTGTGGCACACCTCATCACAAAAGGTTTCTCATCCAGGAAAAAAAAGGTCATTGTTCCCCTCTACTCGTCACTAATTAGACCCATTATAGAGTACAATGCCCCTTTTGGTATGTACCTCACAAGACATCTACAGCAACTGGAAAGGCTGCAGAAATACCTCACAAAGAGGATTACTGGCCTCAAACAGATGCCCTACGCAGACCATCTCAAAAAACTCCAGCTTTACTCTGTTGCATATCCCCTACTCAGAGGCAATCTCTGCCTAACATACAAAGCTATGTCAAACCCAGAGCTGTTGGACATGCTCCACTTAAAGAAATCCCAATCCCTCCGAGCTACACGCTCTAGGGACCTAAACCTTGTCACCACAATAAACAGAACATGCTGGAGGGATAGATTCCTGTCCCAGAGACATCCCATACTCTGGAACAAACTACCTATCTATATCAAACAAAGCTCCTCATTAGCACTCTTCAAGAAAAATTTTAATGATTGGATGGGATATAGGAAATTCACCCCGGGGATCACTTCTGTGGCTCTGCTCGACAGGGGCACAGGAAAATAATTTTCTTGGGTGGCGAAAGCCAGGGTACCTTTTTGGCTAGGCTTATATAGGCCCTAGGGCCAATATCCTAATACCTACCTATGAACCCACAGGTTTTTGACGTGAAATGACTTAACAGTACTACATCCCTTTAGAACAATGGTGTCTCAGTTTTTTTTTTTATTACTACTTAATATTCATTTGCAGAAGAAAAATTACCATACAGCATCATTAAACTAGTGTTTCATTTTGGTGAGCTTTATTGGTTATGCATATTACAAAAAAAGCTATAAGAAGCACAGTCCTGTTATACAAATTTGCAACAAATCTGAAATATTGTTTTTATCAGCAGTGATATAGAATGAGCTGCATGACAAGACTTCAACTCCTTTGTGACTGCAATAGCCTTCAGAATTGTGATGACAAAGGAGTGAAATCGCTAAGCTGCAAACACTACTTGCCATCAAAAATCTGTACAAAAACATTTAATGCCTCTGTGGAGGGCTGGACCACAACATCCCTGCTACTTATGATTACCAAGTGGAAGGACATACCATGTTGGGACAAGAAGAAATCTCCAAGCTGCCCAAGTCTCATTATCTCAATGTTTGGGAGAAAAGCCACCAGTCACAAACAGATGATTACTCATGCAGGAGTCAATTATTAATGTTTCAAAAACAATCTGTCTTCCATGCAATTATATGCATGCACAAAACAAACACACACACACACATATATATATATATATATGCATAAATTAATTGAATTTTTGCCTTACCCAAAATGTGTTTAACACAGCTGAACAATGGTTTACACAGCGCTGTCTCCTTCTGAACCCCCAAAAAACTAAACTCCTCCTTTTTACTCCAACTTGTAAGTCCCCCCAATAGACTTCACAGTAGCATCCAATAATGGTACTCTCATATCCCCAGAAAGAAACTACCAAACTACTGGGTATCACCATAGATAACAACCTTAACTTCGACACCCATATTAACAATACTCTAAAATCTGTTAATAGCAAACTAGGCTCTCTCTACAGGATCAAACCCTTCCTCTCTCCTGCAGCTAGAATAACTATTGCTCCCACCCATCTAGTTTCTGCTCTCCTCTATGCCTCATCCATATATACTAATCTCTCTAAAACAACCTTAATAAAATGGAAAACTCCTACAATAACATAGCCAGATTAGCTACAGGTAACCGTTTCAGAACCCACCACTGTTTTAATCTAAAGCAGCTAGGATGGCTTGAATTACAAAATCAGCTTAAATTCCACCAACTGACCATTGCCCATAAAACTCTTTACCAACCTACCAATACCCCTATACTATCTACCCTCATTACCCCCTACAATAATCTAAAGACCTTACAATCATCACATAAACTTCTTGTAAATATTTGTAAATCAAACAACAGGGCTGGGGACTCTCTTTTCTCTAATACTTTTGGAAAATCCTGGAACCTTCTTCCTAACGAACTTTCCTCTCTTCCCTCTATGTCACTCTTTAAAACCAAATTGAAACTTTTCCTCAGAACACACTGGTTGTGCCCCTGTACTAAACCTGACTGATCAACTAGCTCTTCTTACTTGGTTCAACCTACCCTCCTCTTCTCAGTAATCAAGTTCCTTTTCTTAATAACAACTTACCTTGTCCTTCTATACTATTACTTACATATCTCATTAAGGTGACTACTTTTACTAATATATTGTATAATTTCAGCTCCTACTTTTTATTTATGACTACTTGCATACTAATATATTGTATAATTCAGCTGCCATCTTTTTCTTTATGATGTATTGCAACTACATTTTGTATTGTACTAATTGTATCTGTATATTTTGCACTATGTTATAAACAAATGACCTCCTTGATTATTCTCTGTACTGCACCTGCAGTGTTCATTGTATACATTAATTGTTGTATATGTGATTTTGTTTGTTTCCTCGGAGCTTATCTCCCCGCGCCTCTACTGAAAATGGACATATATCCAGTTAGACTAGCCTGGTAAACAAATGTAAAATAAAATAAATAAATAAATAAATAAAAAAAAATATATATATATATATATATATAGGAATTTTGAAACATAAAATACACGTGTCTGTACATAATCATTTCACTTTAGAGTTTTATGGATGAAAAAAAACTACGTGAACATGAATGAAAATGTAATGTAAATGACAACATAAACTGATCCTTATAAATCCTGTAATTGGTTAAATTTAGTACAGTATCTTCAATGACTTTCACAAAGTGTGCAAAAGGAACATCTAGTGAAACTTGTTAGACAGTGCTGCTTTGCTAGTTGTGTTATGTTTCCAGTGAAATACAGTATGTCTCACAGTAGCTCCATTCTTTTATATTTTATTTTTGTTTTCCCAGTCGGAGCCCTGATCTCCATGCACCTTTTTCAAACTCAGCCTGGGAGCAGTGTCTGGGTAAGTGATTTGCTCAGAGTCACACAGTTAGGCAATGGAGGCTGAAGGAGTCATACCCAGCACCACTGGGCTACAGAAAACAGCCTGATAACTCCTTAATCCTCTAAGCAAACTGTCAGATTTAACTGCAGCAGAATATATAAAACAGTTCCGTTTTTAAATATCCAGAACATAACAAACACACTTCACTTGAACTCTTGTCAAATATTTGAGAAATACCAACAGAACCGGAACTAATGAGGCATTATGATTACACATTTAGAACCACAAAATTATTTTTTTAATGTTAACACTTTATAGCAGAATATTACCCTCTTTTGTAATTTCATATTAGCAATGCAACAGGGTAACACTGTGCACCATCCTATGTAAACAGTTCACAAGGTGTAATGACATAAACTGCAATGATGCTGGCTGGTTAGTCCCAGTCTTTACTATCACCTGTTATGAATACACAGCAGTGTGCCACTCTGCACTCCATTGTATGATTTGAGAACAGTGTTTATAGGAAAGTGCTGAGGATATTCAGCAGTGCTGCAGTGTTTCTTGCTGGATAAGTAGGTACACAAAGTAGCCTGGTACTCCCTTGTAAGATAATTAACAGTGAACAAACACTCTGCACCCTCTTTTGTACGAATGTCATGCAGAGTGCCCCAAATATGCATAGGGTGTGCGACAAATGCCATAACAAGGTTAATGGCACATGGAAGTGCACTGTGGGGTAACAGTTGTACACTGCTGTTGCAATCATATAGCTACACTCAAGCAGCCTGCAGAGCTATACAGGGGAACAGCTACAGACGGTGTGAATCGCAATTATTGGATCTAACACACAAGGATCACAGGAGGTTACTAGGCTAATAACCCTAGGGCCCTTACAAGTCTAGCCAATTTTTACCCTTATTTTCACGATCAGTACCTATCACCCCTGTCCAAGAGGGACATAGGTGGAACCCCCGGGGTGAATTTAAAGTTACCCATCCAATTGTCCAGATTGTGATTGAAGAAGGCCATTGAGATGTTGTGCTTGATATGAAATGGGAGTCTGTTCCAAAGGTATGGCAACCTCTGGAAGACAAATCTGTCCTTCCAGCAGGTTCTATTAATGTAACATACCATTAATAAGGCCACTACAGTGAGTAACCCAAGTACCATTTGACTTATGGATTTCAGCATTTCCAATAAAGCAGGGTAAATGATTGCCTTATATGTAAGGCAGTGATCTCCTCTGAGTAGTCTATATGAAACAGAATAAAGTGACAGTGATTTCACACGATCCTCATATGACAGATGCTGAAGACCTTGAATTTTCCTTGTGATAAACTTTTGTGGTCTCTTCAATTACTGCAGAAGGTACACACCAAAAGGGGCATTGTACTCAATTATTGGCCTGATGAGGGAACAGTACAGGGAGGTTATAACTTCTTTTTTACTAGAGGCAATGCCCTTACTTATGAGATGAGCAAAATAAAATGCCCCTCTTACCACTGTGGAGACATGGTGATCAAAGGTAAGGTTGTTGTCAACCTGTGTGTCCAGGTCTCTCACTACTGAGTATGTACTTGGGATGTTATTATTGATGTGGTCATTTGCAGGAACATCACTTTTACCGAAAGGGAAGATAATACATTTTTTGCATTGAATTTAAGGCCACGACTTTGGCACCAGTCATTTGTTTGTGTAAGACCCTCTAGCTGGGTAAGTTTGTCAATTATACCTGAGTGGAGGATAGTGTCAAAAGCCTTGGCTAAGTCTAGGTAGGCTATATGAACATATTTACCCTCATCAAGGGCCTTGGTGACTGTCTCAAAGAAGTCCATCAGTTTTAACAGACATGATCTCGCTTTGACAAATCCAGATGAGTAAGGTCAAGTGTTTGGAGATTACCAATATCTTTGTTGATAAGGTCCATGATGATATGCTCTATGGCCTTGCAGATAAGGCTAGTAAGGCTAATAAGTCTATAGTTCTGTGGGTTAGTGGAAGCATCTCCTTTGCGCAAGGGGATAACAATGGCATTTTTCCATTCAGCTGGGATGAAGCCAGTGCTTAGGCTATGATTGAAAAGAGTACCTAATGGTGTTGCTAATTCTTATTTGAGCCCATGTAGGATGCAGCCTGGGATGTTATCAGGTTCCATGGATGCTGTGTTTTTGACCTTAGAAGGGGCTTTCGTGATCTGCTCTTTAGAGATACAAGGTAGAAGACAGGTGGTAGGGATGTCTTGCAATGTAATTTTCACAGAAACTTTCAGCTAACAGGCTAGAAATGTCCACAGGCTCGGTATATGTGTTATCATTACCTACCAGTTCAACACAAATCTGGGCCTTTCCTTTTATGTTATGGATGTTCATAGGTTCATAGGTTCATACTAGGCTATCTGCCCTAGGGCATTTATAAGCCTAGCCAGAATGTGTTTGGCTTTCGCCACCCATTTTAAATTTATTTTGCTATGCCCTTTTTCGAGGTTAGTATACTGTGCCTCTGTCTAACAGTGACACAGAAGGGATACCCGGGGTAAACCTATGATCTCCCATCCACTCATCAAGATTCCTCTTGAAGAGAGTCAATGAGGGACTCTGCCTAACCTGGACTGGGATTTTATTCCAGAGTGAAGGGAGCTCTGGGTTATGAATCTGTCCCTCCAGCATGTCCTATTTATTTCAGTGCTGAGGTTCAAGTCTCGAGCGCGTAGCTCGATGGGATTTGGATTTTCTGAGGTGCAGCATGTCCATTAATTCCGGGTTGGACATGGCTTTATACATCAGGCACAGATCACCTCTGAACAGGCGGTATGCCACTGAGTAGAGCTGGAGTTTCTTTAACCGGGCAGCATATGGCATCTGTTTGAGCCCTTTGATCCTCTTGGTGAGGTACTTTTGGGGTCTTTCCAGTTGCTGCAGGTGTCTGGTAAGGTACATCACAAAAGGGGCATTGTACTCAATTATGGGCCTGATGAGGGATGAGTAAAGAGGCACGATGACCTCTCCTGATCTAGATGTGAATCCCTTCATGATTAGGTGGGCTATATAAAATGTTTTTCTAACCACTTTGGCTACGTGGTTGTCAAATGAGAGATTGCTATCAACTTGGGTCCCTAGGTCCCTAATTACTTCTTCTGTACTTAATGGATTACCACCTATGTGGTAATTTGTGGGCACTTTGTTTTTGCCAAAGGGGATGACTATACACTTTTTGGCATTTAGCTTGAGGCCATGGCTCTGGCACCAGTTGTCTGTTTCTATGAGGCCCTTTTGGAGGATGCTTGTGTCGGCTGGAGAGTCGATTATGGCACCCAGTTTGCAGTCATCTGCGAACTTGGTCAGCCACAGTCCTTCTGTGTTGGCCTGTACCTCCGAGAAATATATACCGAACAAGAGAGGTCCCAGGACTGAGCCTTGTGGGACACCACTTGTAACTGGTTTGGAGTCTGACATGGCTCCAGCAATTCTAACCATGTGGGTTCTGTCCTTGAGCCAGTTTGCAATCCATCTAGTGACATAGGGGTTTATATTTAAGCTGGTGAGCTTATCTATAATGCCCAAGTGGGGTATTGTATCGAAGGCTTTTGCGAGGTCCAGATAGGCTGTGTGGACCACCTTCCCCTCGTCAATGGCCTTGGTGACTGTTTCAAAGAAATCAACCAGGTTTAAGAGGCAGGATCTGCCCTTAACAAAGCCGAACTGGGTAGGATCCAGTGTTTGTAGGTCCCCAATATCTTTATTTATGAGGTCCATGATGATCCTTTCCATAGCTTTGCAGACCAAGCTAGTCAGGCTTATGGGGCGATAGTTTCCAGGATCCGTTGAGGCATCACCTTTATGGAGAGGGACCACTGTTGCTGTACGCCACTCTTTGGGCACATATCCTGTAGTAAGGCTGAGATTGAACAGTAGTTTTATGTTTGGGTTTAGCTCTTCTTGGAGTTCATGTAGGACGCAGCCTGGGACACCATCTGGTCCCACTGATGCTGTGTTTTTTGCTTTGGAGAGGGCGGCTCTTACCTGAGCATCTGAGATGTCAGGGGGGCAGCACTCTGCTGGGATAGATATTTGCCCTTTTGGTGGGGAGGGGGGGGAGAAGTTTGCGCTGAACCTGGCAGCTAGGATGTTGGTAATGTCTGTGGGCTCGGTGTATTTTTTGTCATTTTGGACTAATTCTGAGCATATCTGGGAATTACCACCCAGGCTCCTAACATAACTAAAGAAAGCCTTGTGATTATCCTTAGTGTCCTGTGCAATTTTTCTCTCAAAGCTGGCCTTAGACAATTTTATGTGTGCCCGTAGTTTTTTGCTAATACTGATCTGTGATGCCTTCCCTTTTTGGGATTTTGCTCTATCATTGAGTAGCTTCCTCCTTCTATTGTATAGTTTGTTTATGGCTGGGGTCCACCAGACAGGACGTCTGCCTTTGGAGGATTGGGTCTTGGTTTTTGGTTTTATTTGGGATCGCATGATCCATGCATTCCTGAAGGTGTTCATAGAATGCGTTTATAAAGGATTCTGCGGTCTGGGCCGTATTTTCCACAGGCCCGGGGGCTTTGAAGGATTCCATCTCAGTTTTGAGGATTGTGAAATTTGCTTTAGAGAAGTTTTTCACTGTGGTTTTCTGGGCAGGGGGTGGGGTCGTGATGTGAATATCCAGTGAGATTAGTTTATGGTCTGATCTTACCAGTGAGGGATACACTTCTGGTCTGGAGCATAGAGTCCCCATGTTGGTGATGATCAGGTCCAGTATGTTTTCCCCTCTTGTGGGAGTGGTAACAAGTTGTTCCATAGCATTTGAGTTTATAAATTCTAGGAACCTTTGGGCTAGGGTGTTGGAGCTAGAGTAATGCTCCCAGTCTATGTTTGGGTAGTTGAAGTTGCCCAATATAATGGTGTTTGGAGAGACCTTCATAGTTTCCAGTGTTCTCAGGAAGGCCGAGTGGGGTTCCTGGGTTTGGGAGGGTGGTCTGTAGCAGGCTATAAACTGGAAGGCAGTTTTACCCACTGTTAGTTGCACATGGATAGTCTCTGATGCTTCGTGCTTTGCCACCAACCTGGAGGTGTGGGTATCTTTGATGAATATCGATACTCCCCCTCCTTTTGTGATTCGGTCCAAGTTTTGGGGCCGAAAAGCATGGTATGAGGTATAACCTGGTAGTGCTGGGGTGCTCTCGGGAGCCCTGAACCAGGTTTCTGTTACTGCACAGATATCGATGTTCTCCATGCTAAGGAGAGTTTTGAGTGCATGCATCTTGAGGTTTAGACTTCTGGCATTGAGTAGCATTACTCTTAGTTTCTTATCCCTTGTGATACCTATGGAGGTGGGTTTGTCTTTTGAGCCTTGCCTAAAAAAGGCACTATGGGGGTAGCAAGAGCCTTTGCCAATATCCGAAAGCCCAGGGGTGACAGGTGCAAGCCGTCCGTAGCAAAGCATCGTGGCTTGTCGAGCATATCATCCCAAGCTGACAGGCATTGGATCCCCTTTGAATGACACCAGTACTTAAGCCAATTGTTGAAATTGATCATCTTGTCTTCATATTGTGGCATCATTCTTGGTGAGGGTAAGATGCTACTCAAGGTCAGGGTCATATCGGCCTGGGCTACATGCTCAGAGAGCTTCTTTATGTCTCTTTTCATGTAGTCCAGGGAGGTACGTCTCAGGTCATTCACACCAGCATGGACAATGACTGAGTCATATTTGCACTTGCCTTGGAGTGAACTGAGTGCTTGTGTTATGTGGCGGATCCTAGTGCCCGACAGGCTGCTCACCATGACCCTCTCCTTGTTCAGCCTGGTGAGCGGGACGTCAGTGTGCCTGACGATAGAGTCACCTATTACAAGTGTATCAGGTGTGTTGTTTAGTCTTAAGGGCTGTGAATGTTTGGCACACTGGCTTTGTGAGATGTGTTGCACGTGTTTTGTTTTGGGGTAGCGGCTGCTTGGGTTTCTGCTTTGGAGGTCTCTGCTGCTTCGGCAGATCTTTATTTAGAGCCTCCGAGTATGTTTTTGTGTGATTATGTGTTTGGTTTGCTGTCGTGGTAGGTCTATGTGAGACTGGAATTGTAGTGACTGTGGTTTCCTTCTCCTCTTGACTGGTTATGCCAGTACTGAGTTGAGAGAGCTTAGCCTCCAGTTTGGCTATATGGTTGCATCTCTCACATGTGTTGGAATTTGTTGGGAGGAGGAGAGGGTTGTCTCTGTACATGAGGCAGTTGTAACATTGCCTCAAGATTCCCAGATTCACCAGCTGGACCGAGAGGAGATTGACAACTGACCTTTGGACATGCTAGAATAATATTGGGAATTCCTTAATAATTGAAAACCAGGGCCAGTGGGGAGTGAGGGTGTAGTGCTTTTAATTTTTAGTGCTGACTTATATAATTGCTTTAGTGAGCAAGTGCCAGGTAACTTAAGTGCAATGTGTTACAGGTAACTTAAATGCAAAACGACAAACAGTAACTTTCTTTCAAGTGAAACAAGGAAATAAGTACAGTAAGCAATGCAGATATCACTAGTGATCCACAGAAGCTGAGAAGCCGTATTAGGTGGAATTAGCGTTCCAGGGAAATAACAAGCAAACAAACAACAAGCATATAAACAAAGCTAGATTCAGCAGGCCTGGATCTAGTCTATGCTACAGCAAACAAGGTGTACCAATTTCAGTAAGATACAGTTCAAATATTCAGGCACTATAAACCTTTAACCAGAAATTCCCAGCTCAGAGGGGCAGAGTCCAGCCTCTTCTCCCACAAGAGTGCAGACCACAAACCTTCTTAATGTAAAATAACTGGCCTGAAGCCCAAGTGCTTAAACCAGAACTAATACACTTTAAGAATAACAGACACTGTAACTAAAAACGCCTTATGGTTGTCCTCAGTTGAGGCAGCTAATTTGGATTTGTAGTTAGCTTTGGAGGACTTACTGCAGTGGTGGTGCTGCGGTAGCGTTGTCGCCTCACAGTAAGACGTTGTCCTGTTTGATTCTCAGCTAGAGCGTCTTCTGTGTGGAGACATGCGTGAATGGGCGTACCTTCGCTGAAGATTGTGCGTCAGGGCTGGCAACTCGGCACATAAAAATCTACTGCCAATCATTAGCGGACCGGAGTTCCGCTGTGGCGACCCCTAACCGGGAAAGCCGAAAGACACAACTAAGTTAGCTTTGGAGGACTTCACAAGAATTCTTATTTGCTTGTTTAAGCTGAGGGGGAGTGTTTCCAGTTTAGTGCTTGCTCCCTCTTCCTCTAAGATGGCAATTTCTTCCTCTTATTGTAAAGCCTGTTAATGGCAGTTGTCCACCAGACAGGTTTGCTCTTCCTTGAGGAGCTTGTTTTGGTCATATCAAGTATGGCTGTTAGTACAGTTGTTTAAGCATTTGTGTAGAATTTGGCATAGTTGCCAGTAACATATTAAAAAAATTACTCGGTTAACTGTACATTACCTATACTTATGGAGTTTCTCATTTATCAAAAGTCGGGCTTTGTACTCTCTTTCATAAAAGCAGAGGGTGAGTTTAGTATAATAGCTAAGGTATTCACCTGATCGGTATTGGTACAGGGTTTGATTCTGACCTCAGATTATCGGCTAGGCTATAAATGGCCCTTCCAGCTAGCCTAATATTCAATTCATATATGGTCAGTGACACTAAGGTCAGTAATGACCTACTGTACAATGTTTTTCATACAAATTACTACTGCTGTTTGTTCTATAGTCACTGCACCAGCTGCATATAGTGAGCATGACAGAAAATGTAAATCACAGTTCCGAGTATTATGTAGTTGGTTATATCATTGTGTGTTTGCAACACCTCTCAACTTCTTAGCACAAGAAATATAACAAAAACCAAACAGAATGGTGCTGGACAAAGGCCCAAAAATAGGTTCAGATTTTAATGCAGTTATTTTAATGCAGTGATTTCTGCATTTTACACTGTTTATTGCACTTTAAGTTACTAATTGTTGCAAATTGTTTCTGTAGGCTACACACTAAAGTGCGCTAGCCGATTTACAGCATTTATAGCATTTACTGTCTGTTTTTTTCCTTGTCTCTGTAAAAAAAAAAAAAAAAAAAAATCTCTTGTTTTCCCGCCTTACTGAACTAGAGTAGTCCAGTTTCAGAGTTGCTGATCCCTGGGCTTTGTTTTTAGTTCCTGTTACTGATCCATTGCCTTATTAGGAGGAGGAAGTTTCTTTGCTTACCAGTGGGAGTGGGAAGCACTGAGCAGCCTTTCTGTCCGATTTGGTGAAGTTTCAACCAGAAACTAGTAGTCCATTGGTCGCTTTGGGCCAATTCCTAGCTCCTTTCAGCCCCTGCTATAAAACACGCTAAGCACGTTTTCCAGCTTGTACCAACTCAGCACAGATCCTCGTGGTGGCCTGCAGAGTGATCCAAGCAGCAGAGAGCTAAAAGAGTGACTTTCTACCAGATATAAGTATTTTTGTGGCTTTCCCACAGTTATTAAGCTAGCGACTGCATTTCACCTGTTTTACTGCTACTTTAAGTGATTTCTGCATTTTACACTGTTTATTGCACTTTAAGTTACTAATTGTTGCAAATTGTTTCTGTAGGCTACACATTAAAGTGCTAGCCGATTTACAGCATTTATAGCATTTACTGTCTGTTTTTTCCTTGTCTCTGTAATAAAACAAAAAATCTCTTGTTTTCCGCCTTACTGAACTAGAGTAGTCCAGTTTCAGAGTTGCTGATCCCTGGACTTTGTTTTTAGTTCCTGTTACTGATCCATTGCCTTATTAGGGAGGAGGGAAGTTTCTTTGCTTACCAGTGGGAGTGGGAAGCACTGAGCAGCCTTTCTGTCCGATTTGGTGAAGTTTCAGCCAGAAACTAGTAGTCCATTGGTCGTTTTGGGCCAGTTCCTAGCTCCTTTCAGCCCCCTGCTATAAAACACGCTAAACACGCATTTTCCAGCTTGTACCAACTCAGCACAGATCCTCGTGGTGGCCTGCAGAGTGATCCAAGCAGCAGAGAGCTAAAAGAGTGACTTTCTACCAGATATAAGTATTTTTGTGGCTTTCCCACTGTTATTTAAGCTAGCGACTGCATTTCGCCTGTTTTACTGCTACTTTAAGTGATTTCTGCATTTTACACTGTTTATTGCACTTTAAGTTACTAATTGTTGCAAATTGTTTCTGTAGGCTACACACTAAAGTGCTAGCCGATTTACAGCATTTATAGCATTTACTGTCTGTTTTTTCCTTGTCTCTGTAATAAAACAAAAAGATCTCTTGTTGTCGGGCCTTACTGAACTAGAGTAGTCCAGTTTGAGAGTTGCTGATCCCTGGGCTTTGTTTTTAGTTCCTGTTACTGATCCATTGCCCTATTAGGAAGCAGGGAAGTTTCTTTGCGTACCACTGGGAGTGGGAAGCACTGAGCTGCCTTTTGTCTGATTTGGTGAAGTTTCAGCCAGAAACTAGTAGTCCATTGGTCGCTTTGGGCCAATTCCTAGCTCCCTTCAGCCCCTGCTATAAAACACGCTAAACGCGTGTAAGCGATTTAGCTGAGTTACCATTGTTGCATGCAAGAGTTGCGGCGGTTAAACAAGGTTAAGCTATTTGGGCCATCTAAATTCCACTCTTCCAATTTTCCCTTAGAACTACCTTCCTCGAGCTGTACTGCTGATCTAACCAGCATATCCTATAACTGAAAAGTTCATCTCTACTTGATTCCCAAGTAGACTATTCTCTATCTGTAAAGCCTAGCACTTACTCCTACAGTACTTGCACCTTGATAAAGCACTCTTATTATAGATAGTACCCCACCAGCCTAAAACCCACTTCCCGAGTCCTTTGAAAGTCTCTTTATCTACTACTTCTAGTATGTCGAGGGATCAGTTGCTAGTGTCCTCTCCAGCTCAACTGGTGAACCTGGGAATATTGAGGCAATGTTACAATTGCCTCATGTACACAGACAATCCTCTCCTTCTCCCACAAAACACAAATACATGCGAGAGATGCAACTATACGGCCAAACTGGAGGCTGAGCTCTCTCAACATAGGACTGGCAAGACCAGACAGGAGGAGAAGGTAACCACACACAATACATACCCAGTCACACATGGTACCATCACAACTTCAAATCATACACATACTCACACAAAGACATACTCGAGGCTCTGATCAAAATTTACCAAAACAGCAGAGGCCACCAAAGCAGACACCCAAACAACTACCACCTCACGACCCAACACATGCAACACATAGACCACACAGTCAGAGTGTCAAACAGTCACAGCCCTTAAGGCCAAACAAAATGCCAGACACACTTGTCATTGGTGATTCCATAGTCAGACACACTGACGTCCGCTCACCAGACTGAGTAAAGAGAAGGTCACAGTAAGCTGCCTGTCGGGCGCTAGAATCCGCCACATAACGCAAGCACTCAGGTCTCTCAACAGCAGGTACAAGTCGACTCAGTCATTGTCCACGCTGGTGTCAACGACCTGAGACGCACCTCCTTGGACTACATGAAAGGGACATCGATGAGCTCTCTGATTATGTAGCCCAGGCAGGTATGACCCTGACCTTGAGCAGTATCCTACCTTCACCTAGAATGATGCCACAATACAGTGATAAGATGATCAGCTTTAATAATTGGCTTAAATTCTGGTGTCATTCAAAGGGGATCCAATGTCTGTCTGCCTGGGATGACATGCTGGACAAGCCACGCTGCTTCAAGGGACGGCTTGCACCTGTCACCCTGGGCTTCGGATATTGGCAAAGGCTCTTGCCACCCCATAGTGCCTTTCTTAGGCAAGGCTCAAATTCTAAACCTACCACCCTAGAACACCAAAAGGAAAAAACTAAGGGTAATGCTGCTCAATGCCAGAAGTCTCAATCTCAAGATGCACGCACTCGAGGCCCTTCTCAATATGGAGAACATCGATGTCTGTGCTGTGACAGAAACCTGGTTCAAGGCTCCTGAGAGCACCCCAGCACTAACAGGTTTCACCTCATATCACGCGTTCCAGCCCCAAAATCCGGACAACACCAAGAAAGGGGGGGGGTGTCCATATTCATAAAGGACACCCACACCTCAAGGTTGGTGGCAACGCACGATGCATCGGAGACCATCCAGGTGCAATTAACCATAGGCAAGACTGCTCTGCAATTTGTAGCATGTTACAGGCCACCCTCTCAAACTCAGGAACCTCACATGGCCTTCCTGAAAACATTGGAGGGGATAAATGTATCTCCAAACACCATCATACTAGGTGACTTCAACTACCCTAATATAGACTGGGAACACTACTCAAGCCCGAACACTCTAACCCAAAGATTCCTGGAGTTCATAAACTCAAATGCCATGGAACAACTAGTCACCATCTCCACAAGAGGAGAAAACATACTTGATCTCATCATCACGAACATGGGATCAAAATGTTCAACACCGAAGTATACCCCTCACTGGTGAGATCAGATCATAAACTAATCTCGCTGGAGGTCCTCATCCCACCCCACCTGAAACAAAAAGACCACAGTGAAAAACTTCTCAAAAGCCGATTTCACACTTCTAAAAACTAGTGTGGTCTCCTTTAAGGCCCCTGAGCCAGTGGTAAACATTACTCAAACCGCTGAATCACTTACAAATGCCTTCTACCAGCACCTACAGGACTGCATGGATCAGGCAATCCCAAACAAAACTAAGACTCTCTGTACCAAAGGCAAGCGTCCAGTCTGGTGGACCCCAGCCATAAACAAGCTCTACAACAAAAGGAGGAAGCTACTACAAGATAGAGCAAAATCCTTGAAAGGTAAGACACCTTTGATCATTATAAGTAAAAAAACTAAGAGCTCTCATAAAATCATCCAAGGCAAATTTTGAGAGAAAAATCGCCAAGGACTCTAAAGAGAATCATAAGGCCTTCTTTAGCTATGTTAGAAACCTAGGAGGAAACTCCCAGATATGCTCAGAATTAGTTCAAAATGATGTGAAAATTACTGAACCTACACACATTGCCAACATACTGGCTGACAGGTTCAGTGCAAACTTCTCCCCCAAAAGGAGAGATATCTATTCCAGAGGATTGTAGCCCCCCAAACATCTCCAACGCCCAGGTGAGAACTGCCCTCACTAAGGCTAAAAACACAGCATCCATGGGACCGGATGGTGTCCCCGGCTGTGTGCTTCACGAACTCAACGAGGAATTAAACCCACAGTTAGGACAGCTGTTTAATCTTAGCCTCACCTCAGGATACGTACCCAAGGAGTGGCGCACGGCGACTGTGGTCCCACTTCATAAGGGCGGTGCCTCCACAGACCCTGGAAATTACCGCCCCATTAGCTTGACAAGCCTTATCTGCAAAGCCATGGAGAGGATCATAATGGAACTCATAAATAAAGACATAGGGAACTTGCAGACTTTGGATCCAACCCAGTTTGGCTTTGGCAAAGGCAGATCCTGCCTCTTAAACTTGGTTGACTTTTTCGAGACTGTCACCAAGGCCATTGATGAGGAAAGGGAGTCGATACAGCCTACCTCGACCTGGCAAAGGCCTTTGACACAATACCGCACTCAGGTATCATCGAAAAACTCATCAGCTTGAATGTAAACCCATACATCACAAGATGGGTTGCAAACTGGCTAAGTGACAGAACCCACAGGGTCAGAGTTGCTGGAGCCATGTCAGACTCAAAGCCTGTCACAAGTGGTGTCCCACAGGGCTCAGTCCTGGGTCCACTCTTGTTCGGCATCTACTTTTCTGAAGTACAAGCAAACACAGGAGGGTTATGGCTGACAAAGTTTGCAGATGACTGCAAATTGGGCGCCATAGTCGAAAACACATCTGACACAGATATCCTCCAGAAGGGCCTCACAGAAACGGATAACTGGTGCCAGAGCCATGGCCTGAAGTTAAACGCCAAAAAATGCATTGTCATACCCTTCGGGAACAACAAGGTTACTCCTAGCTACCATATAGGTGGCAATCCACTGAGCACAGAAAAAGTCATCAGGGATCTGGGGACCCAGGTTGACAGTAGCCTTTCGTTTGACACTCATGTTGCTAAAGTAGTTAGGAAAACCTTCTATATCACCCACCTGATCATGAAGGGATTCACATCTAGATCAAGGGAGGTCATCGTCCCCTGTACTCATCACTCATTAGACCTATGATTGAGTACAATGCCCGTTCGAATGTATCTGACCAGACACCTGCTGCAGCTTGAAAGGCCCCAAAAGTTCCTCACCAAAAGGATAAAGGGTCTCAAAATATGTCTTATGCTGCCCGACTGAAAGAACTCCAGCTCTATTCAGTCTCATACCGCTTGCTCAGAGGTGACCTGTGCCTGACATATAAGGCCATGTCAAACCCAGATTTGATGAATATGCTTCACCTCAAAAAATCTAGATCCCTCAGAACCACAAGGGCGGGAGACTTAAACCTTGACACGGTTATAAATAGAACGTGCTGGAGGGACAGATTCATCACCCAGAGACTCCCTATGCTGTGGAACAAAATCCCGGTACATGTGAGGCAGAGCACCTCTCCAAGAGGAATCTTGACCAATGGATGGGAGATTGCAGATATACCCCAGGGATTACTTCAGTGTCACTGCTTGACAGAGGCACAGCAAAATGATAGGCATAGTTTTTATTCAAACTAAAGGGGTGGCGAAAGCCACATAACTATGGGCTAGGCTTATAAATGCCCTTGGGCAGAGAGCCTAGTATGAACCTATGAAATATTACTCTCACAGCTTTGCTAGGATAAAAGTTTTTGTGTCACTGTGCATTCTGTGAAGGAAATGAAGCCTGAAACTCAAAGATGTCATTATTTAATGAATTCAATCCTCACTGATTTGCTAAAAACACACGTTTTATGAGGAACAGGCCAAAGATATGAGGTAAACGTTGACAGGTATGGTGTGTGTATGTTTATTCATATTATAAGCTTGATATGGGTATCATACGAATCGGATCAAAAGATCGGAACTCAAAAACAGCGCAGAGCAAGCTAAAACCCATTGCCAGACCCTTGCCCCACTCTAATTACATGATTTACTTCAAAATTATTACTTCCTTCAAATAAAACAAATATGTTTAGTAAACCCAACCAGCTTCTGCACCCTACGCTAAAGATAGGACCTGCTTGAAAGAATACTGGGAGAACAAGACCACTGTTTCCGACACGTACTGTTGTTACATGTTTAGTAATTTCTAAAGCACTGCTTGCGTAAGCGTGGCAACGTCCTGGACGTATTCCAGAGCTTGAACCACAAAGTTTAACTCCCGTGCTACACGTTTAAGCTTTGAGGGCGGTTATTAATGCATGCGCTAAGTATTCAGTTGAGGGTGAGGTTTGCGGCCTGATAAATTTCAACATGAGTAAACGGAAGGCTCCGGGGGAAAACCCAAATGAGGGCATCACAGACTTCTTAACTGGTGAGTGAAAAAACATTGTAGTTGCATTGACTACTATCAGCTGTCACTCTATTCGCAAGAATCGGACAAATGAACGAGAGGACTAATCTACAACATTAAGTCTCTGTATTCTTATCTTGCCACAGACACATAACGTGTATTGGGAAAGCGTATACCGGAAGGCGCTCCACCGGAATTATGTAGAGAAAGGACCGTGTTTCTTACCTTGAAGAACAAATCAAATTGTAGCAAACTTTTTAAATTTAGTTTTTCATAATCATGTGATGTTACTGTTTCAAGTGCTTTCGTCTCTTTAAGTGGCACTTTTTTTTTTTTTTACAGTAGAACTTTTTTTCCCAAAAAATACGTGATGTGGCAACAGAACATTTTTTTCTTAGCCTACTGGTATCAATATTTAAAACCATGCTTTTGCGTTTCAGTTGTGCCTCTGATTATTGTTATTACTGTGAAAATATCAAGAACTGTGTACCACAACGAAGATGTGTTTAGCTGTTATACTACCCACCTATCAAGTTTATTCTCTACTAAACTGATATGTCATTTGTTTTCACTGTCGGATAATCCTTTCTTTTTGAGGCATACATCTGAAATATCCAGATTTTTGCAGAATGTCCGGGTTTTGCCGTGTGTTCATGTGTCTTCTTCCTTTCCTCGCTTTGTTTTCTAGCAAATCATTGAGTGGTAAAGTCACTAAGAAGTAGATGTTTCAGTTTTAGAATCCATACTCTTTATGAAACTTAGGTCAGTGCATAACCTGCAAAGTTTGTAAGAGAAACATTTTAAAGCCGTCCCTGAGTTTGGCCCTTTGTACCTCTATTGTTTCTGTCTTTGGCCAGAATTCTTGTGTAATGAAGTTGAGAGGTATGGTTTGGAGAATGCTGCGCACCATTTTCCGTTTTCTTGTTTACAGTTTTAGGAGAATGCTTACAATGTACTGTCATCAGTGTGAGCTGCTGAAGTGGTTGTTGCAGACTAGAACCTGTTGAAATGTTTCGCTGTTTCAACCCCCCCCCCCAAATAAATAAATAAATCAGGGGCACTTTTACACTATTAGATCTATTCAAGACATTAACAGAATAAGATTCATAGGTTGATACTAGGCTATTTGCCCTAGGGCATTTACAAGCCTAGCCAGAGTGTGTTTGGCTTTCGCCACCCTTCTTAGGTTAGTTGACTGTGCCTCTGTATAGTAGGTCACAGAAGATAGCCCATTTAAGGTTAGTTTACTGTACCTCTGTCTAGCAGTGACACAGAAGAGATCCCAGGGGTAAATTTACGATCTCCCATCCAAACGTCAAGATTCTTCTTGAAGAGGGTCATTGAGGGGCTCTGTCTGACATGGATTGGGATTTTGTTCCAAAGTGAGGGGAGCCTCAGGGATATGAATCTGTCCCTCCAGCATGTTCTATTTATTTCTGTGCTGAGGTTTAAGTCACTGGAGCGTGTAGTTCTGATGGATTTGGATTTCTTGAGGTGGAGCATGCCCATTAATTCTGGGTTGGACATGGCTTTATACGTCAGGCACAGATTGCCTCTGAGTAGGTGGCAAGCAACTGAGTAGAGCTGGAGTTTTTTTAGCCTAACTGCGTAGGGCATCTGTTTGAGTCCCTTGATCCTCTTGGTGAGGTACTTTTGGGGTCTTTCTAGTTGTAGCAGGTGTCTGGTAAGGTGCATCCCAAATGGGGCATTATATTCAATTATGGGCCTGATGAGTAAAGGGGCACAATGACCTTTCTTGATCTAGATGTTAACCCCTTCATGATAAGGTGGGCTATATAGAATGTCTTTCTAACCACTTTGGCAATTGTCAAAGGAGAGATTGCAATCTACTTGGGTCCCCAAATCCCTAATTACTTTTTCTGTTCTTAATGGATTACCACCTATGTGGTAATTTGTGGGCACTTTGTTTTTCCCAAAGGGGATGACTATGTACTTTTTGGCATTTAGCTTTAGGCCATGGCTCTGGCACCAGTTATCCGTCTCTGTGAGACCTTTTTGGAGGATGCTTGTGTCAGCCGGTGAGTCGATTATGGCCCCAAGTTTGCAGTCATCTGCAAACTTTGTCAGCCATAGTCCTCCTGTGTTAGCCTGTACCTCAGAGAAATATATATCGAACAAGAGAGGTCCCAGGACTGAGCCTTGTGGGACGCCACTTGTAACTGGTTTAGAGTCTGACATGGCATCTGCAATTCTGACCATGTGGGTTCTATCCCTAAGCCAGTTTGCAACCCATCTTGTGACATAGGGGTTGATATTTAAGCTGGTGAGCTTATTTATGATGCCCGAGTGGGGTATTGTGTCGAAGGCTTTTGTAAGGTCAAGGTAGGCTGTGTGGACTACCTTCCCTTCGTCTATGGCCTTGGTGACTGTTTCAAAGAAATTGACCAGGTTCAAGAGGCAAGATCTGCCCTTAACAAAGCCAAATTGGGTAGGATCCAGTGTTTGGAGGTTCCCAATGTCTTTGTTTATGAGTTCCGTGATGATATGCTCCATAGCTTTGCAGACAGGCTAGTTAGGCTTATAGGGCAATAGTTTCCGGGGTCCATTGTGGCACCACCTTTATGGAGTGGGACCACTGTTGCTGTACGCCATTCTTTGGGTACATATCCTGTTGTAAGTCTGAGACTGAACAGTGATTTTAAGTGAGGGTTCAGTTCTTGGAGCTCATGTAAAACGCAGCCCGGGACACCGTCCGGTCCCATTGATGCTGTGTTTTTTGCTTTGGAGAGGGCAGCTCTCACCTGTGCATCTGTGATGTCAGGGAGGCTACACTCTTTTGGGATAGTCATTTGCTCATTTGGGGGGGAAGAGGGGAGAAGTTTGCCCTGAACCTGTCTGCCAGGATGTTGGCAATGTCTGCGGGTTCATTGTATTTTTTTGTCATTTTGCACTAACTCGGAGCATATCTGGGAGTTTCCACCCAGGTTTCTGACATAACTAAAGAAAGCCTTGTGGTTATCTTTAGCGTCTTGTGCAATTTTTTTTTCGAAGCTAGCCTTAGATGATTTTATGAGGGATCGTAGTTTCTTGCTAGTACTGATCAGAGCTGCCTTCCCTTTCAGGGATTTTGCTCTATCATGTAGTAGCTTCCTCCTTCTGTTGTACAGCTTATTTATGGCTGGGGTCCACCAGACAGGTCTCCTGCCTTTGGAGGAGTGTGTCTTGATTTTATTTGGGATAGCACGATCCATGCATTCCTGTAGGTAGTCATAGAATGCGTTTGTAAAGGATTCTGCGGTTTGGGCCGTATTTTCCACTGGCCCTGGGGCTTTGAAGGATTCCACCTCAGTTTTGAGAAGTGGGAAGTTTGCTTTTGAGAAGTTTTTGATCGTGGTTTCCTTTGCTGGGGTGGGGACGGAATATGGATATCCATAGTGATTAATGTATGGTCAGATCTTACCAATGAGGGGTATACCTCTGGTATGGAACATAGAGTCCCCATGTTGGTGATGATAAGGTTCAATATGTTTTCCCGTCTTGTGGAAGTGGTGACCAGTTGTTCCATAGCATTTGAGTTTATAAATTCTAGGAACCGTTGGGCTAGGGTGTTGGGGCTTGAGTAGTGCTCCCAGTCTATGTTTGGATAGTTAAATTCACCCAATATAATGGTGTTTGGAGAGACCTTCATATTCTCCAGTGTCTTCAGGAAAGCCGAGGGGGGTTCCTGAGTTTGGGAGGGTGGTCTGTAGCAGGCTACAAACTGGAAGGCAGTTTTGCCCACTGTTAGTTGCACATGGATGGTCTCAGATGCTTCGTGCAGTGCCACTAGCCTGGAGGTATGGGTATCTTTGATGAATAGGGATACTCCCCCTCCTCTTGTGGTTCGGTCCGAGTTTTGGGGCCAAAAAGCATGGTATGAGGTATAACCTGGTAGTGCTGGGGTGCTCTCGGGAGCCTTGAACCAGGTTTCTGTTACTGCACAGATATCAATATTCTCCATACGGAGGAGAGCCTTGAGTGCGTGCATCTTGAGGTTTAGACTTCTGGCGTTGAGCAGCATTACCCTTAGTTTCTTTTTCCTTGTGTTGTCTAAGGTGGTGGGTTTGTCTTTTGAGCCTTGCCTAAAAAAAGGCACTATGGGGGCGGCAAGAGCCTTGGCCAGTATTCGAAAACCCAGGGATGACGGGTGCAAGCCGTCCCTAGCGAAGCAACGTGGCTTGTCAAGCATGTCATACCAGGCTGACAGACACTGGATCCCCTCTGAGTGACACCAATACTTCAGCCAATTGTTGAAATTGATCATTTTGTCTTTATACTGTGGTATCATTCTTGGTGAGGGTAAGATGCTACTCAAGGTCAGGGTCATACCGGCCTGGGCCACATGATCAGAGAGCTCCTCTATGTCTCTTTTCATGTAATCCAGGGAGGTACGTCTCAGGTCATTCACACCAGCATGGACAATGACGGAGTCATATTTGTACTTGCTTTGGAGTGACCTGAGTGCTTGTGTTATGTGGCGGATCCTGGCACCCGACAGGCAGCTTACAATGACCTTCTCCTTGTTCAGCCTGGTGAGAGGGACGTCAGTGTGTTTGACAATAGAGTCACCTATTACAAGTGTATTAGGTGTGTTGTTTAGCCTTAAGAGCTGTGACTGTGTGGCAAACTGACTTTGTGAACTATGTGATATGTGGGTATTGTTGTGGGGTAGCAGTTGCTTGGATGTCTGCTTTGGAGGTCTCTGTTGTTTGGGCAGGTTTTTATTTAGAGCCTCCGAGTATGTTTGTGTGTTTGTGTTTGGTTTGCTGTTGAGATAGGTCTATGTGAGACTGGATTTGTGGTGTGTGTGATTAACTTCTCCTCCAGACTGACCGTGCCAGTACTATGTTGAGAGAGCTCAGCCTCCAGTTTGGCTATATAGTTGCATCTCTCACATATATTTGAGCTTGTTGGGAAGAGGAGAGGGTGGTCTGTGTACATAAGGCAGTTGTAACATTGCCTCAAGATTCCCATATTCACCAGCTGGACTGGAGAGTAAACCTGAAACTGACTTTTGGACATGCCAGAATAGTGTATGGAATTACTTTTTGACTTGATCAAAAAGGGCCAATAGGAGCCAAGTACTTAAAGGGAGTATAAGCAGGTGTAGTGCTTTAGTTTATTAGTGCTTACTTATAAGACACTTATCCTAGTTACTGCTGGGTTTTAGAAGGAAAATAGAGTGCTTACTTTGAGATTTGGAACAGTTCTAAGGGAAAAAAGTGAAGAGCAGACTTTGTGGAACCGGGAATAGTTTAAACCTGATTAAGCGGTGCTGCCCGATGCTGCGCTATGCGCAAAAACGAGCAAGAGAGGGGGATCAAGGAGTTTGGAATTGACCCAAAATGGCCAATAAAACTACAGTTTCTAGGCAGTAACCACTCGCACAGGGGCAGGCAGGCTGTTCAGTGTTTACCACTGCCACTGATGAACACAGAGACTTCCCTTTAGCCCAAGCAAGCAATGGCCTCCAAGAAACTTACAAACAGTTCAGAACAGCAAATCTGTAACTGAACTTTTTTTTAAATTTCAGAAAGTGGGAGGATGTGAATTAACATACATTTCTTGAAATAAAAAAAGTTTGCATTTAGTAATTAGTCATTGTTTATTAACTATAATTCACTTACTTTCCACCAAAAGGAACCAGTGTTAGGGTAGATTAAGAAGACCAGACCTGAAATTTGGGTCAAAATCATACAGTTGTGAGGTATGTTCATCATAAAAATTCACTCCTGGGACCGCCCATGTCCCTTATGGACTGAGGTAGTCTGTAAAATGATTTAGGGCTCCAAAACCCAAACACTCACTGCCCTGATACTACCCAATCCCATATCTGAGGAATTAAGATATAATACTCTCATATCCTGGGTATTATTGGCTAGGCTTGTAAAGGCTGTTGTGCCATTAGCTTACTAAACACCTATGAAAAGAGGATCATAGGGCATCTGTTGAGGCATTCAGATCTTCAATCTGTCAGGAGATTGATGTTTGCGTCAGTACGTATACGCAACATTAATCCAGTTTGCATTATATTTTCTCCAGAAACCCTGGCTATGTGCAGTAGCAAGCCCTCTATACTACCTTCTACATAGAAATTTAGCACACCCACGTATTTGAATGATCTTCCTCTGTGTTACTTTCGGTAAAGGTGGAAGTAATAAAATACAGTTATAAGATATAAGCACATACACAGCATGCTTTTGTAAGGTGGGTTGTCTCCGCCATCCAACCCATTGATGTTCTCTTTTTCAGTAGCTGAAGAATAAGGGAGAAAAGCTTGTAATTTATGTTTGTGCAAAGATCCTAGGGTGCTAATAAATGTGTCTGTGAGATACCACTGTGCTGCTGAGGAGCTTGAGAAACAGGCTTACACCAGCTGAGTACTAAGGGTCTAGCAGAGAAGTAGTGCTAAGAGATTTTGCAAACTAACAATAATCAATTTACAACAGTGCCTTTAGAATGTTATGCATATCTGTCTTGTGCTCATGTTTCTTAGGTAGTTTATTCCAAGATTTTATACAATTTAGAAAAAGCATTTGATGCTGTATTTTTCCTCTATTACTAACCATAAACATTACTCATAGGTGTCACTATACCAACCTGCCCGTAAGACATCATAGGTCAACCAAAAACACAAGGAGATCTCTTAATTACAGGTGACTATAGCGAGATACACACACACACACACACACACACACACACACACACACACACTATGCTTAACAAAGGTAAAGGTGACTGTGAGCTTCCTCTCAGGAGCCAGGATAAAGCAAGTGACTGAAAGCTCAAATCACTTTATCCCAGGTACACCAGCAATATTATTCATGTAAATATGACTGAGTTGGGATGCTCATTTTGGGGTTATATGAAGAGAGACGTACTTGAGCTTTCTGAGTATGTATCTAAGACTGGCATACAGCTAGTCTTGAACGGCAGCCTTCCATCTCTAAGAATAATGCCTCTGACTCTGTACAAACAAAAGATGATTACCTTTAACTGTTGGCTTAGCAACTGATGTCATTCCAGGGAGTCCAGTGTGTGTCAGCCTAGAGTGCGATTGCTGATAATCTTACCTGCTTTGCCAGGGCTGGTCTTCACCGTAGGACATCCATATATTGTTCAAAACTTTCAGCACCCCCATAATGTATGTTTTAGGTAATCTAAGCCTGCTTCATGCAGCAAGTTAGCAAAACTAAACCATGACAGTATAAAGGTAGTGCTGCTTAGTGTTAGGTTCATAGGGGTATACTAGATTAATGACTGTAGGGGCCTTTTTAAACCTAGTATGCATCCCAAGTATATCTGACAAGTTTAGGAACCTTAAGATTATTCAAAGGGGTATAGGGCTTGGATGGTCTAACATTTACTTACTGCCTGTTTCCATTAGACTCATAGTTTCACCATTGACTGGTCCAAGTTACACTTGAATTTAGTTAGGGAAGAACTGTGCTTCACATGGATGAGGATCCTCTTTCAGAGAAAGGGTAGTCTCTGAGATGCATACTGTCCCTCCAATATATCCTGTTTGTGTCATAGGCAAGGTTTGTCACTTGATTAGGTAGTTCTTACACTATTTGTTTTGTGGATATGCAGAAGGACATCACAGCAGAATCCATGGATGCCTTGTATGCCAGACATAAATCATCCATCAACAGCCTGTAGGAGACAGCGTACAGGGATTTTTGTTTTTTTACAAGAAACATCTTATCACTTCTGACGTAGGCAATCCTGCATTTATGTAAATGAAAACAAACCATATTGACAAAATCTTAGTTGTAAGCATTTTACATCACAAACCATAATGACATAATTTTAGTTGCAAACATTATACATCACTTATAATCTACCCAATCATTCAGTCAAACGTTACATAGCTCATTCAAATCCTGCCTTCTTTTAAACCTCATTCCTCCCCTGTATGTATTGCTCCCGCAATTCCCATTTTTTCCTAAGTAATTTGTTCATATCCTTTTCTAAAGATCTGAATTATCTGTTAATATATTAACTACTTCTAGTACAGTTGGTTTAGACTTTGATTTCCATTTTCTAGTAAGTGCTTTTTTTGGCAGCCACCAGAATTAGACTCAGCAAATCCTTGCTGTGTCTAGGCAATTCCAACTCTGTATCATAGCTGAGAAACATAATTTCCCTAGTTAACCAATTTGCTCACCCAGTATCTCTGATAGAGTTGTCTGCAGGAAACCTTTAAACTTTGCCACCTCATTACACTCACAGAAAATATGTTCCCAATTAACTCTTTCTTCCCCATCACACCTCCAGCATTTGTTGTTTATCTGAGGAAAAATTCTGTGGAGTCTACTTGCGGTATAAAACTATCTATGTAAACATTTACAAGCAAAAATTCCAAATGTTCTAGATTTTGTTCCATGTTTGGGAGATCGACATATATCCTCCCATTGTTTCTTTGTGAATTGCTTATCCTGTCTCTCTTCCCAAATGTTTCTAACCTCCTCTGATTGATTCTTACAATTGTCATGCAGTATTTTATGTGCTTTACTAATTATTCCTTTTTTTAAAAGTAGCTTCTATTCTAGATTCTACTAAAACTCTACCAGTGCTAGTCTTTAAATTAGGATCCCTCATGTTTCTTTTTCTTTGCTTATAATTTCATTTAAGACCTCCACATTTCTTTCTCTTTGCCTATACTTTGATATCAATCCTTGATAGGAAAAGCATCTCTAACCTGAATTCCAAATAAATTCTTAGCATTTTCCCATTCTGTTGCCTTTCCTTCTATAGTTATTTGCTCCTAATACCTTGGTTCCACTGCCAGTTTTCTCCAGTAAATTCAAGCCCCTTATTGCCTATTCTCTGTACTCCTATTTGAAGTCATTCCTATTGGCAGAATCCCCTTTTTCCATCCCCATGTTGGCTTAGTTCTTTGAATACTTTTTGCTACTTTATTAATATTATTTATTATTATTTATTTACATTTGTTGACCAGGAATGTCCGACTGGACGCAGGTCCAGTTTCAATGGAGGCCCGGGGAGAAAAGCTCCACAAATTAAAATATTGCAGACATAGTTACAGATGAAGAATCCTAGCAATTAAAAAAATATAAACATAGTTACAGATTAAGAACATAGTACATTCAGTAGATAACTAGCATCTGTTCCATTCACAAAGTCATAGCAGATATTAACAATTGTTACAATAAGAAGTTACTGCCATATAATAAGTAGATATTTATTTATTTTTATTTTACATTTGTTAACCGGGGGTGTCTGACTGAGCCGAAAAGGCCCTTTTTCAGCAGAGGCCCGGGGAGAAAAGCTCCACATTGAAAAATTAGATACATTTAGACATGATCAGTATACACACAAATTACAAAATACATGTTTTTACAGTGGTATGCAGCACATCAACAGTTACAGTGGAGAGAACAGACAAAAAAAATATTAATTTAAAAATAAAGGTACTTAATAGATTTGTGGTGTACAGCTGAAATTTGGAACATAGGTAGACTACATACATAGTACACAGGTACCGTACATACATTGTAGATTAGCCAGTGTTTGTGAGAATAGTTTTCAATCTTACTCAAGTACTCTAGGTTTAGTATGTGTACCTTATCCGCTTTCACTAACCTGGGGAGCAATCATGGCACTGCCAACTTTGCTTGAGATGTTGCCTGATGAGGTCTTTAAAGGAGGCGTTGGATGATGTGTTTTGAATGGTAGTGGGGACAGCGTTCCATTTTATAGCAACTGAACTACTATATAGTGCATCTACAAAGCTATTGTAGCTGTTGGTGACTTCTAGTAGTAGTTTGCTTGATGATTTAAGTGGCCTTTTGGCTGAGTGATGTTGTACTAGGTTTTTGAGGGCAGGACACTTATTGGGGAGGTAACGGATAGAATGACAGAGTTGATTGTAGGTTAGGAGGTTGGGCAGTTCAAGCCACTGGAGCTGTCTCAGAGCAGTACAGTGATGAGTTCTATGTGAACAATTTACAGCAAAGCGGGCAATTCTGTTATAGCAGGCTTCCATTTTGCTTAGTTAAGTTTTGTTGAGATTAGTCAGAATGGGAGATGCATAGAGTAGGGTGGATAGTAGTTGGGAGCGATCAATGGCTGATCTTGTGTTGTTGGTAAGAAATGGTTTGGTACGATAGTGATCCCAGTTTGGCATGTACTTTTTAATAGTTAAGTTGAGATTACTATCAAATTTTAGGTGGGAGTCTATGGCTATTCCCAATAGCTTAGCTTGTGCCACGGAGCGATTGGAGTAGCATTTGTGGACTAGATAGTGAATTGACTGTTATCAGTGTTTTTGTTAGAACTGGTTATAATCATAAGCTGAGTTTTCTTTGGGTTGAGGATAAGTTGGGCTTTGGTTAGGTAGTTTTCAACGTCAGAGAATGCTAGTTGAGTTGTTTGCAGGAGGGTGGGAATGTTTTGTGCAGCACATATTAAGGTAGTGTCATCTGCATACTGAATGATTGATGCATGCTATGTGAAGGTCTAGAGGTCATTTGTGAAGATTGTGAATAGTAGTGGTCCTAAGATAGAACCCTTTGGGGCACCTATAGTTATGGGCAGCTGAGGAAAGAGAGAATTTTCCCATTTCACAGCTTGGTACCTGTCAGTTAAGTAGCTTTGGAACCAGGTAAGAGTGGAATTTGATAGGTGATACTGGTTTAGTTTGTTTAGCAGGATTTGGTGCGAGACTGTGTCAAATGCTTTGGACATATCCAAAAAAAAAAAGAGTTGATACCTGCAGGCATTCATTTTTGAGATGGTTTACTGTGTCTGTGAAGCAGAGGAGGGCTGTAGTGGTACTATGGGCAGGTCTGAAACCATGCTGAGTAGTTGACAGGATGTTGCTGTCTAGGAGATATTTTAGCATCTGGGTATGGATGCATTTTTATAGGATTATGGCCAGGGGGGAGAGTAAAGCAATGGGTCTGTAGTTATTAAGTTCAGTGGAGGTCCCACTGTTATGTATGGGTGTAATATAGGATATTTTCCAGAGTTTGGGCACATAGTTTTCAACAATTGATCTATTTATGAGAGTGGGGATTGAGACAGCAATAGCATCTGCTGTGAGTTTCAAGAAATAGCTGGGGAGTAGTTCGGCTGCTGTTGATGAGGTTTTTAGTTTGGAGAGCATGCTTTTGATTGAAGCGGTGGAAACTGTTTTGAGGCTAACGCTTGTATTAGTGTTATTTGTGTTGGGGGGATAGTGAGGAAGGAACTGTCCTGTGATACTAAGGATAGAACTGAGTTCACAAAGTGGGAGTTGAATTGTGCTTCGATGGGAACTTTAGTGTCAGGGGTGGTTGGTTTGGAGGTGGCCTTTTGGGTGGATTTTAGTAGCTGGTTTACATTTTTTCCAAATTGTTGGGGGTTGTATTGGTTTTTAGTTTGTAATGTCGTGTAGTAGGACTTTTTGTCCAGCCTAATGCATTTTTTGCATGGTTGCGCAGTTCTTGGTACTTAGGCTTTGTGTTTCTTTGTTTTTTTGATAGTAAAGCCAGGCAGTGTCTCTGGACTTGAGGATTTGTTTGTTTTTTTACTGAGCCAGGGGTTTGTAGAGGTACTAACCTTGATTTTGCGCAATGGAGCGATAGTCTCTAGGTGTTGTAGAAATGTTTTGTTGAAGTATGCTACAGCCTGGTCAAGTGGGAGGGTTTTTAGGGGGATCCAGTCACAGTTAGAGTAAAGTATTGAGGATCTCAGGAGAGACTTTTTTGTGTTTCTAGTGGATATATAGTTAGTGGTTTTGCATATGCTTGTTCTACTACGTATAAATGTATATTATGTTGTGGTCACTTAAGGTGTGTGGGAGACTGCCTGCATGGAGGTACAATGTGGGGTTGTTAGTTAGGACCCAGTCAAGGATGGATTCCTTTTTAGATTTTTTTATCACATCTAGTTGGAATTTGGACTAGCTGCTGGTAGCCATGGAGATTTATTAGATTACTTGGTGGTTCTAATATGCAGGTGAACCAATCTAGGTTGAAATCCCCCAGAATAAGGCTTTCTTGTAAGTATGTGGAAGAACACAAGGATAAGACGTCTTCAAGGCTAGCAGGTGTATTACCAGGTGGAATATAGATCACAATTGTGGTGATGACCTTTTTAGGGTAAAGTTGAAGTTGTGAGATAAGTATGTCCCAATTATTGGGGGAGGGGTAGGAGTTTGCTAATTGACGTATAGTTAAGTTGGACTTGTACAGTAAGGCAGTTCCACCCCCTTTACGAAGTGGTCTGTCTTGTCTAATGATATTGTAGCCGGTAGGGAGAACTTCTGAGTTAGCTATGTTTTTATTTAGCCAGGTTTCTGTTAAAGCAACTATGTCTGGGGAGTAGTGTGCTATTGTGGCCTGGAGTTCAGGTATTTTATTATTGATACTTCTAATATTAATATTTAGCATTAAAAATGGTTGGTTTTGCTGCTGCTGTTGATTTGCCCAGGGATGAAGATAGTGGGGGTGTTATGTTCTGACATTTGTGTTGGACAGGATGGATTTGGGCCTGGGTTGGGGTGGATATCCCCACTTATGGTGAGCCTGGTGTTAAAATGATGATACAGATGTTGCAGTTTGGTGAGGAGTGTGAGAAAGTGTTGTGTTTTTTGGAGTAGGAATGAGAGCAAATGTGTTTAGTTCTGAATTGGTCCATTATGTAGTTCTTGAACAATTGCGGACAGATATTATTATAATGTGTGGTGTCTGTATATGAGAGTGCATAATGTAGTGTTGTGCTACTAAGTACTTAGTGTGATAGTCATGGTTATAAACTTTAAGATGGTACTAGGTGGGAATAGGAATTATAGGTTGCACTGTATGTGGATGGTTAAGTAGTGTGGGTGATATAAAAAAATGCCTAATGGGAATGAGAGTGATTGAGATTATTTTTTTTTGTAGAGCAAGTTGGTGTGGTATAATGTGACCTGACTTGAGGAGCTGTGATTGGTGGAGGTGATGTGAGGGTGAGCTGTGAGTGTGGCTCTGATTACTGTAAATGTAGAGGTAGTGGGGGCGGGAGGGAATAGGGGGCAGGGGAGCGGAGAGAGCCCGATCATTAGCGAGGGCGAACAGTAAGTATTACTTTACAAATCTGAACACTTAAAACAAATTCCTGAGGTCTAATAGCTTACCAGCAAGTAGAATACAATTGCTGAAGAGCACTTGTGTCCTGGTGGGAGACTAGAAATTTAAAGATGGCTCCATGCTCAGCAGGATTCTAATATAGACTTAGTATTGGGGGAGGGAGATATCATAAGGGGTGTAAACCAGGTGGAATGCAAAGAAACTAGAAAGACTATCAGTGAAGGCCTCAGAGGGGGTAAGAAAGAATTCAAACTACCTGCAAAGTTAAGGAGAGAAAAGACAGCAAACTTTATTAAGGTTGGGAGTGTGTCTTCACATTGACTTGCTGATTAGTAACCAGTTTGTGCACAGATGGGAGATATATTAGTAATGAAGGGGAATGTATAGAGATGCAAATAAACAGGTGGACCTCCAAACACCGAGAGGGCTGCTTGATGGTTAATTTAGTCACAGGGATTTGAATTAAAATATATACTGTCTATTAAACAGTTAGGATTACTGCACTAGCTGGGGGGGGGGCAAAAGGCTACAACAGTCAGTTGAGAATGCTGAGAACTACTAAGAAATACTGCTAATGTAATAGCATCACTCTCATAAAAATACAAGTAGAATGCCTGAGTGGACTGACCCTGCTCTTGAGGCTCAAAATGTATATCCTTGTTTAGTTTAGTTGCTGTAATCAAAGGTAGTTTGTGGGGTGGAAGAGAGGTAGAGGGTAGATGGAGTGGGAGAAGTTAGAGGGGAGAGTTACATGGGCATAGCCAGCATGTTTTTAGGTGCACTTTAAGTAAAGCTTTGATGTGGGTGCATGATGGTACAGAGGTTATTGTGGGGGGGGAAGGGTGCTCCATAATTTGGCTATAGCACTGGAGAATAGTTCTTCTCCAGCAGTGTTATTGGCTCTAGTAACCTGTAATTGATTTTTGTTGCTGGATCGTAGTGGACTGATAGTGAGATAGGGTTGGAGTAGATACTGGAGGGATGGAACCTTTAGAGGGTGGTTTACTAGTTTGTGGGTGAGTGTGAGTTGATACCATTGAAGGATGTGAGGGAGTTCTAGCCAGCCTAATTCAGTAAGTGAGAGACAGTAGTGACTGCGGTAGGATGCCCCGGTGGCGAGGTGCGAATTTGCAGCTGAAATCCTAGCTGCTTTGGCGAGGAGTTGCTTATTTCTGTATAAAGCTCCTAGTTTTTTGTGGACTTTTTTTATGGTCATGGATATGTGAATGTCAAATTTGAGATTGTTGTCTATTTCAACTCCTAGCAATTTGGTATGATCAGTTGGGTATATAGTGGTATTGTTTTTTGCTGTGATGTTAAAGTGAGAGTTGTTTTGAGTATGTTTGGTGGGTTCGAAGATGAGGAGTTTAGTTTTGTTTGGGTTGAGTATTAACTGGGCATTGGATAGCCAAGTTTCAACAGAGGAAAAGGCATCCTGTGTGACCATTTGCAGTTTGGGTAGGGACTGGGCTGAGCAGATGATGGTTTGAGTCATCTGCATATTCTATGAGTGTGCCATGTGTGGTGGCATAGGCTAGATTATTGGTGAGAAGAGTAAGGGTCCAAGGATGGATCCTTGGGGAACACCAATAGAAACAGGTAGTTGGGGAGATATGTTATTTTGCCATATAACAGATTGCTGGCAGTCAGACAGGTAACTCTGAAACCAGTTGGTGACTGATTGAGAGAAGGATAGGTTATTTAGTAGAGAGATGAGCTGTTTGTGTGGGACCATGTCAAATGCTTTAGATAGGTCTAAGAAAGTAGCAGAGGAGAGATGGCCATTGTTTTTATGGTGAAGGATAGTGTAAAAGAGAGTAAGGCAGTGGTGGTGCTATGGTTTGGTCGGAAACCATGTTGAGTATTAGAAAGGAGGTTGTTAGTACGGAGGTAGTCTGAGATTTGAGAGTGAATGCATCTCCTAGTATTTTGGAGAGTGGAGATAGAATCGCTATGGGGCGGTAGTTGGTTAGTTCTGTGGAGGGGCCGCCTTTGTGAAGGGGAATTATGTGTGATATTTTCCATAGTTTAGGGGCGTAGCATTCTCACAGAGATCGGTTAATCAAGATTGATACTGGGTAGGCTAGGGTGTCAGCTGCAATTTATAGGAATTCACTTGGGAGGTTGTCTACTGCTGATTTTGTGGGTTTAAGTTTAGTTAAGAGTTTTCTTATGTTGGAGGTAGGAATGGAAGAAAATGAGAAGAGTGTGGGGAGATTACTGGGTGAAGGTGTGGGGTGTAGGGGAGGGGGATGTGTTGTCTAGCTAGTGATAGTACGGTTTGTGTGAAGTGTGTGTTGAATGAGGTAGCAATATTTTCTGAGGAGTGAGGAATATTAGATGTAGAGGTATTGATTTTACCTGGGTGGAGGATGGAGTTTATGGAGGTCCAGAATTGTTTGGGGTTGTGTTGGGAAGAGTTGAGGTCAGACTGGTAGTATTGGATTTTATATTGGATAATATTTTGTATGATTCTCCTTAAAAGGTCTGCATCCAAAATGCAAGTCTCTCCTTGTTTCTTGAGCATCCCCCTGTTTCATCATCACTTTCCACTTTAAATTATAGGATGTTAAGTTGTCTATCTCGTCTTCATTCTTGCTGGTTGGGTTCGGAGCCGATCCTCGGCTCCGACTTGGCCATCTACTAAAGCCTGAGAGCTAATTACTGGCTGTAGGCCTTCCCATATCCCACAATTCTTGGCGCTAGATACCCAGATCTCGTTTGCCGCTTCAGCTACGAGGTTGCGATTTTACTGGCTCAGGTCGTATTATTCCTTTTTTTGTATTAGCTAAAAATTTTAACCTTGTTTGTTTAGTATATTTAGATAGTCTTCCCTTTTAGTGTAGTTAGACCGTGTATCCCCTAGTTTATCCCACCTAGGAAACTCGATTTTTGTTAGAGAGTTTCTTCCCCACCCCCCCTTGTTTCTTCTCTTTAGTGGCTAACCCCACCCCTTTGGTACTTAATAGGAGTAGTGTTTAGCCTTATAGTATTTGTATATTTTTATTAAGGATAGTTGCTGTTGTTATTAAGTGTGGTGATAGTTTTTTGTAGTTTTATTGTTAGCTTAACTAGTGCGGGTGTGTGAGTGTTTCTGTGTGCTTTGTTTAAGGACTAGTTTAATTTTTCTCTCTGTAGTATCTAGCCTTATAGTATTTGTATATTTTTATTAAGGATAGTTGCTGTTGTTATTAAGTGTGGTGATAGTTTTTTGTAGTTTTATTGTTAGCTTAACTAGTGCGGGTGTGTGAGTGTTTCTGTGTGCTTTGTTTAAGGACTAGTTTAATGTTTCTCTCTGTAGTATCCCTTTGCCGGTATGTCCAAGGATACTAAAGTTTCAGGCTTCAAGAAGTGTGACTCGTGCTGTCAGAAGATGTCTCTGACAGATGGTCACACTTCTTGTATGTGTATTGCTTGGGTTCCCTACACCTGCAGGACTCCTGCTCAGTCTGTCACACCTTCAGCCCGAGAGTCCTGCAGGAGCGTGGGAACAAGCTTATTTTGAGAGGCTTACTTAAGCCAGAGGGCTCCCCGGCGATGCATCAGTCAGGGAAATCCTCAAAGCCCGCCAAACCATTGGGTCCCAGTTCGGAGCCGTCACCGGGCGGAGCATCTTCCTCCTCTTCAGTTCCAGCTGGAGCAGACATCTCTAGACCTCAGTCGGCTCCGACTTTAGTGTCGGAACCATCTTTGTGCCGAAAATGTTCTAGGTCCCCTTTCCTAGAATCGGTTCGTTCGGCTCCGAGGTCACCATTGCTTCAGTCTGAACGAAGCCATAGGTCTCACTCCTCTCGGTCCTCCAGGCTATCTGATCATGACTTGGAGAGGGTGGTCAGTAGACGCCTGTTAAATTGCAGGCCCTGGCCCAAATTTTAACCAGCCCTTCTCAACAGACTGTGGCTGTACCAGTGTCTTCAGAAATTCCTCCTCCGACTCCCCCTTTGCGTTCGGAGCCGGAGCTGGTTGGGGCTCGAATCTTGGAATCGTCGGAGCCGATACCACACCTTTCGGCTCCTTCGTCTGCTCCCATCTTTTCATTGGTTCCTTCCTTGGGGGGATCTCTGCGCTGGGACTCCCTCATCAGCTCCGAGGGGGCGAGTGGCATCGGACCCTTGTCCGACCCCGTTCTCCCACTCTGGGCTTCGGCGCAGGTGAGCTCGGCCCCGACATCGGCCTTGGAGCCGTCCCTCTCGGTGCCGGGAGGGGTTCACGTCTCCTCGGAGTGGGGACCTTCTGCTCTGCCTGATGGGGGCGCCTTCGAGGTCATGAGGAGCGTGCTGACTCTTGAGTCAGCCTCTTCGGCTCCTCCTCCCATGGTGCCTGCATCAGTCTCTGCCCACCCTCCTGACCCCAAGCGTGGAGAACAGACGCTCCAGGTCGCTCCATTGGGTGTATCTTCCTCTTCCGATGCCTCCCTTGATCTTTCAGAGGAGCCCCCTCAGAAGAGAAAATGTAAGAGGAAACATGTCGACTCCCCCGAGTCAGTCACGTCTGATACCGACTTGGAGGATTCAGAAGGGTCCCCAAGATCCCCCTCTGAGGATGTCTCCTTTTCAGACATCCTAGAGATCCTTAAGCAGAGGGGGAACTGGACAGCCCTTAACCCTTCTGAGGACGAGTCGGTATACTTGGACGCGTTCAGTTCTCGCCCTTCCACCTCCTGGGTGTCTCCACCCTTCGACCCACTCATGGAAGTAGTGGCTTGAAGGGCGTGGTCAGCTCCAGACACAGTGGAACCAACTCCCTGTAGGCCCACTAAGTTCATTATAGCCCCACCCAACAAACAATTTTTGACAAAAGGTGTCCCCGTTGATGCCATGGTGCAGCAGCCACGAAGAAGGAGTTGGCTGACCCTTCGGTGCCTGTCCATCCACCTAATAAAGAGTCTAGGACAATGGACAGGTATGGGAAGTGGATGTTTTCCTCAGCGACTTTTTCCATGCGGTCGCTGAATTTATCTGTGCCACTTCACCCACCTTCAAAGGGATCTTCTCAAGGAACTGGGTGATATCCTTCAGGATCCATCAGCTGCGGGGGCTCAAGATAAGATTAACTCCCAGCTGGCGACCCTTAACTCAATCATCAGCTCCTCCATGCGGCTCATTTCTTATGCAGCCGATGGGGCGAGTAGGGCCGCAGGTACGGGCGTGGCTTTGAGAAGACATGCCTGGATGCGGTTATGTAACTTTGCTGACCCCTTTAAGGCGTCCTTCACCAATACTCCCTTTGATGGTTCGGCTCTGTTTGGACCATAGGTGAAGGATACCCTTACCAGGTGTGAGCAGGGAGGCAAGACTCTCTCTGCCGTGGGATTCCGTTTTTCTACTCCCTCTAGACCATACCCTAAAGGTCAGAAGAGTGGGAAAATGTGGTTTCGGAAACCCCAGGGAGTCGTGCCTGACACACGTGGCGAGTTTCCCTCCAGGGGCAGGGTAGGGAACAATAATAGACGCCGCCCGAGGGGCAGAGGGGGTCTGCAAAATCAGGGTAGCAGTGAATCGTTCTCTGACAAACCTTTTCAGCACCCCTGAGGGGCTGCCCGACTGTCCATCTTCGGAGGCAGTTGGAGGAAGATTGTCACTGTACCCAAAAGCCTGGCAACTCCTCACACAAGACAAATGGGTACAGTCCATCATATCCGAGGGTTACAAAATCCCCCTTGTCCACACCCCTGTACAAACAACCAAGTCCCTTCCAGATGTTCCACCCAGTCTAAGGGAACAAGCAGTGCCAGAAATTTCAAAACTGCTAGAAAAAAGGGCCATCCAGCCTGTCCCAGCAGACCAGCAAGGATCCGGAATTTACTCCCAAGTTCTTTTTGGTACCAAAAAAGACAGGGGACTGGAGACCCATTTTGGATCTCAGCAGGTTAAACAAATCTGTTCAAAGAACGAAGTTCCGGATGGTCACGCTTCAGTCCATTCTGCCCTTTTTGGGTCAGGACAATTGGATGTGCTCCATAGACCTTCAGGATGCGTACTACCATATCAAAATGGACAGGCACTCCAGAAGGTTTCTCCGCTTCCGGCTGGGAGCCAGTCACTATCAATTCAGAGCCCTGCCCTTTGGTCTCATCACAGCCCCCAGGGTGTTCAACAAATGCATGGCAGTGGTTCTGGCTCACTTGAGATGGCGAGGATTCCAGGTGTTTCCATATCTAGACTACTGGCTCCTTACTGCTTCCACCAGGCATCAGCTACTTTGAGCCAGGGATTATACCATCCAGACTTGCTCCGAGCTAGGTATCTCAATAAATTTCGAAAAGTCTACATTGTCACCTTGTCAGTCTATAACCTTTATAGGCACAAGATTAAATACAAAAGATCTGTCCACAAAACTTCCTCTAGACAGAGTGTCAGACATTCGCCGGCATGTGCAGGTCTTACTACAGTGCAAGGATTCAGGCCAGATTTGTACTAAAAATGTTGGGTCTCATGGCAGCCGCAATCATACTAGTTCCCCTGGCTCGTTTTCACATGCAGATTCTTCAGTGGATGCTTCTTACCCAATGGTCCTTTCAGCAACTGCCGATGTCTCACAAGATAATAATCACTCAAGCATGCAAAGACCACTTGGCTTGGCGGATGGTCTCCCCTCTAGTACTCCAGGGCAGACCGTTTGTTCTTCCTCCTCCTGTGGCCACAGTGACCACGGATGCCTCCCTGATCGGGTGGGGGGGGGGCATTTTCAGGGCAGGACTGTCCAGGACACTTGGCAACCTCTAGAGTACCACCTGCACATAAATGTCTTGGAGATGAGAGCAGTGCTTTTAGCATTGCAAGCTCTTCAGGACTCTCTACCCACCGGGACTATTGCAATTCAAACAGACAATATGTGTGTTGTGTGGTACATCAACAAGCAGGGCGGAACCAAGTCCTATCCCTTGTGTTGAGAAGCACTCAGACTCTGGCAGTGGGCGATCTCCTCTCAACGGTTTCTGATAGCAACGCACATCCCCGGCAAGTCCAACATCCTAGTGGACAGGCTAAGCAGAGCTATTCTCATGCCTCATGAGTGGTCTCTCAATCAGTCAGTAGCGGACAAAATTTTCCGCAGATGGGGTCAACCTTGCTGCGACCTTTTCGCAACTCCTCTCAACAGCAAGTGCGACAATTTCTTCACTCTCTTCCCCCTTCCCGTCCACTCCCCCAGAGGCGCTCTAGTTCATGATGGCCCAGGGGTCTTCTGTATGCATTCCCACCTTTTCCCCTAATTCCTAAGCTAATTCAGAAAGTGACCACATTGGGTTCCAGGGTGATCCTCATTGCCCCTTACTGGCCTCGACAAATTTGGTTCCCTTTCCTGCATTGTCACCTGCTGGAGCAACCTTGGCATCTGGACCCAGCGCCAGACCTCTTGGTCCATCAGTCGGGCAGGCTGCACCGATCCCTTCAGTCTCTCAACCTCACGGCTTGGTTGCTCCACTTCCAACCTTAGCCAGGCTTCCACATATTTCTCAGCCGGTGCGTGAAATCATCCTTTCTTCACACAAATCTACCACCAGGAAGACTTATGCTAGTAACTGGAAACTTTTGTCTTTCTGGGCAGATGCTAGGAATATAGATCCCTTTACAGCCCCTGTCCATCACGTTCTAGATTTTTTAGCAGAACTTTTTCAAGCTGGCTCCTCGTCTGCCACCATTAGGGTCCAATTAGCTGCTATTGCAAATTTCCACGCTGGCCTGTCAGAAACCAGCATCATGTCCCACAAACTCTGCAAGGCCTTTCTTAAAGGGACTATTTTGCTTAGGCCCCCGGTCAGAGATTCCCTGCCTCCGTGGGATTTAAACTTGATATTAGCTTCCTTGATTCTTCCCCCTTTTGAACCTGCGGCTTCCTGTTCCTTAAAATTACTCTCCTGGAAGACTCTCTTTTTAGTAGCCATCACCTCAGCTAGGAGAGTTTCAGAACTTCAAGCCCTCTGTATTCGCCCTCCTTACCTTGTGTTTCATAAGGATAGAGTTTTACTCAGGACTAATCCTTCGTTTCTGCCCAAGATACCTTCCGAAACAAACCTGAATCAGGCTGTTGATCTACCCGTCTTTTTTTCCTAACTATTCGAACAAAGCTGAACGAAAGTTACACCAATTGGACGTTCATAGGCAATTACGTTTTTATTTGGATAGGACTAAGCAAACAAGAAAATTGGACCAACTCTTCCTGTCCTATGCTGAGGGCAAACAGGGACTGCCAGTTTCTAAAGTAACCTTATCCAGGTCGTTGTCCTCTTATTATTACTTTGATTTATCAACTGAGACATAAAGAACTCCCTACTAAACCTAAAGGTCATTCCACCAGAGCGTTAGCTACTTCGGTAGCTTTTCAAGCAAGACTACCAATGGAATCTATTTGTGCTGCAGCCACATGGGCCACTTCTCATACCTTCATTTCACATTATAAGTTGGATATGGCCTCTAGGAGTAGAGCTGATTTCGGTTCCACTGTGCTCAAGAGTCTGTTCCGATGAGTCACTCAGGACTAAGGTGCTAGGGACGCTGTCCCAACCAGCAAGAATGAAGGCGAGATAGACAACATTAAGAAGTTATGTATCTACCATAGTGTTCCATGTTAGTTGTCTTCTTCTCACCTTCTTTCTTGCGTCCCACCCTCCATCCCCCTAGCCTGGACAGACCAAGAAGAGTCCCTTTTTGAGGCCTTCTTCCTCTGGCTAATTCTTATCTGGGTTACGTCCTTCCTCTGTTTTACTACTCTAGGTAAACCTTGTAGTTTGGACAGATGTCCTTGAAATCTTTCTATGGTGTTAGCTCTGCCAAACGAGATCTGGGTATCTAGCGCCAAGCATTGTGGGATATGGGGAGGCCTCGAGCCAGTAAATAGCTCTTGAGCTTTAGTAGATGGCCGAGTTGGAGCCGAGGATCGGCTCCGAACCCAACCAGCAAGAAAGAAGGTGAGAAGAAGACAACTAACATGGAATGTTATGGTAGGTAAATAACTTCTTATTTCTGCTTGTGCCACGTATAGGGGCCTTACCTGTGAAGCTCTGAAATAACCCTTCAAATCAGGTAATCCCAATCCGCCTGATTCTGTTGGAGTAATCAACTGATCCTACTTGACTTTTGCCATCCACCCCTCCCAAATGAAATCCTTCAGCTCTTTATTAATTGGTATCCTTAACTTCTCCTCTGATTGATAAAAAATGTGCCTGTGTATAAGATTAAAGGGACTAAAACTTTTTAACTGCTTGTATCTTACTATCTATATCCGTATAACACAGCTTCCAATTTCTCAGTTTTTATATTATTTTCTGTTTAGTCTCTTCCCACATATCTTTCGCTGCCATGCCGGAATCATTTTTAATCCATATTTCTAAATACTTAGTTTTATTATGTCCCCATAAATATGGATATTGCTGAACCAATTTATGTGTAGGTACATAATTTACCGCTGTTGCTTTTGTTTTGTATCCTGAAAAGATTTGAAACCGTCTCAGAATGTTCCACAACGTTGTAATGTTCTTTTCTGGTTTTTGTTAGCTTTAACATAATATCATCTGCAAATAGAACCAGCTTTTCTTGACTACCATACCAATTATTTACTCAGAAATATAAGTCCACAGGCTTTCTCTGCTGACTTCCCAAGAGATACTTTTACATATTTCTAGGCATTGAGTTTCTGAGACCATGGCTCTGGTAGCAGTTATTTGTCTGAGTCAGCCATCATTGGAGCATGTTCATAGGTGTGTAGTAGGCTAATGGCCGTGGAGCCTTTACAAGCTTAGCCCATATGATTACCCTGGCATCGTGCCACCCAACCTTAGTTCCCAGTGCCTCTGTCGAGTACAGCCACTAGAGTGATCCGCGGAGTGAATTTTCTATTTCCCATTCACTCATCAAGATTTCTGTTGAAGAGGGCCAGTGAGGTGCTCTGTTTGACATGTATGGTAAGTCTCTTCCATAACATGGGCAATGTCTGGGTTATGAACCTGTCCCTCCAGCTTGTTCTGTTGATTGCAGTAATGAGGTTTAGGTGTCTGGAGTATGTGGTGCAGAGGGATTGGGATTTCTTTAGCTGTCGCATTTCTAACAGAGCTGGGTCAGACATGGTTTTGTAAGTCAAGCAGAGATCACCTCTAAATAGGCGATATGAGACGGAGAATAGTTGGAGTTTTTTGAGTCTTATCCATGTAGGACAAGTGTTTAAGGCCTAGGATCCTCTTTGTGAGGTACTTTTGCAGCCTCTCCAGTTTCAGGTATCTAGTGAGGTACATGCCAAATGGGGCATTGCACTCTATGATTGGCCTAATGAGGAAAGAGTAGAGGGAGACGATTCCTGGATGCAATACCCTTAGTAATGAGATGTGCCACATAGAAGGACTTTCTGACCACAGTGACAGTGTGATGGTCAAAAGAGAGGTTGCTGTCAACTTGTGTTCCCAGATCTCTTATAACGCCTTCTGTGTTCAGTGGACTACCATCAATGTGGTAGTTCATGGGAACTGGGTTTTTCCCAAAGGGGATGACGGCACATTTTTTTGGAATTGAGCTTAAGGCCATGGTTCTGACACCAGTCATTGGTCTCAGTGGGGCCTATTGTAGGATGTCAACATCACTTGAGGAGTTAATAATAGCTCCCAACTTGCAGTCGTTTGCAAACTTTGTCAGCCAGAGGCCCTTCATGTTGACCTGGACTTCAGAGAAGTAGATACTAAACAGGAGAGGACCCAGGACCGAATCCTGTGGGACACCACTCGTGATTGGTCGGCAGTCTGACTTGGCGTCAGCTACTTTCACACTGTGGGTTCTATCTGTGAGCCAGTTTGCAACCCACCAAGTGATATAGGGGTTGATGCCTAGCTTAGTGAGTTTTTCTATGATTCTGGAGTGGGGGATGGTATCAAAGGCCTTGACTAGATCAAGGTAGGCTGTATGAACCACCTTGCCTTCATCCACAGCTCTGGTGACTGACTCAAAGACGTCAACCAAGTTGAGCAGGCATGATCTCCCCCTTCACAAAACCAAATTATGTGGGATCCAGAGTTTGGCGATTCCCTATATCCTTGTTTATTAGGTCCATAATTATGTGTTCCATAGCTTTTGCATATCAGACTTGTCAGGCTAATGGGGCAATAGTTCCCAGGGTCTGTAGTCGCTCCTCCTTTGTGGAGAGGGATAACTATAGAAGTGCACCATTCGGTAGGGACAAAGCCTGAGTTGAGGCTGTGATTGAACAGGGCACACAGGTGAGGTGCCAGTTCACTCTGTAGTTCATGTAGAGCACAGACAGGGATATTGTCAGGTCTCATAGAAGCTGTATTATTGACCTTGGACAGTGCTGTTTTAACCTGTGCAGCAGTAATACTGGGTGTCTGGCAATCTACTGGTATTGTGATTGGTCCTTTGGGGGGAGTAAAGTTGACACTGAATCTGTCGTCCAGTATATTGGCAATAACTGTTGGCTCGGTATAGGAGGTACCATTGTGCAGTACTCAGAGCAAATCTGGGTATTGCCGTGGAGATTCTTTACAGAACTATAGAAGGCCCTGTGGTTGCCTTTACTATCTGCTGCAAATCTGTTTTCACAGCTAGCTTTAGAGGATTTGATGTGGGATCTCAACTTTTTGTTGAGGCTGATAAGGGAATTTTTCCATTCTTGGGACCTCAGCTTATTCCGCATCAGTTTCCTCCTCCTGTTGTATAGTTTGTTTATGGCAGAGGACCACCAGATTGGCTTCCTTTTTTTTGGAGGAGAGCATGTTGGTTCTATTGGGTATGGCAAGATCCATGCATTTGTGTACATGTTCGTACAGTGCATTGGTGTATGATTCGGCGGTCATGCAACTATTCTTTATTTGCATGGGTGCTGTGAAGTTATCCACCTCTGTTCTTAGGAGCCCAAAGTCAGTTTTGGAGAAGTTTTTCATGGTGGTTACCTTTGCAGGGGCTGGGTAGGGAGGAGGGATGTGGATTTTCAAGGTGATTAGTTTGTGGTCGGATCTAACCAGGGAGGAATTGATCATTGGTGTAGAGCAACGGTCGCCCATGTTAGTAATGACCAGGTCAAGGATGTTGCTACCTCTAATGTGGGTAAGAACGAGCTGGTCCAGTGCATTGGAATTAATGAATTCCAGGAAACGTTGGGCAAGTATATTGGTACACAAGTAGTTTTCCCAGTTAATGGAGGGTTAGTTGAAGTCTCCCAGTATGAGATTGATAGGTTGGAACCTAATATTCTCCTGGGTGCTTAAGAACATGGAGTGAGTGTCTTGGGACATGGTTGGGGACCTGTAACAGGCTACGACCTGAATCACTGTCTTACCCAATTGTTAGCTGCACCTGATGTATCTCTGATGCGTTATGTTGGTCTACCAGTCTGGAGGTGTGCACATCCTTTATGTATATGGAAACACCACCGTCTTTGGAGCTTCGGTCCAACTTTTGGGGCCGAAAGGTGTGGAATGAGTTATAGGCTGGTAGTGTAGGGGTGCTTTCTGCTGCCTTGAACCAGGTCTCTGTTACAGCGCAAATGTCGATGTTCTCCATTTTAAGGAGTGCTTCGGGAGAGTGGATTTTGAGATTTAGACTTCTAGCATTGAGCAGCATGATCCTCAGATTGCATTTGTTTGTAGTTGTTACTGTGGTAATTTGGCCTTTGGAACACTGCCTGAAAAAGGTACTATAGGGGTGGCAAGAGCCTTGGCCAGTATCTGGAAGCCCAGAGGTGACAGATGCAGGCCATCTCTGGCAAAGCATTGAGGTTTGTCAATCATGTCATTCCAGGCAGACAGATACGGGATCCCTGTAGAATTACACCAGAAACCCAGACAGTTGTTGAAATCAATCATTTTCTGCTTGTACTGTGGTATCATTCTGGGTGATGGTAGAATGGTGCTCAGGCCTAGAGTCGTACCCGCCTGGGCTACATAATCTGAGAGCTCCTCCATATCTCTTTTCTTGTAGTCCAAGGAGGTACATCTCAGGTCATTTACACCCACATTTACAATGACAGTCATATTTATACCTGTTGTTGAGGGACCTGAGTGCATGCGTTACGTGGTGGATCCTGGCATCTGAATGTTGCTTTCTCCTTATTCAACCTAGTGAGTGGGACAGTAGTGTGCCCCACTATCGAGTCACCTTTGACCAGTGTGCTGGGCATGCTGTTTTGCCTTAGGGGCTTTGGTTGAGTGACACACTGTTTAGGAGAGTTAGGTGTCTTGTGATTTGTGTTGTGGTGTGGTGGTGGAGTGCGTTTCTGCTTTGGAGGTCTCTGTTGTTTGGGTAGATTTTTATTGAGAGCCTCTGTTAGTGTAACATTGTTCCAGTACTGTGGTGTTACTGAAACATGGTTCTAATACTGTAGTGGCACAACTCCCTTCTTAGGGTCCAACACTCATCACTCATTCAGACCCCTTACTGAGGTATATATACCTCTGGTGGTAGTAGCGTATTCATTTCCTGATTGGCTCCATTGCTTCAAGACTTGTATGGGTAGACAGTGATCTCAGATACTCTCACATCCTAGTTACTATAAATGGGATTTCCTAATACCGTCACAGCTTAGTAACTGTATATGGGATCCTCTACCACATCTTGGCTAACTGAAGAGCAACCTCCATGTCACCCATAACCTATGAGACGTACCAAAACAAGCCCAATTCCCTCAAAATTCAGCCAAACCCTGATTTTTGTGTGATTTTTTTTTTATTTATGCATTAATTGGTGGACTTAGAGTACTACATATAAATGTATTCAGTGCTTCTAAATCTTCATTGGTGTAAACTCACTAGGTCATATTGTACTGTTCCTTACTGCAGTCTCCAGTTTCTTGGATTTGGTCATCACAAAGTTAGCCCCCGTGCTCCACACTTAGTTACATTTTCTGTGTTTTAAGTTTGATCATCATGCGATGCTTTTCACCATTAGAACTTGACCCAAAGTCTTTACAAATCCTACTGTCTTCAGAGATTTCTTCATGACCAGCTTACTTCAACTGGATGATGGCCTGTGTTGCTTTAGTAGACCCCTTCCCCTTGAGGACCCAGTAGCAAACACAGTTGCCTTTTTATAGCTTTTATTCTTATCTGAAATAAACCTGTTTGGTGAAACATTAACATTAATAAGCTGTATAAGAGAAGGAAGAAAAATACTCTTCCCTTAAGAACCACGCCTCACAATTAAACCCAGGAGGTTAAACAAAGTGCTGAGAAACAAAATCAAACCTTCCAAGGAGAAGTATGAACTGAAAATTGCTAAGTCTGTCAAGAATGCTCCCAAGCTCTCCTTCAGTTATGTCTGTAAACTCGGATGCAATACCTAGTACTGCTTAAATTTATACATAAATACACTAACTGTTCAGCCTGTGAGGACATAGCCGGTGAAGTAGCAGGCAAATTCAATGCAGAACCCCCCTCAAATATCTTTACCTTACCTCCACATCCTTGACCTGCCCCTCACCTCCCAAGATTTGGGTGTGAAAACTCTAGTTCCATGGGGCTTGCTAATTTGCTAGGGTGTCTCCTTGCCAGTATGAAGTAATATCTTACTAACCCACCCTACAGTCTGTTTAACCACAGCCTGTCATCTGTCTTTGTGCCTGAGGCATAGAAAACAGCTGTGATCATCGACATTTATAAGGGAGGTTCCACCACTGATCTAGATAACTATAGACCCATAAGCCTTACAAGTCTTATTTGCAGAACATTGGAATGCATTATTATTGACCTCATTAACTTGGACATTGGGAGCTGCAGTCCCTTGTCTACAACCAGTTTGGGTTTATGAAGGGTAGATCTTGTCTGCTTTTCCTGGTTGACTGTTTAGAGCAAGGCAGATTGGTACGCATAGCATGTCTTCATCTTGCTAAAGCCTTAGATGCACTCCACATCCAAACATCGGGAGGAAGTTAGTCCTACTAAATGTAAATCCCTATTTTACCTGGTAACATATTGTCATTCAAAACGCCTGTTACAGCGGCAGCTACCAGAACTCTGTTCACTGACCAGTGCTGTTTAGAATGTATTTCTTTGGATGGCAAAGCTCAAGTCAGGACCATTTGTCTCACTTAAGTCTTTGAATAATTGTAAACTTGGTGCTGTCATAAACTTCCTGGAGGACTCCTAGGTTCTTCAGGTTGGACTGTTGCATACAAATATATGGTGCTTAGATCATGGACTCAAGGTAAATGCTAAAAAATGTAGTATTTGAAGACAGGAGCACCCTTGCTGCTACTACATAAATCTTACCCCCTTTAAAACTGTCTGCTGGGCATATTTGTAGACCGTGAGCAGTTCTTCGATTGCCAAGTCATTAAAAAAACTATTTGCTTAGCCCAGCTGATTACCAGTGATGTTAACATAATTCTTTTCTCTTCCTTCATCAAGCCTATTATTTCTTACAGTGCATCCTTCTCCTTGTACCTGTCCAGACACTTGATTCATCTTTAGCAACTCCAGAGTTTCCTTACCAAGAAAATAAAGGGACAAGCTCATTATGTACACAGAGCACCTTAAAGTCCCATTCTTGTACTCTGCCTCATGCAGACTCCTTAGATGAAATCCTGACCTAGTGTTAGGAGCAATCTACTTCATGTTTGCAAAACCAGGATTACCATGTGCACCTACACAAAAGGCCTTGACAGTTATTTTAAAATAAAAAGAACTTGATGGTGAGGTTGAGTCATCATTCAAAGACTTCTATTCCTGTGCAGTAGAATTCCCTTGCATGTTAACGAAGTATCTCCATCACACTCTTCAGGCACAACTTGGACAAATGGATGAGTAACTGTAAATATACCTACCGCCTTCTTCCCCATTCCCTTACGGAAAGGGAATGTAGTTTGTTAGTTTTGTTGTGGGGAGGTATACAAATAATTTACTGTATCAAAGGTATAGTATTAACTGATGAACTGTTGAACCTATGTTCTCTACATCTGTCATGAGGTAGTGTTGCAGGAAGGCGAAGGCACTCTTTTACGCTGTCTTGATACTACACTGTAGAATCTTCCCTGGCATGACATCATACTTGGTGTGTGGGGGGAGCAGTACCTTATACAGAAATTGACATTATGCCAACACTGCCATTGTGGATACCTGCTGTGCATACCTTTCAACCTCTTAGCACTGGAAATCTGGACAAAGTCTAAAATAATGGGGGACAAAGGCCCAAAAATAGGGACAGATTTTAAAAATTGTTCTTAAAAAGTTAGAAAGATGATAGAATAACAGAATTTCTGTTAACGTGCATTTTCTAAATGTTATGAAGTTTGAAACTCAAATGTATGTTATTATTCAGGGACTTCCCTCCTGAGTAATTTGCCACTAAACCACAACTTGTATGAGGACCAGACCAAAAATAAGAGGCAAAAATCTGGGCATTCTGTGAAAATCTGGACAGTTGAGAGGTATGCTACTATGCCAGGACTGTGTAATGAGATTCAGTGAAATTCAAAAAGATTCTTTGTAAATGAATTTCACGCACCAATGCAGTCATAAGCCAAACTCTAATAAATCAAAGCGAGGCAGTGGTCACTGCTCAGTAGCTTATATGATACAGAGAAGAGTGACAAGGCTTTAAGACTGTCTGTGCATTTTATGTGATTTTAGGCCTTTAATTTTTTTATGTGAGGAAGCATTGTGATCATTGTAGCTGTAGTAAGTATGTGGGCAGGTACATACAGAGACATTGTACTCATTGATTGGCCTAATAAGTGCACTTGAAGCAATAATGTCCTTGGATTTGGATTCCATACCCTTCAGTATAAGCTATATGATGAAAAAGGACTTGCTTACAATAGTGGATATATGGTGATCAAAGGCAAGTTCATTGTCAACATTGGTTCCCAACTCTTTAACTACTGCAGCACTTTCATGTTGGGGGGGGGGTTTGTTGTCACTGTACTAGTTACAAAAAGAGTCATGTTAGTTAGAGGGTACGATTTTGGCACCAACTGTTTGTTTGGGATAGGTCACATTATAGGATCTTGGTGTCCTTTGGAGAGTTTATGATGGTACCAAGTCTGCAGTCATCAGCAAACCAGGTCAGCTGCATTTATGTTGGCAAAACAACAAGAGAATACTGCATAAAGTAAACCTGCTCAAATTTGTACATAGTTTGTTCTATTTAATTTTTTGTGTTGGAAAAAGTTATTGAAATATCCTTGTGAAGGTCTTTGGGATAATACAGTTGAAGAGACTTGGTTTGACAATTATGTCTCAAAGCTGATCTGTTTATAGCTTAAATTTATGATGTTTGCTAGAATGTGATGTGAATTGTCGTGTGCTTTTTGTTGTTACGTTACCATTTTTATATATTTTAATGTTTTATCTTGTACTATTTTGTATGTTTTGATGTTATACTCTTGAACACCGACAAAAGCAGTTAATATAATACATTTTTCCAGTAATCCTTGTGTGTGGACATTACTAGCTACATAATTTTTGTGATTCTGGATTTTTGTTGTGTGCTGTTGCACTCCAGTGTTCATAAATATTTCTGTTTGTATCTTTTTTTTTTTTTTTTTTTTAGTTTACCTATTCCTTTGTTTTGTACAGATTTTCATAGAATTTCCAAAATACCTTTATTACCTAAATTAACAATACACACCCATATGGCCATGCAGTATGTGTATTGCTGCATTGGAGTATATTTGTACACACACACACACACACACACACACACACACACACACACACACTTGCCTGTTGTAAGATTAGAACCCCTACCTATCTATTAGTACACACTGTAGCACTAAGTACATATCACTTGCACTGCGGAACTTCAATTGGGTCTCTGGCTAATTTTCTAGCCATAGGCTTTTTAAGTTTGGGAATGCCTCTTTCTATTTTCTGTTGCCTAAGTCATTTGGTTACCATGCTGTTGAGTATAAGAAATACTAGCTTAATAGCAAGTTTTCTAAACTTATGTTTAATATCGAAATGCTCCCTTATTTTCCCTGTAGCACTCAACGGTTGCTTCTCTTCTTGCTCTTCAGAATTCCCCTTTATCTGCACTATATACATTTTTTGCTAATTCCCTCTAAATAGTACCCATTACCTCATTCTCATACTTTTTCTCTGTCATGCCTACCATATTTTTAAATTCATTTTACCCTATTCCTCGGAAACATGCGTCTTCCCTAACAATTCTTGAGTAGTTGCAATCACCTGTTTCTTAAATTCTTGTGTTTTACATAGATAAGTAGAAAAGCATCAGGGTCTCATTTTTACATTTCTTGTTTATATTGGTCTTTATTGGCTCATGGTCTGAAATAGTTATTGTTTGTGTTTCAAAGTTTTCAGTTAAATATCCACCCTCCTGTGAAATATAATTTCTGTCCAGTTTAACCCACTAATTGTCCCTTGTGGAATATCTCGAGTCTTAATAGCAGTTTCACATCTTCCATTCCAAATATTCTCGTATATTTCTTCAGAAATATTCTCTGTCTTGTTATATTTTTCCTTCTAGGTCCCCTTGATATATCTTCACTGTTGCATATCCGATTCTATTCCCCACCCATGAATAATATTCCCTGCTTCCACCAGTGAATGATAATAGTCCATGATGGAAGCTAATTACCTCTCCTGTAATTCTCTTAAGCTCCTTAATAGTAGTTTAGGTGTAGTATAAATACATGCCAATGTAATCCTCTTTCTCTGCTGATAACCCATTATTAACACAAACCTACTATTGTCTTTTTTTCTCTTCTTTTTGTCATTATAGAAGCTTCTCTCTCAGTCAGTATTATTACCCCTTTTCATTTGTCCCTGATACTCCGCTGCATAAGCCATCAGAAATCCTATCTTTGTGAAATACACCTGCTCATTTCTAAGTGTTTCTTGTCACATCGCTGTTTGTACCTTACAAATATTAATATAATTCAGTACTCTTAATTCTTGTTTGTGGTGCTATGGTAGCGTTGTCGCCTCACAGTAAGACGCTGTCCGGTTCGATTCTCAGCTAGAGCGTCTTCTGCGTGGATACATGCGTGAATGGGCGTACCTTCGTTGAAGGTTGTGCGTCAGGACTGGTAACTTGGCACGTAAAAATCAACTACCAATCATTAGCGGACCGGAGTTCCGCTGTGGTGACCCCTAACCAGGAAAAGCCGAAAGACACAAACAGTTTATATAATTTAAAAAAAATCCCTAAGTCTTGTCTCAGAATCCCTCCAAAAGATGACTTTTGTCGTCCAAGAAATGCTCATAAAGTGTCTAGCCATACTCTAATAACCCTGATTTAAAAATGTTTTGGTCCACCCAGTATGTTAAGACAATGTTGGCAAATATGGGGGCATATGCTGCCCCTATTGCCACACCATTTTTTTGTTTAAAAATGGTCCCTTGCAACCACATAAAATTGTCTAGCACCATCTCCATTAGGAAGTGTAAGACTTCGGTCAGTGTATTGTCGAGTTGACTTGGTTTGCTCAATATTTGAGACAACATTTGATGCCATATTTATGAGATATAACTGAAAATAGGTCTGTTATACCAGTCATTGCCAATATAAGTTGTTCAGCATACAAATCTTGGTGGATTTTACATTCTTAAGTGTGTCTTTCAGATTAAATCTGCGTATCTAGCTATCCTGTAGGTTTTTGAACTGTTGGTTATAAAGGAGGATCACAAATATCTTTGTGGATTTTTGGAATTCTGAAAATAGTTGGGATACATGGGAACTCGATAAAAAAAATATACTCTGTTACAGTGATTTACCCCTGCATGAGTAGGTCCTAGATCACCTTATCTATTTTTGACTAGGCTATATTGATTTGGTTTCTGAATACCTCCTCATAATTTATCAGAAAATAACAAAACTCTCCATCCTTGAGTTATAATCTATGGTATCCCTTATAACCAGCCCAAATTCCTTGTCGAGTTTCATACATTTCGTTTGTTGTTACAAGTGTCTCTCAGTAGTCTCTGTGACAATGTGAGGTATTGCCAGCTATGCCAGTAGAAGTAGGGCAGTGGATGTGTAACATATGCAAGCACAACACAGCTAGCTGGAATTTTTAAAGAATTATACGTCATTTGTGTATCAAACTGATTTGTACAGATGCTTGGGCTGAAACATGTATTTGTAAAGTTGCTTGTGTTGAACATGTACCAACAGTGGGTTCTGATTATATTGTAACTTAATTAAATGTACAGATATTGGAAGAGAAAAGGTTAATTTCAGTCCAGCTAACTTTGAAAAATAGGTTGAAATGAAATTACCTGGTAGGCCATAACGATTGTATCTTATTTTATTTATTTTATTTTTTAATTTATTTTAACATTTGTTGACCGGGAAAGTACGACTAGGTTCCACAGAGCCTGTTTTCAGCGGAGGCCCGGGAAGAAATGCTCCAGATGCATGTCTTTGGAATGTGGGAGGAAACCAGAGTACCCAGAGGAAACCCACACGAACACAGGGAGAACATGCAAACTCACACAGAAGGCACCCCAGCCGGGAATCGAACCAGAGAACCTCTTGCTGTGAGGCAACAATGTTAGCCGCTACACCAGTGTGTCACCCTATAGTTTTAATTGCAGCCAGAGACAACAGGTCTGTGAAATCAAGGACTAGGAATCCTTGTACTATCCATAGCAGTGAACGAATTGCTACCCTGGAAGGGTAAATCTCTGTGTGTATGGTAACACACGTGAAAAATTCTGGTTCAGTTTCTAGTAAAGGGGAGTAGTATGGGAACCAAACGTCAGATGACCAAATGTGTGTGATGTCATCCCATAATCCAGAAGAGAAATGGTGTTTTAATATTAGATGACTCTGAAGTCTCAGGGCAGTCTGCTTTTGGAACCTGACAAAGAAGGAAGTCCACTCACCCACTTCATCTTGCCTTGCTTTAGTAAGTAACCAAAGAATAGTAATTCTTGATATCAGTCAGGAAAATATGGTGAAATTAGTAAAATTAGTACTGTTTTTCTGTATATGTGTGAATGTGCTGGTCCTTTAGAGAATATTTCAAACTACTTAAGTTTATTTGGTGACACTGTGGCCACTCCTGAAATCCTGGCTGTTTGGTCAACATTACCATTTGTATTGGTATTGGGCGGCCACGGTGGTGCAGTGGTTAGCATTGCCGCCTCACAGCAAGAGGTTCTCCAGTTCAAACCTCGGCTGGGGTGCCTTCTGTGCAGAGTCTGCATGTCCTCCCTGTGGTCGCGTGGGTTTCCTCCCATATCCCATAAACATGCTGTAGGTGGATTGGGCACTCTAAATTGGCCCTAGGCGTGAGTGTGTGTGTGCCTTCTGTGGAAGGTTGGGTGCTGGGCTGGCAACCCGACACTGTAAAACTCCACTGCCAATCATGAGCGGACAGGTGATCCGCTGTGGCGACCCCTAACCAGGAAAAACTGAAAGAAGACCATTTGTATTGGTATTAATTTCACATAGTATAATTGGGTACCCTTGAATGAGCCTTAAAGTAGCTGCCTGTGCAGTGTTCGGTGGCAGTAACTACCTTATAGTCTGGGCAGAAGGGGGCATAGTTAGTAAATTTGTGCAGGTAGGTGTATGTTTGTGAAAATCAAATCTCAGAGAGAGAGCATGTGTGTGTGTGTGTGTGTGTGTGAGCTGCTTGGAGCAGGGACACAGAGCACTGGTTTCACAGAGAGAGGGGTGCAGAAATTGTGTTGGACACTTGGCTGAGGACTCAACTCTACAGCTGTGCTGGTACGAAGTCTTATTGGGACCTGAGAGCAAAAGAGAGCGGGAGAGAGAGACAGTGGCAGAGAGAGAGACAGTGGCAGAGAGAGAGACAGTGGCAGAGAGAGAGACAGTGGCAGAGAGAGAGAGAGAGACAGTGGCAGAGAGAGAGAGAGACAGTGGCAGAGAGAGAGACAGTGGCAGAGAAGGAGAGAGACAGTGGCAGAGAGAGGGAGAGAGAGACAGTGGCAGAGCAAGGGAGAGAGACAGTGGCAGAGAGAGAGAGGCAGAGAGAGAGAGACAGTGGA